>NC_092814.1:386100152-387417652 GCF_023375885.2 Dermacentor andersoni | reverse complement strand
CGAACGACCTCGCGATATCGCCGACTACCCCGCCGCCACTCAGTGGAGCCCTCGACAACCGTCCCGTTCGCAGTCACCAGGCCGCTACCTGTCGCTGCAGCGCCGACCATACACCTGCCCAGCCCGGGGCCGCTCGGCGAGCCCATATCCGGAAAACTAAACGCAGCAACCGATGGAGGTGCGGTTGCTGTTCGTCGACGTGACGAAAATCCACCGCCGCTGACGAAGACGCCGAAGAGACCATCTCGACGACATAATAACGACATGCCGTCTTCCCGACGAAGTCAGGAAGCCAAGACTACACCGACGAAAAACGACTTGACGATGCGACGACGTTCCAGCTTCAGTTCAACACGACGCAGCCGTGATCCGACGCCAAGACCTAACTGCAATGCCAGACAAAGAACCAGCGATCTCGACGTGTTTCTCGATGGCCACGCAGTTACTGCCTTAGTGGACACAGGGGCTGATTACTCCGTAATGAGTGGACACATCGCCGCCCAGTTGAAGAAAGCAAGACTGCATGGGAAGGCCATCAAATTTGAATCACTGGAGGGCACCTCATTACGCCGACTGGAATATGCACAGCAAGAATCACCGTTCATGACCGGACTTACCCTGCCACCTTCGTTATCCTCCAACAGTGTTCACGAGATGTCATGCTCGGCATGGACTTCCTGAACCAACACGGCGCTATCATAGACCTGAAGTAAAAATCGATAACGGTGTCAGAAGATCAAGCGATACCGCCGTAGAGCTCTCGTAGTCACCACGCCTTGAGTGTGCTCGAAGATCAAGTGAGCATCCCGCCGCGTTCTAGCATTATTATTTCCGTCGTCACCGAAACACCCGCGGACGTAGAAGGCGTCATCGAGGGCCACCAACATCTACAGCTCGACCATGAAATTTGCGTCGCAAGAGGGATCGCTCGATTCCACGGAGGGAAAGCGGAAGTTATGCTAACCAACTTCAGCCAAGATTTCAAGCACATCGACAAGGGCACGACAATCGCGTACATCGAGGAAAGTGTGCAAACCAGCAATGCCTTTGTCCTCTCGGATTCTGCCGCATCTACTCCGATGAGCATTGTCCTCGAACCAGACTTCGACGTATACCCAAGTATTCTTATGAGTAAGCAGCGCAGATCAGGAGTCTTCAACGATACAAAGACTGCTTTTCGACGTCATCGAGGATTCGACAAACACCAGTTGCAAAGCGTCGCATAATAACCGAAGAGTGCGCTCGACAACTCCGCCAGAGCCCTTACCGAGTTTCGACGCGAGAACGTGAATCTATTAGGCAACAAGTCGAAGAAATGCTGCGCGACGACATCATCCAGCCGTCGAAAAGCCTGTGGGCATCACCTGTTGTCCTGGTGAAGAAAAAGGACGGAACCCTGCGTTTCTGCGTCGATTATTGTCGACTGAACAAGATCACGAAGAAAGACGTATACCCCCTTATACCCAGTAGCCTAGGCCTCGGTGCCTTCCTAGTCCAGACGAAAGACGGACTTGAACGGGTGATATCTTATGCTAACCGGTCGCTGTCAAAAGCGGAAGGCAATTATTCTACGACTGAAAAGGAATGCCTCGCCATCATTTGGGCTACAGCAAAATTCCGCCCTTACCTCTATGGCAGGCCATTCAAAGTCGCCAGCGACCATTACGCCTTGTGTTGGCTAGCTAACTTAAAGGACCCTTCAGGATGGCTGGCGCGGTGGAGCGTCAGACTGCAAGAATATGATGTCACGGTAATATACAATATGCAAGTCCGGAAGAAAACACTCTGACGCCGACTGCTTGTCACGCGCCCCCATCGATTCCTGCCGTAAGACGACGAGGACGACGACGCCTTCTTTGGAATAATAAGCGCGGAAGACTTCACTAAACAACAACGAGCAGACCCGCAGCTAAAATGCCTCGCCGAGTATTTGGAAGGGAACACCGACGTTGTCCCTAGGGTATTTGAGCACGGTTTGTCTTCGTTCACGCTACAAAACAACTTGCTCGTGAAGAACTTCTCACCAGTCCGCTACAGCTCCCTTCTTGTTGTACCGTCAGCGCTGCGTCCAGAAGGACTGCACGCCCTACACGACGATCCAATCGCTGGGCACCTCGGATTCTCCCTGAACGGCTTTTACAGCAGAGCTCATCAAGCCATTCTGCAATACAGCTAGACAAGCCACAGGAGGACAACTGCCTACCATGCGCAGACGAATGGACTCACGGAGCGCCTGAACAAGACCCTCGCCGACATGCTAGCAATGTACGTCGACGTCGAGCACAAGACGTGGGACGCGGTCCTGCCGTACGTAACCTTTGCTTACAACACGGCGGTGCAAGTAACAACACAGATCAAGCGGTTTAAGCTGGTTTACGGCTGGAACACGGACGAAGATGCTCGACGCCATGCTGCCGCACGTTACTGACGAAGAGAATGTTGACGTCGCTAGCTATCTCCAGTGCGCCGAAGAAGCCCGACAGCTCGCCCGCCTTCGGATCAAGAACCACCAGCGTACCGACAGCCGACACTACAACCTCTGACGACGCTTCGTCGAGTACCAGCCCGGTGACGTATTGCACGCCCTACATGACGATCCGACCGATGGACACCTCGGATTTTCCCGGACGCTATCGAGGATACAAGAAAAGTATTATTGGCCGTGCCTGACTGCCAACGTCGCCCGTTATGTCAGAACATGCCGAGACTGTCAGCGACGCAAGACACCGCCGACAAGGCCAGCCGGATTACTACAGCCCATCGAGCCTCCTTGCCGACCATTCCAGCAGATCGGGATGGACTTGCTGGGACCCTTTCCGACGTCAATAACCGGAAATAAGTGGATCGTCGTGGCGACGGACTACTTCACCCGCTTCGCTGAAACAAAAGCACTGCCGAAAGGTAGCGCAGCCGAAGTGGCGAAATTCTTTGTCGAAAACATCCTGCTGCGACATGGCGCCCCAGAAGTCCTCATCACCGACAGAGGAACGGCCTTTACAGCGGATCTCACCCAAGCCATTCTGAAATCCAGTCAGAAAAGGCACAGGAGGACAACGGCCTACTACCCGCAGACGAATGGTCTTACGGAGCGGCTGAATAAGACCCTCGCCGACATGCTAGCGATGTACGTCGACGTCGAACACAAGACCTGGGATGCCGTCCTGCCGTACGTAACATTCGCTTACAACACGGCGGTGCAAGAAACAACACAGATCACGCCGTTCAAGCTGGTCTACGGCAGGAATCCGACGACGACGCTCGACGTCATGCTGCCGCACGTCACTGACGAGGAGAACCTTGACGTCGCTACCTACCTCCAGTGCGCCGAAGAAGCCCGACAACTCGCCCGCCTACGGATCAAGAACCAGCAGCGTACCGACAGCCGACACTACAACCTCCGACGACGCTTCGTCGAGTACCAGCCCGGTGACCGTGTTTGGGTTTGGACCCCTATACGCCGACGACGAGTGAGTGAGAAACTATTGCGACGCTATTTCGGACCCTACAAGGTCACCCGACGAATTGGCGCACTGGACTATGAGATCGTGCCAGACGGCATTTCGCATTCACAGCGGCGCCGCACTCGATCTGAAGTGGTCCACGTGGTGCGTCTTCAACCCTTTTACGGACGCTGACGAACTTTCCTTATTTTGTTGTTTTCTGTGCTACGAGTGCTTCTTTATTACTTTCGTTTGTTTGCAGCACCGGGTCGATGCTTTTAAAGAGGAGGGTATTGACAGGTGTACTTGTCTTTATCGGGCGACACGTTTCACCTCCTAACAAATGTTATCGCACAGCGCGTGACACCTGCATGTATGGGAAGTATGTGGAATGTTATCGATGCTTCTATCCGCTTTTTGTTGTCACCAAACCTTGTGTTATCTGATTTCATCGCGTGATGCGAGTGGTGTAGAACTTTGTGGAATACACGCGGGTACCAGCGCTTACTCTGGATCATTCGACGACTAATGTATAAAAGCCGACGCTCTTGACCCGCTGACCAGATTTTCAACGATCGCTGATTATGTTCGCCGCTTTCGCCGTTCATTGAGTGTAGCCTGTTTTTGAGGGCACAAGTTCGCCCAATAAAAGTTAGTTTTGTCTTTCACAGTATTGCTACTGTGTTCTGCAACGTCACCAGCACGTGACAATATTGAGAACGTATATTGAGACTATACTGGTAATTGTCAATGGCGGGATAACCTACCTTTTTATGGTTTTCAGGATAGTGATACTGGCGAAAACGCAACCAAATCAAGTGAAATTGTCTCCCAACCTGCGCTGCACTAAACTGGAACTTAATGATGTTGGAATTGAGCACACTCAAAGGATAGGAACCTATCGAGCAGATAAAGCACGCCCAATTATAGTGAAGTTTTCCTCTTTCAAAGTACGCCAACAAGTGTTAAATAATGCACGCAAGTTAAAGGGCAAGATTCCGAAGATCTTTCACGCGTGGTGAGGGATAAAAGAAGCCATTTATGGAAGTTTGCGAAAAAGAATCGGCAAGAAGGTATAAAAGCAGTACTAAAGTTTGATACCTTGTACATGGACAACAAACGCTATCAGATTGATAGCGTGACCATCAAAGTGAAGCAGATGTGACCATCACCATTGACTAACATTAAGGAAATGCTCAGCGTTTTGGTGATACACTGCAGGAGCATAAGAAATAAAGTCGGATCTTTCTATATCCTTCTTAGATCAGTTGAGCCGTCAACAGTTATTGGCACGGAGTCATGGTTGGACTCGAGCGTCTAAAATTTAGAAGTTTTTCCTGATGGCTATCACTGTTTCAGATGCGATCTAGGAGCAAGAGGGGGAGGGATATTTATTCTTGTTAGCTCAAGCTTATCGTTTGTACCACTGGAAGGTTCTACAGCCGATCTTCAGTCTGTTTTTTGCAAAGTGAGTCTATATAATGGGAAAAGTGTAATTATTGGATCATATTACCGTCCTCCCGGATCATCATATGACCAGTTTCTTCAGCTCTCTGCTTTCTTTGATACGCTTGAAAACGATATCATAATACTAGGGGGACATTTTAATCTTCCGGGCATAGATTGTTCGTGCGATTAGCCAGTAGCGTCGATCACTGACCATGTGTATTCTGCATTTTTGGATCTTGTATGTGATTTTAGGTTTCCACAGTACACTCGTGATGTATCACGGAGCGACGGTACAGGTCATTTACTTGACTTGCGCTTGTGTAATGTCCCGAACATTTTAACAAATGTGAATGTACTTCCCGGCTTAAGTGACGATTGTGTTTTACTGCTGTTATAAACGTTCAATCTGTGTACGTGCCGAAGAAGACACCCAGAAATATTTACGTGTATAAGAGCAGGTGAGGCTAAGGCTTCACTGGCTGCTGTACGGCCCGTCCAACGAGGACGTCCGGACGGCGTTCTTGGCTTTCGGCAAGGTGGAGCAGGTGAGCCGGAAGTGGTGGCGTATTGAAGGCATGGCAACCAGGACCTCAACCACCAGGATAGTCATTCTCGAATGGAAAAGCGGCGTGAAAATGGAGGTTCTGCCTCATCAGATCCGTGTCAGCGGAAAGTTAGCCTTGGTCGTCGTTGCCGGTCGACCGATGCAGTGCCTGCGCTGCCACGGCACGGGACACGTTCGCCATGATGGCACGAGTGCAGAGTTCCCAGCTGTTCTCGATGCAGACGCTTCGGCAACGTCGACGCTGACTGTGTAAAATCTTATGCCACCGTAACAGGCCCAGTAGCTAGTGACGTTGCGGGAGAGCACGTCACGGACCGGGCCGAGGAGGAAGACGCTGCTAAAGGAACTGTAGGTATGTTGTGTACAGCTACGGCCAGTGGGACGACGACTTTGGGCGTGGACAGAAAGGTGGCTGACACTACCCTCAAGCCGAGTGGGACGCAAAAGGTCGCGACTGCTTATGGGCCAGTCTACGCAGACCAGTATTGAAGACACGCCCGATAACGGTGATGCCGCAGGACGAGGCCGCCAACGACAGCGACCGGGCTGCGACTCTTAGTGCCCCAGTCAAGCGCCCCCATGACCAGACACAGGACCGGAACGAGGGTGCGACCAGCACCAGCGAAGGACCGCCGACAAAGACCCCTCTTGGGAGGCGGATGGGCTTGAAACCGAAGCCGAATGTCCTACCTGAGAGAAAGCCTGTGGACAAAGTGCCGCCCACAAACAACGCGGGGAAGCCGGGAGGTCCCGGAGGCGGCTAGCCGAGTGCTAGTCGTCAGTGGTAAGCACCATGCTCCGGGCCTACTTTTGTCTTTAGCTCAAGAGCGCTCAAATACTGTCTTTTAGTATTGCCACTTTAAACGTGAGAGGGTTGGCGGCTAGTCGTAGGCAAAGTCAGGTCCTGCGGTTGGTCACTGACCACGATTTAGACGTACTAGCCGTCCAGGAAAGTAAGGTTGACGGAGAGGATGAGACGAAAAGCATGGTGCGACATTTCCCGACTAGGTATTTTGCCGTGACAAGCCATGCGTTAGGCGCGGCTGGGGGGTGCATTCTTTTTGTGAAGAAACTGCCTGGGCCGCACAATAAAAATATTTTTTCTTGTCAGTCTGGAAGGATTGTTTTTTGTGATATTGTTTTGTGTGATGTTGAGATGCGCGCCATATGCGTATATGCGCCGAATTCTGTAGAGGAGCGTGTCCGTTTCTTCTCGAACATTTCGCAGTATGTTCGATGCGATAAGCGCGTTATGCTGCTAGGAGATTTTAATTCTGTAATGAGCGCTAGAGACAGAGCCAATAATGCCGGTGTGCGTGACAGAAGCTGTGAAGTCCTATCAAAACTAATTAGTGAAAATGAACTCGACGACGTTTTTGAGTGCCTGGAAAGGGGGTATGACGTGACTTTTACGCGTTTTCAGGGCAGTAGCCATGCGCGATAGGACCGAATCTACATTTCGCTGGACGAAATTCCAAGATGCCACGGTTATTGTGTAGTACCCGTGTCATTCTCAGATCATTGTCTCGCAAAACGTAACGTAGGTATAGGGAAACGGAAACATGCGTTTAATTGGGAGATGTGGAAGGAGGTAGGGGTGCGACTAATGATGTACGCAGTGATGTAGAGGGAACAATCGCAGAGACGTGGGAATGTTTTAAAAAAAAGGTTAAAATGAAATCCAGAGAAAGGGCAAGTTGTCTAAAATTTGAGATGGAAATGAACGAAAAGAGTTTGCCCAGACTGCTTCAACAGCTGATAACGCTTGAATGCAGAGAGCTTGGTGCGTACAAAGACGATGTGCGAAACATCAAAGAAAAGCTTGAACAGTTCGACTAGGAGCGTTATCAAGGTGCCATCGTGCGAGCACGAGCAAATGCATTAGCGGCGGGGGAGAGGCCCACAAAAAGGGCGCTCGGACTCGAGAAGGCGCACGGATGACGAAACCATGTCGATCAGATTTTAATGAACGGGGTTGTTGTTGTTGATGACAACGAGAGCATTCGACGCGCCTTCTTTCAGTACTACCAGTCGCTCTTTCCATTTCAGGCAGCGAATATAGAGAGTTTTAGAGCAGATTTTTTCAGCGTATGCCGAGACTGGGAGATGACGCCAAAGAACGATTAGAAGGCAACATTACCGAGAAGGAAGTCGAAAAGGCAATCGGTGATTTGAACTCGGGCAAGTCGCCTGGGCCTGATGGACTCTGTGCAGCGTTATATCAAGCTTTCAAAAGAGAACTGGCCCCATTATTACCAGACGTATTTAAGGACGCGTACGAGAAGAAATCATTGCCCCCTACCTTTTGAAAAGCGCACACAATACTAATACCTAAGAGTGATCGAACAGACAAACTCACATTCTTGTCATCCTATAGACCTATATCACTAACAGACTGATTACAATATCTTTATGGAGATTTTAGCAACCAGACTTCAAGGCGTCATCAAGGAAATTGTTTCAGACCACCAAACTTGCGGCATCAAGGGACGGTCCACATTTTCGAACATCCATCAGATGCGGTGTGTGCTCCAGTGCTGTGACGTCACCGGCGGCAGCGTTGCAGTGCTTCAGATGGATCTGGAGAAAGCGTTCGATTGTGTCGCTCACGTTATTCTGTTTGACATCTTGGATCATGTTAATGTCGGTTCCATCATCACTGAGGGCGTGGCCTTGGCGTACCAGAATCACACAAGATTAATTGTTAATTAGTCTCTGGGGGCCCCCATTAACATCATGCATTCAGTACGTCAATGCTGTCCCCTCAGTGCGCTCTTATTTGTTATTTATATAGAAGCAATGTGTGTAGTAATTAGCAGAAATAACAAAATACGAGGTTTCAGATTAACAGCGACAGAGGTGAAGCTACTGGGGTATGGAGATGGCATTGGAGTGTGCTGCACAGACAAACAAAGTGTAACGGAAACAGTATCGGTAGTGAAACATTTCTATGAAGTCACGGGTAGTAGAATTAATTGTGGCAAATCCCTAGGCCTCTGGCACGGGGAATGGGTTTCTGCACCAGACAAGTTCGCGAACGTCAACTGGGTCAAAACGCCGACGAGGTATCTGGGTGTTCCTCTCAATAGCTACAATAGTAGCAATAAATAATGGAGGAGCCAAGCCGTTGAAACGAAAGAAAAGGCGGATAGATGGAAAGGTACCAAGCTGTCTATTTTTGCAATGGCGACAGTCTGTAATGTGCTTTTTGTCACTAAGTTATATAATGTCATGCAAGCGTTGTATTGTTCGAGAGCAAATATGCAAAGGCTGCACAGAGTGTTTGCGGTTTTTATCTGGGGGTCAGCATAGGAAAGGTGCAGCCGAACAAATTTGTTCAGAAGAGTGAAGGACGGAGGAGTGGATCTGGCGCATCTTTTTCTTAGACAACTGGTAAACCGATTTTTGTTTTTTTCGCGATGTGCTCGATCCATTTCTGCGCGTCGTATGTCAGCTCAGGTCGAGCGGTGCTTTACCGGCACATGTTGTTAGTACGGCAAGCGTGACCGGATCACTTCGTGGCTACTTTAAGGAAGTGGTCGACAGTGTAAGATTTCTTTTTGTTCGATTTTCAATGGATTACCTTTGTGAAGTGAAAAGCAAAAGATTGTATAAAAATGTGTGCGACATTCTGTTCCCAGTGCCATTATACAGAGCCTATACAGTGGAGGGCCAGGACTTGATGTACTTAAGCGGGTAAAACGCATGGACATGCCACCAGGCGTAGCAACCATTTTTTTAAGCTTCTCACCGGAACGCTCTCCGTGAAGACTTTCATGGAAGAGCGGGGTTGTAGCGTGCGATGGCGAACGCATTGCTTGATCTGCCAAAGCAGGAAACCATAGATCACGTTTTCTTAGAATGTTGGGAGGGCCTTTTTTCTGGGACGCCTTAAAGCGAACCCCGAAAAAAGAGTTACTGGTGGACCCCCAAGGGATCAGGTATCTGATAATTAAGGATGATGACGGGGTTCCATATGACTTCATTATGTTGAACGCTCTCCACTGTATATGGCGGGCTCGCATGGCAGGGTACTATGGTAATCCTGACGCTAGGCCCGCTCGTGTTTATTTCAGAGAATGCATGTCACGATTTATCGAAATACAGAAAACGCAACAATGTGTTCCGGAATGGCTGTGGAGGCTAGAACCTCTGACAGCCATGAAGGAATTTCAATTTGACGCTTTCAGGCAGAACGCCGGCTCTTCCAGCTCTACTCATTTTGTGAATTTCTTAGACTTTGCTAGTGGACTGCTATTTCCTCCTTAACTGCGATGGAGATGGAGCCTCACGCGCGTCCGCCGGGCTCGGCAGTGCCCGCGGCGGCAGCCTCCAGGAAGCGCAACGGCACCGAGAGCGACACTGACAGCGACGACACCATGCAGTACTATGTCAGCAGTGAAGATTCTTGCGACGACACCTTCGAGCTGGTGCGGAGTCGCAAAGCAAAGCGAAGATTTCTCAGCGCATCATCGAATTCGAGTGAATCCACCGTGAGATCTTCGCGGGATACCGAGGAGCTCACCATCCTGTTCTCGCCAGTTCTCGCCAGTGACAACCTGAGACGCCTCAACAGGCAAGCCGTGTCTTCTCATCTAGAGGCGCTGGCTCCAAACGAAATCAAAGACATCAGGGTGAACACCCGTAAGAACGTGCTAGCTATTGACGTAGAACACGCGGCTGCGTTGGATTCCTTGCGCAAGGTCACGGAACTTGGCGGGATGAAAGTCCGCCCTTATATTCCGCTCGGCAAACAAGTCCGTACTGGCGTAATTTACGATGTTGACGAGACCATCGTCGACTCCGATCTGTCAATCTTAATCAAGCCAGCTACGGAAAGCACCATCATCACAAACGCGTTTCGTCTCGGCACGTCACGGTGTGTGAAGATCATATTTAAGGGCGAATCCCTCCCATCGCACGTAAAAGTGGGCCACTTCCGACACGCAGTTCGCCCCTTTATACCAAAACCGCTGCAGTGCTGGAATTGCAAGAAGCTTGGACATGTGAGTAGTGTGTGCAATAACACTACCGTCTGTTCTCGCTGCACTGGGCCCCACACCACAAACACGTGCGAGGCCAGTGTGCTGAAGTGCACAAACTGCAGCGGCCCTCACGATGCATCTTCGAAGGAATGCCCTTTGATTCGAAAGGAAATGCAAATATTGAAGAAAATGGTTAGAGACCACTCGTCTCACCGAGAAGCAGCAGCATCTATTAAGCGACGACGATCACGTCGCCGACGTCGATCAAGAGCCTCCAAAGCCTCTGCAGAACGCCACACACGTATATTACCACCCACTCTTCCACCCAGGTCAAACGCAGTCAGCTCAAAGGACAAGGGTGCACCGAACAGCACGGCTGCTGACGCGTGGCCTGCACTCCCGAAGCTACATGCCCCTACTGAGCGTAATGATACTTCTACAGTAGAGGACACTTCGTCTGTTCCTGATAAATTGGCGGACCAAGATCAACAAATTGTTGTTATGATCAGCTCTCTGGTGCGTGCTATTCGTGTTCTACTCGACAAGCTACAGACACCAACAGCTCGAAGTGCATTGCAAGTGCTGGATGCCATCAGTCCGGTTCTGGCGAGCCTTCAGAAGTCCAGTGCTTGAGAACTTCTACAGCAGAACCACGGCTCATCGACAACAACAAAGATCGTTCCGGGATGATGTGAGAAGTGCCTCCATATTCCAATGGAATGCGAGAGGCCTGAGGTCTCGTATTTCGGATTTCCGACAGTTCGTATTTGCAAACCATTTTCCTATACTGGTAATCTGTGAACCGAACTTATCAGCCTGCATAAGACTATCGGGATATGAACCTTTTCTTTCAAACACGTGTGTCCGTAGTAGTAAGGTTCTGGTTTACATTCGCAAGGACCTTACGTATTTTTCCCAACACGTAGCGCCACACGACGGTAACCAATACGTCTGTGTTACTGTGAAAAAGAAGAAGCTGTCTTTTACTCTTATTGGCGTCTACCTTTCCCCAACAAGTCAGTTTGATAGAAAAAGACTGGAAGATATTATGGCTGATACTCCCGGTCCTTGGATAATAACAGGGGACTTCAACGCTCACCACCATATATGGGGAAGCTCCAGGATAAATTCGAGGGGCAGGTCACTAGTATCCTTTGCATCAGGCCACAACCTGTGTCTTCTAAATGACGGAAGCCCGACATTTCTGCGAGGAACTACATACAGTAGCTGCCTTGACTTGACTTTGGTGTCACGTTGCCTGACTTTGAGCGTGCAGTGGTTCACTGATGTTGAAACCCATGGAAGTGATCACATACCGACCTATGTGAGAATCGATGGACTAGACGCCGCATTACCGGTTGTCTCTCGCCAAATCGACTGGTCAGTCTTTCAAGATCGCGTAGAAGACACATGCAAGACACATATTGCACGCAGATTAGAAGACATAATTGCTGACGCTATGCAAGATTGTACACGCCGCTTCACACATCCATCAAAGCGTACAGAGAATGACATTGAATTGGAAAGGCTTCGTGCACTACGTCGCCGAGCTGAAAGGAGGTACAGGCGCACGAAGTCAATTCTTGACCTCAGAGAAGCTCGGCGCATGCAAAAGAAGATCAAACGCCGAATGGATAAGCTAGCGGATCAAAGATGGAAATGTTTTTGCGACTCACTAGACCCCCGCAAGCCATTGTCCTGTGTGTGGCGTACCCTACGGGGTCTTTGCTCAAGTCCCCAGCAACGACACCCATTCAACGCCCTTGCTCTCTATCAAAACCGCCGCGAGATAGACGTCGCAGAGGAATTTTGTGCGAACGTCGCTGGCGGCACAGTTTCAGTCCCTGACATGGCTCTAGGCAACATCCCCGGCCCACGAGATGCAAGTATGGACGCTCCATTCTCTATGGAAGAGTTAGAAGCTGCTATGGCGCTATGTAGGTGTTCGTCTTCACCAGGACCCGATGGCATAACATATACTGCTTTGCGCCACCTAGGCAGAGAAGCACGAAGAGAACTCCTCAGGCTTTTTAATACTTCATGGCAAGATGGTGTCGTCCCACAGGAATGGAAACGCAGCCGCCTGGTACCGCTTCTAAAAGCAGGAAAGTCACCGCTCGAATTGGCATCCTATCGGCCTATAGCTCTTGCCAGCTGCGTCGGGAAGCTTATGGAACGTATGATCCTCATGCGTCTCGAATGGTACCTTGAACATCATAAAATTTACCCTGACTCTATGGCGGGATTTCGACGCGGTCGTTCATCGATTGACAGTGTCATCGATCTAGTATCATCTGTGGAACAACAAAAATCTCGGAAGCGACTATCAGTAGCGCTCTTTCTTGACGTGAAAGGCGCTTACGACAACGTTTGCCATCAAACCATTCTAGACGCACTTCTGACAATTGAACTAGGAGGGCGAGTCTATCGATGGGTCAGTAACTACTTGACACAAAGGTCCTTGTTCGTACGAACGGAAGATGGTCCGACTACCGACCACTACACATGCCGAGGCGTTCCCCAAGGCGGTGTTCTAAGCCCTATTCTTTTCAACCTCGCGCTTCTTGGGCTGGCCGAATCCCTACCGGAAACAGTGAGTGTTTCAATCTACGCCGACGACATCTGCATCTGGACATCAGCGGTCACTCGCCTGCAGGTTCGCGCACGGCTACAGAAAGCAGCAACACAGGCATCAGACTACCTTCACACACAAGGCCTTACCATCTCAACAGAAAAATGTGCATTAGTCGCTTTTACGCGAAAAACGATGACTCCTTATCCAGTATGCATCAATGGTCAGCCTATCTCCTACAAGAGAAATCACCGGTTTTTGGGTGTCATTGTAGACCGGGACCTCACTTGGAGCCCTCATGTTGCCCACTTAAAGAAGAAGCTCACATCTATTTTTCACGTCTTCAAGTTCATCGCCGGCAAAACATGGGGATCGTCAGTGGGCTCCATGCTACAGTTATATCGAGCACTGTTCATCGGATTCCTACGCTATAGCTCCCCCGTGCTTGCTAAAACATGCAAGTCAAATCTTCGAGAACTTCAGAGCGTGCAGGCACAGGCACTACGTGTTTGCCTAGGCCTTCCGCGCAGCGCCTCGACAGCTGGAACCATTATAATCGCTCAAGACCATCCGATCACAACTTACATTAGCACCGAAACGCTTAGAGCCCATGTTCGTCATGTTTCACGGATGCAGTCAAGCTTTCTTGCGTGCCTGCCAGAACGACGACCACAGGCGTCCTTCTCCAACAAGGTCAACATCCATCGTGCCTCCTTACCATCGGGTTTCACACCCTCTGCACGTTCAACCTCAGCTTTGTGGTGTTTAAAACAACCTCAAGTGCGTCTTACGATTCCAGGGATAAGAAAGAAGACCGACCTGCCTACCTTGGCCTTGAAGCAAGCAGCTCTGGATTGTTTGCACACTTTCTACTTTGATCGAGTACATATATATACGGATGGCTCTTCCACTCAGACCAGCTCCACCGGCGCAGTGGTTATACCATCCCATTCACTAAGCATCCAATACAAGATTTCGCACTTGACAACATCGACTAGTGCGGAGCTTGTTGCCCTCCGAGGTGCCGTTGATTATATTAACAACCAACCGGCTAATAGGTGGGCTATATTCTGCGATTCGAAGGCGGCCTTACAATGTCTTCTGGCATCTCTTCGTCGCGGGTCATGTGAACAACTCGTGTCGGAGATACGAGAAATGCACCATCACATGATCGCGAAAGGACACGACGTCGTGTTTCAGTGGCTGCCTGGTCATTGCGGTATCTCCGGCAACGACCTCGCTGACGAAGCTGCTAGAAAAGCTCACGAGGGAGCAACCCTTGTTTCAATACCTTTATCGCGGACCGACGCAGCCCAACACTTAGGCAAGCTAGCGCACTCTTTGACATTGGAGAAGTGGCGCACACCTGAATTCACTCACCATCGCTTGCATTCCCTCGATCCCTATATGCAACTGCGGCTGTTACCAGGTCTTCCGCGAAATGATGAAACAGTGCTGTGCCGCTTACGTTTGGGCGTCGCATTCACAAATGCTTATGCATTTCTGATTGGAATGGCTGATAGCGCCGAGTGCAATGCCTGCGGTGTCGAGGAAACCATCGAACACCTACTGTGCTACTGCCCATCTTATGAAAATGAAAGGCAAGACCTCTGCACAGCTCTCCATCAGCTAGATGGAAAGCCGTTCACCTTGAACAAGATCTTGGGATCATGGCCTCGCATATCACAGCTACAAAAGGCCACAAAAGCGCTGCTGCGATATTTGAAAGCGACCGGATTGAGTCAGCGTCTGTGATCCAGACTGAGTGACCGACTGATATCTCCAGTGGACTTTCTCTTTTCCTTTTTTTTTTAAATCTTTCCGTCCCCCTTTCCCTTTCCCCAGTGTAGGGTAGCCAACCGGGCTCAGTCCTGGTTAACCTCCCTACCTTTCATTTATCATTTTCTCTCTCTCTCTCTCAATTTGACAACACCTGTCCAATATGGACAGACGGCTTTGTTATACCGTGTGACTCTTTTCTTTCTTCTTTTTGTATTGCATATGTGATACTGTAATGTGTGCAAACTGCACTTTCTGCCAAAGACCGGTAATAAATTAAAAAAGAAAGTGTGGCGCTCGTGGCCTCCTCTCAAGCTCCATTGGCTGCTTCACACCGTGCCGGACGAGGACGTGCGTGTCGCGCTTGCACCGTACGGAATGGTCTCCGAGGTGGCCCGAGAGCGCTGGCGTGTGCACGGCGTGTCAGAGAAAGGCTCAACAAGCAGGATGGCCACGCTGAAATTGAAAGTTGGCGTTAAACTGGACGACTTGCCGCACCAGCTTAACGTTGGGGGTGAGTTGGCACTCGTCGTTGCGCCTGGAAGGCCTCCGTTATGTCTTCGCTGCCGAGGTACGGGACACATTCGTCGGGAGTGTAAGGTCCCGCGATGCGGAGGTTGTCGACGTTTCGGTCACGAAGACGGTGAGTGCCCCCGTACTTATGCGAGCATCGCCGGCCCTGGAACCAGTGAAGATGCCTCGAAGCATTTGATGGATGAGGCGGACGCCGAAGAGGCAGCGAGGACAACTGGGAAAACGGGGATGAAAGATGGGCCTTCGTTTACGCCTCTGGTTAAGCAAAAGGCAACGACAACGTTGACGCCTCTTGCAGTGGTGGCATCTCAGCTAGCGCAGCGTGGCCCCGAAAGCGACAGCGGTCACAGTGCGGTGGCCGATACGAAAGTTTCGCTGAAAACCCCGGACTGCATGGAGCCTCGCATTGCCGACGCCATGGACGCCGACGATGAAGCGGCTGCCCTAATCGCTGGAAAAGGGTCCCACGCAGAGAGCGCCGGTGAGAACCTGCAGCCTGGTGGTAGTAGCAGTGGGGAGCCGCCTCCGAAAATGACAGGAAGTCGACGCTCGTCGTTGAAGCCGCGGCCAAACCTTCTGGCCGAGTCACGGAAGGCGGGTAAAATGCATCCGTAATTTTTTTTATGCGTTCTGTGGAATGTCAGCGTCGGTTGTGTGTCGACCGACACAATGTTTTTGGCTGACATTTCGAGTTTGCGCGCATGCAAAGTGGATGGTGTGACGAGGAAGTGCCTCAGACCACTTCGAGACAAACACCAGACAACCCTTTGGGTGGCCAGACAGACCCCCCGAACGTCATTGCGGAACATCAGTCGGGAGAATCACATGGTCGACAGAGGTAGACACCATGCGGATCGCGCCCCTTTTTATTACGTAAACGTATGGTGGTCGAGCTAAGAGCCCCATTGCGTGTAGCAACTTTGAATGTTAGAGGGCTGGGAGCCGGAAGGCGGCAATATCAGCTTAATCGCCTTCTTATTGATAATGACCTTGACCTAATAGCTGTGCAAGAATCAAAGATAGAGTCGCAAGAACACGCTGACCGCATGGTGCCCACTTTCCGCGCCAGCTTTGAAGTGTGTGTGTGTCACTCCGTTGGGACATCGGGTGGATGCCTTATCTTCATTCGCAACACATTAGGTACAAGTGGGGAGTCTGTATTTGCATGTGAAAGTGGCCGTGTCTTGGTTGTTGATTTTTCTTTTTCAAGCTTACACTGGCGCGTTGTATGTGTTTATGCCCCCAATGTTGAAAGTGAACGTAAAGTTTTTTTTTGGTCCATTGAGCCGTACTTGAATTGTCAGAAGGTGCTGCTTCTATTGGAAGCTTTAACTGCGTCTGTGCTGCTACTGACCGAGTGAAGTGTAGACCAGTGATGGACAAGAGCGCGGAACTGTTGATTGAACTTATTCGCGATTATTTATTGGAGGACGTTGGAAGTGTGTTTTCGGCTGGAACACGGCTTGCTTACACACACTTTCAACGCATCAGTCACGCAAGATTAGATAGGCTGTATGTTTCTGCTGATCTCGTGCCACTATGCACAGCCTATGATGTAAAACCTGTGTCGTTTAGCGATGATTGCCTCGTGAGCGCGACTTTTGGAACGAAGGGAAGGAAATCACGCTTTAATTAGTACCTTTGGAAACTAAATGAGGAAATTTTAGACGATGAAGTATTTGTCAAGGAAATTAAAAGCTATCTCGGCGGGGTACTAGCCTAGCAAGCGGACTGCTTTGCCGTTGAATGGGAAAGTTTCAAAGAACGAGTGAAGCTTAAACCTATAGGAAAAAGTAGCGAAATTCGGTATGAACAGAAAGAAAGAGAAATGGAACTTCGCGAACAACTCGAGTGCTTGGTTAGCATGGAAACCAATCAGCCAGGAAATTTTAGTAAGGAAATAAAAGACGTGATGTGTGAGATCGAAAGAATTGATACTGACAGGTACAGAGCAGCAATAATACTCTCAAGGAGCGATAACTTGTGGGCAGGCGAAGTGCCTAGAAAGCGGGCGCTATCAGATGAAAAGCGGTACGCTTGCCAGAAGGAAATCAAGCAAGTAAGATACGAAGGGCACATTACAAGCGACCCTAGGGAGATTCAGCGCGCTATTACGGAATACTTTCCTGAAATTTTCAGCAATAGGCGCGAGCATGCGCAAGGGTTTGAAGGGGATTTCCTACGACTTATGCCAACACTCGACAATGATGTAAGAGAGCGTCTTGGATTGCATATTACTTCGGAAGAGATTCAGCAAGCAATAGATGATCTTCCGTCTGGGAAAGCTCCGGGGCCAGATGGGCTGAATGCTGCTTTTTATAAAACCTTCAAACATTATGTTTCTCAGTTCTTGTTACAAGTGATAACAGAAGCCTATGAACGTAAAAAAGTACCATTGTCCTTTGGCACTTCAAACATTGTGCTTATTCCCAAGTCTGATGATCCGGAGAAACGAATGTTAGTGGGTTCCTACAGACCTATCAGCCTCACTAATGTCGACTGCAAGGTGTACATGAAAGTACTAGCCAGACGACTTCAGAGTGTAATCGACAAATTGGTAGGGCCGCACCAAACCTGTGGCATCAGAGGTCGCACCATTGCAACGAATATACATGTGGCCAGAACCGTATTGGAATGTGTTGACGCGCTTGGAAGCCAGGTAGCTATGATACAGCTGAACTTGGCCAAAGCGTTCGACCGCGTTTCACATGACATTCTTTTCTCCATTCTAGAGCGTGCTAACCTGGGTAGCGTAATAGCAGAAGGAGTAAAAATGGCGTACGCTAACTGTATGACACGCATTATAGTTAATGGTGACCTTACTGAGCGCCTCACAGCAAGTTCTTCAGTGAGGCAAGGTTGTCCGCTCTCTCCCCTGCTTTTTGCAGGGTATGTAGAGCCTTTATGTCTGGCCATTCTTAACAGTGATTACGTCACGGGTTTCAAGCTGCAATCTGCTCAGGTGAAAGTTCTTGCGTATGCGGACGATATAGCGGTATTTTGCACGTACAGAGAAAGCACTTGTGAAGTTACATTCTGGAAAGGTTTTGTAACCAGACCGGATGTCAAGTAAACTGGGAAAAAAGCGCTGGGTTTTGGCACGGGGAACGGGACATTTTACCAGAATTTTTCTCATGGCTGGAATGGTCTCCCATGCCAACGCGATACCTTGGTGTGCCCCTAGAATCTTATCGCGATCCCAGCCCACTTTGGAACGAAGAGATGTCAAGGGCGAGAGAAAAAGCGGGAGCGTGGCAACGAAGGAATCTGTCAATTTTCTCACGTGCCTTTGTCTCCAATGTTTTTTCTCATTTCAAAAATATGGTACCTCATGAATGTGCTTTGTGCTTCGCGGACCTGTATTCAAAAATTTCATCGTGTATGTGCCGTCTTTCTTTGCACTTCGACCTGGGAAAAAACGAAGAGGACGAACCTGTTTCTGTCAGTGAAGAGTGGAGGCCTTGGACTGGTTCATTTGTTTTTGCGTCAAGTGGTATCACGCTTTTTTTTCGTTCGTGTTCAAAATGACACCTTCTTAGGAACGGTTATACAAGTCCGATTGCAGAGGCTACTCCCAAGAAACATAGTGTCCTCTGGTGAAAACATGTGCGGTGCTGTAACCGGAATTTTGCGCGAGGTTGTGCTTTCTTGTAAGTTATTAGAAGTGCGTTTTTTCCGAGACTATTTGTACAGTGTTCCCAAGAAAAAGCTGTACAAAGATCTTGTGGATATCATGCTGCCGGTGCCATTGTACCGGGCGCCTTATCGTGGAGGCCCAGGGCAGAATATCTTAAAGCGAGTGAAGAAGATGCCAGTTAGGCCAGGCGTGAAACCATTCTTTTTCAAGTTACACCCTAATACATTACCTGTCAAAACGTGGCTTCAAGAAAAGGGAATCTTTGTCCCTTGGACAACGAACTGTCTTTTATGTAAGAGGCCAGAGACAGTCGAACATGTTTTTCTGGACTGCTGGGACGCGATATTCCACTGGGACGTCCTACAGAGAACTATAAAGAAAGAGTTACCACTAGACCCTTATGGTATCAGGTTTTTACCGGTTGATCACGATGATGTACCATATGATTTGTTCATGCTTTTTGGCCTCCACAGCTTGTACAAAACACGAATGCAAGTAAGGCATGCGGATGTTAATACGCGCAGTGCACGTGAAAACTTTATGGAAAGCGCTGCTTACCTTCGGGAATGTATCCGGGCACAGGAAGACCCAGCTCAGTAGGTAATACTTCTTGATGACCTTGTGAGTTTGAGGAAATTTCAAACTTTGCTCGCCTCAGCTAAAGTGTGGCTGAACTGTTTTATTGTTTGTGACTTATTGTTCCTCATGTGAACTTCGGAAATAAAGAAAAAAAAAAGCAGCAGAGTGGCGCAGCGGAAGCGTGCTGGGCCCATAACCCAGAGGTCCGTGGATCGAAACCACGCTCTGCTACATCTTTCCTTTATTTTATTTCGCTCCCATTTAACACGGAGTGCTTATCAGAGCAATAATTTGGTGTCTTATAGTCATAATTGCAGTCCGAGTGGTGCTCTCTTGTGCTGCGCGCTCGTGTTTCTCGCCCTAAAAAAAAAAAAAAAAAAAAAAACTACTCTCGAAAATTACAAATATAAACAAATTTGCATGGCATGCAGGAGCAGCAGAGTGGCGCAGCGGAAGCGTGCTGGGCCCATAACCCAGAGGTCCGTGGATCGAAACCACGCTCTGCTACATGTTTCCTTTATTTTATTTTGCTCCCATTTAACAGGAAGAGCTTAACAGCGCCGTAATTTGGTGCCTTATAGACATAATTGCAGTCCGAGAAGTGCTCTCTTGTGCTGCGCGCTCGTGTTTCTCGCCCTAAAAGAAAAAAAAGACTACTCTCGGTAACTACAAATATAAACCAATTTACATAGCATGCAGGAGCAGCAGAGTGGCGCATGAGTTGACTTCCGGCCACCGTAGTGTACGGACGTGGCTGATATGAGCTCCGTCGGAGCGGATGTAGCGGCCCACCATAGCCGCGGTACCAGGAATGAAATGTCGCAGGATTATGCAATCATTTTGCCCCCACTGCCAACTGGGCACGTTGTTCAAAATACCGTTTTTCTACAGGCTGATGTGAAAGGTAGACCATATGGAGCGGAAGATTTTCGTGAGCCACTGTTTCAACGTGTTCCGCCCACCGAGGTTCTTGCGCTCGGCGCCTATCAAATGAATCGTGTGTGGGCGGTTACCTGCAAGACTGCTGAAGGCGCAAAGAAGTTTTTGGCCGAACCGGAATTGACGGTCAAGGGTCGGAGATGTATCGTAATTGATGCAAGTCACCGCGACGTCCGTCTGAAGCTTCACTGGCTGCTCTACCATCTACGCGAAGAAGATGTGCGAAACGCCCTGAACCCCTACGGAACCGTCTTGGAAATAGGACTGGATAAATGGCGTCTTGACGGCTACAGCCTACAGAACACCATGACACGCACAGTTGTGGTGCGACTGAAGGCGGACGTTACGTTGGATGATATACCACATCAGCTGCGCGTCGGAGGGGAGCTAGCCCTTGTCGTAGCGCCCGGAAGAGCGCCAAGGTGCTTGCGCTGCCAACAGATTGGCCACATAAGAAAGGACTGCCGCGTGCCACAGTGCAACGTCTGCAAACGCTTTGGACACGCCGTAGAAAACTGCTCGAGGACGTATGCGGCAGCTGCCATGGCCACGGTGAGCACGGAGAAATCCGAGCTCACTATGGACGAAGCGGAAGCAGAAGAATGTCTGAATTCTGCAACAACATCAGGAGTGCAAGGCACCAGCACCAAAGGAAGTAAGCAATCGGAAAATACTACCGCGGAAAATTTGACAGCCACTGTACAGGTAGAAATTGCAGCAGACGCAAAAGACAAAATGCAGGGCTCCGAATTCATCGAGGGAGGTGCCAACAACACAAGTGAAAATAAAGAGACAGCGGGAGTTCACCACAAGAGTGCCGAAGTGGACGCCATGGATTGCCGTGAAGCAGAAGACAGCAGTGCGCTGGGAAAGAGACCACGAGACGACGCCGGTGCAGAGACAAAGGACGCCAACAGCAGTGAACCGCCGACAAAAGCGTTCACCAGTCGCGGGCTGCGGCCCACCCCAAAGCCAAACGTCCCGGAGGTGGAGAAGAGGGCGGCTAAGCTGCCCACTTGACAACACGGCTAACGCACCGAGGGTGCACCCCAATATCGGGGCACAGACTGTTTGGTGAGCGCATCCTTTTGGAAGATAACGATGGCTGTTAGACTTGAGAGAGCAGTTCGTTTCGCCACTCTAATTGTGTGCGGGCTTTCGTCTAGAAGACGCCAATACCAGTTAAGTAGGCTATTTGGGGAACATGATTTAGACGTGATCGCCGTGCAAGAAACAAAAGTACACAGGGAGGACGAAAGTGATCGAATGGTTGCGCCTTTCAACACAACGTATAATGTCTGTGTGTCACATGCCGATGGCTTATCGGGAGGGTGTGCAATTTTTATAAAAAGATCGATGGGCGCAGTTGAGACAAGTATAAGAAGCAGTGATAGCGGACGCTTCGTGGTTTGTGATTTTTCGTTAATGAATTTTGAATGGCGCGTGATTTGCTTGTACGCCCCAAATCGTGACAACGAAAGAAAAGCATTCTTTGAAGACATTGGTGGTTTCCTTGATTGTAGTAGATATGTGATATTAATTGGTGACTTCAACTGTGTGTGCGCGATTGAGGACCGCTCCAAACGTGTAAATTTGCGCCATCAAAGCGCACTGTTTTTGACGGAATGGATTGCAGAGAATGGACTAGAAGATGTGGCCCTCCGCATGTCTAATGGCGGGGTTGAGTTCACACATTTTCAGGGCCAAAGTCACGCACGTTTGGCTAGAGCCTACATCCCACTTGACCTTGTGATGTGTTGTGACGAATACGTTGTTATACCAGTGTCTTTTAGCGACCAATGTTTGGTAACATTCACGCTTGGGACAAAAGAAAAAAGGCCTAAGTTCAACTGGCACCTCTGGAAATTAAATAATAGCATCATGAAAGATAAAATTTTTTCTAGAAAAGTAAGTGAAGCGTTAACGATGCTGTATGAAGTTGGAAAAGACGACTGGGAAACGAGGTGGGAAGCTTTTAAACAAGATGTTAAATTGAGTGCTATAGAACGTACGACTATCCTTAATTTTGAGAAGAAACAAGACGAGAAGAAATTGCAGTCGCAACTGCAACCACTATTAAAAGAAGAGAGTGTGAAACCGGGCTCTTTCACTGAAGAAATCAAAAATGCCAAAAACAAGCTGGAACTTTTAGATAAAGAAAAGTACAGAGGTGCCATTATTAGGTCAAGAACAGAAAAGCTTTGGATGGGCGAAACACCGACAAAGCGGGCACTAAGTGATGAAAAGCAATGTGCACAAAGAAAAGAAGTTAAGGAAATAATGTACAATGGCAGACTGACGAAAGAAAAAAGTCAGATAATGAACGCGTTTCTTGAACACCATCGCGATTTGCTTGGAAAACGTATTCCGGTGGGGAATGGATTTAGTGAAGATTTCCTTTCTTTAGTGCCCATGTTTGACGACGAAACTAAAAAAAGTTTGGAGGCCCCTATCAGTATACAGGAGATTAAAAAAGCTATTGATGGCTTAAGCACTGGAAAGACACCTGGCCCAGATGGAGTCGGAGCAGAATTCTATAAAATGTTTAAAGAACAGATTGCCAGCGCGCTGTTCCAAGTTATCGAAGAGGGGTATAAAAAGAAGCTACCACGGTCTTTCACTGAAGCGCACACTGTTTTAATCCCCTAATCGGACGATGACATCAAACTTCAGTCTGTGACCTCATATCGCCCCATTAGCCTCTTGAATACAGATTACAAAATTTTCATGAAGGTGCTGGCCAAAATAATGCAGAATGTCATTCAAAACATTGTAGGACCGCAGCAGACATGTGGCATAGGAGGTCGTAGCATTGCGACAAATATACACGTAGTAAGAAGTGTCTTAGAGATTTGCAATGACTTTGGATACCCAATAGCAATGATGCAATTAGATTTACAAAAAGCTTTTGACCGTGTTTCCCATGAAGTGTTGTTCAACGTGTTAGAACATGTGCAAGTTGGAACTGTGTTTCTTGATGGATTAAAGATGGCGTACTCGCATTGTGTAACACGCCTGGTAGTTAATAGGACGCTGAGTGAAGAAATTGACATACTCAGTTCCATCAGACAAGGATGCCCGGCCTCAGCCTTACTTTTTGCCATATACCTAGAACCTTTTTGCTTATCAATTATCCAAAATTCAAACCTGCACGGATTTAGATTACAGAGTACTGAAGTAAAGATTCTTGCATATGCTGACGATGTGGCCGTACTCTGTCAAGATAGGCAGAGTATATGTGAAGTTGTTCATACAGCCAAACAATTTTGTTCCATGACAGGTAGCATGATTAACTGGGATAAAACAACTTCGTTTCGGTATGGTAATTGGGATATGAAGCCTGATGTATACGTAAATGTAAGATGGGAAACCCGCCCACTGAAGTACCTAGGGGTGCCACTCGAGGTTTATCGTGACAACAACGAGTACTGGAAGGACGAAGCAGAAACAATCAGGCAAAAAAACAAACGCCTGGGGTGGGCGGGAGCTCTCTATTTTTGCACGGGCGTATGTATGCAACCTGTTTTTAATAGCCAAAATATGGTATGTGTTCCAAGTCCTTTGTATGTCGCGGGTGAATGTGCAGAAATTTCACAGGATTTTGGCCGTGTTTCTGTGGAGATAGACCTGGGAACGAACAAGTCGCTCAAATTTATTCTTACCGGTCCGAAACGGTGGATTGGGTTTGTGTCATTTATTTATTAGGCAAGTTGTGTCTCGTTTTATTTTTCTCCGCGACCAAAGAAATGGCTTTTTACAAACTGTGATAAAAATAAGGCTGTGTTCACACATTCGAGAATTTGTTGTGTCATCGAATGACAATATCTACCATTATGTGACTGGATTCTTGCGTGAAGTATTGCATTCTTTTCAATTTCTGAAAGTGCGCTTTTCGCTAGAGTATTTGTGCACTGTAAAACGGAATACACTTTACGAAGACCTTGTCGACTGTTTGTTGCCAACACCGCGGTACACAACTTTATTCAATGTCAGACCCGGACAGGACGTGCTAAGAAGGGTTAAAAAGATGAACGTAAAACCGGGAACAAAAACTTTCTTGTTTAAACTTCATTTTTGGACGCTGCCAGTAAAGCAATGGTTCGCCGATAAGGGACTCTACGTTCCATGGACGAGAAACTGTCTACTTTGTAAGACGCCCGAAACGGTAGAACACGTTTTTCTTTACTGCTGGGACGCCGTATTCCATTGGGACATTCTGCAGCGCACCTTGAAAAAGGACCTACCCATCACGAGTTATGGCATTCGTTTTCTGAGTGTGGACAATGAAGACGGCGTCCCATACGACATGTTCATGCTGATAGCACTTCACAGCATCTGGCAGACTAGAATGGCGGTCCGCACTGCCGACCTTCACGCTCGTCCTGTCAGGGAAAATTTCATTGTAAACATGGATTATACACGCGAACTGTATAAAGCGCAACCACAGCCTCCTGACTGGCTACCTCTCTTGGACAAATTGTGTAACTTGAGGAAATTTTAATGTGAACACACCGGATCAAGACTTGGTCCAAATGTTTCCTTTTATTATTCATGTTTCTCTGTTTCCACGACCTGTAAAAGAAAACAGGCAATAAAAAAAAAAAAAAGAGCAGCAGAGTGGCGCAGCGGAAGCGTGCTGGGCCCATAACCCAGAGGTCCGTGGATCGAAACCACGCTCTGCTACATGTTTCCTTTATATTATTTTGCTCCCATTTAACAGGAAGAGCTTATCAGCGCAGTAATTTGGTGTCTTATAGACATAATTGCACTCCGAGTAGTGCTCTCTTGTGCTGCGCGCTCGTGTTTCCCGCCTTAAAAAAAAGGCCACTCTCGTTTATTACAAATATAAACAAATTTACAAAGCATGCAGGAGCAGCAGAGTGGCGCAGCGGAAGCGTGCTGGGCCCATAACCCAGAGGTCCGTGGATCGAAACCACGCTCTGCAACATGTTTACTTTATTTTATTTTGCTCCCATTTAACAGGAAGAGCTTATCCGCGCAGTAATTTGGTGTCTTATCGACATAATCCCACTCCGAGAAGTGCTCTCTTGTGCTGCGCGCTCGTGTTTCCCGCCTTAAAAAAAAAAAAGGTCACTCTCGTTTATTACAAATATAAACAAATTTACAAAGCATGCAGGAGCAGCAGAGTGGCGCAGCGGAAGCGTGCTGGGCCCATAACCCAGAGGTCCGTGGATCGAAACCACGCTCTGCTACATGTTTCCTTTATATTATTTTGCTCCAATTTAACAGGAAGAACTTATCAGCGCAGTAATTTGGTGTCTTATAGACATAATTGCACTCCGAGACGTGCTCTCTTGTGCTGCGCGCTCGTGTTTCCCGCCTTAAAAAAAAAGCCTACTTTCGTTTATTACAAATATAAACAAATTTACAAAGCATGCAGGAGCAGCAGAGTGGCGCAGCGGAAGCGTGCTGGGCCCATAACCCAGAGGTTCGTGGATCGAAACCACGCTTTGCTACATGTTTCCTTTATATTATTTTGCTCCAATTTAACAGGAAGAACTTATCAGCGCAGTAATTTGGTGTCTTATAGACATAATTGCACTCCGAGAAGTGCTCTCTTGTGCTGCGCGCTCGTGTTTCCCGCCTTAAAAAAAAAGGCTACTTTCGTTTATAACAAATATAAACAAACTTACAAAGCATGCAGGAGCAGCAGAGTGGCGCAGCGCCATTCTGCTTCCGACTCCCGAGCTAAACGGATCGCGGGATCATGGGCTCCAATGGAGCGGCATATGCGGCTGTTAGCCGCGGCAACAGGCTTTCGACGGAAGAAGACAAGGATCACCAGATAATTTTGCCTCGGCTACCTACAGGACGTAGTGTTTTAAACACAGTTTTTTTGCACGGCGACGCTCGTGTTCGCCCGTTTCGTGTAGAAGATTTTCGAGACGCGCTTCAAGCTGTTGGTATGCTCTCTGGCGTCGTCGCCCTTGGAGCATACCAAATCAACCATGTATGGGCGGTGACGATGAAGACAGCAGAGGCTGCCGAAAAGCTGGCGGCCCTGAAGGAGCTGCAGATGAAGGGGCGTTGCTGCCTGGTCATCGACCCCAAGGAACAACAGGTAAAGTTTCGTATCCACTGGCTTCTGCATGGGGTGGACGACGAAGACGTCAAGACCGCGCTGGCCTCCTTCGGCAAAGTGACGGAAGTGACCCGGGAGCGCTGGCGAGTGGATGGCGTTTCCGACAAGGGCTCGACGACCCGAGCAGTGCTGCTGCAGCTGAAGGCAGGAATGAAAGTCGACGACCTGCCCCACCAGATCCGCGTCGCCGGCGAGCTTGCGCTGGTGGTAGCCCCAGGACGTCCCATGCAGTGCCTGCGCTGCCGGGGCTCTGGACACGTTCGTCGTGAATGCAAGGTTCCCCGTTGCTCGCGGTGCAGGCTTTTTGGACACAACGACGCGGACTGTGTGCGTTCATACGCAGTAGCCGCGGGTTCGGCGGAGAGCGAGCCGTCGACGTTAGACCATGTAATGGACGTGACCGAGGCGGAGGAAGCCGCCGCGGGAGCTGGAAACGCCAAAGTGGCGGCAGAAACCGGCGCGACGACCAAGCAAGCCGAAGGAGGAAGGAATATCCCTCCCCCCAAAGAACCAGCAGCTACAGTCGAGAGCGTGAAGACGGCCCCGCAAGAAAATGAGAGCCACCAGCCAGCTACGGATGCAACGCAGGTAGAGGTGGACGACAACGCGACCCCTGCTAGCGCCCGCGTCGAATCCGTCTCGGCACCGGTCAAGAGATCCCTGCAGCACGAGGAGAAAGTCAACGGAAAGGCCGGCGGTGACTCCGAGGCACCACCCGCTAAGACGCTACCTGGAAGGCGCTCCACGCTCAAGCCTAAGCCGAACCTGGAGACTGACCGTAGGCTTACCCCGAAGCCGACCAAAGAGGAACCCGGGCGACGGCCACCGGATGGCCACGGAGGCGTCTAGCGGTCAGCTAGACGTTAAGGTGAGCACCATGCTCCAGGCCTTCTCCCCTCCGGTTTTCACCAATAATGGCTACCAACCCGTCGCTTAGCCTCGGCACGCTAAACGTTCGAAGTCTGGCCGCCAAAAGGAAACAGAGTCAGGTTTACAGACTACTAGTGGACCACGACCTCGACGTTTTAGCCGTGCAAGAAACCAAGGTAGACGGCGAGGAGGAGACCGGGAGCATGGTGCAAAGGTTCACGTATAACTACTATACGGTAGTGAGCCACGCCTTAGGGACTTCGGCAGGGTGTGTGCTGTTCGTGAGGAAGCTCCCTGGTCTTGTTATAGATGGTTACTTCTCCTGTACTTCTGGTCGACTTGTCTTTTGTGACTTCAGCTATTGTAATGTCCAATGGCGCGTGTTTTGCATTTATGCGCCTAATACTGTGCAAGAGAGGGCAAATTTCTTTTTGAGTTTAAAGCATCATTTACATGTGCAAAAAATGATAGCCTGTGTAGGCGACTTCAACTGCGTATTGAAAGCTGAGGATAGGTCTACGCGTCGCGTGGTTTGTGACAAAAGTAGTGATATCCTGGCGCAGATTACACACGAATTCGAATTAGAAGATATCGCAGAATGTTTTCGCGGTCACGGACACGTAAGCTACACTCACTTTCAGGGCACAAGTCACGCACGCTTAGACCGTATCTATCTTTCATATGATTTAGTTGAAAAATGCCAGTGCTACACAGTTACGGCCATATCATATTCTGACCACTGCCTGGTAAAATGCACGGTGGGCAGGAAGAAAGAACGAAACAAGTTCGTCTGGGAACTGTGGAAATTGAATGCAGAGCTGTTACGGGATGAAACTTTTAACGAAAATGTAGTGGCTGCTCTGAATTCTTTTGGAACAGAGAGTTCCACGAAATTTGGTGAGGAATGGGAGTTGCTGAAGCAAAGCATTAAATTGAAGGCAATCGAAAGAAGTAGCGTACTGCGATATGAACAAAAGGCCAGAGAAAAGGATTTAACAACATTGCTAGAAAAATTTGCGAAGCTTGAATGCATGCAACCTGGCGCCTATCAACAAGATATGCGCGCCGTTAAGAAGAAGCTCGAGGTATTCGACGAAGATCGCTTCCGAGGTGCGCTAGTGCGCGCCAGAGCAGAAAGGCTATCATGCGGGGAATCGCCAACGAAAAGAGCACTGGGGCTAGAAAAAAAGCACTCGAGACGTAAGCAGATTGAGGCTATCGAATATGAAGGGGTGGTATTAACGGATAACAATAATATAGGGCGTGCTTTCTTGAGCATTACAAAGAACGTTTTGCATTCAGGCCTGTCAACATGCACGATTTCAAGAAATTATTTTTGCGACGAATCCCACAGCTGTCGAGTGAGGTTAAATAAACCTTAGAACGACCATTAACAGAACATGAAGTGATGAAAGCCATCGAAGACCTGAATCCTGGGAAGTCGCCAGGTCCAGACGGTCTTTGTGCCGCTTGGTACAAATCGTTCAAAAGCCACCTAGCTCCTATCTTAACAGCAGTTTTCAATGAAGCATATGAACTGAAAATACTTCCACCATCCTTTGGCCAGTCCCATACAGTACTAAAACCGAAAACAGAAGAGACCGAAAAGCTCAAGCAACTTTCCTCCTACAGACCCATAGCGCTTACTAACTGCGACTACAAAATATTGATGAAGGTGTTGGCACGACGGGTCCAGTCAGTTATTCAGGAAGTAGTCGGCCCACACCAGACGTGTGGTATTCGTGGAAGAACCATTTTCACTGACATCAATAAAATGAAGTGTGTGCTGGAGTGTTGTGACGCCATGTGCGATGCAGTAGCCATCCTCCAGCTAGACTTGGAGAAGGCGTTTGATTGTGTTTCTCGCGACATATTGCTTGCCATCCTTGAACACGTTAATTTTGGCCACATAATCACTGAAGGGGTGACCATGGCGTACCGGAGCTGCTATACCAGACTTATAATTAATCAGATGTTGGGGACCCCCATTAACGTGAAGCGCTCCGTTCGCCAGGGTTGTCCACTCAGTCCACTCCTGTTTTGTGTCTACATAGAAACGCTATGTCTGGCCATCATCGCAAATGAATGTATTAAGGGGTTTAGTCTTCAATCAGCAGAAGTGAAGCTACTGGCATACGCTGACGATGTGGCTGTGTGCTGTAAAGACAAACAAAGTGTATTGAACACTGTTAATATCGTCAAAAAGTTTGGTAACGTCACTAACAGCTACGTTAACTGGCAGAAATGTTTGGGGTTTTGGCATGGAAGATGGGCGTCTACACCAGACCACTTTTCGAACGTAAACTGTGTCACGACGCCAGTTAAGTACCTTGGAGCACCCCTTGCTGCTTACAAGGACAGTAGCGAGTACTGGAAGGAGTGGACAAAAGAACTAAAAGAAAAAGCCGACCGATGGAACGCCTGTCACTTGTCAATGTTCGCGAGAGCTACAGCGTGCAACATGTTTCTCGTGTCAAAGATCTGGTACGTAATGCAGGTCCTACAGTGCTCTCGTATTAATGGGCAGAAACTGCACCGCGTGTTCGCTGTATTCGTGTGGGCATCGAGCTGGGAGCGATGCAGCCGAGGTAATCTCTTCCGACGTGTGAAGGATGGTGGTCTGGGGTTGGCGCACCTTTTCTTGCGTCAACTGGTGAATAGATTCTCCTTCTTTCGAGATACAAACGACCCATTTCTGCGCACGGCGATCCAAATGAGGCTGTCAAGATCACTTCCCGAATTCGTTGTAGGTACGGAAATAATGCCAGGACCAGTCCGTGGTTTCTTTCGGGAAATAGTTCAGAGTGTTTCTTTTTTGCGTGTTCGTTTTTCAAGTGCATATTTGTGGAGTGTAAAACGGGAAAAGTTATATCGTGATTTATGTGACAGTGTTTTGCTGGTACCTATGTACAGAGCCCCGTACAGTGGAGGCCCAGGCCTAGATGTATTGAAAAGGGTGAAGAAGATGCCAGTTCAACCAGCCACTAAATCGTTCTTTTTTAAATTACACACCGGTACTCTACCTGTTAAAATCTTCCTTGAACAACGTGGGTTCTACATGCCATGGGGAACCCACTGCCTTATATGTAAAAAAACAGAAAGCATAGATCACGTCTTCATCCACTGTTGGGAAGGGGTCTTTTTCTGGGACGTGTTACAAAGGACTCTAAAAAAGGAGCTACCTATAGATACCCACGGAATTAGGTTTCTGCCAGTATATGACGACGAAGGTTTCCCGTACGACCTGATCATGCTTACGGGTCTCCACTGTTTATGGCGCGCAAGAATGGCGGGTTACCATTGTGACCCGGATGCCCGACCGGCGCGTCTGTACTTTTGTGAATCCATGCAACGGTATGTGGAAGTGATCAAGTTGCAACAGCCTGTTCCTGAGTGGCTGTCGAGGGCTGAACCCCTTACAGCACTAAAGGAATTTTAATCCGACAACGTCGTGCCACAGTAGCGGACGGCAGCGAATGCAAATATCACTGTTCTTTGTTCCGTTTGTGTATTCATCCCTTTTTGCTTCTTTGGTCTTTGTTTATATCATTTAGGAATTTGTGTTGTGATATGTCGAGGACTGGCAATAAAGAAAAAAAAAAAAAAAGAGTGGCGCAGCAGAAGCGTGCTGGGCCCATAACCCAGAGGTCCGTGGATCGAAACCACGCTCTGCTACATGTTTCCTTTATATTATTTTGCTCCAATTTAACAGGAAGAACTTATCAGCGCAGTAATTTGGTGTCTTATAGACATAATTGCACTCCGAGAAGTGCTCTCTTGTGCTGCGCGCTCGTGTTTCCCGCCTTAAAAAAAAAGGCTACTTTCGTTTATTACAAATATAAACAAATTTACAAAGCATGCAGGAGCAGCAGAGTGGCGCAGCGGAAGCGTGCTGGGCCCATAACCCAGAGGTCCGTGGATCGAAACCACGCTTTGCTACATGTTTCCTTTATATTATTTTGCTCCAATTTAACAGGAAGAACTTATCAGCGCAGTAATTTGGTGTCTTATAGACATAATTGCACTCCGAGACGTGCTCTCTTGTGCTGCGCGCTCGTGTTTCCCGCCTTAAAAAAAAGGCTACTTTCGTTTATTACAAATTTACAAAGCATGCAGGTGCAGCAGAGTGGCGCAGCGGAAGCGTGCTGGGCCCATAACCCAGAGGTCCGTGGATCGAAACCACGCTTTGCTACATGTTTCCTTTATATTATTTTGCTCCAATTTAACAGGAAGAACTTATCAGCGCAGTAATTTGGTGTCTTATAGACATAATTGCACTCCGAGACGTGCTCTCTTGTGCTGCGCGCTCGTGTTTCCCGCCTTAAAAAAAAAAGCCTACTTTCGTTTATTACAAATATAAACAAATTTACAAAGCATGCAGGAGCAGCAGAGTGGCGCAGCGGAAGCGTGCTGGCCCATAACCCAGAGGTTCGTGGATCGAAACCACGCTCTGCTACATGTTTCCTTTATATTATTTTGCTCCAGTTTAACAGGAAGAACTTATCAGCGCAGTAATTTGGTGTCTTATAGACATAATTGCACTCCGAGACGTGCTCTCTTGTGCTGCGCGCTCGTGTTTCCCGCCTTAAAAAAAAAGGCTACTTTCGTTTATTACAAATATAAACAAATTTACAAAGCATGCAGGAGCAGCAGAGTGGCGCAGCGGAAGCGTGCTGGGCCCATAACCCAGAGGTTCGTGGATCGAAACCACGCTTTGCTACATGTTTCCTTTATATTATTTTGCTCCAATTTAACAGGAAGAACTTATCAGCGCAGTAATTTGGTGTCTTATAGACATAATTGCACTCCGAAACGTGCTCTCTTGTGCTGCGCGCTCGTGTTTCCCGCCTTAAAAAAAAAAAAGCCTACTTTCGTTTATTACAAATATAAACAAATTTACAAAGCATGCAGGAGCAGCAGAGTAGCGCAGCGGAAGCGTGCTGGGCCCATAACCCAGAGGTTCGTGGATCGAAACCACGCTTTGCTACATGTTTCCTTTATATTATTTTGCTCCAATTTAACAGGAAGAACTTATCAGCGCAGTAATTTGGTGTCTTATAGACATAATTGCACTCCGAGAAGTGCTCTCTTGTGCTGCGCGCTCGTGTTTCCCGCCTCAAAAAAAAAGCCTACTTTCCTTTATTACAAATATAAAGAAATTTACAAAGCATGCAGGAGCAGCAGAGTGGCGCAGCGGAAGCGTGCTGGGCCCATAACCCAGAGGTTCGTGGATCGAAACCACGCTTTGCTACATGTTTCCTTTATATTATTTTGCTCCAATTTAACAGGAAGAACTTATCAGCGCAGTAATTTGGTGTCTTATAGACATAATTGCACTCCGAGACGTGCTCTCTTGTGCTGCACGCTCGTGTTTCCCGCCTTAAAAAAAAAGCCTACTTTCGTTTATTACAAATATAAACAAATTTACAAAGCATGCAGGAGCAGCAGAGTGGCGCAGCGGAAGCGTGCTGGGCCCATAACCCAGAGGTTCGTGGATCGAAACCACGCTTTGCTACATGTTTCCTTTATATTATTTTGCTCCAATTTAACAGGAAGAACTTATCAGCGCAGTAATTTGGTGTCTTATAGACATAATTGCACTCCGAGACGTGCTCTCTTGTGCTGCGCGCTCGTGTTTCCCGCCTTAAAAAAAAAAGGCTACTTTCGTTTATTACAAATATAAACAAATTTACAAAGCATGCAGGAGCAGCAGAGTGGCGCAGCGGAAGCGTGCTGGGCCCATAACCCAGAGGTCCGTGGATCGAAAGCACGCTTTGCTACATGTTTCCTTTATATTATTTTGCTCCAATTTAACAGGAAGAACTTATCAGCGCAGTAATTTGGTGTCTTATAGACATAATTGCACTCCGAGACGTGCTCTCTTGTGCTGCACGCTCGTGTTTCCCGCCTTAAAAAAAAAGCCTACTTTCGTTTATTACAAATATAAACAAATTTACAAAGCATGCAGGAGCAGCAGAGTGGCGCAGCGGAAGCGTGCTGGGCCCATAACCCAGAGGTTCGTGGATCGAAACCACGCTTTGCTACATGTTTCCTTTATATTATTTTGCTCCAATTTAACAGGAAGAACTTATCAGCGCAGTAATTTGGTGTCTTATAGACATAATTGCACTCCGAAACGTGCTCTCTTGTGCTGCGCGCTCGTGTTTCCCGCCTTAAAAAAAAAAAAAAGCCTACTTTCGTTTATTACAAATATAAACAAATTTACAAAGCATGCAGGAGCAGCAGAGTGGCGCAGCGGAAGCGTGCTGGGCCCATAACCCAGAGGTTCGTGGATCGAAACCACGCTTTGCTACATGTTTCCTTTATATTATTTTGCTCCAATTTAACAGGAAGAACTTATCAGCGCAGTAATTTGGTGTCTTATAGACATAATTGCACTCCGAGACGTGCTCTCTTGTGCTGCGTGCTCGTGTTTCCCGCCTTAAAAAAAAAAGGCTACTTTCGTTTATTACAAATATAAACAAATTTACAAAGCATGCAGGAGCAGCAGAGTGGCGCAGCGGAAGCGTGCTGGGCCCATAACCCAGAGGTCCGTGGATCGAAAGCACGCTTTGCTACATGTTTCCTTTATATTATTTTGCTCCAATTTAACAGGAAGAACTTATCAGCGCAGTAATTTGGTGTCTTATAGACATAATTGCACTCCGAGACGTGCTCTCTTGTGCTGCACGCTCGTGTTTCCCGCCTTAAAAAAAAAGCCTACTTTCGTTTATTACAAATATAAACAAATTTACAAAGCATGCAGGAGCAGCAGAGTGGCGCAGCGGAAGCGTGCTGGGCCCATAACCCAGAGGTTCGTGGATCGAAACCACGCTTTGCTACATGTTTCCTTTATATTATTTTGCTCCAATTTAACAGGAAGAACTTATCAGCGCAGTAATTTGGTGTCTTATAGACATAATTGCACTCCGAGAAGTGCTCTCTTGTGCTGCGCGCTCGTGTTTCCCGCCTTAAAAAAAAAGGCTACTTTCGTTTATTACAAATATAAACAAATTTACAAAGCATGCAGGAGCAGCAGAGTGGCGCATTCTGCTTCCGGCAGCCGAGCTGATCGGATCGTTGAATCATGGCCTCAAGCGGGGCGGCGACAGCGGTCACTTTGGGCCGCGGAAACAGGTTCAGCAACGACGATGAAAGGGACTACCAGTTTATTTTGCCCCAACTGCCAAAAGGACGAATTGTTCTCAACACCATCTTTTTACACGGTGATGTAAGAGCGAGGCCGTACAAGGTCGAGGTTTTTCGGGATGCGCTTACGCCCACAAGCCTGCTGCCGGAAGTTGTGTTTCTCGGGGCCTACCAGGTCAATCACGTCTGGGCCGTGACCCTCAGTGACGCAGCTGGAACAAAACGCCTGCTGGCCCTGAAGGAGCTTCAGGTGAAAGGGCGTCGATGTGTCATCGTCGACCCGCAGGACCAGCAGGTGAAACTCCGGCTTCACTGGCTGCTGTACGGCGTTTCCGACGAGGACGTCCGGGCGGCATTCACAACCTTCGGCAAGGTAGAAGAGGTGAGCAGGGAGCGTTGGCGCGTCCAAGGCATGGGAGACAAGACCTCGACCACCCGGACCGTGCTACTGAAGCTGAGAAGCGGCATTAAAGTGGAAGACCTGCCTCACCAGGTCCGCGTCGGCGGAGAGCTGGCATTGGTGGTCGTACCTGGGCGGCCCATGCAGTGCCTGCGCTGCCAAGGGACAGGACACGTACGCCGTGATTGCAAAGTCCCCCGCTGTTCGAGATGCAGACGGTTCGGCCACGTCGACGCTGACTGCGCTAAATCTTACGCGGCCGTGACAGGACCAGCAGTGAGTGATGTTGCTGCAGAGCACGTCATGAACGCAGTCGAGACAGAAGAAGCTGCTAAGGGAGCCGGTGTGCAAGTGCCTTCATTGACGACAAATGCCACGACGGTACCGGAGGTCGCTCAAGCCAAGGTAGTCGAGGGTGCTGAGCAGGTGACTGGGCCTGCACGTGTCGAGAGGGACGAAGACCCTGTGAAGGCAGGTGCTAATGAAGGCGAACGCGAGGAGAATGAGTCAGCGATGCAACAGGGCGAGGATGCAAACGACGGGGACCGGGCGGCTAGTCTCGGTGCCACCTCCAAGCGCCCCCGTGAAGAGGGCGGAGACAAGGACAGCGCGGCATCCAGCACAAGTGACGGGCCACCAGCGAAGACGCCTCTTGGGAGGCGGTCGGTCTTCAAGCCGAAGCCAAATGTTCCGCCCGAGAGAAAGCCTGGTGACAAAGCACAACAAAAGAATAACGCCGGGAAGAAGGGTGGTCCCGGAGGCGGCTAGCCGAGGGCTGGTCGTGAAAGGTAAGCACCATGCTCCGGGTCTATCTCATACTTTAGTTCATAATGACTCCTAATCCGTCGCTCACTATTGCCACACTAAACGTGAGAGGGTTGGCGGCCAAGCGTAGGCAAAGCCAAGTCCTACGGTTGGCCGCTGACCAAGACCTAGACGTTCTAGCTGTCCAGGAGACAAAGGTTGACGGAGAGGAGGAGACCGGGAGCATGGTGCGGCGTTTCATGACTAGATATTATGCGGTCGTGAGCCATGCGGTAGGGACGTCCGCCGGTTGTGTCCTGTTTAAGAAGTTGCCTGGCCTTGTTGTTAAAAATGTATTTTCATGTCAAACCGGAAGGATCGTTTTTTGTGATTTTGTTTTTCGTGAATTGGAATTCAGTCATGTGCATATATGCACCGAATGCTGTGGAAGAACGCGCTTCATTTTTTGCGAACCTTTTTCAGTATATTAGCACTGATAAGTGCATGGTTTTGTTGGGGGATTTCAATTGTGTTTTGAGGGCTCGGGATAGAGTCAATAATGCTGGTATTCGCGATAAAAGCAGTAGTGTGTTGACTAAGCTAATTAGTGATAATGAACTGGACGATGTCTGTGAGTGCCTGGAGGGGGAGCGGGAAGTCATGTACACACGATTCCAAGGTAGTAGTCATGCGCAGTTAGACCGCATATACGTATCGCAAGACATAATTCCAAAGTGCCATAGTTATTCGGTGGCACCAGTGTCGTTTTCAGATCACTGCATTGTGAAATGTCATATAGGCACGGAGAGGAAGAAAAAAGATTTTAATTAGGAACTATGGAAAATGAATGCCTTACTACTAAAAGACGAGCCATTTGTAGAGGCAGTACGTGAGGCCGTCAGGAAAGTAAGTGAAGAAAACAGTGAAACAATAGCAGAGAAGTGGGAATACTTCAAACAAAACGTAAAAATGAAAGCTTTAGAAAGATCGAGCTGCTTACGATTTGAGAAGGAAATGAAAGAAAGGGGCTTACGAAAGACACTTAAGCAGCTGATAGCGCTGGAGTGCGAAGAGCCTGGCACGTATAAGCAAGATGTAGGAGCCATTAAAGAAAAAATCGAGCAGATTGACAAGGAACGGTATCAAGGTGCGATTGTGCGAGCAAGAGCAAATGCATTAGTAGCTGGAGAGACGCCCACTAAACGGGCGCTGGGACTCGAAAAAGCGCAAGCTCGACGGAATCATGTCGACAGAATTTTATGGAACGGCACAGTTGCCGACGATAGTAAGAGCATAGGCCGAGCGTTTCTAGAGTATTAGCAGTCACTCTTTGCGTTTCAAGAAGTGAATATAGACGAGTTCAGAAGGGCCTTTCTATCTCGGATGCCGCGAGTGAGTGACGATACAAAACAACGATTGGAATGGAAAATAACAGAACGTGAAGTTGAAAAAGCGATTGATGATTTGAACCAAGGCAAATCACCTGGACCGGACGGTCTGGGCGCGTGTTTATATAAAGCTTTTAAGAAAGAACTGTCGCCGTTACTAACAGAGGTGTTTAATGATGCGTATGATAACAAAACTTTGCCGCCTTCTTTTGGAAAAGCTCATACCATACTCATCCCTAAGAGTGACCAAGTGGAGAAACTTAGGCTAGTAACATCTTACAGGCCAATATCTTTAACCAATGTTGATTATAAGGTTTTTATGAAAGTTTTGGCTGCCAGACTTCAAGGCGTCATAAATGACATAGTGGCAGATCACCAAACGTGTGGTATCAAAGAAAGGTCCATTTTTTCGAATATTCACACGATGCGGTGCGTGCTGGAGTGCTGTGACGCCACCTCGGGTGGAGTCGCGGTGCTCCAGCTGGACCTCGAGAAAGCGTTTGATTGTGTCTCTCATGATATTTTGTTTGCCATTTTGGATTACGTTAATGTTGGTTCCATCATCACTGAGGGAGTGGCGTTGGCGTACCAGAACTGCACAACACGCTTAATTGTGAATAAATCATTGGGGGCCCCCATTAACGTCATGCGTTCTGTGCGTCAGGGCTGCCCTCTCAGTCCTCTTTTGTTTGACATTTACATAGAAACTATGTGTTTGGCAATAACTGAGAATGAGCAAATACGCGGGTATAGCTTGGCAGCCACACAAATCAAGCTCTTGGCATATGCAGATGACATCGCGGTGTGTTGTACAAGCAAAGAAAGTGTGACGGAAACAATAAGGGTAGTGAAAAATTTTTGTGATGTGACGGGCAGTAGAGTGAACTGGGGAAAGTCCCTCGGTTTGTGGCACGGAGAGTGGTCTTCGGCCCCGGACCATTTTGCAAATGTGAGCTGGATAAAAACCCCGACCAAGTACTTAGGTGTCCCCATGGGAAGTTACAAAAATAGCGACGAATACTGGACGAACCAAGCAAAAGAAACAATAGAAAAAGCAGACAGGTGGAAAGGCATCAACCTGTCGATTTTCGCAAAAGCAACTGTGTGTAACATGTTTTTTATTACGAAGTTGTGGTACGTCATGCAAACGTTGTACTGTTCAAGGGTAAACGTGCAAAGGTCGCACAGAGTGTTCGCGGTTTTTATCGGGGGCTCTACCTGGGAAAGGAGTAGCCGAACCAATCTGTTCCGGCACGTGAAGAAAGGGGGGCTGGGCTTGGCGCATCTTTTTGTACGCCAGCTTGTGAACAGGTTTTTGTTTTTTCTGGATGCGCGTGATCCGTTTCTGCGCACTGTATGCCAACTCAGGTTGAGAGGTGCTTTGCCGGCACGTATTGTTAGTACAGATAGTATGCCCGGAACGCTTCGTGGCTATCTTAAAGAAGTTGCAGATAGTGTGCGCTTTCTTTCTGTGCGTTTTTCTTTTGAGTATTTATGTAACGTTAAAAGGAAAACATTGTATAAAGATATTTGCGATATTGTATTTCCAGTGCCATTGTACAGAGCGCTATACAGTGGAAGATCAGGACTGGATGTCCTTAAGCGAGTGAAAAATATGGAGGTGCCTACTGGGGTAAAGACATTCTCTTTTAAATTACACACAGGAACACTCTCAGTTAAGACATTCATGGAAGAACGTGGCTTTCTTGTACCCTGGGGCTCGCACTGCTTGATTTGCAAGCAACCAGAAACAATAGACCATGTCTTTTTGCATTGCTGGGCCGGAGTGTTCTTCTGGGATGTCCTACAAAGAACAATGAAGAAGGAGTTACCGTTAAATCCGCGTGGCATCAGGTACTTAGCGGTAACGAATGACGATGGGGTTCCCTTCGACCTAATAATGCTCAAGGGCCTTCATAGTTTATGGCGTGCAAGGATGTCTGGGTACTACTGCGACCCGGACGCTAGGCCTGCGCGTACGTATTTCCGCGAAAGCATGTCTCGTTTCATTGAAATAAAGAAAATACAAGAATGTGTACCCGAATGGCTGTCGAGAATAGAACCTCTGACAGCACTGAAAGAATTTTAATTAGACAACGCCAGTCCTTATAGGACTGATGGCATGTATGTTCTTTCAAGATGTATTGTATTTGTTAATTGTGCATTATAATTTTGTTCTGTATTATGTGCTCTGTACAATGTCGAAGACCGGCAACAAATAAAATAAAAAAAAGCAGCAGAGTGGCGCAGCGGAAGCGTGCTGGGCCCATAACCCAGAGGTCCGTGGATCGAAACCACGCTCTGCTACATGTTTCCTTTATATTATTTTGCTCCAATTTAACAGGAAGAACTTATCAGCGCAGTAATTTGGTGTCTTATAGACATAGTCGCACTCCGAGAAGTGCTCTCTTGTGCTGCGCGCTCGTGTTTCCCGCCTTAAAAAAAAGGCGACTTTCGTTTATTACCAATATAAACAAATTTACAAAGCATGCAGGAGCAGCAGAGTGGCGCAGCGGAAGCGTGCAGGGCCCATAACCCAGAGGTCCGTGGATCGAAACCACGCTCTGCTACATGTTTCCTTTATATTATTTTGCTCCAATTGAACAGGAAGAACTTATCAGCGCAGTAATTTGGTGTCTTATAGACATAGTCGCACTCCGAGAAGTGCTCTCTTGTGCTGCGCGCTCGTGTTTCCCGCCTTAAAAAAAAAGGCTACTTTCGTTTATTACAAATATAAACAAATTTACAAAGCATGCAGGAGCAGCAGAGTGGCGCAGCATTCCACTTCCGGCCACCACAGCGGACGGTCACGGAATGTTGTGCTCCGTAGGGGCGGTTCATGCGGCCCAGCCGGGCCGCGGTATCAGGCTTACGGAAACGTCTTCACAGGATTACCAGCTTGTTTTGCCGCATCTGCCATCAGGTATGACCGTGTGTAATACCGTGTTTTTGCACGGTGATTTGAAGGCCAGGCCCTATCGAGTCGAACATTTTCGCGATGCGCTTGACCGTCATAAGCTGTTGCCGGAGGTGGTGGCCCTCGGGGCCTACCAGATGAACCATGTCTGGGCTATAACATTCAAGGACGAAGTCGGAAAAAAGAAGCTGCTGTCAGCGAAGGCCTTTAGTGTCAAAGAACACCGCTGCGTCGCCATTGACCCTTGCAACCAGGATATTAGAATGAAGCTGTTCTGGCTGCTTCACACGACTCCCGACGAGGACGTCAGAGCAGCCTTGGCGCCGTTCGGAACGGTGACCGAAATTTCCAGGGAGCGGTGGCGAGTACCAGGGTGCGGCGACAAAGGTTCTCACACGCGTCTGGTATCGTTACGGCTGAAGGCTGGTATGACCATGGAAGACATCCCGCATCAGCTACGAGTATCAGAGGACCATGCGCTCGTGATTGTTCCAGGCAGAGCTCCGCTCTGCCTCCGATGCCGCGGCACCGGCCATATACGGCGCGAGTGCCGTGTGCCACGCTGTGGACTCTGTCGTCGTTTCGGCCACGACGAGACCCAGTGCGTGAGAAGCTACGCTAACGTGACCGGGTCTGGCCGGAGCGACGCGTTAGACGAGCACTTGATGGATCAAGCGGACGCGGAAGAGACTGCTGGAGCGGGCGGAGACCCACGAGGCACGGAAGAGAAGCCAGTGGTCATGGCAAGCGTCAAAAGCCAACCCAGAAAGGGCAGTAGCGAGGCAGTGGCCAAGAATGAAGTGCAAAGTGAACCGTCTGCAGAAAATTCTACGGTGCGTGAAAGTGAGGGGGACGCGGAGGCTGCCGAGGGCGTTCTGCGACAGGGCAACTCTGGCGCTGCCTTCATCGAAGAATCCGGCGAGAAAATGGACCAGGCCAGCGCCGTCTCAAAGAGACCTCGCGAAATACCCGATCAAGATGTCAGGCTTGAGCAAGACGACGGTGATAGCAGCGAAGGGCCACCCACGAAGGCTTCCTCTTTCCGGCGGTCTACACTCAAGCCCAAGCCGAACGTTCCGCTCGAGAGGAGGCAGACGCGAGAACATCCACCTGAGGGGCGCCAGACGCCGACCAATCCGCCAGGTGGTCGGCAGACGCCGACCGTCCCACCAGACGGGCGACAGACGCCGACTGTCCCACCAGATAAGCGGACAACGCCGACAGTTCCCCCGCGGTAGCGGGGTGCTGTTCGGTAGAAGGCTCTGTAAGGACTAGGTGCTGCGGAACCTTTAAGTGAATGATGGGTAGCGCATTTGGTAACGTCATGCCTTCGCCGTATGAGACGGAGCTTATGATGGTGTAGGGTTTTGTTTTTTGTAAGTTTGGCGGTCTTGGATCTCCGAAATGTATTGTAGTTTGTGCTTGCTCTTCTCTTTCAATGGCAAATAATCATGGAATAGCAATACGTATTGGCACGCTTAACGTACGAGGGCTAACGGCTAGACGGCGACAAGCACAATTAAGTCGCCTGATGCTGGAAAATGACAGAGATATTCTTGCTGTTCAAGAAACTAAAATTGAAAGCGAAGAGCAAACGGACAAAATGGTTCAGGTTTTTAAATCCCGTTACAACACTTGTGTTTGTCATGGAGTAGGTAAGGCCGGTGGCTGTCTTTTATTTTTGCGTAATTCAATAGGTATTGTTGCGCAGAGTGTAATGTCGGCCCAAGATGGGCGATTGGTCCTATGTGATTTCTCTTTCAATAATATTGATTGGCGAATTGTCTGTGTGTACGCTCCAAACAAAATTAGTCATAGGAATTTTTTTTTTAACTTTGTTGAGTCACACCTGACGTGTGAAAGAAATGTTGTTCTTCTTGGTGACTTCAATTGTGTTTGCATGTCCGAAGATAGGGTGCCCAGTAAAATAATACGGGATACAAGTGCGCTTCAACTCTGCGCAATCGTGGCAGACTATGATTTAGTAGACGTTGGAAGCATATTAAGCGGTAACAGTGTTGTTTTTACTCATTTCCAAGGGCAGAGTCACGCTCGACTAGATCGATTGTACGTATCAGCAAACCTTGCGCGAACGGTCAATAGCTACGCAGTAAAGCACGTGAGCTTCAGTGATCACAGCCTAGTAACGTGTACATTGGGCACGAAACATAGAGGGTCTCACTTTAACTGGGAACTGTGGAAAATGAACGAAACGATCTTAAGTGATGAATGGTTTGTCAAAACGGTAAAAGGAAAAATGGACGTAATGCAAATAGATGCTACAACAAATTGGGCTGAGCTGTGGGAGCAGTTTAAAATTGAAGTGAAAATGAGTGCGATCGAGAGGGCTTGTGTGATGCGTCATAAAGCTAAACAAAGAGAGAAAGAACTGCAAAGCATGCTCGATTATTTTCTAAACGCGGAGTGCACAATACCGGGATTGTTTTCGAAACAGATTAGAGAAATTAAACGCGAACTTGAAGGGTGGACGCTCAAATTTACCAAGGAGCCGCGATAAGAGCACGATCCGAGAGGCTGTGGCTGGGAGAGGCGCCGACTAAGCGCGCGCTCAGTGACGAAAAGGGTTACGCATCCAAAAACATTATAAAAGAAATTTGTTTTAACAACACAATGTCAAAAGACCCAGAAGTAATTGAAAAAGCTTTCGTTGAACACTACCGAGCGTTGCTCGGTAGGCAGGTGCCCGTAACAGAAGAGTTTGTGAACACCTTTCTAACACTTCTGCCAAAATTACAAGACGAAATAAAAGAGGGACTCGAGAGACCGATCTCTGCGAAAGAAATTACAGAAGCCATAGAAGACTTGGGTAAAGGAAAGGCGCCTGGACCAGACGGCCTAGGAGCAGCTTTCTATAAAACTTTCAAGGCCGAAATAAGCGAGATACTGCACTGTGTAATATCAGAAGCTCATGAAACTAAGCACTTGCCGCCATCATTCAGAAAAAGTCATGTTGTGCTTATACCAAAAACCACCGATACGGTAAAGCTGAAATCTGTCGCTGGATACAGGCCCATAAGTCTTACGAATTCGGATTATAAAATCTACATGAAGGTGCTCGGAAAAAGGATGCAGTCAGTTATTAAATCCATAGTAGGCCCACACCAAACATGCGGTATTAGGAATAGAACAATATTGTCGAATATTCACATCGCTAGGAGTATATTGGAATGCTGTGATGCGAACCTCGAATGTGTAGCAATGGTTCAGTTAGACCTAGAAAAAGCTTTTGACAGGGTTGCTCACAGCATACTTCTTGCCCTGCTAAAACACATTAATGTAGGCGAAGTGATTCAGGACGGAGTAGCCATGGCTTATGAGAACTGTTCCGCTCACCTTATAATCAATAAAAGACTCAGCGAAAATATACCAGTATTATCCAGTGTGCGCCAGGGGTGCCCTTTGTCGCCCTTACTTTTTGCGATTTTTCTTGAACCTTTCTGTTTGAAGGTACGAGAAAACGAAAACATTCGCGGCTACCGTCTTTTAACTCAGGAAGTAAAAATACTAGCTTACGCAGATGACATCGCACTTTTTTGCATTGACCAAGAGAGCATTCGGGAGGCAGTCAAGGATGCAAGAAAGTTTTGCAGTCTAATGGGGAGTGCCATAAGCTGGCCAAAAAGCTTAGGCTTCTGGCACGGTGAATGGGACAGCCGGCCTGCAGTGTTAGAAACAGTACCGTTCACAGATACGCCAACCAGGGGTGCGATCTTGTACGCGTTCCAAAATAGAACGGAGGCGGACCGTTCCATCGAGCCGCACACGATTGGTCAATTTGAACCGCGACGAATGCCATGACGTCAATTGTCACGTGAGCCGTGACGTCTTGCTGCTCATAATTATTCCGTGTCGTCTGCTAACGGACGAACGCCACGGAACGGACGGAGAGTCCGTCCGGAGCGATAGAACGGATTAGAACGGCTACCAGACGGCTTGGATTGGATTAGAACGTAAGTGCTTGGAACAGTTAGCATCTTTCGTATCCGGGTCGATCCGATTCCGCGTTCCAACAGTTGGAGAACATGGCGTTTTTCTCTGCCGTGCCTTTTCGTGTCGCCTGTGCGGCTGCTGCAGTCGCGCAGAGACGACGACCCGAGGTAGATGATGCATTTGAAGAGTTGACGGAAGAAGAGTTCCGACAGTATTTTCGTCTGTCCAAACGAACAGTGCGTAGCTTGTGCGACGAGCTTGACCCTATCATTGGATGCCAGCGAGCCAGTGGCCTTTCTACAGAAAGGAAGGTGTTGTGCGCGCTGCGATTCTTCGGCACCGGAAGCTTCCAGAGGAGCGTTGGTCGCGAGGAACACGTAGGCATGGCACAATCGGCCGTGAGCAGCACCATTCACGAGGTGACGGAGGCCATCATTTCCGTGTCTGCCCGGCGAAAGTTGGTGGACTTTCCATTAACACCGGCTGCCAAGGATGAGGCAAAGGCGGCGTTTGCGCGACGCGGCGCCATTCCAGGCGTGCTAGCGTGCGTCGATGGCACATTGATCGCCATTATGAAGCCAGAAGGACTCAGCCCGGCTGACACGGCGAGCTTCATGTCGAGAAAGGGTTATTACGCCCTGAACGTCATGGTCGTAAGTACCGTTGGAATGTTTTACTTCAAACTGTGGTTGCCATTTTTACTCGCCCATAGTTGCAATTGTTCGGTTTAATGCCCAAGCTGGCATAACAAGTAATGTAACGATTAAAAGAGGACATGCGGGGAACTGTTTACGAGCTCGTTGAAATCTGACATGTCGGGAGTAATGATGAGTGCCATGTGTTGTGCATAATCAGTCTGCCGTTCCAAAATTGTGTTTTAAATGGGCAGCAGTCGTAGCAGAAATGGATACACTGTAGGGAAGACACGATGGAAGCATTTTGAACACGGAAGTACTTACAACCATTGCATGGGCTGGCTTTGGCTCGTATGGGGGTTCTTGCGCAATATCGGGCCTCGAGTTTTCATTTAGCTATCAATTACTTCGAACCATAGGCGTCCACATAAGGGGGGGTGGCGCATTGCCCCCCCCCCCCCCCCCAATTGCAAGACCCTATGCACGCCTATGGCTGAAACAGTCTGCTACTTGTACCAGCGTACGTGTATTCTTTTGTGCATATGAATGGCAAAACGGATTTCGAGCATATCTGCAGCGCTATATTGTATTGATCCCCATTGCAGGTTTGCAATGCGGAACTTCGCATTCTTGTTGTAGACCCCCGGTTCCCTGGTTCGTGCCATGACTCTTGGGTGTGGCAGCGTAACCCGCTGCGTGCACGCCTAGCCGCACAACTGCAGCCTGGCGAGTATCTGCTTGGTTAGTATTCGTAATGCGTACCCCTAACTAGGGCAGAGCACTCAGCTGTCACTTTCTGTAATAGGAGACTCAGGATATCCTCTCGAGCCATGGCTGCTTGTTCCAGTACCTGGCAGCCATGCCGGCACCACCTCTGAAGGCCACTACAACCAGGAGCACGCATCCATGCGCAATGTTGTGGAGAGATGTATCGGGGTGTTGAAAAGCAAGTTCCGCTGCTTGCAGCGCTTTCGGACACTGCTGTACAGCCCCGATAGAGCAGCGCGAATCATTTATGCATGCGTTGCTCTCCATAACATTGCCTTGGAGGCGGGCGACTGGACATTGGAGGATTATGGTGGGGAAGTGCCACCAGCTGAGGAGCCAGAGGAGCCAGGAGACATCCAGGTGCTGGCACCACAAGACGTGTTCCTCAGAGGAAGGCAGCAGCGCAGCGCAGTTGTCAACCTTTTCTGAAGGACACAGGAATGGTGAGTTTTCATAATACATAATTTATTTATACAAAGTGCAGTGCCCTTAGGCTATCACAGGGGTGTGTTTGTACAGCGGAAAATACATTTAAAAATTTGTATACACGACAAGTGCACCTCCATACGAATGGTCAGTGTTCCCAATCCACACATCCGACAGATGATAATTTAAACACAAACGAAGTACACTTCGTTTCGCCAAAGACTTGAAAAATTATAGACCGAGCAGCTTACTGTCCGTTGCCTACAAAGTATTTACTAAGGTAATTGCAAATAGAATCAGGAACACCTTAGACTTCCGTCAACCAAAGGACCAGGCAGGATTCTGTAAAGGCCACTCAACAATAGACCATATTCACACTATCAATCAGGTGATAGAGAAATGTGCGGAATATAACCAACCATTATATATAGCTTTCATTGATTACGAGAAAGCGTTTGATTCAGTCGAAACCTCAGCAGTCATGGAGGCATTGCGGAATCAGGGTGTAGACGAGCCGTATGTAAAAATACTGAAAAATATCTATAGCGGCTCCACAGCCACTGTAGTCCTCCATAAAGAAAGCAACAAAATCCCAATAAAGAAAGGCGTCAGGCAGGGAGATACGATCTCTCCAATGCTATTCACAGCGTGTTTACAGGAGGTATTCAGAGACCTGGATTGGGAAGAATTGGGCATAAGAGTAAATGGAGAATACCTTAGTAACTTGCGCTTCGCTAATGATATTGCCTTGCTTAGTAACTCAGGGGACCAACTGCAATGCATGCTCACTGATCTGGAGAGGCAGAGCAGAAGGGTGGGACTAAAAATTAATCTGCAGAAAACTAAAGTAATGTTTAATAGTCTCGGAAGGGAACAGCAGTTTACGATAGGTAGCGAGGCACTGGAAGTGGTAAGGGAATACATCTACTTAGGACAGGTAGTGACTGCTGATCCGGATCATGAGAGTGAAATAATCAGAAGAATAAGAATGGGTTGGAGTGCGTTTGGCAGACATTCGCAGATCATGAACAGCAGGTTGCCATTATCCCTCAAGCAAAAAGTGTAAGAGAGCTGTGTCTTACCAGTACTCACGTACGGGGCAGAAACCTGGAGGCTTACGAAAAGGGTTCTACTTAAATTGAGGACGACGCAACGTGTTATGGAAAGAAGAATGATAGGTGTAACGTTAAGGGATAATAAAAGAGCTGATTGGGTGAGGGAACAACCACGAGTTAATGATATCTTAGTTGAAATCAAGAAAAACAAATGGGCATGGGCAGGACACGTAATGAGGAGGGAAGATAACCGATGGTCATTAAGAGTTACGGAATGGATTCCAAGGGAAGGGAAGCGTAGCAGGGGGTGGCAGAAAGTTAGGTGGGCGGATGAGATTAAGAAGTTTGCAGGGACTACATGACCGGGGTAGTTGGAGAAGTATGGGAGAGGCTTTGCCCTGCAGTGGGCGTAACCAGGATGATGATGATGAAGTACACTTATACAAAGAATCCTTTAAATAGAATGCCACGGCCGTGGAAACAATTGTACCCTCGCCACTATGCAAGAGTCTCCAAGGCTGCCACTTATTAACAGTAGTACTCGCGAAGCAGTCGCAATGCTTCATGCCCCTTCATCTGTGAAGAACTGCATTCGCTGCTGCTCCCAAGCTAGCATTGTCTTATGCAATATGCACATCATAAAGTACTTCTTCCCTAGTGGAACATGAAACGCGGTAGCAACGTGAAAGTGCAGCCTTTTCTTTAAATATCACATGAAATATGAAATAAAAACATCCCTTGACCCATCATAGTCATGACAGACTTGATGGAAGCAATGCATATGATTGGCACTCTGTACTCATGGTCACCATCAGCAAAAGGTGCGAAAAATGTTCATAAAGCACATCAGAATGAACGCAACCGCCGCATCCTGTGCATTTTGACGCTCAGTGTACGTTGGTAGGAGTGAGGCAATATGCTTGCTAGCCATCTCTTGTGCTAGGTGTATCAAAACTTCTGTGCAAGCATGAATACGCAGGCGAGGCAAGCAAGTAACGCGTAATGAATGCGGATTCAAACACAAACAAAATGTAACGCCGAGTGTAGTGACAGCATTATACTCGTCACATCATGTCCAAATGGGTAGATGTAAATTAACGTAAAAGTGCAAAAAACAGATAGGTCAACTTTATCACACTATGATGACAAGTACATCACAAACCTTGTAGTACAACATGCTTCAGGTAGCAAAGCATGTGACAACATTGCAACATCAGCATCACACAATTCTTTTTCACCACGGCATGTAAAACTTGCAATTACATTTACGTGACCTTGCAAGAAAGTATGACTATCCCAGGTATGTCCATTCCCTTGTCAGTGTTATGAGTCACTGACTAGAAGCATTCATTTCTCGGCAGCAATTGTAGTGCGATGCTAAACAGGTGAATCATAATTGTAAAAAGCTGAGTGCACTTGCCAGCTGTGATGAAACATGTTACATAAAACATGAATAATTGGCTCTGCAATCTCACAGCACCCAGAAAGTGTCATGCGTGAAAGTTATTCTTGCAATGACTCCCTTGGAACGAAGACTAGAGTAAACCAATCACTGGTGTGGTGCAATGATGGTCATTTTCATTTTGAAACTATGCAACTTAAAGAGTGACTAGTTTGGTGCTCTGAAAAAAAGACATTGTAGTCGTTGCACCTTAGCCTCACTGTGCCGAAATGAAAATATCACAGTGCAAACACTATGCGGTAACGCTTCATAGTGAATGCAGTAAGCTACAACACAGTGAAGCAATATAAATATCGCATTACAAAACCCATACACAGAAATCGACAACTATTTGTAACGATTCCAGTGTGAATGACTAGGCGCCTTCGAAATGTGTAAATAAAAAAATCACGCTGGCATTGCAGCTGGATAAGCATAAATAGAAAGAGGCAAATACAACAGAACAAAAATGGGTGCGCGCATTGCACCTCTCAACCAAAAAATCCTCTATTACTCAAAGGAAACTCAAACAACAGAACAAAAATGGGTGCGCGCATTGCACCTCTCAACCAAAAAATCCTCTATTACTCAAAGGAAACTCAAACAACAGAACAAAAATGGGTGCGCGCATTGCACCTCTCAACCAAAAAATCCTCCTCTATTACTGAAAGGAAACTCAAACAATAAATAAACAAAACAAACGGAACTGGTGAAACAAATGAATAAAATGATAAATTAATGTCTTGCTTGCTGCAGGTGCTCAGTGATGTCCTGCGCTATGGCGCGCACCTGCTCCAGGATCCCCTCCTGGGCTGCTGCCGTCCGCTCTGCCGCGACAGCGAGGCGGGTCGTGGAGGCCTCGATTCTGCGCAGCACCTGGAATGAATAATCATGGTGGAACTGTTCGCATCAGTTGCTGATTACTCGCAACCAGCTCACGGCTGCAAGCTGCTGTTGTGAAGAATTGCAACGTGCACAACGATTCCCTCTCTGCTGAAGAGCCACTGGCCTGATGGCATCCTTTGGCAGTGTCAAGCGTCGCGTACAAGCTATGCCCTCTTCGTTTGGACAGACAAAGACCTGCTGGAACTACTCTTCCGTCATCTACTCTAATGCATCTCTCACCATCAAACAGCCCTTTTCAGGGCTAACCAACTTTTCGTCCGGCGGCTGATCGTTGGCAAGACACGTTACCGAGCCCTCTATACAACGCATATTTCTTGTTTACATCCCAAGCTGATTTGTTTTTCAGATTGATGATTTACTTATAACAAAGCATAAAGAATATTTATGTCCTTCATGTAAAATGACACCAAAGGGCCTACCAACCTGCAGCACCTCGTCGCCCTGTTCCAGGCTGCGGGCGCACTGCGACGACATCGTCGTCAGGGTATCCACCCGTCGCGGTCGCTGTCGACGTGGTGGCCGAACAGGGTGCTGCAACACTGAGAACATACAGCATTTTCTACAGTTGCACTGCATGTTATGGTACGAATAAAAGTGGCTATGGCCATGTTATGGCTTATTGGGCTAGTTCAGTAAAATACAAGAGCTCATTTTATTTAACAGCTTGAGGATCAATAACTTACCAGGTGCAGCGGCCACCCTTTCGGCAGGCGCCGCGCCGCGCGGTGGATCCTCTGCCGCTGTAGAGTAAACACATTAATGTTTACGAACTGCACACACAATTGGCGATAATTAAAACACTCATTCCTCTGATGCTTACGTGTCGCTGTGCTCACGCCCGCAGCCTCGCCTTGCACGACGACTTCCATCGCGCAGGTGGGGACGTCAGCCTGCTGGAAAATGTCATAAGCGTGGCTATTTGTTACAATGCCTACGTTGCAAGTTTTCGTACTAATTTGCGAAAATATTGTGCAATTATTGAGTGCTTAATGATCCCATGTGTTACCGTCCTCGTGCACTTCCGCGAAGGCATTTTAATTCTGTGTTAATCACTTAACCCCCCATTTCCCGAAAACGCAGCCAACTGAGATTCTAGTTGATTAACCTACCTGCTTTTCCGTTCTCTCCTACGCTATTTTCCTGTTCACCAACGGTGTCGCGTTCTGCTAAAGGTAGCACTTACAACTGGCAAACTCTGGCAACTGGCAAACTGGCAAACTCTAAACCGGCACCATTCAGGAACCCATGATATTACGGCGGCAGTGTGCTTACCTCTTGGTAGGGGAGGTCGGTCACACCGTGGAGGCGGACCGTCCCGGTGAGCTCCAGGACTCGGCCATGAAAGCCATGGAGCCGCCCCCCTCCTGTGCTTCTGAAAATACACGCCAATGTCGAAGGACAAATCGCCCAGGCCATTGGACGGTCACTCACCTTTGTTCTTGGGCAAGTGCGGCAGCGTTGCGGCGGGCCTCGAACACCTGCTTCCGCCACCACTCTTGCCACTGCTCAGTGGTTTTCACAACGGGGCCTTGAGTGTTGAGCTGGTCCGCTAGCTGCTGCCACAGCCGTCGGCGGTCGCCAGCAGTGAAGCGCGGCCCCAGCTCGCTGGATCTTATAGCCAGCTGGGGATGCGCTTCCATGAAGGCGACCACCGTCTCTCTCTGCCCCTCCGACACACGTGGCCCCTTCACCGGTGCTGTCACGTTTAGCGCCATGGCTTCCAGTGCTCGACTGAACGACTGAACCAACCGCTTCAAAATTCGCGCCGTGTGCTTGAAACGGGGTGGTGGCTAGCGCCATCACTAAACGTTTCGCAAAACTGCGACACCACCTAGCGCCATTTGAAGACATTAACCGCAATATTTTGTTTCAGTCGTTTTCCATTCCAAATTGAATCTTTGAAAAGCAACACCAACACATTTTGCTACTCACTCATAATAGCAAAATATTTCTCAACATGTTGCAAACGCTTCTCAATATATTATACGGTCCCCAAGCAGACGTCAAAAGCGTGACGCAGGCTTCCACTTCGCTCATTGGCTGTTTGCTTCCTCTCGTTCTCGCGAACACTGCGAACCGCCTATTTCGTGACGTTTAGAACGGAGGCGGTCCGTTCAATTTTGGAACGCGTACAAGATCGCGCCCCAGTTATCTTGGTGTTCCTTTGGAATACTATCGCGATACCACGACGCAATGGACTGAACAAACTGAGTGGGCTAAAGCACAAACAACGAAGTGGGGAGGCAAGAATCTGTCAATATTCACGAGAGCCACTGTCTGCAATTTATTTCTTGTCGCTAAAGTGTTTTATATGTTGCAAGTTTTATGTATATCCCGAGTGTGTGTACAAAAGTTGCACAGGGTTTTTGCTATGTTCGTGTGGGGATCAGGATGGGAGCGCACGAGTCGTCTGAATCTGTTTCACGCTGTGCAGAAAGGAGGGTTGGGTTTGTCGCATTTATTTTTGAAACAAGTAGTGTCGCGTTTCATGTTCTTGCGCGACGAAAGCGATTGTTTTTTGCGGTGCGTTATCCAGACGCGATTAGGTGACGCACTGCCAGAATATGTTGTGACGTCGTATGGCATACGTCAAGTGGTTGTCCGAGGTTTTTTGTTTGAAGTGATAAGCACTTTCCGTTTTCTAAAAGTACACTTTCTTTGGAATACCTGAACACAGTCGCAAGAAAGCGATTATACCGAGATATAGTTAATATCATGTGTCCAGTACCAATATACCGTGCAGTATCTGCACTGGGGCGTGAGCAGAATGTCTTAAAAAGAGTTAAGAAAATGCCTGTAAGAGCAACAACAAAAGCTTTTTTTTTCATGCTACACACTGGCACGCTTCCTGTCAAGCCATGGCTGCAGGAGAAGGGGATCTTTGTACCCTGGAGTGTGAATTGCCAGATATGTCAGAAACCGGAGACAATGGAGCATATTTTTCTGGAGTGCAGGGACTCAGTCTTCCTTTGGGACATTCTACAAAGGACACTAAAAAAAGAATTTCCTTTAACACCTTTTGGAATCCGTTTTTTACCGTTTGAAGAGACAGAAGGCGTGCCATGTGATATGGTGATGTTACTCTGCATGCACAGCGTGTGGAAAACACGAATGGCGGTGCGTAATGAGGATGTTGACGCAAAACCGGCCAAAGAATATTTTGCTGAAAATGTATTGTACATTCGCGAAGCTTTTAAAGCGCTCAGCGAACCACCTGAGTGGTTAACAGCATTTGAACAGCTTGCAAACATTCAGCCTTTTTAAACCAAAATTAAACGACAAGGTACACCCGCACATTGAACTGTCTTTTTTGTTTTGTAATCGCAGCGGAGAATAGCTGTGAATCGTGTATTTCTTATAAAACAGGCAATAAAGAAAAAAAAAAAAAAGCAGCAGAGTGGCGCAGCGGAAGCGTGCTGGGCCCATAACCCAGAGGTCCGTGGATCGAAACCACGCTCTGCTACATGTTTCCTTTATATTATTTTGCTCCAATTTAACAGGAAGAACTTATCAGCGCAGTAATTTGGTGTCTTATAGACATAGTCGCATTCCGAGAAGTGCTCATTTGTGCTGCGCGCTCGTGTTTCCCGCCTTAAAAATAAAGGCTACTTTCGTTTATTACAAATATAAACAAACTTACAAAGCATGCAGGAGCAGCAGAGTGGCGCAGCGGAAGCGTGCTGGGCCCATAACCCAGACGTCCGTGGATCGAAACCACGCTCTGCTACATGTTTCCTTTATATTATTTTGCTCCAATTTAACAGGAAGAACTTATCAGCGCAGTAATTTGGTGTCTTATAGACATAGTCGCGCTCCGAGAAGTGCTCTCTTGTGCTGCGCGCTCGTGTTTCCCGCCTTAAAAAAAAAAAAAGGCTACTTTCGTTTATTACAAATATAAACAAATTTACAAAGCATGCAGGAGCAGCAGAGTGGCGCAGCGGAAGCGTGCTGGGCCCATAACCCAGAGGTCCGTGGATCGAAACCACGCTCTGCTACATGTTTCCTTTATATTATTTTGCTCCAATTTAACAGGAAGAACTTATCAGCGCAGTAATTTGGTGTCTTATAGACATAGTCGCATTCCGAGAAGTGCTCTCTTGTGCTGCGCGCTCGTGTTTCCCGCCTTAAAAAAAAGGCGACTTTCGTTTATTACAAATATAAACAAATTTACAAAGCATGCAGGAGCAGCAGAGTGGCGCAGCGGAAGCGTGCTGGGCCCGTAACCTAGAGGTCCGTGGATCGAAACCACGCCCTGCTACATGTTTCCTTTGTATTATTTTGCTCCAATTTAACAGGAAGAACTTATCAGCGCAGTAATTTGGTGTCTTATAGACATAGTCGCATTCCGAGAAGTGCTCTCTTGTGCTGCGCGCTCGTGTTTCCCGCCTTAAAAAAAAGGCGACTTTCGTTTATTACAAATATAAACAAATTTACAAAGCATGCAGGAGCAGCAGAGTGGCGCAGCGGAAGCGTGCTGGGCCCATAACCTAGAGGTCCGTGGATCGAAACCACGCTCTGCTACATGTTTCCTTTATATTATTTTGCTCCAATTTAACAGGAAGAACTTATCAGCGCAGTAATTTGGTGTCTTATAGACATAGTCGCATTCCGAGAAGTGCTCTCTTGTGCTGCGCGCTCGTGCTTCCCGCCTTAAAAAAAAAGGCTACTTTCGTTTATTACAAATATAAACAAATTTACAAAGCATGCAGGAGCAGCAGAGTGGCGCAGCGGAAGCGTGCTGGGCCCATAACCCAGAGGTCCGTGGATCGAAACCACGCTCTGATACATGTTTCCTTTATATTATTTTGCTCCAATTTAACAGGAAGAACTTATCAGCGCAGTAATTTGGTGTCTTATAGACATAATTGCACTCCGAGAAGTGCTCTCTTGTGCTGCGCGCTCGTGTTTCCCGCCTTAAAAAAAAGGCTACTTTCGTTTATTACAAATATAAACAAATTTACAAAGCATGCAGGAGCAGCAGAGTGACGCAGCATTCTGCTTCCGGCCACCGAGCGTGACGGACGCATGATGACGGGCTCCGTTGGAGCGGCTTGAGCGGCCTTGTCTGGCCGCGGAAACCGGACGATGGAACAGGAGGGCACCTACCAAGTTGTTCTGCCAGGTCTGCCAACAGGTCGTTATGTTTTGAATACAGTTTTTTTGCACGCTGATATTACGGCGCGACCGTACCGGATTGAAGATTTCCGTGACGCATTGGCACCGCATTCGCTTCTTCCGGATGTTATCGCCCTGGGGGCGTATCGCATGAGCCATGTCTGGGCTATCACTTTCAAGGACGCGGACGCGGTGAAGAAGATCTCGAGCATCGGGGAGCTGCGTGTAAAAAACCGCCGCTGCCTGGTGATTGACCCGGCGAACCAGGACGTTCGACTGAAGCTCCACTGGCTTCTACACAATGTGCCTGATGAGGACGTGCGTGTCGCCTTTGCGCCCTATGGAAAAGTTACCGAAGTAGCCCGGGAGCGCTGGCGTGTGCAAGGTATGACAGAGAAGGGATCAACCACCCGGCTTGTCACCCTCAAGTTGAAAGCGGGCGTGAAGTTGGACGACTTGCCACACCAGCTGAGCGTTGGCGGTGAGTTGGCGCTTGTCGTGGTACCAGGCAGACCCCCGCTGTGCCTTCGGTGTCGCGGTACGGGCCACATCCGCAAGGAATGTCGAGTCCCGCGTTGCGGAATCTGCCGACGCTTCGGGCACGAAGAAGACCAGTGTACTCGCACTTACGCGAGCATTACAGGCCCGGGAACCAGCGAGGACTCGTCCGAGATGCTGATGGACGAGACGGATGCTGAGGAAGCAGCCCGTGTACGTGGACAACCACAGCGCCATACTCAGCCATCGTTCACGACTCTGGTGAAGCAGAAGGCGGGGCCCTCCGGCGCAACAGATGGTAGTGTACAGGCGCAGCATAAGCCTGAACAGGACGACGATGACAAGGCAAAGGAGGCGGCGAAAGCCGCGGACGCTAAAGAAAGCAGCGTGGAGACCCCCGGCATTGATACCATGGAGACGAACCAGGAAGCGGCCAGCACCATTGCTGGAAAACGTGCGCATGAAGAAAGCGGAGACGTCAAGCTGCAGCCTGGCGGTAGCGGCGATGAGCCTCCGCCGAAGGCAGGGGGAGTGAGACGCTCGTCTTTAAAACCGCGGCCGAACCTTCCGGCCGACCCGCGGAAGGCGGGGAAACAGCCTCCGTAGTAACACAGTGTCCTGGTCGGTGTCAGCGCCGGTTGTGTTGGTCGACCGGTGTCAAGAGGTCCTGGCAGTCGTGAGGAAGGCTACGTCAACCATGAAGATAGGCACCATGCGGATAGAGGCGTTTCTTCTTCTAAGACATGGCTTTTAATCTTATTGCTCCACTTCGAGTTGCGACGTTGAACGTCAGAGGTCTGGGAGTAAGAAGGCGACAATACCAGCTTAATCGCCTTCTTCTGGATAACGATATTGACATACTTGCTTTACAAGAGTCGAAAATAGAGAGCCAAGAGCACACTGACCGCATGGTGTCTTCCTTTCAAGCAAACTTTCATGTGTGCGTTTGTCATTCTGTTGGGACGTCGGGTGGGTGCCTTGTATTCATACGTAAGACGTTAAGAGTGAACGTAGAGTCTGTATTTGTATGCCCTAGTGGTCGCCTTTTGATTGCTGATTTCACTTTTTCGAATTTTTGGTGGCGAATTGTTTGTGTATATGCTCCTAATGTAGAAAGCGAGCGTAAAATTTTCTTTGAATCACTTGAGCCATGGTTGAATGGCGACAAGTTTTTGCTTGTACTGGGAGACTTCAACTGTGTGTGCGCCGCAGCTGACAGAGTGAAGTTTAGGCCACTGAGAGACAAGAGCTCTGAAGTTTTGAATACTTTTGTGCATGAGTATGGTCTCGAGGATGTTGGCAATGTGTTTTCCACTGGGACCCACCCAGAATACACGCACTTTCAGCGGGAGAGCCATGCGAGACTAGACAGAATGTATGTATCTGTCGATCTTATGCCGCTATGCTCAAGTTATGACGTTAAACCTGTGCCTTTCAGTGATCATTGCCTCGTGAGCATGACTTTAGGAATGAAGGGCAGGAAATTGCGCTTTAACTGGCACTTATGGAAATTGAACACACAGCTTTTGGAGGATGAAGGGTTCATTATGCAAGTAAAGACCAAGCTAGACAAACTGCTAGACGCGCAGCCAGCTAGTTTTGCAACTGAATGGGAGGGGTTCAAAGAGTGGGTAAAAATGAAAGCAATAGAAAAGAGCAGCGTGGCTCGCTATAAAGAGAAAGAAAAAGAAATGAACGGGCAACTTGAATGGATGCTGAGCATGGAAAATAGCGCGCCGGGAACTTTCACGAAAGAAATACGGGAAGTGAAATGCCAGCTCGAAAGAATCGACGCCGACAGGTATAGGGCCGCCGTCATACGCGCAAGGTCTGAAAAATTGTGGGCTGGCGAAACGCCGACAAAACGAGCGCTATCAGACGAGAAAAGATACGCTTGCCAGAAAGAAATTAGGAGCATCCGATTTGACGGCCGGACTTCGGAAGATGCGAGAGACATTCAGTGTGCTATAGCCGAACATTTCACAGAACTTCTTAGCAATAAGCTCGAGACCATAGAAGGCTTCCATGTAGACTTCTTGAGGCTGGTGCCAAGACTAGATGATCAAATTAAGGAACGTCTTGAACTGCCTCTAACTTTACAGGAGATAGAAAAAGCAATAGACGACCTACCATCTGGGAAAGCTCCTGGACCAGATGGGCTAAGTGCGGCCTTTTATAAAACCTTTAAGCTTCCTGTTGCACAGTGCATGCTCCATGTGATAACTGAGGCTTATGAGCGCAAACAGGTTCCATTGTCTTTCAATACGTCCCACATAGTTCTAATTCCCAAGACTGATGATCCGCAAGAACGACTGTTGGTGGGGTCATATCGACCGATTAGTCTCACCAACGTCGACTACAAAGTATTTATGAAGGTTCTAGCAAAAATACTGCAGTCTGTGATCACGAAATTGGTAGGGTCTCATCAGACGTGTGGAAATAAAGGCCGTAGCATCGCTACAAATATACATGTCGCACGCAACGTATTAGAGTGTGTCGGTGCAGTTGGCGGTCAGATAGCAATGATGCAGCTCGATTTGGCGAAAGCCTTTGACCGCGTCTTTCACGAAATCCTTTTTTCCATCCTGGAACACTCCAAACTAGGTGACATTATAGTAGAGGGCGTAAAAATGGCCTACAAGAACTGTACGACCCGCATTATAGTTAATGGCGATCTCACTGACAAACTTGCTGTACGTTCCTCAGTAAGACAGGGATGCCCGCTTTCCCCCTTGCTTTTCGCAGTGTATTTAGAGCCACTATGCCTGGCAATTATCAACTCTGACCGAATTTCAGGTTACAGACTGCAGTCATCACACGTGAAAGTACTCGCGTATGCTGACGATATAGCGGTTTTTTGCGCTGATAGACAGAGCATCTGTGAAGCGACAATTGTGATTGAAAAATTCTGCGCTCAGACTGGAAGTCAGATCAATTGGGGAAAAAGTTCCGGTTTTTGGCATGGCGAATGGGACGTAACACCGGGTTGTTTTTCTAGGCTTCGATGGTCCACCTTGCCAACGCGGTATCTAGGAGTACCTCTGGATTGTTATCGGGATCCCAGCTCGTACTGGAAAGAAGAAACTTCGAGAATGAAAGAGAAAGCGGTCGCGTGGCAAGGAAGACAGCTATCAATGTTTTCCCGTGCCTCTATCTGTAATGTCTTTTTGATTTCGAAGCTCTGGTATGTCATGAATGTGCTGTGTGCGACCCGAACAGCTATTCAAAAAATGCATCGTGTTTTTGCTGTTTTTATTTGGGCGTCCACCTGGGAAAGAACCAGCCGAACTAACCTCTTTGTTTCTGTTAAAAGCGGAGGGCTTGGACTGGCGCATCTTTTTTTGCGTCAAGTGGTCTCGCGATTTATGTTTTTGCGTGATCAAAGTGATCCCTTTCTAAGATCTGTTATGCAAGTGCGCCTACAGAGACTGCTCCCTGGAAGGGTAGTCTCCTGTGATAACATGTGTGGTGCTGTGACAGGATACTTGCGCGAGGTTGTTCTTTCGTGCAAGATGTTGGAAGTACGTTTCAGCCCTGAATACCTATGTAATGTCAATAAGAAAAAGCTGTACAAAGCGTTGGTTGACGTGATGTTGCCGGTACCCATTTATCGGACACCACACTTTGGAGGCCCAGGGCAAGATATTTTAAAAAGAGTTAAGATTATGCCCGTTAGACCTGTGGTCAAAACTTTTTTTTTAAACTGCATTCCGGTACGCTGCCTGTTAAAACCTGGCTGCATGATAAAGGTTTTTTCGTGCCATGGACAACAAACTGCTTGTTATGCAGGAAGCCCGAGACAGTGGAACATGTTTTCCTAGAATGTTGGGATCCAATTTTTTATTGGGATGTCCTTCAGAGGACGATTAAAAAGGAACTCCCTTTAAGTCCTTACGGCATTCGGTACTTATCAGTTGAAAGTGAAGAAGTGCCCTACGATTTAATTATGCTTCTTGGCCTCCACAGTTTGTGGAAAACGCGAATGCAGGTGCGACATGCAGACATAAATACAAGATCCACAAGTGAAAACTTCATCGAAAGTGTTGTTTATCTTCGCGAATGTTTCAGGGCTCAGACTGATCCACCAGAGTGGATATCACTGTTTGATGATTTGTCACAAATGAAAAGTTTTTAGCACCACTCGCCTCAGCCCAAGTGTGGCTGAAGTGTTTTACCATATGTTACTTTGTATTACACGTCCAAGACGGCAATAAAGAAAAAAAAAAAAAGCAGAGTGACGCAGCGGAAGCGTGCTGGGCCCATAACCCAGAGGTCCGTGGATCGAAACCACGCTCTGCTACATGTTTCCTTTATATTATTTTGCTCCAATTTAACAGGAAGAACTTATCAGCGCAGTAATTTGGTGTCTTATAGACATAATTGCACTCCGAGAAGTGCTCTCTTGTGCTGCGCGCTCGTGTTTCCCGCCTTAAAAATAAAGGCTACTTTCGTTTATTACAAATACAAACAAATTTTCAAAGCACGCAGGAGCAGCAGAGTGGCGCAGTGGAAGCGTGCTGGGCCCATAACCCAGAGGTCCGTGGATCGAAACCACGCTCTGCTACATGTTTCCTTTATATTATTTTGCTCCAATTTAACGGGAAGAACTTATCAGCGCACTAATTTGTGTCTTATAGACATGGTCGCACTCCGAGAAGTGCTCTCTTGTGCTGCGCGCTCGTGCTTCCCGCCTTAAAAAAAAAAGGCTACTTTCGTTTATTACAAATATAAACAAGTTTACAAAGCATGCAGGAGCAGCAGAGTGGCGCAGCGGAAGCGTGCTGGGCCCATAATCCAGAGGTCCGTGGATCGAAACCACGCTCTGCTACATGTTTTCTTTATATTATTTTGCTCCAATTTAACAGGAAGAACATATCAGCGCAGTAATTTGGTGTCTTATAGACCTAATTGCACTCCGAGAAGTGCTCTCTTGTGCTGCGCGCTCGTGTTTCCCGCCTTAAAAAAAAAAAGGCTACTTTCGTTTCTTACAAATATAAACAAATTTACAAATCATGCAGGAGCAGCAGAGTGGCGCAGGATTCTACTTCCGGCTACCGTACGGTACGGTCGCAGAATGTCTTGCTCCGTTGGGGCGGTTGAAGCGGCCCTGCCGGGCCGTGGAATCAGGTTTACGGAGTCGACTACACAGGAATACCAGCTTGTTTTGCCTCAGCTGCCTTCAGGTATGACGGTTTCTAAGACAGTGTTTTTGCACGGAGACTTAAAAGCAAGACCGTATCGCGTAGAACATTTTCGCGATGCGCTTGTCAGAGTACAGCTTATGCCGGAAGTGCTGGCCCTTGGGGCCTATCAAATGAATCATGTGTGGGCGATAACCTTCAAGGATGAAGACGCAAAGAAAAAGACACTTTCCCTCGAGGCGTTCAGCGTCAAGGAGCACCGGTGCGTTGTTATTGACCCATGCAAACAGGATGTGCGGATGAAGCTTCACTGGCTCCTGCGCACCACGCCCGACGACGAAGTTCGAACGGCTTTGGCACCTTTTGGCAAAGTTATTGAAATTTCCAAAGAGAAGTGGCGTGTCTCAGGCTGTTACGAGAAGGGCTCGCACACACGTTTGGTGTCCTTGCGCCTGAAGTCCGGTTTGACTGTCGAAGACCTGCCGCACCAGTTGCGCATAGGCGAAGACAACGCACTTGTATTCGTATCTGGTAGAGCGCCGCTCTGCCTCCGGTGCCACGGCACCGGTCACATACGGCGCGAGTGCCGGGTACCGCGCTGCGGTGCCTGCCGTCGCTATGGCCACGAGGAGAGCCAGTGTGTACGCAGCTATGCCAACGTAACCGGAACAGGTGGAAGCGACATTGTGCAAGAGCACGTTATGGACCAGGCCGACGCCGAAGAAGCTTCTGCGGGAAGTGGGCATAAGGCGAGCAGGCAAGAGAACCCGCCTGTAGCGTCTTCTGAAAAGGACAAAGAAGCAAGAACGGAGGATGAAAAACGACAACCGGCCCACCCAAGCACACCCGAAAGTACTCCCGAAATGGAAACAAATCTCGGAGGTGGCGCATCGGCTTCGCAGAATGACTCGGAGAACGAGGCACTCCCGAAAAGTGAAAAAGGAAGTCAACCTGCAACAGCCGTTACTAAGAGACCTCATGAGAAGGTGGCTAGCGACGAGGATTACTCCGACCCAGCGAGCGCTGTGGGACCACCACCGCTGAAGTCAACGACCACTCGTAGGAGCAGCTTCAAGCCCAAGCCGACGGTCCCACCAGACCGGTTGCAAGGGCCGCAAGTGCCTCCGCGTTAGCGGGGATACTTTTTTCCCTTCTTGTTCAACTGTATGTATGAGGACAATCATGTTGAGACTTTGGTTGAGTTGAGTGTCTTCAAGGTAGAAGCGGGGCTAATTACCCGTGTGGACGAATCCGCCTGCTGTGCACACTGACCGGTGATGTAAGTCTCCCTCACCTGTATTTGCGTAGCGTATTAGGTATTGTGAAAAAAAAAATAAGACAATGGACCCAAATCTTTCTGCACTTCGTATTGCAACGTTGAATGTACGGGGATTGACAGCAAGACGACGGCAAGTGCAAGTTAGTCGCCTAATGCTCGATAATGACATAGATATTTTGGCTATTCAGGAGACAAAAATTGAGAGTCAGGAAGCAACAGACCGGATGGTCGAGACCTTTAAAGCAAGATATAACGTTTGTGTGTGTCATGCTGCTGGCAAGTCCGGAGGATGTGCCCTTTTTTTGCGCAATAGTATCGGAATACTAGAGGAAGCAGTCCTCACCAGTGAAAATGGTCGGCTAGTCCTGTGTGATTTTTCTTTTAATGAAGCTGAGTGGCGTCTTTTGTGCATCTACGCCCCGAATAGAGAGAGGGAGTGCAAGGTTTTCTTCGAGTATGTTGAACCATTTTTGTCTTGTGAAAGGAATGTTGTGCTTCTTGGTGATTTTAACTGTGTGTGCTTGCCTGAGGACACAGTCAAAAATGTACCTATTAGAGATTTGAGCGCTGATCTATTGAACACAGTTACACAAGAAAAATATATGTTTGATGTGGGGGATGTTTTCCGCGGTAATTGTGTGCAGTATACGCATTTCCAAGGTGCGAGTCATGCCAGGTTAGATCGCGCATACATTTCAGCAAGCCTTATGCCATTATGCTTCAAATACCTGGTAAAGCATGTAAGCTTCAGCGACCATAGCCTGGTCATGTTTGAAATAGGCACGAAACGAAAAACTTCACAGTTTAATTGGAATCTTTGGAAGCTTAACGAAAAGCTGCTACATGATGAAACTTTTATGCGGGCAGTGACAGAAAGAATTGAAGCTGTTAACTCTGATAAGTCTGACAGGATTGGTGCGTTGTGGGAACAATTTAAAATTGATGTTAAAATTACTGCAATTGATAGAGCATGCGCACTGCGGCACAAATCTAAACAGGAAGAAAAAGAACTGCGAAATACTCTGGACTAACATTTAAATGCTGAAACCACAATACCTGGGCTGTTCTCAAAAGAGATTAAAGAAGTTAAAAGAAAGATGGAAGCCATGGAAGCTGAAAAATATAGAGGGGCCGTGATAAGAGCGCGGGGTGAACGGCTCTGGCTGGGGGAAACCCCAACCAAGCGTGCACTGGGAGACGAAAGATGCTACGGCGCAAAGAACGAAATCAATAGAATTTGCTATCGTGATGAAGTCACGACTGATCAAAATGTGATCCAGAAAGCATTTGTTGAAAGATACACGGGTTTGCTGGGGTGTAAGACACCTGTACACGAAGGCTTCTTTACAGAATTTATGCCACTAATGCCGAGGTTGGACGACGATGCGAAAAATACACTGGCAGCTCAAATAAGTGTTAATGAAATCGAAACAGCAATAAAAGAGTTAAGTGTAGGAAAGTCGCCTGGGCCTGATGGCCTTGGCGCGTCATTCTACAAAGCTTTTAAACAGGAATTGGCTGAAATACTCTACCATGTTATTAATGAAGCGTGTGACAGCCGTGGAATGCCTCCATCTTTTAAAAGAAGCCATATTGTACTAATACCTAAAACAGAGGACCCCTCGAAATTACTTTCAGTGGAAGCATATCGACCGATAAGCCTTGCAAATGTTGATTACAGGATATTCATGAAAGTGTTAGCTAAAAGACTGCAAAGTGTAATAACATTGGTAGCTGGTAAACACCAAACATGTGGCATAAAGGGGAGGACAATTTTCACGAACGTTCATACAGGTCGAAGTGTACTGGAGTGCTGTGATATGGTATGCGGGAACGTGGCGATGGTACAGCTGGACCTTGAGAAAGCCTTTGATAGGGTAGCGCACGAGGCGATCTTTAGATTACTGGAATATACTAACGTTGGCAAGGTGGTCCTAGATGGGGTAAAAATGGCTTACACTGATTGTACTACCAATCTAATAATTAATAAGACATTAAGTGATAGAATATCAGTTGTAACTGGTGTAAAACAGGGAGATCCGATTTCAGCATTATTATTTGCAATGTTCTTGGAACCTTTTTGTCTTAAAGTGCAGAACAACCAGAATATACGAGGTTTCCGTTTGTTCACGCATGAAATTAAAATCTTGTCTTACGCAGATGACATTGCAATTTTTTGTGGAGACAAAACAAGCATTAAAGAAGCAGTAAAAGATGTTAAAGAATTTTGTAGCTTTACTGGCAGTGCCATAAACTGGCAGAAGTGTTTAGGTTTCTGGCACGGAGAATGGGAAGATAAGCCAGAATGCTATGAAAGCATAAAGTTCACAACTGTGCCATCCAGCTACCTTGGTGTTCCGCTTCAATATTATAAAGATGCAACGAGCCAGTGGGCAGAGCCAACTGAAAAAATGAAAGCGCAGACATCAAAGTGGGGCGGAAGAAGTATGTCTATTTTCACCCGTGCGACGGTGTGTAACTTGTTTTTGGTAGCGAAAGTGTTTTATATGTTACAAGTGTTGTGTATGTCAAGAAATTGTGTGCAGAAATTGCACAGAATATTTTCTGTTTTTTTTGTGGGCATCTGGTTGGGAAAGGATGAGTCGTGTAAACTTATTTCATGCGGTGGGGAATGGAGGTGTAGGTTTATCTCATTTGTTCTTGAAACAGGTCGTGTCGAGATTTGTGTTTTTTCGCGACCAAAGTGACGCGTTCTTGCGCACTGTTATTCAACTGCGATTGCGTGATGCATTGCCTGATTTTATTGTTACGTCACACACGCTTCGTAATGTAGCTGTGAAAGGATTTATGCGTGAAGTTGTGGATAGTGTCCGTTTTCTGAGAGCGCATTTTTCAGTAGATTATCTGTCAGATGTTTCCAGAAATAAGCTTTACAAGGACCTTATTTATGTCATGTGCCCTACACCGATTTATCGTTCAGCATATGATTTAGGACAAGAGCGGAATGTGCTGAAACGTGTAAAAGGTTTCCCTGTGAAGGCTTCTACAAAAACTTTCTTCTTTATGTTACACTGCGGCACACTACCTGTCAAACCTTGGCTCCAGGAAAAAGGTATCTTTGTGCCTGGGAGCGTCAACTGCATCATTTGTAAAAAGCCAGATACAATAGAGCATATTTTCTTGTATTGCTGGGATTCCATATTCTTATGGGACATCCTACAGAGAACTCTCAAAAACGATTTGCCATTAACGCCTTTCGGGATAAGGTTTCTGCCTGTTGAGCAAACAGAGATGGTGCCGTATGACTTAATAATGTTGTTGTGCATGCACAGTCTCTGGAGGACGCGAATGGCGGTTAGAAATGCAGACCAAGTCGCACGACCAGCAAAAGAGTATTTCGTTGAAAATATTGTATATGTACGTGACGCATATAGGTCTTTATGCGAGCCCCCAGAATGGCTATGGATCTTTGACGACCTCACGACAACAAATACCTTTAACCAAGCTGTATAATGTGTAATACAGCCGGTGTTTTTATCGCCTCATTTCATTGTGAATGTGGTTTTCCTTTGAATTCAAAATTGTGAATTGAGTCATTCCATATTTTTTCGTATTGTATCGCTAACAGGCAATAAATAAATAAAAAAAGCAGCAGAGTGGCGCAGCGGAAGCGTGCTGGGCCCATAACCCAGAGGTCCGTGGATCGAAACCACGCTCTGCTACATGTTTCCTTTATATTATTTTGCTCCATTTTAACAGGAAGAACTTATTAGCGCGGTAATTTGGTGTCTTAAAGACATAGTCGCACTCCGAGAAGTGCTCTCTTGTGCTGCGCGCTCGTTTTTCCCGCCTGAAAAAAAAAAAAAGGCTACTTTCGTTTATTACAAATATAAACAAATTTATAAAGCATGCAGGAGCAGCAGAGTGGCGCAGCGGAAGCGTGCTGGGCCCATAACCCAGAGGTCCGTGGATCGAAACCACGCTTTGCTACATGTTTCCTTTATATTATTTTGCTCCAATTTAACAGGAAGAACTTATCAGCGCAGTAATTTGGTGTCTTATAGACATAATTGCACTCCGAGACGTGCTCTCTTGTGCTGCGCGCTCGTGTTTCCCGCCTTAAAAAAAAGGCTACTTTCGTTTATTACAAATTTACAAAGCATGCAGGTGCAGCAGAGTGGCGCAGCGGAAGCGTGCTGGGCGCATAACCCAGAGGTCCGTGGATCGAAACCACGCTTTGCTACATGTTTCCTTTATATTATTTTGCTCCATTTTAACAGGAAGAACTTATTAGCGCGGTAATTTGGTGTCTTAAAGACATAGTCGCACTCCGAGAAGTGCTCTCTTGTGCTGCGCGCTCGTTTTTCCCGCCTGAAAAAAAAAAAAGGCTACTTTCGTTTATTACAAATATAAACAAATTTATAAATCATGCAGGAGCAGCAGAGTGGCGCAGCGGAAGCGTGCTGGGCCCATAACCCAGAGGTCCGTGGATCGAAACCACGCTCTGCTACATGTTTCCTTTATATTATTTTGCTCCAATTTAACAGGAAGAACTTGTCAGCGCAGTAATTTGGTGTCCTAAAGACATAGTCGCACTCCGAGAAGTGCTCTCTTGTGCTTCGCGCTTGTGTTTCCCGCCTTAAAACAAAAAAAAAAGGCCACTCTCGTTTATTACAAATATAAACTAATTTACAAAGCATGCAGGAGCAGCAGAGTGGCGGGGATTCCACTTCCGGACGCGCTAGCGAAAGGTTGTGTCACCATGAGCTCCGATGGAGCGGATACAGCGGCCCATATGGGTCGTGGAAACAGGTTTTTTGCCGAAGAAAACCAAGGATATGAAGTCGTTCTGCCACAGTTACCTAAAGGTGCGTGTATTACAAATACTGTTTTTCTACACGGAGATATCATATCATATTATCGTGTGGAAGATGTCCGAGACACGATGGTTCGTCTGGGAATGCTGCCCGAGGTGCTTGCTTTGGGGGCTTTCCAGATGAAACACGTATGGGCGGTGACCTTCAGCACAGCAGAAGGAATGAAGAAGATGCTCGCGGTTGGTGACGTCAAGATAAAGGAGAGGCGATGCCTTGTTATCGACCCAAATAAGCAAGATGTTCGGCTAAAGCTACATTGGCTTTTGCATTATGTACCGGATGAAGATGTACGCACCGCGTTTGCGGCCTACGGGAAGGTTACACAAGTATCGAAGGAGCGATGGCGCGTCCATGGTATCACGGACAAAGGAACTTCGACTCGTACCGTGGCACTGGAACTGAAACCCGGAGTTACTATCGAGGACCTACCACATCAGCTTCGAGTGGGTGGCATGACAACACTTCTGGTTGTGCCAGGCCGAGCGCCACTGTGCCTACGGTGTCGCCGAACGGGGCATATTAGACGTGACTGTCGAATACCGCGGTGCGGTCAGTGCAGGCGCTATGGTCATGAAGACAACGAATGCACTCAGACATATGCTAAGGTGGCAGGTACGGTTACAGCCGACCGTGTCTCAGAGCACATCATGGACCAAGTTGACGCAGAAGAAGCAGCCAGCAGCAGAATGCGGGAGCCCGTGTACACGCCCCTTTCTAAATTGTCGACGGAGAAAGAAAAGAACGTGGAACGCGCGGAAGAGGTCGGGCATTCTGTCGAGCCAACCAAAGCGCTCAACGATGCTACAGTGGACGAAAACAACAGAGACGAAGGAAAGAATATACCACCGCGTCCAACAGCCAGCCAGAAGACATGGACGTCGTGAGTGCAGACGTAAGTGGCGCATCTCCAAAGCGACCGATTGAAGAGGTCGCTCCTGACGGCGGCCGACTAGGCAAGGGGGCAGGGAGTGAGCCGGCGACGAAGGTGGCCACGGGCAGGCGAATCAGCACTAAGCCCACACCCAATATCGGAGCGGGCACCCGACCGCCGCGGAAGCCACCCTCGTAGCAACGAGGGTTGTGCTTCAACCAAGGGCCTTAAAACCATAGACGGAAAAGGACACGGCTAGAATGGCTTCAGCATCATGTGACGTGTGTGGCGGGTGCACGCCGTGTGCGTGTATACCCGCAAGTCCTTCAAGGTTTTGCACCGGCGACGCCAGGCCTATGTGTGAGGTAGGAACCATGCGATCCGTTCGTACTGGCACGCGGACTTCGCAATCTAGAACAGCGTTACGGGTAGCCACATTGAACGTTCGTGGACTACGGTCTAGACGAAGGCAATATCAGGTCAGTCGTCTCTTCCGCGAGTATGACCTTGACTTGATAGCTGTTCAGGAGACAAAGGTTGAAAGTCAGGAGCAAACGGATCGCATGGTCGAACCTTTTAGGTATTTGTATAACGTTTGCGTATGTCACTCCCTTGGTACTTCTGGAGGCTGTGCCATTTTTTTGCGTAGTTCTTTAGGTCTTGTGGAAGAATATGTTTATTCTAGTGAAGACGGCCGAATTTTATTTTGTGATTTTCTGTTCTTGTTTCAGAAATGGCGCGTCATTTGTGTATATGCACCAAATAGCGTTAAAGATCGTCTCAGGTTTTTTGCAACTGTTGAACCATATTTAAAATGTGAAAGAAAAGTGATTCTTCTCGGTGATTTTAACTGTGTATGCCTGAAGGAAGATAGGAGCAAGGGATTGCCAGTTCGGGATCAAAGTGCTTTGTTTTTATCTACGATTATGCAGGAGTGTGGACTAGATGATGTTGGAAATGTACTGCAAAAAGGAAGTGGCACTGTCTATACACATTTCCAACGTGATTGCCACTCCCGTTTAGACAGAGCGTACGTGGCAGACGTGCTTGTACCACTTTGCAACAGTTATGAGGTTAAGCCGGTAGCGTTTACTGACCACAGTGTCGTGATGTTTTCAATAGGCGTAAAAAAAAGTAGGTCAGGTTTTTCGTGGAAGTTGTGGAAACTCAATAACAAATTACTTAACGATAAAGTCTTTGTAGACAATGTGAAAGTACTTATAGAAAAATTGCACTTGTTTTAGCCGGGGAGATTTGTTGACGCATGGGAGCGGTTTAAGGAAGTAGTAAAAATTAGCGCTATCGAGAGATCTCCCATTTTACACCAGAATGAAAAAAGAAAAGAAAGGGAACTACAGTGTCAGCTGGAATTCTTGTTGACAGTCGAGAGCGCGCGGCCAGGCACTTTCAATGAAGAAATAAGAAAAATAAGGAATCAGCTTGAAATTATGGATATAGAAAAATACAGAGGCGCAGTTATACGCGCACGCGCAGAACACCTCTGGCTCGGCGAAACACCGACGAAACGATCCTTGAGCGAGGAGAAGCGGTACGCTTCACGTAAGGAAATAACGCAGATAACGTACGGTGAAGAGATTACAAGGGACAAATTGATGATCCAACAAGCGTTTGTCGAATATTACAAAGGATTGCTGGGATGCAGCGGTAAAAGTGAGGCCTCTTTACACGGTGAATTTTTGACACCAATGCCTACATTAGATAACGAAACCAAAGTACGCCTTGAAATGCCAATTGGCTTAACCGAAATAGAAAGAGCAATAGACGATCTAAGTGAAGGGAAAACGCCGGGTCCAGACGGACTTGTTGCTGCTTTTTATAAGGGTTTAAGCATGACCTCTCGAAGGCTCTTTTGCGGCTCTTCGCTGAGGCGTACGAAATAAAAGATGCACCCCCATCCTTTAGAAGGTCGCATATTGTGCTGATACCCAAAAGTGATGATCGAGTGAAGGTTTTATCGGTGAGTGCTTATCGTCCTATAAGCCTCACCAATGTAGATTATAAGGTCTTCATGAAGGTGCTAGCCAAAAGACTGCAGACTGTAATACAACTAATCGTAGGACCTCACCAAACGTGCGGCATAAAGGGCAGAACAATAGGAACGAACATTCACACAGCGAGGAGCATCCTAGAATGCTGTGATGCATGGGACAGGAAAATTGCGATGTTACAATTAGACCTCGAAAAGGCTTTCGATCGTGTAGTGCATGACGTACTTTTTACAGTATTGGAACATGTAAATGTCGGGAATGTTATCTTAGAAGGTGTGAAAATGTCATACAAAAATTGTGAGGCTAATATTGTCATTAACAAAGAAGTCACTGAAAATATTCATATTGCCAGGAGCGTTCGGCAGGGGTGTCCGATTTCTCCTTTATTGTTTGCTATTTACTTAGAGCCCTTTTGTTTGAGCATAATTCACAATAAGAAAGTACATGGTTTTAAGCTTATGATGGCGGAGGTCAAATTATTGTCTTATGCTGATGACATTGCCGTTTTCTGTGAAAACAGAGAAAGTATTAGCGAAGCTGTGAGAGTAGTCGACAAGTACTGCAAGTGGTCCGGTAGTGCAATAAACTGGTATAAATGTGTAGGTCTGTGGCATGGCACCTGGGAGGCAATGCCAGATTTTTTCGAAAATGTGAAATGGAGGGACGTACCCACAAAGTATCTCGGGGTGCCACTAGAGGAATATAAAGATCCAGATGAATATTGGAAGGACGAAACAGAAAGGCTGAGAGAGAAAGTAAATAAGTGGGGAGGGAAAAACTTCTCGATATTCGCCCGGTCAACAGTCTGCAATATCTTTTTAGCAGCGAAAGTTTGGTACGTGCTTCAGGTGCTGTGCATGAATAGGCTAAACATTCAGAAGATACTCAGAATCTTTGCCACTTTTGTTTGGGGATCCCAATGGGAACGTACGAGTCGTACAAATCTTTTTCGATCAGTGAGAGCTGGTGGGCTGGGATTGGCCCATTTGTTGTTAAGACAGATGGTGTCGAGGTTTACTTTTCTACGAGGTCAGAGTCATCCATTCTTGCGAACCATGTTACAAGTTAACTATGCTGTTCTTTACCTGAATTCATTGTATCGACTTCTTGTGCAGGGCGAATGGGTATACGTGGTTATCTGCGCGAAGTAGTATCGGCGTTCAGTATATTAAAGGTTCGTTTTTCTCTGCAGTACTTGTGCCAAGTTAAGAAAAAACGGCTGTATAAAGATCTTATCGACGTAATGATGCCAGAACCCTTGTATCGCACCATGTATGCAATCGGGCCCGGAAAAGATGTCTTTAAAAGTATCAAAAGAATGGTAGTTCGGCCATCAGCCAAGACCTTTTTTTTTCAGCTACATACTGGTACGTTGCCCGTGAAACCATGGCTAGAGAAAAAGGGCCTATTTGTTCCGTGGAGTACTAATAGCCTCTTGTGCCGTAAGCCGGAAAGTATTGATCACGTCTTTTCGGAGTGTTGGGATGCCGTATTTCACTGGGACATCCTTCAGCGAACTTTAAAGAAAGACCTCCCTATAACACCATACGGTATTCGTTTTCTGCCGGTTCAGTGTGAAAGTGGCATGCCGCATGATATGTTTATGTTGTTGAGTATGCACGCAATTTGGAAGACGCGTATGGCGGTCAGGCATGCGGATGTAAACGCACGCCCAGCCAGAGAATACTTTATAGAAAGTATAGCTCACACCAGGGATGTATATTGCGCAGGCGAAGAACAGCCGGAATGGCTACCCGTTCTGAATGACCTCATGTCATTATAATCATCCCCACGTCAAACAAAGCGTGTTTGACGTTTTTAAACATTTTTCAGTGTCATTTTTTCTGTAAATGCGTTTTGTTCTGTTGTTCTTTGCACGTGATGTACCAATCAGCCAATTAAAAAAAAAAAAAAAAAAAAAAAAAAACCCTCGTGGCCTAACGGATAAGGCATCGGTCTCCTAAACCGGGGATTGCGGGTTCGAGTCCCGCCGAGGGTACGCGTTTCCTTTTTGAAACATTATCCTTGCAAATGTTCCTCTATAATGAGGTAAATGTCGAGACTCCTCCGCATCTGTTTTCCGTTTGTGGCAACTCGGAATTCGCAGCCAACCACGCAGTTGTAATTAAAGTATGCCTACCAAAAAGGTGTAGCCCTCGTGGCCTAACGGATAAGGCATCGGTCTCCTAAACCGGGGATTGCGGGTTCGAGTCCCGCCGAGGGTACGCGTTTCCTTTTTGAAACATTATCCTTGCGAATGTTCCTCTGTAATGAGGTAAATGTCGAGACTCCTCCGCGTCTGTTTTCCGTTTGTGGCAGCTCGGAATTCGCAGCCAACCACGCAGTTGTAATTAAAGAATGCCTACCAAAAAGGTGTAGCCCTCGTGGCCTAACGGATAAGGCATCGGTCTCCTAAACCGGGGATTGCGGGTTCGAGTCCCGCCGAGGGTACGCGTTTCCTTTTTGAAACATTATCCTTGCGAATGTTCCTCTGTAATGAGGTAAATGTCGAGACTCCTCCGCATCTGTTTTCCGTTTGTGGCAACTCGGAATTCGCAGCCAACCACGCAGTTGTAATTAAAGTATGCCTAACAAAAAGGTGTAGCCCTCGTGGCCTAACGGATAAGGCATCGGTCTCCTAAACCGGGGATTGCGGGTTCGAGTCCCGCCGAGGGTACGCGTTTCCTTTTTGAAAGATTATCCTTGCGAATGTTCCTCTGTAATGAGGTAAATGTCGAGACTCCTCCGCATCTGTTTTCCGTTTGTGGCAACTCGGAATTCGCAGCCAACCACGCAGTTGTAATTAAAGTATGCCTACCAAAAAGGTGTAGCCCTCGTGGTCTAACGGATGAGGCATCGGTCTCCTAAACCGGGGATTGCGGGTTCGAGTCCCGCCGAGGGTACGCGTTTTCTTTTTGAAACATTATCCTTGCAAATGTTCCTCTGTAATGAGTTAAATGTCGAGGATTCTCTGCATCTGTCTTCCTTTTGTGGCAACTCGGAATTTGCAGCCAACCACGCAGTTATAAATAAAGTATGCCTACCTAAAAGGTGTAGCCCTCGTGGCCTAACGGATAAGGCATCGGTCTCCTAAACCGGGGATTGCGGGTTCGAGTCCCGCCGAGGGTACGCGTTTCCTTTTTGAAACATTATCCTTGCAAATGTTCCTCTGTAATGAGTTAAATGTCGAGACTCCTCTGCATCTGTCTTCCTTTTGTGGCAACTCGGAATTTGCAGCCAACCACGCAGTTATAAATAAAGTATGCCTACCAAAAACGTGCAGCCCTCGTGGCCTAAGGAGTTGACTTCCTCGCACCGCAGTGTACGGACGTGGCTGATATGAGCTCCGTCGGAGCGGATGTAGCGGCCCACCATAGCCGCGGTACCAGGAATGAAATGTCGCAGGATTATGCAATGATTTTGCCCCCACTGCCAAGTGGGTACGTTGTTCAAAATACCGTTTTTCTTCATGCTGATGTGAAAGGTAGACCATATCGCGCGGAAGATTTTCGTGAGCCACTGTTTCAACGTGTTCCGCCCACCGAGGTTCTTGCGCTCGGCGCCTATCAAATGAATCATGTGTGGGCGGTTACCTGGAAGACTTCTGAAGGCGCAAAGAAGTTTTTGGCAGAACCGGAATGGACGGTCAAGGGTCAGAGATGTATCGTAATTGATCCAAGTCACCGCGACGTCCGTCTGAAGCTTCACTGGCTGCTCTACCATCTACGCGAAGAAGATGTGCGAAACGCCCTGAACCCCTACGGAACCGTCTTGGAAATAGGACTGGATAAATGGCGTCTTGACGGCTACAGCCTACAGAACACCATGACACGCACAGTTGTGGTGCGACTGAAGGCGGACGTTACGTTGGATGATATACCACATCAGCTGCGCGTCGGAGGTGAGCTAGCCCTTGTCGTAGCGCCCGGAAGAGCGCCAAGGTGCTTGCGCTGCCAACAGATTGGGCACATAAGAAAGGACTGCCGCGTGCCGCGGTGCAACGTCTGCAAACGCTTTGGACACGCCGTAGAAAACTGCTCGAGGACGTATGCGGCAGCTGCCATGGCCACGGTGAGCACGGAGAAATCCGAGCTCACCATGGACGAAGCGGAAGCAGAAGAATGTCTGAATTCTGCAACAACATCAGGAGTACAAGGCACCAGCACCAAAGGAAGTAAGCAATCGGAAAATACTACCGCGGAAAATTTGACAGCCACTGTACGGGTACAAATTGCAGCAGACGCAAAAGCCAAAATACAGGGCTCCGAATTCATCGAGGGTGGTGCCAACAACACAAGTGAAAATAAAGAGACAGCGGGAGTTCACCACAAGAGTGCCGAAGTGGACGCCATGGATTGCCGTGAAGCAGAAGACAGCAGTGCGCTGGGAAAGAGACCACGAGACGACGCCGGTGCAGAGACAAAGGACGCCAACAGCAGTGAACCGCCGACAAAAGCGTTCACCAGTCGCGGGCTGCGGCCCACCCCAAAGCCAAACGTCCCGGAGGTGGAGAAGAGGGCGGCTAAGCTGCCCACTTGACAACACGGCTAACGCACCGAGGGTGCACCCCAATATCGGGGCACAGACTGTTTGGTGAGCGCATCCTTTTGGAAGATAACGATGGCTGTTAGACTTGAGAGAGCAGTTCGTTTCGCCACTCTAAATGTGCGCGGGTTTTCGTCTAAAAGGCGCCAATACCAATTAAGTAGGCTATTTGCGGAACATGATTTAGACGTGATCGCCGTGCAAGAAACAAAAGTACACAGGGAGGACGAAACTGAGCGAATGGTTGCGCCTTTCAACACAACGTATAATGTCTGTGTGTCACATGCCGATGGCTTATCGGGAGGGTGTGCAATGTTTATAGAAAGATCGATGGGCGCAGTTGAGACAAGTATAAGAAGCAGTGAGAGCGGACGCTTCGTGGTTTGTGATTTTTCGTTAATGAATTTTGAATGGCGCGTGATTTGCTTGTACGCCCCAAATCGTGACAACGAAAGAAAAGCATTCTTTGAAGAGATTGGTGGTTTCCTTGATTGTAGTAGATATGTGATATTAATTGGTGACTTCAACTGTGTGTGTGCGATTGAGGACCGCTCCAAACGTGTAAATTTGCACGATCAAAGCGCACTGTTTTTGACGGAATTGAGTGCTGAGAATGGACTAGAAGATGTGGCCCTCTGCATGTCTAATGGCGGGGTTGAGTTCACGCATTTTCAGGGCCAAAGTCACTCACGTTTGGATCGAGCCTACATCCCACTTGACCTTGTGATGTGTTGTGACGAATACGTTGTTATACCAGTGTCTTTTAGCGACTACTGTTTGGTAAAATTCACGCTTGGGACAAAGGAAAAAATGCCTAAGTTCAACTGGCACCTCTGGAAATTAAATAACAGCATCATGAAAGATAAAATTTTTTCTAGAAAAGTAAATGAAGCGTTAACGATGCTGTATGAAGTTGGAAAAGACGATTGGGAAACGAGGTGGGAAGTTTTTAAACAAGATGTTAAATTGAGTGCTATAGAACGTACGACTATCCTTAATTTTGAGAAGAAACAAGACGAGAAGAAATTGCAGTCGCAACTGCAAGCACTATTAAAGGAAGAGAGTGTGAAACCGGGCTCTTTCACTAAAGAAATCAAAAATACCAAAAACAAGCTGGAACTTTTAGATAACGAAAAGTACCGAGGTGCTATTATTAGGTCAAGAACAGAAAAGCTTTGGATGGGCGAAACACCGACAAAGCGGCCACTAAGTGATGAAAAGCAATATGCACAAAGAAAAGAAGTTAAGGAAATAATGTACAATGGCAGACTGACGAAAGAAAAAAGTCAGATAATGAACGCGTTTCTTGAACACTATCGCAATTTGCTTGGAAAACGTATTCCGGTGGGGAATGGATTTAGTGAAGATTTCATTTCTTTAGTGCCCAAGTTTGACGACGAAACTAAAAAAAGTTTGGAGGCCCCTATCAGTATACAGGCGATTAAAAAAGCTATTGATGACTTAAGCACTGGAAAGACACCTGGCCCAGATGGAGTCGGAGCAGAATTCTATAAAATGTTTAAAGAACAGATTGCCAGCGCGCTGTTCCAAGTTATCGAAGAGGGGTATAAAAAGAAGAAGCTACCACGGTCTTTCACTGAAGCGCACACTGTTTTAATCCCCTAATCGAACGATGACATCAAACTTCAGTCTGTGACGTCATATCGCCCCATTAGCCTCTTGAATACAGATTACAAAATTTTCATGAAGGTTTTGGCCAAAAGAATGCAGAATGTCGTTCAAAACATTGTAGGACCGCACCAGACATGTGGCATAAGAGGTCGTAGCATTACGACAAATATACACGTAGTAAGAAGTGTCTTAGAGATTTGCGATGACTTTGGAGACCGAATAGCAATGATGCAGTTAGATTTACAAAAAGCTTTTGACCGTGTCTCCCATGAAGTGTTGTTCAACGTGTTAGAACATGTGCAAGTTGGAACCGTGTTTATCGATGGATTAAAGATGGCGTACTCGCAGTGTGTAACACGCCTGGTAGTTAATAGGACGCTAAGTGAAGAAATTGACATACTCAGTTCCATCAGACAAGGATGCCCGGCCTCAGCCTTACTTTTTGCCACATACCTAGAACCATTTTGCTTATCAATTATCCAAAATTCAAACGTGCACGGATTTAGATTACAGAGTACTGAAGTAAAGATTCTTGCATATGCTGACGATGTGGCCGTACTCTGTCAAGATAGGCAGAGTATATGTGAAGTTGTTCATACAGCCAAACAATTTTGTTCCATGACAGGTAGCATGATTAACTGGGATAAAACAACTGCGTTTTGGTATGGCAATTGGGATATGAAGCCTGATGTATACGTAAATGTGGGATGGAAAACCCGCCCACTGAAGTACCTAGGGGTGCCACTCGAGGTTTATCGTGACAACAACGAGTACTGGAAGGACGAAGCAGAAACAATCAGGCAAAAAACAAACGCCTGGGGTGGGCGGGAGCTCTCTATGTTTGCACGGGCGTATGTATGCAACCTGTTTTTAATAGCCAAAATATGGTATGTGTTCCAAGTCCTTTGTATGTCGCGGGTGAATGTGCAGAAATTTCACAGGATTTTCGCCGTGTTTCTGTGGAGATCGACCTGGGAACGAACAAGTCGCTCAAATTTATTCTTACCGGTCCGAAACGGTGGATTGGGTTTGTGTCATTTATTTATTAGGCAAGTTGTGTCTCGTTTTAGTTTTCTCCGTGACTAAAGAAATGGCTTTTTACAAACTGTGATAAAATTAAGGCTGTGTTCACACGTTCCAGAATTTGTTGTGTCATCGAATGACAATATGTACCATTATGTGACTGGATTCTTGCGTGAAGTAGTGCATTCTTTTCAATTTCTGAAAGTGCGCTTTTCGCTAGAGTATTTGTCCTCTGTAAAACGGAAAACACTTTACAAAGACCTTGTCGACTGTTTGTTGCCAACACCGCGGTACAGAACTTTATTCAATGTCGAACACGGACAGGACGTGCTAAGAAGGGTTAAAAAGATTAACGTAAAACCGGGAACAAAAACTTTCTTCTTTAAACTTCATTCTGGGACGCTCCCAGTAAAGCAATGGTTAGCTGATAAGGGACTCTACGTTCCTTGGACGACAAACTGTCTACTTTGTAAGACGCCCGAAACGGTAGAACACGTTTTTCTTTACTGCTGGGACGCCGTTTTCCATTGGGACATTCTGCAGCGCACATTGAAAAAGGACCTACCCATCACGAGTTATGGCATTCGTTTTCTGAGTGTGGACAATAAAGACGGCGTCCCGTACGACATGTTCATGCTGATAGCACTTCACAGCATCTGGCAGACTAGAATGGCGGTCCGCAATGCCGACCTTCGCGCACGTCCTGTCAGGGAAAATTTCATTGTAAACATGCATTATATACGCGAACTGAATAAAGCGCAACCAGAGCCTCCTGACTGGCTACCTCTCTTGGAAAAATTCTGTAACTTGAAGAAATTTTAATGTGAACACACCGGATCATGACTTGGTCCAAATGTTTCCTTTTATCATTCATGTTTCTCTGTTTCCACGACCTGTAAAAGAAAACAGGCAATAAAGAAAAAAAAAGCCCTCGTGGCCTAACGGATAAGGCATGGGTCTCCTAAACCGGGGATTGCGGGTTCGAGTCCCGCCGAGGGTACGCGTTTCCTTTTTGAAACATTATCCTTGCAAATGTTCCTCTGTAATGAGGTAAATGTCGAGACTCCTCTGCATCTGTCTTCCTTTTGTGGCAACTCGGAATTTGCAGCCAACCACGCAGTTATAAGGTATGCCTACCAAAAAGGTGCAGCCCTCGTGGCCTAAGGATTCGGCTTTCTGCCGCGCTAGCGAGCGGACGTGCCGATCATGAGCCCCGTAGGAGCGGCTTCAGCCGCCCAGCAGGGCCGCGGTACCAGGAGTTTTGCCGCAGAAGACCCGGAATACCAAGTTTTGCTACCTCAATTGCCGACAGGTTGGATAGCTTTAAATACTGTTTTTCTGCATGTGGATGTGCGTGCCAGGCCGTATCGTGTGGAACATTTCCGAGATGCGTTGGCTAGCTTAGGCCTACTTCCTGATGTCATCGCCCTAGGGGCGTATCAGATGAGCTACGTTTGGGCGGTGACTTTCAAGAGCGACGAAGGTGTGAAGAGGCTTTCAAGCGCCAAGAACCTCAAGGTGAATGAACATCGGTGCATTGTCGTTGACCCAGCCAATCAGCGGCTGAAACTGCATTGGATGCTTCATAACGTGTCGGACGAGGATATACGGGCAGCCTTGTTACCGTTCGGAAAGGTCACGGATGTTTTCCATGAAAAGTTGCGTGTTCAAGGAGTTCAAATGAAGCATCGTCGACACGGGCGGTGTCCCTGGTTCTGAAGACGGGTATGACCGTAGAAGACCTGCCCCATCAACTTCGTGTAGCTGGTGAGCAGACCCTAGTTGTGGTACCGGGCAGAGCACCCCTTTTGCCTGAAGTGCCGAAACACCGGACATGTCCGACGTGACTGCCGCGTCCCGAGATGTGCAGTATGCCGTCGCTACGGCCACCAGGATACGGAATATGTTAAGACTTACGCATCCGTCGCAGGACCTGCGCTTCGAGAGGACGTGGCTTACCTGTTAATGGACGAGGCTGACGTTGATGAGGCTTCCCGCGTGCTAGTATCACCGGCGGACACAGTTGCAACACCTTCTGTGCCGGCTGCTAAATCCACGAAGGTGGCAAATGGGCTGCCTATGGACCCGAAAGATGCAGTGCAAAGGGCATGCGACGAAGCAACCAAAGAAGAATCGGCCGCGAAATCCGCCACTGCCGAGGAGACCGCCACGGAGCACGGACCGGCAACTCCCTTGATGGACGTCGAAGAATCGAGTGCAAGCAATGCGGCTATGAAAAGAGCGAGGGACTCGACCGGCAACCTGGACGGCAACCTTCACAATGGGGCCAAAGACGAGCCGCCGCCAAAAGCGCAGGCGGCTCGTCGTGTTCCCGTGCGCCTGAAACCAAACATCCCGCCGGACAGACGGCTGGCGGCAAAACTGCCTAACTAGGACCCGGCGCCTACTGGGGCGCCCGGACTAACGTCCTGAAGAGATGGCGTCCTTTTTGGAATCGGGCTTCGCGTACACTCTAAAGGTACGCGTGTGGATTGAGCGGTTTTCAGTGGAAAAGTTATGCATGCAATATTTTCTGCAGTCTGTCCGGATCGCTTGTTCTTCAGCGGCAACGTGCGATCGGCTTGCTTTTGCAGATAAATGGCGGTAAAACCAGAGAGAGCATTCAGAGTTGCCACGCTAAATGTTCGGGGCCTTGGAGCGCGAAGGAGGCAATATCAATTCAGCCGCCTGTGTATCGAGAAGGAACTCGATGTAGTTGCCTTACAAGAAACTAAAGTAGAAACCCAAGAGCAGACCGATCGCATGGTGATGCCTTTCACGGCGCATTACAATGTGGGCCTGTGCCATGCGAATGGCACATCACGCGGATGTGCGTTGTTAATACGGAAAAGTGCTGGTATTATTGAAGAAAGTGTAACTGTTTGTGAAACTGGTCGCTTGCTTATTGTAATTTTTCTTTTTCTCACGATTTGTGGCGGCTCGTATGCGTTTATGCGCCAAACAATGAGAATGATCGATTTTTGTTTTTTGAATGTATCGAGCAATATCTAAAGTATGATCGCTTCGTCATATTTCTTGTTGATTTTAACTGAGTGTGTTCTCCGCAAGACCGACTAAAAAGGGAAAGGGTTCGCGATAAAAGTGCTCTCCTTTTGAGCAGATTAATTAAAGTCCACAACTTAGAAGATGTGGGCCGAGTCCTCACTGATGGTATGATTCCGCAGTACACGCACATTCAGCGAAATAGCCGAGCAAGGCTGGACAGAGTGTATGTTTCTGACGACTTGATCACCCTTTGTAATAGTTATAACGTCGCACCGCAATCGTTCACGGACCATAGCTTGGTAAGCTTCTCGATTGGGGAAAAAGTTAAAAGAACACGATTCAACTGGAACATGTGGAAATTCAACGAAAAGCTGCTTAATGATGAACCCTTTGTGCGCAGAGTTAAGGAAAAGATAACAGAGTTGATGACGAATGATGATGAATATTTTATTGCTACATGGGAGGAATTTAAGATTCAAGTTAAGTTCATTGCAATAGAAAGAGGAAGCAGCCTTCAGCACGATAGATTACAGAAACAAAGAGAGCTGCAAAGACAGCTGGAATATCTGTCAAGCGCACAAAATGCGGATCACGATCAATTAGCTGAAAACGTAAAGAAAGTAAGACACGAGCTTGAAGTTATCGACGCCGAGCGATACAAAGCAGCAGTTATACGCGCTAGAAGCGAACGCCTATGGATGGGTGAGATGCCAAACAAACGGGCAATGAGCGATGAAAAGCGTCACGCGTCAAGAAATGAGATCCAACAGATACGTCTTCAAAGCGAGGTGACGTCAGACGCTTTGTCGATCGAGAAAGCTTTTGTGGAGCACTATCGCGAATTGTTCGGCAATGTGACACGTTCTGGACTGGTCTTCGAGAGTGAATTCATGAGCGAAATGCCAAGGTTGGATGACGACGTTAGAGAAAGTCTTGAGAGACCAATAGCGGTGTCCGAGATCGAAAGGGCGATAGAAGAGCTGCCGTCAGGCAAATCGCCATGGCCGGACAGCTTAGGCGCCGCTTTTTACAAGGCATTCAGTCAGGAGTTTGCGTGTATATTGCACCGACTACTCTCAGAGGCGTATGAATTTAAAAAAGTACCACCCTCATTCCCGACTTCACACATAGTATTAATTCCGAAAACACATGACCGGGAAAAGCTTCTTTCAGTAGGTTCATACAGACCGATAAGTCTGACCAACACAGATTACAAAATATTTATGAAAGTACTGGCTCGACGGTTTCAAAGCGTGATTCAGCAGCTTGTAGGGCCACACCAGACGTGTGGCATTAAAGGCCGCACCATTTTCACGAACACCCATATTGCAAGGAATGTGCTCGAATGTTGTGATGCCATTGGGGGTCGGGTGGCAATGTTGCAGCGAGACCTTGCGAAGGCGTTCGACCGGGTGTCACATGAGGTGCTTTTCGCTATACTGCAGTACTGTGATGTTGGGAGCATCATTGTAGATGGCGTTAAAATGGCTTATGAACTATTACACGCAGCTTATAGTTAATAAGTTCGCGGGTACCAGTCCGCTCGTCTGTACGGCAACGCTGTCCCTTGTCTCCTTTGCTTTTTGCCCTGTACCTCGAACCCTTTTGTGTGGCAGTCATACGGGATGAAAACATTCGTGGTTTTAGGCTGCACGCCGCAGAAGTTAAAATCCTAGCTTACGCAGATGACGTCGCCGTCTTCTGTGAAGACAGGGAAAGCGTGGTCGAGGCTGTCCGCCTTGCAAGATTCTTTTGTAGGTACACTGGTGCCCAGATAAACTTCGAAAAAAGTGTTGGGATATGGCATGGAAGCTGGCACGCGACACCCACAAAATTCGCCGGTATGCAGTGGACTACAGTGCCTTCACTGTATCTAGGCGTGCCCCTTGAGCACTATCGGGACTCGACGCAGTTGTCGACCGGACAAATAGAATCAATGAAAGAAAAGATAAAAGGATGGCAGGGCCGGGGATTGTCAGTGTTTGCACGTGCTTCAGCTTGCAATGTTTTTTTGATTGCCAAAGTTTGGTACATACTGCAAGTATTGTTCATGTCCCGTGTAAACGTTCAAAAAATGCATCGAGTGTTTGCTACCTTCATCTGGAACTCCACTTGGGAGGGATCCAGCCGAACAAATCTTTTTCGCACAGTTCGAAATGGGGGCCTTGGGCTCTCACACTTGTTCATTAGACAGATCGTATCGCGGTTCTTCTTCCTGCGAGATGAAAGAAATGTTTTTCTTCGTACAGTAATTCAGGCGAGGATGGCAACAAAACTGCCTGAATTTGTTGTGTCCACATCTAGTGTTATCAGTAGAAAAGCGACTGGTTACTATCGTGAAGTCGTTGCATCGTTTAGAATACTCTGCGCACGTTTTTCGCTGGAGTATTTGTGTTCAGTGAGAAAAAAGAAACTGTACGCAGACTTAGTTGACAGCACGCTACCTATCCCACTATATAGGAGTGTTCACTGTGGAGGCCCAGGAGAAGATGTGCTGAAATGAGTTAAAAGGACGCCTGTAAGACCTGCTGCGAAAACTTTCTTTTTCCACCTACACACGAACACCCTCCCCGTTAAAGTATGGTTAGAATGGAAAGGAATATTCGTGCCCTGGACTACGAATTGCCTGCTGTGTAAAAAGCCTCAAACAATTGCACACGCCTTCATTGAGTGTTGGGACGCTGTCTTTCACTGGGACATCTTGCAGCGCACTCTTAAAAAAGAACTCCCCATGAACCTCTTTGGAATTGGGTTCCTTCCAGTTGAAAGTGATGACGGGCCACCGTTCGACATGTTCATGTTGCTGGGCCTCCACAGTTTGTGGAAGACAAGAATGGCTGTACGTCATGCTGATGTGAATGTGTGCTCGGCGCGAGAGAACTTCATTGAAAAAAAAATTAAATAATGGGGTTTTACGTGCCAAAACCACTTTCAGATTATGAGGCACGCCGTAGTGGGGGACTCCGGAAATTTCGACCACCTGGGGTTCTTTAACGTGCACCTAAATCTAAGTACACGAGTGTTTTCGCATTTCGCCCCCATCGAAATGCGGCCGCCGTGGCCGGGATTCGATCCCGCGACCTCGTGCTCAGCAGCCTAGCACCATAGCCACTGAGCAAGCATGGCGGGTAACTTCATTGAAAGTATGTCACTATTACGAGAAGTGTATCGTGCACAAGGCGAAACCCCAGACTGGGTTAGCATCCTTGATGAGCTGGTGTGCCTCAAGAAATTTTTGCGACCATCCCACCTGATGTGATGTGGGTGCACTGTGTATATGAATGTTTTTTTTGTGCGTGTGCTAGTGTTTAGGCAGGCAATAAAGAAAAAAAAAAAGAAAAAAAAGCCCTCGTGGCCTAACGGATAAGGCATCGGTCTCCTAAACCGGGGATTGCGGGTTCGAGTCGCGCCGAGGGTAGGCGTTTCCTCTTTGAAACATTATCCTCGCAGATGTTCCTCGGTAAAGAGTTAAATGTCGAGACTCCTCCGCTTCTGTTTCCCTTTGTGGCAACTCGGAATTCGCAGCCAACCACGCAGTTGTAATTAAAGTATGCCTACCAAAAAGGTGTAGCCCTCGTGGCCTAACGCATAAGGCATCGGTCTCCTAAACCGGGGATTGCGGGTTCGAGTCCCGCTGAGGGTACGTGTTTCCTTTTTGAAACATTATCCTCGCAGATGTTCCTCGGTAAAGAGTTAAATGTCGAGACTCTTCCGCATCGTTTTCCTTTTGTGGCAACTCGGAATTTGCAGCCAACCACGCTGTTGTAAATAAAGTATGCCTACCGCAAAGGTGTAGCCCTCGTGGCCTGAAAGCCACTTCCTGCCACCGAGCGTGACGGACGTGCGCATCATGTGCTCCAACGGAGCGGTATCAGCGGCCCAGCTTGGCCGTGGAAACAGGTTTGCTGGCTCGAGTGACCAGGATTATGAAGTTATTTTGCCGCGGCTACCAACAGGTCGAATTGTTGCAAATACGCTTTTTTTGCACGCCGACGTCAGAGCAAGGCCCTACAAGGTCGAGGATTTTCGCGACGCACTGGTTCGTTTGGCACTTCTCACCGAGGTTGTCGCCTTGGGGGCGTACCAGATGAATCACATCTGGGCTATCACGTTCAAGAGTGTTGACGGAATGAAGAAGCTGCTTTCAGTCCGTGAAGTGAATGTTAAAGAACGACGGTGCATTGTCATTGATCCCGACGACCAGGACGTGAGGATGAAGATCCACTGGATTTTGTACAACGTGCAAGACGAAGATGTGCGAACAGCCTTTGCACCTTACGGAACGGTGACGGAAGTCGCCAAGGAACGCTGGCGCGTTCAGGGAGTCATGGACAAAGGTTCGTCAACGCGTTGTGTGTCTTTGAAGATGAAGCCTGGAGTCATAATTGATGACCTGCCTCACCAGCTACGCATTGCTGGAGAGCAGGCCCTCGTTGTGGTTCCTGGAAGAGCCCCGCTTTGCCTAAGGTGCCATACTTCAGGACACGTCCGACGGGAATGCAAAGTTCCCCGTTGCAGTCAGTGCCGTCGCTTCGGCCATGACCAATCGCAGTGCGTCAAAACGTACGCAAATGTCACAGGGCACATGAGAGGAGAAGACGACTCCGAACTTCTCATGGATGCGGACGAATCCGAGGAGGCAGCGAGAACAGCAGAAAAGAATACGCCGCAGGCAGCGCCTAACGACGTCAAGGGGGGCGTGGCAGCGACACAGACTGAAGACCAGACCACTGCGTCGAAGCAGGCTGTTGTAGCCCCGAAGATTGACGCAGCGGAGCTAAGCACAAGTACTGCTACGGAAGCAGTACATGGAAAACCTCAAGAGGAGGGAGAAGGCATGGACGTCGTCCAAACAAGCATGAGTAGTGCCCCAGCAAAGAGGACACACGACAAGGCCTGTGTCGAAGAGGTTCAGCATCCTTCTGCGAGTATCGACGAACCACCCCCCAAATCGGTAATGCAGCGCCGGCCGACGTTTCGCCCGAAGCCCAACATCCCGCCGGACAAAAAGCCGGCGAAGACTACACCGACGTAGCAACCATGGCTCCCTTCTGGCTTGACAAGGGACGAGAGGCGACCCACAACGGGACTACGACGGCCAGCGCGCTGAGGCTGCGCCAGCCTGCTGCAGAACGCGAGCACGCCTCACGGGTGGGATCGAGAACTCTTGAGAAGGGAAAATTGCTGAGCTTCACTTCTCGGTGTATTAAGGCTGAAGGTGAGCACGAAGCCGTTCGGCCTATTTAATTTGTCGCGCAAATGGCAGGCAGAACAGAAGCAGCACTTAAATTTGCCACCTTTAATGTAAGGGGACTGGCAGCGAGGCGGCGTCAGTATCAATTAAGCCGCCTCCTGCTTGAGAACGATGTGGACGTAGTGGCAGTGCAAGAGACCAAGGTGGAAAGTGAAGCTCAGACGAACCGCATGGTTGAGCCTTTTAGAAGCCGTTACAATGTATGCGTGAGTCATTCTGTTGGTACGTCAGGAGGGTGTGCCATTTTAATTCGAAATTCTTTAGGTGTTATTGAAGAATCTGTTACAGTTTTCAACACCGGGCGTTTTGTGATGTGTGATTTTTCGTATCTTGATTTACAGTGGCGCGTAATGTGTGTGTATGCCCCAAATAAGGAAAATGAGCGCAAAGCTTTTTTCGAAATGGTTCAGCCCTATCTGAAGTCTCCTAGATACATTATTCTGATGGGTGACTTCAACTGCGTATGCATGCCCGAAGACAGAGTTACTAACGCGACCATTCGAAACCAGAGCTCGTTACTTTTGAATGCAATTGTCCTGGAGCACAATTTAGAAGACGTCGGGAGTGCTCTGTCAAAGGTGCCCGTCTGCAGTTCACACATTTCCAACAAGCAAGTCATGCAAGACTTGACAGGGTTTACGCGTCTGCTGGCCTGGTCCCAATGTGCAGTGACTACTTGATTAAAAACGTTGCGTTCAGCGATCATTGCATGGTAATGGTTACAATAGGAACGAAGACCAAAAGGTCGAAGTTCAACTGGGAACTATGGAAATTTAATATAAGGCTTCTTGAGGATGAACGTTTTGTGTTTACAGTAAAAGAAAAAATTGACTGTTTGCAAACGGGTGTTCAGAGGGACGTTATTGGAAAATGGGAACATTTTAAAGAAGAAATAAAACTGATCGCTATAGAAAGAGCGAGTGCGCTGCGTCAAAGCGACAAGGCAGACGAAAAAGAATTTCAGAGCCGCTTAGATTTGCTGCTGAGGCTAGAAAGTGCTCAGCCGGGCCAGTACGAAAAAGAAATAAAAGAAACAAAAAATAAGTTAGAACAGATGGATAAAGAGAAATATAAAGGAGCGGTCAGACGCGCACGTGCAGAACGGTTGTGGTTTGGCGAGACGCCGACAAAGCGGTCCCTGTGCGACGAAAAACGATATGCAGTAAAGAACGATATAAAAGCGATAGAGTACAAGGGCGAAATGGCTCGTGACTCTAATACTATTCAACGTGCGTTTGTTGATTATTACGAAGGACTACTGGGTCACGAGTCACGTGTTGAAGAAGGGCTCGCGGCGGAGTTCTTGGCACTGATGCCTATCTTAGAGGATGAAGTCAAGCTGGGGCTCGAGGCATCGATTAGTGCAGCGGAAGTAGAGCGCGCAATCGACGAGTTAAGCTCCGGAAAATCACCTGGTCCCGACGGGCTGGGCGTAGCTTTTTACAAAGCGTTTAAGTCTGACATGGCGCATATTCTACACAGCGTAATTCAAGAAACATACGAAAAGCAGATGATGCCTCCGTCCTTCCGAAGAAGTCACATCGTCCTAGTACCGAAGAGTGAAGACCCGGTTAAGAGATTGTCAGTCAGGGAGTATCGGCCCATAAGTCTCACGAATGTGGACTATAAAATATTCATGAAGGTTCTGGGCAGAAGGTTGCAGAATGTAATAAAAGCTATCGTAGGCCAGCACCAAACGTGCGGGATTAAAGGACGTACGATAACGACAAATATTCACGCAGCACGGAGCATATTAGAATGCTGCGATGCTTTTGATAAACGTGTAGCCATGTTGCAACTGGACATGGAAAAGGCCTTTGACCGCGTCAACCACCATGTTCTGTTTTGTATCCTCGAACACGTGAATGTCGGCCGAGTGCTCTTGGAAGGTGTCAAAATGGCATATGCTGGTTGTACGGCAAACCTTATTGTTAATAAGCAGCTGAGTGAAAGTATCACAGTTCGTTCTTCCGTGAGGCAAGGGTGCCCATTGTCTCCATTGTTGTTTGCACTGTATCTCGAACCTTTTTGCCTAAAAATTATATTAAACGAAAAAGTGCGTGGCTTCACGATGTTGTCCACTGAAGTTAAAGTACTTGCGTATGCGGATGATATCGCCATATTTTGCGAAGATAGGGAAAGTCTAACTGAAGTGGTGAAGGACGCGGCTAGGTTTTGCAAAGCCTCCGGTAGTGTGATAAACTGGGAAAAGTGTTTTGGTTTCTGGCACGGAAAATGGGATTATGCGCCTGAAATGTTTGAGAGCGTTCAGTGGGCAACGTCACCTGTCAAATACTTGGGAGTGCCACTAGACCAATATCAAGAACCTGCAAAATATTGGGAAGCGGAAAATGAGCGCACACGCGAATGTACGCACAAATGGGGTGGCCGCGATCTTTCAATTTGTGCTCGGGCCACAGTATGTAACCTCTTTTTGGTGGCCAAGGTATGGTATGTGCTGCAGGCACTGTGTATGTCACGGACCAGCGTCCAGAGATTGCACCGAGTTTTCGCAGTGTTCATTTGGGGGTCGAGTTGGGAGAGGACAAGTCGGACAAATCTATTTCTGTCCGTTGGAAAGGGTGGCCTAGGTTTGGCTCATTTGTTTCTTAGGCAACTTGTGTCAAGATTTATGTTCCTCCGAGACCAAAAAGATGCTTTCCTGCGTACGGTAATGCAAATTTGGTTGAAAGAGGCACTGCCTGAATATGTTGTATCATCCAGCCCTGTGAAACGCGTACGGGTGCGGGGCTTTCTTTGGGAGGTTGTGCGCGCTTTTCAGTGTTGGAAAGTTCGCTTTTCTGCACAGTATCTTGCTGATGTTAGAAGGAAACAACTTTATAAAGACCTTATTTATACTATGTTGCCTGTACCTTTGTACCGTTCCATATACTGTGTTGGCTCTGAAGGGAATGTACTGAAGAGAGTGAAAAAGATGTCGGTGTGGCCCTCAATGAAATCATTCTTCTTTCAGCTGCACACTGGCACACTGCCCGTGAAACCATGGCTACAAGAGAAAGGAATATTTGTCCCATGGTCCACAAACTGTCTAATCTGTAGAAAACCGGAGACTATAGATCACATGTTCCTTCACTGCACAGACGCTGTATTTCACTGGGACGTCTTGCAACGAACTTTAAAAAACGAGCTTCCAATATCACCTTACGGCATAAGATTTCTATCGGTAGATAGCGGTGACGAAGTGCCGTGGGACATGTTTATGCTTATCAGCTTACACAGTATATGGAAAAATCGAATGGCGTTTAGGCATGCAGATGAAACTATCCTCCCTGTACGAGAATATTTCATTGAAAATGTGTCTTATGTAAGAGATGTGTTTAAGGCTCAAAAAGAACAGCCGGAATGGCTCCCATTAATGGATGACCTCACCAAACTGAAACGCTTTTAATCCTTTGGTGTGAGCTGGCCAGTGCACCGCTCGCATCTTTTACTTGTAAAGCGATATTAGTGTTTTGTATGTCTTTCATTGTCATGTACCAAGAAGGTAATAAAGAAAAAAAAAAGCCCTCGTGGCCTAACGGATAAGGCATCGGTGTCCTAAACCGGGGATTGCGGGTTCGAGTCCCGCCGAGGGTACGCGTTTCCTTTTTGAAACATTATCCTCGCAGATGTTCCTCGGTAAAGAGTTAAATGTCGAGACTCCTCTGCATCTGTCTTCCTTTTGTGGAAACTCGGAATTTGCAGCCAACCACGCTGTTGTAAATAAAGTATGCCTACCGCAAAGGTGTAGCCCTCGTGGCCTAACGGGATTCGGCTTTCTGCCGCGCTAGCGAGCGGACGTGCCGATCATGAGCTCCGTCGGAGCGGCTTCAGCGGCCCAGCAGGGCCGCGGTACTAGGAGTTTTGCCTCAGAAGACCCGGAATACCAAGTTTTGCTACCTCAATTGCCGACAGGTCGGATAGTTTTAAATACAGTTTTTCTGCATGCGGATGTGCGTGCCAGGCCGTATCGTGTGGAACATTTCCGAGATGCGTTGGCTAGCTTAGGCCTACTTCCTGATGTCATCGCCCTAGGGGCGTATCAGATGAGCTACCTTTGGGCGGTGACTTTCAAGAGCGACGAAGGTGTGAAGAGGCTTTCAAGCGCCAAGAACCTCAAGGTGAATGAACATCGGTGCATTGTCGTTGACCCAGCCAATCAGCGGCTGAAACTGCATTGGATGCTTCATAACGTGTCGGACGAGGATATACGGGCAGCCTTGTTACCGTTCGGAAAGGTCACGGATGTTTTCCATGAAAAGTTGCGTGTTCAAGGAGTTCAAATGAAGCATCGTCGACACGGGCGGTGTCCCTGGTTCTGAAGACGGGTATGACCGTAGAAGACCTGCCCCATCAACTTCGTGTAGCTGGTGAGCAGACCCTAGTTGTGGTACCGGGCAGAGCACCCCTTTTGCCTGAAGTGCCGAAACACCGGACATGTCCGACGTGACTGCCGCGTCCCGAGATGTGCAGTATGCCGTCGCTACGGCCACCAGGATACGGAATATGTTAAGACTTACGCATCCGTCGCAGGACCTGCGCTTCGAGAGGACGTGGCTTACCTGTTAATGGACGAGGCTGACGTTGATGAGGCTTCCCGCGTGCTAGTATCACCGGCGGACACAGTTGCAACACCTTCTGTGCCGGCTGCTAAATCCACGAAGGTGGCAAATGGGCTGCCTATGGACCCGAAAGATGCAGTGCAAAGGGCATGCGACGAAGCAACCAAAGAAGAATCGGCCGCGAAATCCGCCACTGCCGAGGAGACCGCCACGGAGCACGGACCGGCAACTCCCTTGATGGACGTCGAAGAATCGAGTGCAAGCAATGCGGCTATGAAAAGAGCGAGGGACTCGACCGGCAACCTGGACGGCAACCTTCACAATGGGGCCAAAGACGAGCCGCCGCCAAAAGCGCAGGCGGCTCGTCGTGTTCCCGTGCGCCTGAAACCAAACATCCCGCCGGACAGACGGCTGGCGGCAAAACTGCCTAACTAGGACCCGGCGCCTACTGGGGCGCCCGGACTAACGTTCTGAAGAGATGGCGTCCTTTTTGGAATCGGGCTTCGCGTACACTCTAAAGGTACGCGTGTGGATTGAGCGGTTTTCAGTGGAAAAGTTATGCATGCAATATTTTCTGCAGTCTGTCCGGATCGCTTGTTCTTCAGCGGCAACGTGCGATCGGCTTGCTTTTGCAGATAAATGGCGGTAAAACCAGAGAGAGCATTGAGAGTTGCCACGCTAAATGTTCGGGGCCTTGGAGCGCGAAGGAGGCAATATCAATTTAGCCGCCTGTGTATCGAAAAGGAACTCGATGTAGTTGCCTTACAAGAAACTAAAGTAGAAACCCAAGAGCAGACCGATCGCATGGTGATGCCTTTCACGGCGCATTACAATGTGGGCCTGTACCATGCGAATGGCACATCAGGCGGATGTGCGTTGTTAATACGGAAAAGTGCTGGTATTATTGAAGAAAGTGTAACTGTTTGTGAAACTGGTCGCTTGCTTATTGTAATTTTTCTTTTTCTCACGATTTGTGGCGGCTCGTATGCGTTTATGCGCCAAACAATGAGAATGATCGATTTTTGTTTTTTGAATGCATCGAGCAATATCTAAGATGTGATCGCTTCGTCATATTTCTTGGTGATTTTAACTGTGTGTTCTCCGGAAGACCGACTAAAAAGGGAAAGGGTTCGCGATAAAAGTGCTCTCCTTTTGAGCAGACTAATTGAAGACCACAACTTAGAAGATGTTGGCCTAGTCCTCACTGATGGTATGTGTTGTATATGTGATTTCGGTTCCGGTTTGGGGATCACCTGCCGCCAGAGGCACCAGTGTCGCTTTGTGTATATATATGACTGTATGTGGCAATAAACGAGGATTGTTTGGTTGCTAGCGGTTCGTGTACTTGGGCGGCATCCGCCGCTACAACATTGGCGACGAGGGTCGGACCATTTCGGGGGGCGTGACTTTCGCCGCTTGCTTTCCGGCGCCATGAGCATTTCTGGACTCGCGCCGCCGCACCCGTTCCTGCCTGTGCCTGGTCGACCTGCTGTTGCGTGGCCGCAATGGTTCCGCATCTTCGAGAACTACCTGCTTGCTTCGGGGGCCTCTGACTGCACGCCGGATCGTCGCAAAGCACTACTTCTTCACAGCCTCGGCGTAGAAGGTCAGCGCATATTTTATACATTACCACTTCCATCGTTGGACAACGTCACGCTCGGTGAGCAAACTGCTACTGATAAAACGTCGGAAGATAGCAAGGGCACAGGCGACACAAGGCCTGAAGTATCGTCGTACGATATCGCAGTCGCCGCTCTGCACGGTCATTTTTCGGCAACAAGCAATGTTGTTGCCGAACGGCATCGTTTCAGTAGGCGAGTTCAGCAAGCTGGTGAATCAGTGAATGAGTCCATCACTGCATTGCGGGAGCTTTCTGCTACATGCTTTTTTCCTGTCGAAGAAGATTCGCTGCGTGACCAGTTCGTTGCTGGTATTTCGTCTCGGAGCTTGCGCGAGCGTCTTCTGCTTGAAGGATCGTCTCTCTCGTTTGCTAGAGCAGTACTACTGGCAAGGCAGTTTGAGCAGGCGTACAATGATCTGCAAGAATTGCCTTCTGTAGATGTTGGACGCATAAATACTCGTGGAAATACGCCTACGCGTACATCAGAATCCGACGAGAGCTCGAAGCGGTCGCACAACCGCCAGTCTCATTGTTACCGGTGCGGTTCATCCCAGCACAATGCAGCATCAGTTCGCTGTCCAGCCAAAAGCAAGCGTTGTCACCATTGCGGTGTCATGGGTCACTTCCGCTCTGTTTGCCAAAAACGAGGCTCCACTCCGGTGCGTGAGGTAGACAGCCAAGACTCTCCGAGCGAGGAAGTTTTGAGCATTCTGGCTGTGACGACGGCCGCTCGCTCCGCTGTTCACGTCACAGTTTCGATTGGCCGTGCGGACATAACTTTCCTTGTAGATTCTGGGTCGTCAGTTTCCATTGTTGCACACGATCTTTTTAAGCAGTATTGGGAAGGCCAAGTACTTTTGGCCCCGACTGTTCGCTTACTGGACTATTCAAAACAGCCAATTCCGGTTCGTGGCTGTTTCTTCGCTGACGTTACGTACAAAGCTAGCACAACAAGCCTTCTTTTCTACGTCGTAGAACAAGGCACCTCACTTTTGGGTATCGATGCCATCAAGGCCCTCGGTCTACAGATTGATGGGTCATCTCTGCAATGCCTTGAAACGACGCTAACTTCTAATTCTCGATGGGAACAGCGCCCTGACCCGACGAAAGCCGTGCAGGATATTAACCTCCCAAAGGAATTAGTTGCCGAGTTTGGATCTCTTTTCGATCCAGGCCTTGGCCTCGCGAAAGGTTTTGTGCATCACGTCAAAACGCGATCCACGGTGCAGCCAGTGCAATCCAAACTTCGGCGCCTTCCGCTCTCGCTACGACCATTGGTCTCGGAAGAGCTCCATCGGTTGGAAAATCTGGACGTGATAGAGAGGGTGGAGGCATCTGAATGGGTGTCACCCATTGTGGTCGTTAAGAAGAAAGAGGGAGGTATTCGCCTCTGTGTAGACCTTCGACAAGCAAACAAAGCTGTCGTAATAGACAGCTTTCCCCTTCCTCATACAGAAGAGCTATTGCATAGTTTAGTGGGGGCTACAAATTTTTCTAAGCTAGACCTCGCATCAGCTTACCACCAGGTCATGCTTCACCCTGCGAGTCGCGATTTGACCGCATTTATAACTCACGAAGGCCTCTTTCGTTTTAAACGAGTGTGCTTCGGACTGGCTTCCGCGCCTTCTGCATTTCAGAGTATGATATCCAAAGTCCTGCAAGGATGTAAGGGCGTGCTCTTCTATATAGATGACATTATAGTCCTCGGGCGGGGCCGGCAGGAGCACATAGATAACCTTGCAGCAGTACTTCAACGCATTAAAGAGGCAGGACTCAAACTGAACAGCAAATGTATCTTCGATACGCAGGGACTTTCATTTTTGGGTCACAGGATCACAGTAAGTGGTATTGTTCCGCTGGAGGAAAAGGTTGCTTCCATCAAGGATACACCGGCACCCACCAGTACAGCCAGCCTTCGATCGTTCCTGGGACTGGTCGAATACTACTCTAGGTTCGTTCCCAACTTTGCCGATATGGTTGAACCGATGCGCGTTCTGCTTCGAAAGGGGCAACCATTTGTTTGGTCTGGCGAAGTAGACTCCAGTTTTCGAAAGATCAAAGAGGCACTTGCGTCCAACATAGTTCTGCGGATGTTCGATGCATCTCTTCCAGTTGTTTCCACTGACGCTTCAGACTGTGGGCTTGGAGCGGTTCTCCAACAGGTGGAGGGAGAGAAACTACACACTGTCGCCTTTGCTTCTCGAGCGCTTTCATCTGCAGAGAGGAGATATTCAGTAGGAGAGCGCGAAGCGCTTGCGTGTGTTTGGGCGTGCGAGAAATGGCATGTTTACTTGTGGGGACGCCATTTCACGTTGCTTAACTGACCATCAAGCCCTGGTCGCATTGCTGTCTACGCAAGGGCCAGGAAGGCGTCCTTTGCGGATAGCACGGTGGGCGGAGCGCCTACTGCAGTACAACTATACAGTAAAGTACCGGAAGGGTTCGCAAAATCGAGTAGCAGATGCGCTCTCTCGTCTCCCTGCGTCACCTCCTCAGGAAGAAGAGACTTTACCAGATGAAACTGTATCAGTTGCCCTTGTATCTTCTTGCATTACCAGGGAAGAGTTTGAACAGGCCCAGTCGGAAGACAGCACACTGCAACGAACCAAGGCCTACATTGAATCGTCCTGGCCTGCGCAAAAATCTCTGCCGGGTGAGCTTCAACCTTTCTTCAAACTTCGCGATGAACTGTCAGTGGTGGACAATTTGATTTTGCGTGGCGAACGCCTTGTGGTTCCCGCATCACTTACAGCGCGGATAATTACCGCGGCTCATGAGGCTCACCCTGGAATTGTACGAACGAAAGCACGTCTGCGAGAAAAATTTTGGTGGCCAGCCATGGACAGGCAAGTCGAGCTAGCTATTCAAACGTGTAGTGTATGCCAGGCAGCAGACAAGAGCACGAAGGTTATGGCTGCACCATTGAACCCGGTCCCCTTACCAAAGGAACCGTGGCTGAAGCTTGGCATGGACATTGTTGGCCCATTTGAGAGAGCACCACACGATTGTCGATATGCGATATCGCTGGTCGACTACTTTTCTAAGTGGCCCGAAGTATACTTTTGCAACCAAGCCACAACACGCACAGTAACAGGCTTCTTGGTGTCAGTGTTTGCACGTGAAGGTTACCCAGAGGAAATTGTTTGCGATAACGGGCCACAGTTTGCATCTCGAGAGTTCCAAGCTTTTCTGCAGGATCGCGGCATCCGCTTGCGGCATTCGTCCGTATACTACCCGCAAGCAAACGGACAGGTAGAACGGTTCAACAGAGTTTTTAAAAGCTTTGTTCAAGTGGCTACACTCGAGCAGCGTCCCTTACGCCAAACGGTAACAGAATACTTGGGCATTTACCGTTGTACGCCGCATGCCACAACTGCAGTTGCTCCAGCACGTCTCCTGCATGGACGTCTGCCAAGGACTCGGCTCGATGTCGTTGGGTATCCGTCAGCAATATTTGCAACCGACCCTACTTCAGAGCTCCACCGCCTACGCGAGCGGGTGAAGCAAAAGCAGCAATCCAGTAAACTATACACAGACGCTCGCAGGGCCGCAAGGGAAACCAAAGTGAATATTGGTGACCTTGTACGAGTACGCAGACAAACAACTGCTTTTAAAGGTGACCTGGCTTTTAGCCGCCCAAGAAAAGTGATAAGAAAGCAGGGGCAATCGTCTTTCCAACTTGATGATGGAAAAACGTGGAACGCTTCAAAGTTGTCAAGGATGCCACAAGCTTCTGCATCTATCTGTGGGTGGGGGGAAAGGAGTGATACAAACGACACCGCTAGGGAAAGCAGCTCACCGCCTACCTTGGAGAGACCCGTTTCAGAAGCGCCAAGCGGAACTTCAGCTGTGGCTGCGGCGAAGCAGCCGCCTATGCCACCAGTGACCGGCTGTGAGCCGGAAGAGACTTCGCCTGCCGCCAGTGGTTTCTCAGCAGCATCGGGACCTCAGCGTAGGGTACAGCCATCAAGGAATAGACGACCTCCAGACCGCTATGGACACTAAGTACAGAAAGACACGTTTTGCAGTGAACATGAACCTGTCACAATCTGCACGAGCGTTGAGTTTGCTGACGTTGTGAAATATGGACATAAATGGAGTTGTATCTTGTTTTCCTCTTTTTGTTTTATATTTTTGTATTAAGTGCATAAGACAAGCACATTGTTGTTACTGTAAATATTATTCTGTACAAGAGCACTACGTACTACCACTACTAAATCACTAACCCATGTAGCTCTTTTTTTTATAAGAAAGGGAATATGTTGTATATGTGGTTTCGGTTCCGGTTTGGGGATCACCTGCCGCCAGAGGCACCAGTGTCGCTTTGTGTATATATATGACTGTATGTGGCAATAAACGAGGATTGTTTGGTTGCTAGCGGTTCGTGTACTTGGGCGGCATCCGCCGCTACAACAGTATGATGCCGCAGTACACGCACATTCAGCGAAATAGCCGAGCAAGGCTGGACAGAGTGTATGTTTCTGACGACTTGATCACCCTTTGTAATAGTTATAACGTCGCACCGCAATCGTTCACGGACCATAGCTTGGTAAGCTTCACGATTGGGGAAAAAGTTAAAAGAACACGATTCAACTGGAACATGTGGAAATTCAACGAAAAGCTGCTTGATGATGAACCATTTGTGCGCAGAGTTAAGGAAAAGATAACAGAGTTGATGACAAATGAGGATGAATATTTTACTGCCACATGGGAGGAATTTAAGATTCAAGTTCATTGCAATAGAAAGAGGAAGCAGCCTTCAGCACGATAAATTACAGAAACAAAGAGAGCTGCAAAGACAGCTAGAATATCTGTCAAGCGCACAAAATGCGGGTCACGATCTATTAGCTGAAAACGTAAAGAAAGTAAGACGCGAGCTTGAAGTTATCGACGCCGAGCGATACAAAGCAGCAGTTATACGCGCTAGAAATGAACGCCTATGGATGGGTGAGATACCAAACAAACGGGCAATGAGCGATGAAAAGCGTCACGCGTCAAGAAATGAGATCCAACAGATACGTCTTCAAAACCAGGTGACGTCAGACGCTTCGTCGATTGAGAAAGCTTTTGTGGAGCACTATCGCGAATTGTTCGGCAATGTGACGCGTTCTGGACTGGTCTTCGAGAGTGAATTCATGAGCGAGATGCCAAAGTTGGATGACGACGTTAGAGAAAGTCTTGAGCGACCAATAGCTGTGTCCGAGATCGAAAGGGCGATAGAAGAACTGCCATCAGGCAAAGTTGTGGACCGGACACAGTTGTGGACCGGACAAATAGAATCAATGAAAGAAAAGATAAAAGGATGGCAGGGCCGGTGATTGTCAGTGTTTGCACGTGCTTCAGCTTGCAATATATTTTTAATTGCCAAAGTTTGGTACATACTGCAAGTAATGTACATGTCCCGTGTAAACGTTCAAAAAATGCATCGTGTGTTTGCTATCTTCATCTGGAACTCCACTTGGGAGCGATCCAGTCGAACAAATCTTTTTCGCACAGTTCGAAATGGGGGCCTTGGGCTCTCACACTTGTTCATTAGACAGATCGTATCGCGGTTCATCTTCCTGCGAGATGAAAGAAATGTTTTTCTCCGTACAGTCATTCAGGCGAAAATGGCAACAGAACTGCCTGAATTCGTTGTGTCCACATCTAGTGCTATCACTAGAGCGACTGGTTACTATCGTGAAGTCGTTGCATCTTTTAGAATACTCTGCGCACGTTTTTCGCTGGAGTATTTGTGCTCAGTGAGAAGAAAGAAACTGTACGCAGATTTAGTTGACAGCATGTTACCTATCCCACTGTATAGGAGTGTTCACTGTGGAGGCCCAGGAAAAGATGTGCTGAAACGAGTCAAAAGGATGCCTGTAAGACCTTCTGCGAAAACTTTCTTTTTCCACCTACACACGAACACCTTCCCCGTTAAAGTATGGCTAGAACAGAAAGGAATATTCGTACCCTGGACTACCGATTGCCTGCTGTGTAAAAAGCCTGAAACAATTGAACACGCCTTCATTGAGTGTTGGGACGCTGTCTTTCACTGGGACATCTTGCAGCGCACTCTTAAAAAAGAACTCCCCATAAACCCCTATGGAATTCGGTTCCTTCCAGTTGAAAGCGATGACGGGCCACCGTTCGACATGTTCATGTTGCTGGGCCTCCACAGTTTGTGGAAAACAAGAATGGCTGTACGTCATGCTGATGTGAATGTGTGCTCTGCGCGAGAGAACTTCATTGAAAGTATGTCACTATTACGAGAAGTGTATCGTGCACAAGGCGAAACCCCAGACTGGGTTAGCATCCTTGATGAGCTGGTGTGCCTCAAGAAATTTTAGCGACCATCCCACCTGATGTGATGTGGGTGCACTGTGTATATGAATTTTTTTTTGTGTGTGTTAATGTCTAAGCAGGCAATAAAGAAAAAAAAAGTCCTCGTGGCCTAACGGATAAGGCATCGGTCTCCTAAACCGGGGATTGCGGGTTCGAGTCCTGCCGACGGTAGGCGTTTCCTTTTTGAAACACTTTCCTTGAAAATGTTCCTCTGTAAAGAGTTAAATATTGCGACTCCTCTGCATCTGTCAGCACCCGCCGTGGTTGCTCAGTGGCTATGGTGTTGGGCTGCAGAGCACGAGGTCGCGGGATCGAATCCCGGCCACGGCGGCCGCATTTCGATGGGGGCGGAATGCGAAAACACCCGTGTACTTAGATTTAGGTGCACGTTAACGAACCCCAGGTGGTCGAAATTTCCGGAGTCCTCCACTACGGTGTGCCTCATCATCAGAAAGTGGTTTTGGCACGTAAAACCCCGTAATCTCATCTGCATCTGTCTTCATTTTGTGGCAACTCGGAATTTGCAGCCAACCAGGCAGTTGTAAATAAAGTATACCTACCGCAAAGGTGGAGCCCTCGTGGTGATTCTGCTTTCGGTAGCCGAGCTGAGTGGGCGCAGGATGGCAGGTCCTTCAGGGGTGGCTACAGCGGCACGTTTCGGCCGGGGTAACAGGTCTTTTGACGCTGAAAGTGATTACGAAGTTGTATTGCCAAACTTGCCTATATGACGAGTTGTTCTGAATACTGTTTTTTTTTGCATGCTAACGTCCGTTGCCGGCCATACCGAGTGGAAGACTTCCGCGACACATTGGCTCGTCTAACGCTGGTCCGCGAGGTTGTTGCCTTGAGGGGTATCGTATGAGCCATGTGTGGGCGGTGACGTTCAAGAATATGGATGCAGTGAAAAGAATCGTTGGCGTGGGAGACCGCAAGGTAAAAAATTCCTGCTGCCTCGTCATCAACACAGCAAACCAAGATGTGCGGATGAAGGTACATTGGCTGCTTCACAATGTACTCGACGAAGACGTGAAGCGTGCGTTCGCGCCATACGGCCAAGTGAAGGAAGTCAGCAGGGAGCGATGGCGGTTACACGGCGTGGCCGACAAACGCTCGTCTGGTAACGTTACCCGTCTGGTAACGCTCAGGTTGAAGGTGAGCCTTAAAATTGATGACTTGCCTCATCAAGTGAACGTGAGCGGCAAGCAAGCCCTTGTTGTTGTGCCGGGAAGAGCGCCCGTTTGTCTACGCTGCCGAGGAAAAGGGCACATTCGTCGGGACTGCCGAGTGCAGCGTTGTGGCGGCTGCCGGAGGTTCGGTCATGAGGAGCACGACTGCACACTTTCCTATGCCAGCGTCACCGGGCGCGTGGATGGTGGCGACGCGTTCGAGCTACTCATGGAGGAGGGTGACGCTGAAGACGCAGCATGTTCTGGCGACAGAGCCCGCGACAGAGTGCTGGCGACGCCAGAACCAGCCACACTAAAACGGCGGAACACGACAACGGGGAGGAGCCTGCAGACCAGCCGTCGGAGTTACAACCAGGGATTGCAACGGCCTCAGAGAGGCCTCAGTCCTGTGAAACTTCAGCCAATGAAAGAGAGGCTACACCTGGACAGGACAACATGGACGACAGCCAGAGCGCAGCCAGCGGCCTGGCCGGTAAGCGCCCTTGGGATGAAAGCAGAGACGAGACAAGTACTTCCGATGGCGTCGAGGGTGGAGAATCACCGATGAAGACAACGGGGATTAGGCGTCCGACTGAAACCGCGGCCGAAAATTCTGGTCGACCCACGGGCAGAGGTCAAACCGCCTCTGCCGTCATCACCTGGGTAGGTGAGACTCGTGCTTTTTGGAGTGGCAGTAATCTGTAACAGACTAAAGTGAAAGTGTTGTGGGGGAGAGGCGACGGAAAACCATGAAAATAGCCGAGACACCCATAAGTCGTGGAATTTCCTTGTTTTCTGGTGATAATTCAAGTAGGAACCGTGAGGTGGCCCTGCTCATAGCAATAACAACATTTTCATTAAATTAGAAACAGCCATACGCGTAGCAACGCTCAACATTAGAGGACTGGGGTCTAGGAGGCGGCAGTATCAGTGGTGTCGTTTGTTTCTTGAGAACGACGTTGATATTGCCGCCGCGCAGGAAACGAAAATCGATCCCAAGAGCAGACAGACCGTGCGGTTTCGCCTTTTCGCTCCCGATACAATGTATGTGTCAGCCATTCACATGGCATATCCGGTGGCTGCTTGCTTTTTATGAAGAATAGCATTGAAATTGCAGTAGAATGTTTACATATTGATCAATTGGGACGATTAATTGTGTATGATTTTTCCTTTTCTGGCGCGAGTTGGCGGATTGTTTGTGTATATGCTCCAAATAGGGAGCAAGAGCGAAAAATATTTTTCGAAAATCTTGAAGTGCACTTGTCGTGTGATAGAATAGTTATTTTTCTAGGAGATTTCAACTGTGTTTGCACTCCCGAAGATAGGGCAAGCTAAGCGCCGGTGCGTGATTATAGCACAATGTTGTTGAATGCAATGGTTCGCGAGCGAGAGTTGGACGGCGTAGGAAGTGTGCTGTCTCAGAGCACCCAGTGCACACATTACCAGCTTAGCAGTCAGGCGAGGCTTGACAGATCCTACGTGCCTGCATCATTACTTCCCTTGTGCCGAGATTTTATACTGTGAAGCACGTTTCTTTCAGCGACCATAGCCTAGTCATGTTCACCATCGATAAAAAAAGAAAAGCAGAGATTTAGCTGTGACCTGTGGAAATTGAACGACAAGCTACTCGATGATGACACGTTTTTACAGAACGTTAAAACTAAATTAGACGAAGTACGCGAGTGTAACACGGTCAATTTAATTTATACATTGTAGTGTTTTAAAGAAAAAGTAAAAATGGACGCGATTGAAAGAGCATCGTGTATAAAACACCGCGAAACGAAGGAAGAAAAGCAGTTGCAGTGTCAGTTAAATTTTTACTCTGTCAAGAAAGTGTGCAACCGGGTATGCACAGTAAGGAAATTAAAGATGTGAAAAGAAAGTTGGAGACTATAGACATAGAGAGATATAAGGGATCTGTGGTGCGCGCACGCGCCGGAAGGCTTTGGTGTTTCGAGATGCCCACGAAACGTGCGCTGGAAGACGAGAAGAGCTAGGCGACTAAAAACGAGATCAAGGCTATAGAATATCAAAACGTCGTCACAAACGATAAAGCAATAATTGAACAAGCATTTGTGCAACATCATCGCGAATTATTAGGAAGCATGAAACAGGGCCGTAGCACATTCAAGGATGAATTTCTATCACTTATGCCGCAACTCGACGACGACATAAAAGCAAGCTTAGAGGCACCGATCACTGTCAAAGAAATTGAAAAATCAATTTTAAAAATGACCTGTGGAAAGACACCTGGTCCAGATGGCCTAACCGCAGCATTCTATAAGAAATTTAAAAGCCCTTTGGCAGAAGCCTTATGTGAAGTCTTGCACGAGGCATATGAAAAGAAAGAATTACCAGCGTCCTTCCGCAGATCACACATAGTGTTGATTCCCAAAACAGAAGATCTCGCGTAACAGCAGTTTATTAGATCATATCGGCCGATACCTTAGCCAATTTTGATTATAAACTCTTTATGGGTGTGTTGGCCATGCGACTACAAACTGTTATTAAAGAAATAGTAGGGCCTCATCAGACCTGCGGCATCAAAGGCAGACCTATGATGACGAATATTCACGTTGCAAGGAATATTTTAGAATGTTGTGAAGATTTTGAGTGTAGGGTATTCATGCTACCAATCGATCTCGAGAAGGCCTTTGACCGCGTGAGCCACGAGATCCTTTTGTGCATCCTCGACTACGTAAAACTGGGATCTGTAGTTTTGCAGGGGGTACGAATGGCATACACTGGATGCACTACGAGGATTGTAGTGAACAAACAGCTCAGTGAAAGCATTCAGGTTGTATCAAGCTTAAAAGAAGGATGTCCTGCGTTAGCATTACTTTTCACTGTTTACATAGAACCTCTTTGTCAAAAATAACTTCAGAATGAACGAGTTTGTGGATTCCGCTTGATGACGGCTGAAGTCAAAGTGCTTAGTTATGCGGATCATACCGGGGTGTTCTGCATGATCAAGAAAGTGTCAGAGTGGCACTAATAGATGTTAAGATATTCTGTGGGTGCACCAGTAGTAGAATTACCTGGAGTAAATGCCTCGGTGTCTGGCATGGAAATTGGCGAAGTACACCCTCATGGTTTGAAAATGTCACATGGATGGTAACGCCTGATAAGTATCTAGGTGTACCGCTCCAACACTACCGGGACAAAAAAGAATATTGGAAGAATGAAACGGAGAAACTACGAGAGGAGACGAAAAAATGGGGTGGTCAAGAATTTTGAATGTTTGCGCGCTCAACTGTGTGCAACATATTTCTTGTTTCGCGAATGTGGTATGTTCTTCAAGTGTTATCTATGACACGTAATACAGTTCAAAAGCTGCACAGAGTGATGGCAGTATATGTTTGGGGCTCCACGTGGGAAAGAACCAGTCGCACAAATTTGTTTCGATCTGTGCGCAGTGGGGGGCTTGGCCTTGTTCAACTTCTGTTGCGACAGATCATGGCCAGGTTTATTTTCTTACGCGATCAAAGCGATTGCTTCTGGAGAACGATGTTACATGTGCGATTGTCAAATTATTTGCCAGAATTTATTGTTTCAACGATCAATGTCGAACAAAGACGGCCAAGGGGTTATATGCGTGAAATCATCGGTGCTTTCGAAATCCTAAAAGTACGCTTTTCGATGGAATATCTCTCTGAGGTGACGCGTAAGAAATTATACAAACATCTTGTAGAAACCATGTTGCCTTTGCCTGTATACCGATCACTGTACCCAAGAGGTCCAGGGGACGATGTTTTAGGAAGAGTTAAAAAGATGCCTGTACGATCATCAGTCAAAACGTTCTTTTTCAAGCTACACAGTGGCACACTCCCTACAAAACCTTGGCTGCGAGAAAAGAGAATTTTTGTTGCCTGGTCTGTAGACTGCATCATCTGCAAAAAGCCGGAGACAGCTGAACAGATATTTCTTAATTGTAGTAATACAGTCTTTCTCTGGGACATCCTTCAGAGGACCTTGAAGAAAGACTTGCCCATTACACCGTACGGCATCCGTTTTCTGCCTGTCAAAAACGTAGGGGGTGTGCCCTACGACATGTTCATGGCACTAGTACTCCGCAGCGTGTGGAGGACGCGGATAGCCGTGCGCAACGAGGACCTGAATTCGCGACCGGCACGAGAGTATTTCATTGAGAGTGCAGAATACTTGAGAGAAGTGTACAAAGTTCAAATTGAAAAGCCTGAGTGGTACCCCCTTTTAGGGGAACAATCTATGATGAAACAACTGCGCTTTTAACCCCTCACGTGCTGAAAGTGATGTGACAGCACTTTTAAAACCGAAAATGCACTGTATACAATTGCGTTACATGCCAAGCAGTCAATAAAGAAAAAAAAAAGAAGTGCAGCCCTCGTGGTCTAACGGATAAGACATCGGTCTCCTAAACCGGGGATTGCGGGTTCGAGTCCCGCCGAGGGTACGCGTTTCCTTTTTGAAACATTATCCTTGCAAATGTTCCTCTGTGAAGAGTTAAATGTCGCGACTCCTTTGTATCTTTACCACGGACATGGAGCTCTTTGGCCATACTTGGCCCTTGTGCCATAAAACATCAAACATTCATTAATTCCTCTGCATCTGTCTTCCTTTTGTGGCAACTCGGAATTCGCAGCCAACCACACAGTTGTAAATAAAGTATGCCTACCGAAACGGTGTAGCCCTCGTGGCCTAACGGCAACGACTTCCGGCCACCGAGCGTGACGGACGTGTATGTCATGGGCTCCATACGAGCGGCTTCAGCGGTCCACACGGGCCGCGGTAACAGGATTTCTGCCTCGGACAACGAGTACCAAGTTGTTTTGCCTACTCTGCCAACAGGGCGTTTTGTTCTGTATATGGTTTTCCTACACTGTGCTATCAGGGCCCGCCCATACCAGGTGGAAGATTTTCCGGAGGCGCTCGCTCAGTTATCGCTCCTGCCGGAAGTGGCTGCTCTCGGGGCCTACCGTATGAGCCATGTATGGGCTGTGACCTTCAAGGACTGCGACGCGGTGAAAAAGATTGTCAGCGTTGGAGAGCTGCAGGTCAAAAAGGGCCGGTGTCTCGTCATCGACCCCGCCAACCAGGACGTAGGCCTGAAAGTGCACTGGCTGCTGCCCAGCGTTCCTGACGAGGACGTACGTCTTGCCTTCGCGCCGTTTGGAAATGTCACCGACGTAGTCCGCGAGCGCTGGCGGGTTCACGGCGTGGCAGATAAGAACTGAACAACAAGGCTGGTTACGCTGAAGTTGAAGCCGGGCGTAAAGCTCGACGACCTTCCACATCAGGTGAGCGTCGCCGGGGAACTGGCTCTCGTGGTTGTGCCGGGCAGGGCTCCTCTCTGCCTACGCTGCCGCGGCACGGGCCACATTCGTCGCGAGTGCCGTATTCCACGGTGTGGTGCCTGCCGACGCTTCGATCATGAGGACAGTCAATGCGAGCGCACGTCCGCTAGCGTGACCGGACCCGTGGGCAACGAGGACAACTCTGCCCTAGTCATGGACGAAGCGGACATGGAAGACACGTCGTCCGCGGCGGGTGAAACAGCAGACATCGTGGCAAATTCGGCCGTACGGCTTGAGCAGGAGGAGAAACAAGTCGCTCAGGCTGTTGCCACAGGACACCAACAAGCGACTGCCGAGGGCATTACCGCCTTTCCAAATGCTGAAGTGAAAACCCCACCTGAGACGGAGGCGACCTGCTGCCTCGTTGAACCTGAAGGCATGCACTCCCTTACCGGCCCAACTAGCCAACCAACGGGGAAACGGCCCCACAACCAGACCGTTAGCCGGACGGCGAAACAGGGTGACAGCGGTGTATACAAGCATCGCCCAAAGTGCCAGGTATAAGGAGGTCGACCTTGATGCCGCGGCCGAACATTACGGTCGATCCACGGCAGGCGGGTAAACTGCCTCCGTAATTCCGTGCTGTCAAGTTCGAGTGGGGTTGGGGGGTCGGTGAGTGCAATGGCCGTCATTCTGAGCGCTAGTTTTTCAGAACCTTGCCAGGAACGGGGGCCCAAGTTGCACTTGAGTGCCCTTTCCGGAAGGTCGAGCTGCGTCTCCTTTAGAGGCATTAGACGTGGTTATCGGCGCACCTTTATGAGCACTCATCCTTGTCTAACTGTGCTGGGCACCATTATACCGTGTAGCCATGGTGGTTAATATTGAAGAGACGCTACGTGTAGCCACTTGAAATGTAAGAGGGCTCAGTGCAAGAAGACGGCAATGTCAGCTAAGTCGTCTCCTCTTGGATAATGACTTACATATAGTGGGAATCCAAGAAACAAAAATTGAGAGCCAAGAGGTAACCGACATAATGGTGTTCAATTTTCGTGCTCACTTTGATGTGTGCGTTTGTCACGCTGTTGGTGGATCAGGCGGCTGCGCTATATTCCTGCGAAATAATTTTGGCATTTGTGTGCAATCAGTGTTTTCGTGTGAAACTGGGCGTCTCTTAGTGGCCGATGTTTGTTTTCGTGATGTGGATTACCGTGCTATTTGTATCTATGCGCCGAATATTGAAACGGACCGTCGATCTTTCTTTGAGCGTCTTGAAGCGTTCGTAAACTGTTCCAAGGTCGTAATACTACTGGGAGATTTCAACTGTGTTTGCTATGCTGAAGACCGAGCAAAATGTTCACGCGTTCGTGATAAGAGTGCCGAATTTCTAAACGCAGTGGTGCATGATTATGACCTGGAAGATGTGGGTAGTGTTTTTGCCAGCGGTACTCGCCCGCGATTTACCCACTTCCAGCGTGATAGCCACGCTCGATTAGATAGATTATACGTGTCAGCCGAATTAGTGCCCTTATGTTGTGAATATGGCGTGCAAGCTGTAGCATACAGTGATCACTGTTTGGTAACTGCCACGTTCGGGAAAAGTCAAAGCAAACACACCTTTAACGGGGATCTTTGGAAAATGAATGAGCAGTTGTTACATGGCGATGTTTTTGTCGATGCCGTAGTGAAGGAGCAGAAAACCTGACTTCAGCTAAGCCAGTAAGCTTTGCCATTAAATGGGAAGAATTGAAACAGAAAGTCAAAACATTGGCCATTCAAAGAAGCAGTGTCATTAGACACAAGCAGAAACAAGCAGAAACAAATCTTCGCCAGCAACTGCAATTCTTTATCAGCATGGAAAGTGTCGAGCCTGGTGTGTATGTTAACGAATTAAAGAAAGTGAAAACTGAACTAGAAAGGATAGATACAGAAAAATACAAAGCAGCACTTGTGAGATCAAGGTCTGAGATGTTGTGGGCGGCAGAAATTCCAACGAAACGAGCCTTATCAGACAAGAAAAGGTACGCATGTCGGATGGAAATCCGCCAGCTAGCTATAGGCAATCACGTTACGTGCGACAAAAATGTCATCAAGCAAGGGATCGCCGATCACTTTAAAGCCATTTTAGGTCATCCGCGGGACCTTAAAGATAGCTACGAAAAAGAATTTCTCTCATTGATACCGAAGCTCGATGAAGAAGTTAGGACACGGCTGGAACTACCAATAAGCCTGAGTGAGATAGAGTGCGCAATAGATGAGTTTTCCATCGGTAAAGCATCTGGGCCCGATGGCTTGGGAGCCACTTTATATAAAACCTTCTAGTCTGCATTGGCCCGTGATCTTCACCAAGATTTCAGCGAAGCGTATGAACGAAAAAAATTGCCCTTGTCTTTCACAACCTCATATATCGTGCTAATTCCGAAGAGTGATGACGAGGAAAAACATTTGTTTCCAGGGTTATATCGCCCGATAACTCTAGCCAACGTCGACTATAAAATATTCACGAAAGCTTAGGCCAAACAACTGCAAAGTGTAATTAAAATATTGGTAGGGCCGCACCAGACATGTGGCATTAAAGGCCGCAGCATCACAACAAATGTACACGTGGCTCGAAGTGTGCTTGAGTGTTGCGATGCGTTTGGCGACCAAGTCGCGATGATGCAGATCGATTTGGCAAAGGCTTTCGACCTCGTCTCGCACAAGCCTTTGTTCTGCATACTGGAACATGCGAACGTTGGCAACGTCATAACGGAAGGCGTCATGATGGCGTAGAGAGAATTCTTAACGCGCATTAAGCCCGGAATACAGGGAGCGAATAACCGGCGTCCGAGCGATGAACTTCCTTGGGCGTCGAACGCCCAACGGCCGGCGTCCAAAAATATGACGGCCGCCGCCGACCTGCCTGTCCAAATATTTTCGTCGGGCCGCCGGAAGCGTCGAGTGCGCAGCGGCGGACGACAGCCAATCGGGAGGCGCCAGTTCCGGTCGCTAGGCATGCTGGTCTATCGCGCGCGGGCCTTTTCTCGTCTTCTGCAACCACGTTGGTGTCTGCGCTAGTGTTGTTGTATTTTTCAGTTATAAAAGCGGTATATGCCACCTTAAAAAGCGCTTATATTTGTTTCATCATTTACCACAACGCGTATGCTAAGTCTGATAACACTGGGGCCAACACGGCGAACTCGCGGCGGCGTCCGCGCGCTGTTCGCCTCATGTATTGCCGTGCAGCGCATCTTCGACGTCTTGCCGCCGCGCCCCTGTTCGCCGCGCCGCGTTCGCCGTGACGATTCGCTCCATGTAGCCCGCGCTTTATTGTTAATGGGGAGCTCACCGATAGCTTTCGCGTGCGCTCGTCAGTGCGGCAAGGATGCCCGCTGTCGCCCCTTCTATTTGCTATGTATCTAGAACCACTCTGTTTGGCGATTGAAAATGACGAGCGCATAGCAGGCTATCCACTGCAGGAAGCGCACGTAAAAATCTTGGCATATGCCGACGATGTTGCGATTTTGTGCACAAACAAAGTGAGCATTAAGGAGGCCACGACTGTCGTTGAAAAGTTTTGCGATTCAACTGGAGCCCAGATAAACTGGGATAAGAGTTACGGCTTCTTGCATGGTAGTTGGAAAGACACGCCGGAGGCCCTTTATCGATTGAAGTGGTCGTCGTTACCAACGCAGTACTTGGGTGTGCCTCTCGGAAGTTACCGTGAACCTGAATCGTACTGGCTCGATCAAGTTTGGAAAGCAAAGGAAAAGGCTGACGGGTGGAGAGGAAAGCAATTGTCAATGTTTTCTAGAGCCACTGTCTGCAACATCTTTTTAGTGTCTAAGATATGGTACGTTATGAATGTGTTGTGTGCTGCGAGGGTAAGCGTACAAAAAATTCACCGAGTTTTCGCTATTCTCATTTGGGCGTCTACCTGGGAGAGGATGAGTCGAACGAACTTGTTCCTCCCTGTCAAGAAAGGTGGGCTTGGTCTAGCTCATTTGTTTCTGCGACAAGTCGTGTCAAGTTTTGTGTTTTTACGGGATCAAGACGATCCTTTTCTCCGAACGGTGTTAGAGGCACGGCTGTCTAGACGAATTCCAGGATTCATTGTTTCGACTGTTCACAACTTGCCAGGAGCCGTGACTGGTTACCTGCGTGAAGTGGTATGGTCATATAGACTGTTGAATGTACGTTTTTCACAGCAATACCTGTCAACCGTTACAAAGAAAAAACTGTACAGAGATCTCGTGGACACGATGTTCCCTGCACCTTTGTACCTTCTTCCACACCGTGGAGGCGCAGGACAAGACGTCCTAAAGAGAGTGAAAAAAATGCCAATACGGCCCTCAGCTAAATCTTTCTATTTCAAATTACACACAAACACACTTCCCGTTAAGACCTGGCTTCATGAAAAGGGTATATTCATCCCCTGGACCACCGACTGCTTTTTATGTAAAAAACAGGAAACCATACAACATGCATTCCTAGACTGCTGGGACGCCATCTTTCACCGGGATGTTCTGCAGAGAAAATTGAAAAAACACTTACCACTAGAAACATATGGAATACGCATCTTACCGATTGATAACACCGAGGATGTCCCGTATGACCTTATTATGGTCCTGAGCCTCCACGCAATGTGCAAAACTAGACTGCAATTCCAAAACGGAGACATTGTTGTTCGACCGGTTCGGGAAAATTTCATTGAGAGTGTCGTGTGTGTGAGAGATGGTTTCAAAGCGCTGCCTGTTCCACCGCAATGGATCTTTGTATTTGATGAATTAGCGTTGTTGAAAAGATTTTAGTAAAGTGTTGCCCAAAGTGTGGCTCACACGTTTTATCCTTTATAAACCAAGATTAAGAACGTTGAAGTCGGTAATAAAGAAAAAAAAAACAGCAGAGTGGCGCAGCGGAAGCGTGCTGGGCCCATTACCCAGAGGTCCGTGTATCGAAACCACGCTCTTCTACATGTTTCCATCATTTTATTTTTCTCCCATTTAACAGGGAGAGCTTATCAGCGCAGTAATTTGGTGTCTTATAGACATAATTGCACTCCGAGAAGTGCTCTCTTATGCTGCGCGCCCGTGTTTCTCACCCTAAAAAAAAAAAAAAAAAAAGACTACTCTCGTTAATTACAAATATAAACAAATTTACATAGCATGCAGGAGCAGCAGAGTGGCGCAGCGGAAGCGTGCTGGGCCCATAACCCAGAGGTCCGTGGATCGAAACCACGCTCTGCTACATGTTTTCTTTATTTTCTTTTGCTCCCATTTAACAGGAAGAGCTTATCAGCGCAGTAATTTGGTGCCTTATAGACATAATTGCACTCCGAGAAGTGCTCTCTTATGCTGCGCGCTCGTGTTTCTCACCCTAAAAAGAAAAAAAAAAAAAGACTACTCTCGTTAATTACAAATATAAACAAATTTACATAGCATGCAGGAGCAGCAGAGTGGCGCAGCGGAAGCGTGCTGGGCCCATAACCCAGAGGTCCGTGGATCGAAACCACGCTCTGCTACATGTTTCCATTATTTTATTTTGCTCCCATTTAACAGGAAGAGCTTATCAGCGCAGTAATTTGGTGCCTTATAGACATAATTGCAATCCTCTTGTGCTGCGCGCTGGTGTTTCTCGCTCTAAAAAAAGAGACTACTATCGTTAATTACAGATATAAAGAAATTTACATAGCATGGAGGAGCAGCAGAGTGGCGCAGGATTCTACTTCCGGCAGCCGAGCTGTACGGACGTGTGGATCATGGGCTCCGAAGGAGCGGCTTTTGCGGCCACCGGCCGCAGTAACAGGCTTATGGACGATGACGAGGAAGCGAGCTACCAGTTTATTTTGCCACCACTGCCCAAGGGACCTGTCGTGAAAAACACCGTGTTTTTGCATGGCGACGTGCGAGCGAGGCCCTATAGGGTCGAAGACTTCCGAGATGCACTCATCCTGACTGGACTGCTCCAGGAGGTCATGGCCCTTGGAGCCTACCAGATCAATCACGTATGGGCAGTCACCTTCTCGAGTGACGAGGCAACGAAAAGGATGCTGGCGTTGAAAGAGCTCAACGTGAAGGGGCGTCGTTGCGTTATCGTCGACCCTCAAGACCAACAGGTACGCCTCCGCCTTCATTGGCTGCTTTATTGGGTGGCGGACGAAGATATAAAGGCAGCGCTAGCGGCCTTTGGCAAGGTCGTGGAAGTGACGAGAGAACGATGGCGTGTCAGAGGCGTAGGCGACAAGGACTCAACGTCGCGGACCGTTCTGTTGAAGTTGAAGAGCGGGATGAAAGTCGATGACCTCCCGCACCAAATCCGTGTTGCCGGTGAACTGGCCCTTGTCGTAGCGCCTGGACGGCCGATGCAGTGCCTACGATGCAAGGGTGTCGGACACGTCCGTCGCGAGTGCAAGGTACCGCGTTGCGCTCGGTGTCGCAGCTTTGGACACTCTGAAGATCAGTGTGTGCGCACGTACGCTGCAGCTGTGGGGCCACCAGCGAATGAGGTCGTCGCGCAGATGAGGATGGATGCTGCTGAAGCCGAGGACGCTGCCAAGGGAGCTGGTGACAAGGAGAGCGCCAGCAATGCAGAGGCGACATCGAAGGCAGCGAAAGATACAGATGTATTTGTTACCCTCGAAAAGAAAGATGGGACGACAACGGGTCCTGCAGAAGAGCGGGCGAAAAGCAAGGAAAACTGCCTTGTAGTTGATGAAGCCGCATGCGAGACAGAAGGTGGGGATCCGCCCCCAACCAGCGACCCTATGGATACGAGCGGCAACGCTACCTTTAAGAGGCCGCTAGACGCTACCGATGGGAAAACAGCTGCGAAGAACCATGCCGTCGGGCCACCTGCAAAGACAACTTTGACGAGAAGGAGCAGCTTCAAGCCCTCTCCAAACATTCATCGGGATAGGAAAGCCGGCGACAAGCCACAGCCGTCCGCGGACCACACCAGACCACCGGATGGTCCCGGAGGCGTCTAGCCGCTGGCTAGACGTTGTGGTGAGCACAGTGCTCCGGGCCTCTCTAACTTTCTCGTATTAGCAATGACAACCAACCCAACGCTTAGCTTAGGCACGCTAAACGTAAGAGGTCTGGCCGCCAAGCGTAAACAAAGCCAAGTGTACCGGATGATGGTGGACCAAGACCTCGACGTTCTGGCCGTGCAAGAGACAAAGGTTGAAGGGGAGGAGGAGACCCGGGGCATGGTGCTAAGGTTTACGTCTTTATACTACGCGGTAGTGAGCCATGCTAAAGGTGCGTCGGCGGGTGTTATTTCATTTATTAGGAAACTTCCCGGCTTATCTATCGAAAATTATTTTTCACGCCCTTCAGGCAGGTTAGTGTACGTTGACTTTAATGTTGGTAATGATTCGTGGCGTGTTGTGTGTGTATATGCACCTAATGTTTGTGAAGAGCGCACTCTGTTTTTTTCATCCTTAAGGACGCACATTTGCATGAACAAAAAAGTGATAATTCTGGGAGATTTGAATTGTGTACTCCGAGATCGGGACAGAACAGGCCGAAGAACAAATGACAAAAGCTGCCATGTCCTCGCTGAATTATTAACCGATTTCGACCTAGGCGACGTGGCTGACTGTCTGGTTGGAACACGCGAGGTTCATTACACACACTTCCAGGGCAATAGACACGCGCGTCTAGACAGAATGAACGTGTCACTAGACGTAATACCCCCGTGTAACAGCTACGGTGTCACGCCTCTTTCATTCACTGATCACTGTTTGGTCAAGATGTATGTTGGACGCAAAGCAAAACACCACACTTTCACGTGGGAGTTGTGGAAAATGAATTCCAAATTGTTAACTGACGAGCTTTTTCTAAGCAAAGTAAAGGAATATTTGAAAGAAGTGGGAAATAACGTGTTGCGAGTCACCGAAAAGTGGGAAAATTTTAAACAACGAATTAAACTAGCCGCCATCGATCGCTCCTGCAAAATAAAGTACGGTGAAAGAGTTAAAGAGAAAGAACTAAGGGTGGTGTTGGAAAAGTTAACGGCCTTAGAGTGCAGCCAACCGGGCGCATACAAAGACGATTTGCGTAGCATCAAATCGAAATTGGAGATATGCGATGAAGAGCGATATCGGGGAGCGATTATACGCGCAAGGGCAGAGGCTTTGACAGCAGATGAGGCTCCAACTAAACGTGCGCTCGGTCTTGAAAAGAGGCACGCACGGCGTAACCACGTAGATGTACTTGAAGTAGATGATCACGAAATAACCGACTGTGAGGACATAGCGCAAGTGTTTTTCCAGCACTTTCAACAGCTTTTTGCATCGAGTCCTGTTGACGTAGATGCCTTTAGAGCCACGTTTTTGGAACGCATGCCGCAACTCAACGACGACACGAAGAACAGACTAGAGGCACCGATATCAGCACGTGAAGTGGAAAAGGCAATTGATGATTTAAAAACTGGAAAATCGCCGGGTCCGGATGGCCTTTGCGCCGCTTTTTATAAACAGTTTAAATCAGACTTGTCGCCTCTTCTCGCTGACGTCTTTAACGAAGCGTATGAAGTAAACGCATTGCCATATTCTTTCGGGGAAGCACACACCGAGCTCATCCCTAAGACCGACGAGCCTACGAAACTAAAATATGTAACGTCGTACAGACCAATATCACTTACCAACAATGATTACAAAGTGTTCATGAAGATCATCGCTTGCAGGTTACAATCAGTAATGGAAACCATAGTCGGTAGTCACCAAACATGCGGCATCAAGGGACGTACTATTAGCACAAACATACACATAGTGAGATCAATTCTGGAATGTTGTGACGCCTTAAGGTCGCGAGTTGCTATTCTCCAACTTGATTTGGAGAAAGCTTTTGACTGTGTTGCTCATGTTATTTTAATTGCCAGTCTAAAACATATAAATGTCGGGTCCATAATTACTGACGGGGTGGCCATGGCGTACCGGAACGGAAGTACTAAGCTTATAATTAACAAGTCACTGGGGGCCCCCATCAGCATTCAACGTTCCGTGCATCAGGGCTGCCCAGCCAGCCCACTCCTGTTCTGTATTTATCTAGAGACTCTGTGTTTGGCAGTGATTGAGAACAAATGTATTCATGGGTTTACAATGCAAGCATCAGAAGTTAAACTTCTGGCCTATGCTGATGACGTAGCCGTGTGTTGCAATGACAAGGAGAGCGTTTTGCAAACAATAAATGTTGTTAAAAAATTTGGCGAAATCACTGGAAGTAGAGTAAACTGGAGCAAGTGCCACGGTATTTGGCATGGGGAGTGGCCTAAGACCCCCGCTATCTTTGCGAATGTCACGTGGTCTACAACGCCAGTAAAATACCTGGGTGTACCACTTGAAGCTTATAAACAGAGCGACGAATACTGGCAGTGCGAGCTTAAAAGGGTTAAAGAGAAGGCTGAGGCGTGGAGAGCCAAACACCTTTCAGTATTTGCCAGGGCTACAGTGTGCAACTTGTTTTTGTAGCTAAGCTATGGTACGTTATGCAATTCATTTTTTGTAAAAGAGCCAATGTACATAAATTTCACAGAGTTTTTGCCGTGTTTGTGTGGGGTTCTGGATGGGAGAGATGCAGCCGCAACAATCTTTTCAGACGGGTGAAAGATGGAGGGCTAGGGCTGGCCCACCTGTTTGTGAGGCAATTAGTCGGACGGTTCTTTTTCTTCAGGAACAATGATAATTCATTTCTTCAATCGGTTTGCAAAGTTAGACTTGCGCATTTGTTACCCGAGTTTATTATAAGCTCTGAAAGTGTACCGGTGGCAGTGTTCGGATTCTATAAGGAAATTGTGCTGAGTGTTCGTTTCCTTGCTGTACGGATTTCCAAAGAATATTTGTTTACGTTCACAAGAAAAAGGCTGCGCAATGATCTATTGGACAGCCTTTTTCCCTCACCTCGGTACCGAACTATGTACAGTCGAGGCCCAAGCCAGAATGTTTTCAAACGTGCTAAAAAAATGCAGGTACCGCCTGGTATGAAAACTTTCTTTTTCAAGCTACACACAGGAACACTATCAGTTGCAACGTTTTTAGAAGAAAGGGGCTTTTACATGCCATGGGGCTCAGATTGCTTCATATGCAAACAACCAGAAACAATAGACCATGTTTTTTTACACTGTTGGGCGGGGGTTTTCTTTTGGGATGTTCTACAGCGAACAATAAAGAAAGAATTTCCTCTTGATCCACATGGCATAAGGTATCTACCGATAGATGACGAGGACGGAACACCTTTCGATCAGATAATGTTAACTGGCCTCTACTGTATATGGCGAGCCCGCATGGCTGGCTTCTATTGCGATCCCGATGCAAGACCAGCCCGTGTTTTCTTTCGAGAACAAATAACACGTTTTCTTGATGTGCTTCCTACACATGAGTGCCCACCGCCTTGGATGGCCAGGATAGAACCCCTGGCTAATCTTAAAGAATCTTAAACAACGCCAGCTCACATATAACAGGCGGCTTTTACTTATTAATTTTTGTTAACGGATGAGAAGTTCATCTGTCTGTGCATATATGTTCCTTATGTTGTCCTTCCGATGTACTGCTGATTACCGGCAATAAAGAAAAAAAAAAGCAGAGTGGCGCAGCGGAAGCGTGCTGGGCCCATAACCCAGAGGTCCGTGGATCGAAACCACGCTCTGCTACATGTTTCCTTTATTTTATTTTGCTTTAGTTTGCGCGCATGCAAAGTGAAGGATGCGACGAGGAATTGCCTCAGACCACGTCGAGGCAAACACCAGACAACCCTTTGGGTGGCCTGACAGACCCCCCGAACATCATTGCGGAACATCAGTCGGGAGAATCACATGGTCGACAGAGGTAGGCACCATGCAGATGGCGCCCCTTTTTATTACGTAAACGTATGGTAGTTGAGCTAAGAACCCCATTGCGTGTAGCAACTTTGAATGTTAGAGGGCTGGGAGCACGAAGGCGGCAATGCCAGCTTAATCGCCTGCTTATTGATAATGACCTTGACCTAATAGCTGTGCAAGAATCAAAGATAGAGCCGCAAGAACGTACTGACCGCATGGTGCCCCCTTTCCGCGCCAACTTTGAATTGTGTGTGTCACTCCGTTGGGACATCGGGTGGATGCCTTATCTTCATTCGCAACACGTTAGGTATAAGTGTGGAGTCTGTATTTGCATGTGAAAGTGGCCGCCTCTTGGTTGTTGATTTTTCTTTTTAAACTTACACTGGCGCGTTGTATGTGTTTATGCCCCCAATGTTGAAAGTGAACGTAAATGTTTTTTTGATTCCATTGAGCCGTACTTGAATTGTGACAAGGTGTTGCTTCTATTGGGAGACTTTAACTGCGTATGTGCTGCTACTGACCGAGTGAAGTGTAGACCAGTGAGGGACAAGAGCGCGGAAGTGTTGACTGAATTTGTGCACGATTATTTATTAGAGGACGTTGGAAGTGGGTTTTCGGCTGAAACACGGCCTGATTACACACACTTTCAACGCGACAGTCACGCAAGATTTGATAGGCTGTATGTTTCTGCTGATCTCGTGCCACTATGCACAGCCTATGATGTAAAACCTGTGTCGTTTAGTGATCATTGCCTTGTGAGCGCGACTTTTGGAACGAAGGGAAGGAAATCACGCTTTAATTGGTACCTTTGGAAACTAAATGAGAAAATTTTAGACGATGAAGGATTTGTCAAGGAAATTCAAAGCGATCTTGATGGTGTACCAGCTGAGCAAGCGGACTGCTTTGCCGTTGAATGGGAAAGTATCAAAGAACGAGTGAAGCTTAAAGCTATAGGAAAAAGTAGCGAAATTCGGTATAAACGAAAAGAAAAAGAAAGGGAACTTCGCGAACAACTGGAGTGCTTGGTTAGGATGGAAACCAATAAGCCAGGAAATTTCAGTAAAGAAATAAAAGACGTGAAATGTCAGATCGAAAGAATTGACACTGACAGGTACAGAGAAGCAATAATACGCTCAAGGAGCGATAACTTGTGGGCAGGCGAAGCGCCTTCAAAGCGGGCGCTCAGATGAAAAGCGGCACGCTTGCAAGAAGGAAATCAGGCAAGTAAGATACGAGGGGCACATTACAAGCGACCCTAGTGAGATTCAGCGCGCTATTACGGAACACGTTGCTGAACTTTTCGGCAATAGGCGCGAGCATGCGCAAGGGTTTGAAGGGGATTTCCTCCGACTAATGCCAACACTCGACAATGATGTAAGAGAGCGTCTTGAATTGCCTATTACTTTGGAAGAGATCGAGAAAGCAATAGATGATCTTCCGTCTGGAAAAGCGGCGGGGCCAGATGGGCTGAACGCTGCCTTCTATAAAACCTTTAAACATGGTTTCTCAGTTCTTGTTACAAGTGATAACAGAAGCCTACGAACGTAAAAAAGTTCCATTGTCCTTTGGTATTTCACACATTGTACTTATTCCCAAGTCTGATGATCCGGAGAAACGAATGTTAGTGGGTTCCTACAGACCTATCAGCCTCACTAATGTCGACTACAAGGTGTACATGAAAGTACTAGCCAGACGACTTCAGAGGGTAATCGACAAATTAGTAGGGCCGCACCAAACCTGTGGCATCAGTGGACGCAGCATTGCAACAAATATACATGTGGCCAGAACCGTATTGGAATGTGTTGACGCGCTTGGAAGCCAGGTAGCTATGATATAGCTGGACTTGGCTAAAGCGTTCGACCGCGTTTCACATGACATTCTTTTCTCCATTCTAGAGCATGCAAACCTGGGTAGTGTAATAGTAGAAGGAGTAAAAATGGCGTACGCAAATTGTATGACACGCATTATAGTTAATGGTGACCTTACTGAGCGTCTCACAGTGCGTTCTTCGGTGAGGCAAGGTTGTCCGCTCTCTCGCCTGCTTTTTGCAGCGTATCTAGAGCCTTTATGTCTGGCCATTATCAACAGTGACTACGTCACGGGTTTCAAGCTGCAATCTGCTCAGGTGAAACTTCTTGCGTATGCGGACGACATAGCGGTATTTTGCACGAACAGAGAAAGCATTTGTGAAGTTACAAACATTCTGGAAAGGTTTTGTAACCAGACTGGATGTCAAGTAAACTGGGAAAAAAGTTCTGGATTTTGGCACGGGGAATGGGATATTACACCGCAATTTTTCTCACGGCTGCAATGGTCTCCCATGCCAACGCGATAGCTTGGTGTGCCCCTAGAATGTTATCGCCATCCCAGCCCACTTTGGAACGAAGAGATGTCAAGGGCGAGAGAGAAAGCGGGAGCATGGCAGGGAAGGAATCTGTCAATTTTCTCACGTGCCTTTGTCTCCAATGTTTTTTCTCATTTCAAAAATATGGTACCTCATGAATGTGCTGTGTGCTTCGCGGACCTCTATTCAAAAATTGCATCGTATATTTGCCGTCTTTCTTTGGACTTCGACCTGGGAAAAAAGGAGAACAAACCTGTTTCTTTCAGTGAAGAGTGGAGGCCTTGGATTGGTTCATTTGTTTTTGAGTCAAGTGGTATCACGCTTTATTTTCTTTCGTGATCAAAATGACACCTTCTTAAGAACGGTTATACAGGTCCGATTGCAGAGGCTACTCCCAAGAAACATAGTGTCCTCTGGTGAAAACATGTGCGGTGCTGTCACCGGATTTTTGCGCGAGGTTGTGCTTTCTTGTAAGTTGTTAAAAGTGCGTTTTTCCCCAGACTATTTGTACAGTGTTCCCAAGAAAAAGCTGTACAAAGATCTTGCGGATATCATGCTGCCGGTGCCATTGTACCGGGCGCCTTATCGTGGAGGCCCAGGGCAGAATATCTTAAAGCGAGTGAAGAAGATGCCAGTTAGGCCAGGCGTGAAACCATTCTTTTTCAAGTTACACCCTAATACATTACCTGTCAAAACGTGGCTTCAAGAAAAGGGAATCTTTGTCCCTTGGACAACGAACTGTCTTTTATGTAAGAGGCCAGAGACAGTCGAACATGTTTTTCTGGACTGCTGGGACGCGATATTCCACTGGGACGTCCTACAGAGAACTATAAAGAAAGAGTTACCACTAGACCCTTATGGTATCAGGTTTTTACCGGTTGATCACGAAGATGTACCATATAATTTGTTCATGCTTCTTGGCCTCCACAGCTTGTGGAAAACACGAATGCAAGTAAGGCATGCGGATTTTAATACACGCAGTGCACGTGAAAACTTTATTTAAAGCGCTGCTTACCTTCGGGAATGCATCCGGGCACAGCATGACCCACCTCAGTGGGTAACACTTCTTGATGATTTAGTGAGTTTGAAGAAATTCTAACTTTGCTCGCCTCAGCTCAAGCGTAGCTGAAGTGCTTTATCGTTTGTGACTCATCGTTCCTCATGTGAACTTCGGAAATAAAGAAAAGAAAAAAGAGTGGCGCAGCGGAAGCGTGCTGGGCCCATAACCCAGAGGTCCGTGGATCGAAACCACGCTCTGCTACATGTTTCCTTTATATTATTTTGCTCCAATTTAACAGGAAGAACTTATCAGCGCAGTAATTTGGTGTCTTATAGACATAATTGCACTCCGAGAAGTGCTCTCTTGTGCTGCGCGCTCGTGTTTCCCGCCTTAAAAAAAAGGCTACTTTCGTTTATTACAAATATAAACAAATTTACAAAGCATGCAGGAGCAGCAGAGTGGCGCAGCGGAAGCGTGCTGGGCCCATAACCCAGAGGTCCGTGGATCGAAACCACGCTCTGCTACATGTTTCCTTTACATTATTTTGCTCCAATTTAACAGGAAGAGCTTATCGGCGCAGTAATTTGGTGTGTTATAGACGTAATTGCACTCCGAGAAGTGCTCTCTTGTGCTGCGCGCTCGTGTTTCCCGCCTTAAAAAAAAAGGCTACTTTCGTTTATTACAAATATAAACAAATTTACAAAGCATGCAGGAGCAGCAGAGTGGCGCAGGGATTCTACTTCCGGCAGCCGAGCTGTACGGAAGTGTGGATCATGGGCTCCGAAGGAGCGGCTTTTGCGGCCACCGGCCGCGGTAACAGGCTTATGGACGATGACGAGGAAGCGAGCTACCAGTTTATTTTGCCACCACTGCCCAAGGGACCTGTCGTGAAAAACACCGTGTTTTTGCATGGCGACGTGCGAGCGAGGCCCTATAGGGTCGAAGACTTCCGAGATGCACTCATCCTGACTGGACTGCTGCAGGAGGTCATGGCCCTTGGAGCCTACCAGATCAATCACGTATGGGCAGTCACCTTCTCGAGTGACGAGGCAACGAAAAGGATGCTGGCGTTGAAAGAGCTCAACGTGAAGGGGCGTCGTTGCGTTATCGTCGACCCTCAAGACCAACAGGTACGCCTCCGCCTTCATTGGCTGCTTTATTGGGTGGCGGACGAAGATATAAAGGCAGCGCTAGCGGCCTTTGGCAAGGTCGTGGAAGTGACGAGAGAACGATGGCGTGTCAGAGGCGTAGGCGACAAGGACTCAACGTGGCGGACCGTTCTGTTGAAGTTGAAGAGCGGGATGAAAGTCGATGACCTCCCGCACCAAATCCGAGTTGCCGGTGAACTGGCCCTTGTCGTAGCGCCTGGACGGCCGATGCAGTGCCTACGATGCAAAGGTGTCGGACACGTCCGTCGCGAGTGCAAGGTACCGCGTTGCGCTCTTTCTCGCAGCTTTGGACACTCTGAAGATCAGTGTGTGCGCACGTACGCTGCAGCTGTGGGGCCACCAGCGAACGAGGTCGTCGCGCAGATGACGATGGATGCTGCTGAAGCCGAGGACGCTGCCAAGGGGGCTGGTGACAAGGAGAGCGCCAGCAATGCAGAGGCGACATCGAAGGCAGCGAAAGATACAGATGTATTTGTTACCCTCGAAAAGAAAGATGGGACGACAACGGGTCCTGCAGAAGAGCGGGCGAAAAGCAAGGAAAACTGCCTTGTAGTTGATGAAGCCGCATGCGAGACAGAAGGTGGGGATCCGCCCCCAACCAGCGACCCTATGGATACGAGTGGCAACGCTACCTTTAAGAGGCCGCTAGACGCTACCGATGGGAAAACAGCTGCAAAGAACCATGCCGACGGGCCACCTGCAAAGACAACTTTGACGAGAAGGAGCAGCTTTAAGCCCTCTCCAAACATTCATCGGGATAGGAAAGCCGGCGACAAGCCACAGCCGTCCGCGGACCACACCAGACCACCGGACGGTCCCGGAGGCGTCTAGCCGCTGGCTAGACGTTGTGGTGAGCACAGTGCTCCGGGCCTCTCTAACGTTCTCGTATTAGCAATGGCAACCAACCCAACGCTTAGCTTAGGCACGCTAAACGTAAGAGGTCTGGCCGCCAAGCGTAAACAAAGCCAAGTGTACCGGATGATGGTGGACCAAGACCTCGACGTTCTGGCCGTGCAAGAGACAAAGGTTGAAGGGGAGGAGGAGACCCGGGGCATGGTGCTAAGGTTTACGTCTTTATACTACGCGGTAGTGAGCCATGCTAAAGGTGCGTCGGCGGGTGTTATTTTATTTATTAGGAAACTTCCCGGCTTATCTATCGAAAATTATTTTTCATGGCCTTCAGGCAGGTTAGTGTACGTTGACTTTAATGTTGGTAATGATTCGTGGCGTGTTGTGTGTGTATATGCACCTAATGTTTGTGAAGAGCGCACTCTGTTTTTTTCATCCTTAAGGACGCACATTTGCATGAACAAAAAAGTGATAATTCTGGGAGATTTTAATTGTGTACTCCGAGATCGGGACAGAACAGGCCTAAGAACAAATGACAAAAGCTGCCATGTCCTCGCTGAATTATTAACCGACTGCAGTAAAACACGTTGTGGGGCTAGTTGGTGCATAGCTTTCAATAGATTAAGCGCCAAAAGTGACGGCACACAAGAAGAAATACAGACAGGACAAGGCGCTACTTGCAACTGTTTATTGAAATGACAGGTGGCTGATTATATAGCCATGAGGAGAGGGGAACGAAAAAAAGTAGTGACACTAAATATGTGAATGCGCACGTGCGAGAACACTGAAGATAGAGAGAATCATGCTTAATCTAAATCTTAAACTTATCTAAAAACATACTTTCATTCGAGTATATATTCAAAGACGGGGTACTGATACAGTTGTCCCCTCTTTTCTTAATCTCGTTGGCCTCCAACAATTCCCGCGCAACAGAATCTTTACTTTTATACATGATTGTCGTATCATGAAGCCTCGCTTCACATACCCGTTCATCCTCATTTCCGCAGGCCTTGCAATGAAGCGGCAAGTTTGAACCATATCCATTTTTCAATGATAGCTTATGCTCCCGCAGGCGTTCATTAATACATCGCCCAGTTTGGCCGATATAGTCTTTTCCACACTTCAGTGGTATGCGGTATATTACCCCTTCTTCACACTTAACGAAGGGGTTCGTATGTTTAATAGAACACCCTACTTTTTTTGAGTCATCCGGACCAATGAGGCGGCACAAAGTAGCAAGTTTTTCGCGGTGCGGAAAAAACCACAGGAATTTTGTGTTTCACGGCGACATGTTTCAGATTATGCGCCACTTTATGAGAATATGGTATCACCACCGCTTTACCTTTCTTTTCGACTGTTAGACCTTCTTCACTTCGTTTTCTTTCTTTTTTGAGTTTTTTCAATAACGCCTCTGAAACTGCGCTTAAAGCCAAGCAAGGAAAGCCCGCTTTCCTCAACTTCAAAATCTGGTCGTCAAAACTTGCTTGTGCCTTATGACAGCATGATTTTTTTTTTCAGTGCGGATTCTAGGCACATAGTGGCAATTGCTCGTTTAACAGTCTTGGAGTGTGTAGACTCATACGGCAACACCTCTTTGCGGGCACGGGGTCGGTACATCCAGCAGGAGCCATCGTCAGTAAGGGTTATGTTAAGATCTAAAAACTGCAAGCTGTTATCCTTGGCTAGTTCGAAAGTAAAATCTAAGCCTTTTCCTTGCTGTTTAAAATCAGTTAAAATGCCCTGCACAGTATGAGAGTAAGTCAAGGGAGATCGTTCCGTCAGTAAAATTAAAAAATCGTCAACATACCTAAAAACCTTGAGCACATTGCCTCCGTCAAACACCTTCGATAGCGCTCTGTCGATGCCCGTGCCCGCAAAGAGGTGTTGCCGTATGAGTCTACACACTCCAAGACTGTTAAACGAGCAATTGCCACTATGTCCCTAGAATCCGCACTGAAAAAATCATGCTGTCATAAGGCACAAGCAAGCTTTGACGACAAGATTTTGAAGTTGAGGAAAGCGGGCTTTCCTTGCTTGGCTTTAAGCGCAGTTTCAGAGGCGTTATTGAAAAAACTCAAAAAAGAAAGAAAAAGAAGTCAAGAAGGTCTGACAGTCGAAAAGAAAGGTAAAGCGGTGGTGATACCATATTCTCATAAAGTGGCGCATAATCTGAAACATGTCGCCGTGAAATACAAAATTCCTGTGGTTTTTTCCGCACCGCGAAAACTTGCTACTTTGTGCCGCCTGATTGGTCCGGATGACTCAAAAAAAGTAGTGTGTTCTATTAAACATACGAACCCCTTCGTTAAGTGTGAAGAAGGGGTAGTATACCGCATACCACTGAAGTGTGGAAAGGAGTATATCGGCCAAACTGGGCGATGTATTAATGAACGCCTGCGGGAGCATAAGCTATCATTGAAAAATGGATATGGTTCAAACTTGCCGCTTCATTGCAAGGCCTGCGGAAATGAGGATGAACGGGTATGTGAAGCGAGGCTTCATGATACGACAATCATGTATAAAAGTAAAGATTCTGTTGCGCGGGAATTGTTGGAGGCCAACGAGATTAAGAAAAGAGGGGACAACTGTATCAGTACCCCGTCTTTGAATATATACTCGAATGAAAGTATGTTTTTAGATAAGTTTTAGATTTAGATTAAGCATGATTCTCTCTATCTTCAGTGTTCTCGCACGTGCGCATTCACATATTTAGTCTCACTACTTTTTTTCGTTCCCCTCTCCTCATGGCTATATAATCAGCCACCTGTCATTTCAATAAACAGTTGCAAGTAGCGCCTTGTCCTGTCTGTATTTCTTCTTGTGTGCCGTCACTTTTGGCGCTTAATCTATTGAAAATTATTAACCGATTTCGACCTAGACGACGTGGCTGACTGTCTGGTTGGAACACGCGAGGTTCATTACACACACTTCCAGGGCAATAGTCACGCGCGTCTAGACAGAATGTACGTGTCACTAGACGTAATACCCCTGTGTAACAGCTACGGTGTCACGCCTCTTTCATTCACTGATCACTGTTTGGTCAAGATGTATGTTGGACGCAAAGCAAAACACCACACTTTCACGTGGGAGTTGTGGAAAATGAATTCCAAATTGTTAACTGACGAGCTTTTCCTAAGCAAAGTACAGGAATATTTGAAAGAAGTGGGAAATAACGTGTTGCGAGTCACCGAAAAGTGGGAAAATTTTAAACAACGAATTAAACTAGCCGCCATAGATCGCTCCTGCAAAATAAAGTACGAAGAAAGAGTTAAAGAGAAAGAACTAAGGGTGGTGTTGGAAAAGTTAACGGCCTTAGAGTGCAGCCAACCGGGCGCATACAAAGACGATTTGCGTAGCATCAAATCGAAATTGGAGATATGCGATGAAGAGCGATATCGGGGAGCGATTATACGCGCAAGGGCAGAGGCTTTGACAGCAGATGAGGCTACAACTAAACGTGCGCTCGGTCTTGAAAAGAGGCACGCACGGCGTAACCACGTAGATGTACTTGAAGTAGATGATCACGAAATAACCGACTGTGAGGACATAGCACAAGTGTTTTTCCAGCACTTTCAACAGCTTTTTGCATCGAGTCCTGTTGACGTAGATGCCTTTAGAGACACGTTTTTGGGACGCATGCCGCAACTCAACGACGACACGAAGAACAGACTAGAGGCACCGATATCAGCACGTGAAGTGGAAAAGGCAATTGATGATTTAAAAACTGGAAAATCGCCGGGTCCGGATGGCCTTTGCGCCGCTTTTTATAAACAGTTTAAATCAGACTTGTCGCCTCTTCTCGCTGACGTCTTTAACGAAGCGTATGAAGTAAACGCATTGCCATATTCTTTCGGGGAAGCACACACCATGCTCATCCCTAAGACCGACGAGCCTACGAAACTAAAATATGTAACGTCGTACAGACCAATATCACTTACCAACAATGATTACAAAGTATTCATGAAGATCATCGCTTGCAGGTTACAATCAGTAATGGAAACCATAGTAGGTAGTCACCAAACATGCGGCATCAAGGGACGTACTATTAGCACAAACATACACATAATGAGATCAATTCTGGAATGTTGTGACGCCTTAAGGTCGCGAGTTGCTATTCTCCAACTTGATTTGGAGAAAGCTTTTGACTGTGTTGCTCATGTTATTTTAATTGCCATTCTAAAACATATAAATGTCGGGTCCATAATTACTGACGGGGTGGCCATGGCGTACCGGAACGGAAGTACTAAGCTTATAATTAACAAGTCACTGGGGGCCCCCATCAGCATTCAACGTTCCGTGCGTCAGGGCTGCCCAGCCAGCCCACTCCTGTTCTGTATTTATCTAGAGACTCTGTGTTTGGCAGTGATTGAGAACAAATGTATTCATGGGTTTACAATGCAAGCATCAGAAGTTAAACTTCTGGCCTATGCTGATGACGTAGCCGTGTGTTGCAATGACAAGGAGAGCGTTTTGCAAACGATAAATGTTGTTAAAAAATTTGGCGAAATCACTGGAAGTAGAGTAAACTGGAGCAAGTGCCACGGTATTTGGCATGGGGAGTGGCCTAAGACCCCCGCTATCTTTGCGAATGTCACGTGGTCGACAACGCCAGTAAAATAACTAGGTGTACCACTTGAAGCTTATAAACAGAGCGACGAATACTGGCAGTGCGAGCTTAAAAGGGTTAAAGAGAAGGCTGAGGAGTGGAGAGCCAAACACCTTTCAGTATTTGCCAGGGCTACAGTGTGCAACTTGTTTTTCGTGGCTAAGCGATGGTACGTTATGCAATTCATTTTTTGTAACAGAGCCAATGTACATAAATTTCACAGAGTTTTTGCCGTGTTTGTGTGGGGTTCTGGATGGGAGAGATGCAGCCGCAACAATCTTTTCAGACGGGTGAAAGATGGAGGGCTAGGGCTGGCCCACCTGTTTGTGAGGCAATTAGTCGGACGGTTCTTTTTCTTCAGGAACAATGATAATTCATTTCTTCAATCGGTTTGCAAAGTTAGACTTGCGCATTTGTTACCCGAGTTTATTATAAGCTCTGAAAGTGTACCGGTGGCAGTGTTCGGATTCTATAAGGCAATTGTGCTGAGTGTTCGTTTCCTTGCTGTACGGTTTTCCAAAGAATATTTGTTTACGGTCACAAGAAAAAGGCTGCGCAATGATCTATTGGACAGCCTTTTTCCCTCACCTCGGTACCGAACTATGTACAGTCGAGGCCCAGGCCAGAATGTTTTCAAACGTGTTAAAAAAATGCAGGTACCGCCTGGTATGAAAACTTTCTTTTTCAAGCTACACACAGGAACACTATCAGTTGCAACGTTTTTAGAAGACAGGGGCTTTTACATGCCATGGGGCTCAGATTGCTTCATATGCAAACAACCAGAAACAATAGACCATGTTTTTTTACACTGTTGGGCGGGGGTTTTCTTTTGGGATGTGCTACAGCGAACAATAAAGAAAGAATTTCCTCTTGATCCACATGGCATAAGGTATCTACCGATAGATGACGAGGACGGAACACCTTTCGATCAGATAATGTTAACTGGCCTCTACTGTATATGGCGAGCCCGCATGGCTGGCTTCTATTGCGATCCCGATGCAAGACCAGCCCGTGTTTTCTTTCGAGAACAAATAACACGTTTTCTTGATGTGCTTGCTACACATGAGTGCCCACCGCCTTGGATGGCCAGGATAGAACCCCTGGCTAATCTTAAAGAATTTTAAACAACGCCGGCTCACATATAACAGGCGGCTTTTACTTATTAATTTTTGTTAACGGATGAGAAGTTCATCTGTCTGTGTATATATGTTCCTTATGTTGTCCTTCCGATGTACTGCTGATTACCGGCAATAAAGACAAAAAAAAAAAAAAAAAAGCAGCAGAGTGGCGCAGCGGAAGCGTGCTGGGCCCATAACCCAGAGGTCCGTGGATCGAAAGCACGCTCTGCTACATGTTTCCATTATCTTATTTTGCTCCCATTTAACCGGGAGAGCTTATCAGCGCAGTAATTTGGTGCCTTATAGACATAATTGCACTTCGAGAAGTGCTCTCTTGTGCTGCGCGCTCGTGTTTCTCACCCTAAGAAAAAAAAAAATAAGACTACTCTCGTTAATTACAAACATAAACAAGTTTACATAGCATGCAGGAGCAGCAGAGTGGCGCAGGGAAGCGTGCTGGGCCCATAACCCAGAGGTCCGTGGATCGAAACCACGCTCTGCTACATGTTTCCTTTATATTATTTTGCTCCCATTTAACAGGGAGAGCTTATCAGCGCAGTAATTTGGTGCCTTATAGACATAATTGCACTTCGCGAAGTGCTGTCTTGTGCGGCGCGCTCGTGTTTCTCACCCTAAAAAAAAAAAAAAAAAAGACTACTCTCGTTAATTACAAATATAAACAAATTTACATAGCATGCAGGAGCAGCAGAGTGGCGAACGCGACTAGTGGGACCGCATCAAACATGTGGAATCAAAGGCAGGACAATTTCCACCAGTACACATGTAGCTCGCTGTGTTCTTGAGTGCTGTGATGCTCTCTCATGTCGGGTTGCAGTGTTGTAACTAGATTTGGAGAAAGCGTGTGACAATGTGTCACATGAAGTACTATTTTCAATATTAGAATATGTTAATGTCGGCGGACTGATATTAGAAGAAGTAAAAATGGCCTACTCAGAGTGCAGCACACGCATCATTATAAACAAGAAGTTAAGTGAACCAATCCAGCTTGTCTCCAGTGTGAGGCAGGGATGTGCAATTTCCTCATTACTTTTTGATATTTACTTGGAACCTTTCTGCTTGAGTTTAATTAATAGTCAAAGTGTACGCGGTTTTATGCCTGAAACGGCGGAAGTCAAGGTCCTCGCATACGCTGATGACATGAAGATGCCGAAAGTATCAAAGAGGTGGTTAGGTTGACTGGCGAGTTTTGCAAGGAATCTGGCTGCAAGATCAATTGGGAGAAGACCGTAGGTCTCTGGCAAGGAGAGTGGAGCGAGAAGCCTGAATTATTTGCTGGCATCCAATGGACAGCAATGCCAACAACGTACTTAGGTGTCCCATTACAATGTTATGAAGACACCGAACTGTATTGGAACGAGGAAACACAACGCTTGAAAGAGAAGACGCAGGGATGGCAAGGTCAAAATTTGTCAACGTTTGCCCGTGCAACTACTTGCAATCTATTCGTAGTTGCCAAGGTATGGTATGTTATGCAAGTATTGTTTATGTCGCGCACTAACTTACAAAAAAGTAATAGAGTCATTGCAGTGTTTATTTGGGGAGGAAGTTGGGAACGAACGAGTCGAACTAACCTGTTTTTGTCTGTCAGAAAAGGTGGTCTTGGTCTGTCGCACCTGTTTATCAGACAGATTGTGTCGCGTTTTATATTTTTAAGAGATCAGTGTGACCCATTTCTGCGTACAGTTATGCAAGTTTGTTTACACAATGCACTACCTGAATTCATCGTCTCTACAAATAAGACTGCGATGCACCATATAAAAGGTTATTGGCGCGAGGTTGTTGTGGCCTTTCGCATGCCTAAAGTAAGGTTTTCCATAGAATACTTGAGTACACTAAAAAAGAAAAAGCTCTACAAGGATTTGCTGGATGTTATGTTACCTCTGCCAGTGTACAGAAGCATATACACTGGAGGCTGTGGACAAGACGTCTTAAAACGGGTTAAAGGAATGCCGATACGACCGCATGTAAAATCCTTTTTCTTCAAGCTCCATACAAACACTCTACCTGTAAAAACGTGGCTACAAGATAAAGGAATCGTTGTACCGTGGACAGTCAACTGCATACTGTGCCAAAAACCAGAGACAATAGAACATGTATTTATTGAATGCTGGGATCCCATATTTCACTGGGACATCCTTCAGCGAACTATCAAAAAGGACTTACCTATTACACCACATGGAATCCGATACTTACCAGTTGAGAATCACGGCGACATTCCCTAGGACATGATAATGATACTCAGCCTCCATAGTATATGGAAAACCCGAATGTCGGTAAGACATGCCGACACTAACGCTCGGCCTGTAAAGGAAAATTTTATTGAACATGTAGCGTATATGCGAGAGCTGTACCGAGCCCAGCCAGAAACACCTGATTGGGTTACACTGTTTGATGAGTTGATCAATTTCAAATGTTTTTGAGATACTTCTGTTGTTTCTGTACGATGTAAACAGGCAATAAAGAAAAAAAAAAGCTGCAGAGTGGAGCAGCGGAAGCGTGCCGGGCCCATAACCCAGAGGTTCGTGGATCGAAACCACGCTCTGCTATATGTTTCCTTTATTTTATTTTGCTCCGATTTAACAGGAAGAGCTTATCAGCGCAGTAATTTGGTGCCTTATAGACATAATTGCACTCCGAGAAGTGCTGTCTTGTGCTGCGCGCTCGTGTTTCTCACCCTAAAAAAAAAAAAAGACTACTGTCGTTAATTACAAATATAAACAAATTTACATAGCATGCAGGAGCAGCAGAGCGGCGCAGCATTCTGCTTCCGGCTCCCGAGCTAAACGGATTGCGGGATCATGGGCTCCAATGGAGCGGCATATGCGGCTGTTAGCCGCGGCAACAGGCTTTCGACGGAGGAAGATAAGGATTTCCAGATAATTTTGCCTCGGCTACCTACAGGACGCATTGTTTTAAACACAGTTTTTTGCACGGCGACGCTCGTGTTCGCCCGTTCCGTGTGGAAGATTTTCGAGACGCGCTTCAAGCTGTTGGTATGCTCTCTGGCGTCGTCGCCCTTGGAGCATACCAAATCAACCATGTATGGGCGGTGACGATGAAGACAGCCGAGGCTGCCGAAAAGCTGGCGGCCCTGAAGGAGCTGCAGGTGAAGGGGCGTCGCTGCCTGGTCATCGACCCCAAGGAACAACAGGTGAAGCTTCGTATCCACTGGCTTCTGCATGGGGTGGACGACGAAGACGTCAAGACCGCGCTGGCCTCCTTCGGCAAAGTGACGGAAGTGACCCGGGAGCGCTGGCGAGTGGATGGCGTTTCCGACAAGGGCTCGACGACCCGAGCAGTGCTGCTGCAGCTGAAGGCAGGAATGAAAGTCGACGACCTGCCCCACCAGACCCGCGTCGCCGGCGAGCTTGCGCTGGTGGTAGCCCCAGGACGTCCCATGCAGTGCCTGCGCTGCCGGGGCTCTGGCCACGTTCGTCGTGAATGCAAGGTTCCCCGTTGCTCGCGGTGCAGGCTTTTTGGACACAACGACGCGGACTGTGTGCGTTCATACGCAGTAGCCGCGGGTTCGGCGGAGAGCGAGCCGTCGACGTTAGACCATGTAATGGACGTGACCGAGGCGGAGGAAGCGGCCACGGGAGCTGGAAACGGCAAAGTGGCGGCAGAAACCGGCGCGACGACCAAGCAAGCCGAAGGAGGAAGGAATATCCCTCCCCCCAAAGAACCAGCAGCTACAGTCGAGAGCGTGAAGACGGCCTCGCAAGAAAATGAGAGCCACCAGCCAGCTACGGATGCAACGCAGACAGAGGCGGACGACAACGCGACCCCTGCTAGCGCCCGCGTCGAATCCGTCTCGGCACCGGTCAAGAGATCCCTGCAGCACGAGGAGAAAGTCAACGGAAAGGCCGGCGGTGACTCCGAGGCACCACCCGCTAAGACGCTACCTGGAAGGCGCTCCACGCTCAAGCCTAAGCCGAACCTGGAGACTGACCGTAGGCTTACCCCGAAGCCGACCAAAGAGGAACCCGGGCGACGGCCACCGGATGGCCACGGAGGCGTCTAGCGGTCAGCTAGACGTTAAGGTGAGCACCATGCTCCGGGCCTTCTCCCCTCCGGTTTTCACCAATAATGGCTACCAACCCGTCGCTTAGCCTCGGCACGCTAAACGTTCGAGGTCTGGCCGCCAAAAGGAAACAGAGTCAGGTTTACAGACTACTAGTGGACCACGACCTCGACGTTTTAGCCGTGCAAGAAACCAAGGTAGACAGCGAGGAGGAGACCGGGAGCATGGTGCAAAGGTTCACGTATAACTACTATACGGTAGTGAGCCACGCCTTAGGGACTTCGGCAGGGTGTGTGCTGTTCGTGAGGAAGCTCCCTGGTCTTGTTATAGATGGTTACTTCTCCTGTACTTCTGGTCGACTTGTCTTTTGTGACTTCAGCTATTGTAATGTCCAATGGCGCGTGTTTTGCATTTATGCGCCTAATACTGTGCAAGAGAGGGCAAATTTCTTTTTGAGTTTAAAGCATCATTTACATGTGCAAAAAATGATAGCCTGTGTAGGCGACTTCAACTGCGTATTGAAAGCTGAGGATAGGTCTACGCGTCGCGTGGTTTGTGACAAAAGTAGTGATATCCTGGCGCAGATTACACACGAATTCGAATTAGAAGATATCGCAGAATGTTTTCGCGGTCACGGACACGTAAGCTACACTCACTTTCAGGGCACAAGTCACGCACGCTTAGACCGTATCTATCTTTCATATGATTTAGTTGAAAAATGCCAGTGCTACACAGTTACGGCCATATCATATTCTGACCACTGCCTGGTAAAATGCACGGTGGGCAGGAAGAAAGAACGAAACAAGTTCGTCTGGGAACTGTGGAAATTGAATGCAGAGCTGTTACGGGATGAAACTTTTAACGAAAATGTAGTGGCTGCTCTGAGTTCTTTTGGAACAGAGAGTTCTACGAAATTTGGTGAGGAATGGGAGTTGCTGAAGCAAAGCATTAAATTGAAGGCAATCGAAAGAAGTAGCGTACTGCGATATGAACAAAAGGCCAGAGAAAAGGATTTAACAACATTGCTAGAAAAATTTGCGAAGCTTGAATGCATGCAACCTGGCGCCTGTCAACAAGATATGCGCGCCGTTAAGAAGAAGCTCGAGGTATTCGACGAAGATCGCTTCCGAGGTGCGCTAGTGCGCGCCAGAGCAGAAAGGCTATCATGCGGGGAATCGCCAACGAAAAGAGCACTGGGGCTAGAAAAAAAGCACTCGAGACGTAAGCAGATTGAGGCTATCGAATATGAAGGGGTGGTATTAACGGATAACAATAATATAGGGCGTGCTTTCTTGAGCATTACAAAGAACGTTTTGCATTCAGGCCTGTCAATATGCACGATTTCAAGAAATTATTTTTGCGACGAATCCCACAGCTGTCGAGTGAGGTTAAAGAAACCTTAGAACGACCATTAACAGAACATGAAGTGATGAAAGCCATCGAAGACCTGAATCCTGGGAAGTCGCCAGGTCCAGACGGTCTTTGTGCCGCTTGGTACAAATCGTTCAAAAGCCACCTAGCTCCTATCTTAACAGCAGTTTTCAATGAAGCATATGAACTGAAAATACTTCCACCATCCTTTGGCCAGTCCCATACAGTACTAATACCGAAAACAGAAGAGACCGAAAAACTCAAGCAACATCCTCCTACAGACCCATAGCGCTTACTAACTGCGACTACAAAATATTGATGAAGGTGTTGGCACGACGGGTCCAGTCAGTTATTCAGGAAGTAGTCGGCCCACACCAGACGTGTGGTATTCGTGGAAGAACCATTTTCACTAACATCCATAAAATGAAGTGTGTGCTGGAGTGTTGTGACGCCATGTGCGATGCAGTAGCCATCCTCCAGCTAGACTTGGAGAAGGCGTTTGATTGTGTTTCTCACGACATATTGCTTACCATCCTTGAACACGTTAATTTTGGCCACATAATCGCTGAAGGGGTGACCATGGCGTACCGGAGCTGCTATACCAGACTTATAATTAATCAGATGTTGGGGGCCCCCATTAACGTGAAGCGCTCCGTTCGCCAGGGTTGTCCACTCAGTCCACTCCTGTTTTGTGTCTACATAGAAACGCTATGTCTGGCCATCATCGCAAATGAATGTATTAAGGGGTTTAGTCTTCAATCAGCAGAAGTGAAACTACTGGCATACGCTGACGATGTGGCTGTGTGCTGTAAGGACAAACAAAGTGTATTGAATACTGTTAATATCGTCAAAAAGTTTGGTAACGTCACTAACAGCTACGTTAACTGGCAGAAATGTTTGGGGTTTTGGCATGGAAGATGGGCGTCTACACCAGACCACTTTTCGAACGTAAACTGGGTCACGACGCCAGTTAAGTACCTTGGAGCACCCCTTGATGCCTACAAGGACAGTAGCGAGTACTGGAAGGAGCGGACAAAAGAACTAAAAGAAAAAGCCGACCGATGGAACGCCTGTCACTTCTCAATGTTGGCGAGAGCTACAGCGTGCAACATGTTTCTCGTGTCAAAGATCTGGTACGTAATGCAGGTCCTACAGTGCTCTCGTATTAATGTGCAGAAACTGCACCGCGTGTTCGCTGTATTCGTGTGGGCATCGAGCTGGGAGCGATGCAGCCGAGGTAATCTCTTCCGACGTGTGAAGGATGGTGGTCTGGGGTTGGCGCACCTTTTCTTGCGTCAACTGGTGAATAGATTCTCCTTCTTTCGAGATACAAACGACCCATTTCTGCACACGGTGATCCAAATGAGGCTGTCAAGATCACTTCCCGAATTCGTTGTAGGTACGGAAATAATGCCAGGACCAGTCCGTGGTTTCTTTCGGGAAATAGTTCAGAGTGTTTCTTTTTTGCGTGTTCGTTTTTCAAGTGCATATTTGTGGAGTGGAAAACGGAAAAAGTTATATCGTGATTTATGTGACAGTGTTTTTCTGGTACCTATGTACAGAGCCCCGTACAGTGGAGGCCCAGGCCTAGATGTATTGAAAAGGGTGAAGAAGATGGCAGTTCAACCAGCCACTAAATCGTTCTTTTTTAAATTACACACCGGTACTCTACCTGTTAAAATCTTCCTTGAACAACGTGGGTTCTACATGCCATGGGGAACCCACTGCCTTATATGTAAAGAAACAGAAAGCATAGATCACGTCTTCATCCACTGTTTGGAAGGGGTCTTTTTCTGGGACGTGTTACAAAGGACTCTAAAAAAGGAGCTACCTATAGATCCCCACGGAATCAGGTTTCTGCCAGTATATGACGACGAAGGTTTCCCGTACGACCTGATCATTCTTACGGGCCTCCACTGTTTATGGCGCGCAAGAATGGCGGGTTACCATTGTGACCCGGATGCCCGACCGGCGCGTCTGTACTTTTGTGAATCCATGCAACGGTATGTGGAAGTGATCAAGTTGCAACAGCCTGTTCCTGAGTGGCTGTCGAGGGTTGAACCCCCTACAGCACAAAGGAATTTTAATCCGACAACGTCGTGCCACAGTAGCGGACGGCAGCGAATGTAAATATTACTGTTCTTTGTTCCGTTTGTGTATTCATCCCTTTTTGCTTCTTTGGTCTTTGTTTATATCATTTAGGAATTTGTGTTGTGATATGTCGAGGACTGGCAATAAAGAAAAAAAAAAAAAGCAGCAGAGTGGCGCAGCGGAAGCGTGCTGGGCCCATAACCCAGAGGTCCGTGGATCGAAACCACGCTCTGCTATATGTTTGCTTTATTTTATTTTGCTCCCATTTAACAGGAAGAGCTTATCAGCGCAGTAACTTGGTGCCTTATAGACATAATTGCACTCCGAGAAGTGCTGTCTTGTGCTGCGCGCTCGCGTTTCTCACCCTAAAAAAAAAAAAATAAGACTACTCTCGTTAATTACAAACATAAACAAATTTACATAGCATGCAGGAGCAGCAGAGTGGGGGATTCTACTTCCGGCCGTGATAGCAAACGGACGCGTATGGAATGTGCTCCGCCGGAGCGGTATCAGCGGCCCAGTCGGGCCGCGGAAACAGGTTTTTTGCTGATGAAGCCCTGGACTATCAAGTTATTCTGCCGTCGCTGCCAACAGGTGCGTCTGTAGCGAATACTGTTTTTCTTCACGGGGATTGGAAAGCCAGGCCTTACCGTGTAGAAGACTTTCGGGACACGTTGGTTCATCTCGGAGTGCTTCCTGAAGTGATAGCTTTGGGGGCGTTCCAGATGAACCATGTTTGGGCCGTCACTTTTAAAAGTGCAGAAGCTACGAAGAAGATGGTAGAAATTGGGGAAGTTCTGGTCAAGGAGAAACGGTGCCTTGTGGTTGACCCCGAAAATCAAGAAGTGCGCATCAAGCTTTACTGGGTGCTACATAATGTTCCAGACGAAGAAGTGCGCTCTGCTCTAGCACCGTACGGGAAAGCAAGCGATATCTACAAGGAGCGCTGGCGAGTGCACGGAATAGCTGACAAAGGCTCATCTACGCGCACGGTTGGTCTGAAGCTCAAGCCTGGTGTAACTCTAGAAGATTTACCCCATCAGTTGCGCGTTTGCAGGAATTATGGCTCTACTCGTTGCGCCGGGGCGCCCACCGCTATGCTTGAGGTGCCTTGCCACAGGCCATATCAGGCGCGACTGCCGGGTACCGCGTTGTGCCAAATGTCGGCGATATGGCCACGATGAAAGCGTCTGCGTGCGAACCTACGCAAACGTGGCCGGAGTCCAAGCAAGTGATGAACTGTCGACGGAACATCTAATGGACGAGGCAGACGCGGCCGAAACTACCCCCGAGGCAGACAGCTCGCGAACTATTGGTGCAGCAAACGTCTCACATGTGAAGCAAAAGGCTGCAGTCATTATCGCGGAAGACACAGCCATCGCTTCAACAGAGGCTGTAGAGACACAGGCGATGGGCGCTCCAACGAGCCAACACATTGCACCTGGCGCGAGTGTCGAGCAAAGCCCTGAGACTACAGACTTCATTATGGCAAGTACCAGCAGCCCTGCACCAAAACGACTCCATGAGGACGGCAAAGAAGGGCACAAGACCGACCAGAATGCAACGGATGAGCCGCCTGTGAAAACGACACCCCATCGAAGGACTACATTTAAACCCGCACCGAAAATACCGCTCGAGCCACGGCCCGAGCGGAAACCGCCGGCCCCGCCGGCGACGTGACAAGGTGTCGAGCCTTCTTTTTTTTTCCAACCGGACACTATCAGCGGAAGGGACTGGAAAGACAGTGCTTTGACGTCGTCATGGCGAAGTCTAAAGCCTAATCAAAATGGCTGGAACGACTGGGATTTTCTATAAAAAATGTGTATTGCCGTCTTGTGATAAGCAAGGGATACTATGCGGTTTGTGTTTATAAAAAAAAAAATGGCTGTTACTCTCCAAACGCCTCTTTATGTAGGCACTCTTAACGTGCGGGGCCTGTCGACACGGAGAAAACAATACCAGCTGAGTCGACTTTTTATGGAAAATGAATTGGACGTAATTGCCATACAGGAAACGAAGATCGAAAGTCAGGAAGGAACAAATCGCATGGTTGAACCTTTTAGGGCGTACTACAATGTATGCGTTGCGCATGCAATAGGTACAGCCGGTGGTTGTGCGCTGTTCTTGAAGCACTCCACAGGTATATCTGTTGATAGTGTGTACGCGTGTGACACTGGACGACTTATTGTATGTGACATAACGTTGCAAGCCCAGAAGTTCCGAATAGTTTGTTTACATGCCCCATATGCACCAAGTGAGCGCAGATTGTTTTTTGAAAGTGTTGAACATTATCTGAATTGTGACAGGGCAATTATAATGATGGGGGACTTTAATTGCGTATCCAGAGTAGAATATTTAACAGGGATAAGCGGGCTAGTTGGTGGTCGTTAATGGAATGCATCATGTAACCGCACTGAAAAACAAGGGACTGTCTTGTGTGTTCCTTCCTGGTCCCTTGTTTTTCAGTGCGGTTACATGATGCATTCCAGAGTAGAAGACAGGACAAGAGATGCACCGATACGAGATGCGAGTGTGTCGGTACTAAATGCGCTGACTGAAGGTCACCTGTTAGAAGATGTAGGGTGCTTCCTGTCAAATGGCACATTGCCTCGGTTTACCCACTACCAGGGGGACAGCCACGCTAGATTAGATCGTATTTATGTTTCGGCAGATTTGGCACCCGTCTGCAATAAGTATGACATTAAAAACGTTTTCTTTAGCGACCATAGTTTGGTTGTGTGCGCTCTAGGTCCGAGGAAACCGGCGAAATTTAACTGGCAGCTGTGGAAATGCAATGTTAAACTCCTCAATGATGAGGTATATATGAAGGAAACAAAAGAAAAAATTGGAGACCTACTGGCAAATGAACCGGAGTGTTATGCGGAGGCATGGGGACATTTTAAGGAAAACGCAAAAATCTCAGCCATCGAAAGAGCCGGGGCATTGCGGAGGAAGCCAAACAAAGAAGAAACTGAGCTCCAAAGCGAGCTTGATTTTTATTTGAATGCAGAAGCTAGAGCCCCGGGTAACTTTGCCAGAGAAATAAAAGAAATTAGAAGCAAACTAGAAATTATTAACACAGAAAAGTACAGGGGCGCAGTTGTACGAGCGCGTGCGGAAAAAATGTATATGGGTGAAACCCCGACCAAACGCGCTCTATCAGATGAAAAAAGCTATGCGTCGCGTAACGAAATAAAAGCGATAATGTACAGAGATGAAGTTGTGCAAGACGAGGAACTGATACGTCGCGCATTTGTTGATTATTATCGGGATTTAGTTGGCCACGAACCACAGATTGTGGAAGGTTTTCAAAGCGATTTCTTGAGACACATGCCAAAACTTGAAGCAGAAGTTAAAACGAATCTCGAAGCACCAATCAGCGTTGCAGAAATTGAGGGGGCAATTGATGAATTGAGTGCAGGGAAATCGCCAGGCCCTGATGGTTTTGGCTCAGAATTCTACAAGGCTTTTAAAACTGAGATAGCAGTTGTCCTGCATAACGTAATAAAGGAGGCATACAGAACAAAGAAGTTGCCTCCTTCTTTCAGGTAGAGCCATGTTGTACTTTTTTCCAAAATTAGAGGATCCAGCTGCCTTGCTCTCTGTACGAGCGTATCGACCGATAACTCTAACGAACACGGACTACAAGATCTTCGCTAAAGTTTTGGGTAGGAGACTGCAAAGTGTTATAACCAGGCTTGTGGGGCCGCATCAGACTTGCGGCATAAAAGGAAGGTCCATTGTAACAAACATACACGTGGCTAGAACCGTCCTGGAGTGCTGTGATGCGTACTGTGGTAAGGTCGCCATGGTACAACTGGATTTAGAGAAGGCATTCGACAGAGTTGTGCATAAAGTCCTTTTCAACATTCTAGAACACATCAATGTCGGGAAGGTCCTATCAGAAGGTATAGAAATGTGTTACGCAGACATTTCTAGCAGGATTAAAATTATTAAATCATTAACTGCCAGTTTCCAGATAAAGTCCTCTGTTAGGCAGGGATGCCCATTGTCTCCTTTACTGTTCGCGCTGTACCTGGAGCCTTTCTGTTTGAAAATCATGTCATCGAGTGCAATAAAAGGTTTTAGGTTGAGCACAAGCGAGGTTAAGCTACTTACGTACGCTGACGATATTGCAGTTTTCTGTTCTGACCAAGAAAGTGTCAGGAATGCCATCAGTGTGGCGAAGAGTTTTTGTAAAGCGACAGGAAGCGTTATCAACTGGAGCAAATCTTTGGGCTTTTGGCATGGGGATTGGGACGACAACCCGGACGTCTTTGAAAGCATGCAGTGGACGGTTTCGCCAACGAAATAGCTCGGGGTGCCTTTAAATCACTACAAAGACACTAGTGATTATTGGAGAAATGAAGTGGAACAAATAAAAGAAAAATTGACAAAATTTGGAGGGAGATGAGACTTGTCTATATTTGCAAGGTCAACAGTATGTAACCTTTTTCTTGTAGCCAAGATTTGGTACGTTCTGCAAGTACTGTGTGCGACGAGAGCAAGCATTCAAAGACTCCACAGGGTGCTAGCAGTGTATATATGGGGATCAACTTGGGAACGTACAAGCCGTACAAATTTATTCCGGTCAGTAAAAAGTGGCGGACTGGGCTTGGCGCATTTGTTTCTAAAACAGGTAGTGTCCAGATTTCTCTTTACGCGAGAGCAAAGCAATGCTTTCCTACGTACTGTGTTTCAAATGCGATTGTGTGACGTTATGCCAGCGTTTATTGTGTCGTCTGATCGGGTTGATGGGCCGAAAGTACGAGGCTTCCAGCGGGAAGTCGTCTGGTCTTACGAGTTCCTCGCAGCACGGTTCTCATTACAGTATCTAAGCAATGTCACACGAAAGAAACTACAAAGATGTTGTTGATGTATGTATGCCAGAACCACTGTATCGCACCATGTTGTCAACAGGAGCAGGCAAAGACGTACTGAAAAGGGTGAAGCGGATGCCAGTACGGTCCACGGTGAAAACGTTCTTCTTTTACTTGCACACCGGAACTCTGCCCGTTAAACCGTGGTTAGAGCAGAAGAGTATCTTCGTGCCTTGGACGATAAACTGCTTATTGTGCAAGCAACCAGAAACTATCGACCATATTTTTCTTGATTGCGTAGATTCCACCTTCTTATGGAACATACTGCAACGTACTTTAAAAAAAGAGTTACCGATTACTCCATATGGCATCCGCTTCCTCCCAACCGATAATGATGAAGGGGTGCCGTATGACATGTTTATGGCTTTATGTCTTCACAGCATCTGGAAAACAAGAATGGCAGTGTATCATGCAGATATGAACGCCCAGCCAGCCAGAGAGTACTTCAAAGAAAGTATCGCGTTTATTCGTGAGATATATAAAGCACAGATTGATCCACCAGCATGGATGCCTGTATTAGATGCTCTTGTCAACCTGAAGCGGTTTTAAATACCCACGCTTGCCCAAAGCGGGCAAGCGTTTTTAATTACTTTATGTAGTGTGAATTTGTGATTGTATCGTTTTGTTTCAATCCTGAGAAAGGTAATAAAAAAAAAAGAGCAGCAGAGTGGCGCAGCGGAAGCGTGCTGGGCCATTAACCCAGAGGTCCGTGGATCGAAACCACGCTCTGCTACATGTTTCCTTTATTTTATTTTGCTCGCATTTAACAGGAAGAGCTTATCAGCGCAGTAATTTGGTGCCTTATAGACATAATTGCACTCCGAGAAGTGCTGTCTTGTGCTGCGCGGTCGTGTTTCTCGCCCTAAAAAAAAAGACTACTCTCGTTAAATACAAATATAAACAAATTTACATAGAATGCAGGAGCAGCAGAGTGGAGCGAGATGGCCGAGTGGAAGGGTTCCACTTCCGGACACCGCAGTGAACGGTTGCGGAATGTTTGGCTCCGAAGGGGCGGTTACAGCAGCCCAGGAGGGCCGCGGTCTCAGGTTGAACGACACACCGAAGGATGAATACCAGGTTATTTTGCCGCATCTACCTACAGGATCGACTGTTACAGCGACCGTTTTTTTTTGCACGGAGACGTGAAGGTGAGGCCCTACCGAGTCGAGCATTTCCGTGAGGCACTTGACTATCTGCAGCTGATGCCGGAAGTGGAGGCCCTCGGTGCCTTTCAGATGAACCACGTCTGGGCCATCACTTTCAAGGACGAAAAGGGCAAACAAAAGATTTTCTCTGCTCCAACCTTCAGCGTAAAGGACCACCGATGCATGGTAATAGACCCTCGAAATCAAGACGTCAGGATGAAGCTGTATTGGCTTCTACATACGACTCCGGACGGCAAAGTCAGAGGCGCCCTGGCGCCTTTTGGCAAGGTCAGTGAAATTTCGAGGGAAAAGTGGCGCGTTGCAGGCTGCAACGACAAAGGCTCCCACACGCGCCTGGTGTCCCTACGGCTGAAGGTAGGCGTCACCGTGGAATACCTGCCTCATCAACTTCGCGTCAGGGAAGACCATGCGCTCGTGCGCGTCCCAGGCAGACCCTCGCTCTGCCTCCGGTGCGATGGCACCGGTCACATACGGCGCGAGTGCCGAATTCCGCGTTGCAAGCTCTGTCGTCGCTATGGCCACGACGAGAGTCAATGCATGCGTAGCTACGCCAGCGTGACCGGAACTGGGCGAAGCGACACCGTCTTTGAGCACCTGATGGACCAAGTCGACGCGGAGGAGACCGTCAGTGGAGGCGAGAAGCCGACAACGTCGACTGCCACGCCTTCTGTCCCATCCGAAAACGAGGGACCTATGAAAGCGGCGGCCAGTGACAATGGAAAGAACGACGTACCACAGAATACGCCAGATGCTGAGAAACCCCTAGCAACTGTGTTGCCGTTAGCGAAACAGTCGAGACGGAAGAGAGCGGAACCGCAATGGAGGGCATCAATTCGGAAGAAGGAAAAACCAACCCTGGCGTCGCTGTCTGAAAGAGACCACGGGAAAATACCATCGAAGACGACAACCGAGAGAAGGTCCACGCCGGTGAACCGCCCCCAAAGGCAGGGTCCCACCGTAGGGCTTCCCTGAAGGTGAAGCCCAACGTACCTCCAGACAGGAGGACTACACCGACAGGGCCTCCCCGTTAGCGGAGGGCGCTGTCCGAGGGACGACTTTACCGCTAGACTGGAGCGGGACGCGCAGCACGATACGTCGCCATGCCTACCGACAAGGAAAACGCCTCGGCTTCGCGATGCTTGACGAAGCAATCAGAATCAGTGAGATACAACAGTGTAAGTGTGCGTCCTGTCAATTCGGCACAATCACCCAGCGGTCCGCTTGACCTTTCGCTTTCTATGAATTCAGCGTCCTTATCGGCATTAAGAATACGCACGCAGAATGTGCGTGGTCTCACGGCAAGAAAGCGGCAAGCGCAGTTAAGGCGTCTGCTAAAAGAAAATACCATCGATATTGTAGCCTTACAGGAATCAAAAATAGACAGCGAGGAGCAGGCGGACCGCATGGTCCAAACTTACGCATTAGATTTCAATGTTTGTGTTTGCCATGCCGTTGGAAAGTCTGGCGGTTGTGCTATCTTTCTGAAATGAGGTATCGGAATCGTTGAAGAGGGTGTTATCACCTCTGATGACGGACGGTTAGCATTGTGCGACTTTTATTTAAACCAAGTACAATGGCGAATTTTATGTGTACGCGCCGAACCAAATTTCAGAAAGAAAAGTTTTTTTTATTGTGTCGCTGGCTTTCTAAAGTGTGACAGGCAACTCATTTTGCTTGGCGATTTTAATTGTATTTGTACGAAGACTCAGTTAAGAATGAACCAGTACGGGACAAAAGTGCGCTACAGTTTAAGGCGTTGGTGGATGAATGTGGCCTTGTTGATGTAAGGGACATATTCCGTGGAAATCAAGTGCAATTTACCCACTTTCAGGGCGAAAGCCACGCACGTTTAAATCGCATTTATATCTCTTCGGATGTTATGTCTATATGCTGTAACTATGCCGTGAAAGATGTTAGTTTGTGATCATTGCTTCGTAATGTTTGAAATAGGTAGAAAGCGCAAAGTCTCGGCATTCAACTGGGAAGTGTACAAATTAAATGAACAGCTCTTAACCCATGACACATTTGTCGAAATTCTACGCGAGAAATTAGAAATAGTGTCCACGAGTCACACAAATTTCATCGAAGCTTGGGAACAATTCAAGTGCGAAGTTAAACTAAGTGCAATAGACAGATCATGCATACTACGACATAAAGAAAAACAAAAGGAAAAAGAACTACAGTGAACACTTGATTTCCTTTTGAATGCAGAGACTACAATACCGGGTTTGTTTAAAAGTGAAGTCGAAGAAGTTAAAAGACAGATGGAACAGATGGAAGAAGAAAAATATAAAGGCGCTGTTATTAGAGCGCGTTCAGAGAGGCTTTGGTTAGGCGAACGACCAACTAAGAGGGCAATTGGTGAAGAAAAAAGATATGCAACAAAAAACGAAATAAATGAAATTCGTTACCAAAACGAAGTCTCGACAGATAAGAGCGTCATTGAAACAGCATTTGTAGAGTGATACCGTAGTTTGCTCGGCAACGAAGCGCAAGTAAATGATATATTTATAAATGCCTATGTTAAGCAAATGCCAAGGCTTGACGAGGATATTAAACTAGAGCTTGAAAGACAAATACTAGAGATGAAATCAAACAAGCAATTGAACATTTGAGCAAAGGAAAGACGCCTGGGCCAGACGGCCTCGGATCAGCGATCTATAAAGTTTTTAAGAATGAAGTAGCAGAAATACTATACCATGTTATAGCAGAAGCCTGCGGTAGTAAATAAAACCCTCCATCGTTCAAACTAAGTCACGTAGTTCTAATTCCTAAAACCGATGAACCTTCCAAATTGCAGTCAGTAGCGCCTTATCGGCCCATAAGTTTGACAAATGTAGATTATAAGATCTTTATGAAAATAGTAGCAAGAAGACTCCAGTCAGTAATTACAGCTATAGTTGGCCCACATCAAACATGCGGGATTAAAGGAAGAAGCATATTCACAAGCATACATACCACCAGAAGCATACTAGAAGGCTGTGACGCTTTTTCCGGAAAGATAGCAATGCTTCAACTAGATCTAGAGAAAGCTTTCGACAAAGTCGCACATGGCATACTGTTCGCAGTGCTAGAACAAGTTAACGTAGGCAGCGTAATAAGTGAAGGCGGGAAAATGGCATATAAAAACTGTACTACAAAGCTTATCATTAACAAAAAGCTTAGCGAAGGAATCACAGTAAGGTCTGGTGTGCGCCAAGGATGCCCAGCCTTAAGCCTGCTATTCGCCATATATCTCGAACCGTTCTGTTTAAAAATTCTGAACAACAAAACGATATGCGGCTATCGCTTCTTAACGCACGAAATTAAAATCCTCTCATACGCAGACGACATCGCAATCTTTTGCCGAACTCAAAAAAGCATCGAAAGTGCCATTAAGGAAGCAAAAACATATTGCAGCCTAACTGGCCACGCCATTAGTTGGCAAAAATGCCTATGATTCTGGCACGGTGAATGGGACGAGAGGCCGGCACAATTCGAAGGTATAAGCTTTACTGATACGCTGGGCAAATACCTTGGCATTCCTTTGGAACACTATCGCGGATACAAAGACCAATGGGCGGGTGAAATTGACCGGGTTAAATCCCAAACAACAAAATGGGGCAGACACGAATTCTCAATCTTTACACGTGCAACTGGGTGTAATATGTTCATCGTAACAAAAGTTTTCTATATGATGCAAGTGCTTTGCATGGCAAGGATGTCTGTGCAAAAGTTACACAGACTGCTTGCTTTTTTTATCTGGGGGTCGAATTGGGAGCGTACTAGCCGTTTGAACTTATTTCAGTTGGTTAAAAACGGAGGGCAAGGCTTATCGCATTTATTTCTTAAACAAGTTGTTACACGGTTCTTTTTCTTGAGGCAAAAGAACGATGCTTTCCTGCAGAGTATTCGTCAAGAGTTTTTGAGCCAGGCATTACCTGAATACATAGTGTCGTCGTATTCTACTAATCATGGTCCATTGAAAGGGTTTATGAAAAGTCGTTGATGCTTATCGTTTTTTGAAAAGCCATTTTTCGACTGAATATCTCTCGGCTGTAACAAAGAAAAAATTGTACGGAGACTTGCTTGATGTGATGTGTCCTGTGCCGATCTATCGTTCCTTATATGTACTAGGACGAGAAGGTAATGTTTTGAGTCGCGTTAAAAAGATGCCTGTTAGAGCGTCGACCAAGACGTTTTCCTTCTTTCTTCACACCGGCACGCTCCCTTTAAAACCCTGGCTTAAAGAAAAAGGTATTTTTGTCCCTTGGAGTACTAACTGTACAATATGCAATAAGCCCGAAACCATCGAGCACGTATTTTTAGACTGTTCAGACTCTGTTTTTCTGTGGGACATTTTACAAAGGACACTCAACAACCAACTTCCACTTACACCTCACGGGATTCGATTTCTCCCGTTTGATCAGACAGGGGACGTGCCGTGTGATCTATTGATGTTGTTGACAATGCACAGTGTATGGAAGACGCGAATGGATGTAAGACACGAGAATGTTAAATCACAACCGTCAAAAGTGTACTTCAGAGAGGCGATTATGTACGTCCGCGACGTCTACAGGACACTTTCCGATCCTCCAGCATGGCTACCTGTGTTTGATCAGTTGCTAACCCAAGAGCCGTACTAACCTAACAACACGAGACAAAGTACGAGTCTCGTTTTTAGTACGACCTAAGTGTATGTATGTCGAATTCCAGCAAGAATTCCTGTCCATTGTACGAGGAGAAATCCGGCAATAAAGAAAAAAAAGCAGAGTGGCGCAGCGGAAGCGTGCTGGGCCCATAACCCAGAGGTCCGGGGATCGAAACCACGCTCTGCTACATGTTTCCTTTATTTTAGTTTGGTCCAATTTAACAGGAAGACCTATAAGCGCAGTAATTTCGAGTCTTATAGTCATAATTGCAGTCCGCGTAGTGCTCTCTTGTGCTGCGCGCTCGTGTTTCTCGCCCTAAAAAAAAAACGACTACTCTCGTTAATTACAAATATAAACAAATTTACATAGCATGCAGGAGCAGCAGAGTGGCGATTTTCCACGTCCGGCCATGGTAGCGTACGGTCGTGTAATGTCGAGCTCCCTTGGAGCGGCGAATGCGGCCCAGTAGGGCCGCGGTAACAGGACAGATACACAGGATTCGACGGACTATGACGTTATTTTGCCACAACTGCCATCAGGTTCGTCTGTTTTAAATACTGTTTTTCTTCACGGCAGCGTTAAAGCCAGGCCGTTTCGAGCTGAGGACTTCCGAGATACATTGGACCGTCTGGAACTGCTCCCCGAGGTAGTTGGCTTGGGGGCGTTTCAGATGAACCACGCGTGGGCGGTGACCTTCAAGAGTGCGGAAGGAGTGAAGAAGTTGCTCGCCATAACTGAAGACGCTGTGTAGAATCACCGCTGCCTCGTGATAGATCCGAGCACCCATACTGTCCGCCAAAGTCTCTATTGGCTGGTTTACCACATACAAGATGAAGACGTGCGCGCTGCTCTTGCACCGAACGGAAAAGTGACGGACGTTTGCAGAGAGCAATGGCGTGTACCAGGACTCGGCGATAAGGGCTCCTCGACACGGACGGTTAATCTGCAGCTGAAGGGTGGCGTGACTTTGGACGACCTGCCACACCAGCTACGACTGTCTGGCATTACGGCCGTTGTGGTGGTACCGGGGAGACCGCCACTTTGCCTGTGGTGTCAGCGAACAGGGCACATTCGCCGAGACTGCCGCGTCCCGCGGTGCAAGCTCTGTCGGCGATTCGGACATGACGATAGCCAGTGCGCTAAAACCTACGCAAGCGTAGCAAGCCGAAGGAGCCGGGAGGACCCCACCGAGCACATCATGAACGAGGCGGACGCGGCGGTGGCTGCGGGAATCAAGGACAGACAACTTACGTCGGCAGCTGTTGAAACGTTCGAGAAGGAAATCTTGAAAAGTGTTGGAAGCGACAACAGTGACGTCGCACCTGTACGACAGGCTACCGCTACGCCAACGCACGCCGTCAAAGACGTCTCTGACACCACTCAAGCCTCGCCGAGTAGCGACCAAGAAGACATGGACGTCGCGAGCAGCTCGTCTGCGAAACGCCCACACACGCATGTTTCCGAAGGTGACGAAGGGGGCCGCGGGAAGGCACAGGAACCGCCCAGGAAAGAAAGTTCGTACTGCCGTCGTTCTTTCAAACCAAAGCCTCACATTCCGCCGGATTCCAGTCCGACGGTACCGAAGGCGCCCCCGTAATAACGAGGGCGTCGCCCAGCAATGCCTGTATGCGAGGTGAGGGACGGGCTGCAGAGTACAATTGTAAAGTTCGGTCGCTTTTGCCTAGGAAAGAAGTGTGCGCGATCCGAGAAATGGCAGGATGTATGGGTTCGCTTGAACTAGTATGCTTGTTTAACTTCTAAAAAAAAAAAAAAGGAAATGGCTTCAAAATCTGTGATAGCTCTACGCATTGGTACGCTGAATGTCCGAAGCCTGGGCGCGAAAAGGCGGCAGTACCAGGTCAGCCGGTTATTGCAAGAAAATGATTTAGACATTGTCGCTCTACAGGAAACAAAAATTGAAAGTGAAGAGCGCACCGACCGAATGGTTCAAACATTTAGTGCGCCGTACAGTGCGGGCGTTTCCCATGCTGTCGGCAGTTCCGGTGGGTGTGTTTTGTTGTTGCGGAAATCTTTAGAAATTGTTCCGCAATCTGTATTTGTTTGTGATGAAGGTCGAATGATTGTGTGTGACTTTTCGCTCTGGGATTCGGAGTGGCGGGTAATTTGCATATACGCCCCAAATAATGAAAGAGAACGCCGTGACTTTTTTGGAAAACTTGATGTCTATATGAAATCTGAGCGCTATGTTATCTTGCTCGGAGACTTCAATTGTGTTTGTTTTTCTGACGACCGGAATAACAACTTGCTTGTACGCGATCAAAGTGCAGGTTTCTTGCTCGCAGCAACCCGAGAGCGTGAATTAGAAGATGTTGGTGCGGTGCTTTGCAGTGGAAAGCATACTGCGTTTACGCATTTCCAACGGAGCAGTCACGCGAGATTAGATCGAGCTTATATATCAGCGAGACTGGTTCCATTCTGTAGAAGCTATGACGTGAGGCACGTATCCTTCAGCGACCACAGTCTTGTAATGTTCTCGCTCGGCAAGAGAAAAGAAAACCGGCCTTTTAATTGGTGCTTATGGAAATTCAACGTCCAACTTCTGGACGACGCAACCTTTCTCGCGTTTTTAAAAGAACGTATGCGAGAGATGCTTTCTTGTGAATCCGCGGGGTTTATAGTGATGTGGAAAGAGTTTAAACACGAATTTAAAATAATAGCCATTGAAAGAGCCTCTGTGTCATGCTACAAGGAAAAAAGAAAACAAAATGAATTACGAAATAAGCTTAACGTATTGTTGTTGATAAAATGCACACAGCCAGAAGAGTTGTCAACAGAGATAAGGAATATAAAAAATGAGCTTGAAATCATTGATGTCAAGAGATATAGGGGGTAAGTGATACGTGTGCGATCAGAGCACTTGTGGCTCGGGGAAACGCCCACAAGACGCGCTTTGAGCGAAGAGAGAAGATACGCATCGCAAGATGAAATAAAAGAAATTGAATACGGCAACATGTGTAGTAGCGATAGTAATACAATACAGCGTGCCTTCTTCGAACACTACAGAGAGTTGTTAAGCTGCAAAGGAGCGGTAGAAGCTGGCTTTGATAGCGAATTAAAGTCCTCATCTAGCCTTTAATGCCGAGGCTAGATGATGACGTCAAGACAGTCCTCGAGGAACAGATTACGTTGAATGAGATCGAAACCGCAATTGATGAACTCAAACCTGGAAAGGCGCCCGGACCTGATGGCCTAGGCGCAGCTTTCTACAAGGCATTTAAGCATAAACTAGCAGCCATTTTACACCGTGTTCTAGCCGAGGCTTGTAAAGTAAAATACATGCCGCCTTCTTTCGGAAAAACCCATACCGTGCTGATCCCGAAATGCGATGATCCTGTAAAGCTGCTCTCAGTACGGTCGTATCGCCCCATAACTTTATCCAATGTATATTATAATATATTCATTAAGGTGTTAGCAAGAAGGTTGCAATCAGTGATGACATCAGTAGTAGGCCCACACCAAACTTGTGGCATAAGAGGCTGGTCGACAATTAATAACATTCATGTGGCAAGAAGTATTCTGGAGTGTTGCGATGCCTGGGAAGGAAGGGTTGCTATGGTGAGACTGGACTTGGAGAAGGCCTTCGACCGTGTTGTGCACAGTGCGCTCTTCTATTCTAGAGCACGTGAATGTTGGGAACATTATATTAGAAGGCTTAAAGCTGTCTTACGAAGGGTGTAGAACGAACTTATTTGTGAATAAAGAACTCTCTGGTAATATTAACTTATGTAGAAGCATAAAACAAGGATGCCCGGCTTCGTCACTCCTCTTCGCAATTTACTTGGAGCCTTTTTGCTTAAAAGTTATACACAATGAGAAAATCCGCGGTTTCCGTTTAATGGGCAGTGAAGTCGAAATTCTCTCGTATGCGGATGATGTAGCCGTCTTTTGTGGGGATAAAGAAAGTGTCCGTGAAACTGTTAGACAAGCACGAACGTATTGCAAAATATCTGGAAGCGCTATTAACTGGGAGAAGTGTGCCGGTTTTTGGCATGGCAGCTGGGATGAGAAGCCCAATGTCTTTGAAAACTTAGTGGACAGTCTTTCCTACAAAATATCTAGGAGCACCTTTAAGCTGGTATGATGAGCCTACAGAATAATGGAGAGAAAGGCTGAGAGAATGTGCCAGAAAACTACGAAATGGGGGGGAAAAAATTTATCCATATTTACCAGGTCAACTATTTGCAATACATTCCTTGTTGCGGGTATTTGGTATGTATTGCAGGTGCTCGCTATGTCACGAACTAGTGCGCAGAAATTGCATAGAATTCTTGCATCGTTTGTATGGAATTCGACATGGTAACGCACAAGTCGTCTCAACTTATTTCACTCACTGAAAGCAAGAGGGCTTGGCTTAGCTCATCTTTTTCTGAGGCAGATTGTCTCAAGGTTTATTTTCTTGCGGGACCAGCATGACCCATTTTCGCGAGCAGTGCTTCAAGTTAGACTGAAGAATGCTCTGCCTGAGTTTATTGTGGCATCATGTGGCGTTACTAGAAGCGGCTTGTGCAGGTATCTACGCGAAGTTGTAAGTGCTTTCAAGATTCTTCGAGTACGTTTCTCGTTTGATTATCTCATTGTAGTATCAAAGAAACAATTGTACAAAGATCTCCGTGATGTGATGCTTCCAGTGCCTTTATATCGAGACATTATTTCTGTCGGTCCGGGTAAGGATGTTTTAAAGACAGTTAAAAAAATGCCGGTTCGGTCGTCGGTGAAAACTTTCTTTTTTCAGCTCCATAGTGGCACGCTCCCAGTCAAACCCTGGCTGCAGGAAAAGGGCTTTTTACTTCCCTGGTCAGTTGACTGCATTTTATGCCGCAAGCCAGAAACAGTAACACATATATTCCTAGACTGTTTAGATTCAATTTTTCATTGGGACGTCCTCCAGAGAACGCTGACAAAAGATTTGCCCCTCACACAATATGGAATTAATTTTCTTGCGGTTAACAATGACGGGGGTGTGCCCTATGACATGTTCATGGTATCAAGCATGCATAGCATGTGGAAAACAAGAATGGCTGTCAGACATGCAGATCCTACTCTAAGATCGGTAAGAGAAAACTTCATTGAAAGCATTGCCTATATCCGAGAGGTGTACCAATCCCAGGACGAACAGCCAACACAGTATGCTGTACTTAATGACCTAGTGTCATTAAAGCGTTTTTAGCAATGTCGCGTCAACAAGCTACTCGTTGGGGCTTTTAACATTTTTGTGTTGGTTTGTCTGTTTTGTTTTGTTACATTGGAAATAAAGAAAAAAAAAGAGTGGTGCAGCGTGCAGCGGCCAATAACCCAGAGGTCCGTGGATCGAAACCAGGCTCTGCTACATGTTTCCTTTATTTTATTTTGCTCCCATTTAACAGGAAGTGCTTCTCAGCGCAGTAATTTGGTGCCTTATAGACATAATTGCACTCCGAGAAGTGCTCTCTTGTGCTGCGCGCTCGTGTTTCTCGCTCTAAAAAAAAAAAGACTGCTCTCGTTAATTACAAATATAAACAAATTTACATAGAATGCAGGAGCAGCAGAGTGGCGCAATCCCACTTCCGGCCACCGAGCGTGACGGACGTGTATATCATGGGCTCCGTAGGAGTGGCTTCAGCTGCCCAGACGGGCCGCGGTAACAGGATTTCTGCCTCGGAAAACGAGTATCAAGTTTTTTGCCTAGTCTGCCAACAGGGCGTTTTGTTTTGAATACGGTTTTCCTACACTGTGATATCAGGGCCCGCCCATACCGGGTGGAAGATTTTCGCGATGCGCTCGCTCAGCCACTTCCGGCTCCTGCCGGAAGTGGCTGCTCTCGGGGCCTACCGTATGAGCCATGTATGGGCTGTGACCTTCAAGGACAGCGACGCGGTGAAAAAGATTGTCAGCGTTGGAGAGCTGCAGGTCAAAAAGGGCCGGTGTCTCGTCATCGACCCCGCCAACCACGACGTACGCCTGAAAGTGCATTGGCTGCTGCCCAGCGTTCCTCACGAGGACGTACTTCTTGCCTTCGCGCCGTTTGGGAAGGTCACGGACGTCGTCCGCTAGCGCTGGCGAGTTCACGGCGTGGCTGATGAGAACTCAACAACAAGGCTGGTTACGCTGAAGTTGAAGCCGGGCGTAAAGCTCGACGACCTTCCGCATCAGGTGAGCGTCGCCGGGGAACTGGCTCTCGTGGTTGTGCCGGGCAGAGCTCCTCTCTGCCTACGCTGCCGCGGCACGGGCCACATTCGTCGCGAGTGCCGTATTCCACGGTGTGGTGCCTGCCGACGCTTCGGTCATGAGGACAGCCAGTGTGAGCGCACGTACGCTAGCGTCACCGGACCCGTGGGCAACGAGGACAACTCTGCTCTACTCATGGACGAGGCGGACATGGAAGGCACGTCGTCCGTGGCGGGTGAAACAGCTGACGTCGTGGCATAGTCGGCGGTACGTCTTGAACAGGAGGAGAAACAAGTCGCTATGGCTGTTGCCACAGGACACCAACAAGCGACTGCCGAGGGCATTACCGCCATGCCAAATGCTGAAGTGAAAACCCCTCCAGAGACGAAGGCGACCTCCTTCCTCGTTGAACCTGAAGGCATGGACTCCCTTACCGGCCCAACTAGCCAACCAACGGGGAAACGGCCCGACAACCAGACCGTTAGCCGGACGGCGAAACAGGGTGACAGCGTCGTAGACAAGCATCGCCCAAAGTGCCAGGTATAAGGAGGTCGACCTTGAAGCCGCGGCCGAACATTACGGTCGATCCACGGCAGGCGGGTAAACTGCCTCCGTAATTCCTAGCTGCCTAGCTCGAGTGGGGTGGGGGGTTGGTGAGTGCAATGGCCGTCATCCTGAGCGCTAGTTTTTTAGAACCTTGCCAGGAACGGGGGCCCGAGGTGCACTTGAGTGCCCTTTCCGGAAGGTCGAGCTGCGTCTCCTATGGAGGCATTTGACGTGGTTATCGGCTCACGTTTATGAGCGCTCATCCTTGTGTAACTGTGATAGGCGCCATTCTACAGTGTAGCCATGGCGGTTAATGTCGAAGGAACGCGACGTCTACCTACGTTAAATGTACGAGGGCTCAGTGCAAGAAGACGGCAATGTCAGCTAAGTCGACTCCTCTTGGATAATGAATTACTTATAGTAGGAATCCTAGAAAGGAAAATTGAGAGCCAAGAGCTAACCGGCATAATGGTGTCCAATTTTCGTGCTCACATTGACGTGTGCTTTTGTCACGCGGTTTGTGGATCAGGCGGATGCTCTACATTCCTACGAAATAATTTTCGCATTTGTGTGCAGCCAGTGTTTTCGCGTGAGACTGGGCGCTTCTTAGTGGCTGATTTTTTTTTCGGGATGTGGATTACCGTGCTATTGTATCTATTGTATTGAAACGGACCGGCGATCTTTCTTTGAGTGTCTTGAAGGGCACGTAAACTGTTCCATGGTGGTAATACTGCTGGGTGATATTAACTGTGTATGCAACGCTGAAGATCGAGCAAAATGTTCATGTGTTCGCGATAAGAGTGCTGAATATCTGAATGGCGGTGGTGCACGATTATGACCTGAAAGATGTGGGTAGTATTTTTGCCAGTGAGACTCGCCCGCGATTTACCCACTTCCAGCGTGATAGCCACGCTCGATTAGATAGATTATACGTGTCAGCCGTATTAGTGCCCTTATGTTGTGAATATGATGTGCAAGATGTAGCATACAGCGATCACTGCTTGTTATCTGCCACATTCGAGAAAAGACAAAGCAAAGGGACCTTTAACTGGGATATTTGGAAAATGAATGCGCAGTGCTTGCATGACGATGTTTTTGTCGATGCTGTAGTGAAGGAACTAGAAAACTTGACTTCAGTCAAGCCAGTAAGCTTCGCCATTCAATGGGAAGAATATAAACAGAATGTAAAAATATTGGCCATTCAAAGAGGCAGTGTCATCAGACATAATCTGAAACAAGACGAAACAAAGCTTCGCCAGCAACTGCAATTTTTTATCAGCAAGGAAAGTGTCGAGCCTGGTGTGTATGTTAACGAATTAAAGGAAGTGAATACTGCACTAGAAAGGATGGATACAGAAAAATGCAACGCAGCACTTGTGAGATCAAGGTCTGAGAAGTTGTTGGTGGGAGAGATTTCAACGAAATGAGCGTAATCAGACGAGAAAAGATACGCATGTCGGAAGGAAATCCGCCAGCTAGCTAAAGGCAAGCACATCACGTCCGACAAAAATGACATTAGGCAAGGGATAACCGATCATCTTAAGTCAATTTTAGGTCATCCGCGGAATCTTAAAGATAGCTACAAGAATGAATTTCTCTTATTGATGCCAAAGCTCCATGAAGAAGTTAGGACACGGCTGGGACTACCATTTAGCCTGAGTGAGATAAAGTGCTCAATAGATGAGTTGCCCATCGGTAACGCACCTGGGCCTTATGGCTTGGGAGCCACTTTCTATAAAACATTCAAGTCTGCATTGGCTCGTGTTCTTCACGAAGTTATCAGCGAAGCGTATGAGTGAAAAAGATTGCCCTTGCCTTTCACAACCTCGTGGAGCGTGCTAATTCCGAAGAGTGATGATGAGGAAAAACTTTTGTTGCCAGGGTCATATCGCCCGATAACTCTAGCCAATGTCGACTATAAAATATTCACGAAAGCTTTGGCCAAACGACTGCAAAGTGTAATAAAACATTGCTATGGCCGCACCAGACTTGTGGCATTAAAGGCCGCAGCGTTGCAACGAATGTACACACGGCTCGAAGTGTGCTTGAGTGCTGCCATGTGATTGGCGATCACGTCGCGATGATGCGGATCGATTTGGCAAAGGCTTTCGACCTCGTCTCGCACAAGGCTTTGTTCTCTATACTGGAACATGCGAACGTTGGCAAAGTCATAACGGAAGGCGTCATGATGGCGTTTAGAGAATGCTTAACGCGCATCATTGTTAATGGGGAGCTCACCGATAGCTTTCCCGTGCTCTCGTCGGTGCGGCAAGGATACCCGCTGTCGCCCCTTCTATTTGCTGCTTATCTCGAACCACTCTGTTTGGCGATCAGAAATAACGAGCGCATAGCAGGCTATCGGCTGCAGGCAGCACACGTTAAAATTTTGGCATATGCCGACGATATCGCGATTTTCTGCACAACCAAAGCGAGCATTAAACAGGCAATGACAGTTGTTGAAAAGTATTGCGATTCAACTGGCGCCCAGATAAACTGGGATAAGAGTTACGGCTTCTGGCATGGGTAGTCGGAAAGACACGAAGGAGACCTTTTATCGACTGAAGTGGTCGACGTTACCAACGCAATACTTGGGTGTGCCTCTCAGAAGTTACCGTGAACCTAAATTGTACTGGCTCGGTCAAGCTTCGAAAGCAAAGGATAAGGCTGACGGGTGGAGTGGAAAGCAATTGTCAATGTTTTCTACAGCCACTGTTTGAATTTTTTTTAAGTTAGTAAGATATGGTACGCTACGAATGTGTTGTGTGCTGCGAGGGTAAGCGTACAAAAATTTCACCGTGTTTTCGCTATTTTCATTTGGGCCTCACCCTGGGAGAGGATGAGTCGAACGAACTTGTTCCTCCCGGTCAAGAAAGGTGGACTTGGTCTTGCTCATTTTTTTTCTGCGACAAGTCGTGCCACGTTTTGTGTTTTTACGGGATCAAAACGATCCTTTTCTCCGAACAGTGATACAGGTGCGGCTGTGTGGACAACTTCCAGGATTCGTTGTTTCGATGGTTCACAATATGCCGGGAGCCGTGACTGGTTACCTGCGTGAAGTGGTATGGCCAGACTGGACAGGGGCTTCAGCCCCCCCCCCCCCCCCCGAAGTTTTTTCGTGCTGTCGTGCGCCGCTAACCAAAATAACCCTCTGCGCCGGAAATCATGCTGGATTTAGTCTAGAATGTCCTTTTCATGCTCGACAAGACATTTCAGCGCGAACATTGCGAAATCGGACTGGATTTCGCGGCAACGCCCATGCACAGGGAGTCACACATCGTAACGCAACGAGCCCCTCCCGAGCACAAAGTTTCAAGGGCGTTTTGATGGCGAGCGGGCTCGTCGTGGCATCTCGCGGAGGCCGCACAATCGACGGAGCGCATGGATTTCAATTCTGGAACTTTATGGGTATGAAGTTCTCATGAACTGTTGATGGGAAAGATGCATTGGCATTTCTAAATTCGTGCTTTAGATTTTCAATTCCGTAACATTGCGTGCTTAATGTTGCACAAACATTTGAAGCCAAAGGTGCGTTGACTTTTCTAAAGTCCTACATCGGACTATACAACGAGACAAGCCACATCGAGACACTATCAGACAAGTTGACAAAGCACGCAGCGAGGTCCCATGAGACGAAGGGTTGTGGTGGTTCATTTGTGGCAGTGTGTCAAAGAAAAGAATATCAAATCTTTTTTTCTCTTGCGCCAAAGCATCCATGTCAAGGTACTAAAGCCAGCAAAGGTCTCTACGTTCTTAATTATTATTCTACTTTGACTTTCATTCCTGAGAACACATTGAGCCTCTTCATTTTTTCTTCTTTTTTTTTTGTCGTTCTCGCTACCCGCGGGCTGCCGGAACCAGCCACAGCACAGGCGTTTTTCTCGTGTTGCCCCGATCTCCGCGCAGCGCACTTCGACGGCGTTCGTTTTTCTCTGACCGAGGGGAGTTTCGTCTGGCATAGTTTTGGACGCTTTCTGGCTAGCAGACAAGAAAAAGAAACAAAGGCATGGTCGCTCGCCGCCATCACTGCGGGGACTCGACGGATTGCAACGCGTTCACTTGAGCGGAGTTTCTCCGGAAAATTAGGATACGATACCGCGCAGCATGCCTATGGTTAACTGTGGACCAATCGTCTCACGTTTTCTTCGATATTCTTTCGGTAGCCGCATTAGGCGCCCAAAGTAGGCATTCGATTATGGTCAACATGCCTTCCTTGCGTTTCTTGAATTCCGTGGCCCCACCCTACAAAAGAAAAAAAATACATTGCTGCGGCGCAGCAAATTGTCGTATGGTGAAAGTTTGATTTTGTTACTTTATCTTTTGTGGAAAGTAACGGGCCACGGGACGCTTCAGTTGGCGGGTACTCATTATACTATTGCGGTAGCAATTATGTGGACCCTCCAGGTGCATTCCTGCCGTCGCCGTCGCCCTCATGTTCCGTATAAAGTCTAAGGGCGATAACATCGTGACCGCGCGCCGCATGCTGCATATGCGAGTGAAAGCGTATGAGAGGGGGGTGGCATGGGTTTGCAGACGATAGTGGCTCAATCTGGTGTGCGCAAGGGAGAAAAGCAGGGAGCAAGCTCGCCGCCTCCTGTCGCGTGCGATAGATCAGAGGGAGTCGAGGGAGGGGGGACTGTGATCTGTGAGTCTCTGGTTGCGCAACATGTTTATTTGCCTTGATTGAGGCATTTTATATCGTGACTTTTTCTTAGATACGTAGATTTATTGGACACTTACAGGTATATTGAAATATCTTGTTGCGAGATTTTGTGTATACGTGCAGTGAACTTTGTTTCCAGTGACACTTTTTTGCCTTCTATCAAGCTGTATCTTCGCATTTTCATATTCCATTGTATCTTCGCATTTCTAATGGACGAGGGCGAGTGAAATGAAAATGAGCCAACCCACCCCGCACAATAATGGTTCGGTTCATTATCTGCGAGGCATGCACATAGCACAGAGGCATCTCTCGTTTACGAAAGTGACACACAGGTGTGAGGATAAAAGTTCTTTAATGCTCTTGTACATTGGGTTGAACTTGGTTTCATGGTATAATGGACACTCCGAAAGTTTCACAGCATGTTGTCCTGAGGTTTTTGACAGCTGAAGATGTTTCGGAAAAAGAAATTAGTCGCCGAGTGGCTGCCGTGTACGTTGAACATTGCATTCCATTGGCCATTGTGAAGCGTTGGAGCAAACGGTTCCAAGAAGGACGTGAAAGTTGCGAAGACGATTCAAGACCGTGGCAAAGCCACCGCGCAATCAACCCAACACAATTGCCAAGGCTAATTAGAAAAGAACGGAGGATAAGCATCGGTGAATTGGCCGGGCGTGTGAACATCCGTCATGGTTCGGGTCACACAATAATTCATGGACCTCTCTGTTATCGGCTCTTGTGTACGCAATGGGTGCCCAAGATTTTGAACCACGGACAGAAGACAGAGGTTCGGCGCTGCCTTGACTCATCTAATCCTGTATCACAATGAGGGTGACGACTTTTTGTCTGCAATTGTGACCGGGAACGAATCATGGTGCCACTGCTACGAGCCTGAAAGACGACGGCAAAGCTTACAGAGGAAACATTTCAATTCATAACCCCCAAGAAAATCGAAGGCCGTCATTTCTTCCGAAAAGGTGTTGACTTTTTTTCGGTCGTCAGGGGCCATAACTGATTGCATTTGCTAAACCTAGAGAGTCTCAATCGTTTCGGACATTGTAAAACGTCGGATGGGCTGCGTGTCGCAATCAAAAACAAATGACGTGGAAATTGAGGAATGGGGTCATCTTTCTCCGCAATGCCTGTCCCCCCGTCACTGATGTCGTTAACATAAAACTGGCAAAGTTGAAGCGGGGAACGCTGCAACATTCGCCATGCAGCTTAGGCCCGTCGCCTTGTGACTTCCACATTTTAGAGCATTTGAAAAAAAAAAAAGCAGCTCGAAGGAACCAGATTTGTGTCGGACGATGACGTGAAGGAGTAAGTTACAGACTCTTTGAAGGAGCAACCCAAGGAATTTTATGAGACGGGAATCACGCAACTCGTTAGTCACTGGGTCAAATGTCTAAATGCTAATGGAGACTACTTTTAAACAAAGTACGCCGTTAGTCATATATTCGCATTGGCTGACTTTCATTTGACTCGCCCTCGTACATTTGGCAGAACTCCTTATTTTTATATTTATTTCATTTATTCCATACTGATAGTCTGGGTGCCAGGCCTTAAGCAGGAGTGAGCATACATAATTTTTTTGGCCATATAGTTGCAACATATAACATCACAAAGACATGGTGAAAAAAATAGAAAAATAACTGAACAAGGAAAAAAAGAAGAAATAAACAAAGCGTTATCTATAATGAAGTGCATCATTATACAACCAACACAATAAGAAAAAAATCAGGTTTGGTGCCTGAGCCCATTTATAAATAGTTCGACTGTTTCACATTTTACAACATCAGCTGGTAGACAATTTCATTCACGGGTTGTTCTCAGAAAAATAAATTTTTGAACGTATCAGTGGAATTTATAAAATCTGCAACTTTCTCAGAGGGACAAAAGCGCATTGTACATTCTGACGATGGTTTTATATATGATGCTTTATCAATTCCAATTTTCTCATGAAACACTAAATGAAAGAATTTCAGCCTTTCCGTACTTTTTCTTCGTAGCCTTTGAAGTTCCGCTTGTTGTAAGACATGTGCTCTCTGTTGCGACTATAATTTCGGTGAAATTACTCACAATACACGACCGATGGCAGCTGCTCCCGCGCAATGCATTCTAACAAAGGACAGTGTCATTGAAATTTTTCCCTGGTCTTTGCATATGTACAAAAATGTAAACAAAGTTTTTGAACGAAAGAGATAGAGAGATGCGAATGAGAGAAAAGCACGGAGATTAACAATGTTTCATTCAAGTATTCGTCCTCAACTTGTTCATTTCATGGCCTTTACATGTTTAATATCAGCGGCATGCACTGCTTTGCTGGTTTCAAACTAATATAGTTCACAAGTTTGTGTGATATTTTCTTTACGTATTCACTAGTTAGAAAGCATGGAAGCATTGATATCAGTTATTTCGGGAACAATTTTTGAGACATACGACTATACTATTTTTTGAAAAAATACATATTTTACTGCTCTATCTGGACAGTGCGTAGCGTTCAAATATTCGTTTGCCGCATCTTTCGCAATGGCAATGCAGTTATTATTACTGTATTTGATCCCTTGACAAGTTCCATGAGGAGGAGGTGGAGCCGGACCGTGAGCGCCCCCCCCCCCCCCCCCCCGAACGAAATTTCTGGCTACGCCACTAATACTGGATGTTGAAAGTACATTTTTCACAGCAATACGTGTCCATCGTTAAAAAGAAAAAAGTATACAGAGATCTCGTGGACCCGATGTTCCCTACACATTTGTACCGCTTTCCACACCGTGGAGTCCCAGGACAAGACGTTCTAAGGAGAGTTAAAAAAATGCCAATACGGCCGTCAGCTAAATCTTGCTTCTTCAAATGGCACACAAACAGCCTTCCCGTTAAGACCTGGCTTCATGAAAAGGGGATTTTCATGCCCTGGAGCACCGACTGCTTATTATGTAAAAGACTGGAAGTAATAGAAAATACATTCCTAGATTGCTGGCACGCCATCTTTCACAGGGATGTTCTGCAAAGAACATTGAAAAAACTGTTACCCTTGCACCCTATGGAATAGGCTTCTTACCGATTGATAACGCCGAGGATGTCCCGTATGACCTTATTATGATCCTGAGCCTCCACGCTATGTGCAAAACTAGACTGCAATTCCAAAATGGAGACATTGTTGTTCGACCGGTTCGGCAAAACATCATTAGCGTGTTGTGTGTGTGAGAGACGCTTTTAAAGCGCTGCCTGATCCACCACAATGGATCTCTGTATTTGATAAATTAGCGCTGTTGAAAAGATTGTAGTACCGTGTTGGCCAAAGTGTGGTTCACACGTTTTATCCTTTGTAAACCTTGATTTAGCACGTCGAAATCGGCAAAAAAAAAAGAAAAACGCCCTCATGACCTAACAGATAAGGCATCGGTCTCCTAAGCCAGGGATAGCGGGTTAGAGTCCGGCCGAGGGTACGCGTTTCCTTTTCGAAACATTATCGTTTCACATGTTCCTCTTTAAAGAGTTAAATGTCGTGACTCTTTGCATCTGTCTTCCTCTTGCGGTAACTCGGAATTTGCAGCCAACCACACAGTTGTAAATAAAGTATGCCTACCGCAAAGGTGTAGCCCTCGTGGCCTAATTCCACTTCCGGCCACCACAGCATGCGTACGCGGAATGTCGGCTCGTGAAACGGTGGTTTTTGCGGCCCAAAAGGGCCGCAGTATCAGGTTTGTGGATGCTGTTACACAGCATTACCAGACTATTTTGCCGCAATTGCCGAAAGGTACGACCGTCCCAATGCCGTCTTTTTGCACGGGGATGCCAAGGTGAGGCCCTATCGCGTTGAACACTTTCGGGAAGCGCAATCTGGTCTGCAGCTGATGACGGAAGTGCTGGCTTTATGATCCTATCAAATGAATCACGTATGGGCTATCACCTTCAAAGATGAAAAAGGAAAGCACAAGTTGCTGTCTACGGAAGCGTTGACGATGATGATATGTGGTGTTTAATGGCGCAAGGGCCAGGTGTGGCCAAAGAGCGCCATGACAAGTGGTGATGTTGACGATGTATTATGGAGATGTGACTTGGCTGTAAAGTGGCCTAAAAATAGTTGCTGTAAAGTGCATAAAATTTACGTGATATAAAATTATGGCGATGACTAGTGACGGATACTATGAACATTAAAATCCATCGTAAAAGAATGACATAGAATTGAAAATATATGAGATGGTAAAAATAGCTGGAGCACTGTTGCCTCGCCGGAGCCCTTGAAACATAAGGGCCTAGAGGCACGTGCTATACGAGAGAACTTTCACAGCGCCATCCTCTGAAGAGAGGAGACGCTACGAACATGTGGGGCTAACAACATGCAATACAACATCTTTCAGGTAACTTAAGACTGCATTGGTGTCAAAGAGTGGTTCTGGACCAAGTAACATAACAGGATGAAGGGGGATGTGCTGCCCGTATGCTAAGAGAAAATGTTTCCTTCTTTCAGATTCGGCTTCCCGACACTCCAGTAGAACGTGGAGGACGGTCAGCCTCTCCCCGCATCTACCACAGGTTGGAGGCTCGTTTCCCGTGAGTAAAAAGTTATGTGTTCCAAAAGTGTGTCCTATTCTTAGACGGCAGAAGAGGACATCTGTCCGGCGGGATTTTGTTACAGGAGGCCAGAAACCTAATTGTGGCTTTATTACATGCAGTTTATTATTTATTTCTTTGTCCCACATGCGTTGCCAGTGGTTTCGTAGTTTCCTTCTTAACAGAGGCTTCAGGTCTGTGACAGGGACTGAAGCAGTAGGATTAACTGCATTCAATGAAATTGATGTGGCCATCTGGTCCACTAGAACGTTACCCTGGATGCCCCTATGGCCAGGCAGCCAGCAAATAATCACATGCTGGTTAGATACATATGCCTTACATAACACGGAATAGAGTTCAATTATAACAGGATTTTTGTGCTTACAGAACGATATCAAAGACTTCACGACACTTAGGGAGTCTGTATATATAACTGATCTTTTGAGTTTTGATTTCCTTATATGCTTCACGGTCGATAATATTGCGTAGGCTTCAGCCGTAAAGATACTAGTTTCCGGATGCAGTACGCCGGATTCCGAGAAGGATGGACCGACGGCTGCATAGGACACCCCGTCGTGCGACTTCGATGCGTCTGTGTAGAACTCCGTGCAGGAGTGTTTGTGTTGGAGTTCCCGGAAATGCATTTGGATTTCAATGTCTGAAGCGTGCTTTGTAACTTGAACGAAAGATGTGTCGCATTGTATCAGCTGCCACTCCCAAGGAGGTAGCAGCTTGGCTGGATGCATTAGGCGAAGCTCGAGGAGTGGAACTTGCATTTCTTCACTAAGCTCCCTCACACGCAGCGAGAAAGGCTGTCTTATGGAGGGACTATTGCGAAAGAGTGTAGCGTATGTCATCTCGTTAACGGTATTATAACACGGATGTTGAGGATTAGAGTGGACTTTCAAAAAATATGTTTGGCTGATGTATGTTCTCTGGATATGAAGTGACCACTCATTCGATTCTGCATATAAACTTTGTATGGGACTCGTTCTGAAAGCGCCCGTGGCTAAGCGGATTCCTAGATGGTGGACCGGATCTAGCATCTTTAGCGCGCTCGGGGCGGCAGAATGGTAGATCACGGCACCATAATCTAATCGTGACCGAATCAGGCTCTTATAGAGATTCATTAGGCACGTCCTGTCACTACCCCACGTAGTTTGCGATAGAAGTTTCAAGAGGTTCATTGTTTTCAGACATTTTTCTTTAAGATATTTTATGTGTGGGATGAAAGTGAGTCTATTGTCAAGTATAACACCTAGAAATTTGTGTTCTTTGTTTACAGGTATCTGTTCTCCACACAGTTCTAAGCAAGGATCCGGAACCAGGCCTCTCTTTCTTGTATACAGAACACAAGAACTCTTGTGAGGATTGATTTTAAATCCATTTTTCTCTGCCCACTGTGACACCTTGTTCAAACCATGCTGTACCTGTCTCTCGCAGACTGTGAGGTTGCAGGATTTAAAACCTATTTGTATATCGTCTACGTAGACGGAATAGAAAATAGCTGGTGGTAAGGATGCACGAAGCGTGTTCATCTTTACGACAAAGAGCATGCAGCTGAGTACGCCACCCTGGGGTACCCCAGTTTCCTGTTTAAATGTACGCGACAGTGCAGGACCTATTTTCACTCGAAATGTACGGTTCTCTAGGTAGCTCTCTATAGTATTTAGCATATTGCCGCGGATACCTAGCGCGGAAAGATCGCGCAGGATTCCGTACCGCCAGGTTGTGTCGTACGCTTTTTCCATATCCAGAAATACAGATAAGAAAGATTGCTTGTGCACGAAGGCATCGCGAATGCTCGCTTCGATGCGCACAAGATGGTCGGTTGTAGATCGCCCTTCCCGAAAACCACATTGAAATGGGTCAAGCATTTTACTGGACTCTAGGAGATGCACGAGACGGCGATTGATCATTTTTTCAAATACCTTACAAAGGCAACTTGTCAGGGCTATCGGGCGGTAACTTGCCACTGAGGAAGGATCCTTGCATTGTTTCAAAACCGGGATCACAATGGCTTCTTTCCATGTAGTCGGGAAGTATCCCGCAGCCCAAATCGTGTTGAAAAGTGTGACTAGTGTAACTTGGGTGTCTTTATGTAAGTTTTTGATCATTTCATACATGATTCTGTCAGATCCCGGTGCAGAGCTCTTGCATGCGCTCAAGGCAGCTCTCAACTCGGCAATGCTAAAAGGACAGTTGTATGGTTCATTCTGTTGACATTTTCTCATGAGTGGCTTACATTCTTCTATTTGTTTATATTTGAGAAAGGATTGCGAGTAATGGTTGGCACTTGACACGCTCTCAAAGTGCTCCCCAAGTGAGTCCGCCTGATCTTGTAGGGTATCGCCTTCTGTGTTTACCAAAGGGAGTGCATGTGCTTGTCGCCCTCTTATCCTATTGACCCTGTTCCAGGCTTTCGCCTTATCTCTGAACGAGTTAATACTCGATAGAAACTTCTGCCAACTTTCTCGTCTGGCCTGTCGGCGGGTTCGCCTGCCTTCGAATTTTACTTTTTTAAAGTTGACTAGATTCTCTGCAGTGGGAGAAGCGCGTAGCAACCCCCACGCCCTGTTCTGGTTTTTACGAGCGATCCTACAATCGTCGTTCCACCATGGGACACGTCGTTTGCAGGCCAAGCCTTTTACTTCTGATATGCATTTAAATGCGACATCTATTATGAATGCTGTAAAAAACTCGACTGCAGCGTCAATTCCTAATGAAGACAGGTCAGCCCATGAGATACTAGTTAGAGATCGAAATTTCTCCCAATCAGCTGTCTCAATCTTCCACCTAGGAGCGTATGGTGGATATTCGTTTTCTTTATATGATCTTAGCAGTATAGGGAAGTGGTCGCTACCGTAAGGGTTGTCGGTAACTTCCAATTCAAGTTCAGGCAGTACAGACGGGGAGACTATACTAAGATCTATTGACGAAAAGGATCGGTTTGCAAGAGAGTAATATGTGGGTTCTTTCTTATTGATAAGGCACGCTCCAGAAGAAAAAAGGAACTGTTCAACAAGGCGACCTCGCGCATCTATACGAGAGTCGCCCCACAGGGAGCTGTGCGCATTCAAATCGCCAAGAAGAGCATAAGGTTCTGGCAATTGATCGATCAAGGAGTGAAATTCATGTTTGTTCAGTTGGTAATGCGGGGGTATGTAAAGGGAGCAAATGGTGATGAGTTTGTTTAGTAGGACAACTCGAACCGCCACTGCTTCAAGGGGCGTTTGTAGCTGTAGAGGTTGACACGCAATACTTCTATGAGTAAGAATCGCAACACCACCCGATGATGCGACGGCATCATCGCGATCTTTGCGAAACGTAACATACGTACGGAGAAAGTTTGTGTGTTTAGATTTTAAGTGTGTTTCCTGTAAACACAGCACTTTTGGATTATGTTTGTGGATGAGTTCTTGCAAATCATCAAGGTTTCTAAGGAGACCTCTGATGTTCCATTGAATGATTTGTGTATCCATGTTTAAGGTAAATTGGTGCTGTGTTTACGGAAACGGAGTGGATGCCTTATATTACAGAGCCCTTTCGAGGCCCTGTAATAGGTGTTTTGTTCTTTTTGAAGCGTTCGAGCGATTCTCGACGCTCCTTAGGCGTTTGGTGCGCCTTGGGGACAGGTGTAGTGTCCATTGCCTCGTGTGAGACGCCGGACAAGCGCTCTTGCGAGCGAGAGGTTTTCAGAGGGAGTCCCGCCTTGGAGGGCAAGACCCCTGCGCCCACCAGCCCGGAGGTCGATGGGGCTCCCTGAGGGATTTCGCTGCGCTGGCCGTTGCCAGCGCTGGAGGGGGCCTCGGAGGTTGGGGCAGCCTCGGCTGCGCCCACCTTCGGGGTCGATGGCTCCGTCTGCTCTGTTGGCGGAGCAGCGCTAGCTGCAACCACCGTGGGGGCAGATGGCGTGACTGGCGACTCACTGACTGTGGGTCGGACAGCCGCCGGAGGCCGTTGTGACGCTGCCCCCTGACGCGCCACATCGGCAAAGGTTTTCCTGGGCAGGTACGATACCCGCCTACGTGCCTCCTTGAAACTAATATTTTCCTTTACTTTTATTGTTACAATTTCCTTTTCCTTTTTCCACGATGGGCACGACCGCGAGTACGCGGCGTGCTCCCCATCACAGTTTACACAGTGGAGAGTGTTTGCACAAGCTTCAGTGGCGTGTTCAAGGGCACTGCATTTGGCACATGTTTGGCGGCCTCGGCAGCTCTGCGAGCTGTGGCCAAAACGCTGGCATTTGAAGCATCTTAGGGGATTTGGCACATATGGCCTGACACGGAGCTTGATGTACCCGGCCTCTACAGACTCGGGCAGAATACTTGAACCGAATGTGAGTATCAGGTGCTTTGTTTGAATTTCTTTTCCGTCCCTTCTTATCTTAATTCTTCTCACATTGACGACATTCTGATCACTGAAGCCCTCCAGGAGCTCAGCCTCTGTTAGTTGGAGCAAATCGTCATCCGAGACAACGCCGCGGGTGGTGTTGAGAGTGCGGTGTGGAGTTACTGTTAGTGGAACATCTCCAAATGATACTATACTGGGCAACTTTTCGTACTGTTTCTGATCATGGAGCTCTAACAAGAGATCACCACTTGCCAGCCTTGATACCTTGTAGCCTGGGCCAAGGATATCAGTTAAGGACCTGGAAACTAGAAAAGGGGAAATGTTTCGTACTTGTTTGTCGGATTGTTCTGAGTGGATGACATGGTAACGTGGGAAGTTTGGTCTTTGACGTCCAAGGAACTGGAAAACTTCATCGGTGCGCCCTCTTTTGTGAGGGCGATCAGGAAGCCGAGGGAAAGAGGTTGCCATAAAGGGATTGAATTTTCGGCAATAACGCCAGCCACCCACCGTGGAGTCCTACAAGGGGACACTACAGGGACTGTAAGAACAGGTCCTGCAAACGCCAGCTGTACGTTATCACTATAACCAAATATGAGATAACCTAGGTTGGTTATTCACACAAGGTTAACCCTTGCTGCCTGGAAAATTGGAAGTAAACGGAAGCTAGGAGGAGACAGGAAAGATGAAAAAGTAAGAGAAAGACGAAGATTAGAGGAAGAGAGAGACAGGAAGAGGCAACTACCGATTTCCCCCGGGTGGGTCAGTCCGGGGGTGCCGTCTACGTGAAGCCGAGGCCAAAGGGGTGTGTTGCCGCCGCCGAGGGGCCGTAAAGGTCCAAACACCCGGCATTGGCTCAACCCCCAGGATCCCCTTTTCCCCGGACACGGCAAAGCCGCGCACGGCTACACGCGGGAGGGTCCAACCCTCGTGTGCTCGGGTCCGTGGTGTCGCAACACACCAAACGCCTGCTGACGCAGACGCCCCTGCGGGGAACGGAAGCGTTAACTGTGAAGGGTGAGCGATGTTTGGCGATTGACCCACGCAACCAAGACGTACGCATGAAGCTCTACTGGCTGCTGCACACCACACCAGATGAGGACATGCGAGCGTCGCTGGCACCCTTCGGAACAGTGCCCGAGTTGTCAAAGGAAAAGTGGCGTGTAGCCGGATGCAGTGACAAAGGGTCGCACACAATACTCGTGTCCTTATGATTGAAACCTGGCCTCACCACAAAAGATCTCCCGCAACAACTACCTGTCGGCGAGGAGCACGCACTCGTGTTTGTGCCTGGCAGACCACCGCTCTGCCTCCAGTGCCACGACAGCGGTCATATACGGTGTGAGTGCCGCGTTCCCCGTTACGGGATCTGTCGTCGCTTCGGCCACGAAGATACCCAGTGCGTGGGAAGTTACGCGAATGTGGCAGGGTTTGGCCACAGCGACGTGATAAACGAACATCTAATGGACGAAGCTGACGCAAAGGACACAGCTGGGGAGGGCGGGGCCCCGCCTAACTCTGACGAGGCGCCAGCCGCTACGAGCCATGACAAACAGCAGCCGGAGGATGCCAGCAAAGAAGACAAGATGGCACAGAAGCAGCTGACACAAAGCTGTAAAGAAGGCGAAGCTGTGCTGGGAACCGCCGGGGCGACCATGTACGACAGCCCTGGAATCGTCGGAGCAGCGCAGAGGCGGTGAATAGCGGCCACTTAACCGCTGTCTCAAAAAGACCACGAGACGATAGCGTTGGAAATGCTGGAAAAGGAGAAGGCCGGAGTGCAGCTGGAAGGACCGCCTGCCAAGACTATCACCTCTCGGCGGCTTTCGCTGAAGCCCAAACCGAACGTGCCACCGGACAAGACGACACCACCAGCAGTGCCCCTCCCATAGGGGGCCCGCTCGTTGGTGGTAAAGAACCAATGAACTGAGGGTGGACGTGTAGGTTGCAGTGTCCAGGATGTGTACCGACAAGGAAGACGCGAGGGCTTCGACCAGTGTGGCGGAGCCATTTAACGATGTCGTTCAGTCCCGGGCTGTAAGCCCATTTGCACTAAACTTGCATCAGACGCCAAGCAGTCCATCTGCCCGCAAGCTTTCTAAACATGGCTTAAAAATAGGGACGTTCAGTGCGTGGCCTGTCGACGAGAAAGCGGCAGGCTCAGGTTAAAAGGCTGTTAATTGACCATGACATTGATATTCTTGCAGTTCAGGAAACAGAAATTGAAGGTGAGGAACACACGGACAGAATGGTTGAAATGTTTAAATCAAATTACAATGTTTGTGTTAGTCATGCTAATGGGAAGTCTGGTGGATGTGTTATTTTTCTGCGTAACACTGTCGGTATTATTGAGGAGACTGTAGTAGCGCTCGATAATGGCCGATTAGTTATGTGTGACCCATCTTGCAACAAAGTAGACTGGAGAATTATCTGTATTTACGCCCCGAACAAAGCAAGCGAGCGAAATGTGTATTTTGAATATATGGCCACCTTCATAAGTTGTGATAGGAGAATTCTTTTATTAGGCGATTTTAATTGTGTATATTTGCCCGAGGACACCTCTAAAGATGTGCTCCTCCATGACAAGAGCGCTGAAATGCTCAGATCCACCGTTCAAGAATGTGACCTTGTTGATGTGGGTGATGTACTACTTGAAAACCAAGTAATGTTCACTCATTTCCAAGGGTGGAGTCACGCAAGGCTCGATAGGGCGTATGTGTCCGCGGAACTACTACCGACTTGTAATCAATACACGGTTAAACATGTCAGCTTTAGTGACCACAGTTTAGTGATGTTCACAATCGGTTCGAAAGTGAAGGAGTACCGTTTTAATTGGCAGCTGTGGAAGCTCAATGAAAAGTTGCTACAGGACGAAAGACTCGTGGTCGAAGTAAGGGAAAAAATTAAAGAATTGCGCGCGAGAGAACCTAGAAAATCGTTCTATGCGTGGGATCAATTTAAAAGCGAGGTGAAATGTATAGCAATTCAAAGGGCGTGTGTATTAAGCCGTCAGGATAAACAGCGAGAAAAATACAAAATGTATTTTGTAGATGTTGAAAGCGCAGTCCCTGGGCATTTTACAACTGAAATCAAAGAAACAAAAGAGTAGATGGAAGCAATTCAGACTGAAAGATACGAGGCAGCGGTGATAAGGACACGCGCCGAGCGCATCTGGTTAGGTGAAACCCCGACGAAACGGGCACTTGGAGACGAAAAGAGATATGCGACAAACAAACAAATTAAAGAAATTTGCTATCGCGGCGTTCCTTCACGTGACCAACAAACCATTCAAAGCGCTTTCGAAGAAAGGTATTCTAATTTGTTTAACAGTAAAGTAGAAATGACTGAAGAGTTCAACACACAGTGTTTGCCACTCGTGCCAGTACTGCAGGATGAAGTAAAGACGGAACTCGAGAGACCTATAAGTATTGAAGAGTTAGAACGAGCAATCGATGAGCTTAGTAAGACAAAGGCTCCGGGGCCCGACGGCCTAGGGCCTTACTGCTACAAGATTTCAAGCGTCAAATGGCGGAAATACTCTACACCATCATAACTGAAGCGTACAAAGTTAAACGCTGCCTCCATTTTTCAGTTCCAGCCATATCGTCCTGATACCAAAGACTGATGAGCCTGCCAAGTTGCAGTCGGTGGAAGCATATCTACCAATTAGTCGCTCGAATGTTTACTATAAGGCGTACACGAAGGTCCTGGCCAAAAGGCTTCAGTCAGTTATTATACCTGTTGCTGGCCCACATCAGACACGTTTTGTTAACGGGAGAACGATATTAACAAACATCCAAACAGCGAGAAGCGTTCTCTAGTGCTGTGACGTAACCCTCGGACACGTGGCAATGGTACAGTTAGACCTCGAGAAACCCTTCGATAAGGTTGGCCACAACATATTGCTCGCTCTGCTCGAACATATCAACATCGGAAAAGTTATTCAAGGAAGGATGCGAAAGGTATACGCAGACTGCACTGCAAGGCTCATAATTAACAAGCTGAGTGATAGTATACCGGTTCGGTCGAGTGTGCGTCAGGGATGCCCGGCCTCGCCCTTGCTTTCCGCCATATTTCTAGAGCCATTATGTTTAAAGATGTTGCACAACGAGAAGGTCAATGGATTCCGACTTCATATACACGAAGTTAAAATCCTGTCATGTGCTGAAGACATAGCAATTTTTTGTGGTGATCAGCATTGTTGAGGCAGTGAAAGATGCAAAAATGTTTTGTAATCTTACTGGCAGTGCCGTAAGCTGGCAGAAAAGCATCGGTTTTTGGCACTGAGAATGGGAAAGTACGCCAGCTTATGTGGAAAGCATCAAATTCATTGAGAGGCCGTCGTTTTATCTCGGAGTCCCATTGGAACACTACCGCGATGCAAATGCGCATTGGGTAGGTGAAATAAAACGAGTCTAAGCACAGACGGTGAACTGGGGTGGTCATAACCTGTCTATGTTCGGACGTGCAACTGTGTGTAATTTGTTTCTGGTAGCAAAGGTGTTCTACTTACTGCAAGTTCTATGTATGTCCAAAGAATGCGGGCAGAAATTGCGCGGAATTTTCGCTGTTTATGTATGGGGATCATCATGGGAGCGCACAACTCGTTTAACTTTGTTACATCCATTGCGCAAAGCGTGTTTGGGCCTATCTCATTTATTCCTAAAGGAGGTAGTTTCAAGGTTTGTTTTTCTACGAGACCAAAGAGATGTTTTTTTGCGGTCCGCAATTCAATGGCGGTTGTGTCATGCGTTGCCAGATTACATTGTGACTCCACATACTGGACCTAAGGAAGCGATTAAAGCTTTCTGGTCAGAGATGGTGAACGCTTATCGCCTCCTCAATGCCCATTTTTCCGCAGATTACTTGCATGCTGCAAAACGAAAAAGATTGTATAAAGACTTACTAGAAATTATTTGCCCAGTGCTTGTGTACCGAGCTCTGTATAACTTAGGACACTAGAAGGACGCATTGAACCGGGTGAAAAAGATGCCTGTGAAGGCGACCACAAAATCATTTTTCTTCTGTTTACACACTGGTACGCTGCCTGTCAAGCCGTGGCTCCAAGAGACAGGATTCTTCCTTCCTTAGGGCGTTAACCGCAACATTTGCCAAAAGCCTGAAACAATAGAGCACATATTCCTAGACTGCTGGGATTCAGTATTTCTGTGGGACATTCTCCATAGAACAATTAACAAGGATTTTCCGTTAGCCACTTTTGGTATGAAGTTCTTGCCGCTGACTGACCTAGAGGGCGCGCCGTGTGATATGGTGATGCTCCTCTGTATGCACAGTGTGTGGAAGACTAGGATGGCTGCAAGAAATGAGGAGGTGAATCCAAGGCCAGCCACGGACTATTTTATTGAAAATATTATTGATGTGCGCGAAATGTTAAAAACCCAAACAGAGCCACCACATTTGCTGCCTATCCTTGATCAGCTAGCGAAGATCAATCATTTTTAACCAAGCTCTGCATTTGAATGTTGAGCAGTTTCTTTTTTCACAGCATAGCATTTGTTGAATTCAGAGGTTGAATTCGTGCCTTGCATATCAGTAGATGTACATTTCTCAAAACAGGAAATAAAGAAAAACAAAAGCCCTCGTGGCGTAACGGATAAGGTATCGGCCTCTTAAACCGGGCATTGCGGGTTCGAGTCCCGCCGACGGTACGGGTTTTCTTTTTGAAACATTATCCTTGCAAATGTTCCTCTGTAAAGAGGTAAACGTCGCAACCCTTTGCATCGGTCTTCCTTTTGTGGCAACTCGGAATTCGCAGCCAACCACACAGTTGTAAATAAAGTATGCCTACTGCAAAGGTGTAGCCCTCGGGGCCTAACGAACCTGGAGGCAGGCCGTTGGCCCATCGTGAAGCCGACCGAAGGTGAACTCGTTCGACGGCCACCGGATGGCCACAGAGGCGTCTAGCGGTCAGCTAGACGTTAAGGTGAGCACCATGCTCCGGGTCTTCTCCCCTCCGGGTTACATCAGTATTGGCTACCAACCCGTCGCTTAGCCTCGGCACGCTATACGTTCGAGGTCTGGCCGCGAAAAGGAAACAGAATCAAGTGTACGGACTACTAGTGGACCACGACCTCGACATTTTAGCCGTGCAAGAAACCATGTAGACGGTGAGCAGGAGACTGGGAGCATGCTGCAAAAGTTCAAGTATAACTACTATACGGTAGTGAGCCACGCCTTAGGGACTTCGGCAGGGTGTGTGCTGTTCGTGAGGAAGCTCGCTGGTCTTGTCACAGAGGGTTAATTCTCGTGCACTTCCGGTTGACTTGTCGTTTGTGATTTCAGATATTGCGATGTTCAATGGCGCATGCTGTGCATTTATGTGCCTAATACGGTGCAAGAAAGGGCAAATTCTTTTTACACTTGAAGCAAACCTTCTCTGAGCACAAAATGATAGCCTGTCTAGGGGATTTCAACTGCGCATGGAACGCTGAGGATAGGTCTACGCGACGCGTAGTTTGACGAAAGCAGCGATCTCCTTGCACAGACTATACATGAATTCGAATTAGACGGCATCGCTGAAAGATTGCGGGCTGACCAAGACACGAGGCACACTCACATCCAGGGCACAGGTCACGCACGATAGGTCCGTATTTATCTATCATATGATTTATTAGAAAAATGGCAGTGCTATGCAGGTACTGCCGTATCCTTTTCTGACCACTACCTGACAAAATGCAGGCTGGGCCGCAAAAAAGAACGAAAGGAATTGGTGTGGGAACTGTGCAAAATGAATAGTGAGCTGCTACAGGATGACACTTTTAAGGAAAAGATAGTGACTGCTATTAATTGTTTTGGAAAATACAGTTTTCTGAAATTTGGTGAGGAATGGGAGTTGCTGAAGCAAACTATTACAACGAGAGTAATTGAAAGAAGTAGCGCACTACGATGTGAAGAGAAAGCCAGAGAAAAGATTTATCAACGTTGTTGGAAAAATTTGCGACGCTGGAATGCACGCAACCGGGTGCTTATCGAGAACATATGCGCGTTGTTAAGAAGCTCGAGGTGTTCGATGAAGAGTGCTATCGAGGCGCGCTCGTGCGCGCGAGAGCAGAAAGAGAAGCATGCGGGGAAATGCCTTCGAAAAGAGCACTGGGTCTTCAAAAAAAAAAAGCATTCCAGACGTAAGCAGATTGAGGCCATTAAATATGAAGGGGTGGTACTAACCAAATACAATGATATAGGGCGTGCTTTCTTTGAACAGTCCCAAAAGCTTTTTACACTCAAGCCTGTCAATATGCACGGTTTCAAGCATTTATTTTTGCAGCGAATGCCACAGCTCTCGAGTTAAGCTAATGAAACATTAGAACGGCCAATTACAGAACATGAAGTGATGAAGGCCATCGAAGACCTGAACCCTGGCAAGTCACCAGGTCCGGACGGTCTTTGTGGCGCTTGGTACAAATCGTTTAAAGGCCTCCTAGCTCCTATCTTAACCGCAGTTTTCAATGAAGCATACCAACTGAAAATATTTCCACCATCCTCTGGCTAGTCCCACGCAGTGCTAATTCCGAAAGCAGGAGAGCCCGAAAAGCTCGAACAACTTTCCTCCTATAGACCCATAGCGCTTACTAACTGCGACTACAAAATACTGAGGAAGGTGCTGGCACGGCGTATGCAGTCAATCATTAAGGAAGTAGTCGGCCGACACCAGACGTGTGGTATTCGCGGAAGGACCATCTTTACTAACATTCATAAGATGATTTAGTGTGTGCTGTAGTGTTGTGACGCCATGTGCGATGCAGTAGCCATCCTCCATCTAGACTTGGAGAAGGCGTTTGATTGTGTTTCTCACGACATATTGCTTACCATCCTTGAACACGTTAATTTTGGCCACATAATCGCTGAAGGGGTGACCATGGCGTACCGGAGCTGCTATACCAGACTTATAATTAATCAGATGTTGGGGGCCCCCATTAACGTGAAGCGCTCCGTTCGCCAGGGTTGTCCACTCAGTCCACTCCTGTTTTGTGTCTACATAGAAACGCTATGTCTGGCCATCATCGCAAATGAATGTATTAAGGGGTTTAGTCTTCAATCAGCAGAAGTGAAGCTACTGGCATACGCTGACGATGTGGCTGTGTGCTGTAAAGACAAACAAAGTGTATTGAACACTGTTAATATCGTCAAAAAGTTTGGTAACGTCACTAACAGCTACGTTAACTGGCAGAAATGTTTGGGGTTTTGGCATGGAAGATGGGCGTCTACACCAGACCACTTTTCGAACGTAAACTGGGTCACGACGCCAGTTAAGTACCTTGGAGCACCCCTTGATGCCTACAAGGACAGTAGCGAGTATTGGAAGGAGCGGACAAAAGAACTAAAAGAAAAAGCCGACCGATGGAACGCCTGTCACTTGTCAATGTTGGCGAGAGCTACAGCGTGCAACATGTTTCTCGTGTCAAAGATCTGGTACGTAATGCAGGTCCTACAGTGCTCTCGTATTAATGGGCAGAAACTGCACCGCGTGTTCGCTGTATTCGTGTGGGCATCAAGCTGGGCGCGATGCAGCCGAGATAATCTCTTCCGGCGCGTGAAGGATGGCGGTATGGGGTTGGCGCACCCCTTCTTGCGTCAGCTGGTAAAGAGGTTCTTCTTGTTTCGAGATACAAATGACCCATTTTTACGCACCGTTATGCAAATGAGGCTGTCAAGATCACTTCCCGAATTCTTTCTTTCTTTAGTCAATATTGCAAACCTTCTTAATTCGTTGTAGGCACCGAAATAAGGCCAGGATCACTTCGTCGTTTCTTTGGGTAAATAATTCAGAGTGTTTCTTTTTTTTCGTGTTCGCTTTTCAAGTGCATATTTGTGGAGTGTAAAACGGAACAAGGTATATCGTGATTTGTGTGACAGTGTTTTGCTGGTACCTATGTAGAGAGCCTAGTACAGTGGAGGCCCAGGTCTAGACGTGTTGAAAAGGGTGAAGAAGATGCCAGTTCAACCAGCCACTAAATCGTTCTTTAAGTTACATACCGGTACTCTACCCGTTAAAATCTTTCTTGAACAACGTGGGTTCTACATGGCTTGGGAAACTCACTGCCTTATATGTAAACAAGCAGAAAGCATAGATCATGTCTTCATCCACTGTTGGGAAGGGGTCTTTTTCTGGGACGTGTTGCAAAGGACTCTAAAAAAGGAGCTACTTATAGATCCCCACGGACTCAGGTTTCTAACTGTATATGACGAGGAAGGTTTCCCGTTCGACCTAGTCATCCTTACGGGTCTCCACTATTTTTTTTTTTAAATTAAGGGGTTTTACGTGCCAAAACCACTTTCTGATTATGAGGCACGCCGTAGTGGGGGACTCCGGAAATTTCGACCACCTGGGGTTCTTTAACGTGCACCTAAATCTAAGTACACGGGTGTTTTCGCATTTAGCCCCCATCGAAATGCGGCCGCCGTGGCCGGGATTTGATCCCGCGACCTCGTGCTCAGCAGCCTAACACCATAGCCACTGAGCAACCACGGCGGGTGGGTCTCCACTATTTGTGGCGATCAAGAATGGCGGGCTACCATTGTGACCTGGATGCCCGACCGGCGCGGGGGTACTTCCGTGAATGCATGCAGCGGTATGTGGAAGTGCAGAAGTTGCAAGAGCCTGTTCCTGAGTGGCTGTCCAGGGTTGACCGCTGACAGCACTGAAGGAATTTAAATACAACGTCGTTCCACAGCAACGAATGTAAATACTACTGTTTTCTGTTCGGTTTGTGTATTCATTCCTTTTTTTCTTCTTTGGTCTTTCTGTATATCATTTAAGAAATTTGTGTGGTGACGTGTCGAGGAGTGGCTATATAGAAAAAAAGCGCTCGTGGCCTAACGGATGAGGCATTGGTCTCCTCAACTGCCCATTGCGGGTTCGAGTCCCGCCGAGGGTACGCGTTTTTCAAACATTATCCTTTCAAATTGTCCTCTGTAAATAGTTAAATGTCGCGACTTTTTGCATCTCTCTTCTTTTTGTGGTAAGTAGGAATTTGCAGCCCATCACACAGTTGTAAATAAAGTATGCGTAACGCAAAGGTGTAGCCCTCGTGGCCTAACGGATCAGGCATCGGTCTCGTAAACCGGGTTCGACAACTGGTCAACCGTTTTTTGTTTTTCCGCTTTGTGCGCGATCCTTTTCTGCGCACCGCATGTCAGCTCAGACTGAGCGACACATTGTGGGCACATGTTGTTAGTACTGCAAGCATGACCGGAACACTTCGTGGTTAATTTAAGGAAGTGGTCGACAGTGTCCCTTTCCTTACTGTTCGTTTTTCAAGTGATTACCTTTGTCAAGTGAAAAGGAAAACACTGTATAAAGATGTATGTGACATTTTTTTCCCAGTGCCGCTATACAGAGTAATGTACAGTGGACGGCAAGGGCAGGACGTTCTTAAACGGGTGAAACGCATGCAGGTACCACCACGGGTAAAATCCTTTTTTTTTTTAAGCTCCACACTGGAACACTCTCCGTGAACACGTTTATGGAAGAACGACGCTGTCTCGTACCTTGGGGTTCCCACTGCTTTATCTGCAAGAAGCCCGAAACCTTAGATCACGTTTTCTTGCGCTGCTGGGCGGCTGTGTTCTTGTGGGACCTCTTGAAGCGAACCTTGAAGAAAGAATTGCGTGTAGACCCCCAAGAGATCAGGTATCTGCCAAATAAGGGTGAAGAAGGTGTTCCATGTGACTTTATGGCTGGGTACCACTGCGATACCGACGCACGTCCGGTTGATATATAATTCAAAGAATGTATGTCGCGATTTGTCGATATAGAGAAAATGCAAGAATGTGAACCGGAATGGCTATCGAGGCTCGAAGCTCTGACAGCCATGAAGAAATTTTAATTTGACAATGCCAGTCCTATACGGTCGGACGGCAGTGTTGTGCTCCTTTTTTTCTTTCTTTATTTCTTCTTTTTCCCCCGCAGGTTCGCACTTGTGACCTGTGTGCAATATATGTATATTCGGTGTTATGTCAAACAGCAGCATTAAATTTTTAAAAAATCGGCCTCCTAAACCGGGGATTGCGTGTTCGAGTCGCGCGAAAGGTACGCGTTTCCTTTTTGAGAAATTACCCTTTCAAAATTTTCCTCTGTAGAGGGTGAAATGTCGCGACTCTTTGCATCTGCATCAGTCTTTTTTTTGTGCTTAGTCGGAATTAGCAGCCTACAGTATAGTTATAAAGTATGCTAACCTCAAAGGTATAGCCCTCGTAGCATAACGGTTATACTTCTGGCTACCGTACGGTGCGGATGCAGAATGTCTTGCTCCTTAGGGGCGGTTACAGTGGCCCAGCTGGTTCGCGGCATCAGGTTGAACAATAGGGGAAAGCAAGAATACCAGATTATTATACCGCAATTGCCTTCAGGCACGACCGTTACGACTACTGTGTTTTTGCACGCTGATGTAAAGGCAAGGCCATACTGTGGCGAACATTTGCAAGTGCTTCAGACGGTCTGCAGCTCATGCCGGAAGTTGTGGCCCTAGGGGCGTATCAAACGAATCACGTCTGGGTGACAACATTCAAAGACGGAAAAGTCAAGCAGAACATTTTGTCAGCCCCAGCCTTCAGTGTTAAGAAGCACCGGTGTGTTGTGATAGACCTTGCAACCAAGACATCAGGGTAAAGCTGTATTGGCTTCTGCACACCATACCGGACAAAGACCTTAGAACTGCCCTGGCGCCCTACGGAACTAGTAGCGATATATCTAGGGAGAAGTGACGTGTGGCAAGCTGTAATGAAAAGGGTTCTCACACGCGTTTACTGTCCCTATGCCTGAAGGCTGGCTACACCGTGGAAGACCGGCCACACTAGATCCGCGTCGGTGAGGACCATGCACTAGTGCACTTGCCAGGGAGACCGCCTCTCTGCCTCAGGTGCCTTGGCACCAGACACATACGGCACGAGTGGCGAGTTCCACGCTGCGGGCTCTGTCGTCGTTAAGGCCACGACGAGACCCAGTTTGTGCGTAGATACGACAAGGTAAGAGGGTCCGGTAGAAATGACACCGTGAACGAGCACCTCATGGACCAGGTCGATGCGGAGGAGACCACCAGCGGGGTTAGGGATGCATCAAGCTCTGGCGGCAAGCCATTAACGCAACCCTCCTTTAAATATGGTGAATTAAAGGACGACAGCGAGGACAGTAAAGCCAACGAGTCTCACATATAAGGATAAGTCTCACATAAGTCTCACAAATGAGGATTACAAAGGGTATATGAAGGTTATTGCAAAAAGACTTCAAACAGTAAGTACCGATATTGTTGGTGCACACCAAACGTGTGGAATAACAGGAAAAAGTATCTTTAACAATAGGCATACGGCAAGAACAATTTTAGAGTGCTGTGATCCGTCATGTGGCCGTATAGCCATGATTCAGTTAGATTTGGAAAAAGCATTTGACAGGGTTTGTGATACCATACGTTTTGCAGTGCTGGATTACGTCAATGTGGCAGCGGTAATAAGAGAAGGTGCGAAAATGGCATACAATAATTGCACGGCTAAACTTGTAATTAACAGAAAACTCAGCGAAGATATAGCCGTGCGTTCTAGTGATCGTAAGGATGTCCCGCCTCCGCCTTGTTGTTTGCAACTTACTTGGAGCCCTTTTGTTTAAGAGTGTTGAGCAATAAAAAATAACGGATTACCACTTTTTATCGCATGAAATAAAAGTTTTGGCCTACGCAGATGACATCGCGATTTTTTGTGAAAGTAAAGAGAGCATACAATAGGCAGTCGGTGTCGCAAGAGCCTTCTGTAGACTCACTTGAAGTCCCAATAGTTGGGAAAAGTGTAGGGTTTTGGCATGCGGAGTGAGATTCTAGGCCAGAACAGCTTGAGGGGGGCAACTTCACCACTTCTCCGTACAGGTACCTTTAGGGTGCTATGAGGAAAATACCGGACAGTGGACTGATCAAGTGAAACACGTTAGGACACAGACAAGAAAGTGGGGTGGATGCGACCTGTCGATATTTGCTTGCGCAAAAGTCTGCGATATATTTCTCGCGGCGAAAGTTTTTTATATGCCACAGGTGCTATGCATGTCGGGAACGTATATGCAAGGGATCCATAGAATTGTTGTTATCTTTATCTGGAGATTCACTAATGAGAGGATGGGCAGAATAAATCTGTATCATTCTGTCAAGAAATGTGGGCTTGGCCTTCTGCACTTGTTCCTTAAGTAAGACGTTTCGCGATATCGTTTCTTGCGTGATCAAAGTGACGGCTTTCTACGTACGGTCATGCAGGTGCGCCTGCGTGATGCACTACCAGAGTAAGTTGTATCCTCATTTTGTGCACCGTATGTAGCGGCAAAGGGATTTTCGAAAGAAGTTGTTTATGCTGCTCGCTTTCTTGAAGTATATCTTTCGATAGATTATTTGTCATCAGTAAGCAAAAAACAATTGTATAAGGATTTAGTTGATGTGATATGCCCTGTACCTTTATATCGTGCAGAGTATGCATTGGGACCCGCACGGGATGTACTGAAACGTGTTTAAAAATGCCTATTAGAGCGTCAACAAAAACCTTTCTCTTACTGCACAGTGGCACGCTCCCTGTTAAACCATGGTTAAAAGAAAAAGCTATCGATCTGCCTTGGGGTGTAAATTGTATATGTAACAAGCCAGAAACAAATGAACATATTTTCTTAGATTGCTCTTATTCAATTTTCTTGTGGGACGTCCTACAAAGGACGCTTAAAAAGGATTTTCCATTAACGCTATTCGGAATTCGGTTCTAGCCATTTGCGTAAACAGGGGACGTGCCATATGATCCTATGATGTTGGTTACAATGCACAGTGTCTGGAAAACAAGAATGGGTTTTAGACATGAGCATGTGGATCCCAAGCCAGCCAAGATATATTTTGCTGAAAGTATTTCATATGTTAGAGATGTGTTAAAGGCTCTTAACGATCCACCTGAATGGTTACCCATAATCGAAAAGGTATTGGAGGTTAAAACTTACCAAGTTACACGGGACGAGCTGAAAGTCCCGTTTTTAGTATGTATCGACATGGGCCCACTTATGTTGAATTCAGACATACGATTTCTTGTGTGACGTATGATTGTCGAAATCCGGAAATAAAGAAAAAGAAACGTTGTGGCCTAACGGATAAGGGATCGGTGTCCTAAACCGCGGACTGCGGGTTCCGCGTCTCGCCGAGGGTATACGCGTTTTCTTTTTGAAACATTATCCTTTCAAATGTTTCCTGTGTAAAAAGTGAAATGTCGCCACTCTTTGCATCAGTCTTCCATTTGTGGTAACTCGTAAGTTGCAGCCAACGATATACTCCTAAATAAAGTATGCCTACCTCAAAGGTATAGCGCTCGTGGCCTCAATATATTAAAAAAATCCCTAGCGGATAAGGTATCGGTCCTAAACCGGGGATTGCGCGTTCGAGTCCCGCGGAGGGTACGCGTCTCCTTTTTGAAACTTTATCCTTTCAAATTTTTCTTGTGTGAGGAGTGAAATGTCGCGAAGCATTGTCTCTGGCTTCCTTTTGTGCTAACTCGTAATTTGTAGCCAACAATATACTTCTAAATAAAGTATGCCTACCACTAAGGTGTAGCCCTTGTGGCCTAAGGTTTTCTACTGCCGGCTACCGTTCGGTACGGAGGTCGAACGACGCGCTCCATAGGGGCGGTGCTTAGGGCTATGCAGCCGCGGAAAGAGGATGCCTGCGTCCCTTGAACAGGATTTTCATGTCGTTTTGCTGCCACTGCCTACAGGTTCGTGAGTTTTAAATACAGTTTTTCTTCACGGCGACGGGAAAACGAGGCCATTCCGTGTCGAAGATTTTCGCGACACGCTGGCTCATCTGGAACTGCTCCCCGAGGTGGTCGCCTTGGGGTGTTCCGATGAACCGCTTCTGAGCGGTGACGTTCGAGAGTACAGAGGCGACAAAGAAGATGCTGAAGTATACTGAAGTTCAAGTCAAGGAACGACGATGTTTGGTTGTGGATCCACAGAACCGGCACGTCCTGATTAAAGTGCACTGGTTGCTGCGCAATGTGCACGACGAAGACGTAGACGCGGCGCATGCTCCGTACGGGAAGGTATCCGGCGTCCAGAAAGAGCAATGGCGAGTACCAGGCATTATGGACAAGGGGGCATCTATGCGTACGCTGACCCTCAAACTGAAGCCTGGCGTGTCAGTTGACGATCTGCCGCATCAGCTACGAGTAGCAGGCATAATGGCGCTATTAGTTGTGCCAGGGCGTGCTCCGCTGTGTCTTCGGTGCAACCGTACGGGGCACATCTGGCGCGAGTTTCGAGGGCCGCGTTGCTCTGTGTGTCGACGCTTCCGCCACGAAGAAAGTCAGTGCGTGCGCACGTGCGCAAACGTTGCGGGGCCACCGAGAAGTGAGGATGGACGAAGTTGATGGAGAGCAAATCGCCAGTGCGTCGGGATCGTCTCTGTCGCCACCTTGGAAGAATGACTCATTGGTAACGACTGCGAAACAGGATGTGAAGCAGGTTGCGCGTGAAGCCATATCGACGTCTGGCACGCCTACATCTGCTAAGGCCACTGAAATAAATAAGCCGGTGGAGAGCGAAAGGCGAGCACTCAAAGTACGAACGAACCACCGGTGAAGTCAGATACTTGCCGAGGTACAATCTTTGGACCGACGCCATCCATACCACCGGACAGAAAAGCGGCGGTGACACCGCCACTTAACACGTCGTACGTGCGCGTGTTTGTGCCCGTTTCGGCTGGGGGAGGGGGGTTGGGGTGGAGGGGTGGAAAATGTTGCTACTTCTGAGCTGCCGGTGGAAGACCAGTAAAAATGCAAGCTGACTGCAGACTCGCGACGATAATGTGAGTGATCTTTCGTAGCCTACAAGAGCAGTAAATGTATTGGGATCTCTTGGCCTTGATCTCCTCCGCGTACAAATGACGCTACGCCTTGAAACACCCTCACGCGTACGAACGATTGACGTGCAGGGACTTACGGCAAGAAAGAAGCAGTGTGAACTCAATCGCCTGTTTATCGAAAATAATCTCGACGTTATTGCTGTACAGGAAAGAAAGACTGAAACAGAGGAAGGGACGGACCGCCTAGTCCAAACGTTCATGTCTAGAAATTGTATTTGTGCGTGTCTCACGCTGTTGGCGGCTGTGCGCTTTTTCTCAGGAATAATATTGGTATAAATGTTGAAAAGGTATGAAGTGATGAAAGCGGGCGCATTACAGTGTGTGATTTTTTGTTCTGTAGTACATAATTTTAAACAGTAATTGCAGAAGGGGCTTTGGCGCTAGTGGCTACGGGAGCACCAATTGGGGCGGTTCAACGCGGCCTCGGAAACACCGCTTCTTCGGTGGCAGAAGTAATTGGCGCCATTCATCAGGAGGGCGGGAAAGTAAATCTGCTTCACTTGCACGGCATCCTAGATAGGCGCGCGCGTCCAGGAGGTCGTGCTCTTTCGCACCTCCTCTCTCCTTGCCCTCCCTCACAACTCCCTCACCTTCGACTGTCTCCGCGCGCTCCCGCCGGTCCACCAACACCTTAGCCCGCTGCATGAAGTTTCATGTTTCGTTATCTGCTGTTATCAGGAAGCGTGCGCTGCTGTGCCTGTACCGGCGTGGGCCGTTACGTCATTATCGTGGTCCTCGATAGCGGCGCGCTTGTGCTCCGCGATGTTTAACCTGTTTCACGACTCACACCGCTCGTGCATCGGTGCTCAAACGCCCCAAAAACAAGCGCTGCAAGGTTCTTACGGGTGCGTAAATACAAGAGGTGAGCGCAAAGAGCCAAGGCAAAAGCTGACTACCTTCTGCTCCCTCTACCACCGTTACTCAAGTTGTGGCCAAGTGCAAAATAATGTGTATTTCCGTTTTTAGTACAATGTTATTTTTGTTCTGCCATGTCTTTTTCATTTTGTTCAGTGGTAATAAACATGTTATTATTACATGTGTTGTCACATGTTATAAACATGTGACAGCGCGCGCATTAGATCCCATAGATGAGATAAATATTTACAATTAGTATTAGGGTTATAATTATATTCGAGTGCTGATTGCCGTGCTATCGTTTGCTAACGAAGCTTTCCCTCAAGTCTAAATATTTTAAGGCAGTTTGTCGTGTGCGTATCATGGCTACGCACGCTTATATCGCATTCCGTTTCTCTACCACGGGTGCGCTTTAAAACCACGGCGCTGCAATTTTTGCTTTTCTCTTCTTTCTTCTTCTCCGCCCTTAAACTGGCTCTCTCAACTACTACACGCAGAGACAAAGCAACAGCGCGCGCATTAGATCCCATAGATGAGATGAATATTTACAATTAGTATTAGGGTTATAATTATATTCGAGTGCTGATTGCCGTGCTATCGTTTGCTAACGAAGCTTTCCCTCAAGTCTAAATATTTTAAGGCAGTTTGTCGTGTGCGTATCATGGCTACGCACGCTTATATCGCATTCCGTTTCTCTACCACGGGTGCGCTTTAAAACCACGGCGCTGCAGTTTTTGCTTTTCTCTTCTTTCTTCTTCTCCGCCCTTAAACTGGCTCTCTTCACTGTACTACACGCAGAGACAAAGAAACAGCGCGCGCATGCGATCCCATAGATGAGATGAATATATATATATATATAGAGAGAGAGAGAGAGAAAACTATCAGTCATAGCTCTCGTAGTATAGCCCTCTGGGCCGTTTCCTTTTTTTTTTCGAAAGTAGTCCTATTAGGGTTATTATAATTACACGAAGGTATTTCGCCCTCATCAGCAGCAGTCCTTGGTATAGTTATTCTGGCGGCTAGCTTCCCACGCTATGCGTGCCGCCATCGCACCTGGTTAAGCTTTTCCTAGACGCTAGAGTTAGGCTTTGTCCGCGCAACCTTGAGCGATCGGAAAGCGCGTTTCCCCCTCTTGGCCGGCGGAGAAGGGAAGCTTCGTTCCGGCCGCGAAGCTCTCCACATCTCTGTAAGGTGCCTTGGGGATGTCTCGTGCCGAAGATGCCCTTCTCGGTGAGCGCATATTTCACCCCTCATCTTTTAAGAGGTTCAATACATACAAGCATTTGCCTAGCAAACCAGATTTTTTTTTTTTTTTTTTTTCAAGGGAATTTTCCACGTCTCAGTAATTTCTCTCGTCGTATTCGAGTGCTGATTGCCGTGTTATAGTTTGTTAACGAAGCTTTCCCTCAAGTCTAAATATTTTAAGGCAGTTTTCCTAGCCTCTAAAGCCGCTCGAGTTGGCTCTTCTCCTTGAGCGGCCATTATTCCTAGAAAGTATGCCTTCCAACTACTCCGCCCTTAAACTGGCTCTCTCAACTACTACACGCAGAGACAAAGCAACAGCGCGCGCATTAGATCCCATAGATGAGATAAATATTTACAATTAGTATTAGGGTTATAATTATATTCGAGTGCTGATTGCCGTGCTATCGTTTGCTAACGAAGCTTTCCCTCAAGTCTAAATATTTTAAGGCAGTTTGTCGTGTGCGTATCATGGCTACGCACGCTTATATCGCATTCCGTTTCTCTACCACGGGTGCGCTTTAAAACCACGGCGCTGCAATTTTTGCTTTTCTCTTCTTTCTTCTTCTCCGCCCTTAAACTGGCTCTCTCAACTACTACACGCAGAGACAAAGCAACAGCGCGCGCATTAGATCCCATAGATGAGATGAATATTTACAATTAGTATTAGGGTTATAATTATATTCGAGTGCTGATTGCCGTGCTATCGTTTGCTAACGAAGCTTTCCCTCAAGTCTAAATATTTTAAGGCAGTTTGTCGTGTGCGTATCATGGCTACGCACGCTTATATCGCATTCCGTTTCTCTACCACGGGTGCGCTTTAAAACCACGGCGCTGCAGTTTTTGCTTTTCTCTTCTTTCTTCTTCTCCGCCCTTAAACTGGCTCTCTTCACTGTACTACACGCAGAGACAAAGAAACAGCGCGCGCATGCGATCCCATAGATGAGATGAATATATATATATATAGAGAGAGAGAGAGAGAAAACTATCAGTCATAGCTCTCGTAGTATAGCCCTCTGGGCCGTTTCCTTTTTTTTTTCGAAAGTAGTCCTATTAGGGTTATTATAATTACACGAAGGTATTTCGCCCTCATCAGCAGCAGTCCTTGGTATAGTTATTCTGGCGGCTAGCTTCCCACGCTATGCGTGCCGCCATCGCACCTGGTTAAGCTTTTCCTAGACGCTAGAGTTAGGCTTTGTCCGCGCAACCTTGAGCGATCGGAAAGCGCGTTTCCCCCTCTTGGCCGGCGGAGAAGGGAAGCTTCGTTCCGGCCGCGAAGCTCTCCACATCTCTGTAAGGTGCCTTGGGGATGTCTCGTGCCGAAGATGCCCTTCTCGGTGAGCGCATATTTCACCCCTCATCTTTTAAGAGGTTGAATACATACAAGCATTTGCCTAGCAAACCAGATTTTTTTTTTTTTTTTTCAAGGGAATTTTCCACGTCTCAGTAATTTCTCTCGTCGTATTCGAGTGCTGATTGCCGTGTTATAGTTTGTTAACGAAGCTTTCCCTCAAGTCTAAATATTTTAAGGCAGTTTTCCTAGCCTCTAAAGCCGCTCGAGTTGGCTCTTCTCCTTGAGCGGCCATTATTCCTAGAAAGTATGCCTTCCAACTACTCCGCCCTTAAACTGGCTCTCTCAACTACTACACGCAGAGACAAAGCAACAGCGCGCGCATTAGATCCCATAGATGAGATAAATATTTACAATTAGTATTAGGGTTATAATTATATTCGAGTGCTGATTGCCGTGCTATCGTTTGCTAACGAAGCTTTCCCTCAAGTCTAAATATTTTAAGGCAGTTTGTCGTGTGCGTATCATGGCTACGCACGCTTATATCGCATTCCGTTTCTCTACCACGGGTGCGCTTTAAAACCACGGCGCTGCAATTTTTGCTTTTCTCTTCTTTCTTCTTCTCCGCCCTTAAACTGGCTCTCTCAACTACTACACGCAGAGACAAAGCAACAGCGCGCGCATTAGATCCCATAGATGAGATGAATATTTACAATTAGTATTAGGGTTATAATTATATTCGAGTGCTGATTGCCGTGCTATCGTTTGCTAACGAAGCTTTCCCTCAAGTCTAAATATTTTAAGGCAGTTTGTCGTGTGCGTATCATGGCTACGCACGCTTATATCGCATTCCGTTTCTCTACCACGGGTGCGCTTTAAAACCACGGCGCTGCAGTTTTTGCTTTTCTCTTCTTTCTTCTTCTCCGCCCTTAAACTGGCTCTCTTCACTGTACTACACGCAGAGACAAAGAAACAGCGCGCGCATGCGATCCCATAGATGAGATGAATATATATATATAGAGAGAGAGAGAGAGAGAAAACTATCAGTCATAGCTCTCGTAGTATAGCCCTCTGGGCCGTTTCCTTTTTTTTTTTTTCGAAAGTAGTCCTATTAGGGTTATTATAATTACACGAAGGTATTTCGCCCTCATCAGCAGCAGTCCTTGGTATAGTTATTCTGGCGGCTAGCTTCCCACGCTATGCGTGCCGCCATCGCACCTGGTTAAGCTTTTCCTAGACGCTAGAGTTAGGCTTTGTCCGCGCAACCTTGAGCGATCGGAAAGCGCGTTTCCCCCTCTTGGCCGGCGGAGAAGGGAAGCTTCGTTCCGGCCGCGAAGCTCTCCACATCTCTGTAAGGTGCCTTGGGGATGTCTCGTGCCGAAGATGCCCTTCTCGGTGAGCGCATATTTCACCCCTCATCTTTTAAGAGGTTCAATACATACAAGCATTTGCCTAGCAAACCAGATTTTTTTTTTTTTTTTTCAAGGGAATTTTCCACGTCTCAGTAATTTCTCTCGTCGTATTCGAGTGCTGATTGCCGTGTTATAGTTTGTTAACGAAGCTTTCCCTCAAGTCTAAATATTTTAAGGCAGTTTTCCTAGCCTCTAAAGCCGCTCGAGTTGGCTCTTCTCCTTGAGCGGCCATTATTCCTAGAAAGTATGCCTTCCAACTACTCCGCCCTTAAACTGGCTCTCTCAACTACTACACGCAGAGACAAAGCAACAGCGCGCGCATTAGATCCCATAGATGAGATAAATATTTACAATTAGTATTAGGGTTATAATTATATTCGAGTGCTGATTGCCGTGCTATCGTTTGCTAACGAAGCTTTCCCTCAAGTCTAAATATTTTAAGGCAGTTTGTCGTGTGCGTATCATGGCTACGCACGCTTATATCGCATTCCGTTTCTCTACCACGGGTGCGCTTTAAAACCACGGCGCTGCAATTTTTGCTTTTCTCTTCTTTCTTCTTCTCCGCCCTTAAACTGGCTCTCTCAACTACTACACGCAGAGACAAAGCAACAGCGCGCGCATTAGATCCCATAGATGAGATGAATATTTACAATTAGTATTAGGGTTATAATTATATTCGACTGCTGATTGCCGTGCTATCGTTTGCTAACGAAGCTTTCCCTCAAGTCTAAATATTTTAAGGCAGTTTGTCGTGTGCGTATCATGGCTACGCACGCTTATATCGCATTCCGTTTCTCTACCACGGGTGCGCTTTAAAACCACGGCGCTGCAGTTTTTGCTTTTCTCTTCTTTCTTCTTCTCCGCCCTTAAACTGGCTCTCTTCACTGTACTACACGCAGAGACAAAGAAACAGCGCGCGCATGCGATCCCATAGATGAGATGAATATATATATATATATAGAGAGAGAGAGAGAAAACTATCAGTCATAGCTCTCGTAGTATAGCCCTCTGGGCCGTTTCCTTTTTTTTTTCGAAAGTAGTCCTATTAGGGTTATTATAATTACACGAAGGTATTTCGCCCTCATCAGCAGCAGTCCTTGGTATAGTTATTCTGGCGGCTAGCTTCCCACGCTATGCGTGCCGCCATCGCACCTGGTTAAGCTTTTCCTAGACGCTAGAGTTAGGCTTTGTCCGCGCAACCTTGAGCGATCGGAAAGCGCGTTTCCCCCTCTTGGCCGGCGGAGAAGGGAAGCTTCGTTCCGGCCGCGAAGCTCTCCACATCTCTGTAAGGTGCCTTGGGGATGTCTCGTGCCGAAGATGCCCTTCTCGGTGAGCGCATATTTCACCCCTCATCTTTTAAGAGGTTCAATACATACAAGCATTTGCCTAGCAAACCAGATTTTTTTTTTTTTTTTTTCAAGGGAATTTTCCACGTCTCAGTAATTTCTCTCGTCGTATTCGAGTGCTGATTGCCGTGTTATAGTTTGTTAACGAAGCTTTCCCTCAAGTCTAAATATTTTAAGGCAGTTTTCCTAGCCTCTAAAGCCGCTCGAGTTGGCTCTTCTCCTTGAGCGGCCATTATTCCTAGAAAGTATGCCTTCCAACTACTCCGCCCTTAAACTGGCTCTCTCAACTACTACACGCAGAGACAAAGCAACAGCGCGCGCATTAGATCCCATAGATGAGATAAATATTTACAATTAGTATTAGGGTTATAATTATATTCGAGTGCTGATTGCCGTGCTATCGTTTGCTAACGAAGCTTTCCCTCAAGTCTAAATATTTTAAGGCAGTTTGTCGTGTGCGTATCATGGCTACGCACGCTTATATCGCATTCCGTTTCTCTACCACGGGTGCGCTTTAAAACCACGGCGCTGCAATTTTTGCTTTTCTCTTCTTTCTTCTTCTCCGCCCTTAAACTGGCTCTCTCAACTACTACACGCAGAGACAAAGCAACAGCGCGCGCATTAGATCCCATAGATGAGATGAATATTTACAATTAGTATTAGGGTTATAATTATATTCGAGTGCTGATTGCCGTGCTATCGTTTGCTAACGAAGCTTTCCCTCAAGTCTAAATATTTTAAGGCAGTTTGTCGTGTGCGTATCATGGCTACGCACGCTTATATCGCATTCCGTTTCTCTACCACGGGTGCGCTTTAAAACCACGGCGCTGCAGTTTTTGCTTTTCTCTTCTTTCTTCTTCTCCGCCCTTAAACTGGCTCTCTTCACTGTACTACACGCAGAGACAAAGAAACAGCGCGCGCATGCGATCCCATAGATGAGATGAATATATATATATATAGAGAGAGAGAGAGAGAGAAAACTATCAGTCATAGCTCTCGTAGTATAGCCCTCTGGGCCGTTTCCTTTTTTTTTTTCGAAAGTAGTCCTATTAGGGTTATTATAATTACACGAAGGTATTTCGCCCTCATCAGCAGCAGTCCTTGGTATAGTTATTCTGGCGGCTAGCTTCCCACGCTATGCGTGCCGCCATCGCACCTGGTTAAGCTTTTCCTAGACGCTAGAGTTAGGCTTTGTCCGCGCAACCTTGAGCGATCGGAAAGCGCGTTTCCCCCTCTTGGCCGGCGGAGAAGGGAAGCTTCGTTCCGGCCGCGAAGCTCTCCACATCTCTGTAAGGTGCCTTGGGGATGTCTCGTGCCGAAGATGCCCTTCTCGGTGAGCGCATATTTCACCCCTCATCTTTTAAGAGGTTCAATACATACAAGCATTTGCCTAGCAAACCAGATTTTTTTTTTTTTTTTTCAAGGGAATTTTCCACGTCTCAGTAATTTCTCTCGTCGTATTCGAGTGCTGATTGCCGTGTTATAGTTTGTTAACGAAGCTTTCCCTCAAGTCTAAATATTTTAAGGCAGTTTTCCTAGCCTCTAAAGCCGCTCGAGTTGGCTCTTCTCCTTGAGCGGCCATTATTCCTAGAAAGTATGCCTTCCAACTACTCCGCCCTTAAACTGGCTCTCTCAACTACTACACGCAGAGACAAAGCAACAGCGCGCGCATTAGATCCCATAGATGAGATAAATATTTACAATTAGTATTAGGGTTATAATTATATTCGAGTGCTGATTGCCGTGCTATCGTTTGCTAACGAAGCTTTCCCTCAAGTCTAAATATTTTAAGGCAGTTTGTCGTGTGCGTATCATGGCTACGCACGCTTATATCGCATTCCGTTTCTCTACCACGGGTGCGCTTTAAAACCACGGCGCTGCAATTTTTGATTTTCTCTTCTTTCTTCTTCTCCGCCCTTAAACTGGCTCTCTCAACTACTACACGCAGAGACAAAGCAACAGCGCGCGCATTAGATCCCATAGATGAGATGAATATTTACAATTAGTATTAGGGTTATAATTATATTCGAGTGCTGATTGCCGTGCTATCGTTTGCTAACGAAGCTTTCCCTCAAGTCTAAATATTTTAAGGCAGTTTGTCGTGTGCGTATCATGGCTACGCACGCTTATATCGCATTCCGTTTCTCTACCACGGGTGCGCTTTAAAACCACGGCGCTGCAGTTTTTGCTTTTCTCTTCTTTCTTCTTCTCCGCCCTTAAACTGGCTCTCTTCACTGTACTACACGCAGAGACAAAGAAACAGCGCGCGCATGCGATCCCATAGATGAGATGAATATATATATATATATAGAGAGAGAGAGAGAAAACTATCAGTCATAGCTCTCGTAGTATAGCCCTCTGGGCCGTTTCCTTTTTTTTTTCGAAAGTAGTCCTATTAGGGTTATTATAATTACACGAAGGTATTTCGCCCTCATCAGCAGCAGTCCTTGGTATAGTTATTCTGGCGGCTAGCTTCCCACGCTATGCGTGCCGCCATCGCACCTGGTTAAGCTTTTCCTAGACGCTAGAGTTAGGCTTTGTCCGCGCAACCTTGAGCGATCGGAAAGCGCGTTTCCCCCTCTTGGCCGGCGGAGAAGGGAAGCTTCGTTCCGGCCGCGAAGCTCTCCACATCTCTGTAAGGTGCCTTGGGGATGTCTCGTGCCGAAGATGCCCTTCTCGGTGAGCGCATATTTCACCCCTCATCTTTTAAGAGGTTCAATACATACAAGCATTTGCCTAGCAAACCAGATTTTTTTTTTTTTTTTTTTTTTTTCAAGGGAATTTTCCACGTCTCAGTAATTTCTCTCGTCGTATTCGAGTGCTGATTGCCGTGTTATAGTTTGTTAACGAAGCTTTCCCTCAAGTCTAAATATTTTAAGGCAGTTTTCCTAGCCTCTAAAGCCGCTCGAGTTGGCTCTTCTCCTTGAGCGGCCATTATTCCTAGAAAGTATGCCTTCCAACTACTCCGCCCTTAAACTGGCTCTCTCAACTACTACACGCAGAGACAAAGCAACAGCGCGCGCATTAGATCCCATAGATGAGATAAATATTTACAATTAGTATTAGGGTTATAATTATATTCGAGTGCTGATTGCCGTGCTATCGTTTGCTAACGAAGCTTTCCCTCAAGTCTAAATATTTTAAGGCAGTTTGTCGTGTGCGTATCATGGCTACGCACGCTTATATCGCATTCCGTTTCTCTACCACGGGTGCGCTTTAAAACCACGGCGCTGCAATTTTTGCTTTTCTCTTCTTTCTTCTTCTCCGCCCTTAAACTGGCTCTCTCAACTACTACACGCAGAGACAAAGCAACAGCGCGCGCATTAGATCCCATAGATGAGATGAATATTTACAATTAGTATTAGGGTTATAATTATATTCGAGTGCTGATTGCCGTGCTATCGTTTGCTAACGAAGCTTTCCCTCAAGTCTAAATATTTTAAGGCAGTTTGTCGTGTGCGTATCATGGCTACGCACGCTTATATCGCATTCCGTTTCTCTACCACGGGTGCGCTTTAAAACCACGGCGCTGCAGTTTTTGCTTTTCTCTTCTTTCTTCTTCTCCGCCCTTAAACTGGCTCTCTTCACTGTACTACACGCAGAGAGAAAGAAACAGCGCGCGCATGCGATCCCATAGATGAGATGAATATATATATATATATAGAGAGAGAGAGAGAAAACTATCAGTCATAGCTCTCGTAGTATAGCCCTCTGGGCCGTTTCCTTTTTTTTTTCGAAAGTAGTCCTATTAGGGTTATTATAATTACACGAAGGTATTTCGCCCTCATCAGCAGCAGTCCTTGGTATAGTTATTCTGGCGGCTAGCTTCCCACGCTATGCGTGCCGCCATCGCACCTGGTTAAGCTTTTCCTAGACGCTAGAGTTAGGCTTTGTCCGCGCAACCTTGAGCGATCGGAAAGCGCGTTTCCCCCTCTTGGCCGGCGGAGAAGGGAAGCTTCGTTCCGGCCGCGAAGCTCTCCACATCTCTGTAAGGTGCCTTGGGGATGTCTCGTGCCGAAGATGCCCTTCTCGGTGAGCGCATATTTCACCCCTCATCTTTTAAGAGGTTCAATACATACAAGCATTTGCCTAGCAAACCAGATTTTTTTTTTTTTTTTTCAAGGGAATTTTCCACGTCTCAGTAATTTCTCTCGTCGTATTCGAGTGCTGATTGCCGTGTTATAGTTTGTTAACGAAGCTTTCCCTCAAGTCTAAATATTTTAAGGCAGTTTTCCTAGCCTCTAAAGCCGCTCGAGTTGGCTCTTCTCCTTGAGCGGCCATTATTCCTAGAAAGTATGCCTTCCAACTACTCCGCCCTTAAACTGGCTCTCTCAACTACTACACGCAGAGACAAAGCAACAGCGCGCGCATTAGATCCCATAGATGAGATAAATATTTACAATTAGTATTGGGGTTATAATTATATTCGAGTGCTGATTGCCGTGCTATCGTTTGCTAACGAAGCTTTCCCTCAAGTCTAAATATTTTAAGGCAGTTTGTCGTGTGCGTATCATGGCTACGCACGCTTATATCGCATTCCGTTTCTCTACCACGGGTGCGCTTTAAAACCACGGCGCTGCAATTTTTGCTTTTCTCTTCTTTCTTCTTCTCCGCCCTTAAACTGGCTCTCTCAACTACTACACGCAGAGACAAAGCAACAGCGCGCGCATTAGATCCCATAGATGAGATGAATATTTACAATTAGTATTAGGGTTATAATTATATTCGAGTGCTGATTGCCGTGCTATCGTTTGCTAACGAAGCTTTCCCTCAAGTCTAAATATTTTAAGGCAGTTTGTCGTGTGCGTATCATGGCTACGCACGCTTATATCGCATTCCGTTTCTCTACCACGGGTGTGCTTTAAAACCACGGCGCTGCAGTTTTTGCTTTTCTCTTCTTTCTTCTTCTCCGCCCTTAAACTGGCTCTCTTCACTGTACTACACGCAGAGACAAAGAAACAGCGCGCGCATGCGATCCCATAGATGAGATGAATATATATATATATATATAGAGAGAGAGAGAAAACTATCAGTCATAGCTCTCGTAGTATAGCCCTCTGGGCCGTTTCCTTTTTTTTTTCGAAAGTAGTCCTATTAGGGTTATTATAATTACACGAAGGTATTTCGCCCTCATCAGCAGCAGTCCTTGGTATAGTTATTCTGGCGGCTAGCTTCCCACGCTATGCGTGCCGCCATCGCACCTGGTTAAGCTTTTCCTAGACGCTAGAGTTAGGCTTTGTCCGCGCAACCTTGAGCGATCGGAAAGCGCGTTTCCCCCTCTTGGCCGGCGGAGAAGGGAAGCTTCGTTCCGGCCGCGAAGCTCTCCACATCTCTGTAAGGTGCCTTGGGGATGTCTCGTGCCGAAGATGCCCTTCTCGGTGAGCGCATATTTCACCCCTCATCTTTTAAGAGGTTCAATACATACAAGCATTTGCCTAGCAAACCAGATTTTTTTTTTTTTTTTTTTTTTTTTTTTCAAGGGAATTTTCCACGTCTCAGTAATTTCTCTCGTCGTATTCGAGTGCTGATTGCCGTGTTATAGTTTGTTAACGAAGCTTTCCCTCAAGTCTAAATATTTTAAGGCAGTTTTCCTAGCCTCTAAAGCCGCTCGAGTTGGCTCTTCTCCTTGAGCGGCCATTATTCCTAGAAAGTATGCCTTCCAACTACTCCGCCCTTAAACTGGCTCTCTCAACTACTACACGCAGAGACAAAGCAACAGCGCGCGCATTAGATCCCATAGATGAGATAAATATTTACAATTAGTATTAGGGTTATAATTATATTCGAGTGCTGATTGCCGTGCTATCGTTTGCTAACGAAGCTTTCCCTCAAGTCTAAATATTTTAAGGCAGTTTGTCGTGTGCGTATCATGGCTACGCACGCTTATATCGCATTCCGTTTCTCTACCACGGGTGCGCTTTAAAACCACGGCGCTGCAATTTTTGCTTTTCTCTTCTTTCTTCTTCTCCGCCCTTAAACTGGCTCTCTCAACTACTACACGCAGAGACAAAGCAACAGCGCGCGCATTAGATCCCATAGATGAGATGAATATTTACAATTAGTATTAGGGTTATAATTATATTCGAGTGCTGATTGCCGTGCTATCGTTTGCTAACGAAGCTTTCCCTCAAGTCTAAATATTTTAAGGCAGTTTGTCGTGTGCGTATCATGGCTACGCACGCTTATATCGCATTCCGTTTCTCTACCACGGGTGCGCTTTAAAACCACGGCGCTGCAGTTTTTGCTTTTCTCTTCTTTCTTCTTCTCCGCCCTTAAACTGGCTCTCTTCACTGTACTACACGCAGAGACAAAGAAACAGCGCGCGCATGCGATCCCATAGATGAGATGAATATATATATATATATATAGAGAGAGAGAGAAAACTATCAGTCATAGCTCTCGTAGTATAGCCCTCTGGGCCGTTTCCTTTTTTTTTTTCGAAAGTAGTCCTATTAGGGTTATTATAATTACACGAAGGTATTTCGCCCTCATCAGCAGCAGTCCTTGGTATAGTTATTCTGGCGGCTAGCTTCCCACGCTATGCGTGCCGCCATCGCACCTGGTTAAGCTTTTCCTAGACGCTAGAGTTAGGCTTTGTCCGCGCAACCTTGAGCGATCGGAAAGCGCGTTTCCCCCTCTTGGCCGGCGGAGAAGGGAAGCTTCGTTCCGGCCGCGAAGCTCTCCACATCTCTGTAAGGTGCCTTGGGGATGTCTCGTGCCGAAGATGCCCTTCTCGGTGAGAGCATATTTCACCCCTCATCTTTTAAGAGGTTCAATACATACAAGCATTTGCCTAGCAAACCAGATTTTTTTTTTTTTTTTTTTTTCAAGGGAATTTTCCACGTCTCAGTAATTTCTCTCGTCGTATTCGAGTGCTGATTGCCGTGTTATAGTTTGTTAACGAAGCTTTCCCTCAAGTCTAAATATTTTAAGGCAGTTTTCCTAGCCTCTAAAGCCGCTCGAGTTGGCTCTTCTCCTTGAGCGGCCATTATTCCTAGAAAGTATGCCTTCCAACTACTCCGCCCTTAAACTGGCTCTCTCAACTACTACACGCAGAGACAAAGCAACAGCGCGCGCATTAGATCCCATGGATGAGATAAATATTTACAATTAGTATTAGGGTTATAATTATATTCGAGTGCTGATTGCCGTGCTATCGTTTGCTAACGAAGCTTTCCCTCAAGTCTAAATATTTTAAGGCAGTTTGTCGTGTGCGTATCATGGCTACGCACGCTTATATCGCATTCCGTTTCTCTACCACGGGTGCGCTTTAAAACCACGGCGCTGCAATTTTTGCTTTTCTCTTCTTTCTTCTTCTCCGCCCTTAAACTGGCTCTCTCAACTACTACACGCAGAGACAAAGCAACAGCGCGCGCATTAGATCCCATAGATGAGATGAATATTTACAATTAGTATTAGGGATATAATTATATTCGAGTGCTGATTGCCGTGCTATCGTTTGCTAACGAAGCTTTCCCTCAAGTCTAAATATTTTAAGGCAGTTTGTCGTGTGCGTATCATGGCTACGCACGCTTATATCGCATTCCGTTTCTCTACCACGGGTGCGCTTTAAAACCACGGCGCTGCAGTTTTTGCTTTTCTCTTCTTTCTTCTTCTCCGCCCTTAAACTGGCTCTCTTCACTGTACTACACGCAGAGACAAAGAAACAGCGCGCGCATGCGATCCCATAGATGAGATGAATATATATATATATAGAGAGAGAGAGAGAGAAAACTATCAGTCATAGCTCTCGTAGTATAGCCCTCTGGGCCGTTTCCTTTTTTTTTTTCGAAAGTAGTCCTATTAGGGTTATTATAATTACACGAAGGTATTTCGCCCTCATCAGCAGCAGTCCTTGGTATAGTTATTCTGGCGGCTAGCTTCCCACGCTATGCGTGCCGCCATCGCACCTGGTTAAGCTTTTCCTAGACGCTAGAGTTAGGCTTTGTCCGCGCAACCTTGAGCGATCGGAAAGCGCGTTTCCCCCTCTTGGCCGGCGGAGAAGGGAAGCTTCGTTCCGGCCGCGAAGCTCTCCACATCTCTGTAAGGTGCCTTGGGGATGTCTCGTGCCGAAGATGCCCTTCTCGGTGAGCGCATATTTCACCCCTCATCTTTTAAGAGGTTCAATACATACAAGCATTTGCCTAGCAAACCAGATTTTTTTTTTTTTTTTCAAGGGAATTTTCCACGTCTCAGTAATTTCTCTCGTCGTATTCGAGTGCTGATTGCCGTGTTATAGTTTGTTAACGAAGCTTTCCCTCAAGTCTAAATATTTTAAGGCAGTTTTCCTAGCCTCTAAAGCCGCTCGAGTTGGCTCTTCTCCTTGAGCGGCCATTATTCCTAGAAAGTATGCCTTCCAACTACTCCGCCCTTAAACTGGCTCTCTCAACTACTACACGCAGAGACAAAGCAACAGCGCGCGCATTAGATCCCATAGATGAGATAAATATTTACAATTAGTATTAGGGTTATAATTATATTCGAGTGCTGATTGCCGTGCTATCGTTTGCTAACGAAGCTTTCCCTCAAGTCTAAATATTTTAAGGCAGTTTGTCGTGTGCGTATCATGGCTACGCACGCTTATATCGCATTCCGTTTCTCTACCACGGGTGCGCTTTAAAACCACGGCGCTGCAATTTTTGCTTTTCTCTTCTTTCTTCTTCTCCGCCCTTAAACTGGCTCTCTCAACTACTACACGCAGAGACAAAGCAACAGCGCGCGCATTAGATCCCATAGATGAGATGAATATTTACAATTAGTATTAGGGTTATAATTATATTCGAGTGCTGATTGCCGTGCTATCGTTTGCTAACGAAGCTTTCCCTCAAGTCTAAATATTTTAAGGCAGTTTGTCGTGTGCGTATCATGGCTACGCACGCTTATATCGCATTCCGTTTCTCTACCACGGGTGCGCTTTAAAACCACGGCGCTGCAGTTTTTGCTTTTCTCTTCTTTCTTCTTCTCCGCCCTTAAACTGGCTCTCTTCACTGTACTACACGCAGAGACAAAGAAACAGCGCGCGCATGCGATCCCATAGATGAGATGAATATATATATATATATATAGAGAGAGAGAGAAAACTATCAGTCATAGCTCTCGTAGTATAGCCCTCTGGGCCGTTTCCTTTTTTTTTTTCGAAAGTAGTCCTATTAGGGTTATTATAATTACACGAAGGTATTTCGCCCTCATCAGCAGCAGTCCTTGGTATAGTTATTCTGGCGGCTAGCTTCCCACGCTATGCGTGCCGCCATCGCACCTGGTTAAGCTTTTCCTAGACGCTAGAGTTAGGCTTTGTCCGCGCAACCTTGAGCGATCGGAAAGCGCGTTTCCCCCTCTTGGCCGGCGGAGAAGGGAAGCTTCGTTCCGGCCGCGAAGCTCTCCACATCTCTGTAAGGTGCCTTGGGGATGTCTCGTGCCGAAGATGCCCTTCTCGGTGAGCGCATATTTCACCCCTCATCTTTTAAGAGGTTCAATACATACAAGCATTTGCCTAGCAAACCAGATTTTTTTTTTTTTTTTCAAGGGAATTTTCCACGTCTCAGTAATTTCTCTCGTCGTATTCGAGTGCTGATTGCCGTGTTATAGTTTGTTAACGAAGCTTTCCCTCAAGTCTAAATATTTTAAGGCAGTTTTCCTAGCCTCTAAAGCCGCTCGAGTTGGCTCTTCTCCTTGAGCGGCCATTATTCCTAGAAAGTATGCCTTCCAACTACTCCGCCCTTAAACTGGCTCTCTCAACTACTACACGCAGAGACAAAGCAACAGCGCGCGCATTAGATCCCATAGATGAGATAAATATTTACAATTAGTATTAGGGTTATAATTATATTCGAGTGCTGATTGCCGTGCTATCGTTTGCTAACGAAGCTTTCCCTCAAGTCTAAATATTTTAAGGCAGTTTGTCGTGTGCGTATCATGGCTACGCACGCTTATATCGCATTCCGTTTCTCTACCACGGGTGCGCTTTAAAACCACGGCGCTGCAATTTTTGCTTTTCTCTTCTTTCTTCTTCTCCGCCCTTAAACTGGCTCTCTCAACTACTACACGCAGAGACAAAGCAACAGCGCGCGCATTAGATCCCATAGATGAGATGAATATTTACAATTAGTATTAGGGTTATAATTATATTCGAGTGCTGATTGCCGTGCTATCGTTTGCTAACGAAGCTTTCCCTCAAGTCTAAATATTTTAAGGCAGTTTGTCGTGTGCGTATCATGGCTACGCACGCTTATATCGCATTCCGTTTCTCTACCACGGGTGTGCTTTAAAACCACGGCGCTGCAGTTTTTGCTTTTCTCTTCTTTCTTCTTCTCCGCCCTTAAACTGGCTCTCTTCACTGTACTACACGCAGAGACAAAGAAACAGCGCGCGCATGCGATCCCATAGATGAGATGAATATATATATATATATAGAGAGAGAGAGAGAAAACTATCAGTCATAGCTCTCGTAGTATAGCCCTCTGGGCCGTTTCCTTTTTTTTTTCGAAAGTAGTCCTATTAGGGTTATTATAATTACACGAAGGTATTTCGCCCTCATCAGCAGCAGTCCTTGGTATAGTTATTCTGGCGGCTAGCTTCCCACGCTATGCGTGCCGCCATCGCACCTGGTTAAGCTTTTCCTAGACGCTAGAGTTAGGCTTTGTCCGCGCAACCTTGAGCGATCGGAAAGCGCGTTTCCCCCTCTTGGCCGGCGGAGAAGGGAAGCTTCGTTCCGGCCGCGAAGCTCTCCACATCTCTGTAAGGTGCCTTGGGGATGTCTCGTGCCGAAGATGCCCTTCTCGGTGAGCGCATATTTCACCCCTCATCTTTTAAGAGGTTCAATACATACAAGCATTTGCCTAGCAAACCAGATTTTTTTTTTTTTTTTTTCAAGGGAATTTTCCACGTCTCAGTAATTTCTCTCGTCGTATTCGAGTGCTGATTGCCGTGTTATAGTTTGTTAACGAAGCTTTCCCTCAAGTCTAAATATTTTAAGGCAGTTTTCCTAGCCTCTAAAGCCGCTCGAGTTGGCTCTTCTCCTTGAGCGGCCATTATTCCTAGAAAGTATGCCTTCCAACTACTCCGCCCTTAAACTGGCTCTCTCAACTACTACACGCAGAGACAAAGCAACAGCGCGCGCATTAGATCCCATAGATGAGATAAATATTTACAATTAGTATTAGGGTTATAATTATATTCGAGTGCTGATTGCCGTGCTATCGTTTGCTAACGAAGCTTTCCCTCAAGTCTAAATATTTTAAGGCAGTTTGTCGTGTGCGTATCATGGCTACGCACGCTTATATCGCATTCCGTTTCTCTACCACGGGTGCGCTTTAAAACCACGGCGCTGCAATTTTTGCTTTTCTCTTCTTTCTTCTTCTCCGCCCTTAAACTGGCTCTCTCAACTACTACACGCAGAGACAAAGCAACAGCGCGCGCATTAGATCCCATAGATGAGATGAATATTTACAATTAGTATTAGGGTTATAATTATATTCGAGTGCTGATTGCCGTGCTATCGTTTGCTAACGAAGCTTTCCCTCAAGTCTAAATATTTTAAGGCAGTTTGTCGTGTGCGTATCATGGCTACGCACGCTTATATCGCATTCCGTTTCTCTACCACGGGTGTGCTTTAAAACCACGGCGCTGCAGTTTTTGCTTTTCTCTTCTTTCTTCTTCTCCGCCCTTAAACTGGCTCTCTTCACTGTACTACACGCAGAGACAAAGAAACAGCGCGCGCATGCGATCCCATAGATGAGATGAATATATATATATATATATAGAGAGAGAGAGAAAACTATCAGTCATAGCTCTCGTAGTATAGCCCTCTGGGCCGTTTCCTTTTTTTTTTTCGAAAGTAGTCCTATTAGGGTTATTATAATTACACGAAGGTATTTCGCCCTCATCAGCAGCAGTCCTTGGTATAGTTATTCTGGCGGCTAGCTTCCCACGCTATGCGTGCCGCCATCGCACCTGGTTAAGCTTTTCCTAGACGCTAGAGTTAGGCTTTGTCCGCGCAACCTTGAGCGATCGGAAAGCGCGTTTCCCCCTCTTGGCCGGCGGAGAAGGGAAGCTTCGTTCCGGCCGCGAAGCTCTCCACATCTCTGTAAGGTGCCTTGGGGATGTCTCGTGCCGAAGATGCCCTTCTCGGTGAGCGCATATTTCACCCCTCATCTTTTAAGAGGTTCAATACATACAAGCATTTGCCTAGCAAACCAGATTTTTTTTTTTTTTTTTTTTTTTCAAGGGAATTTTCCACGTCTCAGTAATTTCTCTCGTCGTATTCGAGTGCTGATTGCCGTGTTATAGTTTGTTAACGAAGCTTTCCCTCAAGTCTAAATATTTTAAGGCAGTTTTCCTAGCCTCTAAAGCCGCTCGAGTTGGCTCTTCTCCTTGAGCGGCCATTATTCCTAGAAAGTATGCCTTCCAACTACTCCGCCCTTAAACTGGCTCTCTCAACTACTACACGCAGAGACAAAGCAACAGCGCGCGCATTAGATCCCATGGATGAGATAAATATTTACAATTAGTATTAGGGTTATAATTATATTCGAGTGCTGATTGCCGTGCTATCGTTTGCTAACGAAGCTTTCCCTCAAGTCTAAATATTTTAAGGCAGTTTGTCGTGTGCGTATCATGGCTACGCACGCTTATATCGCATTCCGTTTCTCTACCACGGGTGCGCTTTAAAACCACGGCGCTGCAATTTTTGCTTTTCTCTTCTTTCTTCTTCTCCGCCCTTAAACTGGCTCTCTCAACTACTACACGCAGAGACAAAGCAACAGCGCGCGCATTAGATCCCATAGATGAGATGAATATTTACAATTAGTATTAGGGTTATAATTATATTCGAGTGCTGATTGCCGTGCTATCGTTTGCTAACGAAGCTTTCCCTCAAGTCTAAATATTTTAAGGCAGTTTGTCGTGTGCGTATCATGGCTACGCACGCTTATATCGCATTCCGTTTCTCTACCACGGGTGCGCTTTAAAACCACGGCGCTGCAGTTTTTGCTTTTCTCTTCTTTCTTCTTCTCCGCCCTTAAACTGGCTCTCTTCACTGTACTACACGCAGAGACAAAGAAACAGCGCGCGCATGCGATCCCATAGATGAGATGAATATATATATATATATATAGAGAGAGAGAGAAAACTATCAGTCATAGCTCTCGTAGTATAGCCCTCTGGGCCGTTTCCTTTTTTTTTTCGAAAGTAGTCCTATTAGGGTTATTATAATTACACGAAGGTATTTCGCCCTCATCAGCAGCAGTCCTTGGTATAGTTATTCTGGCGGCTAGCTTCCCACGCTATGCGTGCCGCCAACGCACCTGGTTAAGCTTTTCCTAGACGCTAGAGTTAGGCTTTGTCCGCGCAACCTTGAGCGATCGGAAAGCGCGTTTCCCCCTCTTGGCCGGCGGAGAAGGGAAGCTTCGTTCCGGCCGCGAAGCTCTCCACATCTCTGTAAGGTGCCTTGGGGATGTCTCGTGCCGAAGATGCCCTTCTCGGTGAGCGCATATTTCACCCCTCATCTTTTAAGAGGTTCAATACATACAAGCATTTGCCTAGCAAACCAGATTTTTTTTTTTTTTTTTCAAGGGAATTTTCCACGTCTCAGTAATTTCTCTCGTCGTATTCGAGTGCTGATTGCCGTGTTATAGTTTGTTAACGAAGCTTTCCCTCAAGTCTAAATATTTTAAGGCAGTTTTCCTAGCCTCTAAAGCCGCTCGAGTTGGCTCTTCTCCTTGAGCGGCCATTATTCCTAGAAAGTATGCCTTCCAACTACTCCGCCCTTAAACTGGCTCTCTCAACTACTACACGCAGAGACAAAGCAACAGCGCGCGCATTAGATCCCATGGATGAGATAAATATTTACAATTAGTATTAGGGTTATAATTATATTCGAGTGCTGATTGCCGTGCTATCGTTTGCTAACGAAGCTTTCCCTCAAGTCTAAATATTTTAAGGCAGTTTGTCGTGTGCGTATCATGGCTACGCACGCTTATATCGCATTCCGTTTCTCTACCACGGGTGCGCTTTAAAACCACGGCGCTGCAATTTTTGCTTTTCTCTTCTTTCTTCTTCTCCGCCCTTAAACTGGCTCTCTCAACTACTACACGCAGAGACAAAGCAACAGCGCGCGCATTAGATCCCATAGATGAGATGAATATTTACAATTAGTATTAGGGTTATAATTATATTCGAGTGCTGATTGCCGTGCTATCGTTTGCTAACGAAGCTTTCCCTCAAGTCTAAATATTTTAAGGCAGTTTGTCGTGTGCGTATCATGGCTACGCACGCTTATATCGCATTCCGTTTCTCTACCACGGGTGCGCTTTAAAACCACGGCGCTGCAGTTTTTGCTTTTCTCTTCTTTCTTCTTCTCCGCCCTTAAACTGGCTCTCTTCACTGTACTACACGCAGAGACAAAGAAACAGCGCGCGCATGCGATCCCATAGATGAGATGAATATATATATATATATATAGAGAGAGAGAGAAAACTATCAGTCATAGCTCTCGTAGTATAGCCCTCTGGGCCGTTTCCTTTTTTTTTTCGAAAGTAGTCCTATTAGGGTTATTATAATTACACGAAGGTATTTCGCCCTCATCAGCAGCAGTCCTTGGTATAGTTATTCTGGCGGCTAGCTTCCCACGCTATGCGTGCCGCCATCGCACCTGGTTAAGCTTTTCCTAGACGCTAGAGTTAGGCTTTGTCCGCGCAACCTTGAGCGATCGGAAAGCGCGTTTCCCCCTCTTGGCCGGCGGAGAAGGGAAGCTTCGTTCCGGCCGCGAAGCTCTCCACATCTCTGTAAGGTGCCTTGGGGATGTCTCGTGCCGAAGATGCCCTTCTCGGTGAGCGCATATTTCACCCCTCATCTTTTAAGAGGTTCAATACATACAAGCATTTGCCTAGCAAACCAGATTTTTTTTTTTTTTTTTCAAGGGAATTTTCCACGTCTCAGTAATTTCTCTCGTCGTATTCGAGTGCTGATTGCCGTGTTATAGTTTGTTAACGAAGCTTTCCCTCAAGTCTAAATATTTTAAGGCAGTTTTCCTAGCCTCTAAAGCCGCTCGAGTTGGCTCTTCTCCTTGAGCGGCCATTATTCCTAGAAAGTATGCCTTCCAACTACTCCGCCCTTAAACTGGCTCTCTCAACTACTACACGCAGAGACAAAGCAACAGCGCGCGCATTAGATCCCATGGATGAGATAAATATTTACAATTAGTATTAGGGTTATAATTATATTCGAGTGCTGATTGCCGTGCTATCGTTTGCTAACGAAGCTTTCTCTCAAGTCTAAATATTTTAAGGCAGTTTGTCGTGTGCGTATCATGGCTACGCACGCTTATATCGCATTCCGTTTCTCTACCACGGGTGCGCTTTAAAACCACGGCGCTGCAATTTTTGCTTTTCTCTTCTTTCTTCTTCTCCGCCCTTAAACTGGCTCTCTCAACTACTACACGCAGAGACAAAGCAACAGCGCGCGCATTAGATCCCATAGATGAGATGAATATTTACAATTAGTATTAGGGTTATAATTATATTCGAGTGCTGATTGCCGTGCTATCGTTTGCTAACGAAGCTTTCCCTCAAGTCTAAATATTTTAAGGCAGTTTGTCGTGTGCGTATCATGGCTACGCACGCTTATATCGCATTCCGTTTCTCTACCACGGGTGCGCTTTAAAACCACGGCGCTGCAGTTTTTGCTTTTCTCTTCTTTCTTCTTCTCCGCCCTTAAACTGGCTCTCTTCACTGTACTACACGCAGAGACAAAGAAACAGCGCGCGCATGCGATCCCATAGATGAGATGAATATATATATATATATATAGAGAGAGAGAGAAAACTATCAGTCATAGCTCTCGTAGTATAGCCCTCTGGGCCGTTTCCTTTTTTTTTCGAAAGTAGTCCTATTAGGGTTATTATAATTACACGAAGGTATTTCGCCCTCATCAGCAGCAGTCCTTGGTATAGTTATTCTGGCGGCTAGCTTCCCACGCTATGCGTGCCGCCATCGCACCTGGTTAAGCTTTTCCTAGACGCTAGAGTTAGGCTTTGTCCGCGCAACCTTGAGCGATCGGAAAGCGCGTTTCCCCCTCTTGGCCGGCGGAGAAGGGAAGCTTCGTTCCGGCCGCGAAGCTCTCCACATCTCTGTAAGGTGCCTTGGGGATGTCTCGTGCCGAAGATGCCCTTCTCGGTGAGCGCATATTTCACCCCTCATCTTTTAAGAGGTTCAATACATACAAGCATTTGCCTAGCAAACCAGATTTTTTTTTTTTTTTTTTTTTTTTCAAGGGAATTTTCCACGTCTCAGTAATTTCTCTCGTCGTATTCGAGTGCTGATTGCCGTGTTATAGTTTGTTAACGAAGCTTTCCCTCAAGTCTAAATATTTTAAGGCAGTTTTCCTAGCCTCTAAAGCCGCTCGAGTTGGCTCTTCTCCTTGAGCGGCCATTATTCCTAGAAAGTATGCCTTCCAACTACTCCGCCCTTAAACTGGCTCTCTCAACTACTACACGCAGAGACAAAGCAACAGCGCGCGCATTAGATCCCATGGATGAGATAAATATTTACAATTAGTATTAGGGTTATAATTATATTCGAGTGCTGATTGCCGTGCTATCGTTTGCTAACGAAGCTTTCCCTCAAGTCTAAATATTTTAAGGCAGTTTGTCGTGTGCGTATCATGGCTACGCACGCTTATATCGCATTCCGTTTCTCTACCACGGGTGCGCTTTAAAACCACGGCGCTGCAATTTTTGCTTTTCTCTTCTTTCTTCTTCTCCGCCCTTAAACTGGCTCTCTCAACTACTACACGCAGAGACAAAGCAACAGCGCGCGCATTAGATCCCATAGATGAGATGAATATTTACAATTAGTATTAGGGTTATAATTATATTCGAGTGCTGATTGCCGTGCTATCGTTTGCTAACGAAGCTTTCCCTCAAGTCTAAATATTTTAAGGCAGTTTGTCGTGTGCGTATCATGGCTACGCACGCTTATATCGCATTCCGTTTCTCTACCACGGGTGCGCTTTAAAACCACGGCGCTGCAGTTTTTGCTTTTCTCTTCTTTCTTCTTCTCCGCCCTTAAACTGGCTCTCTTCACTGTACTACACGCAGAGACAAAGAAACAGCGCGCGCATGCGATCCCATAGATGAGATGAATATATATATATATATATATAGAGAGAGAGAAAACTATCAGTCATAGCTCTCGTAGTATAGCCCTCTGGGCCGTTTCCTTTTTTTTTTCGAAAGTAGTCCTATTAGGGTTATTATAATTACACGAAGGTATTTCGCCCTCATCAGCAGCAGTCCTTGGTATAGTTATTCTGGCGGCTAGCTTCCCACGCTATGCGTGCCGCCATCGCACCTGGTTAAGCTTTTCCTAGACGCTAGAGTTAGGCTTTGTCCGCGCAACCTTGAGCGATCGGAAAGCGCGTTTCCCCCTCTTGGCCGGCGGAGAAGGGAAGCTTCGTTCCGGCCGCGAAGCTCTCCACATCTCTGTAAGGTGCCTTGGGGATGTCTCGTGCCGAAGATGCCCTTCTCGGTGAGCGCATATTTCACCCCTCATCTTTTAAGAGGTTCAATACATACAAGCATTTGCCTAGCAAACCAGATTTTTTTTTTTTTTTTTCAAGGGAATTTTCCACGTCTCAGTAATTTCTCTCGTCGTATTCGAGTGCTGATTGCCGTGTTATAGTTTGTTAACGAAGCTTTCCCTCAAGTCTAAATATTTTAAGGCAGTTTTCCTAGCCTCTAAAGCCGCTCGAGTTGGCTCTTCTCCTTGAGCGGCCATTATTCCTAGAAAGTATGCCTTCCAACTACTCCGCCCTTAAACTGGCTCTCTCAACTACTACACGCAGAGACAAAGCAACAGCGCGCGCATTAGATCCCATGGATGAGATAAATATTTACAATTAGTATTAGGGTTATAATTATATTCGAGTGCTGATTGCCGTGCTATCGTTTGCTAACGAAGCTTTCCCTCAAGTCTAAATATTTTAAGGCAGTTTGTCGTGTGCGTATCATGGCTACGCACGCTTATATCGCATTCCGTTTCTCTACCACGGGTGCGCTTTAAAACCACGGCGCTGCAATTTTTGCTTTTCTCTTCTTTCTTCTTCTCCGCCCTTAAACTGGCTCTCTCAACTACTACACGCAGAGACAAAGCAACAGCGCGCGCATTAGATCCCATAGATGAGATGAATATTTACAATTAGTATTAGGGTTATAATTATATTCGAGTGCTGATTGCCGTGCTATCGTTTGCTAACGAAGCTTTCTCTCAAGTCTAAATATTTTAAGGCAGTTTGTCGTGTGCGTATCATGGCTACGCACGCTTATATCGCATTCCGTTTCTCTACCACGGGTGCGCTTTAAAACCACGGCGCTGCAGTTTTTGCTTTTCTCTTCTTTCTTCTTCTCCGCCCTTAAACTGGCTCTCTTCACTGTACTACACGCAGAGACAAAGAAACAGCGCGCGCATGCGATCCCATAGATGAGATGAATATATATATATATATATAGAGAGAGAGAGAAAACTATCAGTCATAGCTCTCGTAGTATAGCCCTCTGGGCCGTTTCCTTTTTTTTTTTCGAAAGTAGTCCTATTAGGGTTATTATAATTACACGAAGGTATTTCGCCCTCATCAGCAGCAGTCCTTGGTATAGTTATTCTGGCGGCTAGCTTCCCACGCTATGCGTGCCGCCATCGCACCTGGTTAAGCTTTTCCTAGACGCTAGAGTTAGGCTTTGTCCGCGCAACCTTGAGCGATCGGAAAGCGCGTTTCCCCCTCTTGGCCGGCGGAGAAGGGAAGCTTCGTTCCGGCCGCGAAGCTCTCCACATCTCTGTAAGGTGCCTTGGGGATGTCTCGTGCCGAAGATGCCCTTCTCGGTGAGCGCATATTTCACCCCTCATCTTTTAAGAGGTTCAATACATACAAGCATTTGCCTAGCAAACCAGATTTTTTTTTTTTTTTTTTTTTTTTTTTTTCAAGGGAATTTTCCACGTCTCAGTAATTTCTCTCGTCGTATTCGAGTGCTGATTGCCGTGTTATAGTTTGTTAACGAAGCTTTCCCTCAAGTCTAAATATTTTAAGGCAGTTTTCCTAGCCTCTAAAGCCGCTCGAGTTGGCTCTTCTCCTTGAGCGGCCATTATTCCTAGAAAGTATGCCTTCCAACTACTCCGCCCTTAAACTGGCTCTCTCAACTACTACACGCAGAGACAAAGCAACAGCGCGCGCATTAGATCCCATGGATGAGATAAATATTTACAATTAGTATTAGGGTTATAATTATATTCGAGTGCTGATTGCCGTGCTATCGTTTGCTAACGAAGCTTTCCCTCAAGTCTAAATATTTTAAGGCAGTTTGTCGTGTGCGTATCATGGCTACGCACGCTTATATCGCATTCCGTTTCTCTACCACGGGTGCGCTTTAAAACCACGGCGCTGCAATTTTTGCTTTTCTCTTCTTTCTTCTTCTCCGCCCTTAAACTGGCTCTCTCAACTACTACACGCAGAGACAAAGCAACAGCGCGCGCATTAGATCCCATAGATGAGATGAATATTTACAATTAGTATTAGGGTTATAATTATATTCGAGTGCTGATTGCCGTGCTATCGTTTGCTAACGAAGCTTTCCCTCAAGTCTAAATATTTTAAGGCAGTTTGTCGTGTGCGTATCATGGCTACGCACGCTTATATCGCATTCCGTTTCTCTACCACGGGTGCGCTTTAAAACCACGGCGCTGCAGTTTTTGCTTTTCTCTTCTTTCTTCTTCTCCGCCCTTAAACTGGCTCTCTTCACTGTACTACACGCAGAGACAAAGAAACAGCGCGCGCATGCGATCCCATAGATGAGATGAATATATATATATATATATAGAGAGAGAGAGAAAACTATCAGTCATAGCTCTCGTAGTATAGCCCTCTGGGCCGTTTCCTTTTTTTTTTCGAAAGTAGTCCTATTAGGGTTATTATAATTACACGAAGGTATTTCGCCCTCATCAGCAGCAGTCCTTGGTATAGTTATTCTGGCGGCTAGCTTCCCACGCTATGCGTGCCGCCATCGCACCTGGTTAAGCTTTTCCTAGACGCTAGAGTTAGGCTTTGTCCGCGCAACCTTGAGCGATCGGAAAGCGCGTTTCCCCCTCTTGGCCGGCGGAGAAGGGAAGCTTCGTTCCGGCCGCGAAGCTCTCCACATCTCTGTAAGGTGCCTTGGGGATGTCTCGTGCCGAAGATGCCCTTCTCGGTGAGCGCATATTTCACCCCTCATCTTTTAAGAGGTTCAATACATACAAGCATTTGCCTAGCAAACCAGATTTTTTTTTTTTTTGCAAGGGAATTTTCCACGTCTCAGTAATTTCTCTCGTCGTATTCGAGTGCTGATTGCCGTGTTATAGTTTGTTAACGAAGCTTTCCCTCAAGTCTAAATATTTTAAGGCAGTTTTCCTAGCCTCTAAAGCCGCTCGAGTTGGCTCTTCTCCTTGAGCGGCCATTATTCCTAGAAAGTATGCCTTCCAACTACTCCGCCCTTAAACTGGCTCTCTCAACTACTACACGCAGAGACAAAGCAACAGCGCGCGCATTAGATCCCATGGATGAGATAAATATTTACAATTAGTATTAGGGTTATAATTATATTCGAGTGCTGATTGCCGTGCTATCGTTTGCTAACGAAGCTTTCCCTCAAGTCTAAATATTTTAAGGCAGTTTGTCGTGTGCGTATCATGGCTACGCACGCTTATATCGCATTCCGTTTCTCTACCACGGGTGCGCTTTAAAACCACGGCGCTGCAATTTTTGCTTTTCTCTTCTTTCTTCTTCTCCGCCCTTAAACTGGCTCTCTCAACTACTACACGCAGAGACAAAGCAACAGCGCGCGCATTAGATCCCATAGATGAGATGAATATTTACAATTAGTATTAGGGTTATAATTATATTCGAGTGCTGATTGCCGTGCTATCGTTTGCTAACGAAGCTTTCCCTCAAGTCTAAATATTTTAAGGCAGTTTGTCGTGTGCGTATCATGGCTACGCACGCTTATATCGCATTCCGTTTCTCTACCACGGGTGCGCTTTAAAACCACGGCGCTGCAGTTTTTGCTTTTCTCTTCTTTCTTCTTCTCCGCCCTTAAACTGGCTCTTTTCACTGTACTACACGCAGAGACAAAGAAACAGCGCGCGCATGCGATCCCATAGATGAGATGAATATATATATATATATAGAGAGAGAGAGAGAAAACTATCAGTCATAGCTCTCGTAGTATAGCCCTCTGGGCCGTTTCCTTTTTTTTTTCGAAAGTAGTCCTATTAGGGTTATTATAATTACACGAAGGTATTTCGCCCTCATCAGCAGCAGTCCTTGGTATAGTTATTCTGGCGGCTAGCTTCCCACGCTATGCGTGCCGCCATCGCACCTGGTTAAGCTTTTCCTAGACGCTAGAGTTAGGCTTTGTCCGCGCAACCTTGAGCGATCGGAAAGCGCGTTTCCCCCTCTTGGCCGGCGGAGAAGGGAAGCTTCGTTCCGGCCGCGAAGCTCTCCACATCTCTGTAAGGTGCCTTGGGGATGTCTCGTGCCGAAGATGCCCTTCTCGGTGAGCGCATATTTCACCCCTCATCTTTTAAGAGGTTCAATACATACAAGCATTTGCCTAGCAAACCAGATTTTTTTTTTTTTTTTTTTTTTTTTTTTTTCAAGGGAATTTTCCACGTCTCAGTAATTTCTCTCGTCGTATTCGAGTGCTGATTGCCGTGTTATAGTTTGTTAACGAAGCTTTCCCTCAAGTCTAAATATTTTAAGGCAGTTTTCCTAGCCTCTAAAGCCGCTCGAGTTGGCTCTTCTCCTTGAGCGGCCATTATTCCTAGAAAGTATGCCTTCCAACTACTCCGCCCTTAAACTGGCTCTCTCAACTACTACACGCAGAGACAAAGCAACAGCGCGCGCATTAGATCCCATGGATGAGATAAATATTTACAATTAGTATTAGGGTTATAATTATATTCGAGTGCTGATTGCCGTGCTATCGTTTGCTAACGAAGCTTTCCCTCAAGTCTAAATATTTTAAGGCAGTTTGTCGTGTGCGTATCATGGCTACGCACGCTTATATCGCATTCCGTTTCTCTACCACGGGTGCGCTTTAAAACCACGGCGCTGCAATTTTTGCTTTTCTCTTCTTTCTTCTTCTCCGCCCTTAAACTGGCTCTCTCAACTACTACACGCAGAGACAAAGCAACAGCGCGCGCATTAGATCCCATAGATGAGATGAATATTTACAATTAGTATTAGGGTTATAATTATATTCGAGTGCTGATTGCCGTGCTATCGTTTGCTAACGAAGCTTTCCCTCAAGTCTAAATATTTTAAGGCAGTTTGTCGTGTGCGTATCATGGCTACGCACGCTTATATCGCATTCCGTTTCTCTACCACGGGTGCGCTTTAAAACCACGGCGCTGCAGTTTTTGCTTTTCTCTTCTTTCTTCTTCTCCGCCCTTAAACTGGCTCTCTTCACTGTACTACACGCAGAGACAAAGAAACAGCGCGCGCATGCGATCCCATAGATGAGATGAATATATATATATATATATAGAGAGAGAGAGAAAACTATCAGTCATAGCTCTCGTAGTATAGCCCTCTGGGCCGTTTCCTTTTTTTTTTTCGAAAGTAGTCCTATTAGGGTTATTATAATTACACGAAGGTATTTCGCCCTCATCAGCAGCAGTCCTTGGTATAGTTATTCTGGCGGCTAGCTTCCCACGCTATGCGTGCCGCCATCGCACCTGGTTAAGCTTTTCCTAGACGCTAGAGTTAGGCTTTGTCCGCGCAACCTTGAGCGATCGGAAAGCGCGTTTCCCCCTCTTGGCCGGCGGAGAAGGGAAGCTTCGTTCCGGCCGCGAAGCTCTCCACATCTCTGTAAGGTGCCTTGGGGATGTCTCGTGCCGAAGATGCCCTTCTCGGTGAGCGCATATTTCACCCCTCATCTTTTAAGAGGTTCAATACATACAAGCATTTGCCTAGCAAACCAGATTTTTTTTTTTTTTTTTCAAGGGAATTTTCCACGTCTCAGTAATTTCTCTCGTCGTATTCGAGTGCTGATTGCCGTGTTATAGTTTGTTAACGAAGCTTTCCCTCAAGTCTAAATATTTTAAGGCAGTTTTCCTAGCCTCTAAAGCCGCTCGAGTTGGCTCTTCTCCTTGAGCGGCCATTATTCCTAGAAAGTATGCCTTCCAACTACTCCGCCCTTAAACTGGCTCTCTCAACTACTACACGCAGAGACAAAGCAACAGCGCGCGCATTAGATCCCATGGATGAGATAAATATTTACAATTAGTATTAGGGTTATAATTATATTCGAGTGCTGATTGCCGTGCTATCGTTTGCTAACGAAGCTTTCCCTCAAGTCTAAATATTTTAAGGCAGTTTGTCGTGTGCGTATCATGGCTACGCACGCTTATATCGCATTCCGTTTCTCTACCACGGGTGCGCTTTAAAACCACGGCGCTGCAATTTTTGCTTTTCTCTTCTTTCTTCTTCTCCGCCCTTAAACTGGCTCTCTCAACTACTACACGCAGAGACAAAGCAACAGCGCGCGCATTAGATCCCATAGATGAGATGAATATTTACAATTAGTATTAGGGTTATAATTATATTCGAGTGCTGATTGCCGTGCTATCGTTTGCTAACGAAGCTTTCCCTCAAGTCTAAATATTTTAAGGCAGTTTGTCGTGTGCGTATCATGGCTACGCACGCTTATATCGCATTCCGTTTCTCTACCACGGGTGCGCTTTAAAACCACGGCGCTGCAGTTTTTGCTTTTCTCTTCTTTCTTCTTCTCCGCCCTTAAACTGGCTCTCTTCACTGTACTACACGCAGAGACAAAGAAACAGCGCGCGCATGCGATCCCATAGATGAGATGAATATATATATATATATATATAGAGAGAGAGAAAACTATCAGTCATAGCTCTCGTAGTATAGCCCTCTGGGCCGTTTCCTTTTTTTTTTCGAAAGTAGTCCTATTAGGGTTATTATAATTACACGAAGGTATTTCGCCCTCATCAGCAGCAGTCCTTGGTATAGTTATTCTGGCGGCTAGCTTCCCACGCTATGCGTGCCGCCATCGCACCTGGTTAAGCTTTTCCTAGACGCTAGAGTTAGGCTTTGTCCGCGCAACCTTGAGCGATCGGAAAGCGCGTTTCCCCCTCTTGGCCGGCGGAGAAGGGAAGCTTCGTTCCGGCCGCGAAGCTCTCCACATCTCTGTAAGGTGCCTTGGGGATGTCTCGTGCCGAAGATGCCCTTCTCGGTGAGCGCATATTTCACCCCTCATCTTTTAAGAGGTTCAATACATACAAGCATTTGCCTAGCAAACCAGATTTTTTTTTTTTTTTTTTTTTTTTTTTTCAAGGGAATTTTCCACGTCTCAGTAATTTCTCTCGTCGTATTCGAGTGCTGATTGCCGTGTTATAGTTTGTTAACGAAGCTTTCCCTCAAGTCTAAATATTTTAAGGCAGTTTTCCTAGCCTCTAAAGCCGCTCGAGTTGGCTCTTCTCCTTGAGCGGCCATTATTCCTAGAAAGTATGCCTTCCAACTACTCCGCCCTTAAACTGGCTCTCTCAACTACTACACGCAGAGACAAAGCAACAGCGCGCGCATTAGATCCCATGGATGAGATAAATATTTACAATTAGTATTAGGGTTATAATTATATTCGAGTGCTGATTGCCGTGCTATCGTTTGCTAACGAAGCTTTCCCTCAAGTCTAAATATTTTAAGGCAGTTTGTCGTGTGCGTATCATGGCTACGCACGCTTATATCGCATTCCGTTTCTCTACCACGGGTGCGCTTTAAAACCACGGCGCTGCAATTTTTGCTTTTCTCTTCTTTCTTCTTCTCCGCCCTTAAACTGGCTCTCTCAACTACTACACGCAGAGACAAAGCAACAGCGCGCGCATTAGATCCCATAGATGAGATGAATATTTACAATTAGTATTAGGGTTATAATTATATTCGAGTGCTGATTGCCGTGCTATCGTTTGCTAACGAAGCTTTCCCTCAAGTCTAAATATTTTAAGGCAGTTTGTCGTGTGCGTATCATGGCTACGCACGCTTATATCGCATTCCGTTTCTCTACCACGGGTGCGCTTTAAAACCACGGCGCTGCAGTTTTTGCTTTTCTCTTCTTTCTTCTTCTCCGCCCTTAAACTGGCTCTCTTCACTGTACTACACGCAGAGACAAAGAAACAGCGCGCGCATGCGATCCCATAGATGAGATGAATATATATATATATATATAGAGAGAGAGAGAAAACTATCAGTCATAGCTCTCGTAGTATAGCCCTCTGGGCCGTTTCCTTTTTTTTTTCGAAAGTAGTCCTATTAGGGTTATTATAATTACACGAAGGTATTTCGCCCTCATCAGCAGCAGTCCTTGGTATAGTTATTCTGGCGGCTAGCTTCCCACGCTATGCGTGCCGCCATCGCACCTGGTTAAGCTTTTCCTAGACGCTAGAGTTAGGCTTTGTCCGCGCAACCTTGAGCGATCGGAAAGCGCGTTTCCCCCTCTTGGCCGGCGGAGAAGGGAAGCTTCGTTCCGGCCGCGAAGCTCTCCACATCTCTGTAAGGTGCCTTGGGGATGTCTCGTGCCGAAGATGCCCTTCTCGGTGAGCGCATATTTCACCCCTCATCTTTTAAGAGGTTCAATACATACAAGCATTTGCCTAGCAAACCAGATTTTTTTTTTTTTTTTTTTTTCAAGGGAATTTTCCACGTCTCAGTAATTTCTCTCGTCGTATTCGAGTGCTGATTGCCGTGTTATAGTTTGTTAACGAAGCTTTCCCTCAAGTCTAAATATTTTAAGGCAGTTTTCCTAGCCTCTAAAGCCGCTCGAGTTGGCTCTTCTCCTTGAGCGGCCATTATTCCTAGAAAGTATGCCTTCCAACTACTCCGCCCTTAAACTGGCTCTCTCAACTACTACACGCAGAGACAAAGCAACAGCGCGCGCATTAGATCCCATGGATGAGATAAATATTTACAATTAGTATTAGGGTTATAATTATATTCGAGTGCTGATTGCCGTGCTATCGTTTGCTAACGAAGCTTTCCCTCAAGTCTAAATATTTTAAGGCAGTTTGTCGTGTGCGTATCATGGCTACGCACGCTTATATCGCATTCCGTTTCTCTACCACGGGTGCGCTTTAAAACCACGGCGCTGCAATTTTTGCTTTTCTCTTCTTTCTTCTTCTCCGCCCTTAAACTGGCTCTCTCAACTACTACACGCAGAGACAAAGCAACAGCGCGCGCATTAGATCCCATAGATGAGATGAATATTTACAATTAGTATTAGGGTTATAATTATATTCGAGTGCTGATTGCCGTGCTATCGTTTGCTAACGAAGCTTTCCCTCAAGTCTAAATATTTTAAGGCAGTTTGTCGTGTGCGTATCATGGCTACGCACGCTTATATCGCATTCCGTTTCTCTACCACGGGTGCGCTTTAAAACCACGGCGCTGCAGTTTTTGCTTTTCTCTTCTTTCTTCTTCTCCGCCCTTAAACTGGCTCTCTTCACTGTACTACACGCAGAGACAAAGAAACAGCGCGCGCATGCGATCCCATAGATGAGATGAATATATATATATATATAGAGAGAGAGAGAGAAAACTATCAGTCATAGCTCTCGTAGTATAGCCCTCTGGGCCGTTTCCTTTTTTTTTTCGAAAGTAGTCCTATTAGGGTTATTATAATTACACGAAGGTATTTCGCCCTCATCAGCAGCAGTCCTTGGTATAGTTATTCTGGCGGCTAGCTTCCCACGCTATGCGTGCCGCCATCGCACCTGGTTAAGCTTTTCCTAGACGCTAGAGTTAGGCTTTGTCCGCGCAACCTTGAGCGATCGGAAAGCGCGTTTCCCCCTCTTGGCCGGCGGAGAAGGGAAGCTTCGTTCCGGCCGCGAAGCTCTCCACATCTCTGTAAGGTGCCTTGGGGATGTCTCGTGCCGAAGATGCCCTTCTCGGTGAGCGCATATTTCACCCCTCATCTTTTAAGAGGTTCAATACATACAAGCATTTGCCTAGCAAACCAGATTTTTTTTTTTTTTTTTTTTTTTTTTTTCAAGGGAATTTTCCACGTCTCAGTAATTTCTCTCGTCGTATTCGAGTGCTGATTGCCGTGTTATAGTTTGTTAACGAAGCTTTCCCTCAAGTCTAAATATTTTAAGGCAGTTTTCCTAGCCTCTAAAGCCGCTCGAGTTGGCTCTTCTCCTTGAGCGGCCATTATTCCTAGAAAGTATGCCTTCCAACTACTCCGCCCTTAAACTGGCTCTCTCAACTACTACACGCAGAGACAAAGCAACAGCGCGCGCATTAGATCCCATAGATGAGATAAATATTTACAATTAGTATTAGGGTTATAATTATATTCGAGTGCTGATTGCCGTGCTATCGTTTGCTAACGAAGCTTTCCCTCAAGTCTAAATATTTTAAGGCAGTTTGTCGTGTGCGTATCATGGCTACGCACGCTTATATCGCATTCCGTTTCTCTACCACGGGTGCGCTTTAAAACCACGGCGCTGCAATTTTTGCTTTTCTCTTCTTTCTTCTTCTCCGCCCTTAAACTGGCTCTCTCAACTACTACACGCAGAGACAAAGCAACAGCGCGCGCATTAGATCCCATAGATGAGATGAATATTTACAATTAGTATTAGGGTTATAATTATATTCGAGTGCTGATTGCCGTGCTATCGTTTGCTAACGAAGCTTTCCCTCAAGTCTAAATATTTTAAGGCAGTTTGTCGTGTGCGTATCATGGCTACGCACGCTTATATCGCATTCCGTTTCTCTACCACGGGTGCGCTTTAAAACCACGGCGCTGCAGTTTTTGCTTTTCTCTTCTTTCTTCTTCTCCGCCCTTAAACTGGCTCTCTTCACTGTACTACACGCAGAGACAAAGAAACAGCGCGCGCATGCGATCCCATAGATGAGATGAATATATATATATATATATAGAGAGAGAGAGAAAACTATCAGTCATAGCTCTCGTAGTATAGCCCTCTGGGCCGTTTCCTTTTTTTTTTCGAAAGTAGTCCTATTAGGGTTATTATAATTACACGAAGGTATTTCGCCCTCATCAGCAGCAGTCCTTGGTATAGTTATTCTGGCGGCTAGCTTCCCACGCTATGCGTGCCGCCATCGCACCTGGTTAAGCTTTTCCTAGACGCTAGAGTTAGGCTTTGTCCGCGCAACCTTGAGCGATCGGAAAGCGCGTTTCCCCCTCTTGGCCGGCGGAGAAGGGAAGCTTCGTTCCGGCCGCGAAGCTCTCCACATCTCTGTAAGGTGCCTTGGGGATGTCTCGTGCCGAAGATGCCCTTCTCGGTGAGCGCATATTTCACCCCTCATCTTTTAAGAGGTTCAATACATACAAGCATTTGCCTAGCAAACCAGATTTTTTTTTTTTTTTTTTTTTTTTTCAAGGGAATTTTCCACGTCTCAGTAATTTCTCTCGTCGTATTCGAGTGCTGATTGCCGTGTTATAGTTTGTTAACGAAGCTTTCCCTCAAGTCTAAATATTTTAAGGCAGTTTTCCTAGCCTCTAAAGCCGCTCGAGTTGGCTCTTCTCCTTGAGCGGCCATTATTCCTAGAAAGTATGCCTTCCAACTACTCCGCCCTTAAACTGGCTCTCTCAACTACTACACGCAGAGACAAAGCAACAGCGCGCGCATTAGATCCCATGGATGAGATAAATATTTACAATTAGTATTAGGGTTATAATTATATTCGAGTGCTGATTGCCGTGCTATCGTTTGCTAACGAAGCTTTCCCTCAAGTCTAAATATTTTAAGGCAGTTTGTCGTGTGCGTATCATGGCTACGCACGCTTATATCGCATTCCGTTTCTCTACCACGGGTGCGCTTTAAAACCACGGCGCTGCAATTTTTGCTTTTCTCTTCTTTCTTCTTCTCCGCCCTTAAACTGGCTCTCTCAACTACTACACGCAGAGACAAAGCAACAGCGCGCGCATTAGATCCCATAGATGAGATGAATATTTACAATTAGTATTAGGGTTATAATTATATTCGAGTGCTGATTGCCGTGCTATCGTTTGCTAACGAAGCTTTCCCTCAAGTCTAAATATTTTAAGGCAGTTTGTCGTGTGCGTATCATGGCTACGCACGCTTATATCGCATTCCGTTTCTCTACCACGGGTGCGCTTTAAAACCACGGCGCTGCAGTTTTTGCTTTTCTCTTCTTTCTTCTTCTCCGCCCTTAAACTGGCTCTCTTCACTGTACTACACGCAGAGACAAAGAAACAGCGCGCGCATGCGATCCCATAGATGAGATGAATATATATATATATATATATAGAGAGAGAGAGAAAACTATCAGTCATAGCTCTCGTAGTATAGCCCTCTGGGCCGTTTCCTTTTTTTTTTCGAAAGTAGTCCTATTAGGGTTATTATAATTACACGAAGGTATTTCGCCCTCATCAGCAGCAGTCCTTGGTATAGTTATTCTGGCGGCTAGCTTCCCACGCTATGCGTGCCGCCATCGCACCTGGTTAAGCTTTTCCTAGACGCTAGAGTTAGGCTTTGTCCGCGCAACCTTGAGCGATCGGAAAGCGCGTTTCCCCCTCTTGGCCGGCGGAGAAGGGAAGCTTCGTTCCGGCCGCGAAGCTCTCCACATCTCTGTAAGGTGCCTTGGGGATGTCTCGTGCCGAAGATGCCCTTCTCGGTGAGCGCATATTTCACCCCTCATCTTTTAAGAGGTTCAATACATACAAGCATTTGCCTAGCAAACCAGATTTTTTTTTTTTTTTTTTTTTTTTTTCAAGGGAATTTTCCACGTCTCAGTAATTTCTCTCGTCGTATTCGAGTGCTGATTGCCGTGTTATAGTTTGTTAACGAAGCTTTCCCTCAAGTCTAAATATTTTAAGGCAGTTTTCCTAGCCTCTAAAGCCGCTCGAGTTGGCTCTTCTCCTTGAGCGGCCATTATTCCTAGAAAGTATGCCTTCCAACTACTCCGCCCTTAAACTGGCTCTCTCAACTACTACACGCAGAGACAAAGCAACAGCGCGCGCATTAGATCCCATGGATGAGATAAATATTTACAATTAGTATTAGGGTTATAATTATATTCGAGTGCTGATTGCCGTGCTATCGTTTGCTAACGAAGCTTTCCCTCAAGTCTAAATATTTTAAGGCAGTTTGTCGTGTGCGTATCATGGCTACGCACGCTTATATCGCATTCCGTTTCTCTACCACGGGTGCGCTTTAAAACCACGGCGCTGCAATTTTTGCTTTTCTCTTCTTTCTTCTTCTCCGCCCTTAAACTGGCTCTCTCAACTACTACACGCAGAGACAAAGCAACAGCGCGCGCATTAGATCCCATAGATGAGATGAATATTTACAATTAGTATTAGGGTTATAATTATATTCGAGTGCTGATTGCCGTGCTATCGTTTGCTAACGAAGCTTTCCCTCAAGTCTAAATATTTTGAGGCAGTTTGTCGTGTGCGTATCATGGCTACGCACGCTTATATCGCATTCCGTTTCTCTACCACGGGTGCGCTTTAAAACCACGGCGCTGCAGTTTTTGCTTTTCTCTTCTTTCTTCTTCTCCGCCCTTAAACTGGCTCTCTTCACTGTACTACACGCAGAGACAAAGAAACAGCGCGCGCATGCGATCCCATAGATGAGATGAATATATATATATATATATAGAGAGAGAGAGAAAACTATCAGTCATAGCTCTCGTAGTATAGCCCTCTGGGCCGTTTCCTTTTTTTTTTCGAAAGTAGTCCTATTAGGGTTATTATAATTACACGAAGGTATTTCGCCCTCATCAGCAGCAGTCCTTGGTATAGTTATTCTGGCGGCTAGCTTCCCACGCTATGCGTGCCGCCATCGCACCTGGTTAAGCTTTTCCTAGACGCTAGAGTTAGGCTTTGTCCGCGCAACCTTGAGCGATCGGAAAGCGCGTTTCCCCCTCTTGGCCGGCGGAGAAGGGAAGCTTCGTTCCGGCCGCGAAGCTCTCCACATCTCTGTAAGGTGCCTTGGGGATGTCTCGTGCCGAAGATGCCCTTCTCGGTGAGCGCATATTTCACCCCTCATCTTTTAAGAGGTTCAATACATACAAGCATTTGCCTAGCAAACCAGATTTTTTTTTTTTTTTTTTTTTCAAGGGAATTTTCCACGTCTCAGTAATTTCTCTCGTCGTATTCGAGTGCTGATTGCCGTGTTATAGTTTGTTAACGAAGCTTTCCCTCAAGTCTAAATATTTTAAGGCAGTTTTCCTAGCCTCTAAAGCCGCTCGAGTTGGCTCTTCTCCTTGAGCGGCCATTATTCCTAGAAAGTATGCCTTCCAACTACTCCGCCCTTAAACTGGCTCTCTGAACTACTACACGCAGAGACAAAGCAACAGCGCGCGCATTAGATCCCATGGATGAGATAAATATTTACAATTAGTATTAGGGTTATAATTATATTCGAGTGCTGATTGCCGTGCTATCGTTTGCTAACGAAGCTTTCCCTCAAGTCTAAATATTTTAAGGCAGTTTGTCGTGTGCGTATCATGGCTACGCACGCTTATATCGCATTCCGTTTCTCTACCACGGGTGCGCTTTAAAACCACGGCGCTGCAATTTTTGCTTTTCTCTTCTTTCTTCTTCTCCGCCCTTAAACTGGCTCTCTCAACTACTACACGCAGAGACAAAGCAACAGCGCGCGCATTAGATCCCATAGATGAGATGAATATTTACAATTAGTATTAGGGTTATAATTATATTCGAGTGCTGATTGCCGTGCTATCGTTTGCTAACGAAGCTTTCCCTCAAGTCTAAATATTTTAAGGCAGTTTGTCGTGTGCGTATCATGGCTACGCACGCTTATATCGCATTCCGTTTCTCTACCACGGGTGCGCTTTAAAACCACGGCGCTGCAGTTTTTGCTTTTCTCTTCTTTCTTCTTCTCCGCCCTTAAACTGGCTCTCTTCACTGTACTACACGCAGAGACAAAGAAACAGCGCGCGCATGCGATCCCATAGATGAGATGAATATATATATATATATATATAGAGAGAGAGAAAACTATCAGTCATAGCTCTCGTAGTATAGCCCTCTGGGCCGTTTCCTTTTTTTTTTTCGAAAGTAGTGCTATTAGGGTTATTATAATTACACGAAGGTATTTCGCCCTCATCAGCAGCAGTCCTTGGTATAGTTATTCTGGCGGCTAGCTTCCCACGCTATGCGTGCCGCCATCGCACCTGGTTAAGCTTTTCCTAGACGCTAGAGTTAGGCTTTGTCCGCGCAACCTTGAGCGATCGGAAAGCGCGTTTCCCCCTCTTGGCCGGCGGAGAAGGGAAGCTTCGTTCCGGCCGCGAAGCTCTCCACATCTCTGTAAGGTGCCTTGGGGATGTCTCGTGCCGAAGATGCCCTTCTCGGTGAGCGCATATTTCACCCCTCATCTTTTAAGAGGTTCAATACATACAAGCATTTGCCTAGCAAACCAGATTTTTTTTTTTTTTTTTTTTTTTTTTTTTTCAAGGGAATTTTCCACGTCTCAGTAATTTCTCTCGTCGTATTCGAGTGCTGATTGCCGTGTTATAGTTTGTTAACGAAGCTTTCCCTCAAGTCTAAATATTTTAAGGCAGTTTTCCTAGCCTCTAAAGCCGCTCGAGTTGGCTCTTCTCCTTGAGCGGCCATTATTCCTAGAAAGTATGCCTTCCAACTACTCCGCCCTTAAACTGGCTCTCTCAACTACTACACGCAGAGACAAAGCAACAGCGCGCGCATTAGATCCCATAGATGAGATAAATATTTACAATTAGTATTAGGGTTATAATTATATTCGAGTGCTGATTGCCGTGCTATCGTTTGCTAACGAAGCTTTCCCTCAAGTCTAAATATTTTAAGGCAGTTTGTCGTGTGCGTATCATGGCTACGCACGCTTATATCGCATTCCGTTTCTCTACCACGGGTGCGCTTTAAAACCACGGCGCTGATATTTTTGCTTTTCTCTTCTTTCTTCTTCTCCGCCCTTAAACTGGCTCTCTCAACTACTACACGCAGAGACAAAGCAACAGCGCGCGCATTAGATCCCATAGATGAGATGAATATTTACAATTAGTATTAGGGTTATAATTATATTCGAGTGCTGATTGCCGTGCTATCGTTTGCTAACGAAGCTTTCCCTCAAGTCTAAATATTTTAAGGCAGTTTGTCGTGTGCGTATCATGGCTACGCACGCTTATATCGCATTCCGTTTCTCTACCACGGGTGCGCTTTAAAACCACGGCGCTGCAGTTTTTGCTTTTCTCTTCTTTCTTCTTCTCCGCCCTTAAACTGGCTCTCTTCACTGTACTACACGCAGAGACAAAGAAACAGCGCGCGCATGCGATCCCATAGATGAGATGAATATATATATATATATATAGAGAGAGAGAGAAAACTATCAGTCATAGCTCTCGTAGTATAGCCCTCTGGGCCGTTTCCTTTTTTTTTTCGAAAGTAGTCCTATTAGGGTTATTATAATTACACGAAGGTATTTCGCCCTCATCAGCAGCAGTCCTTGGTATAGTTATTCTGGCGGCTAGCTTCCCACGCTATGCGTGCCGCCATCGCACCTGGTTAAGCTTTTCCTAGACGCTAGAGTTAGGCTTTGTCCGCGCAACCTTGAGCGATCGGAAAGCGCGTTTCCCCCTCTTGGCCGGCGGAGAAGGGAAGCTTCGTTCCGGCCGCGAAGCTCTCCACATCTCTGTAAGGTGCCTTGGGGATGTCTCGTGCCGAAGATGCCCTTCTCGGTGAGCGCATATTTCACCCCTCATCTTTTAAGAGGTTCAATACATACAAGCATTTGCCTAGCAAACCAGATTTTTTTTTTTTTTTTTCAAGGGAATTTTCCACGTCTCAGTAATTTCTCTCGTCGTATTCGAGTGCTGATTGCCGTGTTATAGTTTGTTAACGAAGCTTTCCCTCAAGTCTAAATATTTTAAGGCAGTTTTCCTAGCCTCTAAAGCCGCTCGAGTTGGCTCTTCTCCTTGAGCGGCCATTATTCCTAGAAAGTATGCCTTCCAACTACTCCGCCCTTAAACTGGCTCTCTCAACTACTACACGCAGAGACAAAGCAACAGCGCGCGCATTAGATCCCATAGATGAGATAAATATTTACAATTAGTATTAGGGTTATAATTATATTCGAGTGCTGATTGCCGTGCTATCGTTTGCTAACGAAGCTTTCCCTCAAGTCTAAATATTTTAAGGCAGTTTGTCGTGTGCGTATCATGGCTACGCACGCTTATATCGCATTCCGTTTCTCTACCACGGGTGCGCTTTAAAACCACGGCGCTGCAATTTTTGCTTTTCTCTTCTTTCTTCTTCTCCGCCCTTAAACTGGCTCTCTCAACTACTACACGCAGAGACAAAGCAACAGCGCGCGCATTAGATCCCATAGATGAGATGAATATTTACAATTAGTATTAGGGTTATAATTATATTCGAGTGCTGATTGCCGTGCTATCGTTTGCTAACGAAGCTTTCCCTCAAGTCTAAATATTTTAAGGCAGTTTGTCGTGTGCGTATCATGGCTACGCACGCTTATATCGCATTCCGTTTCTCTACCACGGGTGCGCTTTAAAACCACGGCGCTGCAGTTTTTGCTTTTCTCTTCTTTCTTCTTCTCCGCCCTTAAACTGGCTCTCTTCACTGTACTACACGCAGAGACAAAGAAACAGCGCGCGCATGCGATCCCATAGATGAGATGAATATATATATATATATAGAGAGAGAGAGAGAAAACTATCAGTCATAGCTCTCGTAGTATAGCCCTCTGGGCCGTTTCCTTTTTTTTTTCGAAAGTAGTCCTATTAGGGTTATTATAATTACACGAAGGTATTTCGCCCTCATCAGCAGCAGTCCTTGGTATAGTTATTCTGGCGGCTAGCTTCCCACGCTATGCGTGCCGCCATCGCACCTGGTTAAGCTTTTCCTAGACGCTAGAGTTAGGCTTTGTCCGCGCAACCTTGAGCGATCGGAAAGCGCGTTTCCCCCTCTTGGCCGGCGGAGAAGGGAAGCTTCGTTCCGGCCGCGAAGCTCTCCACATCTCTGTAAGGTGCCTTGGGGATGTCTCGTGCCGAAGATGCCCTTCTCGGTGAGCGCATATTTCACCCCTCATCTTTTAAGAGGTTCAATACATACAAGCATTTGCCTAGCAAACCAGATTTTTTTTTTTTTTTTTCAAGGGAATTTTCCACGTCTCAGTAATTTCTCTCGTCGTATTCGAGTGCTGATTGCCGTGTTATAGTTTGTTAACGAAGCTTTCCCTCAAGTCTAAATATTTTAAGGCAGTTTTCCTAGCCTCTAAAGCCGCTCGAGTTGGCTCTTCTCCTTGAGCGGCCATTATTCCTAGAAAGTATGCCTTCCAACTACTCGGAATCTTTCTGGGCAACATCGAAGGGTCACGAGTTCAAATCACCTGTTATGTTCCTTTTTTTTTCTGCCCCTTTTTCTTTCTTTTTTTTTCCTTTTTTTCTTTCTTTCTTTTAATGTCTTTTCCTTTATTTTATCACTGTACGGGAACCCTCCTAAAAAAATATATATATATATATTTATATAGATCTTCAAATATTTATGGCCTCACACTCACATGTGCAGGTCATAAATACCAGGTTCTCTAGCCGAGTGCCATCCATGCGGTATAACCGAGCTCAGATTGGTCCACCTTGACTGACCAAGTAGGGCACCACTGTAGGTTAAATGGGGCGTACAACTCCTGCGGGACCCGCCGTGGTTGCTCAGTGGTTATGGTGTTAGACTGCTGAGCACGAGGTCGCGGGATCGGACCCCGACCACGGCGGCCGCATTTCGATGGGGGCGAAATGCGAAAACACCCGTGTACTTAGAATTAGGTGCACGTTAAAGAACCCCAGGTGGTCGAAATTTTCGGAGTCCTCCACTACGGCGTGCATAATCAGAAAGTGGTTTTGTCACGTAAAACCCCATAAATTAATTTTTAATTTAACTCCTACGGGGACGGTAGAGTATCCGTCTCCAGTGCAAGAGGACCGTGATTCAAATCCCGGTGCCGCGCTATTCTCCACCGGAAAATACCAAAAAAAAAAAAACGTGTGTTGAGAAAATTGCACAAACAGGCCTGGAGTGCGGCCTGATCCCGGTGACCAGAACCGGTAACGCACTCTCTCACCAGAGCAGGATTGGCCACCCTGGTGCAGTACTTGGCCACAACCTCCTATATGAATACAACAATCAAACCCCGGCCCTCAGTCCCCAGCAGCCGCGAAGCAACTGACCACGGCGGCGGTCAGATCTGTGACGCTGCAGAGGGTGCTAAGAATACCTGGCTCCGGACAGGCCGCCATTGGAATCTGAACCTGGCAACGTTTAACGTTAGAACGCTATCTAGTGAGGCGAGTCTAGCAGTGTTATTGGAGGAATTAGAGGGTAGTAAATGGGATATAATAGGGCTCAGTGAGGTTAGGAGGACAAAAGAAGCATATACAGTGCTAAAAAGCGGGCATGTACTGTGCTACCGGGGCTTAGCGGAGAGACGAGAACTAGGAGTCGGATTCCTGATTAATAAGGAAATAGCTGGTAACATACAGGAATTCTATAGCATTAACGAGAGGGTGGCATGTCTTGTTGTGAAACTTAATAAGAGGTACAAAATGAAGGTTGTTCAGGTCTACGCTCCTACATCTAGTCATGATGACCAGGAAGTCGAAAGCTTTTATGAAGACGTAGAATCGGCGATGGGTAAAGTCAAAACAAAATACACTATACTGATGGGCGACTTCAATGCCAGGGTAGGCAAGAAGCAGGCTGGAGACAAGTCAGTGGGGGAATATGGCATAGGCTCTAGGAATAGCAGAGGAGAATTATTAGTAGAGTTTGCAGAACAGAATAATATGCGTATAATGAATACCTTTTTCCGCAAGCGGGTTAGCCGAAAGTGGACGTGGAGGAGCCCGAATGGTGAGACTAGAAATGAAATCGACTTCATACTCTGCGCGAACCCTGACATCATTCAAGATGTAGACGTGCTCGGCAAGGTACGCTGCAGTGACCACAGGATGGTAAGAACTCGAATTAGCCTAGACTTGAGGAGGGAACGAAAGAAACTGGTACACAAGAAGCCAATCAATGAGTTAGCGGTAAGAGGGAAACTAGAGGAATTCCGGATCAAACTACAGAACAGGTATTCGGCTTTAACTCAGGAAGAGGACCTTAGTGTTGAAGCAATGAACGACAATCTCACGGGCATCATTAAGGAGTGCGCAATAGAAGTCGGTGGTAACGCCGTTAGACAGGAAACCAGTAAGCTATCGCAGGAGACGAAAGATCTGATCAAGAAACGCCAATGTATGAAAGCCTCTAATCCTACAGCTAGAATAGAACTGGCAGAACTTTCTAAGTTAATCAACAAGCGTAAGACAGCGGACATCAGGAACTATAATATGGATAGAATTGAACAGGCTCTCAGGAACGGAGGAAGCCTAAAAACAGTGAAGAAGAAACTAGGAATAGGCAAGAATCAGATGTGTGCGTTAAGAGACAAAGCCGGCAATATCGTTACTAATATGGACGAGATAGTTCAAGTGGCTGAGGAGTTCTATAGAGATTTATACAGTACCAGTGGCACCCACGACGATAGTGGAAGAGAGAATAGCCTAGAGGAATTCGAAATCCCACAGGTAACGCCAGAAGAAGTAAAGAAAGCCTTAGGAGCTATGCAAAGGGGGAAGGCAGCTGGGGAGGATCAGGTAACAGCAGATTTGTTGAAGGATGGTGGTCAGATTGTTCTAGAGAAACTGGCCACCCTGTATACGCAATGCCTCATAACCTCGAGCGTACCGGAATCTTGGAAGAACGCTAACATAATCCTAATCCATAAGAAAGGGGACGCCAAAGACTTGAAAAATTATAGACCGATCAGCTTACTGTCCGTTGCCTACAAAGTATTTACTAAGGTAATCGCACATAGAATCAGGAACACCTTAGACTTCTGTCAGCCAAAGGACCAGGCAGGATTCCGTAAAGGCTACTCAACAATAGACCATATTCGCACTATCAATCAAGTGATAGAGAAATGTGCAGAATATAACCAACCCTTATATATAGCTTTCATTGATTACGAGAAAGCGTTTGATTCAGTCGAAACCTCAGCAGTCATGGAGGCATTACGGAATCAGGGTGTAGATGAGCCATATGTAAAAATACTGGAAGATATCTATAGCGGCTCCACAGCCACCGTAGTCCTCCACAAAGAAAGCAACAAAATCCCTATAAAGAAAGGCGTCAGACAGGGAGATACGATATCTCCAATGCTATTCACAGCATGTTTACAGGAGGTATTCAGAGGCCTGGAGTGGGAAGAATTGGGGATAAAAGTCGATGGAGAATACCTTAGCAACTTGCGATTCGCTGATGATATTGCCTTGCTTAGTAACTCAGGAGACCAATTGCAATGCATGCTCACTGACCTGGAGAGGCAAAGCAGAAGGGTGGGTCTGAAAATTAATCTGCAGAAAACTAAAGTACTGTTTAACAGTCTCGGAAGAGAACAGCAGTTTACGATAGGTAGCGAAACACTGGAAGTGGTAAGGGAATACATCTACTTAGGGCAGGTAGTGACCACGGATCCGGATCATGAGACTGAAATAACCAGAAGAATAAGAATGGGTTGGGGTGCGTTTGGCAGGCATTCTCAAATCATGAACAGTAGGTTGCCACTATCCCTCAAAAGGAAAGTGTACAACAGCTGTGTGTTACCAGTACTCACATATGGGGCAGAAACCTGGAGGCTTACGAAAAGGGTTCTGCTGAAATTGAGAACGACGCAACGAGCTATGGAAAGAAGAATGATGGGTGTAACGTTAAGGGATAAGAAAAGAGCAGATTGGGTGAGGCAACAAACGCGGGTAAACGACATCTTAGTTGAAATCAAGAAAAAGAAATGGGCATGGGCCGGACATGTAATGAGGAGGGAAGATAACCGATGGTCACTAAGAGCTACGGACTGGATTCCAAGAGAAGGGAAGCGTAGCAGGGGGCGGCAGAGAGTTAGGTGGGCAGATGACATTAAGACGTTTGCAGGGACAACATGGCCACAATTAGTACATGACCGGGGTAGTTGGAGAAGTATGGGAGAGGCCTTTGCCCTGCAGTGGGCGTAACTAGGCTGATGATGATGATGATGATGAATAAACATGTCAAGCATTGCATATAGTTTTGTGCAGGTATACAAGTAAGTTCTTGTTTTTTTCTTAATATGGCTGTCAGTAAAACAATTTTAGCATTTTTCTTTTGTTCTTCAGGTATTTTGAGTGGTATTGTTGTGTCATTACAAGTGAATTTTCCTTTTCATTAGTTGTCGTGACTATGTCATAGATGTCGGCCAGTTTTGCGCAATATCTCAATGAGTATATCAGAAGCTTTCAGTGCGCATATCAGACGCTCTTCTATACTTCGGTCTTTAGGGCATTACATAAAAATCTTTTATATCTGTGTACATAAATCGACCTTCACGTTTTCTAGAGTTAAATTTTTTTTCACTGTCTGTGAACTCTTGTGTTGTTTAGTTATGTACATGTCGTGCATTTTTCACTTTTGTTCATTTGCTGAGCATGTATCATACCAAGTTATGCGAAAATATTTGTTTTTGGAAATGGAAGTCAATAAAACGAGGCCAACGATCTGTTGTGTTGGAAGTGGAATTTACATATGCTCTAGCACATGCTGGCACGCTCAAAGTATGGACGAGGCTGCGTACATGCAAACACATCAAGAACCCAGGGCGCACAACGCGCCAGTTCACAATGGCAATCTCTGGCGTAGTGCGCGCGCGCTGTGAAAAAATTACGCGGCGCGGACAGGCAAAAAGAATGCAAAAGTAAAGGTGCACAGGACATGGGAAAGGGTGGAAAGGGAGCAGAGTGGGTCGTCATAATAAAAACAAAAAGCAAAGAGCGCAGGGGGTAGGAGGCAGCGCGCGCCTGGTGTTCCTTTTGCCATGTGTCATATGTAAGAGGCATGGGGCATAAAAAGAAGAGGACGATGTGCGCCGACCGGTCCGAATGACACGAGCCCTCAAGGCGCGTGACCCGAGTTATGATCGGAGAAGTGGTGCCAAGCTGGGATTAGCGACGTGGCTCTGGGCCAAGAAGGTGGGAGCACCAGCTTCGCACTGGCGACGGGAGCCATAGAGGTTCGGACTGGCCCGTGAAGCTGGCTTCCCAGAGTATGGCCGTCGACCTCGGCAACGTTCGAGTGAAGCTCCCTGGAACTGCTGCAGCCTCCCACGGTGCTGCCGGGCACTCCAGGAATTGAATCCCCATTCTTCGGCAGACCAGCACGGACGGTATTCGGAGAAGCGGCGGAACCCGGTGTTAGGCCATACAGGCAGGCCGAGTGAAACGTCACGAACATAGTTCGGGACACCGACATCCGAGAATGAGGAGCGGGCCGGCCAGTACCAAGGAAACAAAACTTGCGGAGTCGGTAGGAGCAATGATGGTGACCAAGAGCTGACGCATATCGGACTTGGAGTGACGTGCGACAACGGAACCTTGTTATACCCATGTCACACGGACGCGGCTAAAGTGCTTTTAACTCCAATCAACCAAGGACTTCTTTATCTCGAGCGAGATGAGCGCCGTGTCACACGGCAGTCCTTTAGCAAAGGAAGTTTAAGGAAGTTTATAGCGAAAGGAGATGGAAGATCTCCCTTGCAGACGGAAGGGAGTAGTACTCTTGTTCCCAGCGTGCTTGAATTTCGAGTCAAGAAATCACCCTCATTTTTATTAATTTTACTTTTACCAGCAATTATAACTGTTTTTATTGCATATAATATAGTATTTGAGCACTGACAAAGATATTTAAGTTGAGCAGCTACATTCGACTCTCGAACCGGGCGTTCTCGGAAGGGCTGCTGCGTTTGCCCTGACTGCGCCATTTTTTGTTGTTTTGGTCAACGCAATCGCATGTCTCGCGCATGCGGAATTAGTGATTCACGTCGTTCCCAAGATTTTATAGCAATATATAACGTGTTTCTTTCATGAGTGCGTACGAGGTGAACAGCGGAGGAAGAAGACGACGTTTCCACGCAGACGTGCTTTCCTTGCGTTCCTTGGAAATTGCTCGACAGCAAAGAAAATCTCGCCCTTATCCGGATATGAAGCTCCTCGGACGCCTATGGGGACCTGTGGACTTTGGTGAGGGCTCTTCTTTGCCTTGTCCTACTAATCCTGCTCGTCTGATCGACTCAAAACAAGCACGGCTGGCGCTGAAGCCTTGTGCGGCCGCGCCGCCGCGCTCACCCGACGAAGAAGTGTTTGTGTCAGATGTGAGCTCCTCATCTGTACCTTCAACTGGACTGCTGCGCGTGACAACATCCATGCCAGCTATGCAGCCGAAGTGTGCAACCGATAGCTCGAATACCCAAGATGCGACACCGAAGGACAGTCCACTTCGTGATGTGAATGTGAACCTATCCGCAACCATGCCGACGCACACTGGTGATCCTATGAACGTGCAGCCCTCTGGCGGTTCGACGAATGCAGCCAAGCGAAATCCCCGTATCAACGTGCTTCAAGAAGACGCCATCGCATCGGAGTAATCGGCAAAAAAGGTAACGGCCACACCAGACAATTCCTCCACGGCCTCCCCTATGCCCGCTCCCTCTCAGTCTTACCCAACGCCCACCCCTTCTCAATCCTATCGAGTTCATATACGCCCCTTTCATGCTACGACATAACTTCAGTAGCCACAAAATATGTCCAAAGGGTCATCGACTAATCTCTTGAAACCATTCAATACAAAGGGTTCGCCCCATATAAATCTACCAACTCGATCACTGTGCACTCAGCATCTCTCAGGGATGTGCAGAAAATGTGCACTTTAAGATCTATCCCGCTGTCAGAAGATCAACACCTACCTGTGCAGTGCTACTTTGCATCGGGCCCTAATATACAGAGGTGTATTGTCTATGGCATTGACCCGGAAGACACCCCTGAGATATGTCGTGAATTGACCTCCACAACACACAGGGTGCTCGCGGCTGGATTCATGGGCAAAAGCCGTACATTCTTAGTGACGGTACAGGGCCTTCAATGCATTCCAGAACGGTTTTATTACTATGGTTGCATATTGCGACCTAAACCCTACCTCTCTCGGGCAACATTCTCCTGCCGCTGCTTTCAACGTGGACACATGCAGCCACTTTGCGCACAGCGTACTATTGATCCAGAAAAGCTCACACCAGAAGGTCAACCACGATATCGATATGGCTTATGTAAATCTGATGAACACGATATGACAAGCACAAATGGTCCTACTAAACAGAAGGCCACAGTACGGATACGAAAGGCTACACCAAGAACGACTGTAATAGCAACACACAATCGTTATGAAGTTCTTGCAGGAGAGCCAGAGATGCTCTTGGCAGAAGAAGCAAAAGTCCCAGAAACACAACTGTATTCTTCTGTTCTTAAACGTGGCAAACAGTCGCAGACAAAGAAACAGAAATTACCGGTACCTGTTTATCAGTCGGGGGATGACCATGATGACATTGACGCTCGGATAGACGCACTGGCCAGAGAGATTGAGCGACTACGCAAACATAAAAATTAGTAATTCTGCGTCGTCAGAAAACAGGACCAACACGTGACGCATCAACCACTGCGAATGCCACCGTTACGCCTGGATCCCGTCCGGCACAACAGGTCGACCAAGCTGTTTGGACAGCAGTTTTAGATCAACTTGCTCAACTAACGTGGCTCATTCAGAATTGCTTGCATCATGGCTAATTCTCTGCAGAAGCTGTCACAGGATAGAATTTTACAGTGGAATTTCGGGGCCTAAGCTCCAAGTTAGGAGAAATTAAAACCAAGCTTCAGTACAATAAGCTACATGTATGGGCACTGCTTATTCAAGAGCATAATAAGCTGTGCTCCCTGTCCAATTTTAATGGGTATCATAACCCATCTATTAGAGATAGACGTGCTACTACAATGGCTTCAGCTCCGGGAAAAGCTGCAGTTTATATATCATCGCATATCGCTCACACAGTGATTGATCTGGAGCCATGGTGTAGTGGTAATCAAGAAGTTGTCGGGGTCCTGACACGACCAGTGAAGACTCCTGTCATTCTAGTGTCATTCTGCGCCAGACCACAGCGCACACGTTTTAACTTGGGTTGGATAGCCCATGTCCGGTCTACGTACCCGGGATTTCCTATTCTCGTGGATGGAGACTTCAATGCCCTACATACAGAATGGGGGTACAAGTACAACTCCCGAAGAGGACACCAAGTTAAAAACATCATGAGCGATGCCACTTTTACTCTGTTAAACCATCACGCCGTGGCTACCTGTGCTGTACCCGCAGTATCTAGAACAAACGCTCCAGACCTCGCGTGATGGTTGTGTCCTGGAATGCCGCAGTGGCGGGTGGAACCAGATACATGGGGCAATGATCATATGCCAATAATGATTGGTTTGCACAGAACGTGCATAAAGAAAATTCGACGACGAGTAACAGTCAGGGATTGGGATAAGTTTCGGGAATCATTGATTGATAAAGTACCCTCAGAGCCCTCACAAATTCTTCCCGCTTTGCAAGAACTGCTACGGAGGAACACCACTGTAACCACAGTCGACGAGGAACAACCTCAACCGGAGCTCGCCCTTTTGCAACTTTGGGCAAAGCGACGTTAGGCAGAAGTGTATGCGTCGAGGAATCCCGATGCCCCAGGTAGCCGTGCACGTGCTAACCATAAAGCGGCGAAGGCGCATCGGCACGAAAAACAACTTTCTCGACGACTATGGTATGAGTGGTGCTCGAATCTTGGATCGGGCATTGGAAACAGAGCACTTTGGCGTACGTTCCGGTCAATGGAACGCGGTCATAAGCACCTGACCCTGCAGGGAGCGTTAGGTTAGCGATGCAGAGTTCGCCACATCAATTTGCAGAACACGCTGCTAGAGCGTTTTTCCCAAAATACGATCACGCGTCACCTATAACCTGCCCCGAAATTGATGAGTCCGCCAGAACTTCCAAATCCGAAATATCCAGCCCTTTCAGCATGGCCGAACTAATAGCGGCGATTGAAACTTCGAAGCAACGAAGAACACCTGGTCCCGATGGTATTCCTTATGAGGTTTTCAAGAACATGGAAGGAGCAGCTCTCGATGTACTTCTTCAGGCTATTAATAAAGTATGGGAGACTGGAAACGATCCACCTGATTGGAAGGATTCAATTGTTGTCGCGATTCCGAAACCAGGAAAGTCTCCAAATATCCTGCAGTCTTTACGCCCAATTTCACTAACCTCAACTATCTGCAAGCTCGCTGAAAAGATGCTGGCCACACGTGTTTCCTGGTGGCTTGAACGCCACGATAAATATCATCCTGCTCAAATTGGATTCCGTTCTTACTTGGGAACTGAAGACAGACTTTCTATCTTATCAGACGGTGTTTTACAGGTTTCACCACACAATCACGCCGTGGGCACGGTAGTAGCAACATACATAACGAAAGCGTATGACAATATAGACCATGAAATAATTACAGCCAACCTCATCGACCTGGGACTTCCACCACGGGTGATAAGATTCATCTACTCATTCCTTCAGAATCGCAGATTTGCGATTACAGTAGATGGAAGGCAAGAACGATACTTCACATCGAACAGAGGAGTCCCACAAGGTTCGGTTTTGGCTCCTCTTCTCTTCAACGTTGCTCTAATACCTCTAGCCTGGCAACTACATCGAATTCCAGACGTGAGGTTCTTAATCTATGCGGATGACGTCACTTTGTGGTCCGTGCATGAAGAGAGCTTTGCCGTGCGGAGAGAGCCGTGCGGCGAGAGCTTTGGAACCATGCGCCTAAAGAATCCGTTTTTGTTCCTAATACAGGCCCTGATTTGCATCAGCTACATCGATGCAGCCTCAGCTACAGAGTCCGATCCAGCTGCATGGAAACTGACGGAATTGCGCGGCCACCAGCGCAATACATCGATAGGCTTTTCCGCTGACGACACGCCGGGCCTGCGCAGCTGGACGACGCACTTGCACCGACATCGAGCGCCACCATCCGCTACGTCACAGCTATCGGCGAGTATAAAAACAACTCAAGAGTGGCAATCGACCAGTGGGCGCGGCGAGAGCTTTGGAACCATGCGCCTAAAGAATCCGTTTTTGTTCCTAATACAGGTGAGAGACTACCGCCATGATTCTGGCTATAGTAGTGACGATGTGTGTCTTTTACTCTTGCCGTGCCCACGGCCGTTTATAGATGCGTTAAATAATGTGTACCATTGTTTTGTGGACTTACTAGCTTCCTGCGGGGACGTTGAATTGAATCCAGGCCCCTCTACCGAAATCATGCTGCAAAAAATTATGGACGACTTTCGAGAACTTAAGGAAGGTGTGGCCATATCAAACCGGCGTCTAGATGAAAGTATTGATAAGTTAGCTTCCATTGACCGAAAAGTAGAGGATATTTCGACTACTGTTAAGACCTACGCAGCCAAGGTAGACGACCTGCAGAAAACCGTTGATAGCCTACTGTTAAAAGTAGATGACCTCGAAAACCGAAGCCGAAGGAACAATTTAATACTGTACGGTCTACCGGAACCAAAGGAAGAAGCACACCAATCTTTGGAACGAGAGGTTTCGACAAAAATCCTTGACAGCGTACTAAATGTTCCAAATGTTTCAATTGAGCGAGCTCATTGAATAGGGAAGCCTAGAGACGACAAATTCCGCCCCGTAATATTCAGGCTAGTAGACTACCGAGACAAATTAAAAATACTGAAAGAGTGTAAAGCTTTCAAGAACACTCCATACAGCATCTCAGAGGACTTCTCTCCTAGAGTCCAATCAATAAGAAAAAAGCTTTGGGCCTGGACAAAAGAGAACCGAGACAGAGGCGACAAAGTATTTCTATCCTTCGACAAGGTTAGAATCAATGGCAATACATTCAGATGGGACGAGGCATTGGACAGGGCAGTTCCCTCAGCAGCAAATTAACATAGCCGGTCTAATTCCAGTCAAAAACAGCACGAAAGTAAGACTAAAGCACATTTGTTAGAGTTACCCCACGTCTTCAGTCCACTAACTGTTTTAAATGTTAACGCCCGGAGCGTTGTGAACAAGTCTGATGACCTTGAGAGCCTACTTTTTAGTTACAATCCTGACATCACGCTTCTAACAGAAACATGGCTTCATGGTGCTATCCCTGATTCTGACATAATACCCAGCTCGTACAACATAATTCGCCACGACCGTGGCTCGAGAGGGGGTGGTGTCGCGACCATAATAAAAAATGGCATCCCATTCACATCCATTCCACACAATACTTCTGCTGAAATGGTTTGGATTGTAGTGCCGTCTTTCAAATGTAAGGTTCTTATTGGTGTAGTATACAGGCCTCCGAATGCAGATATCTCAATTTTGGAATCGCTGCATGATTTTCTTTACGTCCACAGTAAAAACTATACTCATATCATCTTATGCGGGGACTTTAATCTACCGACGATAAACTGGGACGATCTCTGTGTTCGGCATTCTTGTCAACATGCTGAAATGCTGCTCGATTTGGCGTTTTCTTTTAATCTAAAACAAGTAGTAGGAACACCTACACGTGTTACTTCAAGCTCAAAAACTATCCTCGACCTTGTTCTTATCTCTGAAGCAGTCAGTGAAACAGGATTTACTGTAGAAGTTTTAACAGGCATATCCGATCATGAAGCGATTCTGTTTAAAAGCAATCTACAGCAAAATATTATCCGTTGTCCAGACAAAGAAGTCTTGGATTTTGGGAGAGCTGCTGATGAAAGTCTACTCGACTACTTAGAACAAGATTTCGACATTTTTCTTAAAAAATCAAATCAAGGTGTAACCAGTGTCAATGATTTATGGTTGCATTTTAAGGACGCAGTGCGGGAATGTATGTACAGGTACATTCCAACAAAACGCAAGAGAATGGCCCGCAATAACCCTTGGATCAGTCGGGACATACTGCAGCTAAAGCGCCGCTTAAAACGCTTGTCACGCCCCAATAGTTGTGTCGATCGTTCTGTGCTACCGTCAATGCGTACCGAACTTAGGAAAAAAATAAAAGACTCAAAGTACCATTTTTTCAATGTTAAACTACACTATGTTTTATCTAACGCCCCAAGAAAGTTTTGGATGCACATAACCGAGAAAAAGAACCCGGTCACCAAAATTAGATTGAATGATACCGAGACCAGTGACAACCAGAATATTGCGGAAGCGATCAACGAGTACTTTGCTTCGGTATTTCTACGCGGTACTGAAGACGATAGCCTAGAATTTTCAGGTTCTGGCTGCGAACTTCCGGACCTTCTTGTTTCCGAAGAAGGTATTCTTTCGTCCCTATTAAACATAGATATAAAGAAATCTGCTGGTCCTGATGACTTACCAAATAATTTTCTTTTTAGATATGCGGAGTGGTGCGCAAAGTATCTGTACATAATATTTAACGAAAGTCTAAAGCAAGGTGTCCTTCCTAACGATTGGAAAGCAGCAAAGATAATTCCCATTCATAAGTCCGGAGATAAACTCGGTATTACTAATTACAGACCCGTCTCGCTTCTCTGCACCGCTAGTAAGGTGATGGAGCACTGTTTTTAAGCACCTGAGCAGCTTTCTGGAAAACAATAATTTCTTTTCGGAAAAACAGCATGGATTTCGGCGAGGCCTATCTACAGTTACTCAGCTTCTACATATTACCAATGAAGTCACGGCAGCGCTGGACTGCGGCGGGCAAATAGATGTGCTTTTCCTTGATTTTCAGAAAGCATTTGACCGTGTTTGTCACCAAAGACTAAAGCTCAAGCTACAATGTGCGCTTAAAAATGAACAAATTCTTCGCTGGCTTGACTCTTATTTAACTAATCGAACACAATATGTCCGTATAGGAAACTCATTTTCTTCACCTACTCCCGTACTTTCCGGTGTACCGCAAGGTTCAGTACTTGGACCTCTTCTCTTTTTGATTTATCTGAATGACTTGTCCTTTGATTCCCCGGTTCGATGCCGGTTCTTCGCTGATGATTGTATTGTGTACCACAACATTCAATCGGCCCATTATCAGACTGCTATACAGGATTACCTTAATGTAATCGATAATTGGTGTCAATCCTGGCGTATGAACTTGAATGCCTCAAAATGCACTCAAATGATGATTACAAGAAAGAAAGCACCATCAATTTGTACATATAAAATCAATAATGTAGCAATTAAGACGGTTGACAAATTTAAGTATCTGGGTGTAGTTATTGATTCGAAGTTAACCTGGAACGCTCATGTCCAATACGTCGTTTCGGCGTCGCTAAGGAAGCTATGGCTAATTAAACACCGGCTCAAACATTGCACTAGTAGGACTAAACTCGCTGCCTACACGACACTCATTAGACCACTGCTTGAATATGCCGATGCCGTCTGGGATCCCCACACAAAGACCGGTGTCAACAACATTGAAAGCGTGCAAAAGAAAGCCCTTAGATTTATTTACAATATTTATAATAGACGAGTCTCGATCACTGATCTCAGAACACGGTCTGGCCTCCCATCGCTAGAATTTCGGCGTAGACTGCATCGCCTACAAACTTTGTTTAATATCGTTAATAAACAAACAAAAATGGATCCCGACATATACATCAATTTTAATAAAACAAGAGAAACCATACACAAGCACAGCAAAACGATTGTGATGCCACCGACTAAAACTACTGCTTATCGCTTCTCTTTTTTCCCTCGAACTATAGCAGAGTGGAATGCTCTACCGCAAGAAGTCGCTTGTATGTCCTCGGTTGAATCATTTGTGTCTGCCGTACAATCTTTGCAATGAAGCGTGTTCGTTTTAGAATCACCATTTTCTTATTTATGTAATTTTGTACATGCTGCCTTTCCCGACGCAATAGTCCGTATCTTGAAGCATTTTTTATGGTTCCTTGTAACCCATGTTTTTGTTATTTTGACTTGCAGTGCCGACTTTGTATACACTCACTCCTGCCTGGACTGCCAAGAGGCAGTTGGCAGTATCTAATAAATAAATAAAATATATCAAGACAAAATCAACAGCTTCAAGAAGCCCTTGATGTTCTGAATAACTACGCTCGGAAAGCAGGGTTGGACATTTCCGCCCCAAAATCAAGCAATGTTGTCGTGGCCAACAAGAAAGGACGCACAAGAATCACGCAGCACCCTTTTACATTTCGACTCGGCGCAGTGACAATACCTGAAGCTTCTGAGGTCCGCATACTGGGTCTCGATATTCACAACTCCGGCAGTGGTGCACAATGGCTCCGTAAAACCAGACAGAGTTCGACAAAAACACTTCACCTTGTTCGTCGCACTGCAGCAAAAGCAGCTGGAGCTCGTACTGACGTAGCTCAGCGGCTTGTGCGTGCAGTGTTGCAGCCACGAATTTTATATCAGGCACCATTTCAACGGCTGACTTTGACACAGCTGGCACAGTTGGAGACGATTCATCGCGGTGCTATGCGCACAATCACAGGACTGCCCCGCATCACTCCGATACCAACGTTACAGGAACATGCCCAGCTCAACACATTTGCAGAGCTAATTTTGCAACGTGAAAAAGCACGTGAAATAAAAAAGCAACTTATTCCGCGCTGTCGCTGCGTTGCATGCTCATTTTCAACGCGGCTCTCGGATTGACAATCAGTCCTATCCAATGTCTCCCTGGGAATTCACCAGCATCACAACTAATAAGCCGACGAAGTTACGACGCAGCGATACAACAGGTATTATTGACGAACACAATATCGTCGATGCATCATGCGCTAACACCTGCAATGTTATACGGATGCTGTCATTCTCCCAGACGGCGAAAGGACATCATTCCTGAGTACTACGCATAATTTCATCAGCGGCCACCAGCGCTATTTGTCTACGGAAGCCAGCGCTCTAGTAATGGAACTTCAAGCCATCCACGACGCTGCCCAAGATGCGACATCTAAACTGCCTACCATCAAGCAACTATATATCGTCACTGATTCTTTAGCGGCTATTCAGGAACTCAAGAAGGTTGACAAGGCGATGGAAATCTGCGAGACAAAACACACTATGAATAGTAAAACAGCTACTTGCGTCAAGGTACACTGGATTCAAGGCCATTCAGCGAACCCTCACAACATTGCTGCTGACCAGCAGGCACACTGCCCTCCTAATCCTGATCTTCCGCCTATTCCCCTTTCACCTTAACCCCTTAACTCGCTCCGAGCCCGTAAAAAGTTTCTCCGGCGGGACACACGCGCTCTCATGCCACCGTGTGTCTGCTCCCCCCCCCCCCCCCTTCACCTTACTAGGGCGGAGGAAGTTGTGCTTAGGAGGCTTCGGGCTGGGGTGGCCTTACACCGGCTGTTATCTCAAGGTGGAACTGGTCGCATTTACCACTGGGGGCTACGTGGCCATAGTGCTCCGTTCCTCTGATGGGAGCAGATGCATACCACCTAATATGGACATCTACTGGTTTAAAGTCGGAACGCTCGCGTCTCCTACTCCAAGCCGGCCTCCGCTACAGTGTGACAACCAGCTATGACCGCTGGATACATGACAACAGATTCCACAAAACACTGCTTCAATTCATACACAACACAGGACTCACAGCACACATATAAAACACATATACGCACCAAGAATTATGCTTTAAGGGCAAGTCTTTATCGCAATAAAAAAAAAGGTGAGCACCGCCTAATGGGTCCCCAGCGGCAGCTTTCAAAAGCTGGCTTATAGGCCGTGCGACACGGAGTTAACTCCTTTGAGGTGAAATTCCCTTGCGGTCCTTTAAGGGAAGGAAGTTTCAAGGAGGTCTGAGTTGCCCGTGTGACTCGGGTATAAGAGCGTTCCTTTTTGTTAGCTTGCAGCCAGAGGCCAGGGATGCCGGACGTTCGCGCGAAACGCGCTAAGGACGCACGTAGGCGAGGATAAGGACATTGTTTTGGCTAAGCAAGTGGGGACTTTTATCTTTGTCAGTTGAGTTTTGTGTTCCATTTTGAGTGTTTTATTTTGGGTTTGCTATTAGTATAGTCTGTTTGCTGTGCTCGCCTGCGTCTCCCGACTCCATCTCTCCCAACATCCGCGCGGCCCCGAGATCAGTGTGACACAAATTGGCGAGCCTGCCTGGATAGAATCCTTACTAGGATACGTCGCAGGATAGAATCCATACCAGGATACATCCCAAGATAGGATCCGTCCGAGGATATTTCCAGGATTCTATTGCGGCCCTCTCACTGATCCTGCTGGTTTAGAGATGGAGTGGGAACGTTTGGCGGCGATAGCTTATGATTTAAACCTGTCGAAGGAAGAGACGATGGCGTACTTCGAAAAGCAACGCGAACGAGCGCGCGAGCAACACGGACGAACGTGTGAAGAGCAGAAACGAGAAAAAGAAATTTTAGAATTGAAGATAAGGCTACCAGAGATGGGCATGGGCTTTCGTGAAGGCACGAGTACTCCTGGATCGGAGTCATCCTACTCACCTTCTTCCAGGCCACGACAGATTTGCCCTAGGAAATTGATGGCACCTTTCGATGAGCGGAGGGATGACTTGGATGCGTATTTGCATCTGTTCGAATGAATAGCATTCGGGCAAAGCTGGGAGAGGAGCGAGTGGGCTATCGCCTTGAGTCTGTGTTTAGTGGGCGAGGCTCTGAATGTCTTTGAGCGTATGCCAGCCGAGGAGTCCTTAGACTATGACAAGGCCAAGAAAACGTTATTGCAAAGATTCCGGTTGACTGCAGAAGGTTTCCGAGAGAAGTTTAGGTCGTGTAAACCTGAAGATTCAGAAACAGGCAAGCAGTTCGCGTGTCGGCAAACAAATTATTTTGAGAGGTGGATAGAGCTGCCCGAGACGGACAAAACGTACGAGGGGATTCGCGACAAAGTCGTGGCTGAACAATTTCTTGCCAGGTGTAGCAGCAGTTTAGCGATATTCCTGAAACAAAGAAAACTACAAACTGTGCAGCAGATGGCAGAACAAACAGATCAGTTCGTAGAGGCACATGGATTGAGAAATTTAGGAAAGAGCTTCAATGATGCGCACACGACAGAAGAAGGAGAGGTGAAGAACCAGGGGCAAATCAGTAGACAAAGGGAACCCCAGAGATGTTTTCTATGCAACCGGTTAAATCATGTAGCGATGAACTGCCGAGTGAGAGATAATCGTCCCGCAACACTGGTGGTTTGCCAGTTGTGCCAAAAGAAAGGTCACAGACGAATGCAGGACTGGAGCCCTGGACAAGACGGCATGCATCATGACGTCAAGAGAGGATGGGCAGATAGAGCAGGACATGCCTGTAGTGGAAGGCGACGTACAAGGGCGCAAGGCTACGGTCTTGAGAGACACTGGAGTCAATACCATTTTAGTGAGGAGGAGTCTACTACCACCAGATAGCATGACCGGGTTCCAGTAATCTTGGTAGATAAGTCCGTTAAAAATCTGCCAGGGGCACGGATTCAAATAACGACACCCTTTTTACAGGACTAGCCATAGGCAGATGTGTGGAGGACCCTCTTTATAATTTGATTGTAGGAAACATACCTGGGGTAAGGAGAGCAGACGACCCAGACCCTAGTTGGGGGACGAAAGGGAAGGACGTGGAAGAGAAAGAACGGTCAAAAGCGCAAAAAGAGGCGATGCAAGAGACAGATGTAGCGGCTGCAGTAAAACACGACCAAGCAGTAGTAGTACCAAACCCCCGACAGCTTTGCAGGTTACCGCCATTAAGGGATTAAATGTAACGGGTGCAGAATTTAAAGAGCTTCAGAACAAGGATGAATCAATACGACAGTGTGAACTAAAGATAGGAAAACTGGTGCGAACGAAAAGGAGTAGGACAGGGGTGGAGTTCATAAAGAAGAATAACCTGTACGTTTAGTTCAGGTCGGGAAGTGCTACAGTCGATGATCCCGAAGGAACTGAGGGACACAGTACTGAAGATAGAACATGATAGTGACACAGCAGGCACTACGCAGTAAAGAACACATTAGAAAGGATCACAGAAGAGTTCTTTTGGATCGGGGCGCAGAGTGACGTGAAGTGGTATGTGAAGCCATGTGATGTATGCCAAAAGAAGGTGGCTAAGGGACGTGTACAAAAGTATGAACAGAGGAAGGAGATAGAAATGGGGAAGGACGAGGACAAGACTAGAGTGTGCATGGTGACTGCAGAAGAGAAAGACCACGGAGAAGTGCACAGTTATATGGATAAGAAGACCATGGGGGTAGAGAGGGTTAGGTTGGACCAAGCCCTAGCGGCGATACAAGTAGAGAAGTTAAGGGAGTTGATTTATAAGTTCGAGGAAGTGTTTTCAGACCTCCCTGGGTGGAGAGAAATAGTGCGGTGTGAGCTATAGTACTAGTAGTGCAGATTTCGTAAGTAGGGCGTTGGAGAGATGAAATGTCAAGAGTGTAACGCGGACGATTAAGTGTACATGTGTAAAGTGGTGAGAACCATGAACTCGCAAGCGTTGTGAACTGTGCATGTGTTGAAATGTGCTTGACAGTGTGGTGATGTATTGTGAGCCACGACGACGCCAGGGAAAGCACCCAAGTTACAGCGGGAGATTCAAACTCGCCTCTATGAATACCGACAGAAGGCAGTTTTTTGGGAAAAAACTCCTGAAAAGGGCGCCTATGTCATATGTAAGAGGCATGGGGCCTAAAAAGAAAAGAAGCGGACGATGTGCGCCGACCGGTCCGAACGGCACGAGCCCTCGAGGGGCGTGACCCGAGGTGTGATCGGAGAAGCGGCGCCAAGCTGGGATTATCGACGTGGCTCTGAACCAAGAAGGTTGGAGCACCAGCTTCGCACTGGCGACGGGAGCCATAGAGGTCCGGACTGGCCCGTGACGCTGGCGACCCAGGGTATGGCCGTCGACCTCGGCGACCTTCGAGCGAAGCACCCTGGACCTGCTGCAGCCTCCCACGGCGCTGTCGGGCACTCCAGGAATTGGATCCCCCTTCTTCGGCAGACCAGCACGGACGGTAGTCTCCAGGCGTCCCACCGGCACTCGGAGCAGAAGCGGCGGAACCCGGTATTAGGCCTAGCCAGGCAGGCCGGAGTGCAACGTCTCCGACATAGTTCGGGACACCGACATCCGAGACGCAGGAGCTGGCCGGCCGACACCAAGGAAGCAAAACTTGCGGAGTCGGCGGAAGCACTGACGGTGACCAAGAGCCGACGCACATTGGACTTGGAGTGACGTGCGACAACGGAGCCTTGTAAGAGCATTCCTTTTTAGCGTACAGCCATAAGCCAGGGTTGCCGGACTTTCGCGCGAAACGCGCTAAGGACGCACGTAGGCGAGGATAAGGACATTGTTTTGGCTAAGCAAGTGTGGAGTTTTATCTTTGTCAGTTGAGTTTTGAGTTCCATTTTGAGTGTGTTTTATTTTGGGTTTGTTATTAGTAAAGTCTGTTTGCTGTGCTCGCCTGCGTCTCCCGACTCCATCTCTCCCAACATCCGCACGGCCCCGAGATCAGTGTGACACCATGAATACGTAAACATTCGTGTGCGCCGCGATTTTTGCTTTGCGAACAAACCCGGGTTATTGCTTCCCGCTGCAATAATAAATTTTAATGTAATGTAAAGTTCTTTTTCTTTTTCTTTTCTGCGTAGCGCACACGCTTGGTGAATTGCAAAGAGCTTTATATCAGCCTTAAACGTTTCCCATAAAGTTAAAAAGCTATCGGACTCATCATAGAAGTTATTTATCTTTTCTTTTCCTGTTACAAGAATATGTTCATCTTGTGATAACTTATTGTTGAACTTCCAAGTATACCAGTCAAATTTGGAAGCTGTTTTTCCTGTCTACGCATAGTAACTGTTAGCAGTGGCGTAGGCAGAAAATTTCGTTCGGTGGGGGGGGGGGCTCACATTGCTGCTCGGCCTCCTCCTAAGAGGAAACATTAGGTCGGATGCTCCTATCTAAACAGATCTAGAAGGAGAATTCCTTTTTCACAGCAAATACGGCACCAAATTTGATGAGGTTTGTTGCATTTAAAAGAAAAACTTATATTCTAGTGACTGCTTGTTTCCAATTTTCGATTTAGGTCGTCAATATTTTATTAAAAAGTGCCGAAAATCGAAAATATTCAGAAAACGATACATTGAGGTTTACAACTCTGTAAATCAGCAATGAAAATTGATATCACAATTCTGTGAATTGCACATAATAGTACATCTACAGCGGACAAAATTGATATGTTACACATGAGTCTCAAAAAATTAAGTATTATGGAAACACGGCTCTTGCAGAACCCTTGTACATAACATAACCAATTCACGTAAGACTTAAATAGACATATCGAATTTGTCCACTTTGAATGGCGTAATGGATGCCGTTTACAGAACTGCGATATCTGTTCTTGATGCAGAGCTATTACTTTGTAAACTTCGTCCTTCTATCTTATGCGAAGTTTCGAATTTTTCAAAATATTTTAAACAAAGTTCCGGTTCTAAATCGAAATTCCGATTTCAACAGGCACTAGAATTTAACTTACTCTCTCAAGTGCAACAAATTTCATTAAAAGCGATTCAGGAGTTATCTCAGAAAAGCCTTTCTGCGTTTTACATGTATCTGAATAGGCGGCGTCGGAGTTGGGCCCAAGCTAAAGCTTCCTCTTAAACGATTTGCCTAGGGATCAAATACATGAATAATAACTGGATTGCCATTGCCAAAGATACTGAAAACGAATTCTTGAACGCTACGCACTGTCAATACAAGTAAAATATGTATTTTTTCATAAAATATTACACTCGTATGTGCCAAAAGTTGTGCTCAACAAAACTGTTGTCAATGCTTCCATGTTTTTGTGTATTTAATAAGTGAAGAAAATATCACACGAGGTTTAGAACTACATCAGTTCGATACCAGCAAAGCAGTGCATGCCGCTGATATGAAAAATGTAAAGGCCATGAAATGAACAAGTTGAGCACAAATATGCTAATGAAACTTTGTCATTCAAGATCCTTGTTTATATTCTTGTACATATGCAACAGCCAGTGAAAAATCTCAATGCCGCTGTCATTTGTTCCAATGTACTAAGCAGGAGCAGCTGTCACCGGTCGTGTATCGTGAGTAATTGCACCGAAAGTATAGTCGCAGCAGAGAGCACGTATAAAAAGCAGGAGTTCTGCAGAATATACGAGGGCGAGTCAAATGAAAGTGAGCCAATGCGAATATATGACAAACGAGGTACTTCATTTAAAAGTAGCCTCCATGAGCATTTAAATATTTGTCCCATTGACTAACGAGTAGCGTAATTCCTGCCTCATAAAGCTCCTTGAGTTGCTGCTTCAAAACCTCTGCAACTGGCTTTCACGTCATCGTTCGAGACGAATGTGGTTCCCTTGAGCTGTTTCTTCGGTTGCCCCAAAATGTGGAAGTCGCAAGGCGACAGAGCTGAGCTGTATGGCGGATATTGCAGCGTTTCCCACTAGAACTTCGCCAGTTTTATATTAACCACATCAGCGACGTGGGGACGGGCATTATCGTGTAAAAAGATGACCCCATTCGTCAATTTTTCACGTAGTTTGTTCTTGATTGCGACACGCAGCCGATCCGGCCTTTCACAATATCAGAAACAATTGATAGTCTCTCAAGATTTAGCAAATTCTATCAGCAATGGCCCCTGACGATCGAAAAAGAAAAGTCAACAACACCTTTCCGGCGGCAATGATGGCCATTGTATTCTTTGGGGGTGGTGAATTCGAATGTTTCCATTGTAAGCTTTGCCGTCGTGTTTCAGGCTCGTGGTAGTGGCACCATGGTTCGTCCCCGATCATAATTGCAGACAAGAAATCGTCACCCTTATTGTGATACCGGATCCGATGAGTAAAGACAGCGCCGAACTTCTCCGTATTCTGGCGGTGGTTCAAAATCTTGGCCATCCATTGCACACACAAGAGCCGATAACCGAGATGTTCATGAATTATGGCGTGAACGGTGACGGTGAACCACACCGTGACTAATGTTAACACGCTCTGCCAGTTCATCGATGCTTATCCTCCATTCTTGTGTCATCAGCACACCAACTTTTGCAATTTCGTTAGGGGTGATTGCACGATGGCTTTGGCCCGGTCTGGGATCGTCTTTGCAACTTTCACGTCCTTCTTTGAACGGTTTTTCAAGCGCTTCACAGTGGCCAATGAAATGCAATGTTCAATGTACACGGCAGCCATACGGTGATTAATTTCTTTTTGGGAAACACCTTCAGCTGACAAAAACCTCACGGCACCACGCTGCTCAACTTCTGGAGCCTCCATTACGTCACGCAACCATCTTCAACCCAGTGTATGAGCGCATTAAAGAACATTTGCCCTCACACCTGCGTGCCACTTTTGTAAATGAGAGACGCCTGCGTGCTACGCGCAGGCCTTGCAGATAATGAACAGAACCATAATTGCGCGGGGTGGGTAGGCTCACTGTCATTTGACTCGCCCTCGTACATCATCAATGCGAAGATGCAATGGAATATACAAATGCGAAGGTACAGCTTGATAACGGGCAAAATATTGCCACTGGGAACCAAGTTCACTGCACGTATACACATAACCTCGCAACAACATATCCAAACATACGTATAAGTCTCCAATAAATCTACGTGTCTAAGAAAAAGTCATGGTATATAATGGGTCAAACAAGGCAAATAAACATGTTCCGTAATCACAGCTTCACAGAATCCTAGATCCCACCCCAATTCCATCCACTCCCCCCGATACATCGCGCGCGACGGAAGGCGGCGCGCTTGCTCCCCGCTTTTCTCCTTTGCGCACAAAAGACTGAGCCACCATGGTCGGCTCACCCATTCCCCCAACCCACCACACGCTTTCACTCCCACATACAGCATGCGGCGCGCGGTCACGATGTTATCGACCTTGGACTTTATGCGGAACATGAGGGCGACGGCGACGGCAGGAAAGCGCCTAGAGTCTCCATATAATTGCTACCGCAATAATATAATAAGAGTATCCGGCAGCTGAAGCGTCCCATGGCCTATTACTTTCTGCAAAATAAGTAACAAAATAGAACTTGCACCATGCGACAATCCGCTGCGCCGCAACGTTTCTTTTTTTTTTCCTTTTTTGGGGTGGGGGAACCGCAATGAAAAAAAAAAACGCAAGGTATGTTGGTCACAATCGAATGCCTACTTTGGGCAACTAATGTGGCTATTAAAGGAATATGGAAGAAAACATGAAACGCTTGGTCCACCAAGAACCATGCGCATTCTACGCGGTAATCTACACCGGCGAGACAAGACTTTCTGGAGAGGTCGCGCTCAAGCGAACGCGGTGCGATCCGTCGAGTCCCCACAGTGATAGCGGCGAGCGACCATTGTTTCTTTTTCTCGTCTGCTAGCTAGAAAGCGTCCAAAACTTTGCCAGGCAAAAATGCACTCGGCCAGAGAAAACCGAACGCGCACCGTAGTGCGCCGCGCTGGGGTCGGGGCAAGACGAAAAAAACGCATGCGCTCTGGCTGGCTCTGGCAGCCCCCGGGTAGGGGAGCGAGAACAAAAAATTGAAGAGACTCACTGTGCCCTCCCGATTAAAAGTCAAAGTAGAAAAAATAAATAAGAACGTAGTTACCTTCGCTGGCTTTAGTGTCTTCACTGGATGATTTGTCGCAGGTGAAAAAAAATGTTGATATTTTTTTATGTGACATCGCGGCACGAATGAACCACCACAAAGCTTCGTCCCATGGGGCCTCACTGCGGGCTTTGTTAACTTGTCTGATAGTGTGTTGATTTGGCTTGTCTCGTTGTATGGCCCGATGTACGACTTCGGAAAAGTTAATGCACATTTGGCATCAACTATTTATGGGCACGTTAAACTTACAAAGGTCCGCAATTGAAAATCTAAAGCACAGGTTTGGAAATGTCAATGCACCTTTCACTTCAAAAGTGACTTTATACGCATAAAGTTTCGGAATTGACATCCACGGCGCTCTGTAGATTCTATAATAGAGTGAAGATTCCGCGGCCTCCGCGAGAGGCCACGGCGAGCCCGTTTGTCATCAAAACGCCATTGAAACTTTGTGCTCGGATGGGGATGCTTGCGTTATGTGACTCCCGGTGCATGGGCGTTGCCGCGAAATCCAACCCAAGTTCGCAATTTTCGTGGTGAAATGGCTTTTCGAGCGTGAAAAAGACGTACTAGACAAAATCCAGAATGATTTCCTGCGCCTGGAGTTGCTTTGGTCGGCGGTGCATGGACAGCACGAAAAAATTTCGGGGGTGGGGGGGGGCTGGAGCCCCATAAGCCCCCCCCCCCTCGCTACGCCCTGACTGTTAGTAAACAGTGATGGCTGAAACTAACACATTTGACGTGATATACGATACAGAGAGGAAGGAAAAATGCAAGTACATCTATACGGTCTTACCTGGTATCGCAATCTCCTTGGAAGTTTGTGTACACCATGTCGTTTCCAGACACCCATACACTTCCTACATCTTCTACGTCACATTCATTTACCACTTCAGCCAAGTACATCGCGCTTTTTTCCCTCGCCATTAACTTTTTTACTTATATGCTCATGCCTGGACACCGAATTAAAGCCTTCAAACAGCAAAACATTTCGGTCACACGTCACATACGACTGTACAGTTTCGTAAAAGTAATGTCTTCCTTGGGCTCTATTGAGTGCGTAAATGAATACAGGTCGCCATAAAATACCGAAAAAGCCAAAGTTTAACGCAACAAACCGGCCACTCTGGAATGAAGTACCTGCTTCTTAAGCGATATCTATAGAATTTAGATATAGCATCAAGAAGCCTCCAGACGGACCCACAGCATGAGACACACAAATATTGAATCTAGCTCGCAAAGATTCCACCATTGGATGTGTTTGTTCTTGGCTCTCAATTTTTGTTTTTGTATACGGCGATCACATCGAAATCATTTTCCTAATCAAACAGTGAAGAAGACACTAGGAATAGGCAAGAATCAGATGTATGCGCTAAGAGACAAAGCCGGCAATATCATTACTAATATGGATAAGGTAGTTCAAGTGGCTAGGAGTTCTATAGAGATTTATGCAGTACCAGCGGCGCCCACGGCAATAATGGAAGAGTGAATAGTCTAGAGGAGTTTGACAACCCATAAGGAACGCCGGAAGAAGTAAAGAAAGCCTTGGTGGCTATTCAAAGGGAGAAGGCAGCTCGAGAGGATCAGGTAACAGCAGATTTGTTGAAGGATGGTGGGCAGATTATTCTATCAAAACTGGCCGCCCTGTATACGCAATGCCTCATGACCTCGAGCGTACCGGAATCTTGGAATAACGCCAACATAATCTTAATCCATAAGAAAGGGGACGCCAAAGACTTCAAAAATTATAGACCACTCAGCTTACTGTCCGTTGACTACGAAGTATTTGCTAAGGTATTCGAAAAAAGAATCAGGAACCTCTTACACTTCTGTCAACCAAAGGACCATGCAGGATTTCGTAAAGGCTACTCAACAATAGAACATATTCACAATATCAATCAGGTGATACATAAATGAGCGGAATATAACAAACAATTATATATAGCTTTCATTGATTAAGAGAAAGCGTTTGGTTCCGTCGAAACCTCGGCAGTCATGGAGGCATTACGGAATCATGGTGTATACGAGCCGTACGTAAAAATACTGAAAGATATCTATAGCGGCTCCACAGCCACCGTAGTCCTCCATAAAGAAAGCAACGAAATCCCAATAAAGAAGGGCGTCAGACAGGGAGATACGATCTCTCCAATGCCATTCAAAGCGTGTTTACAGGAGGTATTTAGAGACCTGGATTGGGAATAATTGGAGATAAGGGTTAATAGACAATACCGTAGTAACTGGTGATTCGCTGATGGTATTAACTCAGGGGACCAATTGCAATGCATGCTCACTGACCTAGACAGGCGAAGCATAAGGGTGGGTCTAAAAATTAATGTGCAGAAAAATTAAGTAATGTTTAACAGTCTCGGAAGAGGTCAGCAGTTTACGATAGGTAGCGAGGCACTGGAAATGGTAAGGGAATAGACCGACTTAGGGCAGGTAGTGACCTCGGATCCGGATCATGAGACTGAAATAATCAGAAGAATAAGAATGGGCTGGAGTGCGTTTTGCAGACATTCCCAGATCACGAACAACAGGTTGCCATTATCCCCCAAGAGAAAAGTGTATAACAGCTGTGTCTTACCAGTACTCATCTTCGGGGCAGAAACCTGGAGGCTTACGAAAAGGGTTCTACTTAAATTGAGGATGACACATCGAGCTATGGAAAGAAGAATGATGGGTTCGACGTTAAGCGATAAGAAGAGAGTAGATTGGGTGAGGGAACAGATGCGAGTTAATGGCATCTTAGTTGTAATCAAGAAAAGGAAATGGGCATAGGCAGGGCATGTAATGAGGAGGGAAGATAACCGATGGTCATTAAGGGTTACGGACTGGATTCCAAGAGAAGGGAAGCGTAGCAGGGGGCGGTAGAAAATTAGGTGGGCGGATGAGATCAAGACGTATGCAGGTTCAACATGGCCACAATTAGCACATCACCGGGGTAGTTGGAGACGTATGGGAGAGGCCTTTGCCCTGCAGTGGGCGTAGCCAGGGTGATGATGATGATGTGTTGTTAAGGAAAGCGACCAACAGAGTAATACGCTTACTTTACACTGTAACTCGTTATGTCTTGGAAGAAGTCTGACCTCTCCGGACAGGTAACTTAATGCATTACCACGTCTGCAGCAGACTTTCCCCTTCACGGGTTACAGAGATAGAGATAGAGAGAAAGGCAAAGGAAAGACAGGGAGGTTAACCAGAGATTATCTCTGGTTGGCTACCCTGTACTGGGGGAGGGGAAAGGGGATGAAATAGGTGAGAAAGAAAGACGGATAAAAAAAAGGAAAAAAAAAAACCTAAGCACACACACGCACGTACACACGAACTATTTCTGTGGGCACTGTCACGCAACCCGCAAAGGCATTCCTAGTCTTACGCAGTGTCACCGTACAGTCCTGGGCCACACAGTGTACTGTCACAATTTGTCAGAAAGTCCCGTGTCTTTCAAGTATCGCAGCAGCGCCTTCATAGCGGATCGCGCTGATGTTCGCGTAGGCCAGGTTCCAAGGATCTTGCTTTCTGTCTTTGGGCGCTTGTCCAGTTTGTCTAAGGTGGCTGAGAGGACAGTTCTTTGTGGGTTAAAACGAGAGCACTGACAAAGAAGATGCTCGATCATTTCGTTGCACCCGCAGAAGTCACACAGTGGGCTGTTGGCCATTCCGATAAGGAAAGAGTAGGCATTACAGGAGTAACATGCTGCCGATCTTGTTGTTCGCCTAGAGTAGCGAATGTGATTTGTGCTAAGTTTTTCCTTTCTTTTCTTTATGTTGCGTTAAACTGCGCCAGCACGTAAGCTCACTCCCTTGTGTTCGCCTAATTACGGCTGGGCGTAGCTCGAAGCATACGTGCATGATTTATTTTCTTTGTCGTTCAGGTCACGCAGCGAAACACCACGGAAACTTTCAAGTTTCAGGCAGCCACACTAGGGGTATGCTCGCCAATTCGGTAACCAGAGTTGTTATTCCACATTTAAATAGCTTGCTCTTCTGCTGCCTGCTTTAGCAAAATTGTTGCTTGTGCTCCACTTGCGTGGCCATATTTCTCGCCTTCGGAGAAACAATTTTCACGAATGCAGTTGTTTAGACTTGAACCTGTATGGTTGAGCTGGCGCGAACAATGATAAAGCACCTATGCTGTTGCAAAATTTTTGCATCTCGAGAGAACATGTGATTTTGTTCATTTTGTGAGACATTCTAATTCATTGTATCAACGGGAAGTAAATTAGGTCCCTCACTGCTGCCTGAAGAAGTGTTCAGCGTAACAATGTTTATTAGGGAGGTCACTACATTCTTCCGAGCATCAAGTGTTTGTCTTGTATTGATGAAGCGTGGTGCCTTTAATACGTATTGCTCACTTTCATCAAGCTTGCCATGCAAGAGCTGCTTTTACCATATGGCAACCAATTTCATAAACTTTACAATGTTGATTTAGTTTCTTTTTCTTTTAGTTTACATCCTCCTAGAACGCTCCTTGAGATAAACCCAGATCGTGACACAAATTCAACAACAAAAGCACGTGGAGACAAGGAGATGCCGACTGGCTATTTTTGTATATAGTGGTTTTTCTACCACAAGCATCTTTTTCCACGTCTCAGAATTCAAGTGAGCAGTATCATAGAACTTATACTCTGTGTTTATTTTCTGCCCCACAGCTCAAGCATGCTGCCATTGTCCAGTGTGGATGGATTATAATTTTCAAACTTTTGCCCCAAATGACTTTTTTTTTTTCTTGTAGAGAAAGTAAACTAGTTTTGAGCAATAAATGAGTTACTTTCTAACGTCTCACCTATTTAACATAGTAGTGTATGCAGGCAGCATGTCTGCTGGTGCAATCGTCACCAATCACTGTTTCAGAATAAGGTGCTTACTCGTGCTTCTATTGCAGCTTATGTGAACCCACAACCTCCGCATTTCGCGAAGGTTGTGGGTTCGGTTGTGGTACCCAAGAAAGTGGATGGGGAAATGGCATCACTGTAGCTCAATTCGTAGAGCATCGCACGCGAAATGCGAAGGTTGTGGGTTCGGTTCCCACCTGCGGGAAGTTGTTTCTTCATCCATTTTAATTTGCTTTAATTTATCGTTTCTTTATTTCATTTATTAAGCACAAGTAATTTCCCCTATGTTGTCCTTGGTGTCATTGTTTGTTGGCTTCTTATCATGTGACTATTAAAAATAGGGCCCCTCGGTTAATCCCCTTCCTTCTCCTTACTGTGCTATAATGTATTTTGTTCAATAACAGAGACAGTGGCTCACTGCGTACTCCTACTTGCGGCCTTATTCTAAGGCCAGCAGAAATCTTGTAAATAAAATAAAAGAAAAAAAAAGAGCTCGCTGTCCACTATTCCTCGTGCGCATATTGTAGGAACCAAAATGTAAAATTAATGCTAAGAAATTTTAGAATAGGCTAAAACACTTTGGTATTACATGGTGCCAATTTATTGTTAGACACAACACATCATTCCATATGAATACTCAGATATAGCTTGGCAATTAGAAATATAAGTATTTAGTGGTGTAGTGCAGCCTAACATCTGACAATTACAATTGTTCATTGTTTTTAAGCTTCACATGCTTTTAGCTCCTGTTGTCGGCGACAATCAAGTGACCTTGAGCCAAAGCCCGAGCCGTTATTCAGGCACTCGAATGAGAACATCCGGGCAAGTTTAGAGAACAAAACGAGATCATCTGGGCAACCAGCCAAAACTTATGAAAGATGTGGTCTCTGGCCCCCAACTCTTTGTACAGGACTGCGTTACATGATCTGGTTACTGCCCGCACAAGTTAAAAAAAAAAATATTGCTTCCGAGTTTTTCCTAATGTGTGTTCACACGATCATTCAAGCTGGAATTTCTAGTACGCTGGAATTTTATTTGTCATTTCCAATAGCGACTTTCAAAAGAGAGGTACAGGGCACCATACATTTGAGTGTCATCTTTTGTCACTGACACAGGGTTGGCTGTTCAACGCCAGCGGTCCGTTAGTTCCGCGGCGCGGGTTTTGCGCCGGCTTGAGAGAAGGCGCCAGGCACCATGACCAATCCGGCAGCGTCCGGTGCGCCACGGATAGCTGTTAGGCCGGGACCACACTTACAATGAGGTTCTGTTCAAAACAGGTTCGTGTGTGGTCAGGTGTGCTGTTGCGAACATGCGCTACACTCATTTGAAGTTTGTGGCCAGTGCCATCTCCAACCAATCTGGTTTGCCGCTGGCCATATGGTTATTATGTACTCTTGATTACGGGAGAGCTATGTCTTTTTTCCTATCGATTAGTCTGCTCTATTTGCTTAGACTCTCTCCCGCATAATTTCTTGGGGCACCGGGACTTCTAATATATTTAAAATATGGGTTAAGTTATTTTCATGTTGGCATGAGCTGTTGCTTCGGTATTATTGCAGCCACCTCTTTCAGTTCGTGTTTCTTTCTTCAATTTGCCTTGCTTCAGACGCAAGATACTGCTAGTTCAATATATTGCAATTTGTTCCTGGTAAAGCAGGAAGACTCTGCAGCAAGGATGATAAAGGAAACTTTTCCATGAGGGTGAAGAAGGAATGTGGCAGGCTCGTTGTTATTGGAAAGGAGAGTTGGCGAATTTACAGAAAGAGTGCTAAAATTGTTGTAACTATGACGGCGTGCACTGTGGTTCCGTGCAATGAAATTATAGAAGCCACTATATTTCACGGAAAAATATGAAGGCCTGTTATTTCGGTGCCATGGAAGGAAATTACAACTGTATTTTTAATGTACCTTCCTGTATATGTGATGGCATGTTTTTGCAGTGCCGTTATATGAAATTAGATGCATCTGTATTTTTTACGCGAAAATAGCGGTGCCTTAATGCATTGCTTTGAAAAGAAATTACGGACGCCGGTACATTTTACGGGAAGTTCTTGGCAGTCGATGATGCCGAGAAAAGTCAAATAAAAACATCTGGGCATTTTTTTCTGCTGTATGTCTGGCCAGCTTCTCAATTCAAGGTACTGCCCTGTGGCTCCTGTTCTCGTGACCATGTTCCCAGTCGAAACGACAGGGACACAGGTAGAAAAAGTTATTGTGGCTGTTCCTGGCTAAGCAACTAAAGCAACTCGCTAGCGCTTCTTTCCCGACTGTCGATTTCTTTGGCGCTTTCCCCACTTGTCGCATTCCGTGGTTTCTCTGTATGAAGAATTGTCCCTTGACATTCAGTTATCTATAGGAGTGATTCCTCAGAGTTGTGAACATGGACCGGGACAACCATACGCACACGTACATAAACTGGCTTAGGTGAACGCGCGTTTGTAGTGAGCGAGTGTTCTTTATCTGCATTCATAATGTTGTACTGCAAAAGCAAAGGGCCATCTGTGCAGGACCTCGCAGACGAGGTGTAACATCTTGAAATGAGCAAGGATGCTCAACGTAGCGCTTCAATTCGCACGCTTGTAAACTACTCGTCTAATTCACAGCCCCTGACTGGGGGATTATGGGGTTAACGGAGCCTTATGACTGAGCTTGATGTGGAAGAGAAGTGCAATAACGGGTTACATCATTCGGTTTCGTAAATTTTGCCAAGAATGAGACTGCCGATTATTTTATGAATGTGTGACTGTTCTATGTATATTACTTACTAGCAAAAGTTCAGTGATATTGTCACAGTCTTAACGTGGGATGAAGAGGACGCTGATAATGGCGTTGGGGACGACGAAGAGTTAGTTTTTTTTTTCATCATGATGTCAGTGTGTAACATGGGGAGAGGAGGACGTTCATGGTGGCCTTGGGGACGACGAAGAAGAGATGAGTTTTTTTTTTTTTTTTTTTGTGGCTCTAGGCTGGTTGGCTCCGTCAGTAAAAGCTATCGGTGAATAGCCGTACGCTTCTTCCTTCCCGTAACATCATTGGTGGAGTTGCTGGGTAATTACTTGCGCAAGACAGAGCTCCGCAATGGACGTAACCTGGTCACCATGTCATCCGAACGAGAGTCTTCAACCGCGGCCCCGTCGTCGCCACCAATGGTCATTTTTGCCCAGTCTCGCGACGCCGGCATGTTTTCCGGGATCGACAACGTTGACGTCGATGTCTGATTGCTGAATTACAAACGGGTCAGCGCCCACAACAGGTGGGATACCACGCTTATGCTCGCTAATATAATATTCTACCTATAGACAATAGCCTGGGTCTGGTTCGAGACACATGAACAAGAGATTACAAGTTGGGACCAGTGCAAAAAGAAGCTTAGAGATTTGTTCGGCAAGCCCGTCGGCCGCCAACGTGCTACAAAGAAGGACCTAGGGACCCGTGCAGAAACGTCCACTGAGTCTTACGTGGCGTACATCCAGGACGTCCTCGCTCTTTGCCACAAAGTGGATACTAATATGGCAGAGGCAGACAAGGTCAGCCACGTTCTAAAAGGCATCGCGGACGACACGTTTAACCTGCTTGTTTACAACAATATAACAACGGTCAATGATATCAATAACGAATGTTGCCACTTTTAAGATGCGAAAAGCCGTCGCATAGTTCAGCAGTTTCCGCGTCCACCCAATACCGCAGCTTCATCGACGTGCGAAGACATTTGTCTACCGCGGGAGCGCACCTCCTCCGAGAACGTCATACGTATCGTCCGGCGAGAAATCCAAGCAGCGTCTCCTGCCACGCCAGTGACGCAGTGCTTTGACGATTCTTGGTCGCTCGTGTCTGTCATTCCGTCGGTCATTCGCCACGTACTTGCCAATGTAGGTCTTCCGTCCATCTCCTCCGCCAGCCAGCCTGGCTTTGCTTCGTCTGCTGGGTCGGCCCCTGTTCACCGGAGCCAATACGGTCAAAATTCGAGACATCGCAACCCAGCTGAATGGCGGACACATGATGATAGACTCATCTGCTTTTATTGTGGATGTGTGGGCCACATCTCTTGCCAGTGACGAAGTTTCTGGCCAGCCCACTCCCGACCAAGCTTCCCCACCTACCACCGCTCTCCGCGGAATCCTCACCCACCTGAACTGTCCACCGAGGTTGAAGCCTCGCCTGAAACCGCTCGAGCCACTGGTACTGGCCGCTCGCCATTACCACACAGTCTCTGCTCCCATTCGCCCCAGCTGCGTCGCTCCCCGTCCCGAGCTTACCGTTGCCACTCTCCGACGGGAAACTAACTGGGGCAGCTCCTGGAGGTGACGCTGCTCTTGCAACCCGGCCTGAAATTCTTCTGCTGACCCTGCCTACTTATCGCAACCTTATGTACGTGGACGTGGATGGCTTACCCGTTACAGCATTCATCGACACTGTAGCGCGAAATTCCATCATGAGTGCGGAGCTTCGAACGCGCTTGAAGAAAGTACTTACTCCTGCTCTGATTCGACTGCTCCACGTCGCCGACGGTGGACCTCCGGCTGTGCCTAGAATGTGTACTGCACGCGTGAGTGTCGCTGGCTGCCACACGTCCGTTTTGTTTAGTGTGCTCGAACGTTGCCCTCATGATGTTATCCTCGGACTCGACTTTTTGACCGTCTAGTCTGCTCTGATGGAATGTTCAGCCGGTGTTGTGCAACTTGACCTACCCCTTCCCGTTGTGCCTGACGCAGACTATGTCCTTACTCCCGCGACTTCAGTCCTGCTTTCTCACAATGTCTCCTTCCCGCACACCATCTTTTCTGTAGCGGACAATCAGACATGTCTGCCGATCCTAAATTTCGGACAGCGCCCCCAAGTACTTCCTCGAGACATGTCCCTTGCCACGTTGTCACCATTGCACGAGCGCCACATATCCGTTCTATCGGTTGCGCCGTCTTCGACCAGTACTTATTCAGCGCCTTCTGCATCTGCCCGACCCGAGGACTTTACAAAGATGATTGCACCGGACCTCTGAAGCCAACAAGCCGCAGAGCTCTGTGGACTCCTCGAGTCGTACTAACGATTGCCTTTTGGGTCAAACTACGGTCGTGAAGCATCGTATAAATACCGGCGATGCAACGCCTGTTCGCCGACGCCCCTACCGGGTGTCGCCCTCTGAGGGACAAGTTATCCTGGGCGAGGTTGCAAAATGCTTGCCAAAGGGATTATTGAACACTCTTCCATCCCGTAGGTATCCCTTGTTGTTCTCGTCAAAAGGAAGGATAGCAGCTGGCAATTCTGCGTTGACTATCGTCATCTAAACACGATCACCAAGAAAGATGTATATCCACTTCCCCGCATTGACGATGCTCTGGATTGTCACCAAGGTGCCACTTATTTTTCATCGATAGACCTTCGCTCTAGATATTGGGAAATAGCCGCGGATGAACTGGACAGCGAAAAACCCGCATTCGTCACTCCAGACGGCCTATATCAGTTCAGGGTAATGCCTTGTGACTAGTGCAATGCCCCGGCAACCTTTGAACGGATGATGGACATGCTCTTGAGTGGCTTGAAGTGGCCCATCTTTTTGTGCTACTTGGTTGACGACATCGTATTGTCTTCAACTTTTGCGACCCATCTTGAAAGACTTTCATTTGTTCTTTTTATTTTTCGCGCCACTGGCTTGCAGCTGAATTCGTTCAAGTGTCACTTTGGTCACCGCCAAATTACCATGCTAGGACATCTCTTCGATTCGTCAGGCATTCGCTCTGACTCCGCTAAGTTACCCTTACCAACATGTGCGAAAGTTGTTCGTTGCTTTCTTAGCCTTTGCTGTTACTTCCGTAGGTTTGTGGAAAATTTCACCCATCCTGCACGTCCCCTTGACCGACGTCCCCAAGAAAGAGTTCCTTTCTGCTGGTGTTCTGAACAAGTGTCTGGTTTCTCAGACCTTATCACGCTGCTCGCCATACCACCGGTTCTCGCCCATTTTGTCACCTCCGCTCCGACAGAAATCCGTACTGACGTCAGTGGCTACGGCGTCGGCGCAATTTTAGCTCTACGCCAATGTGGGCACTACCACGTTATCGCCTACGCCAGCGGCCTCCTTTCTCCCGCCGAGCGCAATTACTGGAGTACCGAGCGCGAGTGTCCCGCCCTCATTTGGGCGGCGGGCAAGTTCCAACCCTACAAATACAACCCAACCCTACTGTGGTCTACGAGTCGGGTCGTCTACATCAGGACCCCGACTGCCTGTCTCGCCATCCCGTCGATGCACCGGCCGGTTTAGTGGATGTCGCACCAATTTACGTTCTTTCGCTCTTCGCTTTGATAGACATTGGTGCTGAACAACGACGCGATGAATCGTAACGGCAGCTTATCGAACACCTGCTCCTGATCCGTCTGACCCATCCCTTCACACGTTCGTGCTACAGAATGACACGTTGTATCGCCGCAACATACCCCCCGACGGGCCCGAGCTCCTAACCGTCATTCCGTCTCATCTTCGACAGACTATACTCCAGCAACTGCAAGGCGTTCCCACCGCTGGACACCTTGGCGTCTCTCGGACCTATACCGAATTCGGCAACGGTGTTTCTGGCCCCATCTCCAGTGCTCTGCCCGGCGCTATGTTGCCGCGTGAGGTCGTGTCAACACCGGAGAAGACCAGCTGTGCATCCGGATGGTCTGCTGCAGTCTTTGGATATACCGACCGACCCTTTTTTTGCGTTGACGCTGATTTTTGAGGACCATTTCCTACTTTAAGTGACGAAAATGGGTGGATTGCCGTCGCTACGGACTATACAGCCCGCTGTGCCATTACTAGAGCCCTAACGACCAGCTGCACTACAGACGTCGCTGACTTCCTGCTTCACGACGTTATCTTATACCACGGTGCACCTTGTCAACTTCCCACCGATAGCGAAAGCTGCTTTCTTGCCGAAATCATAGACGACTTACTTCGATCATCTGCATCTAAACACAAGCTTACTACCGCTTACCATCCTCAAACGAACGGTCTTACCGAACGCCTGAACCGCACATTAACAGACATGCTAGCGATGCATGCTTCTTCCGATCATCGTGACTGGGATACTGCTCTACCATTTGTCACGTTCGCCTACAATTCCTCGCGCCACGACAGAGCTGGCTATTCCCCCTTCTATCTCCTCTTCGGCCACGAGTCGACTTTGCCTTTCGAGACACTCCTCTCGACCGCACTCGACTCGCCGACAGAGTAAACTTAGGATGTCGTATCTACAGCGACCCAAGCACGCCAGATTGCCCGCATTCGTGCTTCTGCATCACATACACGATAGAAGTGCCGTTACGGCCAGTGCCATCACGACGTGGAGTACGAACCAGGTGCTCTTGTGCTAGTTCGGTCTCCAACTCGGCGTGTTGGTCTTTCGGAGAAACTGCTGTCGCGATACTATAGCCCTTACCGCATCCGTCGCCAGGTGACCCCTGTCATATATGAAGTCTCCCCATTAGATGCCACTGTGCCTTTACCTCTCTCTCACATAATCCACATCAGCTGTCTCAATGACAGATGAGCCGCGCCAATAAGGTGCATTTTTCTGACGGGGTTGATGTCACAGTCTGTAACGTGGGAAGAAAAGGACGCTGATGGTGGCCTTGGGGACGACAAAGAAGAGTTGAGATTTTTCCACGGCTCCAGGCAGGTTGGCTCCGCAATTAAAAGCTATCTGTCAATAACCGTACGCTTCTTCCTTCACATAACAATATCATCACGTTCAAGCCGCTTTCATCAGCATGAAATAAACAGAACGGTTTCGGTAAGAGGTCGGCCGGTCTAAGCATGGAGGAGAGCGCAATCATGTACATACAAATAAGCACTGCAGTATGCCTTATAAAAATACCACCGCAATATGTAACTATAGAATGTCAATTAAATCAGTAAACGTGACGTTTAATTGACAGCTGTGGGATGCTTTGGACACGTCTTCAACCGCAAGTACTTGCAACTCCCTTTTTTTCGCAATCATAATTTCTCCAAATGATACGTGCGGAGAAGTTTGCTTTATCTGTTTCTGGCTCAGCTTCTTGCATCATTCGTAAGATGTACCCGTAACAAATCATGAAACAGTCCACAGGTGTTGCTTAATAAAATCACGGCCTTCGTTCTCCGTCCGCTGACACTCTTTCAACGGATTCCTCCTCTTCAGTAGTTTTCATGCAAAGGAATTCTTCGTTCAGCTTGTCCAAGTCAATCGCCTTCATTTCTGTGTCATTCTTTATGCTGCATGATAAGACGAATCTCGGTTAGCATCCAGAAATAAATCGTGACCTACTGGCTTCGCCGACACTCAGCGAATTTCGCACATGCAACAAAATCTATGTTCTAAAATTACAAAACACAACAGACGACAGCCAACACAAAAGCTCGAAGGCAGGCAGGCACTCGAGAAATGACTGGCTGTAAGAAGTCGCAGCTAGTGACCAACTCCGATGCCCTGTGTTGAAATACATGGAAAACATAAACGCTTTTTGAAATAAGTAGCGGACCGCCTTAAACAAAATTTTTGCCATTTGAGAGAAAATGTCGTATTCTTTAGCGACTGCAGCCAGTAAAGCTTTAATTTGCTACCTTGCATTTTTCGAATTCCGAAACCTTGCTAAGTTTCTAAAATATCCAAGCACGAATTTTACAAATACCCAACTCTTCACCACAAATAGATATTGCAATTCTCATGCAATATAAAGCAGGTAAACTTGTATGAATTCGAAGCTTACATAGAATTGTGACAATGCTTTCACGATGTTACGAGGAATTTGCGATAGTCTTATTGAATAATTAGCAGCATATTGGAAAGCGGTTTAGAATGCATCGATTTTATCCACTTTAGATGTCTTAGTAGGTGGAGTTTACATATTTGTGATATCATTAACTATTATTAAGTGGCAGAGTTGAAAAAAATGGTACCAATGTTATTTGCGAGTTTTAAAATTTTACCAGTTTTCGTAAAGAAATTGATCGCCTAAAAAATAGACAGCTCTGCCTTTTGCAGTCACCAGATTAAATTTTCTTTGAATAAAGGAAACATAATCAAAATCAGTGCAGTTGTTGCCTGGAAAAATGGTTTCGTCGTTTCCATGTGTTTAGATTGGAGCTTCTAAGTTAAAGCTTTCCCTTATTCTACTACAAAACATCCCTCCATTCTGTAGACAACCGCACGACGAAATTGATTTCTCGTAAAACTCCTGTTCCATAGTACCTCATGCAAGGGCCGGTGAATTCTTTCTGGAAATGATTCCTTTGCTAGCATCCCCGCAATGCAGCGACCTAAGCGATGCTCATACCGTAAGCTCAGTAGACCACATTCATCATAGTATTCCGGGCAATGAACAAGTGCGGCCAAAAACGGCTGTGCCATCACTAATGTGTCTACCGTGTAGTTTCCTTGTGGCACGTACAAGTCACACTTTATCTTACCTTCTTCTCTTGACATCATCCACAGTGTCGGGAAGCGTCATCTTGAAAGTTTCTGGTAGCATAAGGGCCAGCAGAACAGACAGCACACAGACGACGCAGTCCACTGCTTTGGGAGCCCAAGGCCCTATTATAACAGCCTGGAATTCATAGAACATTGTCAGTATCGTCATTAAATAATTTTATATGCGGTAACCATTTAGTCTCCATCGTATTAGTCCACGAAAAAAAATCTTTGTAAACTTACGGGCGTTTTTACTATTTTCTAATAGTCATCATGAAGTTGAATAGCCCCTAAAGGAAAAAGTCAAAAACCAAATAGGGCCATTCCTGCATCTTTCTTCCGTCCTTGTCATAAAACCTGCAATACAAGGAAGCAGCTGCCTTATTCCGCAGAGTTCCAGTTTTGCTCTTCTTTGCCTTAGCATTGGCACTAAATATTCTGTCATTGATCTTCAGGAAACATGAACGCATGATTTTTCGGCCCCGATTTGTAATTGCTCCAGCAATTGGGCACGCAGAACTTATTATACATATCCTGGCATGAACGTAATCCACATTACGCGGCAATGAAGGCTTGCCGGACATACAACCGCAATCGCAGCCCAAGCGCAGAGACTACATGCACGGTTCACGTCCACAAAAAAGTGCGCTCGGAAGAATGTCGCAGCATGCCAGGACTTTTCTAACCCCGAAGCTATCCAAGGAGCGGAAGGGTTCCCTGAACTGATCGAATTGTTATCACCGTCATCCCCACTCGGCCTTCCGCGTCTCATTTTCAACGCAGGTGTGCTGCTCGTAGCTTCGTAGCACGCTGCACGGAACTTCTATGTCGGCCTCTTTTGGGTTACGTAGCTCAAGCGGAGAGGGTACAGCCAGAAGGCCTTAGGATCTCTAGAGGCTGTTGTCTTGGCCACCTTCTCTTCTTAATCTACATTAATGATCTCGCTAATGATATATCTTCTAACATACACCTATTTGCGGATGACTGTGTTATTTACCGACCCATTAACAATAGCTCAGACATCCTTGTCCTACAGCGTGACTTGCAAACAGTTGAAAAAAGGTGTAAGACATGATTATTGTCGTTAAATGTAAATCAAACCTCATTATTCTCTTTCCATCGTCGGCATTCTTATGTAGCACCCTCATATCTCTTTGGTAACTGAATAATTTCATCTGTGACATGTTATAAATACCTAGGGCTCATTTTAGCGCACGACCTTTAATGGTCCTCTCACATGGCTAAAATAATTAACGAGGCTAACCACACCTTAGACTTTCTCCAGCGAAATCTGAAATTTGCCCCTTCTTCGGTAAAAACTCTTGCCTAGAAATCTGTGGTAAGGCCCAAACTTGAATACGCAGGCTCACTTTGGGACCCTCATCATACTAATCTTTCTAACTTGCTTTAATCTGTCGAAACTCGCGCAGCCCGGTTTATCTTCCATGACTATTCTTCATATGCTAGTGTCACTGCGCTAAAATCTAATGCGAATCTTTCTAGTCTAGAAACGAAACGTCAAGTCTCCACACTCATTCTATATCACATGTTTTATTATGCCCCGATTGGTAACAGCCTCATTTCGCCCGCTCACCGCCATTCATACCGAACTAATCATTCAAAGTCAGTGTACCCCCCGCATGCGCCCACATCATCCACATCTGCATTCGTTTTTCACACGTACAGCGAGAGACTGGAATGATCTGCCTGAAGAAGCGGCGGACCACTCCAGTGCGACTGAGTTCCAGACTGCCATCGAACAGCTTCTTTGAAGCTGCCCACCCCTCATGTAAAACCCCTCTCCAGGGGCATTTGAGGAATAAATAAATAAAAAAAATAGATAAAGGAGCACTTCCTTGCATCGTGTTGTCTTCTTCGATATCTAGTGCCCTAACTTGGGTTGTTTGATCAAGTGCAGTTTATTGGATACCTGGGAATCCCGCTGTTTCTGCCAGTGCTTCTTGAGCTTGTCACGTAAGTGTGGTTTAAGGTCCATGGCTGAAAGGGGTATGTTTGTGGCGGTGGCGGTAAAAGGAACTGAGGTAGCGTTTTCGTCGGCAGCTTCGTTGCCATTTATGCAACTGTGCCCAGGCACCCAGCAAGTGATGCTGACTTGTTTATCGATATAAGCAGAGCAAAGCAATGCATATAGTTAGTTGAAAAAATTGTCTTACGTTTTGGTAAACTCATTAGGGCTCGGACTATACTCAACGAGTCCGTTAAACACAATAGCCCTAGTGAGATTTGTTTTCTAATATGTTTAACTACAGAGAGGATCACGTATGCTTCCGCCATAAAAATGCTGGTATACGGATTCAGTGTGGCGGATATTAAAAACGATGGCCCTAGAGCTGCGTATGCAACGCCAGGAGAAGACTTCCAAGCATCTGTGTAAAATTCAGCACAGTAACACTGCTCCTTAAGTTCAAGAAAATGCGAGTGTATATGTGCCTCAGGTGCTCATCTTGATATTTCTAAGGAAGAGATGTCACGCTGGATAGTCTGCCACTGCCAGGGCGGTGGGAGCCGAGTAGGAGCCATTAGGACATTCTCTAGAAGAGGGACTTTCGTTTCTTCCGATAGCGCTTCCGAGCGGAGTGACAGAGGAGGCCGGGTGGCTGGGCAATCACGGAATAGCCTGGCCGCGGACAAGTCTTGAATAGTTGATTGGCATGGATGATCTACAGCTGATTTTAATTTCAAGGCATACGAAAAGCTTAATTATGTCCATAGAACTATAGAGACCATTCATTAGATTCGATGTAGAGGCTTTGCACAGGACTTGTCCTGAAGGCGCCTGTAGCAAGGCGGATGCCTAAGTGGTGGATAGGATCTAGCATTTTCAGAGCACTAGGCCTAGCAGAATTATAGACTATTGCTCCGTAGTCAAGGCGTGACCGTAATAGGCTTTTATACAAGCTAATTAGGCATCTCCTGTCGCTGCCCCAGGTAGTGCGTGACAAGAGCTGCAGTAGGTACATAGTCTTAAAGCACCCTGCTCTAAGATACTTTAGGTGCGTGATAAAATTTAACTTGAAGTCTAAGATGATACCTAAAGGTTTATGTTCACCGCTCACAGAGAGCGGTTCTCCATTGAGAACTATTACGGGGTCTGGCAGTATACCTCTCTTGTTAGAGAACAGGACGCACGTACTTTTTTGGGCGCTTAGTTTAAAACCGTTCTCGTCTGCCCATTTATACAATTTATTTAGCCTAAGCTGTACTTGTCGGTTGCAGACGCTTATATTACATGATTTATAGTCTATCTGGATGTCATCCACATTTGAAGAATAAAACATAGTACGTGGTATGATAGTGTGGATCGAATTCATTTTAACAATAAAAAGAGTGCAGCTCAGCACACTACCTTGTGTAATACCAGCCTCTTGCGTAAAACGAGGAGACAGAACGTTAGCAACTCTAACATGGAACGTGCAATGGGAGAGGTAACCCTTAATCACATTCACTAAGTTGCCTCGGAATCTCATTGCAGACAGATCACGGAAGATTCCAAAGCGCCAAGTTGTGCCGTACGCCTTTTCCATATCTGAAAGCACTGACAATAAAAACTGTTTGTGGACAAAAGCTTCCCGGATTTGTGCCTGAATACGTATCACATGGTCAGTGGTTGATTGACCCTCGCGAAAGCCGCACTGGTATGGGTCAAGCAGTTTCAAAAAAAAAAAATTATGGGGTTTTACGTGCCAAAACCACTTTCTGATTATGAGGCACGCCGTAGTGGGGAACTCAGGAAATTTATACCACCTGGGGTTCTATAACGTGCACCTAAATCTAAGTACACGGGTGTTTTCGCATTTCGCCCCCATCGAAATGTGGCCGCCATGGCCGGGATTCGATCCCGCGACCTCGTGCTCAGCAGCCCAACACCATAGCGTCAAGCAGTTTGTTCGATGCTAGGAAATGTAGTAGGTGGCGGTTTTCATTTTTTCGAAGACCTTGCAGAGGCAGCTTGTTAGTGCTATAGGCCGGTGACTCGAAACCGACGATGGATCGTTGCCCTCTTTCAGAATAGTAATCATAATGATCCTTTTCCAGGCAGACGGGGCCTCGCCAGAAGACCATACATCGTTGTACAGAGAAAGGAGGGTATTTTGTGTTTCAGAGGGCTGGTGCTTTAATATTTCATATATTATACGGCAAGATTCTGGGGCAGATTTATCGCAGCTGTTTACTAATGCCTGTAGCTCAGCTAAACAGTATGGCTCATTATATGCCTCGTATATTTTCCATTTTCCTTCCAGCTTCTGTCCTTCTATTCTGACTTTCGATCGTTTAAATGTTCCAGGATAGTGCGCTGAGCTGAACGCATGTTCAGAATGTGCGCCCAGGAACTTCCCTTGGTCTTCCAAGCTATCGCCCTGCGTGTTTACTAAAGGGAGTGAATGTGTTTGTCGCCCTCTTGCCTCATTCACCTGATTTCAGACTTTGGCCTCATCTGCATACGAGTTGATACCAGATAAAAACTTCTGCCAACTCTCTCTTCTGGCCTGTCGGCGCATTTTCCTGCCTTGTGACTTTATCTTCTTAACATTTATAATATTCTCCATGGCGTAGCTTGTAGCAACCCCCACGTTTTGTTGTTTCCTACGAGCATTCCCACATTCGTTGTTCTACCACGAGACGCAGCGTTTGCATGCCGCACCATTTACTTCATATATGCATTTAGAAGAGGTATCAATTATGAAGGTGGTAAAATACTCCACAGCAACATTAATTCATAACGAAGACATGTTAGCCCATGAGATACCAATAATATGAGTTGAAAACTTCTCCAGTCGACTATACCAGCCTTCCACCGAGGAGCCTGTGGCGGAGATTCGTTTTCTTTGGATGTTCTCACTAGCATGGGGAAGTGGTCGCTCCCGTAAGGATTTTCGGTATTTTCCCATTTAAGTTGAGGTAATTTAGAAGCAGAAACTATACTAAGATCACTACAAGAAAAGGTTCTATTTGCGAGACAGTAATGTGTAGGTTCGTTCTTATTCAGGAGACACGCACCAGATGACAAAAGAAAGTCTTACAAGACCAGCTCGCGCATTTGTACGAGAGTCGTCCCACAGGCTGCTGTGGGGATTGAAATCGACAAGAACGAGATTAGGTCCCGGCAATTCATCTATAAAGGACTGAAATTCATGTTTCTTTAATTGGTAATGTGGGCCCTGCGAATCGAGCAAATGGTGTTAGGAGAACAGCTCGAACTACTACTGCTTCAAGGGGCGCTTGTAGCGGTAAATGTTGACACGCTACACTTTTGTGAATTACAATGGCAACACCGCCTGATAATGCTAGAGCATCATCACGATCTTTACGAAACGTAACATACTGTCAGAGAAAGTTGGTATGTTTGGATTTTAAGTGTGTCTGCTGTATACACAGCGATTTCGGATTGTGTTCTTGGAGAATCTCTTGCACATCATAGAGGTTGCATAATTTGTGTATGTATACTGAAAGTAAATTGGTGCTGTGTGTTGAAAAAAAAAAGTGATGCTTAGTTTGCAAAGCCCTTTTCAGGCCCTGTAACACGGGTTTGTCCTTTCTGGAACAGTCGAGAGAGCCTCACCGCTCCTCAGGCGTTTAATGCGTCGTCAGGATACATGTAGTGTTCATTGCCCCTTGTGAGGCGCCGGAGAACACTCTTGTGAGAGAGAAGTTCGGCGAGAGAGTCGCCCCTCGGAGGACGAGACCAGCCCGGACGTTGATGGGGACGCCTTTGTATCTGAGCTGCGCCGGCTGTGGGCAGTGCCAATAGGGGCCGGGGAAGGTGAAGCAGCCCTCACTGCGCCCACCATGGGGGCTGCTGGCGATCCTGTGCGTTCGCTATGTGTAGCGCAGGCTGTCGCCGAGAGCTGTGTGGCGCCGGGAGCCCTGGGGTAACTGGTCCTGTTTCTTAACTGTTTCCACCCCGGGGGCAGGCGCCACAAGTGACAGCTCGCTGCGTGCGGGCTGGGCACTTGTCAGTGGCCGCTGATACACTGGTCCCCGACGCGCCGTATCAGCATAAGATGTGCTGTGGAAAGGTGGGCACCTCTTACGGGCTTCCTTGAAATAAATGTTTTTTTAGACTTTTAGGGTGTTTATGTTTTTTTTTTTCTTTTTTCCAGCTCGGACAGGAACATGAGTAGGCTGGGTGGCCCCTGCAGTTCACACGCTGATGTATGTCACCACATTTATCGGAGGGATGACCCTGGACTCAACAATTTGCACAGGTTATTTGAGCACGACAGCTCTACGAGCCATGGCCGAGTTTTTGGCATTGGAAGCGCTGTCTACAGTTAGGGACATATGGTTTGACAGTAAACTTAATATATCCTGTTTAAATGGTTTATGGGAGTACGCTAGATGCAAATGTTAGGATAAGATGTTTGGTGGGGATTTTTTCGTTGTTCCTTGTAATGATGATACGTATTACATTGGTGACATGTTGATCTATCCACCCTTCTAGGAGTTCAGCTTCGGACAATTCTTTTAGGCCTGCTACTGATACTATTCCCCGTGAGCTATTTATTGATCGGTGTGGTGATACGGAAATTGGTATGTTACCAAACGCCGAGTTTCTCGTACCGATGTTTCTGAGGGACCTCAAGTAGGAGGTCTTCGCTAGCCATTTTAATCACTTTATAGTCCTGACCATAAGGTTTCGGTTTTAGCAACTATCAATGGGGAAACAGATCTGGCCGGTTTTTCAGAATTCTCACTGTGTACGACATGGAATTTCGGATAAGTATGTTTTGGTCGCTTGAAACATGCGTTCACTTCATCGGTGCGTTCCCTCTTTTGAGGGTGACGATCAAATATGCGGGCAAACGCTGGCGTTCCCACAGTAGTTTGGTTTATATTCGGCAGCAATGGAGGCCACTCACCACGAAGCATAACTAGGGGACGCTGCAGAGCTTAATGCGAAAGGCTGCACGCGCCAATCGTACATTGCCACTATAACCTAATATATTTTACCCAAGGAAGGGCACCTACACAATGGTTAACCCAAGCCGCGTATGAAAATGAGGAAATTACGGAAGTGAAGATAAGATAGAAGGCTAAAAGAAAGAGATAGGAAAGAAAAAGATTGAAGAGATTGGGGGCCCCATTTCGAGAGCCCCCACAGTATACAGCCTCAACGAAGACAGTGTGCTTTGGGGCTCAGTAGTTATTTCTTTGTGTCCCAAAGCCTTCGTGCATGGCTCTCTAAAATAAATTTAGGGCCGCCTAAACTAGGAGGTGGCTCCAGCAAAAATGAAAATGTGCGACTCTTGGTGAGAGTTGAGGTAAGATTAGACAGGTGAATGCGAATATCCTTGACGCTCAGACTTCTGAAACATCTCCAACTAAGGCGCATTCTATCTGAAGGTGTGTGGCTCTGCGGCTACAATTTTATTTATGGTGGTTCGAATTCACAATTCTGTAGAGTGTGCGTCTGCCAAATTTAACCACAACAGAACCGAAAGCCGGAGCTGAACATTTATATTTAGCTAAACCAAAACCGAAGCAAACCAATATTTCTGCGCCATCTTGGAACCAAATCGGAACTTTTTTGGAGGAACCGCTCGGAACCGGGTCGACGTCAGGTGGAGCCCAGAGTTGTATTTCTTAAAATTCTACGAGAGCGGGCTTGCGTCAGCCAGGGGCAGAGTGCGGTGTGGTACTATGCAGGACTCTGCACTCTCCCATTATAGTACACACTAGTGTTGCCTCGGAACCAGTCATGCGGCTAGCCACAGTAGTCTTATTGGATCACTCAACTGCACGCATGGTCGGCTAAACTATACACTGTGCGCAGAGACGGTGCCCTAATCCAGACAGGCCATCGCCGACAGTGCGTCGTCGGGGAGTACACTGCTTGTACTCGGGACACCCGCTGTCGTCAGGCACAGTAGCGCGGTTGTGTCCCTGTCCTATATGCATCTTGTAGTTTTTACAGTACCTTCAGTGACTGCTGCTGTAGCATGACTTGAACTTTGTAAAAATTTTCCACAGCGAAGTGCAGACCGTGACGACTCAATAAAGCACGAATGAGAGCGGAATTTGTTTCCCACTGCTCCGCTGTGAACAGGCGATGTCGCAAATTTATCTAAATATATGCTCTCTGTAGAGCTTTTAGGTGGCAATCCTGTTTGTTTGAGAAGCAGATTACGCGACTTCTCTGGAGAAAGCCAGACTTATACATGTGTCGTTATCAAATGCTCTAAAAAGTTGTAATCGTCCTTATTTGAGTAGTTGAGTAAATATATTGCTGTAGGAAGTATTTGAAAACGTTGGTTAGTTAGGAATATGCACTTTTGTGAAATGACAATACGTATCCTCTAAACACTTGGCGACTTGTCTCGTTTTTACAGAAAAAAATGTACAGGTAATACAGCATGGACAGTTAAGCGTTAGATGCGGTGTCTTGCTTCATTATTTGCGGTACAATGTAGAGAGCGAGGGCGAGTAAATTAAATGGAGTACATGTGCAAGTGTGTTGCGTCGTGCTTCTTTTGCGCTATTTTATAGTTGCAGTACCCGCCACTACAGCCTGGTGCCATCATTCATCCAACGTGCAAAAATTAACTATTTCCTCTTTTATTGTAGCCGTCTTACCACTTAATACAACTTGTACGTGACGCTACGCGGGAAAATAAAATTCTTGAACACGTCCTAACCTGCTCAAAAGTCGCAATAATTAAACAGCGGTTTCTTTGCTTATGTTTTGCTTACAAGGGTTTCTGTACACGCCACATATGCCATTATTTCACCTTTCACTCTGCGCTTCAATTACGCACGGTACAAGTTGGTCTTCTGCAACCACTACAGTGATAATGATGATCACGATGTATTGACATTGCCTATGAAACAAGGTTATGACAAAGAGTCATTCAGCTTGCTTGCTTGAGTTAATCAGGTATGCTATACATTCTTTTCATTCTGGCATTGTTGCGTACATCTCCTTAATGTTTTTCTCTACCTGAAAACTTCGTTATCCACCTTGTACTGCTATCTAGACCTGTAAGGAACCGGTCGTATCAATCACTTCCCAGCTTTTTCTTTCCAACAATAATCGGAATGCCTCTTGCTTATCTTGGCTGCTGACTGGCTGATGCTTTCATCTCCTTTAAATCGAAGCACTTTTGCAAGGTGTACGTTACCTGTGGGTCTCACTGGGCGAATTCCTTCGCATTCCATTAGGATATACTGAATGGTCTCGGGATTTTTGCTGCAGCATACACATGCCACATCTTGTTGCGAGTATTGCCTCCGGTATATTTTTCCCCTTAGACAACCAGCTCGAGCTCAAATGGCAAGACACTGCCCGTTATGTTATTATGCAGATTTTCCGCATTTCTTTCTTCCCAATCTTGGAAATCTACATGGTGTTTTTGTTTCAATTCTGTACAACCAGTGCGCTGTGTCTGTTTTGCTCACTTTCGTTTTGATGGCTCCTGCTTGTTTATTTAAACTTTCAATTACCCTTAGCTGGGTTGCCAACTTTCTTGACCTCTTTTTTCCATTCATTTTTCCATTTTCCAGTACCCTGGACAGTGCACCGTTTTAGAACTAATTACTGCTCACAAATGCTAAAAAAACAACTTACCAAGGCTTTTAAATGCTTACAACAAATCTGGAATCGATATATGTGCCCTTACCCCATCAGAATTTTCTCAACTTAATTAGCGGGACTAATATTCATTTTTATACGGTCAGCTATTCCAGAAGTGCAGGTTAGATGAGTTTACAGCTTTTTGTTCACATTTATATTACATATATGTGTGTATATATATGTTTTTTTTTCATCTCTCATGTGTGAAACGTTTTGTAACGTCACTATGCACAACTACTCACTTTTCACTTCTCATGCATTCTTGCAAACTGTGTATTTTTGTATTGTTAAAAACACGCGGCAGCTCCGCGCTGCCCATGTCTTGTGGTCACAGGGGGCAGGGTGTGTTTTCAAGCTGCACTTGCAGCTTTTCTTCCCCGTCTCCCCCAATCTGTTGGAAATAAATATACATTCAATATTCCATATTCTGTGCCCATGCTTTTCAGGTACGAATACTTGCAACACTTCAGCCGCCCTTTCGTTTTGATCCATGTTCCTCGACCTTTTTTTTTTTTCCAAACTAATTTTCTTGTGCGTTTCTCTGATTTCCTAAGAGGCCCCACCCCTGTCAACCTGCACGGCTTCATTTGTGGGTTTAGCGTTTAGTGCATTTATGTTAGCTCCTAAAGCCAACAGGCCTACCGATTTTTGGCTAACTTCCAATCTCGACAAGATATCTGACCTTTAGAAAAGAATTGCACTTGGCAACGTTACCGCTCGCACTATTACTTGTTTCCTGATTTATTGCACCACCACACATCTATTACGACCCCAACGTCCTTTATGTTTCGTTATTGCTACGTTTCGCTTACCCTGTACTTTCGTATTACCTTGATGGGCTCTTGAGTAAGTCTTTTCTTCGTTTCTATATATAGCAAGGTATTTATAGTGCTTGTCTATGTGTATGACTTGATGTTGAATTGACACCACGTAATCACTCGTCTCTTCCTTAGAGTCACAATTCCTAATTTTTCCCTCCAGAATTTAAGACCTGCATTGGTCGCTGCGTTACCAGACATATTCGCGAGTGTCTCTAAATATGTTGCATTGTCCGCTGTTGAACTATGTCGTCCGCATAGATCTGAACGCGGACCTCCCGTTGCACTATTTGCCAATTACGCATGTAGAATAAAATAAAACCCAAATTCACTATTTTGCAGTTGTCTTTATATGTGCTTAACATAAAGTGGAAACAGCAATGGAGACAGAAGACATCCTTGCTTCAGTTCTTGCTGAATTTTCTCCTTTTCATCCCATTTTCAGCCTTCCCATACAATTCCTACTGGTTTGTCTCTATACATCTCGCTTAACAGCTCCAAGTAATCGTCATCTAAGCCTTAATGCTCGAGAATATCCCATAAGAATTCTGTGTCTACGTTTTCGTATGCTCCCTTAACATCTAAAATTGCTATCCATAAATGTATAATCTGAGCTATCTCTAGGCACTTAGTACAGGGATGTTGTCCTCTAATTGTCATCCTGTCCTGAACGCATTCTGTAGTGCCCCCAGTACATCATTGTTCGCCAGCCACTTCGACGGTTCTAACTCTCCGAACGCGCAGCGGTTCTTATTACCTTCATCCTGTCGTCTAAAGCATTCAACGTGGCTTCAACCATTGCACCAAAGTGCGCATGAATGATACCACTCGACAACCAGACCCCGATTCTTTTTTTCGGCGCCTAGAGGAACGCTTCTTAACAAACCAGAGACCAAGAAGCACCAGTTTCATGCAGTACCACATTTTATAAGTCAATAAAGAGAAACTATATTTATACTGTATTTGTAAATCAACCTTCTACAGTACGAAAATAACACACTCTTACCATGATAAGGGGCTTCGTATATGTCAGACAAAAAAGTAAAAACGTAATGCAGTGCTAGCGTTAGTTCCAGCATTAGCTCGCTGTGGCATGACATTTTTACAGCATCTACATGAGTGCCGTTAATTTTTCATCGATGTAGTTTAACTAAGTGGCATCCTAAACCATCAAAACACTGAATTAAATTGTTTATAAAAAATTTACAGAACCACCAGGGTCTCAATACTGAAACGCCTTTCTCAAATTCGTGGCGTACATCGCATTGACGTCCAGGCTCTGATGTCTGCTCTGGAAACTAAACAAGGAAGTTAGACCTTCATTTTCTCCTTGATTATAATCAACCTATTCACGTTGTAGGGACGGTGAAGAACACAGTAGCGAAAATTGTGAATCACGAAAGGTACTCTTTACAGGGCGAAACTGTGCCCTGGAAAAAAAAGCAACAGTCAAGGACAACGAAGCCAGCCAGAACAGTCGGCGATCGTCGAAAACAGGTCAGTGGGTCAAGCGTTCTGGCTTTTATACATTACTTGTCGAAGGTTCAAGCGATGGCGCCCTCCTGTCTTCTAGAAAGTCCTTAACAGCTCGCGTCATGTATACAATCAGATTACACAAGGTTCGATGACAACAGACAAAGGATAGAACCATCGATAACATTCGCTGGAATTCTTATACATGCAGGTGTGTCCTGTGCCGAGCGATAGTTTGGCATTTGCTAGCCGGTGAAAAGCGGTCACGGGAGAAATAAACGAATAGAACTGCCACTACTACGGCAGAATTAACGAAAGCAGAGTTAAACAAATATATTCTGTGACTGTAAACTGATTTGCTGTTTCTCTTTAGCGTCCCTTAAATGATCCAATGATGAATGAAATTCCAGGTAAGGAGGAAGTGGGGGACGTGCAAGGGGTATTGCATTTGATAGTCACACAGGGCACCACGAACCGCATTGAGTATACAAATTGCGGCATGCTTAATAAGCCTCGTTTATGTGCTGTTTTTAAATGGATGCCGGTGCAAAAGCAAAACGGTTCGCAATAGTTCTACAGAATGCCCAACTCAATTCGTCTCTGGAAATGCACCAAGAGTTTCCCCACCAAGCGGAGGCACGACAATGTTTATTTTTTTCGAACTCGTTCCAATCGGTGCGGAAAGCTTCGAACAGTATAAGACTGTTATAAGTTCCTCTGCAGAGCTCACACAATTGAACCAAACGGTGTGAGCACTAACACGAACACGACCCAAAAAGTTTCATTCCACATCCTGGCTTTATCATCCCTCATATCATAATGCGGGCGGCAACTTATCCTAAAAAGTTCAGTCCTAGCGAAATTCTTTTCTGTTGTAGGCACTGACGATGGAAAACGACATTAGTAAAAAAATAATTAATTGAAGGCACCGTATACACGTTGGAACGTCGGCTCTTTTTGCTCGCAAACACGCCATGGTTGCTTAGTGTCTATGGTGTTGGGCTCTTAAGCATGAATTCGTGGGACCGAATCGCGGTCACGGCGGCTGCATTTCGACGTGGGCAAAATACGAAAACACCTGTGTACTTAGATTTAGGTGCACGGCAAAGAACCTCAGATGGTCAAAATTTACGGAGTCCCTGACTACGGCGTTCCTTGTAATCAGATTGTGGTTTTGTCACGTAAAACGTAGGAAATTTGTTTAATTTTTGCTCGAGCTAGCGACCAGCCGTGAAATCGGGTTTAGAGAGTAATATTTCGCGATGAACTCTGTGGTGCGCGCCTCGCATACGTGATGGGGAGGATAATTTGACGCGAGGGCTCGTGGTGTCAAAACCTTAGAGCGCCGACAGTGGCAAGTACGTTTGCAGCGCTACACGACACTACTCCTACTCACCAACTCTTTCGTAAATGGTGCCACAATGGCGCCCACTCGGCTGGTGGTCACTGTCCAACCCGTGGCCAGCGTCCTAACCTGGGTTGGGTACAGTTCTGATATCTGAACGAAGTTCACGGAACCGGCACAGGAGTTGAAGAGCTTCGTCATGAGCATAAACAAGAGCTGCAGCCACCAGATGTCTGCGCACAAGAACATGAGACGTAGTAACGTGAGAAGGTTGGCAGACGCTAACAATAATGAAACCAAAGAACAAGAAAACACGGAGATATCAATAAAGTACAGCAATCGATATGTAACGATAACAAAAAGCACAGTTATTCACACGCAAATGATAATTCATTTCTGAATATGTTTTAGGAAACTTGGGTTAAGCTCGATTTCTCTGCGAAAGTACCGCATGAGTGCATAATTATATAAAGGATGACCTTAACCCATTAGGGACCGGTTTCTTTTCTTTCTTGCTATTGTGAAATAACTCTTATATATTAACTTATCCTTGCACCAATAATTCACATACAAAAAATTATTACTCTTGCCTAATTAGTTTTTGAAATATATCCCGTGACCATATGGTCACACTGGGCCCTTACGCTACAGCAAAATACGCGAAGTGAAAAACATTTATTTCCAGCCATGAAACATCACAAAAAACCTACATAGCGAATATTCGAGCACTTATTTAGTGTGATATGGTTTGAATCATGGAAGACACATGCCGTCGTCATACTTTGTGCATTGTGTGTGCACTGCGCTGTTGCAATTATCTCATGCATACCTCCACCTCTTGCCATTAGGTATTGGTGCAACAAAGTGGGCCACTTGGTCATACCGTGTACCAGTCAGGACATCACCAGTCTTTGGGATTCTGCATTGATCAGGTCCTCTATGCTTATTGTCCCATCGCATAAGGTAGCTTTGTGCAATTTGCCTGCGGAATTCCACCTGCGTGACTTTGAACCCTGTGCTACGAATTAGCGTCCAAGCGTTGCTGATAGATACATCAGAAAGTCAAGGGAAAATCGGCCACCACCACTTTTTGCCACGGATAACAATCCTGTGGGCGCATACATTTGCATCATTCTGGTCCGTACCTCTCATAAAACTTGTACTGAGCAACAGTGTTTTTTTGCGGGCCACCTCGATTTGCATCTTCTGAACACGAGAGTACCTGTCTGCAGATGACATTGGCTCTACGCCGTGAATGGTGCTTATAATCGTTACTACAGAATTGTCCGTCCAGCGGACAACAATTATCCCATTGTCGCTCAGCACAGGCTCTTCGTGCCCGCGAAGTTGCCGCTTGACGAATTGGGCTCGAGCGATAGGGCACTCTTTGGGAACACGATTCTGCTTCGCTGTGCCCGTGCCTTCGTAGCCCTGTGCCTTGATATTCCTGAGTAGCGGCATGCCTGTGAATAAATTATCAAAAAAGAAAAAGAAAGGAAGGTCGTGCGTCTGTGCTGCGAGTTCATCCACCATTTGAAGAAGTGGTGCCGCTGCTTTTCCGAAGTCCTTTTCATATTTTTCAGATGTTCCGGGATCCCCTGCTTGCCTTGATACACTCCGTTCTTGACATTTAGGCAGCATACTTTATACCCGAAGCGGATAGGCTTTCCGCGTATAAACTGTTTACAGCCATGACGACCATAATACTCAATCATACTTTCGTCATAGCTCAGGTGACGCACAGGTTGAAAGTGCTCCAGAATCCTTGCTTTCAATAGCGCCATCAATGGACGCAACTTTGCCAACTTGTCACTAAGCGTTAGGCTTGCATTTCGCACAATGCAGGAACCGCATTATCTGTACGAAGCGCTTTCTCCGCATAGCATTGTAGGCCATCGTGTTGCGCATATCCAAGCCACTGTCCCAATAGCACATTTTCCCTGGCAAGCGGTTATAGCCGGACAAAAGGAGCACTCAAAAAAAACCTAATTCTTCTTTGGTAACCTCCGGATCGGGCATATTGAAAAATAACGCATACTTTCTTGTTTGTTCGACTAGCAGCTCCACGACGGCTTCGTCCAAAAAGATTTCGAACAACTCAACAGGGGAAAAGCCACTGTAAGCAGCAAAGTTTGGGTAGGGAAATATGCCAAGGCTTTTCTGGAGATCACCGTTCGTCCACTTAGAAGCAGTGGATAATTTCGCAGGAATGGCAGCATCAACTACGGCAGAAGAAACCTCTCATGTTCCGTCACCTTGCCCGCCTGGGGTCGTCATCGTCTGAGGCGGATCCACCAATGCGGCGTCCGTCAGAGAAAACAGTCTCAGCGCCGGCTCATAGCTGCCGCCAGATTAGATTGTCAATGAGCCCGCCTGAGTCTTCATCGGCCGACTCTTCATCCGAATAGGTGCTAGCCTCTCGCGCGTCGATATAAATCTCTGACACGTCGTCATCGTCTTCTTCGAGTATCTTCGCTATTTATTCCAACATCAACCTATTAAGACAATAAAATAAGAAGCAACCACTGCGGGAATGCGCCAGCAGCCGTGCAAGACATGATATATACAGTTAAAAAAAAATAAAAAGTTAGGTAGGCTAAAGACCCAGCGTGACCATATGGCAACGCGCAAGATAACACGCTCGTTGATGGATAAATCAAACATAATTTTTTTCACAAATGGTCATCGAAGGTCACATATTCGATGAGGAATATGGAGGCAAGGATATCGGACTATTGTTTAAGCAAGTAGTGAAAAAAAAACACATTACCCCTTGGAGTGATGCATGGCGACGCTACTCGCACAGCAACACTTATTCCCGCCTTTGCGAGGGGCTCCCTCAAAACGACTGACACCTGCTGCTACTTGATATCCATAAAGGGAACTCTCATCTGTCTAACGGCATGTCAAAGGCGATTTTGGTGCCGTTTTGTTAATCTTAATAAAATGAAATCCACTGTGCAGACTAACGTGACCATATGGTCACGCTGGTCCTTAATGGGTTAAAGAATATCGGTTAGGCCAAACATCTCAGAACAGCATTGATGGGTTGACCTGCTGGTAGAACGCCACCGTACGCTGCCCCAACCTCTTCAACGCAGCGCTGCCGCTGCCCTGCATTGCGAGAATAGTAATAATGCTGGCAGAACGTTCTTCCGAATAAAGCACTGACAAGTATAGGACGGATACATAAATAGTCAAGCTCAAATGATAATTTGCGTAAACATGAACTTGCAATTCTGTGCACCACTTATTTTGCAAAGCATGTCCATGTGCACGCTTGGTCGAGCTCTTCTTTTTTCTGAGTTAAAGAAGTTGCTGAACAAATAAGGCAAGGGACCGTCACGGACGCCTCCATTTTTGTGCAAGTGTTCGTTTTAAAACTGCTTAAAATACCTTTCAACCAAAATGTTCGCACATAAGAATATCATGACTTACGAGCAGCTGTGTTCATCGGCATATGCTTCTGCGAATGATTTCACTAGTTTAAATACAATCTTTGTGATCAAAAGAACACAAGCCTTTTATTTACCCGTGGTAGTCGCTTGAAAATTATCACGAATTTCCGGGATGTTCGGCTGCTAGCCAACCAAAATTCCAGTTTCTGCCCAGTTTTCCTCATTCAAAAACATCGGATTATAAGCCCCCAATTGACTATATATATATATATATATATATATATATATATATATATATATATATATATATATATATATATATATATATATATGTTTGTCGGCTACTTATGATATGACTAATAAAATCGGGACCCTCGGTTAACCCCCTTTCTTCTCGTTTATATATATATATATAAAACCCGAAGGCGAAGGACCATAACATTAAAGATTACCGCAACCAGGCGCTGGTGTCAACCAGTCAGCGCCTTCGCTCTCAAAAGATTGGGTTCCGTCATACTAGACAGCTCAATCGTTTACATTGCTCTGTAACAACCTCGAGCGTTCCAAGGACGCAATGTGTGTCCTCAAGCCCTGGATCCTTGATAAACGAAAACACCGCAGGCGGCGATGGCCCACGTCACTAGCTCTCACAGTACGGTGTCTCAGGAGCTGTCTAATGTGCAGACGCCAGAGTCGCACGGAGTCCCTACCTGGCAGATGACGTCGAAAGCATGCTTAGTGTGGCAGTGCCAGACTGGAGTGCAGCAAGTCCATGCCGGCCGCGAGCGTGCGCAGGCGCAAGCCGTCCTCTAGTAGCCGATGTAATGTGTACCCCGAGGCACGTGGAGTGTATGTCCTGTTTGTCTTCATTCGGAGGTTGTTGCGCACTTGTGGCGGCTCGCCTACATTTCTTCACGATAAACAGAAACGCAGAAACATTTGTTCTCGTCCAGTCACCTTTCAAGAGACCTCGCGGCGCAAATCATACACGATGATTTGAGTCCACTTTTCCGTGCTTCGCACCCTCAGATAAGTCCTGGATAACCTTTTGCGCATAACGCGTACTTCTTCGTTTCACCAGCAAAAGCCCCCTACAGGTGGTCCTGCAATTGTTTTTGTTGCTGTTTTCAGCATAAGTCAAGCTTTGTTTCGCAAAGACAAGTTTTAATACAAAATGCGTTTTGCACCGTTCGGCTGCTACAGATTTTCGCGATTGCACTGTTTCGTCGCTTTTGATACAAATATTTCACTCCATCTGCGTCATTTTGCCGCTTGTTTACTTATTTCACAAAAAATGACGCTTGATTCATGTTCACCGTAGTACGCATTGATATAGCTTCCGCCTTAGCAATATTCACCGTTTTCTGACGAGCCTTCAGTTTGCGCACGATAATTGTCATGGGCCCAGATGGGTTGGTATGGCAGCGCTTTTCCCGCCTTAATCTTTTTCGCGCCCAAATTTGAATGTGCGTACTTGAACATTCGGCTGCTTTTACACAAAATAAATTTTGGGCTTGTTCTGGCTGTAAGAACTATTTAGAAGAGCAATTTTATTACAATAGCAGCTACGACACCGAAAGGCCGCTGGCGCCGCCGCCATAGCGCTGTCACGGTATCGACGCGCATGCGCAGCGCGCACACGGAGGGTTGCGTTTCGCTGCAAAAAAAAAAAAAAAAAATCATCGACGATTACGGCACTCTATAATACGAAATCTGAGCGCAGCCCTGTACGTGTTTTCATTATATTTGCTGGCGCGGACACTGTCTCGTGCGGCACGTTGCCCACGGGGAGAGATGTGGCGCGACTGTACCGCTAATGGGACGTCGCCACAGGCGGTGCGCGGGTGACGGGAGGGCGCGATTCACAGCAGTCGCCGCAAAGCCCGTCTTGCTAGGCGCTACGCTTTCTTCTCACGCATTCGCCATACCCTCCTCCTTCGCTTTCCGCCTCATGGTTCCGCTGCCCCCTCCTTCTCCGCTTTCCTCTTCGTGTTCTCTTCGCTATCACTGTCTTTCATCTTCCGCTGCGCTCCACGTTCGGTCTCATGCTTGGCTGTGTTCGCTCGCTGAGGGACAACGCCGACGCTCGCCGCAGGAACGGGCGCCTAAGAGCTGTGCTCTAAAACGCCAAAGCCAAGTCAACCGCACGCCATGTATGAGACCGGGCTAGCTAGTGGTACGCCCCATTCCACGCTGCTTAACAAATGGAATAAACCTCGCGCTCAGTTTGATCGGCACTACCGTAGCCAGGTCAGCGTTCTGGCTTCTACGGCCACCATTACCATTGTACTCTCACACAGTAGAGTTCCTACTGACAGTATATGCATGCGTACTACACCATAATGCGTACATTGGTCTGGTCGGAAAGAACAGTAAACGTAAAGCTACACTTAGCGCTGCTTAACGCCAAAAGGTTTACCAGATTTGCGCCGTTCTCATCTCGTGCACCATCGAGGTGCGACGCCAGTAACACGATCTTGGAATGGTAACACGATCTTCGAATCAGTAACACGATCTTGGAATGCGCGAAGTGACATGGACACACACTAGTCTGTGTCCTGCGCTCGTCCTGTCTGCTTCTAGTCTGTGTCCGTGTCACTTCTGCTTCTAGTCTGTGTCCGTGTCACGGACACAGACTATTCTGCGTCCTGCGCTTGTCCTGTCTGCTTCTAGTCTGTGTCCGTGTCACTTCGCGCTAGAATCCAAGATCATGTTACCGTACCAACTCGCCCAACTGTCTATCCTTTTGCCAGTAACACCAGTGGCAATATTCCTCAGGCAGCAGCACAGTCATATTGGAGTCAGGACACCATTCCTGCGTCGCTGCAGCGTAGCCTCGCGTTCTGTGCTGACCGTGCTGCCTCCGCACATTGTTAGCTCAGCATACAAAGCGCTAGAGCGGAACGCTAAAACAGGTTGTCGCTGTCAATTCATCGCCTCCTGGTGAAACTCGCATAATTTACTAGTGTGCCTAATTCTTTTCATTTAGAACGTAAAATTTACAGTTGCGTACAATTGCGTACAATAAAAAAACTCGCAGTTTCGCAAGAAAGATGAAGCATCGATTGCGATAGCAAATTAGCAGGCAGCCATACGAAGTAAGGATAGCACTTTTATCGGCCGTATCGACTTGTAAACATTCGCTTGGCAACTACATTAACAAGCATGGTGTAAGCGCGCACAGCGAACATGGACGCATCACAATCGATGACCGCGGAAATTCGCTGTCGAAACGCTGCCGTGTGCAAGCGCGGCAGCAGCGAGCGTTGTGCCCTTCCTGCTCTGTCGCTTCAACGCACACTGAGAGCCGAGAGCGCGCAGCACGCACAAAAATACGAGCCGTCGACGCACCTAGACCATCGACTCTACATCCATCGCAGATCGCTCTCAATATACGATCGGGAGACCACGCGCAGCCCACACATACGCAGTTGCAGCCGGAGTAGATCGCCGACCCCCCTATTTTCTCCGGTGCCTCGCAACGTTGAGCGCCTCACGCGCGACGGAAGGCGCGCTTCCGGCACGATTATCTCCCGTCCACGTGGGCTACACTGAGCCGCCGATCGTCGGCTCACCTCGCACGTTTTTACTGGCACGTACAGCGTAGGACACGCGGCGACGGTGTGATCGCCTTTGGACTGCAAGCGGAACACCACGGCGCCGGTGACGCCGGCGGCAGAAATGCGCCAGGACTGTCCATATAATTACTATCCCAATGAAATATGTATAATTGCCACAAAGTGTTAACGCAAGTTTCGCTTTTGTCGGCCTTCGCACGTTATCTGTACACGTCCTTTGTAAGAAAAAGTTGTCAGCAATGTTTCATTGCCACTGCACGTAGCTTTATTCGAATGTCTTAGAATACAACGACGATGTAATGAAAACTTGAAGGCAGGTATAGATCAAGTTCCTCCGGTGGGGCCAGGCCGGGTCCATTGAAACATTCACGGCCCAAGCTTGGAGCCACGGACCCCGGTTGGGCCGGGCTTTATACGGCGGGCCCGTGCTTAAGAATTTGGCCCGGTGCTGTGCTATAGCTCAGACAGCTAATAAGTTGACCGCCACCCGTGTGCTAAGGGTAGTTATACAGCGCAAGGCTGTGTCCAAAGCTGTACAGACAGTTTTAATATACATTTCGTGCATCCAGCATGTCTACACTGCAAACTTACTGTGTGGAAGCTTACCGGCTGAAGGCGACGAACGTAGCAGCCTGATCTTCGATTTTGCCCTTTATAACGATAGATTAGTAAGGCTTTTACGGCTGTACGCCTGTTGTGGTCGTGAAGCGTATCCGCAACCACTTTGTTGGGCAATAGGCATGTCTGCGCGCACAGAAATAGACTGTTTCGATACTGCTGTGACCGCGGTGGTTAGTACCGACTGCGTCATTGTTGTCATCAGCATTAATCTGATAAATTGGGAATGGTTTTCTGATCCCTTACAGCTCTGAATAAAATTGTATTTGCGCACGCGTGGATAAAAATGTTGCGAGTGGTTTAGGAATCGCTTGCCTGCTGTTGGATTGCCGGCGCAGAAAGCAAACTCGCGGCAGCCGCCTATTATTCCACGTTTGACTTCACTGCTATGGGAAGTGAAGTTGCTCGAGTATTTCAGTCGCGCTTTCGTGGGGTGCACGTGGCACTGACTTGCATGCTTATCCAAGCTCAGCATTCCGTGATATTTGGTGCCAGTGGTGACATCATGTGGTTGCTACAGGCGGTGCTAGCCTGAAAGTGATTGCCGGCACCTGGCTATACAGCGCTGGCGGTTGAGCTTGTGCTCGCCTCGCGGAGAGATGTGCATGACGAGTGGTGGTACACACGGGCTCTCCTTGTGAAGCTGAGGTGAGTGAAACTCGCCACACAGTCTCATTCTACATCTTCAAGTCTTTGCCGCAGTTCTTACTGCTCACGCCAGAGCACGCTTCCCTCTGCTCTTCTACATTGGAGATAAGTAGCGCGAAGTGTTCTTGCTTCCTCCCGATTAAAAAGGCGTTCAGAATGGTGCTCCTGTGCTGATCATTGCTGCGCGTAGCGCATACTGCTTGCTGCCAAGGGCTACATGCAGACCTGTCCTAAATGGTGCCATAAACGATCATCACAGCATGCCATGACTCTAGCTCCCCCATACCCGCCACCTTCACAGCTACTGCCGTCGCCGCCATTGTTATCACCTCCCCTTCCCTACCCGCCATATTTAAGCCAGTGCCGCGGCCACCGTCCAATCTCCGCCACTATCTTCGCCTCTCCCTCTTTTTTTTTACCGCAGCGGTGCACGAAGCATAGTCAAGGGCCGGTATCTTGTAGCGATGCCTTTTCCGATTCTATGCTTTTTCAGGCTTTTCGCGCTTGGCCAGTGGTCAGAGCGACGGTCTGCCCACATTATCAACGGGATCAGGCGGCCGTGTGTGGTGGATGATGAGAATAGCATAGAATAAGGCATCGCTACAAAATAGCGGCCAAGATTGACATTTGAGCGCGTTAGAAGATAATGCAAAATTAGAAAAAAAAAATTGCTCGAAAGTGATTCAACAATCCAGCTGAAGTTGATCCAGGGAAAGAAGGGGGAAGGTGGAAGATGGAAATTCAAGACGATGAGCAAAACGAGAACAAGGTGAAAGCGGGAGCCAAGGCTTCAACAAATGTACTTGTTTCTTTCAAGGCGGCATATGCTTTACTCGGCACGGTATATATGGGTAGGGTTCTTCTAAAGGGGAGAGGGGGTGAGGCGCGTGGTTCGGCAACGAGCGAAAATGTGTTGACGGCGAGGGTGTAGAATTGAGAATAAAGGAGTGCTATGCACAAGGCAGGTGACACGGCCGTCTGTCAATCACGTGTCAACGGCCGTGTCTCAACCAGCGTGTCAACTGCGTACACTGCAGTCCTCTATTATCTGTTTAGCTGGTGGTCATGGGCTATCGTGTCTCAGAAAGAGATAGTAGAGGAGTGGCAGGAACCGGTGCTCGTGAAAAAAGCTATGCATAAATAAATAAATAAATAGATAAATAAATAAAAGCAAGAACATGGAAAGAAACGACAAGAACAAAAGAAAGAACACTAAGCCACCAAACTATGTGTTGTTCCCTATAGCTTGAGATTTAGCATATCGAATAGATTTGAAAGCTCCCTTTGAAACGTTTATGCCTATTGGTTGTAATGTCTTGTAATGGTGGATTTTCTTTCCCGTTCAGAGCGTAAATTTGACTGTCAAATGTGGACATTAAATTCATTAATGTTATGGCCTGGTTGGTTTAAATGCTCGGCGTCGGCTTTAGGAAGCTTTTTATCTGTGTCCGCGCGATGTCCGTTTAATCTGACGTTCATTGACTGTCCTGTTTCACCGATATATTCTTTCTTACAGAAGGACCATTGAAGCATATACATCGCACCCGAACTTGTACCAGTGAAGCTAGATTTTACTTCGTGCTTATAACTATTTGCGGTGCTTTTAATTTTAATGCCAGTTTGAAGGTGCCTGCACGTTTCGCACCTCGGGCGACATTGCTCTTATTACGGGGGAATGTTGTTGGCTGACTTCTGCGCCCACTAACATTTCTTTAATGTTCCTGTTGCAGCGATAGGCAACCCTTGGTGCATCGCGGAACATTTTTCTCGGGCACTCGTTACTTGATAATATTGGGTGGTATTTTCGTAGGATGTTGTTTATGTTTGTTTGTGCATTAGAATATTTTGTTATAAAGGATGGCGGTCTGTGAAATTCTGGAGTAGGCTGTTTCTTAGGTAATTCCGACTGTCTCTCCAATCTTGACGCGACATCATAAGCTCTACTGAAAGCAACTTGTCGAAAGTTTCTTTCTGGTAGCGTTATTTTAAGGTCATTTAGGTGGTGGATATAATCGTGGTCTTCACTGCAGATTCTTCTTATCCGTTTCGCTTGTCCGACAAAAATTCCTTGCTTGCAGCGTCGCTGGCGATGATTGTTGTAGTCTAAATATTGCTGGCTGTCCATAGGCTTCGGGTAAATTGTCGTTCTTTACTACTTTACTGGAAGCCTACGGATAGCCAGCTATATTTAAAATACAACCCGCGACACGGCAAGAAAGGATTTTTTTTAGCCGACTTAGTAAACCTAAGCCGGGTAAGTTAACGTGCGTGGTATGACGTGCCCAGACACACAGGGACCGAAAGAACTCGACGACCGCGAGGAGGATCCGCTAGAAGTGCGGGGTCTTGCGTGCCTTGATGCCTTGCGTCGGCCTCGTGTTCCTGTACTGTGCCATGCTGATGGCGGGCATGATGTGTGCGTCCATTTCGCGCTTTTGAACGGCAGGGCATTGAAGGTGCTGTCTCTTAGCCTCAGCCTCTCGTTCTCGCAGTGCCGCGGCAGTGAGCTGAAGCGTGAGCAGCACGCACAACAGCACGTAGTTCCAGCGCCCGGACCGCCGAGTTGTCTTGGTGCGTACACGAGCCCTCCTTGCTTCAGTGCGATGAGCATTTCGGAGCACCTTCTCGACTGCCGTTCTCACAATGAACACGTGGAGGCATGTTCGTGCTATGCGCGGGTCGCGTTGCTTTGCTGCACAAAGTTCGCACCGGCAGGTACTACCACGCTACATCGTGTGGGAAAACGATGGCGCAACGTGGCAGGTTTTGCACAATTCGTTACAGCAAGTAAAGCTGTCTAAACTGAGGTCTTATACCCTTTCCACACGGACAAATTTCAGCTGCTTCCGTGAACCAGTCTATGCGATTTAAACACGAACATGCGTAGACATATTTCTCCACCATGCGTTGACAGTGTGACGCAAATTCAAAGTGGAGGGATATTTTTGTTAATGTTCTTAAGAAAACGTAAGAAAAGTAAAGAAATCACAATTTTCATGTGTAATTATCGACTATGGCGAAAGATCGCATGGGCTGGTCATATAATTGATATTTCAATGAAACGTGCCAAGTGTTTAAACCCACTGACTTCACGCGGAAAACGCTTAAGGATGTTCTATTCCGTCTGCTAAGCAATGCGCCCATGGCCTAAGGCATTCCACTTCCGGTTACCGTCTATTACGAACCTGGTTGACTGAGGCTCCGTCAACATCGTAGCGGCTTCAGCTGCCCAACAGGGCCGCGGTACCATGACGATTCTTAACGAGGATTGGATTATCAGCTGCTGCTGCCGCACTAGGAACTCGCCGAGTTGTTTTGAACACTATTTTGATGCGAAAGCATAAAGTGACCCATTGAGTGAAAAAACCAGCGTCTATAGCAGCGAAGTGGCACTTTAAATTCTTATTGGCTTTTTACTGTCTGCTATTCATTAGTATTTTTTTTTTCTCGCGTGCCTTTCGACGCTGCCAGAAACAATCGATGTATAAATAATATCGACCTACCTATCGCGGTAAGTCACTCTCCGTTAGCGAAGCACTGCTTTCTAGCATAAATTAGTTACAGCTTTGTCCTTCCAATTTAGATGTGTCATGCACATTGGCTCGGTCCTAGATATGGCGCATGCCTTGTTCTGGAAATCATCCACTGCGCGAAGTGTACAAACCATTGCAAACATCCCTCATAGCACGTACATAGACAGGGACCAAAGAACGACAAAAACAAGCGCTGACTTCCAAGTAATTTTTATTTTGAGCAACACGCATATATAACGAGACACGAAAACAAAAGCGCCCTCTGCCTCCCCCCCCCCCCCCAAGCGCAGAAAACACGACATGAGAATGCATTCAAAATTCAAAGAAACCATGACCACCTCCTTAAGATGAACGAGAACGCATGTGCGATCTCAAAAAAAAAAAAAAAAAAAAGAACAATTTCTTTATCTGTCAATGCAATTGAAGGCTTACTGACCGAGTCACCTTCAGTTATCGCTGCTGCTTCAATGATAAGTCTAGTACGCTCATTAGGACGCCTAGCTAAGATGGGGGTTTTTTCAAAAAGCAGTCGCACATGCGCTCTCGTTCATTTAAGGCGGCGGTTATGGCTTCTTTGAATTTTGAATGCGTACTTATGTCGGTTTTATGCTTCGGGGGGGGGGGGGGGGGGGGGCTTTTTTTTTGTGTCTCGGTATATATGCTTGTTACTCAAAATAAAAATCAGTTGGAAGTCAGCGCTTGCATTCTCCGTTCTTTTGGTCCCTGTCTATGTACGCGCTGTAACTGACGTTTGCAATGGATTACCAACTAGCCCGTACCCAAATCCTGCTTTAGTACAAACCACGTCTAACTGATCGCAGACGCGTTTGCTGAAGCTTAAAGAAGGCGTAACATTCCTGATTCGCTTGCGACTGGGCAAGAAGAGGCTTCTTCGATGCCTGTGGCAGATAGACGCGCCAGTAAGCAGCTGGATGTGTCACCGTACGTACGTGCCTGGTGAGTTCTTTAAAGGAGTATTTAGACATGTAGGATCCTCTGGGCTGGTCTTCTTCACCTTAAGGGGGTATCACCGCCTACAGAGGTATCTCATTTAGTTATCTCGGATGCTCGGTTACTATAGTCAGAAGTTTTAATCTTTTTCCTTTTTGTAGTTATGTGTTTTTTGAAGTATTTCATTTCTAGCTATGTGACTGAGGCAATGACATTGAGCACAGGTAAAACATGGGGTCTCTAATATGAAGGTCGTAAGGTCTAACCACGCTCCAGTTCACCCATCTCCAGGCTTTGAGTGGCACCTGAGACCAGCAAAAGTTCCGAGAGCCAGGGGGGCTATACTAGACCAGGTGCAACCAAATTAGGAAGGCCCACTAAGCTTCGACATAGACACTCCCTCGCCAGAACAGGAATTGGCCTCCCTAGTGCAGTATTCGGCCACTACCTCCCTCATGGCTCCTAAAATTAACACACGGCCCTCAGTCCCCAGCGGCTGCGGAGCACCTGACCTAGGCGGCGGTCAGACCAGCGACGCGACAAAGGGCGCTAAGAATCTCTAGACCTGGTAAGCCTGCCGCTGGAAAATGAACCTGGCAACGTCAACACACGAACCCTCTCGAGTGAAGCTAGATTAGCAGGACTCTTTCAGGAATTATCAGCCATTGCAGGGGATATCGATGGCCTTAGTGAGGCTAGAAGAACTGGGGAGGCCAATACAGTGCTGACTAACGGTCACGTCCTCTGCTACAGAGGACTTCGAGATAAAAGAGAATACGGAGCAAGACTCCTAATCCATAAGGACGTAGCGGGAAAAGCAGGCTGGAGAACAAGCAATCGGAAACTACGGCATCGATTCTAGGAATACCAGAGGAGAGATCTTGGTACAATTCGCGGAAAGGAATAAGCCCCGAAAATGAATACCTTCTTCAGGAAGCGAAGCAACAGGAAGTGGACCCGGAAAAGCCGTAATGAAGAAACAATAACTGAAATATATTTCATACTTCCTGCCTATGTCAGCATAGTGCAGGATGTAGAAGTGTTAAGTAAAGTGTATTGATTATAGTCTAGTGAGGTATAGGATGTCCCTCAAAATGAAGAAAGACTAAAATTAGTCAAGAAGAAACAGGCCAACCTAGGAGCAGTAATTTCAAAAGCGGACCAATTCAGGATGGTGCTTGCAAACAAATATGCAGCTTTAGAATAGAGAGATGAAGCTGACATAAAGGTAATGAACGAAACCCTAACTAGGCTAGCTTCAGAAGCAGCAATTGAAGTGGGAGGTAAGGCACCAACGCCAACAGTAGGTAAGCTCTCCCAAGTAACAATGGACCTAATAAAGAAGCGACAAAGTATGAAAGTGTTCAACTCCAGAGATCTGGTTTCCCGCCCACCTGGGACGGATCCCTGGCGCCCCGCCCAACCTTAACGAGACAGCCCACGACGCTGCGCGAGCGCTTATCGACCGCGCAGTCACCCCCGGGAAACCGCGTCTCGACGAGTTGACGAGTTGCATGCGAACAGGGAAGCCCCAGTAACATACAACGAAATCACTAAACACTTTTACCTGGGACGACGTCTCTTTCCGGCCCCGCATCCCGGACTAAACAGGCCGCAGGCGCTAACGCTGCGCTTATTACAGACGACGAGCGGCCCTTCGTGCGGGGACACGGCGACACTAGCACACGTGCTCTGGGAGTGTACACACGCTCCGCACGACTCTACCTAGGACAAGTAGCCCGCTACTCCAAGACCAGCGATGGGTCGTCCGGCAGGCGTGCGCATAGTCCGCGTTTATCTAGGTCAATCACTCACAGGGAACCGTGAACAAAAAAAGGAAATTTACAAAATAATAAAGGTGGGTTGGAGCGCATACGATAGGTATTGCCAGGTCTTGACTCGGAGCTTACCACTATCATTGAAAAGAAAGGTGTACAATCACAACATTTTACTTGTGCTAACATAAGGGGCAGAAACAAGGAGGTTGACGAAGAATCTCGAGAACAAGTTAAGCCCCGGCAAAGAGCGATGGAATGAATAATGTTAAGCGTAATGTCAAGAGAGAGAAAGTCAGCGGTATGGATCAGAGAGCAAACAGAGATAGCCGATATTCTTTTTGACAGTAAGGGTAAAAAGCCGAGCTGGTCAGGCCATATATTGCGTAGGAAGGATAAACGATGGACCATTAGAGTTACAGAATGAGTGCCAAGAGAAGAGAAGCACAGTCGAGGACGGCAGAAAACTCGGTCTTGTTGGGAAATTAGGAAATTCGCAGGCGCAAGTTGGAATCGGTTGGCGCAAGACAGGGGTAATTGGAGATCGCTGCGAGAGGCCTTCGTCCTGCAGTGGATATAAATATAGGCTGATGATGATGATATATTTCTGATGGAAAAGCGATTGAGAGTACGAGTCCCAAGGACCGATGAGCAGCTTCGTCCAGACTGGCCAGTAAGGGAGGAGGTAGCAGTCACAGATGAACCTTACAATAAAAAGAGTGATCAGGAATCCTACCAACGTCATCGGACCAGAGATCCGATGCCGTCAACGGAAGCGGGCGAAGAGGTCTGGACTCGGCCAGACCAGGTTCGTGCCACAGTTTGGAGCCGTGCTCAGCGTCAAAGCTCATTTCTAGTCGAAACGAAGGATGAAACCGTTCTACAGAGAAATCGCAGACATCTAGTTTTCTTCGTGCTAATATCAGCAGGGGACCCCATTGCTTCTACCACAGCAAGCAATACAAGTGGCGGCAATACCTGAGCGACCCCCTCCGACGGCAGCACCTGCTCCTTGCCGTGATGTTGGTGACAGTGTTGTGTGCACCCGTAGCGGCCGGCGTGCCGTTCCACCCGACCACTTGAACTTATAGCTTGAGGGGGCGAGACGCAGTTGTAGTCACATATCAGCCCACCAGTAGTACCATGTGGTCACGCGTAAGGGGACGCGGGCTATATAAAGCAATGGGAGTTTGCTTCTTCCTTTTTCTTTAATGAGAGCATAAATGCCCCAGGGCATACAGGGGTATAGGATCGGGATGAATAAGGATGCATAAATAAATGAAAAGAGATTTGCTGATCTAATGAAGTCTAAGAGGGATCTATAATGTGGTCCATGTGTCCACGCAGTGTAATGGCTCGGATTATGCGGCGTAAGTCCCGCTGCTGCGAGGTGCCGGAGCCTCGTCGGTTTCAGTGCAGGGCAAACCCACAGCAGGTGGGGGATGTCGGCTTCAGCCTTTCGCGACTTGCAGAGTGCACACCCAGGGCGAGGATATAACTGGCGAAAGTGCGGCCACTTCCGAGTCACGGCAGGAGTGAGGGCAACCCCGACCCGAGTCCTCCGCAGCGCAATCTCCTCTGCACGGGTAAGTCCGCGGGGGACGTTTACCGCGGACGGAGGCATGAGAGCACATGTGCGGTGCTGGAGCTGCTCCTTACTTGTTAAAAGGAGGGTGGCATCATCTAGGTGAAAGAGCTGAGGCAGAGACGATTGGCAATAAACAGAACATAGGCAACTCGCGGCTTCAATCGGATATAGCCGGCGCGAAAGGAGGAAGCACGGAAACGTTCACGCTTGCAGTCTCGGGGGGGATGTGCATGCACGCAGGCGTCGGTCTCGACACCAGGGGTGCGCCGCTAGAAGGGGAAGAGGGTCGTTTTGCCACGCGCTAGCGCGCCCCGCAATATTTTGTGGACGAGTGTGCACCCATTGGGAAGAAGTCAGCGACTAACGGCAGAAAGAAAATTTCGTGGCAACCGGTACTGTATACGGAAATGTAGCACAAGTAAGGGTGCTGAACCATTTGGGAGCCACCTCAGGACCTCTGTGTTTGTGAACGCTAACATCTATAGATAGACGGCGGGTTCAAAAAAATGATTTCAATCTGAGATCTTAAGCGAAACTGCAAAGACCGCAGAAATAAAGAGGAAGTACATAGCAATGCTGACACTTCAAAAGACTACAGCCCAGGAAATTTTTTTTAGAATAAATATGTTTTCAAAGGCTTTATTGGCGTTTTTCTCAAAACAAGATTTTTGGAGGTTTGTCTACCTTTTTTTTTCGCAAATTGTAAGGCATAAGCAAAGAAAAATTCTCACATGTTCTGATTAGTGGTAATTACTGAACTGGAACTAGAATCAATAGGCTAAATGCATTTGTATATTTTAGTATAAAAATTTCATTCATAAGTGGTATTTCTAATGCATACACAAAAGCAAAAAAAAATTACAAATCTAGCTTTCGTTGTTGGCGCATGATTTTAGTTCCACTTCTGTAAAGCGTTAGTTGCTACCTCTGTACAAAATTGCAATACTCTGCGGATAGTATATCTTAAGAAAGAAGTACGTACCTAGAAAAAATAAATAAATGAATAAAATAAAAATATACTATATGACATTTAAAACTAATTTTCAGCTCCAGTGCAAGCTGCGTCTACCTTTAAAATTCCTTGCAAATTTTATAGCCATAGCTTTTATTACCACTGTTCTACAGCCAAATTTTCTAACACATTTTCAATGTTTCCCCCCGCCTTAAGAGCGTTTTAGAAAATTTCGGAAGTTCTTAATTTGTTAGTATTCTCAGGACACTTCACGCATTTTCCATGGGCTTTATACCATGCATTCTAAATTAAGCTTCATGGCTTTATTTCAATTAGGCACTGGGAGGTACGCGAAGACCACCTGTGCAAGTAAGTTATGTGGCCAGGGGAACAAAGTGAAGTGATAATTGTCTCTGTCAGCAGCGCAATTAACTATAATTCAATAATTAACTTTTTATTAACTGCAGTAACTATTCAAAAGTTAGAAGCAGTCGTGTATTTACAGTTTCACTTCCAAAAAATTCTGCTAGCATGTCTGTGCTCCGAGATATCCGACTCCAAATTTTAATTGTCGTTCGCATGATTACGCCTGCAAGAGAGAGCATCGACGCAAAGCTCCTCCCTGATGTGACTCGGCTGTTGCGTGGGGCGTTTGGTCTGACAACGGGGTGGAGGCATAAGCAAAGATGATAACCGTTCCCCTTCCTCTCTGGGCTAGCGAAATCAAGATATGACAGCGCGGTATGCCGCGCAGTTGTTGCTCTTGATTTCAATCAAACCTGTAATACTTGGCAACCAGCAGTCGCTTTATTTGCGCAGCCCAGGTAAGGAAGGACCATGCCCGCACGTCTAGTCACACTTACGCACACCCACTGCCACCCACCTTCTCCGCTCGCGCCATTATCTCGGCACGGCAGCTGCCGCTATCGTTACAGGCTGTTACAGGTGGCGTGTTACGATAGCAGTTCCAGGTTCTTCAATTTTTTTTTTATTTCGCCAGCCCAGAGAGGAATGGGGACAGTTGTCATCTCTGCCAATGCCTCCGCCCCGTTGTCAAACTAAAAGCCGCATGCAACAGCCGCGTCACATCCGGGGGGAACTTTGCGCCGATCCTAACTCTCTTGCATGCGTAATCATGCGAACGATTAAAATTTGGAGTTGGATTTCTCGGAGCACAGACACGATAGAAGAATTTTCCCAACTGGTACTGTGTAGAAACATGACGGCCTCTAACTTTTCAATACAAACATACCCTCTTACTGCACTGAAGAAAAAGTTAATTATTCAATTTTAGTTAACTGGGCTGCTGACAGCGATAATTATCATCTCACTTTGTATCCCCCTGGCCACATACCTTATTTGCGCAGGTGGTCTTCGCGTGCCTCCCAGTGACTAATTTTAAGAAAACCATAAAGCTTAATTTTGAATACCCTGTATGTACCTTGGTGTGTATTTATGTACGTTTGTACCTAAGCATTTTCCCTCTTACCTGGGTCACTGGGTGGTTCGTTATCCAATGGGTAGCGCATGGGGCTGCTGTGCTTAAGAGCATTCGAAACCAACCATCAGAGCAACTTGGGTCACTGAGTATGTGGCAATGTAGACGTACGTGCCGCCCTTCAACGAACCTCTTTCAGCCGATGTGTGTCACTGTAGATGGGGCAGGTACGGCTGTTCGAAGAAGCTGTTTACCCCGGCTTTGAGTATTGGGTATGTGACACTGTTTCTGTGCTGGTCTCCTGTTTACCTTTTTAATGTCAACTTGGGTCACTGCGTATGTGCCAGTAGGTGTATGCCATTGTGTAATGAACTGACTAGACGCACAATTCGGTAATTAGGTATGTGCCACGGGAAATGTACCGCTCTACAATGTCGAAAAAGATTCAAATTTCTCCGATGCTGCGTGAAGCTGCCAAGTGTGACGCCCGGGAAAAGTAGGAACGAGCGCGCTTGACGCGGGCCAAACCAACGCCACCTAGACGAAAATCTAGGTAGCCTTGAGCAATACGAAGCGGCGAAGCGGAGGAGAGTAGGCGCTGGGTTGACCTCCTCTGGCAGCAGCTATGGGTTGTGGGCGCGCTGTGGAGCTAACGGGTGCGTCTCGTGACCGAGTTGCCGAGAGCCTTGCTAGAAGGACGGAGCAGAAACGCAAACGCCCGCAGGACGACTGCGAGTCTACTGGCGCGGAAATCGTCACATCTGTCGACTGCTTTCAAGATACTGCGCGCGCCTGCTGAGATACTGCAAGATACTGCTGCCATAGCACAAACTGCCCTCCTAAATCTCGGTCCCGCCGCTGCCTTCCCACTTTCCTCCCTTCTGCTCGATTCGGCTCACCGTCGCACCCTTTCACTGGCCCATACAGCATATGGCGCGCAGGTACGATGTCATCGTCTTTTTACTTTATATGGAACTTCGCAGCAACCACGACGGCATAAATGCGCCTGAACTTTCCGTATTATTTTCTATTGCAACCATATAGGAATGGAACCCATACGCTTGCTCGTAATCCGCGTTCACAAAGCGAAACGTCAGTGTAACTTTTTTAATGAGCACCTTTAACGTCAATGCTTTAGCGAGTTGCGCCACGAATGCACTGGTTATATGCAGCTCTTCAAAGAACCTCTCGCCAACTTTGTCCACTGAGTATGTGTCACTGAGCGCGCGGAAGTGGAGGGATCGATGCTCAGCGCTCGCCGGCAGCCGCGTGCCGCACTTTCAGGCTCGGCGCGCAGACTTGGCCGCTAGTCGACGCAGTGTGTCGAGGCGCCAAAGAGGATCCCGGGTGGCGCGTCTCGCAGTACGCACCGGCGCCCCACGCATTTCGGAGGCCGCGTGCGGTACTCGTGGCGACGGCGCTTGATGGCACCGAGCGTTTCCAGGGAAGCGTGAAAGAGGATTCGCGCTGCAGTACATGCCTCATACATAAGTTGTTTCGGCGGTAGCAGTACGTTGTGTTGCTCTAATGAAAAGATTCGAACGCTTTACCTAGCATTAACGTCAACAGCGCTCGTGAGAAGGGTTCTGCCGCAAGTTTTTATTGATGGTTTGTGCTTTATGGGGATTCCTGATGTGTGTGGTTTTAGAACTCACGGACGTATCAAGGTGGTACTTGGTGGGATGCTTCATTGAGAGAAACCTGCTGTAGAAATCATAGAGGTGATTTGGGGCTGCCGTCATAAAATGGCTGTTTCACGCTGATTGCTGTTATCAACGCATTTCGGAGGGCTAAAATAAACTGACTGCCATTTACTAAATGGAAGAATGTCGACATGAAGCAACATAACAATGATCTGTGTGATGAGGGGAATATGCTACATGGGTATCCATGTTTTAGCTGCTTTGGTGGCATCGCACGAAGCTCCATGGAGCATTGTCCATTTAGCCTCTAAACGCTCTTAAAGCACCAGGTAATGTCATATTGAGCTGACAGGCGAAGTGCACACAATGCGCGCTAACGGTCGTCTCTGCTAAGTATTACATCGCTGCGCGCCACAGAAAGAGCTGAACTTTCGAAACGAACGCCATTCGGCCATCTCGTCGCCGGCGCCGCGCTACAATCCAGAAGGTGACGCATACGCGCTAGTGCGCCGACGTGCGTGTATTTTTTCTGTGACCTCGCTCATAGAGACACGTGACTTGGATAATTATTCAAGGCAACAACTGTCGTATAATCTGTTGGTGCAGTAGACGAATTAATGTTTAGAGAAATCATAAAACACAAACCAAATGTCTCCGTATTTTTGTTTTACGTACGTCTCACCGCAGCAAGAGAGATGTATTTCCGTTTCGTCTGCTTGTTCCCACGTCGTACAGACGCCTGCGCGGGCACCGATCTATGTCGTTTTCTACTGTGTTCCAGCGCGCGACCATGCTCGGTGATCCGCTTGTCTGTCTCAGTATTTGTGTAACACTGACTTGTACGGATAGTGAGCTCTCCTCGTGCACAGCGCGCAAAATCGTGCTCTGAGCGAAACGAGGCAATCGGAACAGCTCGCGCGCGACGCTGTCAGAGGAAGTGCGCCGCGTGGCAGAAAAGCGAGGAGAAAAAACAATGAAGGCGGGGCCCGTGACGTTGGCGCCACGCGATCCTCGAGGTTGCCGTATGGGAGAACACGGCCGGGCTAGAGGGGCGACGCCCGGTCGTGGGGAGAACGCAGGGAAAGAATGTCGCTCGCGGAGGCCAGACGGGGCGAGTGGAGAGGGAGTCTCTCTATGGGCAGTGGCGCTCCCCTCCGGAAATCGTGGGTTCTCGGTACTGAAATATTTCTACCTCAAATACAATAGACCGATTTTATTTTTTTTTTTTTTGCAGCAGAACGCTCCCTAGAGGAGACGTAACAACTTGCACCGTATAACCAAAACTTGCTATGTGGCATGGTGTAGAGTTCCTTAAATATGTTTTAGATCGTTGTTATCAGCAAATGGGCCGAACATTCCCACTTGGAAGATTTTATTCGTATATGGCAAACCATCTATGTGCTTACAGTCAACTGTTTGAAGTACATTTTCAAATTCGGAAACGCAAATTTAAAAGCGGTAATTTTAAGCCAGCGTGAGTTGAACGTCAGCGGCACTGGCGCAACAGGTTCTACTACACGAGTGGCACCCAGTGCATTGCCAAGGCGATGAGGTCTGTTGTGAGATTTGCGATACTCTTATTTATTGCGAAAACACTTCTCCGCTGTAACAAGTTGTCCGTCGCACAAACAAACCTGCCAGTTTCTTTCTTTAATATAGTGTTTTGTTACGACTACATATGAGCGCTACTAACAGGCTGAGTAATTCCACTAACTGGGAAGCGCCTTTAAAGACCTAGTATTTTATCTGCAGTAAGGTCTAGCTTTCGCAACACCAGCAAAAACGAGATAACACTAACGTTTGTGACTAGGAATTGTGCTACCCTCAAATGAAGAGGCCCCTACCTGATGGCACAAAGATGACGACGAGCGAGCACAAGGCGGCGGAGACGTAGAGGAAGACGTAGGCAGTTCGCCGCTTCATGCAGTTGATGAATACTATGGCTATGAACTTTTGGGGATACTCCATGCAAGCCATCACGAAGAAGCTCAGGTACGGATTGGTGCCCAACAGGATGCTGGTATACGTCAGGTTGTAATAAAGCAGCGTCGAAAAAATTCTGCAACGAGCAAATTCACCAGACTCTATTTATTTATCTACTCATTTATTTACTTATTTATTTATTTATTCATTTATTTATAACATACTGCACTCCGTAGACCAAGCAAAGAACGCTGACAAACAAACTCAGACAATATACAAAAATAGAAACAGTGAAAGCATGATTCAGTAGAGCACATTTTAGTGACCGTAACAGTTAAGTCATGCAAGAAAGCAAAGCACCGTGATCCAATACATTCATATGCAATGTTATATTCACAGTCATCATAGTTTGAATCCTGTGGTCATGAAAAAAAAAATAAGATACATTATTGTTCAAATTGACGGTCATCTATTTTCATAAACGCTTCAGGTGGTCAAGTGTTCCATTCATTGATAGTCCAAGGAAAAATGGAATTCATTTAAAGGAAAAAAAGGAAAAGATTAGTGCGCGCGAATAGTGGTTCTATGACATGAGCATGCGTATGTCTTGCTTGTCTAGAATGTCAGCGTCTTTAGTAGGTCTCAGGACTAATAATAAATTCACTTAAGTAAAGCGAGGGGAGAAACTAGAAATCACTCTTAGATACTGTAAGGCAGGATTGTTGTTAGTAGCCATGAGCCTTGTTGGTGAATCATTCCTCTGGTAAGCATTGATGATCAAACGAACCGCTTTTCTTTACACCATCTCAAGTTTCTTAATGTATTGCTTGAGCTGTTGGTCTCAGACGGCACTGGCATTTTCTAATATTGGTAGCACAAAAGCATTATAGACCAATAGTTTGCTAACTGATGGTGCTGTTTTTAGCTTGTGCTGCAAGAAACATAAATTTTTCGACGCGGATGAGCAGATATTATTAATATGGCTGGACCATGCCAGGGGATTTTTGATTGTAACACCTATATGTTTGTACTCCTTGACCTAAGTCAAAAGACGGTTGTTAAGAGAATGCGTCTGATTAAGGGGGCATTGGTTATTTTGCACGCGCATCAAAACAAATTTGTCTGTGTTTAATTTCACAGACCAATCATCACATTAATTAAAAACTGCATGCGAGATAGTTTAGGGGCATTGCTTGTCCTTCGCGGCATAAATGATTTTGAAACGTATGCAATAAACTAGAAAAAGTCGTATATATACTTTGGATGTATCTATTAATATAACGATGTCATCTATATAACTCCCCCTCCCCACAAGAAAAAAAATAAAGACAGCTCTCAGGATGGTGCCCTGAGGGACTCCCAATAATACAGATAGTATGCCGGAAATGGAGTTACTTGCTTGAACATCGCGTTGTCAACTTTTAAGACAAGAGCAAATCCAGGTAATGAAGTTAATTGGAAGGTCTATGCTATAAAATTTAGAAATGACTTTGCTGTGTATAACAAAGGCAAATGCCTTACTAAAATCTAATTAAATCTCATCAGTTTGATGTCTCTGATCAAGAGAGGAAGCAAATTTGTGGATTACCGCGAGCATTTACGTCGTTGTCGATAATGTTTTCCTAAAACCATGTTGGAATGGCGACAACAACCTAGCTGCTCTCTTAAAGAAACTACCTGATGTTATGTCTGACTACATGTTCTAAGAACTTGCATAACGTGCAAGTTAAAGATATAGCCCTGTAGTTTGGAATAATTAGACGGGTGCCTTTTTTAAACACTGGCACTACACGTGTCGTACGCCAGTCACCAGAAATTACAGAGCTATCGAAAGGCAAACGGAACACTTGCGTTCAAATATGTGCAATGGGTTCAACATACCTGCGCAAGAATGTGTTTTGGATATTGTCTGGGCCAGCTCAACATTTAGTTTTTAGGTTAAGCAGTAAAAAAGTTATAAATTCGGGGCATCGTACTGGAACAGGTTTATCAGGCGTTGAATCACGCTGGGAAGTGGTAAACATGGAGAAGCAGTGATTAAACTGCTTAGCAATTTTAGATGCATCATCGACAAGGCACCCATTAACGGAAATTTGGCGCGGTACAATGCATGTATGCGCTTAATAGCGCCAAAATGTTTCGATGCATTTTATCAAAAAGTTAGGCAACGATTCAGTGAAGTAGCTAGTTTTGGCTTCGGAAAATTTAGAAACAAGTTCATCTACTAGAGCATAGATTACTCTACACTCTAAAAATTTTAACACCCTTAAGGGTGTAAATGACTTGTCCCATGGGTGACACCCTTTTTGGGTGTATTGCTACACCCCAAGCAAAGGGATGCAAATTAACACCCCACAAAAGAAGGGGTGTTAATATGACGTCACCTTGCCTATGGGTGTAAAACAAACGACACCCTTTCTATATGGGGTGTAACACAGACACCACCCTTTCAATATGGGTGTAGCATAGACAACACCCTTCCGAAAGGGTGTTATCCCTGCAAGTATTTTAGCGTTCACTACAGCCATGTAGTTAATGGGCAGACTAGCTGTTGTGAATGCTGCCTAGCCTTAGCTATGGTACTACCTTGTTCAGTATGAGCCAGAATCTGTGAGGCGTCGTCATACTGCGCTCCTGGTCCGTCATGTGGTAGCATAACGTGCGACTCTTTCAGGCAAAAATTTGTTTCATGATCGCAGAAATGCACACATCCTATGCTTTTCGTAATCTTCCTCTGCAGTGATAGTACTCTGCCGACAGGATGCAGAGCGCAATAACAACGCGCGCTGCACAAAGGACACAGGATCTCTCGCACCTTGGTGCACCAGTACTTATCACTCCGTGGAAACAGCACACAGCCAAAAGCATGGTTGCATGCATTTCAGAAATAATTAAAAACCTCCACTTGGTCAAAAATTTTCGCAACACCACCTCGACCAGGAGGGAAAGACACCACAGCTCGTTGTCGTAGCTCATATTGAATGCAATAGAGCGCAAGCAATGCATGGATTGGCGACGGTAACAAGTGCAGTACTACAGAAGCATACGTTTGCCTGTGAAGCAGTTTTTTGCCGTTTTAAGCACACATTTTATACCTCTATTCATCAAAGTTGTCATTTATCTCCACGGGATGCTTCTACTAGTACTTTCACATATATGACTTAAAGGTAGCACTGAAAGCCAAAGAACAAAGTGCAACAAAGCGCTTCCACTTCGAATATTGTTTCAGCATTTACGAACAAAACAGCATGTGTAGCTGTGCATGCTGTTCAATATATAAGCATGCACTATTTCCTGAAATATATGTATGCTCCATTTACTGCCAGTGACCTGCTTATACCCAACAATTTTATTTTTCACCATGTGCTTGCATTGAATATCCCACAGGCATAGTAAGTTAAGCTATCAGAATAACAATCAGCTAGTCTAAGCTTACCTAATTGAACAAAATCATTGTAAAGTTTGTGACGAAATGTCATAAGAAAAGTATTTATTATTTCATTAAAGAGAAATGCTTACATAATGTTTCCACATTTTAAAAGTAAAAAGGAAGATAAGGAGTAAAACCATACCAATACAAAGACATAAGCACCGAATAATGGCACAGGCTTGTTCAAATAAATTTTAAGCAGAAAAGTTTTTTAAATAATCTCACTACGAACTATCACATGTTTTCATTCGGAAAGCACTGCATCTTATTATAAAGTACAAAAATAACCGGTCACATAAGTAAGAACAAATCTGAGTGTGTCTATGTTAACACAAGGATAGAAAGTTGGGCGAGTTGGTACAGTAACATGATCTTGGATTGTAGCGCGAAGTGACACGTACACACACTAGAAGCAGACCAGGATGAGCGCTAACTCTCAACTAAATTTTTATTGAAACGAAGAACATATATGTATAGGTGACTGCAAAAAACCGCAGCGTAAGAACATGACAAGGTATGAAGACATCAGTTAAACATATCAGGAAGTAAGGAAGCAAAAAGGAAACAACAAAAAGACTACTTCAGATTAACACACGTGTTCTGAAGATACAGAAATTCGCATCCTAACAGAGACAAAGATGCATGGCTAATGTAAGTCTCTCCCAATCTTTTAAATGTGGAATGCCTCTCTATCTATTTGTTGTGAAAAACTTTGTTTCATATTGTGTGGACATTAGTAATGGCAAAGAGCTGAGTAAGCTAGTCATATCCACACAATATGAAACAGTTTTTCACAACAAATAGGCTCGAAAAGGCTAGTTATCCTGTGCATTTATTATCACTAACCTGCAAAAAGCTTTTAAAATGGGTAAAAGGCCAGGCTAAGAAACAAGAAAAACAGAAAAAGAAGGTTTGCTGTGGTGCCCTATATACATAGATTATCAGATGGTTTATGGAACGTGGCGAATACATATGATGTGGATAAAGTTTTCTCGACCCCGCAAGTTGTCTATCATGTGCCTATGATAAATAGGAAACTTGAACAGGGTGGCAAAACAGAAAAGATAATTGCGGCGTTAGACATGTGTCCCTTTTTGTGCCTTGTAACACTGGTATAGTTTATCAGTATCCTCTCAAGTGCGGGAAGACTTACATTGTACAGAGCGGCAGGTGCATTAATATTAGACTAAAAGAAAACAAACATTCACTTTACAACCATAATGCTTCACATCTAGCATCACATTGTTTCAATTGCGGTTGTAAACCTTTGTTTGAAGACACAAAAATTCTTTCGACACAAATGTCAAACCACACGGGAAATAATCAAGGCATTCCACATTAAAAGATTAGGAGAGATTTGCATTAGCCATGCATCTTTGTCTGTTAGAATGCGAATTTCAGTATCTTCACAACACGTGTGTTAATCTGAAGTAGTGTCTTTTTGTTGTTTCCTTTTTTGACTTCCCTACTTCCTGATATGTTTAACTGATTTCTTCATACCTTGTCATGTTCTTATGCTGCGGTTTGCTGCAATCACTTTATATATATATATATATATATATATATATATATATATATATATATATATATATATATATATATGTTCTTCGTTTCAAGAAATATTTAGTTGAGAATTAGCGCTCGTCCTGTCTGCTTGTAGTCTGTGTCCGTGTCCCTTCGCGCAACAATCCAAGAGCATGTGTGAACAAAACATGGCTAGTAATAACTAGTGAGCACTGCACAAAAGTTGAACATGAACACTAGTAATAGTAAAGACATATACTTGCATAGACAATATATATTACTATAGACAATATTTTGCAACTGAACTGCAAAATATTGCAAATATCACAAAAGTAGCATAAAAACTGGGCAGGACAGAGCACTGACTGTTAGTTATAGTTGCAATATGCACACCAAATCTAGACATAAGAAGGCAAAACTAAACTGCCAGAAATGGTCATCTCTCCAAGAGACCACTGAGGAACGAAAGGTACACTTTTTATAATTCCATCTCATAGATTACTGATCTAATTAAACTTGACAAATGACCCCTTGTGTGTATAAAATGCCCTGTTCTCATTACATATGCATGATTACCAGCCTTGGTGAAAGAATGACTTGCACTAATGTTTGAACCCTGGTAAAAATGCTGCTTATTCTCAACTTTCTGTTCCGACAGCACACTTGTGGGCAGTTGTGAACGTAGTTGCCTATAGGGCTCAAACACCATGTTTTGGCTGCACAGGTACTGTCTACCAAACACCTGGTTCAACATAGCTTGCATCTCGGAATGTGCAGCCACACTGGTGGCACAGCATTATTTTTTCAACTTGCCATTTGATAAAGCCTCAGCAGCTGCAATCACCTGCGATTGCTCGTAAAGGTGCCATAAGGTCAGGCAGCAAACACAGATACCACGTAGCAAAACTTTCAGAGTGCATTGTGTGAGTCGGTGTGTAATTTGTGCTTTAGTTTGGCAGCACTGCCACATTCACAACTAGTCATTGCAGCTCCTACATTTCAACATCAACAAAATTAGGACAGTTCCTTCAGTATGGTGGCAGATGCTCAGCTGCAGGCTTTCTAGAACCATGCATTATCTTCAGACAGTGCCAGTACAGCCCGTAGCACATCTTTCAAGCACTCCAGACAAATACACCGATTACACCGTACACAGAGCATCTGGTATCCATTTACCTATAGAGGCGAGGTAGCCCCTAGAACACGTTTTGTGACAGGCATGCTGGGCACTTTGTCCCCTGAAATGCAAGTGCCATTTGGTACTTCAGTGCCTCTAGTGTCCTTTACATCTAAATGAATATTGAATACGTAGTAGTAACATGAAGACAAGAAACAAAAGCCATCAGCCATCAACTGTGTGGCAAATCTGGGTGCAAGCTATTCTCTTATTAAGTATACCTGTAGGCATTGTGACCAATGTCCTCCCAAGATGTATGAGGCATTATCATTGCAGAGTTGTAAGGACATGACAATCCTAGGATGATTATGTTCTTCAGGTTTTTTCCCCCACTTTCCATGTTTTGAAACGTGTATACTATAGTCATGAAAACAAAAATGCTACAACTGGCGTGTGATAAGTTTTGCGACTTTTTTCCTAGCAGCTCATTGAAACGAGCCACGATGACAAATTCAAGTGCTGTTACCTCATCAGACATACAAATTTCTTAAACACTAACAAAACCAGATAGGCATTAGAGTGAGCATCACTTAAATACATTACACTGGTTTAAAGTTATTGCACCACTTTGTGCCAGGTAAAAATGTTATAAACATCAAAAATGTTAAGATTCTACGGCCAACCGTGAAAACTAAATAAAAAAATCATTAAGCTTTCTTAAACGGGTACAGGAGCTTTACAACTGGCCGTCTTGGTGATGGACACGCAGATAGATGAGCAGCCATTCCACTGAGACGAGAATGTTGAGGACTTCGCATGGAAGTCTGCGAGACACTGAAGAGTAGTTCTTGGTCAACATGAAGGAGGTTGCTTGCATACACGTCTGGGCCACCATACTGAAAGCATGGTGTTACCGGAACCTTTTCCCCCTGCATTGTGGTAAAAAAGAGGTGAGGCATGCAGACAGGACACGAGAGTAGAGAAGTGAACACGAACGCAAAAAACATGAAAAATTTCATTAAATTGTTTTAATAGATAAAATTTTTATACTATGTGTCATTCATTATGAGGGTTCATAACCGCAACATATTTCATATATAAGCAGGTAGAATTATCAGCTTGGTCAGTTTGTAGAAGCTCGTTTGAGGCAAGAAATCGAGTTTCACAAACACAACCTCAACATTCTTGATTGAAAAAGGAACACCTCAGATGACATGCAGTCCTCTGAGTGGGAATTGCACAGTTCAAGAAAAACAAATTAAAACTCACACACCAATCCCGAAAAAGGAATAAGCACCTGCTACTGCAAAAAGCTAATTGATAGGTTTTAGAAGCACAACGTCATCTTTGGCCAAAGAGCACCAAGTCTATATTGCAAAAGATAAACTTAGCGCATCTTTACAAAGCAAATATATAAAGATGACTAATGCCTCCCTGCGCTACAGTTGCTTCGCTCTAGCGTGAAGTCATTTTAATGCATGCACACGTACATACACACGATACACCCAAGTGTAACAGCTGCAGAATTAAAATTGGGCAGCAACGAAGTCGCAACCTTTAACCCTTGATCCCAAGCTGTACTAGTGACTGCAGGTAGTACCAATATCGCCAATGACGAGTCGCACTCTTTCTGCCCGATGTTATGCTGCTGTTATTGTCAAAGATGAGTTACAGTAGGCATTGAGGGAAACCTGCCCTCAAGAGCAGCTCTTATATTTGTGTTATTTCTAACCAGAGACCAATGAAGTAATTATTTTTAGAATGATAATGACACCGAAAAATTGAGTACGTAAAAAATTTGGAAAATTTTGTACATTTTTGCGGAATTAACTAGGGGGTTAACGGTTGAAGCGGCAATCCAGAAACTAGAACAAGTTTTGACATGTTTGCTACCAGTGAATGCTAGAAAATATGTTGGCATTCTGTAGTTTTGTCCAACAATGCAAAATGGATTCTTAATAACTGAGGAAATAAATGGAAAAGTATCATGAAGTATATTTCGTGAATGTAATGCAGAATCACTCAACTTCTGTTACTATATAATCTCCACTTGATTAACCTGCACTTCCTGAACTAGTTCAGGAGGTGCTGCATTTCAATACTCATTCCACCAGTTCAACGTGACAGCAACTGCACATTGTGATTCATTTTACTTAGTGCAGGCTTTGTACAGGGCGAGTTCACAGCATTCCCTGCACTTGGACGAAAGGTAGTGCATGTTTACGCAGCAGGTGTGGTGCCGCTTCTGCAAGAGTGAGGTGCAGAAATCAGTTTCATACAATAATTACTAGAGGGAACTCTGACATTAGTGTCTACAGGAGATCAAACAAGAACGGCTGTACCAGCATGGAAATTATGGGAAGTACATGGATTTGCCTAAACTTCGTCTGTTTGGCTTCAAGCGGCTTTGTGACTTTGTAAACTAGTCATTTTCAACAATATACTGTGTAATAAATAAATAAACATTAAAATCGTCCGACGACAGGATTCAAACACAGGAACTCTAGAGCAGAAGTCTGATATTGAAACCATTAAGCCACGGAGGCATGTAACGACAAGCGAGTGCAACGCCCTGATGAAGTTATCGCGGGCATACCAGTGCCTCGAGACGCTTGGCGCCTTTCGATTTGGCCACCTGGACAAGCTCAATCGTTGCAATTAATAGCAATTGTGCGTGTTGGCGCCGTCTTCTGCACTTCGAAGAGTATAGACTGCGCTGAAATTTACGACAATAAGATTTATATAGCGTATAATATACGAAGCCACAAGAACGTCTGAATTCACAAGCACGAATATCAGACAAATCCATGTGCTTCCCATCATTCCCATGGTGGTACGACTGGAGCGCCAGAGTTCCCTCTAGTAATTACTGTAAGAAACTCTATGGCAGAAATAACCGAAGTGCCTGGCATTTTGTTCTGGAGTAATAAACACAAGTTTTGCTGTCCCATAAAAATTACTGGTCATTATTTCCAAGTTTTAGTACAGTCACATGTCTAGTAGGCAATTGTGGTATTTTGCATAAACATTGCAAAGCCAACTGTGATGAATGTCACTCTGGTAAATTCTTTATGATCGAGTAGGATAGACTACTGAAGCAATCTCTGGAAGGCAAGTGAAGTAATTTTCTTATTAGCAGCCTTTAAACAGCATTCGAGCATATGACACATGCACCTCAGATATGCAGATATTTCCTTGACTCAGCAAGAAGCGATGCTTCATGTTCCACGAGGCTACTTCAACCAAAGCAGTATTGGTGCTCTCTAAAAACAATACCAATGCAGATGATCCAAATATTTTTCAGGGGCAACAGTTATACCTGAAATCATGCTAGATTAGTTTTTTTAAACACATGATCAGACCATGTTAGAAGTGCTTCTTAAAATCCTCCTATCTATTAGACTAGTCATATATCTGAACACAAAGGCTACTAATTAGGTCCCATGCTATATCATCATCTGAACAAAAACTTCACTTAGTAATACACATGCTGTGATAAGATTTGAGACCACATTGAGATGCTGAACAAAGTGAGCTCATTACTTTAAAATGAAGCTCCTGTTCTTCCAAATGAGAAGAAAGGACACTGAGGGTCAAACTTTTTCTGAATCACAGTTGGAAGATGCCAGGGAAGGCACGTGGAAACTTATTTGTAATTTTCTATTTAAATGTAGAAATGATAAAGGGAAATGAAAATGGTAAAAACAGGCATGGGGGGAGAACGAACCTACAGCATTTGCATTAGGCATGCGATGCACTAACCACTGTGCCACCGAGGCAGCATTCAACCGTCCACAATGGCCCCTCAGATTGTCGACGCTCGAACACGGCCGTAGTACCACAGTGGTTAGTATATCACATGCGTAATGTGAAGGTTATGGGTCCGTTCCTCACCCACAGGTGGATATCTTTTAATCCACTTTCATTTACTTAGAATTTATCATTTCTATACTTCATATAAAACACTTAAAACATGTTCCTGTATGCTTTCCTTGGCCTCATTATCTGCTGGCTTCTTCCAGTTCTGTTACTTCCAACACTTATACATATTCTAATCTGGTAAGTAAACAGCTTTTGCATGATGCTGGAATGCAATATAAAACATTATTACAGGGCCGTGTTATGTCGAATGCCTTACTTTGCCCAGGCAAGGTGTATTAATGTCAATCTGAAAAAAAAATTCCCACTTTAGGCAGAAATGCTGTGTACTGCTCTGTGCAACAGGGTTTAACGAAAACAACTTGTTCAGAAATAAAGCCACCAAACAACGAGGAAATATGAAAACTAGATGAAAATTTGTGCAGTTGCATGTTAAAAATTTAGCACAGCAACAGATGACATAATGAAGGAAGCGCGAGGATGGTTTATTTTGGGCACATGAGGGAATATACTTGAAAGATGCATATGAGCTTACACGTGGAGAAATATTGTTTATGTAGCAGCTAAACTACGAACAGGCCTAGAACCCACTGATACAAGGTGTCCAGCATGTAAATCTTATCATGCCCTTAAGTCAAAGAAACATGGCCGTTTCGCATGATTCGCTACACATGGCTGGCTCACACAACTTAGCCACTGCTATATATGCCTTGTAATTACCAGGTGGTCTGTCTGACATGTGCAAGCTTTAAATATGTAAAAGTGCCACGTAGCTGGACAGCACCAAGGTAATGTCGTTTGCCATTGTTTTGAGGAACTCAAACCAATTCTTGCATTTTTCCTAATTAGGTAATGAGTTATTAACGATTATTTAACTGCTCAAATATTATATTCAAAGCAAGAGTGTCAGTGCAAAATTGTAGAACATCCTGAAAAATTACCAATCCAGCTTTCTACTGCTCAATAGGTGCAACAAGTTTTTTTTTCAAGCTTAAGCCAGTGAATACATGCGAAAAGTGCCATGCAACTAAGCACTCCTGCACCTGAACACCATTTGGCTCCTGCTTTCATGCTTGAAAAAAACTTTTTGAAAATAATATTTTAGAAATTGGTTAATTATTATTGACTATGTTTTAGGCAAAGTGCATGAAATAGTGTGACTGCCACCTCCATTTTCGGCGACATGAATTGACTCCATTTTCATGTCCAAATCCAGCTATACATGGTGCGTGTTTTGAACTGGTTCTGTAATTTAGGCTGGTTTTGACTAATTGAAGCTTCGCACCCTAATAACAGAGTCAGCCTAAAAAGAAATTGTTACATAAGTGGTCGCTGTCAGTACTCCATACTCCTTTAACTTAGTGCAAAATGCTTGTGAGCCAAGAAGTTGGTAGTTCTAAGCAGTATTTCTCATTTTGACCTGGAGTTATTGCCCACTTACTATGATGCCATGCTGCTCAGTCATGCTGGTCCTAACTTCAATGTAGGCCATGGAAGCTGCCCTCCAATGGGGGTAAAATGCAATAACGCTTATGCACTTAGATTCGGGTGTACATTAAGGAAGGCCAGGTTCCCAAAACTTCAGGTTGTGACTTTGGAATGTAAAAGCCCATAATTTAATTTTAAAATCTAAAGGTGCTTTATTAGGAGCAGGGGCATCATTTTGAGCTTTTACTGCACTGCCACGGCACCAAGAAGCTCCGAGTAAGTAAAAACAATTTCTTAGACAACTTACATATCTTGCAAACATTTACAAACACTTCTCTGCATGCATCTCTGTTGCTGTTATATTTAGATCCGTATGCCAAGGCGGGTTATGATGTTAGAACATGTTTCAAACTTGTTTTTTTTTACCGCTTTAATGTTATTGGTTATTTTGCATCTCATTGTGTGTCGAACGCACATTTCAGTGCATCAATTTCTACAGAAAGTGCACTCTTTATTTATTTGTGCATGCAGAAAGGGTTCAGAAGAACTGCTTTCTGAAGATCTGTATAACAAGCAAAAAACAATTCTATGTAGGCTGCACAAAGAGAAAGGATGGGTTTGTAAATATGTTATTTAGTTCTTAAAAAAAGAGGAAGCTGTCAGTATTCTCTTCCAAAGTAAAAATTGCCCCTACCTGGCTCTGTTTCATTTTCCGATGTTGATGGTCCATTCGGGGGCACTCAACTGATAGGCTGCACTTTGGTCATGTCGGGTGTGCTGTCACTAGGCCCAAGGTCGATCGACATCCTCACCAAAAGTCGAGTCCAAACGCTATAAAAGAAACATCTCATCATTTTGCTATCAGTTTTGTCATCTTGCGTGTTTCACACACGGCCGTAAGTGAAATATTTCGTCACTGGGATACTGAAAAAAATTCAAGCATTTTCTGGCAGCCAAGCTGAATACACATAAATGGAGAACATTAAAGAGCAAATGCAGTTGTCACATTAGATTGATCAAGTACAGCAGAAATGGAAATAAATCAGTGATACTGTGTCTGTTGGCTTTGAATGCAAGAAACGTAAAAACAGGAACTTGCAGCGACGCCACTTTGAATTTCCTGCGTTTGCTACACCTCACAACAAGTTTGGCACCGTCCGGTACTCGGGGATAGTAATCGCTTAAAATCAAGATGAACGAGCGTCGGCATAAATTAACAGGATTCTTAACCGGGCAATATTGGCGCATAAAACAACTCTCGTAGCGAAGCTACTGTCAATTACCCGATGACGCATCTGCGGGCGGTGCGGCTTGGGCGAACATTTCAAAAAGGAATGAGAGTTTCACTTGTTTCACGCCTACTAAGCTAAGATAGAATTTGAGTTTCTTACTAAACTATACTGGACATTTACGCTCCGAATAAAACGCTGGAAATTTTGTTACGTCACATTGCATACGTATGAAAGTGAGGAAATTGCTTTTATTGTATTCTGCCCAGACGGCATGCAGCAGCTACCACTCTCATGCAACAAAAGCATGAAAGTGGTACTCGCGGCACGGAAAACAAACATATACAGCGCCAACGTTACGCCCCTTAGAGTTGGAACTAAGCACGATCAAGCAAGTTAGTTTTCTAGCTTTCATAACGCCATGAACACGACCAAACATCGCGCGAAACAACTGTCTGCTCTCGAAAATTATTACCGCTTCCATTTATATACCTATCGCTGCCACAAGCAAAAGTCAATGGGCTAGCTGTCCATAAGCCGCAGATTAGACAGACAGCAACATATTACGGTAACGTAAAACAATTTCAACGCTGACTTAGCAGCCGCGGTGTGCTCTAAGTGCCACAGTTCTCGTTTGCCGCTCGAAATTCACACCATGATGACGGGCACTGCATCTTTCACATGAAATATTGCACACTTTGCTCCGGAGCTCAATAGGAGGGCGAAACGCATTTGCACGTACCTGAAATCCGCATGCCGGAAACCCGTCGACGCTTCGGAGAACGGGGCACACAGCCATACACCCGAACGGCGGCTTGACTTGGACGTGAGGCACTTCTATCAAATATTTCACATGCGACATGTTTCACACCGATTGCGCGAACACGAGAAAATGCCGCAGGTCGCAATGCGACGCCGTGCACCCGTGCAGCTACCGATGAGCTGCGTGCGCGACCTTGCAGAAAAACAAAACTATGACAATACGGCCGGCGCGGAAGGATGGCGGCTCTCGTTGCGGAGACGAAGCGGACAATGAAGCGCGAATGAATGTTGCCAACTGTTGGTTCCGCGTTATGCTGGCGGTGGTGGCTTTAGTGGCGTGTGTTGCGGCTGTCTAATTTTTTATTTCTTTTCCCCACACAGTATAGCGAAGATCAGTTCTTTGTTTGCATTTTTACTGTGTCGTTTGGTATTATCTTTTTGTCCTTTAATGCTAATAAGCAGCCAATTATGGCCCCCCAGGTTCGCGCGCGCCAGCTTTGCGCGCAAATTTCGGAGGCCATAAGACAACCCGTTAGAAAATGCCGTTCTTGTCGTTAACGTTTCATCATCGTTTGTTCAACTGAGGTAGAGGCGTAGTGTCCCTTTTCCCGGGGTGGGGAGGGGGCGATCAAGACGGAGTTGGTTGTTATCGCGACATCCGCGAACCCTGCGATTTTTTTTATAACGTAAGCATTTCTATAATTACCCACAAATAAAAACCATCCGTCCGTCAGTCAGTACCGCACGATACCTTTCAAAATAGAACCCGCAGCAGCGAGTGAATTCACCTTCGTGCTAGCTCTCGCTTCAACGCGACTGAAGCGGGGAGAACACAGCGCTCACGAAGCTCTCAGCTTATGCCGCACTATGCTCTTTTCGCAGATCACTTTCAAGATAGGTGTACGCGCGTCTGTTTTCAAAGCGAAGTAAACGGTGAGAACACAGCGCGTGAAGTTTTCAGCAGTGGGCACACTCTGTCCAAATTGCAGTTAGCTTTCGAGATACGGTTCGCGCGGCCGTGCCACAAGCAGCCGCCGCGGCCGGAGAACGGTTGATAATGGTTCGACGCGGTTGAGAAGTGCTAAAGAGCGATAACGGCTCAAAACGAGCGTAACGTCACAGCGCACCTGGCCCCGCCACCTGCAGTACTTTGCTTGCGCCGTTCACTTGGCGCCGCCGACCACAGCAGCTCGTGTCGCCGCAGCGCTGTCGCTTATACTCGTCGGATCAAGTCTCATAACACTGATAAGGACATGGACTGCGTGTGGATGAGGAAGAGCCACAATGCTTACGCATACTTAGACAAATCCAAGAGGAGTTCCTGTGTGATTTTTTTTACCGGAAATGTGCAGTTAGCGGTGACCCAGAGTTGACAATGCATGTAAGAGGGGTGCCAAGCTTTTTTTTTTTATGAGAGTCTTGCCCAGCTCCCAAAGATCTGCTCAAGCTAAGACTTGCTGATGGCTGTATGTGTTTTTTTTTTATTGTCGCATGGGGGCCCTCGAACCGCCACGAATCCTACAGTGTAATGACATTAGAGCAGTATTCACGTCCAAAGGGAAATGCAGCCGGTAATTGGGCTGCCTAAGGCTTGCGGCCCGGTGGCAGCGGCCCAACCCTCCCCCGTTTCCGTTGACAAGTTAGGGGGAGGGGTCTGGAGCAATCTTACACCCCCCTCCCCACAGTGGTGTAGCCAGAAAATTTTTTTCGTGTGAGGGGGGGTGGGGTCCCAATTGACCGTGGAGGGGGAAGGAGCGGGGCCATTGCCATAGTAGCAAAAAATTTACTGTTAGTGAGCGTTACAAGTGCCCGGCGTGCCCCACTTGGCTACGCCGCTACTAGCCCCCCCCCCCCCCACCCCGCAATCGACGCAAATCGAGCTATCAGAACGTGCATGACACGCATGCATGTCATAACATGAATGACATGCCGCGAAGCTGGCATGGATGTCGTCACATCATCATCATCATCATCAGCTTATTTTGACGTCAATCGCAGGACGAAAGCTTTTCCAGCGATCTCCAATACCCCTGTCTTGTGCTAACTGGTTCCATGTGTCTTCAAGGTTCCCAATTCCATCACGTCCACATTATTCTCTGCCGTCCTCGACTGTGCTTCCCTTCCCTTAGCACCCATTCTGCAACTCCAATAGACCAGCAGTTCTCTCCCTTACGCATTGCAATGTCTGCCAAGCACGACTTCTTCCTCTTTATGTCAACCAGAATATCAGCTATCCCCGTTCGCTCTCTAATCCACATCGCTGTCCTCCAGCCTATTATCGTCATGCCTAATAACTTTCATTCCATCGCTCGTTGCGCGGTCCTCAACGTCTTCCCAAGCTTCTTTGGTAACTTCCAAGTTTCGGCCCCATACGTTAGTAACGGTAGAAAGCAATGATTAGCAGTAAGCTCCCTGGTCATGATTTAGTAATGCCTGCCGTAAGCTCTCCAGATAATTTTTTATTTTTGTTAATTTCCTTGATCAGAGGCCCCTGCGAGTAATTAACCTCAATAAACGTATTTCTGCACAGGTTCTAGAGGCTGACTGCCGATCATGACATTCGTTCTCTCGCCAGGCTGCGGAACATTACTTTTCTCTTCTGCATACTAACTCTCAATCAGACTCTTACACTTTCTTCGCCAAGGTCCTCAAACGTTTGTTGCAAATAGTCTGCAGCTTTGCTGAGTATGCCAATGTCATCTACAAACCGTAAGTTGGTGAGCTATTTACCGTTAGCCCTCACTCCTAACAATTCCCAGTCTAACTGGTTGCACACCTTTAAGTATTCAGTGATAGCATTGTAAATATTTTGCCATTGATCATATCAAGCCTTTTTCAGATATCTGGCTATGCAAAGTCTGCGCATTAGTGGCATCCGTTCGATATCAACATTAGTGGGAAACTTCATTTTTGACCGCTGTTCGGAGCCAGCGCGCTGCTGCCTAGATGCCCCGATCTAATCATTCCAGCCACCTGATTCAAGCGCACGTAGCGCGCGTTTCATGTAAAGCCAATATCAACGCCTTAACTGGCAATGTTCATTTATCATATACTGTAAGCTTGTTCACTTACTCCCTTATAATTAGGGTGTATTTTAGAAAGACTGGGGTGTTCCAAGGGTGCTTTCTTGTTGAACACCCTTTTCCATTAAAAAAGGGTGTTTCAAGGGTGTTTACAAGGGTGAAAAGATGAATACACCCATATTACACCCATAAGGGTGTGAAAATTTTTAGAGTGTAGGGGATTCCTTCTGCCTTTTGACTCGTTTTTCTCTACGATGAAAGTGTATACCTTCCCTGATCGTTCCCTTCCCTGGGCTGCTTTTGTTGGTGCGAATTCATTCGATAGGATAAACCGTTTCAATACAATAATGAATAGCGTCTTGCAGAGCATCCCCAGTAACATGACACTGTCTGTCCTGCTATCACAGGGGTCCCACAGACAGTCTAATACTTCATGATCATCGGCCTTAGGAAAATGTTGAATTTTTTCTCTTGTTTTCTTTTGTGATCTAGGGTCGCCAAGCTGAAACTGGAGGCACACCGCACTGTACAACGATGGCGGAATCAAGGTGCTGCCGTTATTTACGAGTAGCGGGCTAGAGAGGAAGCGTTATCTCGGGGGCGCCTTCCTAAATACATGGGAACAGAGAAATTGCTTTGCACGGCAACCACTTCGCTAATATTCATCTGATACGCTGCATTTTTAAAGGAAAGTTAAGGTGTAGTGTGCAGAAGCAACTTGTTATTTTGGCGTTTCAATTTATTTAACAAAAAATGTTGAAAATTCCCGCTATGAAAAAAAAAACTCGGGTATGATTACACTACGCACTTATCATTAAAAAAGGTAATCATGATTTTCTAAACTTTAGCTCAATAAGAAATCTAAAATAAAAAAAAATTGCGCAAATATACACGGCTGTTAAATATACCACAAATGTGCGAGTAGTTTTTTTGCAAGACCCTCGTAAAGATTGTAAGAGTCTGACGTTAGGTGTGAATTATTATATCGAATTCGTCCGCTTTAGTAGCAATTGCAGCGCTCCCAAAGGTGTCGCGTATGAAGCAACGAAGTTCTGCCTGGGCCTTTTGATCAGCATAGACCCTTCTTGATGACCAAGTGGTTGCGCCTCTACCCACACGCCCCTAGTTCTTTTCTTTTTCTTTCTAATAAACATTTTGTGAACGCTTGCGCCCTGTCGCATCCTCAATTGTTCAATTGTTAGACCAAGTTACTTTCTCGTCACGCGCTTTGGGCGCAGCGCACTAGTTGGGCAAGTAGGTGGTAAGGAAAGTGAGTGCACTTGTAAATTTATGAGAAGCGAGCGTGATATTCAGGAGCTGAATTCACTAAGCGAACTTAGGGACAAATTTTGGCGTAAGAAAAATCTTGCGCGAAAAGGGTTCTCAGAACACACAAAAAAAATCGTAAGATTCACAAGCTTGCGACGTGCGCCGCTGCAAAGACGAGCGCATTAGGCGTCAAAAGGTGCAATGGTCGCACAGGTGCGAACTTCCGTACTTCGGCCAACCGTAGGCGTAAGTCGTTTCACAAAACTTCAGCAGCCATCGTAGCTGCGGATGCAAGAAGCAATTTCTACGAGAGGAGGATGGCACCCTCAGAAACATAGTTATGTCATTCTGCACCGCTCAAGCTGATGTGGCTAAGCGTTGTAACGTACTGCTGCGGCCGATTGGCCAGGGGCCAGAATTGATAGCCCAGGATGGCGCGTGCTTTCATCTTTGTGGTGGGCTCGGATTTCCATATGAAAGTTCATTGAGCAACTTCAGTGCATAATTGTATTGGGCGGGCGCTGCGTTCGAAGGCAGTAACATTGCTGCTGTGCTGCGATCTTCTCGTTAATGTCTGATAGGTTGTGTTTCCCTATGCACGCAAAAGCCTGATCCTCTTCTGGGTGGTAGCAGACAGAAGTGTTGGCGCCTTTGCCTCAAAACCGTCAAGTTTGGCATTATTGTGTGTTGAGCAGTTGTATTGCTGCTTTTTTTGTAGGTTGAGGTTTCGTTCGCTCAAATGGCTGGGAATCATAATTTTTCGAAACGTTTTTGAGGTTACAATTGTGCATGCGTTATGACACAATTAAAAAACAAAGACGCGCAAACTTTTTTCAGTTATGGAAACTTGTCAGTGCTGGACAATTCCCTGCCATCTTCCCTGCTATTAACGTCAACCTACTGTTATATTACTCGTAGCTTGAAATCAGCACGAAGTGAATATTGCATAGTAAGTCTGTGCCCGCGGTTTTGTTCATCCTGCAACTTACGGTATGGGCGAACGTATGCGTACGACGGACGGCATTCCTTTCTAAGATACCAAGCGGGACGTCAATACGCTGACATAAAAAATTTCTAATGACATCAGGTGAACTGCTCGAAGAAGCGTGACCAAATAATCTTCGCTTGAATCCCCTTGTAGCCAATCACGTTAAAGGAAAGCATCCGAATACTTCTTTGGGTGGGTAACAACATTTTAGTGGGCAGCATCTGTTAGGTTGGCCTACAACTCTCGATTGTAATGCACTCCACAGATCCATACCACCGTAAAGCGTCTTGTAATAGGTCAGCACTGTCATTAAGCGGCCTCCAATCTATTATATAGAATGGGACATGACACCAACATTTCGTGGTTCTAATTTGTTAACGTGCGTTCGGTGTAAAAATACCTACACCCTCCAGGGTTCCACGTCTTATCGCAGCCCTTATGCATACTAGTCAGAGAGCTATGATATGTTCGCATTGCTAAATATTTATTTATCAATGCACTTAAAGGGCGCCCTACCAGTATTTGAGAGTGCACTGATGAGCCCTATGAATTTACTCAGAATTCGGTGATGTCGAGTCCATATGCACCAGGAACACACCCACGCACACATACACACACATGTTATGTATATATATATATATATATATATATATATATATATATATATATATATATATATATATATATATATATATATATATATATATATATATATATATATATATATATCCAGAGGGATGCGTATCACTGGAGACACGTCGTTTTTCTCATAAGAAAGTGAGCAGCGTAAACGGCTAAACACACCAGTATGTTTTGCATTATAGTGTTCGCAACGCCAGCCACAGGCAACAGGCCATGGGCAGACCAGACGATAAGAAAGCGACAGCAGACGACAGGCATCGTCGTCGTAGGATTGTCCACGTCTTTCAGTCGATTCGTGCGATGTTCTTTCCATCTTTTTCTACACTTGCTTAGGCAAGCTTACATAGACGCTTGTGAATTCGGTGCATGAAGTTTCTTCTTGGCAGCAACCTTGTTACGGTGCTCCGCGCCTGCTGCGCAGGAAAGTCAACATGACGCCGCCAAAAATGGGGCCACAGTGGCCTGGTGCCGCGAAGTCTAGAAGACGTAGCAGCCATCATAGGTTAAGACTGGCCAGAAGAACCGAGGTGAGATGCGGGAGCTATTGCGCAATGAAGCGCAAGAGTTCTTGCAGTGAAACAGGTTTCGACACAGGTGTCGGGTTAGCCATATGAGCAGGACTAGACGTCGACGACGAATGCGACGACCGCGCTCCATCATGACGACGCCGGAGCACTGTATGGCGTTTCTTGAGACGGCGGATTTCCTTTTCAAGGGTGGCCAGGTGAGCGTCGACCTCGAACTCTTCGTTTGCCAAAGGAAGCGGCCTGTCTTCTATCGATTGTGATGCCCGTTGTGGCCGTGAAGTGGATGACCTAACAGCTGCGCTATATGTAGGAGTGGCAGCATCACTTGTCGCTGTACTTGCTATTGTCACCTGGCTAGCGTCCTCTTCGAGCGAGGCCAGAACGGCGTAACGGTTGTACACAGGGACTTGTTTCATTGATGGATCTCGAGGGGTCCTTGCTGGCTGTCGAGAATGGCGTTGTGGAGCCTTCTTAGTGGCCTTCAACTTCGTAGGACACGTCGTGGAAGTGATATCATGATCATTTCTTTAGCATAGGCCGCATCTAAACGATGCTGATGGTTCAGGCTCCATGGTGTTGTCCTTGCGTGGGTAGGGGCAGGATGATTTCATGCGTCCCTGTCCAAAGCAAGAGTAGCAGTACACAACGGAAGGTTTGAACGGACGCGGGCGCAGTACGCAGCCGTAATACAGGACAGGTTCAGGTGGGGAATTAGGACCTTGAAGCGTGATTAGGCACGTACGACCACTGCCTAGATAGCGAGCAGCCACGACCTTGTGTGTGGGACATGATAGTTCCTGCAGGAGCCGCTCGGGTTTTTCGTCAAAGTCAACACCATTAACCACGTAGCCTCTTAAATCAGTACCACTGGCGAGGTACGCCTGGACTGTAAGGACACATTCTTCAGAGACTTGTATTTGTCGCAGTTCTTCGAGTTTATAAACTAGTGCCATAGCAGACACCCATACTGAGACCGTATTGGTAGGTTTGTGTAGAGCGAAACCTTGAAATTGAGAAGTCTCGAGGCAGGCGTCCAGGGCCGCTTGAATGATACGGTTGTGCAGAGTGGACATGTCATATCAAGCACGAGGCTTGATAACCACTTTGTACCACGATGTCGTTGGCGACTCCGGAGACGTACCTGTCGGTCATGTGGGCAGGCCTTGTGATGAGTGAGGTCTTTTCGGGGCTGCATGAATTACATTTTCATCCGATCGAAGGCCAGTAGCTTCCTTCGTTCTCTTGGCCGAGGTGTGCGCCATGACAGCAAGGCTGTTCTGCTCGATGTTGGTGGTATCCATCCTCAGGGTACCGCCTTCGAACGTTGCACTTGTCCCCACGAAGGAGACGCTCCTGACTTGGATGGCAGTTGCATCGGCAATGTTCCGCTCCCTCGACGCGGCGGACAACAGCTTGGATGCGCCGCGCCGACGCGGCGAGTGCCGCGGGGGCACTCGCACTCGCGAAGCCGCGCAAGAACTCGAGCTGGACGACGCAGCAGGAGGGTGTAGGTGCCGACGGACCTTGTAAATAGGCACCAGTAGTAATTACGAACCGTGAAAGCGGTCCATAAACAAAAGAGTTCCATTAGCGAAAAAAAAAACCGATCACGAGGCGAAAATGCGGAGCTACGGAAAAACACGTCCGAACGGAACGAGCGCTGGACACGTTCCCCCCACCCTCCCAGTTTCTGTCTTGAAAAGAGAACTCAGCAACCTGCTCAGCGTTTAAATAGCTCAAATTGTGCTGTCTGGTATGTTCTTTCATTGGCGCATGGTTCGACCACTTAATTCAGTACGTTTGGAACAAGCTACAACATTTGTGTGTGTTTAGCGGTTTAAGTGCGTATCGTATGAATTGTATTGAAGGACTAAACGAACTTCACATTTAGGCCATGGTGCTTGCAGCATTCGGTTGACAATTAAAAAATTCCGTCCTTTATGTGTAGCCTCCACAATTAGGTTCCGCCACAGCGCCCGTATCCGCAACTTCCTAGCTTTCGACTCTGCCTTAGTGATAGTTCCGGCTTCACATATATTAATTATCCGCAAGAAAAGATGACAAAGACTTATCGAGAAAGCGGCCAGATAAGGAGACACGATCTGTCCAATGATATTCATGGCATGATTACAAGGAGTATGCAACCAGTCAGACTGGGAAGGATTAGGAGAGAGGTTCCGCGGCGAATGTCTCAACAACTTTCAGCTTGCCGATGACATTGTCCTGTTCAGCAACACTGGGGACGCACTGCAACAATTGATTGACCTTAAACGAGAAGCTGTGTGAGTAGGTTGAAGAATAATATGCAGAAGTCAAAGGTAACCTTGAATAACCTGCCAAGCCAACAAGAATTCATGAATGGCAGTCAGCTTCGAGAGTGTGTACAAGAGCACATTTATTTAGGCCAATTACAAGACTGTGGTACTATAATTATGCGGCCGCCATTACCTCAACCGGCGTCATTGAATAGTGTACAATCATTCTATTATTCAAGTACAGTAATATTGGATGGGGACTTGGAGGTAAATAATGAAGCTTGAGAATAGGTTAAGAACCGCTCAAACAAGCGATGGAACTAAAAATGTTACACCTACGCTAAGACAGAGGAAGAGAGCGGTGTGCATCAGAAAGGAAACGGGGGTAGTGGTATAGTTGGAGTCAAGAGGAAAAACTGAAGCTGGGGTGGCTGCGTAATTCATGGGGCAGGAAGCACTGCGGGAAAGAAAGCTTTGTCAAGGGCGACAGAAAGTTAGGTGGTGCAACAAAATAAGGAAATTTGCAGGCATAACTTGCAATCAGCTAGCGCAGGTCAGGGTTAATTAGAGATCGCTGGGAGAGGCCTTGGTTCTGCAGTGAACGCAAAGATACGCTGATGACGCTTTACAACAGCCGAAGTTTGTTCGGAATTTCAGTGGACTATTGCTCATGAGCTGGAGTTCGCTTCGTACATCGAAGCTGCAGTCGCGTCTTTACAGAACGGCGTCAGGCGCTGCTTGGATACCATGACCCCCACTTTGGCCTTGTAGTATATGTGCAGTGACTACTCCGAACAAAGTATTTCTCTGCCACAAGATCGACGACTTCAGCCGATTTGACCCGAAATCATCCAGTATGCTGAACCTCTATGCGCTCTGTGTACGGCGCTGTGCAGTACTTTTGACGCGCAATTGAACGTGTGTTCATGTGAGGATAGCAAATTAATGGTGCTGGTCATTGGTGTGATGTTGACTGATTAGCCTTGACTTCTATGAGGTGTCACTTGGACTACGACAGAAAGCGTAGTTAGGGTCTCCGGGCCCCAACGTTCCCAACTTATGATTTATTAACGGCATCCAAAGCTGATGTGCACGCTCCTTTGTGCACTTCGCCTCTGTTCAAATATGGCAGCCTGAACCTGCAAAACAAACTCGTGACATAGTGGGAGGCATGTGCTTTACCGCTGAGGAGATGTGCACATGCTTTATCGTGCTTTACCATCTGAGGAGATGCCAAGAAGTAGCTATGAACGGTGATATGAAGTCAAAATGTCATAGGCAGCGAAACTTGCAGGTGTGGATGTTGCGTAGTCAAGTTTTCTGTCATAGTTTGGGATTGTAGCTAGCCACGGATTCTTTCTGTATTTCTTTTTTAGGGCTACGTTTATAGCTCTCGGTGCCCTCGACAGGGATCTATGTGATGGGAGCGCGCGTTTCTTCGTCGGTTGGCGGTTTATTACATGGTCGACTAGCACCTCCTACACGGTGTCGACAGCCGAGGGAGCTGATATTGAGTATATGCACGACATTAGAACCAAACCTGGAACCGTGTGCAGCGCGATCACATACCATACGGATGAATGTAGGGGTGCTGGGCCCCTTGCCTTGAGGCCATATGAAGGATATATTGTCACAGTCTCTAATGTAAGAAGAGGACGCTGATGGTGGCCTTGGACACGAGGAAAAAGAATTTATGAGCAACACGACAGCAAGGTGAAAGCAGGAGCGCTTTGCTCATCGTCTTGAGTTTCCATTTCCCACCTTCCCCGTGTTTTCCCCGAAGAAGAGTTTAGGCTTTTTCGGTGCTCTACGCATGTTGGATCCGCCATTAAGAGCCATCTGTAAATAGACGTACGCTTCTTCCCTTTCTTCCCCTAACATCACTGGTGGAATTGCGGGGTAATAACTTGGGTAATCACAAGCAGCGGACGTAACCTGGCGGCCATGTCATCCGAAGGAGAGTATTCAATCACGGCTCCGTCGTCGCCACCGACGGTCACCCTGGCCCAGCCTCGCGACCCTGGCATGTTTTCCGGGATTTGCAACGTTGATGTCGATGACTGTTTGCAGAATTACGAATGGGCCAGCACACACAATAGGGGGGATAATAAGCTTATGCTGGCTAATATAATATTCTACCTAAAGAAAACAGCACGGGTCTCGTTCGATACACATGAAGAAGAGACCAGTGCAAACAGAAGCTTAGAGATTTCTCGGCACCCCGTCGCCAGCCAACGTGCGACTGAGAAGGACGTTGGGACCCCTGCACAGACGTCCAATGAATCTTACGTGGCGTACATCCAGGACATGCTCGCCCTTGGTTGCAAGGTGTATAATAACATGGCAGAGGCAGACAAAGTCAGCCATCTTTTAAAAGGCATCGCGGATGACGCGTTTAGCCTACTTGTTGACAAGAATATGACAACGGTGAATGAGATCATGAACCAATGTCGCCGCTTTGAAGACGCGAAGAGCCGCCGCATAGTTCAACATTTTATGCGTCTACTGAATACTGTAGCTTCATCGACGTGCGAACACATATGTCTACGGCGTGAGCCTACCTCCTCCGAGAACGTCATACGTATCATCCGGCGAGAAATTGAATGAGCGTCTCCTGCCACGCTAGTGACGCAGTGCTTTGACGATTCCCAGCCGCTCGTGTCTCTCATTCAGTCAGTCCTTCGCCAAGAACTTGCCAATGTGGGTCCATCTGCTCCGCCCACCAGCCTGACTTTGCTTCGTCTGCGGCCTCTGTCCCTGTTCACCGGAGCCAATAAGGTCCATATCTGAGATATCGCAACGCGGCCGAATGGCGCACACATGATGATAGGCCCATCTGCTTTTATTGTGGACGTGTGGGTCACATCTCTCGCCACTGTCGAAGTTCCTGGTCAGCCCACTCACGACCAAGCTTTCCCGCCTACCGCCGCTCTCCACTGACTCCTCGCCCACCTGCACTCTCCACCGAGGTTGAAGACGCACCTGACAACGCTCGAGCTACGGCGACTAGCCGCTCGCAATCACCACACAGTCACTGCTCCCGTTCGCCCCACTGCTCCGCTCCCCGTCCCCAGCTTACCGTCGCCGTTCTCCGACGGGAAACTAACTAGGGCAGCTCTTGGAGGTGACGCTTCTCTAGAAACCCGGCCTGAAATTCCCCTGCTGACCCTACCTATTGGTCGCAACCTTCTGGATGTGGACGTGGATGGCTTGCCCATTGCAGCACTCATCGACACGGGAGCGTATATTTCCATCGTGAGTGCGGAGCTTCGAATGCGCTTGAAGAAAGTACTTACTCCTGCTCCCACTCGACTGCTCCTGGTCGCCGATGGTGGAACTCAGGCTGTGCTTAGAATGTGTACTGCACGTGTCAGTGTCGTCGGTCGCCACACATCCGTTTTGTTTGGTGTGCTCGAACGTTGCCCTCACGATGTGATCCCCGGACTCGACTTTTTGACCGCCCATTCTGCTATGATTGACTGTTCAGCCGGTGTGGTATAACTAGACTTACCCCTACCTCTTCCCATAGACCTTCCTGATCAAGCACCAACTCAACTTTGTTCTGCAGATTTTTTTGCCTCCCATCTCAAGCAGCAACCCGAATCACTGTTTTAGCCTGCCCACTTTTACCTGACGGAGACTATGTCCTTACTCCGGTAACTTCAGTTTTGCTTTCCCACGATGTCTCCGTCCCACGAGCCATCGTTTCTGTAGCGGACAATCAGACATGTCTTCCCATGCTAAATTTTGGCCAGCGCCTTCAAGCACTTCCTCGAGGCATGTCTCTTGCCACGTTGTCGCCGTTCGACGAGTGCCACATTTCCGCTCTATCTGTTGCGCCGTCTTCGACCAGTGGTAATTCTGCGCCTTCGGCCTCTGCCCCGCCCGACGACTTTACAAAGATGACTGCACCAGATCTCTCAACCCAAGAAGCCGCAGAGCTCTGTTGCCTCCTTGACTCGTACTCCGCCATTTTTGAACTGAAGGATCCCGCTTTGGGTTAAACTACGGTCGTGAAACATCGTATAAATACCGTTAGTGCAGCACTTGTTCGCCGACACCAATACCGGGTGTCGCCCTCTGAGCGACGAGTTATTAAGAGCGAGGTTGACAAAATATTTGCCAAAAGGATTTTCGAACACTTTTCCAGCCCGTGGGCTTCTCCTGTTGTTCTCGTCAAAAAGAAGGATAACAACTAGAAATTCTGCATTGACTATCGTCATCTAAACACGACCACCAAGAAAGCTGTATATCCACTTCCCCGCATTGACGATGGTCTAGATTTTCTCCACGGTGCCATTTATTTTTCATCGATAAGCCTTCGCTGTGAATATTGGCAAATTTCCGTGAATGAAATGGACCGTGAAAAGACCGCATTCATCACACGAGATGGCCATTGTCGGTACGGGGTAATGATTTTTATCTTGCGCAATGCCCCGGCGACTTTTGAACGCATGATGGACATGCTTTGCGTGGCTTGAAATGGTCCATCTGTTCCTGCTACTTGGATGACGTCATCGTATTCTCTTCAACTTTTGCGACCCATCTTCAGACTCATCTGTTCTTTCTGTTTTTGACCGCTGGCTTGCAGCTCAACTCGTTCAAGTGCCACTTCGGTCACCGCCAAATAACCATGCTGGAGCACTTCGTCACTTCGTCAGGCATTCGCCCCGACCTCGCTAAAGTTAGTTCTGGGCATAATTTCCCTTACCAACCTTTGCCAGAGGTGTTCGAATCTTTATGGGCCCTTGCTCTTACTTCTGCAGGTTTGTGGAAAATTTCGCCCATGTTGCCCGTCCTCTGAGTGACCTCAAGAATAATAATAATAATAATAATAATCATAATAATAAAGACGTTCCTTTCTGCTGGGGCTCTAAACAAGCGTCTGCTTTCTCACAGCTCATCACGCTACTCACCACGTCTCCCGTTCTCGCCTATTTTGACGCTTCCGCTCCGACAGAAATCCGCACTGACGCCGATGTCTACGGAATAGGCGCAATTTTAGCTCAACGCCAATGTGGGCACAACCGCGTTATCGCCTACGCCAGCAGCCTCCTCTCTCCAGCCAAGCGCAATTACTCGATAACCAAGCGCGAGTGTCTCGCCCTGATTTTGTGCGGTCGGCAAGTTCCGACCCTGCATGTATGGTCGAACATTTACAATTACAACCCATCACCACCCGCTTTGTTGGCTTTCTTTCCTCAAGGATCCAACCGGACGCCTCGGCCGCTGTGCCTTACGGCAGCAGGAATACACACACACTGTGGTCTACAAGTCTGGTCGTCAACATCAGGACCGCCTACTGCCTGTCTCTTCATGCCATCGATGCACTGGACGGTTTAGTGGATGTCGCACCGATCTGCGTTCTATCGCTCTCCTCCTGGAAAGACATTGGTGCTGAACAATGTCGCCATGAATCGTTACGGCAGCTTATTGGACGCCTGCTCTCTGATCCGTCAGACGCATCACTTCACATGTTCGTGCTACAGAATGACACCCTGTATCGCTGCAACATCCACCCCTACAGGCCCGAGCTCCTAACCGTCATTCCGCCTCATCTTCGACAGAATGTACTCCAGCAACTGCGTGTAAGTCGTGTCAACGCCGGAAAAGACCAGCTGTGCGTCCTGCTGGTCTGCTGCAGCCTTTAGATATACCGACGGACCCATTTTTTCGCGGTGTTGATCTACTCGGACCATTCCCAATATTAAATGACGGAAATAGTTGGATTCACGTCGCTACGGACTATACAGCCCGCTATGACATTACTGGAGCCCTACCGACCAGTTCCGCTACAGACATCATTGACTTCTTGCTTCCCGACGTTATCTTACACTATGGTGCACCTGGTCAACTTCTCACCGATCGCGGAAAAGCTTTCTTGCCAAAGTCATCGACAACTTACTTCGATTATCTCCTACTAAACACAAGCTTACTACCGCTTACCATCCTCAAGCTAGCGGTCTTACCGAACGCCTGAACCGCACACTAACTGACATGCTACCAATGTATGTTTCCTCCAATCATCAGGACTAGGACACTGCTCTACCATTTGTCACGTTCGCTTAGAATTCCTCGCGCCACGACACAGGTGGCTACTCACCCTTCTATGAACTCTTCGGCTGTGAGCCGACTTTGCCTTTCGAGACTCTCCTTTCGACCACACTCGACTCGCCGACAATGTACACTCGTGATGTCATAGCCACAGTGACCCAAGGACGCCAAATTGCCAGCAGTCGTCTTTCTGCTTCACAGACACGTCAGAAGTGCCATTACGACCAGCGCCATCATAACGTGGAATACGAACCAGGTGATCTTGTGCTAGTGTGGTCTCCAACTCGGCGTGTCTGCCTTTCAGGGAAACTAGTCTCGCGATACTATGGCCCTCACCGCATCCTCCGTCACGTGACCCCTGTTACATATGCAGTGTCCCTACTGGATGCCACCGTGCCTACACCTCTCTCTGACATCAATCACGTCAGCCGTCTCAAACCGTGCCTTTCTCGGACCAATGAGCCAACCACGACTTAGCACCCATAGAACAACGGCATGGTTGAGCGTCTCCACCGACAACTGAAGGCGTCATTGACCGCCACGCTGGAAACACCACCCCTAGCTGCTAGTAACAATCAAGGATGACCTCGCTGTCAGCGCAGGCGAGATGCTCTATGGGTCAACAGTCCGCCCGCGTTCCACGCCAGGTTTTCGGCAACCAGCAAGGCACTCCACCAGCGGTCGCGCAGCAGTTAGAGAGGCTATAGCCGCGTTTATATGAATGCGACAGTGTCGCATCGCATTTCTAGTGCATCGCATTAATGTAAACAGCGTTAATGCGCTAGGAAGGCGCATCACATTAATGCGCCAGGCGAGGGTAGATTTTCGGGCGCGAGTCGACTCTCGCGGAACATGTAAGTGCAGGATCGTCGCATTAGGAATTATGGGAAGCAATTAGCTGCGGGACTGCCGCGCTTGTGAAGCTGCGAGACAACAACGCCCGAAGCAGAAGCAAAATGGCGTCCCCCACGGCAGCTTCGCTCGCCCGCAGCGTGCTCTACGCGAACCTATTTCTCCGCAGAAGAAACCACTTCTTTCCTTGCCATCATATCTGAATTAAATATTGGTGAGCTGTTAGATTAGAGAGACGGAACGCTGCATTCCCAAGCATTTTGCACAAGCGTCAGGCTCTCGGTAGTCGGTAGAGTCGGCACTCAGCCTCCAATGTGCACTCAGCCCACTACCCGAAACCAATTACATCGGAAGTCGGCTGCACTTCCCTTATACGACACCATGTGGCGATACGTTCTCGTGAGAGTTAATGCGCTGCCGCAACGCATTGCCTTTCCCAAATGCGCTTGGAAATGCGATGCGCCACTGTTGCATTCATGTAAACGGGGCTTGTATTCCTGGCTCGACCAGCTGTGACCTACACCCCCACGTATCTCCCGCAGGCAGCCTGTGTTTAGTTTCCCGACAATCTACACAACCAAATACGTCTTTTTGCCCCGCAACCTATCAAGCCTCCATTGAGTCCTTCCTATCAAGGCCCCTTTCGTGTGGTTTCTAGTTCACAGAAGACCTTGAAGATTGACGTACGCGAGAAACAGACAGTGTCGTGCAACAGCGTGATGCCAGCCTGTCTTGAACATTAACGCTTCATTCCTTCCGCCATTCACTCCTAAGCTTCTGGCTTTCTGTGTGGGAACGGGGGTGGGGAGCCCTTGAGCGACCGTCCGTCACTATACGTTGCTCCCGCTTCTGGAAAATCCATTTTACCTTGCCTTGCCTCCAAGTGGGAGCCATTGTCCCCTGCTCTTTCTGGGAAATGAGTGGCTGCCCAACTGGGGCACCACCAAAGCCACTCCGCAAACCTGCCTTTTACTTTAGAATAAAGCCAGTCGACTCTCCGTTCTCACCCTGTCAAAACGCGTATTACTTGCTTTTGCTAAACTGAGCTCTCAACAAGTTAATCAGGTCCACCTACATGCAGCCTGCAAATTGTATAAGCAAGTGCTACATGTTTGGTACGTGTTTGAATATAAAGGAACACCAATGCAAAGTTTGTGCCTATAGACGCTAGGCGAAGCGCATGTCACATCGCGCGTCTAATGTCACGATACAATGCTAATGACGACGATGATGATATAATGGCGCTCTCAAACAGTCACGTGACCTTCTTGAGTTAATCAGGCATGCTATATATGTTTTCATTACATAAATATTTATACATCTCGACAATCTTCTTTTTTTTCTATCTTAATACTTCTCTATCTCCTTGCACCGCTACCTATGCAACTGCTACATCACGTCGCACTTGCTATAATAATGTGCAACTGTAATGCCAGGGGCGGGCGTAGGCGCTACGCGACGCGTGTCTGACATCGCAAGTGAAGGTGATGCCCTCAAGGGAAGGCGTTGCAATCCGTCGGGTCCCCACAGTGATGGTGTCGAGCGACCATTGTTTATTTTTCTCGTCTGCTAGTCAGCAAGCGTCCAAACCTCTGAGAGGCCAAAATCCATTAGGCCAGGGAAAAACGAACGTGCACTGAAGTGCTCCGCCCGGTGGTCGCGGCAACACCAGAAAAACGCATGCGCTCTGGCTGGCTCTGGCAGCCAGCGGGCATCGAGAATCAGAAAACTGAAGAGGCTCAATGTGTCCGCGCGAATAAAAGTCAAAGTGTAAAAAATAAATAAAAACGTAGTCACTTTGCTGGATTTAGTGGCTTGACATGGGTGCTTTGGCGCAGGAAAAAAAAAAATTCGATATTCTTTTCTGTAACCTGACGGCACAACTGAACCACCACAACTCATCCTCTCATCGGGCCTCGCTGCATGCTTTGTGAACTAGTATCATAGTCAATTAATTTGGCTTGTCTCATTGTACGGTCCGATGTGCCACTTAAGAAAAGTCAATGTAAATTTGGCGTCAAATGTTTATAAGAACATAAAACCCAGAAATATCCAGAACTGAAAATCTAAGGCACGACTTCGGAAATATTTAAAGTCGTGGTTTTTCATTCTTTTGCACCTTTGCATCAAAGGGTATGAGAACGTTATACTCGTAAAGATTCGGAATTGAAATCCATGCGCTCCCTAGATAACGCTGTTCCACTATTGAAGGCGAAGCTTAAGCGTCCTCCAATTTTTCATCCACTACAGAATTCCTGTTCGTGGTCGGCCAGATATATACAGACACTACCGCCTTTAATCATTATGGAGCGAAACCCCGCGATTCTTGGTGAATAGAATAAATGGTTTTGACTTTGTGCTCTAGAGACACGGCTTTCAGTCCGTGCCTCCAACAGCCACCGCTAGTTTTTACTCGGTTAGCGTTATACGAACACTCGAGGGTAACTGGCGTTGTGGTGTATCATCGAGAGAGTGGGAGGCATTTACAGGTGTAAAACAAGTCAATTCATCGGGAGGAAACAACATGGGCGCTGGTGATTATCTCAGCGTTCACGTGGCAGTGCGGCGTCATCTGGGAACATTCTTCACAGCCGTTGAGCCAAGTAGGTCGCATTACGAAATGCATGAACCTCGCAAGATGACCGTCATTCTCCGACGTTGAGGCGGCTGTTGCTAATTCGGGGAGAGGGCGTCGGCTATTCCAGGCAGCGCACAAAGCCGCGCTGCCAAAATGTCTGACGAGCGCCTCAAACGCTTCAAAGGCGCTTTAGTACACAATACGCGGCATTTGGAAACAAAGACGGCAGAAGGACGCGAATATTGATTCTTCTAAGGCAGGTGCTGACAGGGAGTGACGTCGACGACAGACCTCGGAACAGCTTGCAGTAGACTTGAAGCTTTACGGGCTGTGAAGAGGGCGCGCCATCAAAGAAGGCATGACTTTTCACGGATTGCGTCTGGTACAAATGAATTCAATCGCGAGTACACGAAAAATCACGTGGGCCTCACCTGCATGGTCTATTACAGATTTTTATTCAAGCGAAAGTTATTACTCGTTAAATTTACTATATAATACTGCTCAAAGGAAAATAAATAAATTATTGGCCTTAACGTCCCATGGCAATACACGCTGTAGTTTGGTGCTCAGGATTAATAACGATCACCTTGCACCCAAAAGTAAGCATTCTGGAGGCTGTTGCCGCGCTCATAATACAGTAGCAGCATCATGACTGCTAGGTGAAGACGACGGCCGTGGGGAAGCTCTTGGCCGGACTTGGGGGTGACGGCTGCACCACAGTGCACAATCGTTTTTGTTTTTTATTTGTTCCTCTCTGCCACCACAGGAACCGGAAATGGAACCCGGGGCCTCGTGCTCTGCAAGACTAGTCGCCGCGGGGGATACTCAACGGAAAATTATCCGAACGTGTCTTCATGACATGCTCGCAGAAAATGTCTGCCAATGTGTTTCATAGACGCACGCATGTGTCTGGTGGGATATCATCGACTCATAGAATCACCGAAATGCCATCGCATTGCATCTGTGTCGTATTTTGTTATAGTAATGATGTGGCTATCGTCAAATATTCACGCGGCAGCTACGAAAGCCAAATTGAGAGCATACAATTTACGATTCCGTGTCACGTTATAGAAGAAAAACAAGAACGCAAAGATCTGCTTACGATTTGAAAGACAGGATAATCGACGTCCTTCGTATGCATCGGTATCGAAACAGAGCTGCAAAAGTTGGCTTCTTCAATGACCGCTCCTGAAAACAAGACATTTGTTTGCATTATTTTTCACACATGCTGATTATCACATAATCAATAATTTTATTTATTCGCATTACTTTAAGGATGGCTCCGTATATAATATACATCAATAGTCGCGTTGAGAACCAGGCACGGTCTTGCGCATTCATATAATGCTGATAATTATTGGCAGCAGCAAGAGCGGTCATGTAATAAATGTCACTAACTCAGGTCCCGCCAAGCTGCAAGAGATATTACGTTTAGTGCTATGCGATTTGTCAGATGTTATTATTCAAAACAGTCAGTGTGTGGCGTCTATATTTACCTCGCTTACGCTGTTTTTTTGTTGCTTTAAAAGTGCAGGCGTTTGCTCGACGGCCGTTTGCAGCTACAATATTACAGCTGGGTGAGAATAGAAGTGCAGACATCCCTGAACTGTGGCAGCACTTATTCTTAATATATATACACGGTGCCTGAAGTAAGTTTCGACAAGGTTTAAAAATATATTGCGGTGCGCTATTGAAGGATTGATGCCACTGTTATCAGCCGCTCCTTGAAATAAATGTGACCATTTCTGCGTACACTTCGGCGGCCTAATCGGACAAGAATAATTATTCATTACCACAAGTTTGGAATTTCAAGAATAAAATAAGAAAGCACTCATTGTAGAGCGTTCATGTTGTAGATTGTAGAGTTATGCAGACTGTACAATCGCGTAAAAGAGCGGTCAGTCGATACGGCTTATGAACGAACAGTGTTCTTGAAAGATGGTTCGTTTACTTTCTCAGCATCTGCCGTGGTTCCTGAATGTCGGTGGCATTGCACTGCCAACCACGAGGTCTTGAGAAGAAATCCGCGTCGCGTCGGCGGCCTTTCGGTGGGGGCGAAGTGCAAGAATGTTCATGTCCCGTGCATGCGTGCACGTTGAAGAACCCCAGCTGGTAAAAATTAATCCGGACTCCGCCACTACATTGTGTCTCATAATGTATATTTTTAGTACGTAAAACCACAGAGTGTAATTGATTTGCTTAAACTTTCTAAGTGGACGCAGCGTAGATTAATTCAATAATTCAGCCGTTGAAGTGAAGCTTGATATGCCTAGCACCCTTTGTATTATTTCATTGCCGAAGTTTATATTGCACTTGCGTCACGCGGATTTACCATTTCTTTATTTTATTTATTTGGAAATACTGCAGACGGCAAGTGCTGTTGAAGTAAGAAAGGTTGCAAATTCGATGTTCGAAACCATAAATAGTAATACACTATGCAGGAGCGCTAGGCCAATAGTTAGAATCATTGACTGACCGAGGAAAGAAAGACTAGTTTGTTAGAAACTTAGTTCGTGCAAAGTATGAGTAGTGATTAGTTTTCGATTACTTTGTGTGTGGGAAAAGCAAATAAGTTTCACGACTTACACCGACTACGTTATAATACAGCAAGTACAAAAACAATAATCCGGCAACGACACGGCAAAGATGTAGTCAATGCAAGCTACAATCGCTTCAACATACTGGTTACCAAACGTAGAGCTATAATCCGATAAAGTAATGCGAGCAGTCAAGTGCCGATTGCGCTCCCATGTATGCAAGATAATGCGAGGCAAGTTCTTTGATACGCATAGATTATTCATTGGCATTTTGTTCATATGTTTGAAATAATCTTTGCGACTTTCAACATGTTGTATTTTGTAAAGTAACTGCATGGAAGTATACGGACATGCGCGCTTTGATAGCTGGGTGTGTTCAGATAATGATTGTATATATTATGGGGTTTTACGTGCCAAAACCACTCTCTGATTATGAGGCACGCCGTAGTGGAGGGCTTCGGATATTTCGACCACCAGGGGTTCTTTAAAGTGCACCTAAATCTAAGTACACGGGTGTTTTCGCAATTCGCCCCCATCGAAATGCGGCCGCCGTGGCCGGGATTCGATCCCTCGACCCCGTGCTCAGCAGCCTAACACCATAACCACTGAGCAACCACGGCGGCTAGATAAGGATAGCCGAAGGGGGTCTAGAATATTTTTGTGATTTCCATGATATTTTTGTATGACACTGAAAGTTCCCTGAAAGCCTGAAAGCCTGAAAAAAATATTATCTCAGACAAGCTGAAAAATGTGGCTTACACAGTTGCACGATGTTCCGAGCTTCTGGGAGTCTAGAAAATTCAATAAAATTTGCTATGCTTTCATACTTTTCCTACCTACCCTACACAAAAATACAGTCAATGTATTCGGTAAATGCGTACCACAAACAAACAACGACATCATCATCACCATAATCATCAGCCTGGTAACGCCCACTACAGGACAAAGGCCTCTCCCATAATTCTCCAACTACCCCGGTCATGTACTCAATGTGGCCATGTTGTCCCTGCTAACTTCGTAATCTCATCCGCCCACCTCACTTTCTGCCGGCCCCTGCTACGCTTCCCTTCCCTTGGAATCCAGTTAGTAAACCTTAATGACCATCGATTATCTTCCCTCCTCATTACATGTCCTGCCCATGCCCATTTCTTTTTCTTGATTTCAACTAGGATGTCATTAATTCGTGTTTGTTCCCTCACCAAGTCTGCTCTTTTCTTATCCCTTAACGTTACACCTATCATTCTTCGTTCCATAGCTCGTTGCGTCGTCCTCAATTTAAGTAGAACCCTCTTAGTAAGCCTCCAGGTTTCTGCCCCATACGTGAGTACTGGTAAGACGCAGCTGTTATACACTTTTCTCTTGAGGGATAATGGCAACCTGCTGTTCATGATCTGAGAATGTCTGCCAAACGCACCCCAGCCCATTCGTATTCATCTGATTATTTCAGTCTCATGATGCGGATCCGCGGTCACTACCTGTCCTAAGTAGATGTATTCCTTTACCACTTCCAGTGCCTCGCTACCTATCGTAAACTGCTGTTCTGTTCCGAGATTGTTAAACATTACTTTAGTTTTCTGCAGATTAATTTTTAGACCCAACCTTCTTTGCCTCTCCAGGTCAGTGAGCATGCGTTGCAATTCGTCCCCTGAGTTACTAAGCAAGGCAATAGCATCAGCGAATCTCAAGCTACTAAGGTATTCTGCATTAACTCTTATCCCCGATTCTTCCCAATCCAGGTCTCTGAATACCTCCTGTAAACACGCTGTGAATAGCATTGGAGATATCGCATCTCCCTGCCTTACGCCTCTCTTCATTAGGATTTTGTTGCTTTCTTCATGGAGGACTACGGTGGCTGTGGAGCCGCTATACATATCTATCAGTATTTTTACGTATGGCTCGTCTACACCCTGATTCCGCAATGCCTCCATGACTGCTGAGGTTTCGACTGAATCAAACCCTTTCTCGTAATCAATGAAAGCTATATATAAGGGTTGGTTATATTCCGCACATTTCTCTATCACCTGATTGATAGTGTGAATATGGTCTATTGTTGAGTAGCCTTTACGGAATCCAGCCTGGTCCTTTGGTTGACAGTAGCGTAAGGTGTTCCTGATTCGATTTGCGATTACCTTAGTAAATAATTTGTAGGCAACGAACAGTAAGCTGATCGGTCTATAATTTTTCAAGTCTTTGGCATCCCCTTTCTTATGGATTAGGATTATGTTACAGTTCTTCCAAGATTCCGGTACGCTCGAAGTCATGAGGCATCGCGTATACAGGGTGGCCAGTTTTTCTAGAACAATCTGCCCACCATCCTTCAACAAATCTGCTGTTACCTGATCCTCCCCAGCTGCCTTTCCCCTTTGCATAGCTCCCAAGGCTTTGTTTACTTCTTCCGGCGTTACATGCTGGATTTCCAATTCTTCTAGACTATTCTCTCTTCCATGAACGTCGTGGGTGCCACTGGTACTGTATAATCTCTATAGAACTCGTCAGCCACTTTAACTATCTCATCCATATTAGTAATGATATTCCCGGCTTTGTCTCTTAACCCATACACCTGATTATTGCCTATTCCTAGTTTTTTCTTCCCTGCTTTTAGGTTTCCTCCGTTTCTGAGAGCATGTTCAATTCTATCCATATTATACTTCCTTATGTAAGCTGTCTTACGCTTGTTGATTAACTTCGAAAGTTCTGTCAGTTCTATTCTAGCTGTAGGGTTAGAGGCTTTCATACGTTGGCGTTTCTTGATCAGATCTTTCGTCTCCTGCGTTAGCTTACTGGCATCCTGTCTAACGGAGTTACCACCGACTTCTATTACACTCTCCTTAAAGGGAAGCTGAAACGGTTTTCAATTTTCATGAATTGCTGGGATTGGGAAGAACAGACCTAATAATTTACGGCTCCGTAATTTTTTTTCTTCGTTTTATTAATATCAGTGGCGGAAATCGCTTTCTAAATCACCCCCGCGGGCACGCCCCCATCGCTTCCCGGAGCGCCGGGTGAGGTGGTTGCCAGAGGAGAGAACCGGCGCGAGTGACGTCACTGGCGGGGACCGAGCGGCCGGACCGGCGTGCTTGCATGTGCTGGCATGCCTCTTTCCGTCCTGCGCTTTACTGATCGATGCTATGAGAGATCTGCCGCCGCCGCTCACGTTTGTTTTCTTTTGCGATTTTCGTAAACTGTTCTTTCCTTTCTGTGCTGTGTGAGTGCCACAGCCAAGGGCGCCCAACATGCCCTCGTTCTGTGCAGCATTCAACTGTGCGAACACAGGCTGGCGAGACGATGTGGTGTTTCACATGTTCCCGAAGGACAAGAAGCTTGCAGCGCAGTGAGTCCGTGCGGTGAGGAGAGATAAGTTCATGCCGATGAAATCAACTGTGCCGTGCTCTTCATCTTCCATCAATACGCAGCACATGCAGGTGCACCTAGTTTAATGAAAGCCTGATTAGGTCCACATTGATGCACTCGAGAAATGCGAACATTCGCAGCCATTAACGTCTGGTAACACAGTTTTAGCGTAGCCGGATAGCCTTACGACAAATGCGGAAACGCGTTGTTGCTAGCGTTGCTATACTCCGTTTCATACATCAGGTGCAACGCTGTGGAGGCTTGAGATACTTCTTGCAGTGGCTGCGTTCGCACTTAGAAAAAGTTCGGTGTTTGCTTGATCCGATTTTTGAGAAAATTTTCCATATATAAGCTAAGTTCTGAATGAAAAAAAGAAAGAATTTACTCATAGAAACAATCCGTGTACTTATACGGCTGCTAACACGTTATTTTAAATCAATTTTCTTTTTGGTATTTTTTAATTGCAGCCCGTCGCGGCAGCTTCACGTGCATGCTTGCGCGAGCAAACGCCGCTGGCACGCTGCGAACCATAGACGGAAACGCGCACAGTAATAAATTTTGGTGACCGGACTTCGTGCGTAGCTTCCACAGCGTCGCACCTGAGGTATGAAATGGAGTATTGGCTTGCCTAGTGACATTCAACGTACGGTTGCAGTTATCGTGTTTACCACACGGCGGTGCTAAAACTGCCTAATATCTTTATGTCAACACTAGCATGGAGCACGCATACCGATTCTTGATCGAGCCACAATCGCAAAGTCGTCGAACCATAGTATGAATATTGCACATTTAATACCTCTGGCCATCTCTGGATTTGTATGATAAGCAACTTCCATGACTGTACCCGCAGCACTGCATGTGCGCGCTTTGAAACTCGGCACTTATGTTCGCGATCGTGCATCAACACTCAAAAAACCACGGGACTACTTTAGACAAGCAGCGGGAAGGTGCTTGTCATCGCGGAATTGCACCCGTGTTTACAATCTAATGAGAAGTTAGTGCTTCGGCATTCTTCCAGCAGCAAGTTCCCAGTGACACTTTAGCGCATTTTTTCTCCCGGCATTGGAACCTGCAGCTATATGAAAAAAAAAACGATAAGTACCAGCTAAGATTTCCAACGCGCGAGAAGGTGCACACATCGCTCTCGCTGTTGGCACACTCTACATCGTCGCTGCCGCCGTTGCCGCCACCGTTTTCCGTATCGGCTGTCGGTTCGAACATGTACGGCGAAAATACAAGCTGTCCGAGACAGCGAGAACGTTTCATAATGCTTACAACTCAGCTATGAAGCCAGAACAGAACGGCATGCTACGCTCTGAAACGGCGGCGCCGACCGGAGACTGCCGCGAAAGACGTCACAGTGGCCCCGACCAATCACGGGCAACATCGGCGTTCGCGCGATGCCCTGAGGCGCTGGTGCGCGTTTTCTTGGAAAAACAGCCGCTTGCGCTTGTTTCCGCCCTATTTGAACCAGATATTCGTGTTCAGGGGACTCAAAACTGTAGAATGCCGCAGAGAACTCATTTTTTTCGAAAAGTGTTTCAGCTTCCCTTTAATGATGCCCATAAGATTGTCGTTCATATCTCCAACACTAACGTCCTCTTCCTGAGTTAAAGCCGTATACCTGTTCTGTGGCTTGATCCGGAATTCTTCTGTTTTCCCTCTTACTGCTAACTCATTGATCGGCTTCTTATGTACCAGTTTCTTCCGTTCCCGCCTCAAGTCTAGGCTAAATCGAGTTCTTACCATCCAATGGTCACTGCAGTACACTTTGCTGAGCACGTCCACATCTTGTATGATGCCAGGGTTAGCGCAGAGTATACGGTCTATTTCATTTTTACTCTCGCCATTCGGGCTCCTCCACGTCCACTTTCGGCTATCCCGCTTGCGGAAGGAGGTATTCATTATCCGCATATTATTCTGTTCTGCAAAGTCTATTAATAACTCTCCCCTGCTATTCCTAGTGCCTATGCTATACTCCCCCACTGCCTTGTCTCCAGCCTGCTTCTTGCCTACCTTGGCATTGAAGTCGCCCATCAGTACAGTGTATTTTGTTTTTACTTTACCCAACGCCGATTCGACGTCTTCATAGAAGCTTTCGACTTCTTGGTCATCATGACTGGATGTAGGGTCGTACACCTGCACGACCTTCAATTTGTACCTCTTATTAAGTTTTACAGCAAGACCTGCCACCTTCTCGTTAATGCTATAGAATTCCTGTATGTTACCAGCTATATTCTTATTAATCAGGACTCCGACTCCTAGTTCTCGTCTCTCCGCTAAGCCCCGGTAGCACAGGACGTGCCCGCTTTTTAGCACTGTAGATGCTTCATTTGTCCTCTTAACTTCACTGAGCCCTATTATATTCCATTTACTGCCCTCTAATTCATCCAATAGCACTGCTAGAGTCGCCTCACTCGATAACGTTCTAGCGTTAAACGTTGCCAGGTTCATATTCCAATGGCGGCCTGTCCGGAGCCAGGGATTCTTAGCACCCTCTGCTGCGTCGCAGGTCTGACCACCGCCGTGGTCAGTTGCTTCGCAGCTGCTGGGGACTGAGGGCCGGAGTTTGATTGTTGTAGCCATATAGGAGGTTGTCGCCAAGTACTGCACCAGGGTGGCCAATCCTGCTCTGGTGAGGGAGTGCGTTACCGGTTCTGGTCACCGGGATCAGGCCGCACCCAAGGCCTATTTATGCAATTTTATCAACACGCGGATTATTTTTTTTTTTAATCCGGTGAAACTTGCGCGGAACCGGGATTCGAACCACGGTCCTCTTGCACGTGAGGCGGATGCTCTACCTCTACGCGACCGCTGCACCGACAACCATGAACAACGACAAACATGTGTTTGAAACAAGAGGCCCAAACAGGACCTTTTTCGGAAATTTTTATTGTGCCAATCTCAAGTATCAAAAAATTTTTTTTGTATACGTAGCGACATGATAAACGGGCAACAGAGCATATTTAGACTCTGTTATGTACTGGTGTCTTTATTATTGGTGGCAAAATTTGAAAAATTTGCAGAACGCCACAAGAATTGACAGTCCTCGCGCGCGAATTAAAAAAAAAAACATAGAATCGTTTCCTATTTCGATCACATTTTCCCAGGACTATCTGCTGTTATCGGTTATCTGTCATATGGAAATAGATGTTGCATAACTTTCTTGACACTGATTTATAGGCTTTCGTGTTCCGCGCCCCGCGGCCTGTCCTTTAGAATGCTGTGCCGTGGAAACAACAAACTTAGTCATGTCTACCGGTGGTGCCAAGAAAAAATAAGCAACAATAAGTGCTAGAGAGAAAACGCATGTTCTTTTTTTTTTAATACATACGCGTGACTATATCTAATTACGGAGCCTTATTGGGTGCGGCGTTCTTCTGCTGAACCTGAGGCCGCGGATTGAACCCTCTGCCGCGGTGGCCGTATTCCAATGGAAACAAACGCAAGTACAGTCGCGGACCGATTAAAATGAACCACGGCTAAGGCGACCGGAGCGGCTGCGGGGCCGCACCACGCGCGCTGCTACAGTGCTTCGGGTAAAATCCCTCAATAATTTTAAAGTACAGAAAGGCTTTGATCCAGCCGACAACGCCAGCAATAGGCTGATCGGTGACATGTGACCTTGCTCCGCCCCTTTGTCGCCATGAATGTTCCGGCGCGCCCGGCGAAGTGCGCGCGTTTCGCCTGTTGTGCTACATTGCTGCGATAATTTCGTACCGGGAGGGCCGAAATGTGGTTGGGCGCCTAAACCGGATGAAGGATGGCAAGTTATTTTGCATCCCGCGTGGCAACCAGAAGCTGACCAAAAGGAAAGTATGGTTGCACAGAATTGGGCGGAAAGACTGAACCATCGGTAACTGCACGACTATGCGAAGGAAGTAACGAAGAGCGATGCGAAGGTGCGAGAGAAAGTATACACGTGTGTGTGCAGAGCTGCGATAGTATTTGATTCACGCGCATGAGTCTTGACGGCCGAAGTTTGTGGAGATTATTGATTTTAGTGTATTATGAGCCCGTTGACTTAGCAAGTGCAGTATGACCTAGCATGCACGAAAATAGTGGGGCAGGAGCGTATTAACTCGCTGACAAATATCCGCATTACGTTACGCGCGATAAAATATCACAAATTTTAGCAGCGAATTCTACTTTTACACTTTCCTTTGTTCGTGCGCGCGTTGTTAACTGCGCTTTACAATATGTCCAAGAACTCATTTCCAACTCTGCATATCCTAATCGCATTTGGTGCATTGTATATGTGAATAAATATATTCCTAAGTGCCTGCATTACTCTGATTTAAAAAGAAATACTGCATAGCGACATCTCTGTAAGGTGCCTTGTGGATGTCTCGTGCTGAAGATGCCCTCTCGGTGAGCGCATATTTCACCCCTCATCTTTTAAGAGGTTCAATACATACAAGCATTTGTCTAGCAAACCAGATTTTTTTCAAGGGAATTTTCCACGTCTCAGTAATTTCTCTCGTCGTATTCGAGTGCTGATTGCCGTGTTATAGTTTGTTAACGAAGCTTTCCCTCAAGTCTAAATATTTTAAGGCAGTTTTCCTAGCCTCTAAAGCCGCTCGAGTTCGCTCTTCTCCTTGAGCGGCCATTTTTCCTAGAAAGTATGCCTTCCAACTACTCCGCCCTTAAACTGGCTCTCTCAACTACTACACGCAGAGACAAAGCAACAGCGCGCGCATTAGATCCCATAGATGAGATGAATATTTACAATTAGTATTAGGGTTATAATTATATTCGAGTGCTGATTGCCGTGCTATCGTTTGCTAACGAAGCTTTCCCTCAAGTCTAAATATTTTAAGGCAGTTTGTCGTGTGCGTATCATGGCTACGCACGCTTATATCGCATTTCGTTTCTCTACCATGGGTGCGCTTTAAAACCACGGCGCTGCAGTTTTTGCTTTTCTCTTCTTTCTTCTTCTCCGCCCTTAAACTGGCTCTCTTAACTGTACTACACGCAGAGACAAAGAAACAGCGCGCGCATTAGATCCCATAGATGAGATGAATATTTACAATTATTATTAGAGTTATAATTATATTCGAGTGCTGATTGCCGTGCTATCGTTTTCTAACGAAGCTTTCCCTCAAGTATGCCTCAAGTATGGACAACATGAGTCTCTTTCCACGTAAGTGTGGGGCTCGGAGCAGCAGCTGTGGCGCTTGAAAGTAGCCTGGGGCCTGACGAACCAACCGACTGAGCTATCTTTCCGGGCAACATCGAAGGGTCACGAGTTCAAATCACCTGTTATGTTCCTTTTTTTTTTCCGCCTCTTTTTCTTTCTTTTTATTTTCTTTCTTTTAATGTCTTTTCCTTTATTTTATCACTGTACGGGAACCCTCCTAAAAAAAAAGAAAAGAAAGATATATATCTTCAAATATGTATGGCCTCACACTCACATGTGCAGGTCATAAATACCAGGTTCTCTAGCCGAGTGCCATCCATGCGGTATAACCGAGCTCAGATTGGTCCACCTTGACTGACCAAGTAGGGCACCACTGTAGGTTAAATGAGGCGTACAACTCCTGCGGGACCCGCCGTGGTTGCTCAGTGGTTATGGTGTTAGACTGCTGAGCACGAGGTCGCGGGATCGGACCCCGACCACGGCGGCCGCATTTCGGTGGGGGCGAAATGCGAAAACACCCGTGTACTTAGAATTAGGTGCACGTTAAAGAACCCCAGGTGGTCGAAATTTTCGGAGTCCTCCACTACGGCGTGCATAATCAGAAAGTGGTTTTGTCACGTAAAACCCCATAAATTAATTTTTAATTTAACTCCTACGGGGACGGTAGAGTATCCGTCTCCAGTGCAAGAGGACCGTGATTCAAATCCCGGTGCCGCGCTATTCTCCACCGGAAAATACAAAAAAAAAAAAAACCGTGTGTTGAGAAAATTGCACAAACAGGCCTGGAGTGCGGCCTGATCCCGGTGACCAGAACCGGTAACGCACTCTCTCACCAGAGCAGGATTGGCCACCCTGGTGCAGTACTTGGCCACAACCTCCTATATGAATACAACAATCGAACCCCGGCCCTCAGTCCCCAGCAGCCGCGAAGCAACTGACCACGGCGGCGGTCAGATCTGTGACGCTGCAGAAGGTGCTAAGAATACCTGGCTCCGGACAGGCCGCCATTGGAATCTGAACCTGGCAACGTTTAACGTTAGAACGCTATCGAGTGAGGCGAGTCTAGCAGTGTTATTGGAGGAATTAGAGGGTAGTAAATGGGATATAATAGGGCTCAGTGAGGTTAGGAGGACAAAAGAAGCATATACAGTGCTAAAAAGCGGGCATGTACTGTGTTACCGGGGCTTAGCGGAGAGACGAGAACTAGGAGTCGGATTCCTGATTAATAAGGAAATAGCTGGTAACATAGAGGAATTCAATAGCATTAACGAGAGGGTGGCATGTCTTGTTGTGAAACTTAATAAGAGGTACAAAATGAAGGTTGTACAGGTCTACGCTCCTACATCTAGTCATGATGACCAGGAAGTCGAAAGCTTTTATGAAGACGTAGAATCGGCGATGGGTAAAGTCAAAACAAATTACACTATACTGATGGGCGACTTCAATGCCAGGGTAGGCAAGAAGCAGGCTGGAGACAAGTCAGTGGGGGAATATGGCATAGGCTCTAGGAATAGCAGAGGAGAATTATTAGTAGAGTTTGCAGAACAGAATAATATGCGTATAATGAATACCTTTTTCCGCAAGCGGGTTAGCCGAAAGTGGACGTGGAGGAGCCCGAATGGTGAGACTAGAAATGAAATCGACTTCATACTCTGCGCGAACCCTGGCATCATTCAAGATGTAGACGTGCTCGGCAAGGTACGCTGCAGTGACCACAGGATGGTAAGAACTCGAATTAGCCTAGACTTGAGGAGGGAACGAAAGAAACTGGTACACAAGAAGCCAATCAATGAGTTAGCGGTAAGAGGGAAACTAGAGGAATTCCGGATCAAAATACAGAACAGGTATTCGGCTTTAACTCAGGAAGAGGACCTTAGTGTTGAAGCAATGAACGACAATCTCATGGGCATCATTAAGGAGTGCGCAATAGAAGTCGGTGGTAACGCCGTTAGACAGGAAACCAGTAAGCTATCGCAGGAGACGAAAGATCTGATCAAGAAACGCCAATGTATAAAAGCCTCTAATCCTACAACTAGAATAGAACTGGCAGAACTTTCTAAGTTAATCAACAAGCGTAAGACAGCGGACATCAGGAACTATAATATGGATAGAATTGAACAGGCTCTCAGGAACGGAGGAAGCCTAAAAACAGTGAAGAAGAAACTAGGAATAGGCAAGAATCAGATGTGTGCGTTAAGAGACAAAGCCGGCAATATCGTTACTAATATGGACGAGATAGTTCAAGTGGCTGAGGAGTTCTATAGAGATTTATACAGTACCAGTGGCACCCACGACGATAGTGGAAGAGAGAATAGCCTAGAGGAATTCGAAATCCCACAGGTAACGCCAGAAGTAAAGAAAGCCTTAGGAGCTATGCAAAGGGGGAAGGCAGCTGGGGAGGATCAGGTAACAGCAGATTTGTTGAAGGATGGTGGTCAGATTGTTCTAGGAAACTGGCCACCCTGTATACGCAATGCCTCATAACCTCGAGCGTACCGGAATCTTGGAAGAACGCTAACATAATCCTAATCCATAAGAAAGGGGACGCCAAAGACTTGAAAAATTATAGAGCGATCAGCTTACTGTCCGTTGCCTACAAAGTATTTACTAAGGTAATCGCAAATAGAATCAGGAACACCTTAGACTTCTGTCAACCAAAGGACCAGGCAGGATTCCGTAAAGGCTACTAAACAATAGACCATATTCACACTATCAATCAAGTGATAGAGAAATGTGCAGAATATAACCAACCCTTATATATAGCTTTCATTGATTACGAGAAAGCGTTTGATTCAGTCGAAACCTCAGCAGTCATGGAGGCATTACGGAATCAGGGTGTAGATGAGCCATATGTAAAAATACTGGAAGATATCTATAGCGGCTCCACAGCCACCGTAGTCCTCCACAAAGAAAGCAACAAAATCCCTATAAAGAAAGGCGTCAGACAGGGAGATACGATATCTCCAATGCTATTCACAGCATGTTTACAGGAGGTATTCAGAGGCATGGAGTGGGAAGAATTGGGGATAAAAGTTGATGGAGAATACCTTAGCAACTTGCGATTCGCTGATGATATTGCCTTGCTTAGTAACTCAGGAGACCAATTGCAATGCATGCTCACTGACCTGGAGAGGCAAAGCAGAAGGGTGGGTCTGAAAATTAATCTGCAGAAAACTAAAGTACTGTTTAACAGTCTCGGAAGAGAACAGCAGTTTACGATAGGTAGCGAAACACTGGAAGTGGTAAGGGAATACATCTACTCAGGGCAGGTAGTGACCACGGATCCGGATTATGAGACTGAAATAACCAGAAGAATAAGAATGGGTTGGGGTGCGTTTGGCAGGCATTCTCAAATCATGAACAGTAGGTTGCCACTATCCCTCAAAAGGAAAGTGTACAACAGCGGTGTGTTACCAGTACTCACATATGGGGCAGAAACCTGGAGGCTTACGAAAAGGGTTCTGCTGAAATTGAGAACGACGCAACGAGCTATGGAAAGAAGAATGATGGGTGTAACGTTAAGGGATAAGAAAAGAGCAGATTGGGTGAGGCAACAAACGCGGGTAAACGACATCTTAGTTGAAATCAAGAAAAAGAAATGGGCATGGGCCGGACATGTAATGAGGAGGGAAGATAACCGATGGTCACTAAGAGCTACGGACTGGATTCCAAGAGAAGGGAAGCGTAGCAGGGGGCGGCAGAAAGTTAGGTGGGCAGATGACATTAAGACGTTTGCAGGGACAACATGGCCACATTAGTACATGACCGGGGTAGTTGGAGAAGTATGGGAGAGGCCTTTGCCCTGCAGTGGGCGTAACTAGGCTGATGATGATGATGACTGCATAGCTACTGCTACCGGCCATTAAATAATAAAGTATAGTACAATATATCAAAGTACATTACATACACCTGCGAGCTCGTTCCATCCAAGTTTCCCTTAATGTTTCAGTAATCGGCGATGCCATTTTACTAATGAAGAACACACAACTGCAGATTTACATATGAAAAATGCCAGAAGCGATACACAGATCGCCAGCAAAACACAGTGCAGTAATAACCAGGCCTATCCGCGTGTGTTTCGTATAAGGGCCCTCTAATTCTTACGGGGCTTTAGCGGTGCACGGAGTCGAAAAGGCATAAACACAATAATGCGCGTCATGATTCAAGTTTACGTGGCGACGTCGCAGGGTTCACGAGAACAGTCAACCGCATTCACACACGCGCACACACTACGCTCGATGTTGCTGTGCCGCGAGATTAGATAGCGCTGGTAGCTCGAACACGATCGAGGAGACCGGCTGACACGATCCATACCGTCGCTTCAGAATGTCACGACAGTGGCACTGGTTCGTAGCACTGAACTACAAAACACAACGGTCGTCGTGAAATCGCTACACGACAGACACACTCAGCGCCAAGAAGAATGTTTCCGCACTCGTTTACACACACACACACGCACACACACGCGCACGCACGCACGCACGCACGCACGCGCACGTACACACACACACACACACACACACACACACACACACACACACACACACACACACACACGCGCGCACACACACACACACACACACGTCACGCACGTCACGTCACGTCGCACGTTTCAGCGACGTTATGTGGAAAGTTTGTCGGTCCAAGTGGCTGGCGTCCTTCCTTTTTACGTGAATTATTCGTTCAAAGTAACCGCTATGTGTACGCAGCACACTTACAAGCGAATGAATTCACAGCAGAGCAAATGAGATTAAGTGCAAGCAATCACGAAAGCTCGCGCGGTGATTGAGCGCAAACGAACGAAAGGTCAACATAAGGAATCGAGGCGATCAAGCCCTCATTCCACTCTCTTGAGCGTTTTTCTTTCCTCGTTCATTTGAAATTAAAGGGCTAGATTTAGTAGTTCGGGCGCTTCTTGCGTTTTTCACCAGTCAGGAACCAGTAGGTTTTATTTCCGCGCGTGTGCAGATATCTTTTCCCCTCACGAATGCCGCTGCGCCGCGGTTAGCTTGGGCGCCGTCTGCTACAAGAACTTCCTAGGTGGCGCGCGCGGCAGGTGTCACTACCTTATTATAGAGGGACCTTAGCTTCGGGTGCTCACAACGAGATTACCCCGCGTGACGTCAAACTTCTCCTCCACACCCTCGCTCTCGCGCTGGTGCTTGTCATGCTTTATAAATTTCTAGTGACGCGTTCGGCTGCTCTGCCGCTGATGGTCGGGACGAAGGGGCGCCTGAAACTCTAGTAGTTCAGCACTTTGCGCTGTCGCGCAGTAGCGGAGGGCCACAGGCCATCAAGCCGCCGCACTGTGAAGGAACCAGAACCCGATTTTTTTTTTCGGCGATTTGCAGTCGCGGACACAAAAGAATTGAAGCATGGCTTCGGTTAAAAAACGCGGGCCCGTGCCAACTAGTGAAAAAAATTGGCTGAAGGCTTAGCTTGGTTAAGCCCGGAAGATTGCGAAAGCAATACCCTTGGCTGCGCCTTGGCTCGGCTGATGGTGTGGACTTGGTTGCCCTTTGTTAAACTTATGGCTATACATCATCCGACATAGCGCAAGGCAGCGCGCCGACCAGTGCGAGGAGCCGAGCTGTAGCCCCAATTATCCTCCTAGCGTGACGTCACACCAGCGAGCGCCCTCTCTCGGTAGCGCCGCAGCAGCGGCGCGCAAGGTTTCGCCTCCACCATCGATGCCGCGAGCTTGGGCCCCATGGAGGAAGGAAACTGAGGAGAGGCCCTACCCCTCCGCACGCTAGGAGAAAAGTGTGGAGGAAATGACGTAGTAGGTTCTCCTCTTTTTTGCTGTTTTTTTATTTCGTTGCTGTAGCGGCCACGCCTTTCGGGCCACAATGGCGGCTTTGTTATGGTTCTGTGCGCTCCCACGTGTTGCTCCGTAGGTTTCGTACCGTGGAAAAAGCAGCGTGCGGGCAGGTTTGCGTTGGTCTCCGTGTTTTGTTGCGCTGCATTATCTGGACCGTGCTCTACCGTATGTTGCTGTGGCCAGGTGGGGCACGAGGAACTAAAGTTCGTGAAATTAACGCGCATACAAGGCTGTACGCAATGTACCGCGCCCCGGCAATGGTTACGGACGAAGGAATATCCGCGGGAAATGTTGCCCTCTTTCGCGGAATCATGCTAACGTGCTAACGATTTCTTAGTATTGCTGCGGAGCGCGCGGGTCCGAGCAGCACGGTTGCGCGCAGCCCGGCGTGGTTTCGTGAGAAATGTAAACAAGAGAGGAGAGCTGGCCCAATAGGCGGAGCAATTCCATGAGCAACGCCAACTTCCGGCTTCACTTTAGTTTCACAAAGAGTGACGTCAGGGCCTCTCCTTAGTTTCCTTCCTCCGTGTGGGGCCCCGTCTCTCGGTCGGGCGTGATGCCACACTGTCACGTGACGCGCAGCTGTGTAAGGAGGCACCACGACCACCGATGGGCCGAAAGTGCGAGCAGTATTGCTTTCGCAATAAAAGGCGCTTGGTGTCGAGACGTCTGCTCTCGCATGCGCGTCCTTTTCAGCTCGCAGCCTCTCCAATCATTTAGCATCGGCTTAGCGCTCTTAAATCGTGGGGAGCAGCGCGAGATGACGCCGCTGTAACTGCAACGTCTGATGCACGGCCGGATGGGTTGTCGGGGACGCGGTTGTTCTCCGCGCCCAGCTCGCGCTGCAGCTGACGGCTGCCGCATTAATGCCGCAGGCCCTACAAATGTTTGTTTCGTCAACACGGTACTGCGTCGGCAAAAGATCGCTGAGGCATCTCCTCTGCTAGATTAGGAATTCTCCGCGTGCGCGACAGGTCGCTGACACGGCGGTGCGCGGTCCACTCTTCGACGACAGCAGTTCTTATAAGAGAAAGCCTACCAAAGCCACTTCATCTACTGCGAATAAACCCTGCAGTGCGAGATAGCATGGGCAAATATAAAGATTGGGTCGCGTGCCTTCATTTGAGCGACCTGTCGAGTACGCATAATTCCGAGTGTCACAGACGAGACGCCGCTGCGATCATATGGACGACCGCACGCCAAGTTTCATCCTAGACGCCAGCGCTCGTTTCTCCCCTGGCGGAGCGATTTCATCTCCAACGGGTGTGGGATTCCGCCGCCGCTTCCCTAAGCGGTCGCGCTCGCGTTCAGTTCACGCGGCGCGCGAAACGTCTCTTCTTTGCGACGGCGCCTTTTCGGATGACCGGAAATTATTATTGTGCTGTTAACTGTCACGACAGCAATGTAAACACGAAAGGGTTGATGCCACCAGTGAAATTCTGCCGATTCACAAGAAAATGGTACGAAAAAAGCAGGCGACAGACATGGATTACTGCGGTGCGCCGAGCGAAGTAAACAACTGGCAAACGAAGCGAGCTCGTTCATTGATCACTCTTGAGTGTAAGGCGGTTTCTATATGTAACCCACATGAATTTAATAATTGCTCGGTACATAATCGTTTTGTTCATGTAAAAACTAAGTTCGACGAGCGCTTGTCCTGTCTACTTTCTCGTGTTTCGTTTGTGTGTGCGGTGCCCAAGAATGGAAACCACTTCTGTTGTATGCGCTAGCAGTGGCCGAAGTGCACGCGTGTCGAGAAATTGAATATGTGCACGATGCATTGAACATGACCGGAGTTCATTTCCGCTTCACCACTGCACCGATCGATCGAGTTACTCGACGATACACGCCCGCGTCTTGGTCGCGCCGGCATTGCTGAAGCAGGAATGATTACTAATACTTTCAACTTCCGTCTCTTGAGCACGGTTAAAAAATGGCCAAGCTGTCTACATTGGTGCCTCTATTCCATATTGTAGGGGACGCACTAGTGTGCGCATGTCATACTTGTGGTATGCAGCGATATATTTTATTTCCGCACAGTGTCGATGGAAGTCCGTTGTCGCCATCAGAGACAACACGGATTTGTAGAAAACATATTGTGAGAAACTGCAAAAATGACTTTAGCTCGTTTGTGCCGTACGTATGTGCCGCATCGTGTGCTGACGATTTTTCCGGCGGCACATACGATGTCGTTTCCAATTACCTGCTCAGCGTCACTTACATAATTAAGCAGACGCTGCCCTTTCGCCGCATTGCAGCCATAAAAATATTTGCCAAGCGTACCGATCTTCTTAAAGGCAAATAGAAGCGTGTACAGTCTGTTTCACACTTAGGGGAAAACTAGGAACGTATCGCGTCGCGAGGCAGCAAGCAATGCAGTCGTGCGGCGGCAGCAGCTCGAGCAGGCGCAGACGCTCGAGGGGCGGATTTGTGATCTGCGTGGTCTGCTACGGCAGCGCGCGCTGGCCGCATTGTCGGGAAGCGTGCTGCTGTCAAGGGCAGTGCACCGACTTCATCGGTACTGCGGGAACTGAGCTGATATTCTTTACTAAATGTTGTGCGTCGCCAAACTCTGAGCCTTCATTGGCGATAATGGAGTTCCACAAACTTCTTTTGACAGCATGCTTCGTTTGTTCTTTCGAAAGGCCGGGGTACTGAGCGCGTGCACGTATATTTCTCCACTGCGTGTGCTACCGTAATAAGCAGCGACAAGACTCACCAAGATGTGCGCGCAACGTGCTCAGTCTTTGTTTGACTCGAAAGGAAAACGAAGCACTCAACAATAACTATGCGGGTGGAACACGATCAAACAAACGGATACGATTAAAGCAATGTTTTAGATTAAGACAATGAGCTGGAAGTGATTTTTCTCGACAATCATTCACTACACCAGACAGACTTTGCCCGCCGGCGGGGAATTGGACATGTCCCGCTCGGAACTTGAGTTAGTATCTCTTCATGTCCCCAGCGGCAGCGATGACAGCGCTCATCCTGGAAGGCAGTGAAGTGTAGAATGACTTGATCAGGGACGTGTTCGATCGCAGCACGTCTCAGTAGCTGGTAATTGTGGATCGAAGCCTATCCTCGGGTGACTGATAGAGGGGATGGTGCGCCAGCGATACTTTCAACGAGCCCCAGACATATTAAATGACGTTGGCGCCCGGGGATTGAGGCGGCCACTCCAAGAGAGTGACTGCGCACTCTTCCAGCATTTCTTGCACAACACGAGCAGTGTGGATCGGCGACCTATCGCGTTAGAATATATAGTCGCCTTCCAGAAACGGGCCGTCAAAAATGTATGGAATCAGTACGTCGTATATGACTGCCCTGCAGCGATAAACTTACTTTCGAGGCGTATCAGTGGGCGTCGCACAACGCCAGCTTTCCAACAGAAGTCAGCTACAACGATGAGATCGGCGCCCTGCAATTGGCAGTAGAACGTTTCCCGACAATGCGGCCAGCGCGCGCCGCCGTAGCAGACGACGCCGTTCAAGACCCCGCCCCTCGAGCACCCGCGCGAGCTGCCGCCGCCGCCTGACTCAAGCGCTCGCCACATCGCGATGCAATGCGATCCGAGTTTTCCCCTACATTTGAAACAGACTGTACATAGCCCTTCGAATGAAATGTCCACGCGCACACACGTAGGCACACACCGCGCGCGGCACGAAACGTGCCCAAACACGCGCAGTGCAGGAGGCAATCAAGGCGGTGCGAACGAGTGATGGGAGAGGGGTACCACCCGCTAATAGAATTTTGCTTCGCACGCGGCGCTCTCAACGCCGGCGCAGCAGCGCCGCTCTCGGTGCCGTTCTTGTCCATGGCTACGCGGTATCGTGGTCACGCGAAAGAAAAAAAAAAAGAATGTGTAGGACCTGCAGCTTTAAAGTGGCAGCCCTCAGCTGCAGCCCGAGCTGGGCAAGGAGAACAATCGCGCCCGCGACAACCCATTCCGGCAGCGCATCAGGCGTTGATGTTACAACGGCGTCATATCTCCCGCTGCTCCCCACGATGAAAAAGCGCTAAGCCGATGCTAGAGGTTTGGAGAGGCTGCGAGCTAAAAAGGACGCGCATGCGAGAGCAGACGTCGCGGCACCAGGCACCTTTTTTACTAGTTGGCACTGGGCCGCGTTTTTAACGCGACAGCGCTAAGGAGCTCGTGTCGCAGATAAGCCGGTGTCGTCGACGGCGTTGGCCGGGAGTGAAAAACGGCGGAAGGCAGTTCATAAATAAAAACAACTTGCAAGATGGGCGGGGTGGGAATCAAAGCAGGGTTTCCGGAGTGTGACACGGAGACACTACCACTCAGCCATGAATTCGGTTCTTCAAAGCGGGAACAATCACCTCTAGTGAATGCGGTGTTGCCTTAGAAACGTGCCGTAGAAAGTTTTACTACGGTGTATGTCAGTAATTATGAGCATGTAAATTACAGAAGTCGCAGTTAAACGCGTAGCGAAGTACGCATCCGCTACATTTTTTCTGTGCTTGACGCGCACGCAGAGCGATCTTACGGCAAACACAGAAGACCCCCTTCTCGCAATGTACGGCGCTGCCCCGACAGCTGGCACGCCACTAGCCCGCTTCTAGAGGACAATTCCATCGAGACGTCAGCCGCATGATCGCGTCCGCCTTGATGGCGCATCGCGGCCGGGCTGTCCTTGCCGATCACCACGTTTGGCTCGCGTAGATCGTTACTCCGTCCGAGACACCGAGTTCTTTGGTTCGTTCCGCTTGCTCAGGCGCACGTTTCGTCTTTGTGTGATTCAAGAGCATGCCGAGCGAATGAATGGGCGGTGCGAACGGGGTGCGATAACTCTATCGCGTTCCACTCTTGAAGGCGAAGCTTAAGCGTCCTCCAATTTTTTGACGGAAGCCACGCTTCACTTTATTGTGTACGATACTGCAAATCGCCCAAAAAGAAAATTGGGTTCTGGTTCCGTCACAGTGCGGCGGCTTGATGGCCTGCGGCCGTCCGCTACTGCGCGACAGCGCCAAATGCTGCACTACTGTCAATTTTACTGGCATTCAACTGCAGGCGAAACTACTGACCGTCAGTAGCAGAGCAGCCCAACGCCCCACTAGAAATTCATCAAGCATGACAAGCACCAGCACGAGAACGAGGGTGCAGAGGCGAAGTTTGACGTCACTCGGGGTACTCTCGTCGTGAGCGCACGAAACGCAAAAGCAGCGCTGTGGTGCGGCCGCCCAGCCCTTCCGGCCGCCTAAGCCGTGGTCCATTTTAATGTGTCCACGACTGTACATATACTTAGGTCAACCTAAAGTCGGACAGGGGACACAGCCTTCTACTGCGGATGTGCTCATAGTCCGGCTGTTACTTTTACAAAGTGTCGCATCAGAAAATCAGTCAAGAAAATATATTAATACGATGGGATACGTTTATTTAACGATTACTTCATGAAAGAGGGAGAACAGTTGCTGCACTGACACCGAGCCGCTCCAAAAAGAAGCGAATTTGGTCCTCCCTGTCTACCACCCTTGCTGTGGCTTTAGAGTAACACTTCTGCATTCACAGACGAAGTGCGCTAGGCCAGTAACCGTTACGTGCACGCAAAGTCACGGGAACGACCGAACTTCTGGCGGGTAACGTGAACAAGCTGCGTCTTCTTAGAACGGTAGGCACGAGACACGAGAGGAGTAATGGAATTGGTCACATCACTCAGGCGATCGGCGATGACGAAAGGCCCGGTGTGACGAGCCAGACACTTCTGGAATAGGCCGCGCTTGCGAAGTGGTGTCCAAAGCCGTACCCTATGTCCCCTTTGTTGTACCTCACAATTTCATGTAGTGAATCGTAACTGATGTTCGTGCGGTCCTAGGACGCCAGCGTAGAGAGCTGAGCTACGCGACGTGCTTCCTCAGTGCGGCAGAGTCTTGGCGATAGAAGAGTCCGCATGAGCAGTAAAAAGCAGGATGGTGTTAAGGAAGCTGCTGAGCGGTCTAACCTAAAGAACATAGAAGGGGATGTAGCCGGTCGTTTCATAGTTTGCAGTATTTTAGGCGTACGTGATAAAAGGCAAGGTGCCACCCTCCCAGTTTTTGCGCCTGGAATTGACATACATCGGAAGCATGTTTGTCAAAGTTCTATTGGAGCGCTCTACGAGACTATTTGTCTGCGGGTGATACGGTGTCGCGTGGCGAAACTGGCAAGCACAGGGACGGAACAGCTCTTCGACTACGTCCGACACGAACTGGCGACCACGATGGCTCACAATTATACGAGGGGGTCTATGACGCAGTATAACGGAGGACAGGAGGAAGCTCAAACGCCGATAGCCGTGGCCATTGGCATCGCTGCGGTTTCAGCATAGCGCGTCAGATGGTCGACCCAGACTATAATCCAACGTTTGTCGTTTGTTGAGCGCCGGAATGGGACAGGCAGATCTACTGCCTGTGTCATTTCGAAAGGAGATGATGGTGCTGTCACAGGGTGCAGGAGTCCAACTGAAGCAGTATTAGGGAGCTTGAATTACTGGCACTTGTCACATCGGGCCACATACTTTCTATATTCTGTCGCATACTAGGCCAATAAAATTGGTCCTAAATTCGGTGGTATGTTCTGGTGAAACTGATGTGCCCACCGGTCATGTCGTCGGGCATAGCACGGAGCACGTGTGCGCTCAAATTCTTAGGGACTACTAAGAAAAGGCGGCCACCCTAGTCAGATCGGGAAAATGGATGTCGTTGATGGCAGCCAGGAGCGTCAGATGCATTTGTTGGTAGAGCGAGCTTAGAAAGACAGTCAGCGTGCGCATAATGGCGGCCACTCTTGTAACTGCAAAGTCTGATTACTGCAGACGTAGCACCCATCGAGGAAGACGGCCAGACGGTCGCGGAAACCGACCAACCGACGTAGTGAATGGTGATCAGTAACGATCGTAAACTGGTTCCACCCATCGTATAGGCAGAACTTATGGATCGGGAAAACGACAAAGAATCACTCCTGCTCACTGACGGTGTAGTTCTGTTCGGTCTTGCTTATTGAACGGTTGGTGTAGACAATGACATACTCAGTGTCACCAAAACACTGGACGAGGACGGCGCCGAGGCCAATTCCACTTGCGTTGGTGTGCAATTATGTTATGGCAGAAGGGTAAAAATGACTATGTGGGGGTCCACAAGAGGGCAGGAACTTAAGTTGAAACAAAGAATCGCAGTAAGCTGTCCAGGTGAAAGGCTTATCCCTGCGCAGCAATGAAGTAACAGGGTAGGCAGCATCGGCAAAGTTGGGCACAAACGTCGGAAGTACGAGCAAAGACCAAAGAAACTTCTCAGCTCGCGTTGTGACTGCGGTTGTTTAAAGTCACTAACTGCAGTTACCTTTGTGGGTCTGGCCGCACACCGTGTTCTTCCACTAAATACCCAAGTACTAGCGCTTCTCGTTTGCGAAAGTGGCATTTCTTCTAGTTGAGGATGACAGCTCTTTTAAGGCACGTGAAAAAAACATCAAGTCTATGACTGTGCTCTGCTAAAGTGCGGCCAAAACTGACGACGTCGTCAAGATAACATAAACGAACCTCCCATTTCAATCCGCGCAGTACCATGTCCATAAACCTTTCAAATGTTCCAGGCGCGTTGTACAAATCAAACGGCAGGACACTGAATTCAAACAAGCCGTATCATGTCACAAAAGGGGTTTTCTCCTTGTCGGCTGAATGCATGGGTATCTGCCAGTATCCCAATAGGAGGTCCACAGATGAAGAGTAGGATGCTGAATGAAGGCAGTCAGTAACATCATCTATATCGGGAAGTTGATACACATCCTTTTACGTCACAGAATTGAGACGCCGGTAGTCGACACATAACCTCCAGGACCCGCCGTTCTTTTTCACAAGAACGACCGGCGCAGCCCAAGGGTTAGAGTAATCTTGGATGACCCCCTTGGCTAACGTGTAGTCGACTTGTTGGGCGATGATTTTGCGCTCCGACGCGGAAACGCGGTTCGGCTTATACCTGATGGGATGCGCGGACCCCGTGTCGGTCCTGTGTCGAGCCCGCGTAGCTGGAACGCGAACCTTTTTAGCGTCCTGCGCGAAATCAAACAATGAAGCATGCTTGCTAAGGACTCTGACCAGGACTTGACGCTTCTCTGAAGACAGTGACTTGTTGATCATTTTTAGAAAGGGCAACGAGTCTTTAGGGACACCGGGGTCATCTCCAAGCGCTCCTCGTGCTTCGTGCGACGTGTCATCAGTTAAAGTGTCTATGTTGAGACTAGTATCCTTTTCAAGAGAGCCAAGTCGCATACCGCTGGGTAACAGAACAGACAGGAAGGATAAATTTGACGCCCACCGAATAGTTGTTCCTCAGGCCACAGGCAGGGCGCATCGAGGTACGAGAACACTTTTCTTCACATCGGTCGAACGCATCAACAATAGCGTGAAATGTATCGGTGTCGACACCACAAGCAACTCGAACTCTGGATATGGAACGTGCTGGTAAGACGGAATCTTCAATGACGACGTGAGTGCTTCAACAGGTTGCAGGTTGGACGGCAAGGTGAGACAGGAAAAGCTCGCCGGTGCCGCCGTCAGCAGTGGCACCGGATTTTTGTAGGAAATCGAGGGGAAGAATTACACTGTGGGTCGTTTTAGCAATCACTGTAAATTCGGCTTGGAAACACGTTATGGGACAAAGAAGCGTTCGCGATGCACACACCAATAGGTCGAAGCAACTCACCCCTCACGGCACAAAATACGTTAGCGTTATCCCATCAAAGCATGACTTTACGGCCTAGTCGGATTTTGAAATCCAGGCTGATAGCGGAGACACTCGTTTTCATTTCCGCAAATGCCAAAGTAGCAACATTTTCGACTAAAACAGGCATCTTGTTCTGACGCATGGTGACTGGCCAATGAATAGGGGCGTGTAGCTGAAGGTGACTGGGAACCTCACCTCTATTGGTCGCGCCGCCTAGCTTCCCTGGCGGCGGTCACGTGAGACGTCGTCGTGGTGACATCAAGACGACAAGTCGATGGCGCCAAACTCCCCACAGAAGCTGGTGAGTCGCTACGCTAATTTGCCTGGTTGTTCTTCCTGCTGTCAGAGTCAGAAGGCCAGCGTGCCCCGTCACCGTGCTGATTGCTACGTCATCAAATGTGCCCGGTAACTCATAGCACGGTGCTGACGGGCGACAGCGACTATGAGAAAATTGGGCGACGTAGCCGCGAATGCCACATTGGAAGGAGATGGGGTGCTCACGGGATGAAGTGAAATGTTCAGAAGAAAGATTACTGGCACGAACGTCCCACTCTTAAGAAGCTACAGGTGGTCTGCGTGAGTAACCGTCGGGGAACTGGTAAATGGGGTGCGCGTTCATGGCAGGGCTTGTCATTCTTGGACGAGGCGCCACGTTGTAGGCATCTACGGAAGCGGCGGTGATTGATGTCTCACCAAAGCCGCCGGAAGAAAACGGCTCTCGAAACTGAGAAGCTGAGAGGGAAAGCGTCTCACGCCGGTTAAGCTCTTCGCGTACCACTTGCCGATCACTGATGCGAGGTCAGATGGAGCTGGGACCACGTCAGCGCTGGCGACGTTAGTTACTTTGGCCAGGCGGCTGATCTTCAGTGTGATACGCCGAGCTTTCAGTACTTCAAGGGCGCTATAACGTAAAGCTATTCCAAGCTTTTTTATTCCAATTCTGCAATCAGCCCTCCGCGATTGGTCAAAAACTTTTTCGACCACCCCCACTTCGCCTGTCTGTCACGCGACGTCACGAAAACCGCGGTAGCTCCCCATTTGATAATACGTGTACACACTGATTATGCTTGATTAGACCAAACAAAAGAAAAATAGTTCTTTCTGATTCGACGCCTTTTCGTCATTAGCCCTCGGCTATTGGTCAAATGTTTTCGAGTTGCATCCACTTCACCTGCCTGTCACGCGACGTCACAAAACCGCGAAGGCTCACCGCGTCAAAGTGACGTGTATGCGTTAAGGATGCATTAATACGCCGAACAAAACTGAATTTTCTTCTCAATAGCTGCAGCCTGCCCCGTTACGAAAGGAATAAACGATGGCTGCCGCCGATCACTCGGACACTGGCTACTCGCACCTGCCGGAGAACATGGGTTTATTTTCGCATAATACAACTTTTTGCGTGGCAGGGTAACGTTTTCGAGCACTTTCGGCACTTTTACGACCTCGCTCTGCTAACTCTTCTTTCTGAGGATCCGTTTTAGCGGCATTTTTAACCTTCCGTTGCATGCCGCCGCAATTTTCGACCAACCACCGCAAGCTAAGTAACGGAAAGCCGACCAATAGCAGAGGCTGGCACCGCCCTCTTTATTCGGTTATCGATTTTCAGTGCACTGGCTCGGCCCCATCGAATCCCTCCACTTGAGCGTGCTCCTCGCCTCTTGTCACCTATTTATATAGGACAAGCTGCTCAGTGTAAGTAATGTTATTCGTTTTTAAAGCAAACAAAAGTAACTTCCTATAAACGACGAGAGCGTTTGATTGGTCGGATCAGACAACCCTGTGGGTCGCCGCCCTATGCTTGCGTCAACAGTTACGCATATTTGACGTCAGGAGATAGGAATAAAAAGACATTGGAATAGTTTTACATTATAGGGCCCCAAATGTACGGCAGTGCTGAACGGCATCACTTACGGGCTTTAGAATGTCTTTCCCGGTGAGAAACTGGCACATGTCTTTGGCAATCCCTTTTAGAAGATGACCAGCTTTGTCCTCTTCTGCATCTGAGGATCCAGGGCCTTGCACAACTTGAGCGCTTCCTCGATGTACGTAGTGCATGCTTCGCCGATAGCTTGAGCTCGCTGCATTAGCGTTTGCTCTGCACGCTTCTTTTTAGCTCTAGGATTCCGGAAGTACTTCCTGACTTCGTCTACGAACTTCTGCCACGTTGTGAAGCTTTCTTCATGGTTTTCAAGCCACACACAGTTGTGTCCCTGAGAAAGAAGGCAAGGGTATTAAGCTGGCTGGTGACATTCCAGACATTCAACCGACTTGCTCGTTGGTCGCAGATGTGTCATCCATCCACGTCTTCCGCGGCTTTTCTGGCGAAGGTTCGTGGATCGATGTAGGGCGGCTATGGGGCACTGAATGAGAGGTGGCGAATGGTCGCCGCAGGAAGCCATCTCTGGTGGCAGACCGGCAATTCGACGATTCCGCGAAGCTCTACCGACAGCGCCCCTGTGGTCGGTTCATCCTCGTTCTTTGGAAACGCCGTTGTTTTACCCTGCACCTGCAGGAGAACTGTTACGATGGGGTGCATTTATTTAGAGATAAACTGATTGAAAGGGGAAAAGGGTTGCCGCGCGAAAAACCAAGCTACTCCAAAGAAAAGCGGAGTTTGTCCTCTTCTTCCGCCCTCGCGGTCGTTTTAGCTTTCCAATGTTAAATATTAAGCATTAAACTTGCTTCGTGTACGCCTTAGCGTGATGGAAATAAAATTAAGCTTTACTGTATAAAATGGAGTGGCGGCCGGTTGCGGAGGCCCTCAAAACGCCTGAATTCTTGTTGCGTCTCGTGCACAGTGCCCTGGCATGGCAGCGTCGTGTTTTGCGATGGCTGTTGATGCATTGGGTAAGCAACAAAATGCAGTAGCGGAAAAACGAAGGAAATCTCTTTGAGAATCTTCAAAATAAAAATATGTCTAATAAACCCGAAGCATTACCTCAGACGCCTTACAGCACTAGCTAACTTGAAACGCATGGAGATCCGTGTTGGTAATACCACGACCCAATCTTACGCTTGATAAAAAAAACGTATGTCTCGAGGTATATTTATTGTTATTCTCTGTGGTGTTGCTCTGTAAGCCGAACGCTAAAAACATAGATTACAAATTATTTTGCAAGATTAAGGGAGTGAAGTTATGCTCTTACTGATATCTCTCTCTTGACTGAGAGCTTCCAAGCTTGGCTATAGTAAATGTCAAAGGACCCAGTTGAAAGAAACCTCCCGATTTACAGAGCGCTAACGTTCTTAAGCGATGTCGTCGTCACCTCCAACATGCATAGAGAGACGGATTCGCTGACAAAGAGGATGAATGCCTGCTGACCGTACCGTCATAGATGCGTTGCAGATTGCCCCAGGAACATGACTCACAAGAACGCCAAACACGTTCACAGCGTCATGTAGACAACCTTCCCAGGGTTGTCTCCATATACAGATACAGTGAATTCATTTGATCTGACTTTCTGTCGCAGGGGAGCCGCTTAAATTTCTTGCGCCTTCTTAATATGTAGCACCATTTTTTCTTCATTTTCCTATGCGATGTGAATCCATCAGCGCGAATGCGTGTCAAATGCAAATACTTCACTCGGCCGAAACTGCGTCTACAAATACACCAGTTCTTAGAATGGCCTCCGTTGCTATGGCCGCAATTTGTGCTGAGTGGTTTGTTGGTTTAGGGGACCGAAGGTGTCGCAGTGCCTTGACCTATGGTCGAGAAATTTAAGGTTTATAATATCGCTCGCTTACACTAATTCGAGTAGAGCTGGTATTTTGAGAGCGACCACGCTGAAACAACAGAACTTGAAACAAGAACAATTGGACAGTCGTTTTCTTTTTTTTTTTGTTCCTGTTGCAGAGCAACATCACGGAAATGAACAGTAAATATAAACTAATATATTTCCGTTTGATCTTGCGTCAGACAAGGGGGTGTGGTGACCAACTCCGACTTCCATGTGCTGTTCGACGTCTGAGGTAAGCTTTCGCGGCCATAACCCGCATCTTTAACTTTATTATTTCCACCTGTCTTGCACCGCTGCAATTTGTTGCTTAGTGAATACATCAAGAACAACCATCAAAAAACACGATGTTGCCGCGCTACGACATTTTACGGGAGAAGCAACAACCTTTGTTGCGTTTTCAGGCCCTTCGAAACAGGCAGCAATTACCTTTTCAAGCTGTAAGTCCTAATTTCATTTTCATCATGCCAATGAATACTCGATTCAAGTTTAATACGCTACTTTAGAAGAAGGCTCGATTGATTTAGTTAATATCTATGGTTGTTTGTTGGGTTGATCGAAAGCTTTCATTGCTTCAAAGCGACAGCTGGGCTACAAAGATGCCCCAGTAGAAAGCGGTGTATTATATCATCTCACCCCTACTACTTCACGTTTTCGTTAATATTAGTTCTGAGGTGTGTTTGCTTTCCGTCCCATTGAAATACGGCTACCGCGGCAGGAAGTTGAACCCGTGACATAGCGCTTACCCGGAGAACAGCACATCTAATGAGCCACCATAATTATAACTATTCACGCCTTTGTATTTCTTATCAGAAAGCACCTGCGTTTCCTAGGTTGCACTTGACATTGCCTATTATTTCTGGGCACAAACGTCAGCAAAAAGTATACCGCATGTTTGCATAGCGCACACATTCTAATGCAGGCTGCCGAAGACAGCAGTGTATGTATTACTACTGATTGTTTGCTTTTGTACTAAAAAAAAAAAAAAAAAACATGCGACACATCTTTGCATCTTACAAATAACCGATGCCAGAAACTAGTCCTCTGAAGTTTTGACCGAAATCGTAGATTATTATTTTTGTTTTATTGGCGCGCGAATCTCGTCAAGTTTGCGACGTATTGCTATTTCTAGAATTTTGCCACCAAAATTACAAATACCGGTACGTAGGACAGACTAAATACACCTTATAGTGTGTAAGAAGGTACACACAAAAACCTTCAAGAAACTCATTAACACTTAAAACGTTATTTTAAAAAAGCTCATTTTTGGCCTATACTGTTCAAAATTAGCTTGCCATATTTTGCTAGCATTATGAGCTTGCTCAGACAATTGAATGTATTTTGCTTTCTTAAAAAAAGGTATGTAACGCTTGTATAAAAATTATGAAACTATAGAAAGGTTTATGTATTTGACTGTGCAATTCAGAACATCGTGAAAATAGGTAATACACATTTTCTACCTTGCCTCAGTATGATTCTGTCATGTAAGAAAAGGCCTGCGCTAAAAAATAAAACCTCGTTTCCAATGTTCGGATGGATTTTCTTATCTTATATAAAAATTGTGTTGAAATAACAAAAGTGTCGGCTCGTTCCGCTGCCTGTTTTCTCACCCAATTTTCAGAATAGTGTCATATTTTCTGTTGTAGGAAGAGCAGTTGGCTTAACTTTCGAATTGTAGTCGCCTATATCAACATATCAGAACTTATCCTTGAAAATAAGACAGTGAAGAATAGCTACACTTGTTTTTCTAACGTTGCAAAAGGAATAAGAAATGAAATAGGATCTAGAAAGCACTATGTTTGCGCGAGGTGTTTGCAGAAATAAAGGTTGTGAGTAATCAATTTCAAATATTCGTGGAATCGCACAAGATAACGACATTTCTAATGCATCAATTGCCTTTGATGCCATTCATGCCTTAAAAATTTATGCATCAGAGATTCTCGCACATATTTTGATACGTTTTATTCTCCTGTTACTATTCCTTGAACGCTTTCTCTCTCGATTGCCTTCTTGAATTTTCTTGATAAGTAAGGCTTAACTTTGATGCCTGCAATAGCCAACCCATCGAAGGCCTATATTATGCGGATCTCATCATTTAATAATTAACAACGCACACTGACATGTTAGGAAGCGCTTGTTGACTTGGGCATTCATTATCAGAGCTATAGTGAACTACACAATACTGAATTACTTTACAGGGCACTGAAAAACACAATAACGGAGTTTAGCTTGTTTTTCGTCGTCTGAAGATAGGAGGGTCATTGTTGATCCGAAAATTCTTTCATGAACATTTTCAGAATAACATTAAAAAATTAATTTCGGGGATTTACGTGCCAAAATCACAATCTGATTATGAGGCACGCTGTAGTGGGGGACTCCGGAATAATTTGGGCCACCAGGGATTGCACCTAAACGTACACCTAAATCTAAGTACACGGGTGCTTTCGCATTTCGCCCCCACCGAAATACAGCAGCCGTAGCCAGGATTCGATCCCGCGACCTCGCTTCGCAGCCCAAGACTCTAGCCGCTGAGTACTCACGGCAGATTTCGGAATCCTATTCTCACAGTTTCTTTCTTAGGCGAATTGTGAAAACGCGCGATCCCAATCGAGCCTACGTTTTTATCTGGGATCCCTGTTCATTACTATCAACATTCATTTCGATATATTTGGAAATACTTCATGAGCGACGCAACAAGCAGCAGATGAAGGCTTGCGGGCTGATTGAAAGTAGAGATATTACTCACCCGCTCCATCTTCTCCTCGTAAGATTTAATAATTTCGTTGACATCAACGTCGGTCACTTTGTTCCTAGTGATTGCCCGTTTGAGAATTATCTCAGCTTTTTTATAGTGCTTCGTGGCTAGCAGCCACAGCGGAGACTCCGGCATGAATCTGAAAAATGGACATGCATACTTTTTGAACTTGTGCGTCTTGATAGTTGTTTCAAATCAGATCTTGTAGCTGAACGCCCCACAGCAACACTGGCGCTTTGAGGGACACCGTAGTGAATGCCTCTTGAATAATTTTTGTATTGTGCGGTTCTCTAACGTACACCAAAGTCTAAGTACATGAGGGCTTTCGCATATCAGCCCCAACAAAATGGCGGCTGGTAACCAAACATGCGATGCCGTGCTCAGCAGCAGGACTTTGTCTCGACATCACCTTTGTTCAACTCATTCCTTTCCTTGAAATTCCCCCATCCTCCCTTCCGCTAAAAAATTATGAAAACAAACAAATTTTGGGGTTTTGCGAGCCAAAACCACGATCTGATTATGAGGCATGCTATAGTGGGAGACTGCCGATAAAGTTTTTACCACCTGGAGTTCTTTAACCTGTATGCTATACAAAGTACACGAGCCTTTTCCCATTCTGCCCTCATCAGATTGTTGCAGGGATTGAACCCGCGACATCAGCAGCTCCAGGCCATAGGCACTGGGCGACCGCGGCGGGTTCAGAAGACTTCAATAATTCCTTATGGTGCACTGGGCTCATTTACTGCGACAGGCTGTCGCAGCGTACACCGCCACCTACTGAGGAGCGGCTTCGTCTCTGCGATGTGACATTATAGTTTCGATTGTTACAATATACTGCATCTCGTGGCCCCCAAAATACATGTGCAGATGCCGTCATTCTCAGAATATCTCAGGAGCGCGACACCTTGAAGAAGTTGCTCCTATGCTAATATTGCACGTAGCACCGAGCCTACAATGTACGCCTTCCAAGTACACATTGTCGCGGGCGCACGAGTTAGAACACCAGTGGCAGTGGTGCGCAGAGTTTTATGTAAAGCTCTTATTTGCTACCCGCCATGCGTTTGCCCACATTCTTATATAACGCCTTGCAATGTTATCGGCGCGACTCCTATGTGATGAAATCTTTGAATATCATAGGCTTTTATAATATAAAGTCCGTGTGGTTTATAGATCTCACACAATTACGAACTGACAGCACGCGTGTGTAAAGGTAATATCTCGTGCAAGAAGAAGAAAGTCTCACAGCCAGATGAAGAAGTTGCCAAAATAGACGAGTGATATGACGATCTGCAGGTGCTGCCAGTCCCTTATGAGCCAGGCTATGCCAGTCAGGGTGACAAGGCCGGTAGTCCATCCACCGCCCGCGACCAGCATTCCTAAAGCTCGGTGGCGTGTTGACAGCACCTCCATAGCTTAAAGAAAAATAGGACGACATTTGGGGTTACACAAGGCACAATGTACGTTTAAACAGGCGAAATATGCTGACACAACCAGTACATCACAACGCTAGAACCTTCGATGGTAAATATTTCGAGAGGCTTCGCCGAGCATCAGATTATCGACGACCGACGAACGTGCTCGCCGCTACTACCACCACGTGACAATATTCGCTGCGCATAAAGGGCAAGGCTGGACACTGGTAAGTTCAGAGGAGAGAATGACCGGTGTTAGGCGTAAGCAGACAGATCTTTCCGCTCAGCTGAAAAAGATATATGCAAATTCAAAAGTCAGCCGCCTTCAGCATCTGTTCGATACGCGAATGACTGCATTGGAAAAAACCTTGGTATTGATATGCCGAAGTCCACGGTGCAAGCAATTTTGAAGGAATCAGAGAAATAGATGAGCATGCCAACACCAAGCATGAATTCCTGCCGGCAGCAACGCCCGAAGCTTGGACAAAGGTCCTCGACATGTGTTTCGCGGAGTTTCGTTTCACAGGCGCTGCCGTGAGCGACGAGATGCTGCAGGAAAAAGCGAGAGAGTTCGGTGCAACTGTGGGTACCTGAGTTCTAAATGCATTTTTTCAAACACCTAAATAAAAACAACTGCTCTCTCTTCAGTGGTTTTATTTTATGATGTGAAACCTTTACGTCATTATGTAAGCCTTCATTACCTGAACTACTCAAGGGGCGGGCTCCGCAAGTTTCATGTTGAATTCCAATGTTAGATACAGATCAAGTTTTCCTGCTCTACATGGAGCAATCCTATTCCGAAGGCAGAATGAGAGTGCGAGTGACATGTTCCAATGGCAGATTGGGAGCAACCACCGATTCCGGATCGCTCTGCGAAGCAAAAATATTTGCTCCGCCGAAATCGGCAGATTTGACCGGAAGTCCGCGTGACGTATTTTCTTCACGCGCCTCTGCGTTTTGTCACAGTCACCTGTTGCCGGTCGCGGGTAGCTATGGACTACATGGAAAACATGGACGCTACCTCGCTCCGTGCGTTTTTGTTGCTGCTCCTGGATAGTGACAGCTCCGACTCAGACACTATAAGTTCCCAAGTCCTGCGGCGATTCTTCCGACAGGAAAGAAAAACAAACGCACGGAATGCCGGGATGATCCAGATGATGGTGGTGATGATGATGAGGCCTACTCGATCCGCCTCTCGTCTGGCAACCTCACGCTTGATTTTCCTGTATTAAGTGCCCCCACGGGAGCGCACGCATTCCATTCGAAGACTTGACGAGAGCGATCTCAGTAGGAACGATGCACTCCGTTCGCAATCCGGCCGAGCCCTCGAGATCTACGATTGGAATTCAACATAGGACAGGGCATACAACTTTAAGCCACCGTATTCATAGACAGAGTGGCAGCGTGCATACAGCCGCCGTTGCAAGTGCTCGGAAACATGGGCCCTGCAGGTAATACGACGAGTGTACTCTGCGCAACGGCGCATCATCTCAGATACGGCCGCCCTGCAGGTAATATGAAGAGTGTACTCTGTGAAACGGCGCATCTTCTGAGACACGGACGCCCTGCAGGTAATATGACAAGTGTACTCAGTGCAACGGCGCGTATCTTCTCAGATACGGCGTCCCTGCAGATAATACGACGAGTGTACTCTGTGCAACGGCGCATCTTCTCACATACGGCCTCCCTGCAGGTAATACGACGAGTGTATTATGTGCAACGGCGCGTATTTTCTCAGATACGGCATCCCTGCAGGCAAAACGACGGGTGTACTCTGTGAAACAGCGCATCTTCTCAGACACGGACGCCCTGCAGGTAATACTACAAGTGTACTCTGTGCAACGGCGCCTATCTTCTCAGATACGGCCTCCCTGCAGGTAATACGATGAGTGAACTCTGTGCAACGGCGTATCTTCTCAGATACGGCCGCCCTGCAAGTAATACCTACGAGTGTACTCTGTGCAACGCCGCATCTTCTCAGATACAGCCACCCTGGCTGCCCGGGCCGCTGTGTATCTTGAAACTCATCTGCGACGGGGACAGAGACTGGACGCGCGCTGTGTTTTTGCGGCATCGTTCGCGTTGATGAAAGACGTAGCACGAAGGTCAAATTTGCTCGCTGCTGCTGCCGCGCTTACTCACTCCAGCGTTCTGGCAGCGAGTTTCCGCGGTCATAAAGTGAGATGTGTTCAAGTTTCCTTTTGCCTGTGTGACACCATGCTTGTTATTTTAGTTAGTATGCCTATGTTTACAAGTTTATATGGTCGATAAAACTGAGACGGCAAGACGGCACTAATTAGGAACAGACCACATCCGCAGAACGGCACACAACAAGCCGGAACAAAGACTGTCGATGACACCACACGACACGAAATTCGTCGTCGATTACCCGCTGAAGAACACAAACATAAAACACTCGAGACAGACAGTACGGACTTCCTTATGCATTCGCAAGAAAGGAAACAGAGCCCGCGTGGAAGCAGCGTCCGATGCAGAGAGGGCACTAATCATGAACAGACCACATACGCAGAATGGTACATAACAAGCCGGAACAGAGAGTGTAGATGACACCCCTCGACCCGAAATTCGTCGTCGATTACCCGCTGAAGAACACAAACATAAAACCCTCGACACAGACAGTACGGACTTCCTTATACATTCGCAAGAAAGCAAACAGAGCCCGCGTGGAAGCAGCGTCCGTTGCAGAGAGGGCACTAATCATGAACAGACCACATACGCAGAATGGTACATAGCAAGCCGGAACAGAGAGTGTAGATGACAACACTCGACACGAAATTCGTCGTCGATTACCCGCTGAAGAGCACAAACATAAAACACTCGAGATAGACAGTACGGACTTCCTTATGCATTCGCAAGAAAGCGAACAGAGCCCGCGTGGAAGTAGCGTCCGATGCAGAGAGGGCACTAATCATGAACAGACCACATACGCAGAATGGTACATAGCAAGCCGGAACAGAGAGTGTAGATGACAACACTCGACACGAAATTCGTCGTCGATTACCCGCTGAAGAGCACAAACATAAAACACTCGAGATAGACAGTACGGACTTCCTTATGCCTTCGGAAGAAAGCGAACAGAGCCGGCGTGGAAGCAGCGTCCGATGCAGAGAGGGCACTAATCATGAACAGACCACATACGCAGAATGGTACATAGCAAGCCGGAACAGAGAGTGTAGATGACAACACTCGACACGAAATTCGTCGTCGATTACCCGCTGAAGAGCACAAACATAAAACACTCGAGATAGACAGTACGGACTTCCTTATGCATTCGCAAGAAAGCGAACAGAGCCCGCGTGGAAGCAGCGTCCGATGCAGAGAGGGCACTAATCATGAACAGACCACATACGCAGAATGGTACATAGCAAGCCGGAACAGAGAGTGTAGATGACAACACTCGACACGAAATTCGTCGTCGATTACCCGCTGAAGAGCACAAACATAAAACACTCGAGATAGACAGTACGGACTTCCTTATGCATTCGCAAGAAAGCGAACAGAGCCCGCGTGGAAGCAGCGTCCGATGCAGAGAGGGCACTAATCATGAACAGACCACATACGCAGAATGGTACATAGCAAGCCGGAACAGAGAGTGTAGATGACAACACTCGACACGAAATTCGTCGTCGATTACCCACTGAAGAACACAAACATAAAGCAATCGCGACAGGCAGTACGGACTTTCTTATGCATTCGCAAGAAAGGAAACAGAGCCCGCGTGGACTCGGCGTCCGATGCAGAGAGGGCACTAATCATGAACAGACCACATACGCAGAATGGTACACGGCCACCCGGAACAAAGAGTGTAGATGACACCACTAGACACGAAATTCGTCGTCGATTATCCGCTGAAGAACGCAAACATAAAACACTCGCGAAAGACAGTAGGGACTTTCTTATGCATTCCAAAGAAAGCAAACCGAGCCCGCGTATAAGCACTGTCCGATGCATTGACGGTACTAATCATGAACAGACCACAGCCGAAGAACGGCACACAACAATCTAGAACAAAGAGTGTTGATGACAGCACTCGACACGAAATTCGTCGTCGATTACCCGCTGAAGAACACGAACATAAAACACTCGCTACAGACAGTACGGACTTCCTTAAGCATTCGCGAGAAAGCAAACCGAGCCCGCGTATAAGCACTGTCCGATGCATGCATGTTTTAGTGTTTATTAATGATATTGTTAAAAACCTGTCAGTACGTGTTAAGTTATATGCGGACGACTGCGTGCTGTATGAGAAAATAAGTTCGACTGCTGATCAAATTAGGCTGAATAATGATTTTGCAAAAATAGTTTCCTGGTGTGAGAAGTGGCAAATGTCAATTAAGCTTGAAAAAACCGTATTTATGAGAATAACACTTAAAAATATCCCTATTCTATATTACTACACTGCTAATAATAATTTTCTTCATGAAGTCACAGAATATAAGTATCTAGGTCTATAGATCTCTGATAACCTTTCTTGGACCAGGCATGTCGACTATGTTTCAGCAAACGCTCTCCGAAAGCTTTTTTTCTTACGACGCTCGCTTAAGCTAGCGGCCCCTGGTACACGCCTCCTTGCTTACAACACTATTATTAGACCAATCTTAGAATATGCAGCAATTATCTGGGACCCTTTTACAAAGGTAAACATAAATAAACTTGAAAGAATCCAAAAGAAAGGAGTAAGGTTTATATATAACACTTAGGGGCGAGCATCAGTCAGTGACCTCCTCAAAAAAAGCGGTTTACCCTCCATTCCTAACAGAAATCGCATATGTCGCTTAAAGTTTTTCTATCAATTAATTAATAATAATCTCAAAGTAGACACCTCCAATATCCTTACCTATTCCTCGGGGTACCAAACTAGAAATCGCCATTCTCTTTCTATAAAACCATTAAATCCGCGAGTTAATTGTTTTAAATATTCCTTTTTTCCAAGGACCATCAGTGATTGGAATAACCTCACGGATGATGTTGTCAGACAGACATCATTACATTCATTTCAAGAGCATTTGAATTGATTGTTGTTAATTGACCTTGTCGCTGTATTCTCTTGTTGAAATTCTATGTGCAATTTTGTTTTCTTTGTGTCTGTAATTCTGTATCTTAACACAATGTTTCCCACCTGCTATGATCTTGTGTACAACATCGCAGTTTTCATAAATAAAAAATAAAAAAAATGGACGGTACTAATCATGAACAGACCACATACGCAGAATGGTACACAGCAACCCGGAACAAAGAGTGTAGATGACACCACTAGACACGAAATTCGTCGTCGATTACCCGCTGAAGAACAGAAACATAAAACAATCGCGACAAAGTGTACGGATTTCTTATGCGTTCGCACGAAAGCGAACCGAGCCCGCGTAGAAGCAGTGTCCGATGCATTGACGGCATTAATTATGAACAGACCACATCCGCAGAACGGCACACAACAAGCTAGAACAAAGAGTGTTGATGACACCACTCGACACGAAATTCGTCTTTGATTACCAGCTGAAGAACACAAAAATAAAACACTCGCGAAAGACAGTACGGACTTTCTTATGCATTCCAAAGAAAGCAAACCGAGCCCGCGTATAAGCACTGTCCGATGCATTGACGGTACTAATCATGAACAGACCACAGCCGAAGAACGGCACACAACAAGCTAGAACAAAGAGTGTTGATGACACCACTCGACACGAAATTCGTCGTCGATTACCCGCTGAAGAACACGAACATAAAACACTCGCGACAGACAGTACGGACTTCCTTAAGCATTCGCGAGAAAGCAAACCGAGCCCGCGTATAAGCACTGTCCGACGCATTGACGGTACAAATCATGAACAGACCACATACGCAGAATGGTACACAGCAACCCGGAACAAAGAGTGTAGATGACACCACTCGACATGAAATTCGTCGTCGATTACCCGCTGAAGAAGACAAACATAAAACAATCGGGACGGAGTGTACGGATTTCTTATGCGTTCGCAAGAAAGCAAACCGAGCCCGTGTAGAAGCAGTGTCCGATGCATTGACGGTACTAATCATGAACAGACCACATCCGCAGAAGGGCACACAAGAAGCTAGAACGAAGAGTGTTGATGACACCACTCGACACGAAATTCGTCGTCGATTACCCGCTGAAGAAGACAAACATAAAACAATCGGGACAGAGTGTACGGATTTCTTATGCGTTCGCAAGAAAGCAAACCGAGCCCGTGTAGAACCAGTGTCCGATGCATTGACGGTACTAATCATGAACAGACCACATCCGCAGAACGGCACACAACAAGCTAGAACGAAGAGTGTTGATGACACCACTCGACACGAAATTCGTCGTTCATTACCAGCTGAGGAACAGAAACATAAACACTCGCGACAGACAGTACGGACTTTCTTATGCATTCCCAAGAAAGCAACAGAGCCCACGTAGAAGCAGTGTCCGATGCATTGACGGCACTAATTATGAACAGACCACATCCGCAGAACAGCACACAAGTCGGAACAAACTGTGTCAATGACACAACTCGACAGGAAGTTCCTCTTTGATTACGCCGCTGAAAAACACGAACATAATATATTCACGACAGACAGTACGGACTTTCTTATATGTTCGCAAGGCAGCAAATCGAGCCAGCACGGAAGCAGCGTCCGATGCAGAGAGGGCACTAATCATGAACGGACCACATCCACAGAACGGCACACAACAAGCCGGAACTAACAGTGTCGATGACACAACTTGACACGAATTTCCTCTTTGATTACGCCTCTGAAAAACACGAAAATAGAACAGCCGCGACTGACATTACTGTCTTTCGTATGGGTTCGCAAGAAAGCAAATCGAGATAGCATGGTTGCAGCGTCCGCTTAAGAGACGACACTAATCATGAACAGACCACATCCGCAGAACAGTTAGCAACAAGCGGGAACAAAGAGTGTCGATGACAGCACTCGTCACAAAATTCATCGTCAATTACGCCGCTGAAAAACACGAACATAAAGTACTCGCGACAAACTGTGGGGACTTTCTTCTGTGTTCGCAAGAACGCAAATCGTGCTAGCCTGGAAGTAGCGTCCGATGCAGAGACGGCACTAATCATGAACAGACCACATCCGATGAACGGCACACAGCAAACCGGAACAAAGAGTGTCGATGACACCACTCGAAAGGAAATTACTTGTCGATTACGCCGCTGAAAAACGCCAACATAAAGCACTCGCGGCAAACAGTACGGACTTTGTTGTGCGTTCCCAAGAAAGCAAATCGACCCAGCGTGGAAGCAGCGTGCGGTTCAGAGACGGCACTAATCATGAACAGACCACATCCGCAGAACGGTACGCAACAAGCGGGAACAAAGAGTGTCGATAACACCACTCGACACGAATTTCCTCCTGGATTACGCTGCTGAAAAACACCAACATCATATACTCGCCAAAGACGGTACGGACTTCCTTCTATGTTCGCAAAAAAGCAAATTGAGCCAACCTCCTAGCAGCGTCCGATGCGCAGATGGCAGTAATCATGAACGGACCACATCCACAGACCGGCACACAACGAGCCGGAACAAAGGGTGTTTTTGACACAACTCGACAAGAATTTCCTCTTTGATTACGTCGCTGAAAAACAAGAACATAAAACACCCGCGACAAGCAGTACGGACTTTTGTATGCCTTCGCAAGAAAGGAAATCGAGCCAGCATGGAAGCAGCTTCCGATGCAGAGACGGCAGTAATCATGAACGGTCCACGTCCACAGAACGGCACACAACAAGCCTGAACAAAGAGCGTCGATGACACCACTCGACACGAAATTCACCGTCGATTACGCCCTTGAAAAACACGAACACTGACAAACCAAACGACAATGTGCTGCGAAGTTCAAACCGATTCCATTGCTTCAAACGGTTGATACGGCTGCTCCGGCGGTTGCTGATCTCGCTGTTGAAAGCAATATTGTTGGAAGGCGCCGCATAACGTGCATAACGTGGAAATAGTACGCCGCCACCATCCATGCGATCACGATGACTGGAACCAGAGACGACGACATAACCAACATGGCAGCCATGATGTTTATCTGTCAATACAGCAGCGATAACGAGATGACGTCCTTTTGCAGTCTTCGGCTGTCAGTCCTTGAGCGCTGTATTGTGGACGGCCGACGTCAAAGTTTAGCCATATTTTTGCTGTGCTGAATGAAGATATGTGTTTTCCGTGCATTAACGATCTCTAAGCCCATGGGCCTGTGAAACTCTATTGGATTTCTGCATCTTTCGTGCGGGGCACCATCGTTGATCATCGTAGTTCTTCCGATTCGCGGTTTCTTTGTCCCCGGATCAGGAGAAGCCTCTCGTTGTGTCGCCGCTCTCGCATCGGATCACAGTGCACGCAAGCATTTTGTTGCAAGTTGTGCTATCACGTGCTGTAGTTTATTCGCAATTGAACAACTTTTATGCCAGAAGCGCCGTTGGTGCAGTCGATGCATCGGGACCAAACAAGGAGTGTTTGCCGAGTACACCTCGAAAGGTAAGTCCGACGCTTGGCGCATTCTTATGGATCGTGTTGTGTGCATTGTTATGCGGAGCACGAGAACATTAGCACAGCGACAAAAATTATAATAGTGCTTTCTTCGTGTTCAATATTCATATCGTAGTATAAATTAAGCGTTAAGTTTCATGAAGATTACACTGAATGGTATAGATGATGCGAAAAGCTTCATCTGGGATTTATTTGGTTTCTCTTAATAAGTATGCAAGCGCCGGGGATTGTTTCGTCTTAACGGGCACGAAAATTCCAGCAGCGAATGCCACTACTTCTGTACATAATTTCTCAGCAAGAAATCTTATAGGCATTTCTACAAGTACGCTGTTGCGTTGTATCCACAGCTAACGTGAATAGCTCTGGCTGACTCATGAGCAGATTTTTGCTTCTATGCAAAGTTTCCTGCTGATATATTGTTGTCGAGATAATATGTACTAATTATATTGAATGTTTTGGGTGTTTTCTTGTATTTGACACGTTAAATAACCACCTGGGATGTCAGAATGAGATATTTGTACAACCAGATGCAGCTTCATGTAGCTGGCTGCATGAGGACTTTTCACAATAACGCGATGTTGGTAAATCACAAGTATGTAGTTTCAGCAGTGATAGCAATAAACTGACATTTTTATTCTTTACGGATATCACAATTTCATGAGACGGAGGCATCGCTACACTACACTACACTACGCTAATGCAGCCTGAACTGCACGGCAAAGCTTCTGGTGTGCTTGTTTTAGCATAGTGTGTAGAAAACAGTGACTGTCAATTATGAGTTCTGGGTTCTGTTGATCTAATTCGTACCTCCCAACCGACCTCTGAATCTTTCGTGGAATTTACAAATGTGCGCTCATTCTGCAATTTTACTAACGTTGCGTTAAGGTACGAGAATGAAATTTTATTGGTGAAGATATTTTAAAACTGCTGAGAAATGGAATGGCATGAAATCGCGAAGATGCTTGCAAAAATAAATTGTTATTGCATTTGTACTTCGTTATTATTAACAATGCATGATCCCTAACAAATATACCAGAGGGACACTTGCTTTAGGCGAGTTTATTAGGCTAAATTCCTGAAGCAGGCTATATTGCCAGCAGTAAAAGCACTGTAAAAACTCATTGATCTAAAACAATGCTGTCAGTTCCTGTTGTCATAAGTGTGCTGCTTGTGTGCTGTGTTTAAAGGTAAATAATAATTAATAATGTGTGTATCTAACAATGTAGGTGGTGTGAACAATCCTTACGAAAATGCGGGCTGTCTTTCCAACGCAGGATTTCATGTCTAGAAACTTAGCAAAATATGAAGTTCACAGTCTGGCAGGCTTGGCATAATGTACAACACTTTTGCTTTCGATGCCATATTCATAATTTCCAGTTTCAATATAGCACTCAAATACTATTTGAATCCTACATTTTTAAATCTGGCCTACCTTCAGTTTAATCAATATACCTATCTAGCGTTCTCTGAGTTAAATATAATTGGTAGCTTAAGTAGATATGCATGACACTCTTCTTACTGACTGTATAGTAACATATTTATTTAGAAACTGTGTTCTGAGGCGCACATATCCTTTTATGTTCTGTTACGAGTTGCCCGACAAAAGCAGAAGGGCATTGGCTCCCTGCATAATTGCGCTTTTAGGGAAACGTTATTTCTAACATACCTGCCTGCACAGATTCTGTGTTCGTAGTTGTATTTCTCTAAGTAGTCACAAATGATGTATTACAATTTCTTTCTCTTGTTTTTGGTCGGTTTATTGCATTCCCGTTCCTAAAGAGCCGTCGGAACAAAAAGCAGCGAAAGCTCGCTTCAAAGTTTTCGAAGCCTCAACGCTCAATCTTCTCAAGCACTACTCGCATGTAAATCGTCCTTATCGTTTTATTTTTATAAGCTAGCTGCCAAATAAGTAATCATAGTTTGAGAGAGTATGTGTTTCGCTTTTCTTTTGTTTGATTTGCTTTATTGTGGGTTCTTGGTTAGGTTCAGAATGTGCTTTCTACCCCCTCACAAAATACTAGAACCTATGCCTATAAATAAATAAATTTCTAAGGTGCGCAACAAACCATGAAGTATAACATCTAAATGTAACCAGTTCATAATGTATCCCTAGTGCGACGTAGCCTGAAGCTTGAAGCTCTCTGATGTCAAATAAATTGCAGGTTTTGATGACGTGGTAACACAAACTGCTAGTTATGCATGTCAATCAGCCTGGTGCAGTGGCAACAGGTGAGGGTGTAACCGAAAGCTGGGTATGCTATTCCTGTCTGCATATGACACGGGATAGAGCTTGAAGTATGCTATTGCTTCTCTTATAATGGGAATCATCTCTCTGTGCTGTCCTACAATAATTGCTGAATCATGGGCTGTCCTACAATAATTATAGCGTAGAGTGCTATGTCGAAAGCTACACAGTAATAAAGCGGCAAACAAAGACCGTAACGCATATCAATCTGACGGTTAAAATGTGTGTGGCTACCTACCGTTTAGCTTTACCGCCTTTGGTATAGACACAATTATTGCAAATGAAGGGGTATATCATTGGCAAGCTTTTGGGATAAGTACAGTTAATATTTTGAGGTAGTACCATAATATGAGCCCTACTCGAAGCTTCAATTTGTTTTTATTCTTTCATTTAGGCCATGAAGCCACCTTTCTCTTAAGCTTGTGCAGTTGCTTCACGCTAGGGGCAGCCCATTAATTTCTCCCTTTACACTTACTCCTGTTATTCAGTCTCATGTTTTATGGCATACAAAGGCACTTTACGCGAGGCCAAAGATAAGTTGTTTAAATCTGTATAAATGACTTGGGACACATATATCACTGAATAAGCTTACGCCTTCGGCTTTTAAAGAACACTAAAAAGAAGGAACACCTTAGACCTCTGTCAACCAAAGGACCAGGCAGGATTTCGTAAAGGCTACTCAACAATAGACCATATTCACACTATCAATCAGGTGATAGAGAAATGTGCGAAATATAATCAACCCTTATATGTAGCTTTCATTGATTACGAGAAAGCGTTTGAATCAGTCGAAACCTCAGCCGTCATGCAGGCATTACGAAATCAGGGTGCAGACGAGCCGTATCTAAAAACACTGAAAGATATCTCTAGCGGCTCCACAGCCATCGTAGTCCTTCATAAAGAAAGCAACAAAATCCCAATAAAGAAAGGCGTCAGGCGGGGAGATACGATCTCTCCAATGCTATTCACAGCGTGTTTACATGGAATATCCAGAGACCTGGATTGGGAAGGATTGACGATAAGAGTTAATGATGAATATCTTAGTAACTTGTGATTCGCTGATGATATTGCCTTGCTTAGTTACTCGACGGACCAATTTCAATGCATGCTTACTGACCTGGACAGGCAAAGCGAAGGGTGGGTCTAAACATTAATCTGCAGAAAACTAAAGTAATGTTTATTAGTCTCGGAAGGGAACAGCAGTTTGCAATGGGCAGCGAGGCGCTGGAAATGGTAAGGGAATACATCTACTTAGGGCAGGTAGTGTCCGCGGATCTGGGTCATGAGATTGAAATAATCAGAATAATCAGAAGAATAAGAATGGGCTGGGGTGCCTTTGGCAGGCATTCTCAGATCATGAACAGCAGGTTGCCATTCTCCCTCAAGAGAAAAGTGTACAACAGCTGCGTCTTACCAGTACTCACCTACGCGCGCAGAAACTTTGAGGCTTACGAGAAGGATTCTACTTAAATTGAGGACGACGCAGCGAGCTATGGAAAGAATAATGATGGGTGTAACGTTTATAGATAAGAAGAGAGCCGATTCAGGGAGGGAACAAACGCGAGCTAATGGCATCTTAGTTGAAATCAAGAAAAAGAAGTGGGCATGGGCAGGGCATGTATGAGGAGGGAAGATAACCAGTGGTCATCAAGGGTTACGGACTGGATTCCAAGAGAATGGAAGCGTAGCAGGGGACGGCAGAAAGTTAGGTGGACGGATGAGATAAAGAAGTTTGCAGGGACAAGATGGCCACAATGAGCACATGACCGGGGAAGTTGGAGAAGTATGGGAGAGGCCTTTGCCCTGCAGTGGTCGTAACCAGGCTGATGATGATGAAGAGGATGAAACATAAGCACTAAACCAGTTCAGATGCATCAAGTACTCTTTGTTTTTGAGCCATTTTGTAAGGGGAAGGTTAATTATTTAAAGTGTATGCGCAGGTGAAAGCTTCAGTTCATCCCGATATTTGCGCCGAAACGTCACCGCTGGTACGTCAGTGGGATATCATGCATCCCAGAGTATTTTCTTTTGTTTTGGCTGTTCGGGCTCAGTAAACTTACTAAAAAATTGCTAAATTGAGTTTTTGGCTCTTTTATAATACATTAGGGTCAATATTGGCAAAGAAAAACAAATTTGCTAGGCCATAGCAGACGGAGAGCAGGTGCGGGAACATGACGGTGGTTTCACCACCTTTATTTCATTCTTGCATCTTCTTTGGCGTATTACGCCTTCTCTTTTGATAACTGCAGTTTTTTTATTTTGGTGTTGCGGAAGAGTAATTTAATAATGCAGCTCAAATAATTATTTTCCTCTTTAGTGTAACCGTAAAGTTTTGTCTGACTGATGCGGTATGAGAAAACGCTGCCCAAAAGGTATCTTCCACGTCAGCAGTTTATGCTGCCATGCAAACACAAGTTTTGTATTCGAGGGGCTCAGAGATGTGACTACACTTGCTCTTCATTTCCTATACCCTTGGAAGCCATAAAGATGTTCTATTTGAAATGTCCTGCAGCAAATTATGTCACACTGTGTTCACTGGGGCTCTGGCAATAGATTGCAGCAGAAGAGTACTGTCTTCTCCAGAATATGTACAATGTGTTAGGAATGTGTCGGCGATTCTTTTTGTCTCAACAATCGAAGATTGATTTACCGTGTGGACTGTGGCAAACTTATATCAAGATTGGCTTATCTAGAAGAATTTGTGCTTATTTATCATACAAAATTTAGGCTGGTTTTACTGATTCCAGATTTTCACAATTCTGAATAACCACCAGTTTGCCGAAATACTAGAATAACTTAAATATATTTTCTGTAAAATAAAACTGTTGTCTTGCGCAGCGACTTGAGTAAGTTTCTTTTTTAGCACAGTGGCATTATTAAATGTTTGTTGAATAGTAAGTCGTTTACAGATGCGCTGCATCGAAGCGCTTGACTCTTGCTCGTTGTATCCGTTGTAGCATTATCTGGGCTCTATGCGCCTTTCCATGCTATTCACAGTGCACACATACAAAAGAGATAGGAGACATTCATATGATAGCGGTCACAGCCCACACACTCCAAGGAAATAAGGGACACACAGAGTGCGAAAGAGGACAGCACTTTCTCACTCTGTCGCTTATTTTTTTTTTTTTGGCGTGTGTGCGCTATCAACACAATCAAAATTAACAGTTACGGACTTGTCGAAGCTTCCGCTTTTGCACTTGGTGTTCTTGTCCCCAAAATGCCAATATGTCAGTAGTGGTGCTGGTAATATTAGCGTGCATGGACCTAGGTAGCTTACTTGATTCCGGAACAATTGGATTTGTTCTACATATGGTACTAAAATTGCCAGTGGTATTTTAGAGATGGAATTGTGTAGGAAGCTATTGCAGTATTTTCTTGTAGTGCTTTGGTGCATTCAGCTTGTGCAGGTGCTTAAAACTTGTATTCTGTTGACAAAAATTGGGCTGAAGCCATAGGAGCATAGTTGTCAAAGCGTAATGAAAGCCTCCTGATAGACATGCTAAGTTATGCTGCTGGAGACACTTATTGGTTAGCGCTATTGGGTAATGCTCTTAGGCTTATGGGTGCTCTAACGCTACAGTGCCTGCGCGATGGCCAGCATTACAAATCACATTACATTGACCGTAAGGATGCATGTCGTGCTATCGTACCAAATTGGAGCACGAAGTGACCACCTTTGCTTAAACTATGCAGCTGTCTGGCCAAGTGTACTTAACCTGGCTGCCATCTGCGCGCGAGGAGGAGGAAGGAGGCAAAAAGGGACTTTAGAATGATCTCTTTGCATAGATGACTCATACATCGCCGTTTCCGTATCCTGCAGGCTTTGCTACTCAAAGTTAAGCTTGCTATGAGCAGAATATCTGAATTTTATTCCTATTTATACCGAGCAAGAATTGCTTTGTTCACCGTGTCGCTTTTTCATATTATGCTCTGGTGACAATAGGCTCACTTCATTTAATGCAGCTGTGGCTGGGCCTGCACAAAAATTGTAGGCAGACTGTGACGTGTTGCTTTTCAGTGCTATTCTCCACATCTCAGTTGGTCCCACAATGCCCAGGCAACACAGCGCTTTGCTTTATTGACAAGGTAATATGATAAGTAGAGCTTCTTTTCGTTTTATAGTTTATTACCATAAATGCAAAATACAATACATATATGAAGATAATACATTTTCAGGAGGAGGCCCAAAAGTGAGAAATGTGGCAGGGCCTCCTACCAGAATCGAATAAGTAATTTCAGTAAGCACAGAAATGTCCTTGCTGAACCTCAATAACAGCTTCCATTTCAATAAAAGTCTTGAGTTTGAGCTTTGAGAAATGTGTTAAGGAAGAAAACACAAGGGTTGGCCTTGGTGATAGATACACTAGTGTTCTTTTTTAAAGTGCTCGTTTTGCACTGTACCTCATGGACATGTTTTCGGAGAATGTTTGCACTCCTGAATTGCAAACTGCCGTACAGATGGTTTATGCCTTGAACAAGCACGCTTTTACCACGAAAAAAGTCTTATTTAGTGCATAATTCATAAGAGAGGTAACGAAGTGACAGGACAGAACACTACTAACAATCATCCTATTTTACTGCTTGCACAGCAATAGAAAGCGAAAGGCGAAAGGGGGATCACAGATAAATCTACAGTGCATTTTGCTCGCACAACTGCAAAAAGGGCACATGACACGGCTAGCATGACACTTGTTTTACAACGATAAATAAGCAGTCTCACTATAGCAATCCTATAGATGGGGAGCCAACAACAGGTTCCCTGTCACACACATAAGGAAAGCCTCACAAATCTATGCAACCTCGTGGTCCTTATACAAGGTGTCCCACATAACTTGAACCAAAATTTTCAAAATGAAAGGCGCGTCGGAAGCGAATTGAACAATTAATCGCCTATAGCCTATAAAAACTCAGACAATTTTTGCTTTCCCGATAACTCACAACTTATGTTTAATACACAACTTCCTAATAATTTAATTATTAATTAAAAATTACGACACGCAGATTTGTAGAGCGCCTTCAGAAACCATCGGTCGAGTTGGTTCATTTACGATACGTCTCACGTGGTCCTTTTTTCTAGGTTGCAAAGAAAGCCCGCAATATATGAAAAAACCCACGTGACAGCGCTTGCACAGTGGCATGGTTCATCGTGCGTCGAATGACGGCGAAAATGCATGCTGCTGGCCGTGCGCTGCCGATGCGGTAAAGCACACCCCGCCGTTGCCTTGTCGCAAGTCACGATGCAACCGACCTTGTTCACCGATCGCATGGTTGAAAGCAGCAAAATACCACTGCGCAAACGCTCCATCACATGCCTTTTTTTTTTATATTTCGCGGGCTTTTTTTGCATACCGGAAAAAAAAAAAACTACGTCAGACGTATCGTAAAGGGAGCAACTTGATCGCTGATTTCCGAAGGTGCCCTACAATTTCGCGAATCATACTTGGGGTCCTCTGTCGATGAAAAAAAAATTGGGTAGTTAAACCTGAATAATTAGTGTATTATAGGGAAAACAAAAAAAATCTGAGGTATTATAGGCTATTGCGAATAGTGTGCGTTCGGTTCAATTCGCTTCCAACGCGCCTTTCCTTTTTAAATTATTGACTGAAATAATGTGTGACACCATGCATAGTGCCAATGTCCCAGAGTTTCCAAGCAAGACGGTGCAATTGAGCAGTGCAGTACCTAGCGACTGCCAACTGACATGCACATCCGGTTGGCATGGTAACAAAGCCGGTAATATACACATTGGCTTGTTCTGTCGACGTAGCGTGTACTGCACGATAGGGCTATTTGATATTGTCACGTGGTGGTGACGTTAAGAACACAGTAGCAATACTGTGAAAGGCAAAACTAGATTTTATTGGGCGAACCTGTGCCCACAAAACAGGCTACACTTATAGCACAACCAAAGCGGCGACCACAGTCGGCGATCGTCGAATAATCTGATCAGTGGGTCAAGCGCGTCGACTTTTATACAGCAATCGTCGAATGTTCCAGACTAATCGTTGGGCCCCGCGTGCCTTCCACAAAGTTCTACACCATTCGCGTCAGGTGATGAAATCAGATAACATAAGGTTCGGCGACAACAGACAGCGGATAGAAGCATCGATAACTTTCCAGAAACTTCGGATACATGCAGGCGCGTCCCGTGCTGTGCGATAACATTTGTTAGGCGGCGAAACGTGGTCGCCCGATAAAGATAAGTACACGCGTGAATATACAACCACACCTCTTAACTCTACGTGCTTTTTTCCATGCTTTTCTTTCACAGGTATGCATGCCATACATGCCTCCATACATGCCTCTTCGTTATTTACGCGCCTACACAGCAAGGCAAGCTTGCTCCATACCGAGAAAGAATTGTAGGAAAAGCCGCCGTGAGGCTAGTTTTCTGCGACGACACTAACGGAACACTTTTGCAGATAGATGAAAGAAATAGTGACGTATTAAAACCAAAACAGCCCCTTCAAACAACGAAGTTATCTTGAGCTTGTCTTCATACCAGTCCACTAAACCTGAAACTACCTACTGTGCGCAAAGAAATGAACTTCAACACATGCACTTCATCCAACCCTGACGACAGTAACCTGTACTGTGGAACGTGCTAGCAGTAAACTCTTTCTAAAGCTCGAGAAAGACGCACGAGCTTACCTCACATGGCGTAACCCCGGAACCTCTCTCCGCTACATAACAAGAGCTTTTTTTGGCTTAACTTACGTCAGTGACCATAAATTTATTAAGAAACAGGATGCATTAACAGTTGCAAACGCATGGTAATATCTTTATGAGCATTATTTTATGGCCAAGAACTATGTAAAAGGGGCCCAATGTGACTAGTGATCCATCCAGGAGTCCATGATGTCAAGAAGTGTGAAAATCATTTCATAGACTAACATTCCCAAAGCAAATTTGTACTGTCGCTTGAAACAATACCATGCACTTTAAATTGTGGTGCCAATTTTCTTAAGTGTATTGAGCACCTACTGTGCTCATAGTTTTCGTCAAAATGAAAGTAAATTAGAATGGGCCATATAGAAATATTGACAATAATTTTTGCAGAAGTAGGTTTTTGCTAAAACAATTTGACAATTTGTTGTTTTAGAAAGCATGAAATTTTGTTAAATGCTCTTGGTGTCAGACGATTATATATAAGAATTTCACCTTCTCCATAAACTGTCTGCTTTAACTAAATTATATTCCGGGGTTTTATCTGTCAAAACTACAATATTATTGTGAGGGATACCGTACTGCGAGACTTCGGATTAACTTTGAAGACACGAGGTTCTTTAACGTGCACCTACTTACCTTACGATAGTGTTTTTGCATTTCGCTGCGATCAAAGTGCAGCCGTTGTAGCCGAGATAATATGCTGCGCCATTCGGCTTAGCAGTACAATGCCAAAGCCACTATACCACCACGGTTTCTACTTTGCTGACAGAAAGCTAGTTCCCAAGCAATTTAGTTAGGTAGACCTGTTTGTGCTGCTTTCTGACAGTAGATTTTATGCATGTTACTTCTGTTTCTTCAATACTAGTAGTTATTGTTAAATAATGTGTGTGCCTCTTTTTCTATTGTGATAAACATTGTTCCAGTGGCCTGCTAATGTGGCAGGTTATTCTAACACCGTAGTGCACGTTCCCTTAGAAGTCATAAGCATGGCAGGAAACCACTTATATTTAATAAAATTTGTTAAGTATCTCTTATGTTGTGAATGCTGAAGCATCTTTACCTGCATAAAGGTAAGCGAAACAGCTTGTGCCTATGTGTTATCTTATTGCATTAACGAAAAGAAATGTTCGCTTTACTTTTTCAAGCGCCCTGCAAACTCTCACTAAAGCAACAAGTTCCAGTGGCCTTCTGAAAGCAGACTGGGTGTATCGAAGTGTTTGAAAGAAACCCCCCTTCCGAGGTATAAAGTATTAAAATCGGTGGTCTACACAATTAGGTAAAGCTTCAATGGCTGCGCAGAAGGACCTGCGTAAAGTATAGTCGTTTATTTACAAGTACTAGTCTAAACTACACCTCATTTTTTCTCACATTAAAATTACTCTTTGCTGTAAATGTCAGAACAAAAATAACAGCAACACAAGACGGCAGTAAGGTCAGTGCAAATGATCGCGCATGTAGTATACTTACAGGAATTGTATGTCCATTACTATAGTAAATATGGAAGTGAGGTGCCAATCTTTTCCAGGGTGCATACTATGCAGGTGCTACAAGTTCGTTCTTTTTGTATGCAGTAAGGTCTACAAACAAGCTCGTTCATGATGTACGAAATTGTCGTTCAGTGACAAGAACGCGATCTCATACAAATCTGTAGTACGAGAACTCGTTCACTCTGTGAGAACTCGCAGTCTACGAACCAATAATTGAGTACAACTCTTCTCGTGTATTCTCGATCACATTCTTTTCAATGGGGCTCCCCATGTAATTTTGCATTTGCTTGCAATAACTATTACTAATACGTCCCATGAAGCAGAAAATCCAGCGTGATTACGCGGTGGTCGGAAAGATAGGGCCGAGGCCGCGGAGAGTAAAAACACGTAAAAAATACGCCGATTGCCGTCAAATTTCTCATGGAGGTTCCTGTAAACATTAAATAATGGCTTCGTAACCAAAATTTGTTACGTTTGGGTCAGGGTGGAAATCGAGCCCGGGCCTAGGGGTGCGAGACGAGCACGCTTCCCCGAGACCACGGCGGCTAGATGGTTCTGGCTGGCTAAAGGTGCACCTAGGGAGTGCGTCATTGCCCACGTAACGTCGCACTCATCTGGATGCGACGTTAGAGTCGTTTTAGCTGGATTACGGTTGCTAAAAAAATAGCGCAAAGTGGATTGAAATGGATTAATGGGGATTAAAATTGCGTGACGAGGCTGATTGGACTTGTGAAGCGGCAGTCAAAAACACAGTGGCAGAAACTATAGCTCATCTAGATCGGCGAACTCGCCGCACCACACGTAATTGTGACAGCGCTTTCTAGCGTACCGATATTCTTAAATTAATTAAATTGTGGGGTTTTACGTGCCAAAACCACTTTCTGATTATGAGGCACGCCGTAGTGGAGGACTCCGGAAATTTCGACCACCTGGGGTTCTTTAACGTGCACCTAAATCCAAGCACACGGGTGTTTTCGCATTTGGCCCCCATCGAAATGCGGCCGCCGTGGCCGGGATTCGATCCCGCGACCTCGTGCTCAGCAGCCCAACACCATAGCCACTGAGCAACCACGGCGGGTGGTTTTTTTGGGAGGGGCCAACCCTCGTGTGCTCGGGTACGTGGTGTCGCAACACACCAAACGCCTGCTGACGCAGACGCCCCTGCGGGGACCGATATTCTTCGGGCTCCGAGTCGCGCGATGGCGACGGTACTTTCCAGTGCCATTTTTCGTCCTTACAATTACCCGCCGGCAGAAAAAGGAGCCATCCTGGAGACCCACGGTGACAAAGAAACGATCGGCTCATAATAAGACGTGTCTACATAAACAATTTGGCGACGGTTGGCCAATGACGCGGTAAGGACCATCAAATTTCGGTATTAGCTTGGAAGAGAGGCCAGGACAATTAGGTGGGACCGAAAGCCATACAAGGGATTCACTCGGGAACATTGGAGCAGGTAAGCCGTCATCACGTCTAACTTTTGGCTGGATTGGTCTGCGGTAGTAAGGGAGCGGGCGAGCTACGGGCACTCCTCGGCATGCTTAACGGCGGTGAAAACAGCGGTGCACTTTGAGGGGTCTGGATAACACGGAAAAAATGTGTCGATGCTACAGGATGGTTCACGGCTGTACAGAAAAAAAAAAAGAAAACGGAAGGAATCCGGTAGTGGCTTATTTGGCTGTCTTGTAAGCGTATGTACGAACGGCAGAACAAGGTCCCAGTTGGAATAATGCGAGGCGACATGCACGGACAGCATGTCACCGAGAGTACGATTGAACCGCTCATTCATACCATTGCGGGGGGGTGCTAGTCGGTGGCTATGCGATGCGTAATGTTGCGCACATGAAGGAGCGACTTCACTACTTCAGAAAGAAACACGCGTCTTCGGTCACTCAACAGTTCACCAGGAGCGCCATGGCGTAGAACGAGGTGTTGTAGAATGAAGGAAGCGACGTCGTGCGCTGTGGTTGCTGGGGGGGGCACCGGTTATTGTATGTCTCTGACCCAAAGGTTGCGAGCAGCCGCACATGGGAGAGGGCCAGTAAATCCATCCCGACACGGTCAACGTGGCGGACTGGGCATGGAAGTGGTTGCCGTCGAGCGGCTGGATGAGTGGACAATTTCCGACGTTGGCAATCGTGGCACGAGCGGATGTTTTTGCTGACGTAATTAAACATGCCGTGCCACTAAAATTGAAGCCGAAGTCTACCTATAGGTCTTGGACATTCCGTCATGGCGACACTGCGGGTCGGCGTCAAATGAAGCGGAAATGTCGCTGTGGGTTTGGCGCAGGACCACTAGAAGCCACTTGCGACCATCGCAATGGTAATTTCGACTGTAAAGAAATTTATATCGAACTGCGAGATGTGGTGCGTGACGGCGGAGTGCCCGAGACACCGGTAGTCCGACTGGATTCTTTAGGAGGTTCAGAAGAGCGGCTATCTATGGGTCTCTTTGCTGCTCTAAAGCCAAGTCGGTGATGAGCGAGGTAACAGAGCGGGTGTCAGAGATGAAATGCGGTCGACGTCGGGTGGAATTGACAGTCGTCGTAAAGCATCGGCGTCAGAATGGATTTGCCTGGAGCGGTAGACAACTCTGATGCATTCCTGTAGACCTAGGGCCCATCGCGCAAAGCGGCCAGGCGGGTCTTTGAGGGATAACAACCAGCAAAGCGCATCGGGATCTGTGACTACCTCGAATGGCCGACAGTATAGATCAGGCCAACATTTAGGAAAAGCCCACACAATGGCTAAGCATTTTTTTTAGTCACACAGTAGTTCGCTTCAACTCTGGTGAGAGCTCGGCTGGCGGAGACAACGACGTACTCGCCAAAGCCAGGTTTTCCTTGCGCTAGCACTGCTCCCCGGCTGACGCCGCTGACGTCTGTGTGAATTTCCGTAGGAGCATTCGGATCGAAGTGACGTAAAATTGGTGGCGAGCTAAGCAGACAAGGTGAGGTAGTAAATGCGACGTTACACTCTTGTGATCAGATGGAAAGGTAATTGTTGCCGGCAAGCAGCTGTGTCAGGGATGCAATGATGGTAGCGAAATTCCGCAGGAAAGTACGATAATATGATAACAGGCCTATGAAGCTGCGCAGTGCCTTACGTACCGCTGGCTTAGAAAAGTCTGTCATGCAATGAAGCATAGCTGGATCAGAAAGTATGCCATGGTTGGACACAACGTGGCCCAATATAGTTATGGTTTGACACCGAAAAGACACTTCATTAAGTTAAGCTGCAGGCAGTTTGCGTAAGGTAGGTCAAATATTGTTCGCAGCATGGAAGATGTGTCTGGAAGTCGGGCGCAAACACCAGATAGTCGACTAAATAACCGAGGCATGTTTGTCTCTCCAGGCCCCGCAAAAGAGTATTATCATCCGTTCAAATGAGGCACGTGCATTACAAAGGCCGAACGGCATGACATTCAATTCGTACAAGCCATAGGATGTGACAAATGCGGTCTTGAAGTTATCAGTCTCGGCCATAGACTGCTGCCAGTATCAAGAATGACCATCTAAGAAAAAAAAATTCGGCTCCTTGTAAGCAGTCAAGTGTGTTGTCATCAAGAATAGACATCCTCTCGCGGGATCTTAGTCAGACGACGATAATTGATGTAAAATAAGATGGAACCATCTTTCTTTCTAAGATCAATGATTGAGGAGGTCCATGAACTGCTTGATGGCGAAATAACACCTCGAGGGAGCACGTAGGTCACCTGCTCGTCAATAACCCGCTTCCCTGTGGCGGAATGCCGGTCAGGTCGCTGCCGAAGAGAAGCACGAGAGCCAGTGTCGGGGGTGTGGTAGACAGCTGTCAAAAAATTACGGCAATTAAATGAAGAGCAGAACTGACGAAGAAGACGGAGAAGCTCTCCGCGCTGCGTCGGAGTAAGGTTACGATCGATTGATGTCATAAAAGGGCGCGTTGAACAACTCGAAGGCACAGGGTCTGCAGCAGCGATGTAAGTGGCAGGTGGGGCACCGGCTAAGCACGACCCAGACACTCGCGGTATAACAAATGAAGAGGGAGCGACGTTGGCTAACACAAACACATGGAAATGGCACCAGCACGGAAATGAAACACCGTCAATGGCCGAGGAACCATTCGGCGATGGACGAAGAGGTCAGATGGCATAATCAGCCCACTACCGTCACACAGGCAGTCTCACGAGAAGGGGACGATCACACACGAGCGCGGAGGTACGTTGATGTCTTCCGTGGTGACAAGTTGGGCAGCAGGCTGCTCCTCAGAAGGCATGTCATAAATAGGGAGGAGTGCAACCTCGGTGCGGGCACAGTCAACGACGGCATGATTGCTTGAAAGAAAATACCATGCCAAGATGACGTCGTAAGAACGAGAAGCGAGAAGAAAACATTCATTCACGTAAAGCTCATCTTTAATGACTACTCGGGCTGTGCAGGCTCATAATGGCTCAATATGTTGCGTACTAGCTGTGCATAGCAAAATACATGAAAGCGGCGTCATCACTTCTGAATCCTGGGCCAGATGCGGGCATGCATTACCGGAATGGCGGCTCCTGTGTCTACAAGTGCTAGTGTCTATACTCTTTCCAGAACCACATCAAGCACGTTACGAGGGGAAATCTGAGGCCTCGAATATATCACAGGGAACGCAGTTCTCGACTCCCGAACTGCGCCGACTAGTTTTCCTGGGGCCGAGTGCGTTGGCATTCTCCTTGCTGTTAGCTGAAAGTCGGTCGCCAGAAGCGAGCAGTAGGTGGCATCTGGCGTCGACAGATGCGCACCACGTTTCCAGCAATTCCTCAGGAGTAACAAATCAGCCGGTTTTCTTGTCTGCGTAATGGGTTCTGCATGCGGGGACATTGTGGCACTAATCAGGCGGGAGATCGTGATGTGCGCGTCGGTGCAAGAAATGGCGTATTTCCAGCGATCACTCGGGGCGAATGGCCCAAGTCGCGCGTGATCCGCCAACGGAGGTCTAAGGGACCCCACAGTTTCTATAACTATTTTATCTATAAATGTTCCGCCTCCATTCCAACCTGCAAGAGTGGATGTACAATGAAGCTGTTGCTATCGTTAGACAACCTTCCACAAGCACTAACACCACAAGCGAAGTGCGTCGCTCGCGCACGCACGTGTACAGAAGTGATGCACGCATCCTTATTTGTCTAGGCCCTTCGCCAAGCGCAAGTGCATAATTGAACTAGATTAATGTTTATATGTAAACTGCCTCAAGGAAATGCGTAATGTATGACTGACAAGCTGCATACATGATAGCTCGGAACTGTTATTCGAATATACAAGATAGCGTAAATCTGTTACGCGGAAAATCAAAGACATCTGCCGTTTGAGGTCTGCATGAATGTTTCGGGCCGCTAGGTGGCCGTACCGTTAGCACAGCATACATCCTCAATTTTACAGGCCATCCGCCTAGCGCGAGTGCTTTATTGAACTTATTTAATTTAGGAAAGTAAAATGCGTCAGAAAATTCGTTAAGTAAGACTTACACACAACCTGCAGACATGATAGCATCGCACTTTAATTCGAATATACGAGAAAACATTTCTGATACTTGAACACTCAAACGCAGAGCCTTCCCGCGGCCGTTTCTTTCTGTGTGAGCACAGCGCAGGCACACAAAAAATTCCGACCGACTAGACGCTAACAACTTCGCTGTGAATGATTTTTCACGAGCGTTGTTTGGGCGCACGCAACACTGAGACCGTGGGGCATATGTGAAACAGCTGCTCATCACATGCCAAGCAAGGCTTACTCCGACTGACCGCGAACCGCACCATTCAATATTTTGCAGGAGTTCACTAGAATGTTGGAAATGTATACGGAAGTGCCTTGCGTTAACTTTCAGCAAACGAAACAACTTCCCTCCTTTTTTTTTTTGATCAAAACTGCACTTTGCAGATTTCATACCTATGGTAAATGTGGTATTTTGGATGCCGCCAATGCCAATGGACGAAATGAGACGGCCAATGTTGTACAGCCAGAACGATGGAGCAAATGTTGTCAGCAGACCGGCAACAATGGGCAGGGGCATCATGAAGACCAGCGATTGCCTGCGGCCGTACCTGCAATGTGTGTTCAGTGCACAGAAAGTTCACCGGCCAGGTCGTGCTTGAACTCAGAAGCTTCATGACCGCGTCAAGAGATTTATTCAGCACTTGCATCAATCAGCATTCCCGTAAAGGCCGAGAAAAGGAATGACGGTCAGTTACCACAGGTATGAGCCATCTATTCAGGGCACAACAGCTTTTTGAATGTTGTTAGTTCTACGGGAGCCTTACCCCAAACTATGATAGAGCAACCATCACCTGTGCTGTGTCTCCTCTGGGCATCGTATACAACGTGATTATTTGACGAGCCATTCCAAGGGGTATGCGCGGCATTCTTAATTTGCTATATAAGTCTGCCACATGCATGATACCGGTTAAATATGCAAGAAAGTAGCATAGCTGTGAATGGCCTGGCCGACATGAGAAATCAAACAGCGAATAGTCTGTAATACGGAAGGTAGTACATTAGGCGGCACACTCATTTCTCCCCAGTGCAAATCTTAGCTGCTTTTATAGTCTTAGCTGCTTTATGAACCTGATATTAACACTTTGCGTCAGTTCTAAAAATACCAAAACACTAAAGACACCATGGAAACGCTTAAATAAAAAGACCGTGCAGCCACGATTCTAGCACCCATGTCGAACAATAATGACGATCCTTAACCCACCATATGACCCCAACAGACATTTAAGCCAGCGAAAACATGGCGATGGTAAACGGTTCTATTGAACTGAAATGTGAAAAAAGAGACAAAAAGCTAAATGAAAGCTGACGAAAAAATATCTTGCTGCAAGTGACAGCCAAACCCACGTTCACGTTCTACACCATGGCCCTGCGTGGCGCTGGCAAACACCCCCAGACTAATCTTTTTCACATACACAGTTACCCTTCGAGTGGAACGGGAGGACGGGCTCCTGCGGTAGCACGTGTTATGAGGAACATGTGATGAGGCTCCAGCTTGTAACGAGTTGTCTTTGTTTGCCCTATTATATCTCTATTTGAATAAAACAGAACGGTTAATTCCTCCCATCCTTTCATGGTCGGTCGGGTTCGTTTTCCTAAGTTACAAAAACTCGAATTCCTCAGTTCCCTTTGTCATTTTCTAGGAGTGCTTGAAGATGCATGGTGTACTTAAAGCAAAACAAAAACATATTTACGCGAGAAAGGAGGGAGGGATGGCGGCGTTGCCTCCTGCTGCAACTGCGCATGTGGGGGTGGCACGCGGTCATATCTTGTGAGCATTCTGCGTTGCGGGCCGAGGTAGGTACGTCGGCGGCTCGTAGCTTTGTTCGTGCTGCGTGTCCTTGGCGCTCGCTTTGCGTTCAAGGGATAGACTGCACGAATTTAATTTCGCTCGCAGCTCCTGCCGCGTTTCCTTAAGCCAGCGTTTTAACAGCGAGAGTCCGCAGTCATCGAGTGTGATGTGTTCGTGTTTGCCGTGCGTGCTGACACCACGCTTGTTAATTTAGTTAGCAAGCGAATGTTTACAAGTTGATACGGCCGATAAAAGTGCTATCCTTACTTCGTATGGCTATCCGATAATTTGCTATCGCTAACGGCGCTTCGCCTTTCGGTCGTAACTGCGTCTTTTTCTTTAAGCGTATGTGTTTCTTCAGCTCGTCTGATTCATTTTTTTCTCTTGTATCTAACCAATTCGTGGGCCGATACCGAAGGCTGTGCAATTTATCACACCTTCTAGGAGCGCTAAGTTCGCGGGATCGAATCCCGACCACGGCGGCCGCATTTCGAGGGGGGCGAAATGCGAAAACTCCCGTGTACTTAGATTTAAGTGCACGTTAAAGACCCAGGTGGTCAAAATTTCTGGAGTCCACCACTACGGCGTGCCTCATAATAGTAAAGTTCTTTTGGCACGTAAAACGCATGATTTTTTTAAAGCGCTAGTTGCCATAAGGGAGAATGCTAGAAACTGGCACTTGCACGCTCCTGGCGTTTCAAGCGCTACTTCCGCGCGCGCCCACCCAGACCACAGTATCTTGAAATCCATCTGCGACGGGCGCAGATTCTCCCATGCGCTAGGTTTTCGCGGCTTAATTCGTGTTGATGCAAGAGGCAGCGCGAAGGTCAATTCGCTCACTGCTGCTGCCGCTCTTCCTCCCTCCAGCGTTGTGACAGCGAGTTTCCATGGTCATCGAGTGAGATGTGCTCATGCTTGCTTGTGCACGTGACACTACGCTTTTTAGTTAGTTGGTTTGACTAGGTTTACATGTTTATACGGCTGATAAAACTGCTACCCTTCCTTCGTATAGGTGTCCACTAATTTGCTGTGGTAGTAGATGCCTCGCCTTTCGGGTGAAACTGCGAATTTTTCCAACTAATCATACAATGGCCTTACTATGAAATTACGTCGTCTCACAAATTATCATGCAGAAAGAAATGTTAAATTTTTCATCGATAACTGGAGTTCTCGCAGCGATACCAGGCTTTCTCTCTATTTTCGTATCCGCTAGCGCACTGGAAGCTACACAGCGAAGGCAAGAAGGCAAAGCTGGGGTCCACGGTTCAGTGTCGCGGCGGCAAGAGGATTCGTCGTGGGACCGCGCGGGGGCCACGGTAGACTATACTACGCAGCACGCCGCTGCCCGTTCGGAGGCCACGTGCAGGTGACGCAGCTATGCGCAATGCAAATATGAAATCATTAGGGTGTGGATCCGAGTTAGTTGTTACGGCAACATCTTGAGGTAGATAAGGCGGAAATATTACACTGAGAGTGCTTTGTATGCCCTCATTTTTTTTTCGCTGCCCGTGCTTTATTTGCGCTTTATCTGCCTTAGTATCATTTTTCTGTTTCTTTCACATCGCCGACATACGTATTCTTAATTTCTTTAAATCAATATTAGCATTTATATATTACTCAGACAGCTCTCGCGATCCCAAAATCAGCCAGTAGAGTTGGTGGGCCAGCTTTTTTTTTATGACGGTAGATAGCAGCATCGCGGTAGCGAGAGCAAACAATATTTCGCTGTTTTTGACAAGAGATGGTAAATTTCCGAGTGCGTTCAGTGCAGTTATAGTCAGCTCACATGTTCACAGGAGCCTCTGTGACACGTCAGAAACATTTTCTTCCTTGGTTCAAGAAGTGGAGGGCCCTTTAATTGGGTCAAGTGCAGTTTAGAAAAAAAAAAAGGTTCTTCTTCAAGATATGGTGTGAAAAACTTGCAGATATATGTAATATTATGCGCTTATTTTCGTTATGCAGTCGTCTATTTTTGTTTATCTCCTCTAGCTTTAAGTTTAGGCGAGCTTCCCTGGGACAATTGTTTGCAAGGATTTGCAAAATATAGTTCCTCATGATTCTCTAATCAAGATATGAATGGCATCGGTATGATTAGAGGAAGGCTGTAAGGTCAACCTTATTTCTCTGCCTTACCTAGAACAACAGTTGCGAGACTTCAAAGTTATGGACCACAAAAACTTTCAACTTTCAGATACAAAGCCTCGCAACTCGAATCGAATAATGTTTGTCTGTTGCTGTTCCCACGCCCGGGAGTTTTGTTTTGCATGTTCCTTGAGTGTTTTGACGTTGAAAACCAAGTTCTTATGTTGTCCGGGGATGTTGAGCTCAACTCTGGGCCTAGCACGAGAACACAAGCCCTAGTGCAGGACTCTGTGCTTGATTCCTACTCTAAGCAATTGGATGAGATATTAGAGATGTTACAAACCATAAATGCACGAACAAAAATATGCAAAAGGACCAGATGGATTTATGGAAATCTGTTGATGACCTTAAAGAACACAGGCACACTTTCTGGAAAATCTAACAGCTATAGACAAAAGATTCACGGAGGTTGAAGGCAAAACGGTCGCGCGTGAGGAATTCCACGATGAGAATCAGTGGCTTCGCCAGTCTCTGCAATACTGATCGAGAGAGCAAACAGGCTCGCCGGGTATACTTCGAATAAGGGCAGACCAATTATTTCCAAATTCTCTTCTTGCAAGCACAAAGATCAATAAATAATTCTAAGCTGAAGGAAGTAAATATTACCGTTATTTGATGACTACTAGCCCGCTACTCGTTTTGCTAGGAAGAAACTGGTCAAATGTGGCAAAACACGACCCTTAACTTTCAAGCTTCGCTTCAACCAGCTGTACATAAATAAAAACTGCTACACCTACAATCACTGTAATGACTGTATGCGTGAAATTTCTAATGCATTCATGCCATCGGTAGAATCTTGTCATGCTTCTGCGCCACCCACCACTGAATAGTGCTACGCGAGGGGCGTAGTCAAGGTTACCGGTCATCAAGGTTACCGGTCACCTTAATCAAGTTGGTTGCTGACCGGTAACCTTAATCAAGGTTACCGGTCAGCAACCAACTTTCGCTTTAATTCACAAACATCCGAAGCATACTTCCAAAACGTGACGATCTTTGCTCTGCTATCGATGCTTCTGACGCCGATATAATGTGTCCTACTGAAACCTGGTTATCGGCGAAGACTGATAGTGGAAAATAGTTTGATTGTAAAAAACACTAACATTTAAAGGTGTGACAGGGGCGCTAGGTGTGGCCGAGGCGTGCTTATGGCAGTCTCTGATGCTGTTTTGTCTTTTCCTATGCATCTTACTAAGGATTTTAACTTCTCTTCGTTTTAGTAGAAACCTGCTCTAAGAAATTCATGTTGGGCATTGGTTATAGTCCGCCGTCCTGTTCACCAACCTTTGCTGACGACCTTCGTGGTGTCATCCATATGATTATAGTGCGGTATCCGAATAGCCCGTTCGTCTCACTAGGTGGCTTTAATTTCCCTAATATAGTATGGTCTAATGTGCATTCCTATTGTCATCTTTTTTCCAGTTACGGCGACAGATTTTGGAATTTGTGAATAATTTGACCTTGTCCCAGCTTGTAATGCAGGCCACTAGAATTGCGTGTACTACTTCTATCATCCTCGACTGAGTACTCACCACTACGGCTGATCTTTTTCGTCCCATATCATACCTACCGGGGCTAATGCGATCACTTACTGCTTCATTTTTCTTTGACTTGCGGTATGCCTCACAAGAGTAACCACAAAACATATAATCGGGGACTAGAAGCACGCTGATTATGATGCTATTAAAGATGAGCTCCCTGCCTTTTCAGATGATTACTTGCTTAACTTTCCTGATTGCTCCGTGAATACTAACTGAAATTTATTCAAAGAAAAAGTTTCATCTCTCATCGAGATATACGTTCCCCGCATAGTTATTGCGTCTAACTGGAAATCACCATGGTTCACTAAATCGTGAAAAAGGCTCTGTAATAAAGAAAAACGCATTTCTTGCTCAGCAAAACTAACTGGTACTCAAGAACGTCGGACTACTTATCAGGCCGTGGCTACCGAATACAAAAAAGCCCTGAAGCATGCCAAGCATTCATTTTTCAATAGTACATTAGCATCTGTTCTAGTTACTAACCCTACGAAATTTTGGAGCGTAGTCAAAAAAAAAAAAAGCTCGGCTATCACCCTTAAAGACTCAAGTGACTAACTAATCCAACTTGATCCATGCGCAAATGCGCTTAACTCTGTATTTGTTTTTGCTTTTTCCAAAAATCTGTGTTTTCCAACCCCTACCTATCCCGGTACTGACTTTTTGTCGATGGACCTTGTTGTCTTTGATATTGCTGGCATAGAAGGAATAATAGATAAGGTAAACGTTTCTTCGTCATGGGGCATTGATAATATCAATTCCAAGTTTTTTACCAGGACTAAAGTTTACAGTGCTATAATGCTTTCTAACCTACTTTAGAAATCTCTTCAGAAAGCCTACATTCATGAAGACTGGAAGGTCAAGAAGGTGATTCCCTTGCACAAGTCTGGGAATAGCCATTCACCATATCACTATCGGCCGACTTCACTTAGGTGCATTCCCTGCAAAATTATGGGACATGTCATTTATCACCACCTTCATCATTCATACACTCAAACGCCTTTCTTACAGAACATCAGCACAGATTTCGCAAGTTATATTTTTGTGAAACACAACTTTTATCCTTTACACATGATCTAAATTTCATACTTGGCAAGGGTTTCATTGCTCACTGTTTATTCCTAGATTTGAACAGATTTCTCATCAACTGCTTCTTTTAAAACTAAGCAAACTTAACCTTCGTCCTAATGTTATTCAGTGGCTGCACTCTTTCCTCAGCAATCGTTCACACTTTGTCACAGTTAATAACACTTCTTATGTCACTTCTACAGTTGAATCAGGTGTGCCACAAGGCTCTGTGCCTTTGCAAGGGACCTTTGCTTTTTCTCAGTTATATTAACGATTTACCTGATAGGTTCTGCTCATCATATAATAGTTCTGTAGACGACGGTGTCCTATACCACGAAATTAATAGTGACTCTCATATAGGTCTGCTTAAGTCTGATATCAGCCATGCTCTCGATTGGGCTAACACGTGGCACATGGAACTAAACTTTCAACAAATGCAAATACATGCGTGTTTCTCGTCGTAATAGTACACTGCCCTTATACCATCTTAATACTAGTAACCTCAAAACTCTGTCTCGTTACAAATATCTAGATGTATTTATTTCTCCTTATCTTTCTTGGAATCTTTCTTGGAAGCCACCCGCTTCTGGATAGATTCAACTTGATAGATGAGCGTCTCTTCACTGGGGTTTCAGACAGATGAAGCATATGCAAGTTTAGTACGAACTAACGATTTATAAAGAAGTAGTTTCACAGAACTAGAAGAATGATAAAATTGCGGCGTATGTAGAACAGCATGCGATTAGAGTTGTTGGTTATATGGTCTACATTTATCTCCTAAGGAAGACTAGAAGAAATAAATACGCCTAGATATTTGTAACAAGACAGAGTTTCGAGGTTACTAGTATTAAAATGGTATGAAAGCAGCGTAGCATTACGACGAGAAACACGTATGTACTTACATTTGTTAATGTTTAGTTCCATGTGCCAGGTGTTAGCCCAGTTGAGAGCATGGTTGATATCAGACGGAAGAAGACCGATATGTGAGTCGCTCTTAATTTCGCGGTATAGGACCCCATCGTCTGCAAAAAGATTAATTCATCAGCATACCCTCTCTCTCTAATGCTCTTATGCCCTGAGGATAATGAAATAAATAAATAAATAAATAAATAAATAAACTCCTTCTAGCTAAGGCAATAATGTTAGCCTTATGACATTCCTTGAATCATAGAGAAGCCATTGATTTTACATTCAGGGAAATCTAAGGGACATATATCCTGCAATCCGTTTGCAGAAAATAATTCAAAGAAGCTTGTATAAAATTATAGCCAAATAAGATAAAGAAAAATGGACTTAATATTGGAAATCAGCACATAACATTGCATATATGCAAAAGTATTCAGCAGCATACTTCGAAGAGACAAGATTTAAACATTTTCTTTTCTAATACCCACACCTCCCCTTAGGCAAATTTTCACGGCGCTCGTTTGAAGCGGCGTGGAAGATAGTTGGTTGCTTTTTTTTATGCTCCACTCATGCCATCTAATAGCCAATGTAACAGCTGGAAAGTTCATAACAGTTCATTTACCACGATTGCGGTGGCAGTGTTATTCGGGGCATGTTATTTTGATGGTACCCAAGCTCACTGAGCTACAGATCTGCCCAAGACACAGCTCGCGGGCCCCATGCAGACCGCAGTCGAATTTTTAGTGGCGCGCAACTAAACTGAGACTTCTATATCGTGCTGGAACTTAAGCTAGATCATGGTTATATAATGCGGAGTACGACAGTTTTGTCGCTAGACACAGTTTACTGACCAAATAGTTCATGGTGTCACGCAAATTCAAGCAATAAAAATGTAGTTGTGTGGCCGCGGTTTTTGGGAACAGCTGAATAAGTTGTACGTCATCTTAGATTGCCAGCCGTGAAGGTGCCAACTTCAAGACTACGTTATTCGCGCAGCGTCAATATTCAACACCCATTCCTCCACTCTACGTTTGGACTTAACATCGACCGTAAGTGGTAGCACCTGCCAATGCTTGGTGTGGTCGCCTTACTTTCCAACATTCACGAATATTTGCTCGCATGTCAGCGCATTGGAAATAAGGGTCGATAAAAGTTAGTTGTATCTGCACCAATCAAGCCTGCTTGAATGTTTGCTATAACTTAGAGGAGCGCACTAGAAGCAGCCCCTTTTTCGATTTTCTACGAACCTCGGCAGAACAAATGGCGACAAAATGGCACGACTATTACCAAGCACCTATGTTTGTGTGGAGATATCCCGTTCTGTAACTCCAAAGAAAAGTCGCACCATCTCTTCCACGACCGAGGTGACATAAGAAGCGGTGAGAATAGCAGCGAGTGCGACAACACCAACGATGAGCAGAGTTTCTGTAAGCAAACAATCGGACGTTTCTCATAAAACTACAAGTTGTGTGACATTCAAGGAAGTTTGTTTTGGCGCTGACTTGTGCAGCCCTACTCTAAGCAGTCTTGGACCCGGGTGAAAGGCGAGCTGGATGTTGGGCATTTAATAGAATCCTCGTTATGCCGCATACGGTTGTCAACACTTTGAAAGCTATATAACCACATCTAGCACCTGATTTTGCTAATAGCATTTTGGCCTACTTCCGCCACTTTGCTGTTTGAATCGTGTTTCTAGTCTATCTATAGGGGTGCTCTTTATAATAAAAGGAAAGACTCGAAAAACTATATTAGTCGGTACCGAACCTGGGTCTCCGAGTACAGCAGCACGATATTCTATCCGCGCAGCCACGGTCATGGGCTGGGCGACGAGGGATAACTTCTCAGCGTTAGCACGGCGGATCTTCTTTCACCGCTAATTACGAGTGTCCTCATTTCTTGCACATATAAGTAGGACCTATAAATTTCGTGCTTCTCTCCATTTTTACAATATGCAAGAGTTTCTTAATTACACAACTTGAAACGAAAAATGCAATCCATGATCTGCCATCACGAGATTACACTTGCATTAGAATAATTATCGCATTAACGATGATAACCACCTCCAAATAATGGATTCTGCGTGAAACTTTTAAATTTTACACAACCACCACGAGAGGGAGGTAAATTTATTGAAGCTAGAAAAATAAACTAGCACTAAGCTTGGTAGAACGAGTGTTTATAATTATTTCCCTGGTGTGATCATGACCTACTGGATGGGAGCCGGCAGACCGATATTTCGTGTGCGACAACGAGTCTGGCCACGGCACGCATACTGACGATTTCCTACATCACAGCGAATAGCAATAGCCTTTCCGCTTTTAGAGATTTGAAACATATAAATGTGCTTAAAACAATGCGCCGTTTGGTCTGTGCCCCAAAACCATTTACTTGGAATTTATTGCCGAAAGCTGAGCACGGAAATATTGAAAGCGCTCGAGTTTGGTGATGGTTGTGTTACAAGGCGGGTAGCCAGGCACACTTGCCGAGCAATTTCTCCCCACGAGCGCCTCTTTAAATTTCATAAATATGTCACTTTGTGCTTATGAGTAAAATATAGAGCATGCACGAATGCGCGCATGCTCTCTACCCACTCTTCTTCCAGGAAATTTAACTATTCGTGTGTACTGTGCACTTTATGCACGGTAAATAATCCGAAGTGGTCAAAATTATTCCGGTGTCCCTCACTACGGTGTGCCTCATAGTAATATCGTCGTTCTGGCATGTAAGACCCATCAACTTAATTAATTCAAAATTAACTGCGCTGCACGTTCGTTAGGCAACCCTCTTACGCTGTCCAGAAGGATGTTCGTTTCACAAAAGAGGCACTCTCCGTGGGCGACATAGAACACGGCATCTGGTCCTCCGAGGCATATGTTCTTTAAAAATTACAGCTTTCTTTCACCGCTTTTCCCCTTTCATTCTCGGATTATGGGGCCTCCGTTAAAATTCCTCTCGGCTGCACGTGCATCCTTCCGCTATTCTTTTGCCTTCATCGTGCCGTCATCGCACCGTCAATGATGTCGTCATTCGGTGCAACTGACACCCCGTCGCCGTCTCGCCGTCGTCTTCGCGCGACGGCGTCTCCGTCCTGCGATTTTCGACACCCGCCGCCGTGGTCGTCGTGCAGCCGTCGTCACATATTCGGCGTCACACCATCCTCTTAACACCATTGTGGTCGTTACGTTGTCGTCACGCGGCCGTCGTCGTACCATCGCTGTCGTTCGATCATCGCTGCCTTTGTCTTTTGATCGGCGTCACATGCGGGACGTCTCAGCAGTTTTAAACTATTACACGCCGCGGTGGCCTGGCTGCTATGGTGTTGCCCTTCTAAGTACGAGGTCGCGGTATGAAATCCCGGCAGCGAGGGCCGCATACAGATGGGGACGAAATGCAAAAGCGCCCGGGTCCCGTGCATTCGGGTCATGTTAAGGAACTCCAGGTCATTAAATTTAATCCGGACTTCCCCCTACGGCATCCACCATATCAGATCGCGGTTTTGGCACGTACAACCTTAGAATTTAATTTATAGAATTTCTGCTTCTAAACAACAAAAGCTTCTTGCCACTTAAGTATGACAATCATCGCCGGGTGGTTTCTGCGAAATATTTTTTGTTGCTGCACTTGTCATGTATGCGCCCCGAATTATTTTCGAGGGCCTCAAATTAAAAACGGCAACCTCCATTCTCTTCATGCCATTGAAAGACTAGGTAGAGTAACACCCACAAAGCAAGCAGAAACATTACCAATGATTTCGAAGCCGGAACCGATTCGCAAATCATTTTATATTCACGTAAGAAAAATTTGATGGAAATGAAACAAGTACAACGAAGCATACAGAAAAAATAGTGGGGTATGACGACCACATCGCCTTACCAGATTGCCAATTTTCTACGTGGCCTGCCGAGCACTGTGCTAACTAAAATTTTCCGGCAACGTATGGAGATAATAGGCATACTTACCAGTCAGATAGATGGGAGAAGACAGTATTTCCAATCATGATTCCCGCCATGTAAATGCTTTGAGAGGCTGCCCGCAGCCAGACGCGGTCACACACCAGATCAAACTGTTGGATAGAAAAAAAAAACAAGTGTAGTTTGTATCAATTCCTCTGCCAACTCTGTCGTTGGACATAACTTCAAGAAAACACTTTTTAATGGACTACAACAAACATACGAGGTCCGCACGAAATTCCGGCAAAGAAGAGGCTACATGATAAAGCTGGCCACTCTAAGTTCGATATTTCTCTTTTATTTCTATTTATTTATTTTATTCTTCTATGAATTTTCTTCTCATGATCAGGGTTTCCTGTGATTAGTTAGTTTAAGTAAACGTACTCCTTCACAGACTCTAGAGGCTGACTGGTGATCTTCAACTCTTGTTCCTTTGCCCAGCTATTAATCATTATCTTTGTCTTCTGCATATTTATGTTTAACCCCACTCTTACACTTTATCTGTTAAGGTCCTCAGTCATCGTTGCAATTCATTGCCAGTGTTGCTGAACAGGACATCATCATCATCAGCAGCAGCAGCCTGGTTACACCCACTGCAAGGCAAAAGCCTCTCCCATACTTCTCCAACTACCCCGGTCATGTACTAATTGTAGCCATGTTGTCCCTGCAAACTTCTTAATCTCATCCGCCCACCTAACTTTCTGCCGCCCTCTGCTACCCCTTCCCTTGGAATCCATTCCGTAACCCTTAAAGACCATCGGTTATCGTCCCGCCTCATCACATGTTCTGTCCATGCCCATTTCTTTTTCTTGATTTCAACTAAGATATCATTAACTCGCGTTTGTTCCCTCACCCAATATGCTCTTTTCTTATCCCTTAACGTTACACCTATCATTCTTCTTTCCATAGCTCGTTGCGTCGTCGTCAATTTAAGTAGAACCCTTTTCGTAAGCCTCCAGGTTTCTTCCCCGTACGTTAGTACTGGTAAGACACAGCTATTATAAACTTTTCTCTTGAGGGATAATGGCAACCTGCTGTTCATGATCTGAGAATGCCTGCCAAACGCACCCCAGCCCACTCTTATTCTTCTGATTATTTCAGTCGCATGATCCGGCTCCGCAGTCACTACCTGTCCTGAGTAGATGTATTCCCTTACCACTTCCAATGCCTCGCTACCTATCGTAAACTGTTGTTCTCTTCCGAGACTGTTAAACATTGCTTTAGTTTTCTGCAGATTAATTTTTAGACCCACCCTTCGGCTTTGCCTCTCCAGGTCAGTGAGCGTGCATTGCAGTTGGTCCCCTGAGTTACTAAGCAATGCAATATCATCAGCGAATCGCAAGTTACTAAGGTATTCTCCATGAACTCTTATTCCAAATTCTTCCCAATCTAGGTCTCTGAATACCTCCTGTAAACACGCTGTGAATAGCATTGGAGAGATCGTGTCTCCCTACATGATGCCCTTCTTTATTGGGATTTTGTTGCTTTCTTTATGGAGGACTACGGTGGCTGTGTAGCCGCTATAGATATCTTTCAGTATTTTTACATACGGCTACTTTTTACATATCGCTACTTTGTTAGTTAGTCAGAGACCTCATGTGATAAAGATTCGTCCTTAGGCGTAGTGGCTCTAAACGATCGCCTTCCTTCAATTACTTGAAGTCATGATAAAGCCAAGTGTTTACAACGACCTGGTCATGATGTGCCAGAAGATCCTTATTGGTATACTTAGGCTTAAGAGGAAGCTTTAGCTCGGGCCCAACTCCGATGCGGCCTATTCAAATACATGTAAAACGCAGAAACACTTTTCTGAGATAACCCCTGGACCGATTTTAATGAAATTTGTTGCATTTCAAAGAGAAAGGTGAATTATAGTGACTGCTAGGAACGGAATTTCTATTTAGGGCTTGAATATTGTTTCAAAAATTTTCAAAAATTTGGAAGTCCGAAAAAAATAGAAGCACCAAGTTTACAAATTTTCCTCTGCATCAAAAAAAGATATCGCTGTTTTGTGAACGGCATCCATTAGATCATTGATATCGGACAAATTCGACATGTCAATTTATATCTTACGTGGTTTCGTTACGTTATGTATAAGGGTTCTGAAGAAGCCGTATACGCACAATTATGCATTTGTTGTGATTAATGGGTAACATACCAATTTTGTCCGCCTTAGATGTAGTATTACATGCAATTCACACAATTGTGGTATCATTTTTCGTTGCCGAGTTACAGAGTTGTATACTTGATAATTTCGTTTTCTGAAAATTTGCAATTTTGCCAATTTACAATAAAAAATTAACGACCTAAATTGAAAATTCGAAACCAACAGTCACTAGACTTTGTGTTTTTCTTTTAAATGCAACAAACCTCGTGAAATTTCGTGCAGTGGTTGCCGACAAAAACGAATTCTCCTTTTACGAATTCTTTCTCCTTTTTTTTATTGATTATACAAGGAAACAAACCCCATCCTTTGTTAAAATATATTCCCGAAAAAAACTTTGCGATATACGAAATTGCTTTCCCACTTAATGGTCGTACGAACCGCCAAAGGTAGAGAAAGTCTTGGATAAATCTAGGACTCTACAAAAGAATTCTTCACCAAACCAGCTTTTCGCCAAGTTTTTACAAAGTAGAGATTTAAACTCACTTCATACTTTCAAAATAACGAAAATAAACTAAGTTCTGACTTGAAGCAAGCTAAGCAAGAATATTATACGACGATGTTTTTTGAGAAACATACTCCGGAGCAAATATGGAAAGTTTTCAATAAATTGTGTTCGAAAGCCAATCCATCAATACCAAACGAGACCACGATCGACGGAACGGTTTATAGTGGTGCCACTTTGCCAAGTAAATTTATTGATTACTTTCTAACTGTATGTGCTAATAACTATGTCACCTCTACCGGTCCAGACACTACTCACTATCTGCCTAATTGTTCGGTAATTTCACTCTATCTCGAGACGACGACGCCATATGAGATACAGAAGTATGTGTCAATACTAACGAATAATTCTTCTACTGGAACTCACGATATTAAAGCGGAAGCAGTGAAAACTATAACTAATGTAGTTGCACCCGTCCTGGTGCAAATATGTAGCCTAACGATAGAAAAAGGGATATTTCCGCAGCAGTTAAAAACGGCAAGGGCGTGTGACATTCACAAACGCGGGAATCATGATGATCTTCATAATTACCGCCCCAATCTCAGTTTTATGTTTTTCAACAATTGCAGAATATGTTATCAAGAGTTCGTTAACATGTTACCTCACTAAAACATCAGAAATAATAATTGATCAGTATGGTTTCCAGAAAGGAAAAGGCACTGAAATGGCACTTATCAAAATAAAAGACCATAATATTAGTAATGTTGAAAATAAGTTTATTACACATGGGGACCTAGACTTCAAAAAAGCGTTCGAGTCTATCAAACATGAAATATTATTACTTAAATTACCGATTTGTGGAATAAGAGGCATTGCCCTGGAGCTTATTAATAGCTATTTATTGTCAAGAATATAGTGCAGAGTTGTAAACGGTTTCCATCTGCTTTTGGCACAATATGTACAGGTGTTCCGCAGGGCTCCATTTTAGGGCCCTGACTTTTCTTACTTTAGATTAATGATATCATCAGTGTACCTAGTTCAGCTGATATAGTTCTGTATGCAGATGACACTAACATATTTTTCTCCGGTAATGACTTCTTGAACACTGTAGCAAATGCAAACAAATATTTGTCTGAACTATAATTATGGATACATGCCAATGAGCTTCAACTAAATGTGAAAAAAAAAATTTATGGTGTTTAAACGTAATAATAAAATTCTAACCTTCGAGCCTGTCCTCAGTTTCAGAGAGAAACACATTGAACGTGTGAGGTCTACACGTTTTGTTGGTGTGGTCTTCAGTGAGCAATTAACCTAGACTGAGCATATTAATTACTTGCGTTCCGAAATATCGCGCTTAGTCGGACTAATGCATAAATTAAGGCTTCTTCTACCAACTTCGCTAAAAACACAACTATATTTTACCCTTATCCAGTCACTTCTCTATTACTGCTTATTTGTATGGGGTAGAACAACATCTACAAACCTAAACTCCTTATTTATCTTGCAAAAATTAGAGCAATTGGAGCAATCGTTAATGTTCCCTACACTTCGAGTACAAGAGAATACTGGCGACCACTGGGCTTTCTTAACATCTATACGTTAATAACACTTCGACAGGCAATAGAGGCTCATTGCTTGATCCACGGAAAACTTAATGTTGGATTTTGTTCAGTTGCACGGCATGATGCTCTTTATAAACTGCGATATGTCTCTCGCAGAACTCTTGAGGTTAGAACTAATTTGGGCTTCAGACTTTTGAACATACCATTATAACTTTCTTGAATGAGAACAAAGATGTCAAAACGCTAATACACGGGTTCCGAAGTAAAATGCTTTACAAAAAAAGAGTTATGGATCTATTACTTAGGTCATAAAACATAACTTAGACCTATTTTAGTCTGAACGTGGCAGATTATTTGCAATTGCTAGATTGCTAGATAACCGTGGTTTACTTATTTATTCAGTTTTGTGTGCTCTGTTGTTTCTTTTCACAGCTGTAATTTCAAGAATTACTATGTCGAAACATCTATATACGGTACAGAATTCTGGATGTTCCTTTTTTGTGCGATTTTAATGTTACCTTAGAAGAAAGCTTGTTGTCGTCTCAAATGCACTGTTTGTCACCACCAGGAAGGTAGGCCTCGTCAGGCATACACAGCCTTTAGCCTCCCTCCTGATGTGGCGAGTTATGTTTGGAGGCTGTATATGAAATTGAAAGAGAGAATAACTTGAATACACGTGAAACTGGTAAAAAAAACCATGTATTTAGTAGGAGCACTTGAGCTAAAGCTTCCTTTTAAGATCATAGCATTTTACCTTACCTAACACTTGCACATCCTGCGCTATGCTGGGATCAGAAGAGAGTATGAGATCTATTTCATTTCCTGTTTTTTCATTAGGGCATTTCCGGTCCACTTCTCATTACTGTGCTTCCAGAAGAAGGTATCCATTATTCGGAGTCTCTTTCTTTGCGCGAAATATATGAGCATTTCTCCTTCACTATTTCTTGAATCCATGCCGTATTTCCCAGTTGAGCGCTCCCCCAGCCTGCTTTCTCTCCGCCTGCATTGAAGTCGGTCATAACTACAGTGTACTGGGTTTCCACATTCATTACTACTAATTCAACGATTTCATGAAACTGTTTTATGACTTCAATATCCTTTAATCTATATCTCCTATTTAGCTTTATTACGACGACCGCTAGCATTTAAATAATGCTTTAGAATGCATCACTGTTACCCGCTATGCTCTTATGAACTGCAAAACCTACTCCATATTCTCTCATATTTGGAAGACCTCTATAGCAGAGAACGTGGCCTTTATTCAGCACTTTATAAGCCTCACCAGCACTTCTAACCTCGCTAAGGTCAATGGTATCCCAGGCAATGCCTCATAACCCTCAAAGAGCTTTGCTAAACTGGCCTCACTCGAGAGTTTGCGTGCTAAACGTTGCCAGATTCAGTTTCCGGCCATGTATAAATTACATGGTTGCGCAAAATGAAACCTCGCAGGTATATGAATTCGACTAAGTCTGAAAATTGAGACAAGCTCTTGATATTCAAGTACAACTCTTGCTTGGGCTAGTTGGTTCATGCTTGAATGTGCAAAGAGCAAGGCGCAATAGACCAGGACCGAGGAAGAACACAAACGACAGGACCGGCGCCACTGGAAAGCTGAAACGGCTGTCAAGTTGACGCACAAAATGGCAGGATTGGTGCGAAAGCTTCGTTGAAAGAAACGGCCAGCAGATTGCGAACGTTCTCGAAGCGTTCGAAAATGAAAGGGAGAGAGACCCTCGTTCCAGGTCACGCAACCACGCGTCATCTTCTCCTCACACTACACGCATCTGCTGGTATCATCGCCAATTTGTAGACAATGCAACCAAATGCGTTGCGCCTTGCGCCAATCAGGATAGCACGCCGGCCACGCACTCAAACCTGCCGGTGTGCCACGCCCAACCACACGCCACTTCTCATCTGCTGCCGACTGCGTCAAGAAAGCTCACCCTAATCTGCCTGTCGAAATTGCCCCTTCCAAAAATTCGGTTTTCGAAAAAAATCAGCAGACACCAACTCCGCGCAAGCGTTTGTCTCAGATATCCAGCCAATCTGAATCGAGCTTATTTATAGTCGTGGAGAAAGAGTCAAAAGCCCGCTTCTCGGCGTACACAGTTGCCTAGGCCAGTCCAATTCCGGCGACGCGTGCGGATTTCAAAGGCCACCTTACGTACAATTCCAAAGCCATGAAAGCCATGTGAATTGCAACACATGGCCAACGAACTCTCCCGATGGACATTATCTGCGCCGTACATTTCGTTGGATATTCTTTGTAGCAGACGCGAAGAACGTGATCATCAGAACAGACTTTCTTCGTCCGTTCGATCTTCTTGTAGGTATACGGAAATCACGGCTACGAGATGTTACAACGCACTCCAGCATTCACGGCATCGCAGCCTGAACAGGAAGGATGACATCAGCTACCTTTCGAACGGAATGATCGAATGTTCACCCCGACTTCACAGAATTATTGAAAGACTTTCCCTGCCTCGCATCTCCTGTGTACACCCGACGCACTGTGAACGACCCTGAGAACGACCCAGCTGACGCACTCTCACGTGCACAAATGAGCAATGTCACATTGTTTCCAAATTTGATCAGCTTTAACAAAATGGCATTACAACAAAGGGAGGCTTAAGAGCTCCGAGACCTGAGAAATTCTTCAACGACTCTCGTATTTTAAGACGTTCCCTTTCAAACATACGCAGCTACTCACACGTGACATGCCCACTAGCACACCACGCCCATTTGCACAGAAATACTTTCGATCCTGTGTATTCGACTCTCTCCACAAGCTTTCCCACCCAGGAATCCGCGCAACGCAAGTATTTGTGACCACGCGATACCTGTGGTCAGGCATGAATAAAGACATCCGAAATTAGTCGCGTACGTTCACTCAGTGCCCACGGTGAAAAATACAGCGTCACACTGTGACTCCATTGACAACCTTCCTGCCACCACTCGCCCAGCTCAGAAAAGCTCACATCGACATAATTGGCACTTTGCCACCTTCCCACGACTGTCGTTGCATTCTATCCTTCTCACTGGTTTTCAATGATTCTCTCTCTCCTTGGCGCACATCGTATTTCAGCCACCGCATACCATCCAGCAGCTGACAGCCTGGTTGAGCTAACGCACAGGCAGCTCAAATCTTCTATAAATGCCTACGGAGAATCATGTCGATGAAGCGAAGTGCTGCCAGTTCTTATTCTAGGCATGCGCACAATGATTAAAGGGACGTGAAGGGCGCCAACCCTGAGTTTCTCTCTGGTAGCGCCCTTCGCCTCCCTGGCCAGTTTATAGAAGAGTGCAAAAACGAGAATCAGCTCGACCATCTTCAGTACGTGGCTCGTTTACGTCTATGATGGACAGCCTCAGTCCCACGCAGACTCGAGCGAAGCAGAATACCCTTGTCTACGCGTCCAAAGGCTTGGATAACCGCAGCCACGTTTTACTGCGCCATGATGCTATGAGGAAACTGCTCCAGTCACCACACTATGGCCCATTCAGTGTACTTCGTCGCAGCCCGAAAACTTTCACAATTGAATTTCGTGGACGACCCGAAGTCATCTCCGAAAACATCTCCGTAGAACATCTTGAAGGGGCTCCGTAGACCGACTGTAACCGACGCACGTAGAGCAACAGCCCGACACCGCAACCGAGTGATGCCCAAGGCTCACACTTCCTTCCACCACGCATTCCGGCAGAACTGTGCGTTAACCTGTGCTATTTGGACATCACTGACTGTAACCTATACTTTGGTTGCGAACATCCTTGCCTAATAAGCTCGTCTCTTCGTCTTACGAGTAAGGAGAGAAGTGTGGGAGCGCGCAGTTTCGGTTTAGCGAATTTCGGTTTCGCCGCTGGTGTCTGGCAACCACGACCGGCTTCTGTATTCCACCCGAGACCGCGGGTAAAATAAACATCGGATGATGTTACGCGCGGACGCGGAGAGTGGACTGGATGCTTCCGAGGGAAACAGGCGCACTCATGTGGCCTCTGCTACGCACTCATGTACCTCTACTGTAATAAATAGTTAACCAGTTCAATGTGACCCGATAATCATTCTCTACAAAACTTTGCAGTCTCTCAAGAAATTTGAAAGAGCTTAAAGTGCTTTGGGGGCCTTTATGGTGGCGGTTAGAAGCGATACATGGCACTCATACAATTTTGGGACGTTATGACGTGGCTGCCATGCTTGTTGATGATTACGCATGATGATTTATTAAGGCGATGTAAGTAGCCTTTCGTGTACTAATGCGTAACTTCCTGAATTAACGACGTGCTTCTAGATTAAGCGATATTGATATCTGATTTGGCAACGAGCTTTAAGGCATAGTTATTTTAGCGATCTCCGGATGACGATAGTCGTAGCAATTTGTGTGAGTCAATTTTACACATGGTATGCCAGTAACTACTTAAGGGTCTTCTTTTTTGATGCATAGGGGGATGGAAGGAATTATAAGAGTACTTCTGTATTTTACTACGGTACCAAGGTAGCGAAAAAAGAAAGAGGATTTTATAGATAGTTTGATCACATTATAATACACAAGAGAAATAAATTCAATTCATTAACGCTAAAGGCAATGAAAAATTTAGTTCACATAATGACATGAAACTATGTCGTTTCAGCTTGTCTTACATCACGCAACCAGGGGTTGTACACATGATTCATCGTGGTTAAAACATTTGGGCGTGCGTTGCCAGCCATACGAAACAATTAATGTCATTATTGTCACCTACGCCAACATAAGGAATCTGATGAGGAAGCCCAAACTGCTTTCTCATAAAAGAAATGAAAAATGTGTTGTGGTCATGGGTATCTGCAGGGTTGCGGAGAAAACGCCTAGTGGATGAACGCTGAGCAGGCAAATGAGCTCTGCGGAAATGAGAATACCAGTGGACGTTTTATGAAAGGCAAAACATTGTCAGCCACCTGAGAGTAACATGAATATTTGCTTCTGCCTTGCTGTTTTCCGCAAAGTCTATGTGTTAATACATTCAAGAATAGATTCGCTTCTGTGACCGGCTGCCCCCATGGCTAGTGCATGACTGCTATGTCAAGTTATACAAACTCACCGTGTTCGTAAGAGTGTATGTTTGGTCACCGAGGTCGTACTCCCAGGTCGAGCACTTCACTCGACTATCGTTGAAGATCTTTAGTGAACCGTCTGGAGCTTCTTCATACGCGTACATCTCGCACTGGCTTGGTTGCAGTGAATCTTTTCCTGGAAGAAATAGACCTGCTTTTTAGACTTGACTGCTCGTGGGCCCAATGCATTCAGCATGAAAGGGCGCCATTGCTATTTCCGGTCGCTTCATGCAGCTAAAAACAAACCGCAGGAACAGTTATCTTGCGTAGCATATTGAAACCACACCTAATTTAAAGAGAACTGTAAGGTATTTGTTTCGATGCTCGCTAAAGCGGTCCCTGATGGTGACGAAACCACAGCGCATGCGTGAGGTCCACCCCTCCAAAGCCTTTAAGGAAGAGGGTTCAGCTCGGGAGCTGCTACCTTTAATACATGTGAAGGGGGCAAATAGTTTTTTTTGTCTCCTCCTAGTGCGCTGCACTTAATAAGTTCTGTCGCATTTAAAACAAAAAGCAAACATCTAGTAACTACAGCAAAGCGATTTTTCTCACTTACGCATTTACAAAAAAGTTATGAATTGTTGAAACATTTCCAAAGTTTCAAGTGTCGTGTTTACGAATCTGTAACTGAGTCGTAGAAAAAGATATTGAAATTCTGTTCACTGCACCTAATATACATGTAAAGGGTACACAATTTCACGAAGAAGCCTCTACAAGATATTCCATTAATTTGCGAGGAGTACTTTTGAAGCAACCTTGCAAACATTATGTACAATTTGACGTAAGCTGTAAATTCATACATCACATTTGTCCGCTTGAGATGTTCTAAATGCAGTTGAGAAAACTGCGATGTCTGGTGTTTTTATGCAGAGTGCTTCAACGTTTGGGGGAAATTTCGGATTTTCGGGAACGGCTGTAAAACATTTTCGATCTTAAATTGAAATTTCTCTACCTGAAGCTGCTAGAATTTAACTTATTCTCATAAAAGCAACTAATTATTTTATTCAAATCCATCGTGCGTCTGTCTAGTGATAGTATTTTTTTATCTTACATGTATTTCAGTAGGTATTTGCCTCCAGCTCATCATCATCATTATCAGCCTATTTTATGTTCACTGCAGGACGAAGTCCTGTCTCTGCAATCTCCAATTACCCCTGTCCTGCACCAACTGATTCCAACTAGCGTCTGCGAATTTCTTATTTTAATCTCCCCACCAAGTCTTCTGTTGTCCACGACTGCGCTTCCCTTCTCTTGGCACCCATTCTGTAATTCTAATCGTCCACCGGTTTTCTAACCTACGCATTAAATATCCTGCCTAGCTCCATTTTTTTCTCTTAATGTCAGTTAGAATATCGGCTATCCCCGTTTGCTCTCTGATCCACACCGCTCTCTTCCTCTCTCTTAACGTTATGCCTAACATTCTTCGTGCCATCGCTCTTTGTGCCGTCCGTAACGTGCTTTCGAGCTTCTTTGTAAGTCTCCAAGTTTCTGCCCCGTATGTTACCACTGGTGGAATGCATTGATTGTATACATTTATTTTCAATGATAATGCTAAGCTTCCAGTCAGGATCTCACAATGTCTGCCATATGCGCTCCAACCCATTTTTATTGTTCTGTGAATTCCACTCTGATGATCAGGGTCCCCTGTGAGTAATCGACCAAGTTCAATGTACTCCTTCGCAGAATCTACAGGCTGACTAATGATCCTGAACTCTTGCTCCATTACCCGGCTATTGATCCTTATCTTTGTCTTCTGCATATTCATCTTCATCCCCACTCTTCCACCCTCTATTCAGGTCCTCAATCTTTAGTTGCAACTTTTCCCCAGTGTTGCCAACAGGACAATGTCATCTGCAAATCGAAGGTTGCTCTTCTGGTTGATCTCTGCTGACGCAAATGCCTTTTTGTGATCTATGAAAGCCATATATGGGGGCTGATTGCACTCTGCGGATTTCTGGATTACCTGATTGATCACATGGATGTGATCCATTGTAGAGCATCCCTTCCTGAAGCCAGCCTATTCGCTTGGTAGACTGAAGTCTAGTGCTGCCCTTATTCTATTGGGGATTATATTGGTGAATATTTTATATAATACTGGGAGTAAGCTATTGGGACTATAATTTTTCTATTCTATAAGATCTCCGTTATTGTGGATGAGTATAATGTTGCCATTCTTCCAGTTCTCTGGGAACCTTGCAGTCGATAGACACTTAGTATAAAGGGCCCTCAGTTTTTCAAGCAATATGTCTCCTCCATCTTTAATTGAATCTACTGTTATACATTTTTCCTCCCGCTCTTCCGCTTTTCTCGTCTTGCAAGGCCCTTCTTACTTCATCGCTAGCTATAGGAGGAGCCTCTGTAACCTGTTCTTACCACTTCGAATGGAGGTACGTGGCTGCTCTGGGTACTGTACAGCCCAGTATAGAATTCTTCCGCTGCTTTTACCATATCTTCGAGTTACTGATCATATTACCCTGCCTATCTTTCAGTGCATACATCTAGGTTTGTCCTATGCCACGTTTTCTTCTCACTGATTTCATGCTGCGCCCATTTTTTACTGCTTCCTCAGTCTTTCTCACGTTATAATTTCGAATATCTCGTATTTTCTCCTTCTTGATCAGTTTTACCAGTTCCACGAATTCTATCGGATATCTTGAGTTGGACACTTTCATTCTTTTTCGTTTCGTTATTAGGTCCTTTGTTACTTGGCATAGCTTGCCTACTGCTTGCCTTGGTGCCTTGCCTCCCACTTCAATTGCGGCCTGTGAAGCCAGCATCGTTATGGTTTCATTCGTAATCTCTATGTCATCATCATCATCATCTCGCTCTTCTAAGGCTGCATATTTCCTTGCAAGTAGAAGCCTAAATTTGTCTGATTTTTCCCTTACTGCCACCAAGTTGACCTGTTTCATCCTGACCAATTTTATTCTTTCTCTGTTCAAATTGAGGTGAATGCTAGCCCTCTCTAACCTATGATCACTGAACTTTACCCTACCTAACACTTCTACATCTTGGACTATGCTGTGATAGGTAGAAAGTATGAAATCAACTTCATTTCGTGTTTCACTGTTAGGGTTTTTCCAAGTCCACTTTTTGTTCCTACGCTTCCTGAAGAAGCTGCTCATTTTTCGCAGCTTATTCCTTTCCGCGAATTCTATCAACATCTCTCCTTCAGTGTTCCTAGAATTGACGCCGTAGTTGCCAAGTGCTTGTTCACCAGCCTGATTTTTCCGCACTTTTTCATTGAAGTCGCCATTACTACAGTACACAGAGTTTGTGCTTATCTAAATGCTTATTTAACATCTTCATAAAACTGATCTACTTCGTCATCATCGTGACTGCATGTTGGCGCCTAGGCTTGTACTACTTTTAATCTATACCTCTTATTAAGTTTGGTTACGACTACTGCTACCCTATCATTATTTCAGTAGAATTTGTCAATGTTGCCCGCTATTTTCTTATGGATTAGGAATCGTACTCCGTACTGCTTTTTATCTGGAAGCCCTCTATAATAGAAGACGTGGCCATTTGTGAGCACTGTATAAGCCTCACTAGTTCTTCTGACCTCACTAAGGCAAATGATATCACAAACAATGCTTGATAGTTCTTCAAACAGTCGTGCTAAGCTAGCTTCAGTCGAGAGGGTTCGGGGGCTAAACACTGCAAGGGGCAGTTCCTACCTCAAACTTCCACTTAAAAGCCGCCGCACTAAATCAAGCGCGCACGTGGAAGTTCTGTTTCTTTGTGCCTCCTGTACATCGTCGACAAATACGCAGAACCTGATTTCAGCTGCGATCCACCCAATGACGCCTGAAATAGGCTGTGCGTCCTACCTGGAGAAAATCTTCATCCGGGACATGTGATACGCACGAACCACCGGCGTTTCACTCCGCCCAATCTGGTCTCTGTATTCCTGCTACTTCGCTAGTGGGCCGATTTTGCATTATCGGTAAAATAAACAAATCGATTATTCTTTCCACAATGTTATTTTGTTCTGCGTGAACCACACTGATTGGGCAAACGTTCTACACCAACGGCACTATAGACCCTGCTAAAGTCACCGCTCACAGGCAGTGGGGCTTAGGAGGTTGCTGGCAGTCATCAGCGATTCGGTCGACGGAGCTCGTCCATGGAGCCGTCGGTCCTAAAATGAGCGTGTTTTTCATATTTGAGCACTTGCACGGTTATGTCTCCCTTAAGTAAAAATAGAAGTTCCTTTCGTGTTGCTGTCGCTCAGGAGCCAAGCAAGCAAGCCAAGCGTCGCACACGCCGTCGCTGTGTGCTCTCCCCCTGCGAGAGCGCCAGTGATTTGATTCAGCACTGCTGCTCGGAAAAGGCGCACTTGAGACATCACTTTATTTTAGCAGTCAATATTTTGTGTCAGGAGCCAAGTGCACCCGATATGCCTACAGAGGTAATAGAAGCCGGCGCACCAGCCATGGTAGACATCGGGCTACCGTGAAGACGGCGGCTAAACCTCCGCCGGCTCCGCGGTAGCCAACGTCAGAATTTGATTGAATTTTGTAGGCATGGTTGTTAGTTGGCACTCGCTGCAAAATGGGTCGTAGGCATAATACTACCCCGTCTTTTTTTCACGCTTCCACGGCTTCTCTCCTTGGTATGGGCCTCCAATGGCTTGTGTGGAAGCACCGTAGTGGAAGTGTGTCTAGGGATGAAGCTATCGGGAATAGACCTCAAGTACGTACATTTCGCGATGGCGTAGGCGGGCTTTGTGAATTCTCACTTACTTCACATTAGTTTCTTAGCTGCTAACTTAAAATGTCACCTCGATTTGCATATTACAGCCAGCAGAACGACTAAAATCAATAACACATATTCGGCAGAACTCGGGAAACCTTGTCTTTTTTTTTTTTCGCAGTTCTCCATACAATAATCATGCACTTGCCATATTACACTGAGAAGACCTTTTGCAATCATGCACTTTCCAGATTACACTGCCCAGACTTTTTGCGTTACCAGCCTTTCTATTAGTACGCAATAATGCGTTTACAAGAACAGCCAACGAGGAGACCTTTTACGACTGAACACTTGCATATTGTAAAACACTCGAGATCTCTAGGACTAACGCGCCTACTAGGGTTCGAGCGACAACAAAACGCACCTATAGCACGGAAACACATGAAATGCCGTTCAAATTTTTAGCTATGTCTAAAATATGAAACCACAATTTTACACATTTGCATTCTTCAAATTCTGCGCATAAAGTTAGCATTCTGGATACTTTTGAGTTTCATATAAATCTGCGAGTTAATATGCCCTTCACTGTGGCAGTGGCATGTGTACAGAAGCATCGAGTCTCAAAATTTACTTTCACTGCTCCTATCTCGTTTCTTTGTGCTAAATTAGCCGAAGTCCAGGGACTTCACAGACATTCCTAGGTAGGCTATTCGTCTGCTTTCTTCCAATTTTTCAAATGACGCAATAACACGGTGCCTCCAACGAACAAAAAACAAATTGAACATATCAAGTGCATCGCGAAAAGAATTCCGACTGCAGAAATACAGGTATACGCACGAGCATTAGGGCACTGCGCCTTCCCTAACAATTGCGATAAGCAAGGCTTTCACTAATTCCCCGATTAAACGAGAGTTAGATTCCTATACATAGAGGGCCCCAACTTTATTTTATTCGTGTTAAATGTGCACAGCCATATGATGCACATTTTAAAACGTTGTGCTGTCGACTTCTTGATATTTAACTGCAACAATGCGAACATTGGCGCCAGTTGGCACAAATGCATTATGAATTTAGGGTGACGCAAAAGACAGGCATCGCATGCGACAGACATGCGATATCTGTCGCATGCGGTGTCTGTCTTCTTGATCCTAGTCTATTTAGCTACCCTAATGTCTTAACGATTAGGTTGAAACTCGTGCCTCCCGTGAATGTGCAGAAGCGACAACTAATTAGACTAACAGCGTGCGGGGACAGGAAAAAGAGAATGAACGGATCCATCACTGCCGTTTGTCATTCCGTGTATCCTTTCTCATGCGCTGTTATTCTATTTAGGCATGACATGTGCTAACCAGCCAAAGTTAGCATTCTTTTGATTTGCGCAGGCTTCTCCTCCACTCGTGGAGCTCTGGAGCCAGAAAAAGCGCAGCCGTCAGGACTCACGCTCCTCCCAGGGCACTCCTTCTTCCAGCCACCGTTGGGTCGACCAGTTTGCTAGCTGCGAAGGTCTTGCACACCAGTGCTTCAGGTGTGGCGCGGTGAAGGTTGGCGCCATGGCATGGTAGGCTGCGGGGAAACCTCGCAAGAAGCAAAAAGCCATCACGGAGTAGTGCCATGGGCCGAATTTCTTGAACACGTCGTCGGTGCCAACCATCTGTCAAGGACAAAGTCGGCTGCTTTACGTATCATCGTTGAGAAATCAACAGGAACGGGCAAGGATAGGCCAAGAATGAAGGGGATAAAAAACCTGCGGTGTTTCGGAAAATATTGGCCGACCTTTACCTGCAGGTGCGTAATTATTTCATGGCCGCGATTCAGGTGAAGATGCAATGTAGGCACAGGAGAACATCAGTAATTCCACCTGTTTTCCAAGATATTCCCGTCTAACTGGCGCGAATGAAAAAAAAATCCTAATGTAGACGTCTATGAGACAAAAAGAATTTGTCATTCGGGATGAGCTTGTCAGGTTCTGTTTTACTCAAGTAATTTCGAAGAATACTCTTGATAGTCTAACTTTCCTATAATGAAACATCGGCTCATATCTTTGTCCAAGTCAAACCAATTTTTAGACCTGCAGGCCACACAGCGTAAAGCCTACCCTTCCCATACTTACAAATAGCTGTTGCATCCTTCCCAGGAGCCATTTCCAGCAAGCCCTGACACTTGATATATGATTAGTTAAGACGGCGTGCCAACGGCAAAGAGCGCTTATAAAAGGCTCTTTGCCTTTTCGGTCAGAGTTATGCTCAGAGTCAGAGATATAATTCGGCCAGAGTTATGCTTTAAGCCGCAGGTTCTGCTCGCTTACGTTATAGGCTATTCGAGGCGCCGATTGCCACAGTGAAAGATAAAGCAACTACTGGCATTTATCGCTTGGATCAAGTTTAATCTCTCCTTTTCTGCAGGAGCAATGATCCTCAATAAAAACGAGCGCAAGCTTCATGAGGCGTTAAAATGTTGCAGTGTTAAAAAAAACGATGAACTGGCGCATTAGCAAAGCGACATTACTGTGGTAATTGTAATCAGCACCACGTGTTACGTTGGCGACACGGGTAAGGCAAAATATTTTTTTCATGGACGTGAAGGTGAGTCGCGCCAACTTAAATGTTGTCGTTTGATGAGCATAATATCGTAATATAATCAGTGAATAATAAAAAAATGAATTGCTTTTACTATGGAAACATGTACAACTAGGGTGGCCTGCGCGCCTTAGTACACTGACGGGAGCACATGGAAAATTTCCTAGCATAGAAGGATGCAGCCTTTTGCTGGTAGACTCTGTCAATAGATATGTGTACGCGTCACTTATCCTAATATCGTTCGATGCGCGCTATAGTACTTGACGTATACGTTGTGTTGTTCGTTCAAATAGTGTTATTGTATTTCGAATGTGCATACCTGGCTGACACCGAGTTGACGGAGAGCAAAATCAGATCATGTACATTGTTATCAAGCAGGAGTAATTTTTTACGGAAATTCTGAATTCATATTTTCACACTCTTAAATTGCATGCATACCGGTTTACCTGTCCTTTAGAATGATGCAATATGGTCTTCTATACCAATAAAGAAGTACCTGGTGAAAGATACAATTAAAGCGAGATGTTCGATTATCATCAAGCGTACGTTTCTTCCAGTTATATAGAGAAAACAACGTGAATTACTTTTCTTGTAATGCTGGAATACAGGGGGCACAGGTAGAGGCACAGGCAGCACGGCCGCGCCTTTTACCGCTGTGTTCAGCCAGAGCACAGGCAACCTAACTGGAAAAAAAAAACGTGTCTTTTAATGCAGGCATAAAGGCGAAATATATCGGGTATGTCACAGTTTTGATTAGACATTATTCAAGCTTATATTTTTGACGACAGCAGTTGGCGAACACTAAAATCGTTTTATCCTCTTCAGGATGAACACAGAGTCGCAAAGCGCTGCTATGGCTGCTGCTTTAATTTGTGCGTAAAACATGTCAGTGTAACGGTTACAGTGATATGCGTGCGTTCCAGTAAAATGCTATTTATCAACGCTTTATCAACACGTATGCAGCCGCGGATGCTGGCTAGGTGGCTAGAGAGAATTCTGGCTAGGTTTACTTCGTAGGAAAAGGATAGCAAGAAAAAAATACCTTTCTCGTGTCTCTCCCATGTGGCGATTCATCTATTCCAGCGCGCACAATCACTTAACCTTATCCGCAGCTTGTAGCTTCTTCTAAATTGAAGGTGCTCCAAGCACTTAATTCGCATTATGAATGAACCAATTAAGGCGTAACTCACGGCCACAGGATATGTTTTGCAGCAGTCTTGTAGGGACGAGCTGTAAACTTACGGGTATAACACAGTGGTGGACGCACGACCTGCCATAAAGATTGCCAACTTCTAAACACTCTCTGCTCGTGCACAGCAGCTGAGATCAGCAAAAGGTTTGTGTTGTCTGTGTTGCACCCTGCGGCCAACCGCACGGCACCGAAAGAAACCTCTTTGTGCACACAGACTACTTGGCGAAAGTCCGTGAAGATAACACCGCTCCACTGTGGATTGTACCTGCGGCGGCGGGCTCTTCTTCATCGATATCTATTGTGCAATCAGCTACAAGTGCAGTTTCCCGTAGCGTTTAGTTTTTATTCTGCTGCGGTGGCTGAAGACATTAATCGGTTTGGAGTGTGCAGTATGGCTGATGGGAGCGGATACATTTGCAAGGATATCTTATGACTGTGATTCTTGGGCGATAAACGTCGTTGCTACGGCAAAAATTTTGAGGGATTGTACGGAAGAAACAAAGATAGATTCCGTAGGAATCATCCACAATGATTTCAATGAAAGCGAATAGCCCGAACAAACGAGTGAGGGAGCGAACGGCCGAACTTTATCCTTCACGGGTACTACCGTCGACAATTACAGACCTCTGGCCAACTAAGAAAATGACCCGCAGACAGAAAACAACCTATTCTCTTTGGAAGAAGTCAAATTATAATCTTTGCTTGCTGAAGAGCTGAACATCTCTAAGCAACCGTTTGTCGCTAAATTACACGATAGATGGAAATTTTGCTGTGCTAGGACGCCAGTAACAAGTTCACAATAAAACATCAGTAACCAGACGAGAAGGTTGGTGTAATTCCTAGATATTTTTCTGCCACAAGTCTTCCGCAGCATTCCTTTGCTCGCATGAGAGTACTGTTGAACACGGAAACGAATTCTGCGTAAATCAGCAAAACGGAGAAAGATTCGTGCGGGAGTAAATTGGCAAGCCTATAGGGACTTAAACGCGAAAACGTAATAAGAGAAATAGGCACAACGACCGTTGGAAAAATTAAATCAAGAAAAGTAGCATCTCTCGGTCAGAGTGGTGGCTACGAAGTCGAATTAAATTGAGATCAGTGACCTGGAAAAGTGGCTCAAATTTTCTTGGACCAAGAAACCTGCTCTGCCTATGCCAACTGATACAACGGACACCACCAATTACTAGAGACTTTTAGCGTGCCCGGTATTCGGGTACACGCAAGCGGGCAGTCGTCTTACAGAATAAGGGAAGGCGCAAACGTGAATAACTTGCACGGTGCAGCCACCTCATGGCACAAAGCTCGATGAGACAAACACCGAGCGAATATTGCTGTAACCAAGTGTGTTCTAATTATGAGAAAATGAGACCGCAGTGAGACTACGCAATTGTAGCAATTGCCAAAAAGGAAACCCATACGGGTTCCCGTCCCCTGCTAGACGCCTGGTTAGCTCAGATGGTACAGCGGCTGCACCGGAAACGCGCTGGTCCCTGGTTCGAGTCCCGGTCCAGGACAAATTTTTCCTCAAATGAGAGGGAGCGAATATTGCATGCACTTGCGAATATTGCAAGCGCTGGCTTGTACGCACGAGTTTATTGCGTCGTTTGGGGCATGCGTACTTGTCTAAGGGTTAGAGTGTTAAGCTTCTCTGCGGCGGGGCCAAGTTAGAGAGCCACCACCGGACCTCTTTATTTCTATAATGTATTTTTAGTGGCCTCTAGCGACATCTATTTCCCCGGGTATGCATAAATGAGCTGCAACTGAGAAACCGCAAAGGGGGGGCGAACATTCACAGCAAGCTAGCACTTACAAAAAAAAAAACGAAAACGCTTCGTGTACTGTATCTGTACTACCCCTACAAATGTTACACAAATAATCACACTGCAAGAAGCATACTATTTAAAGGACACAGATTCTTTAACGACCCTCTCTATGCCTGCTAGATCTAACTAAAAAAAAAGAAGCGCCATATTTAGGTGCATGGTATAAAGGCGAAGCACATCAGGTATGTTCGAATTTTTATGAAATATTATTCCTGCTTATGGTTTTTTTAGATAACCACTGCTACGGAAACAGAAAATGTTTCTGCCCTCTTCGAGTTGAAGATAGCGTTTTGATTTATGTGTAAAGCGCCACAGGACTACTCGCGCGTAACCTTTTTGTATTCCGTGGGCAATCTTTTAGGCTTGGCAAAAACTGTTTTTGTACCACGTATTTAGTAAAAGAAAGCTCGAATGGGATTTTTTCAGGATGACCTACAACTTTCTCATTCATCATTTCGCTCCGAATGTAATATTTTACCAGTTGAATAATTCTTAATGACGAAGTATGTAATTAGGCGAAATACAAAAACAGCCTGACTTGCTCCAAGCTGTGGCAAAGGAAATTGGGATAATTCTGTCCACCTACGTGGCACTTCCATGTATGAAAATTTTGGAAAAAAGTACAAAGGGGACCCATATACGTAAGCTTATAAAGCTAACAAATAAACGAAGCTTCGCATGGTTGTGGTCAGCGAAAATCCAACCCCTTGAATTTCCGCTCTTCGCGTTATTTACCTAAATAAGTGGTTACTTAGAAGACGACTTTCGTACGAAAGTATCTTTGTTTTCCATAAGTTTTGCCCTTAGGCCGGCCTGCAAGGTGCGTTACCTTACTAAATAAATTAAACCAATTTTTGTATTTCTACGAGCCAAAACGATGACCTGATTATCAACTACGCCGTAGGGGGGGGGGGATTAATCTTGACCACCAGGGAATCTTTACTGTTCACCCGACTCAGAGCACACAAGCGTACATATTACAGCCATATCTTTTCTGGCCTCACGCCCCTCGTAGTTCTCATGTCGGCCGGCGTCCGTAAACGCTCCAAATGCGGTTTGCGGGTCCCTGAAGAAATGAAGAAAAAAATGTTGGCTATGCCGTAATCGATAGTAGATGTAAGCATGAAATGGCTACCGGCAAAGCAGATCGGTTGGATATGATACTAGCCACAATCTTAAAAAGAGCCTACTGCACGTTCGCAACGGCCCATCCCACCACACCACACCGCACCACGCCATACTGAGCACTGGCCAATAGGGACGCAATAGTTTTCTGTCACAGACCTCAATGCAATTCTTGTCTCGGTCAAACAGCCATCCGCGGTGCGGCGAACGCTACCGGCGCTGCCGGCGCACCGGACACACCGTGGTCTTCATGGACGGCTGGCGTTGAAAAGAGCACAGACAACTCCGTCTCAGCGCTAAAACATGATAATCAAGTGCATAGTGCCCTGCATCTGCCTTGTGAACGTCACTACTGGAAATGGCAAATAAAGCTTCAGCTTACTAGAAGTTACAGCTTGAGGGATATTGTGAACAAATATTTGAAGAGCTCTGAAGCAATATTTTTTGCAACTTATTTAGGAGAGAGAGAGAGAGAAGTTTAATGATACGAAATGCTGAGAGATCGGCCTGAGGTATATTCCTCTAGCCAGCTACTCGGCATTGGGGGAAGGGGAAGAGGGAAAGAAAGAGGGAAGAGGTGCATGCTGGGTGACGATGTCGATAGAAGGAAGATGTAGAACATATCGCAAGCAATTTGGCATGCACAAAGTCTGCAACCCAGGCCCGTAGTTTTTAAAAAGTTCAGTAATGCCTGAATGGCCTTGAAACTCGGTTGAGCATCTTTTAGGAAGTATCTAGTGTATGTAATGTGGTCTTGACTGTTTGCCCGGGTCATCTAGTTTTCTTCTCGCAAATTGCTCGGATGTTCCCGTTGGAGTGCCCGGATAACGGCTCCGGCTTTTGGCTCAAGGTCATTTGCAGGTAGCCGACGACGGTAGCTAAAAGCATTTCATCCATAAAAAAATTGCGCAGTGCCTCTAGTGGATTCCAACTTCGATATAAAAAGAACCTCTTAAAAAGAACCTCTTATGCCCTCAGTCGATGCTGCCGAGGAGAAAAAATAAAGTTCCTGAGCACGGTCACGGCCGTCAGTTTTCAACTATAAAGGAGCACCAACGTCAAAGAAATTAAATGAAGCCAGTGGTAAAATACGAAAACCAGGATACAAAAAAGGGGAAGAAACAGCCTTATCTCTCACTTCACTACCGAAGGACGGGACCTCGACGACGAATGGAGTCCTCTTCTCAAATTCACTTCATTTCTGGCCAAAATGCTGAGGACCGTAGAGAAAACGCCTTCGCATGGCTCGAAGTGGTCCGCGGCCCATTTTAACAGGTAGTGGCAAAGCAGAAGGTGCAGCGTTGACTATTCAGTGGTTTCATAAACCCCCAACAACACCATGTGAGATACATAATACACATATATAGAATAATACAAGTGACACAGAATGCCACTATAGCACGTATAGAATTCTCTTCTGGAATAATCCAACTGAAATGGAGCTTCCACGAAAAGTTGTAAGGTGATTAGATCTCTAGTTAACATTAATGAAAGAAAAAGTGGTCCTGAGTGATTTGGGGATGAGAATGGGGTGTGTGATCATCATAATTTATTGTGAGTACCGCTCTGGACCTACAAGATTTGTTCGACGTAATTTAGAGGTTAAATCGCATTCCATGTTGTTGTACTCAGTTATCATCATCATCGTCGTCGTCGTCACATACAGTTGGCGCAGTTGCACATTACTACTGGTACATGCGCAGTATCCCAAAATGTAACGTAAGTAGTGGCCCCAGGGGCACATATCGTGTGGCACATTCTCACTGGCACTTATATTAAGATTACTATCCCCGGAATCGGCCCGCGAAGAGGCTATAAACATACATACCACGCGCGGAAAAGTGGCGGTAACTCGCCAAGAAAGCTTCCGTCTTGGGTCATTCCACGCGAAACGTCCGAAAGCCTAAAAGGGACCATAGCCGATTCTCTTGGAAAACGTTGGGCAAATTGGCGAGTATGTGAATGAGGTTTCACCAAAGTCTTTTTCAAGAAAAACAGTTTTCGTTTGGTGCCGTAAGCGCTGTTTGAAATTTCTGCGAAAAGGGAAATGTTTGCAGGTCAATTTTTTAAATCAAGTGTGAAATTAGGTACAATCATAATTCTGATTTGATAAAATTCGGCTGGTATTGTTCTTTGACGCCATAGCTGAACAGATTTATGAATTTTCCGCGTTTAATTGGCTCAGTAAAAAATAAAAGAATTATGCGGTACGAAAATTATGTTCCATAATGTCATTATTGTTTGAGCCGCAATATTTCTTTACTGTTTTCTTCTTTGCCATAATTTATGCTCAAAATAATGTTCGACTACGATATCAAGTACTATTCCAGAAAATTGCTTCCGAATGTGGCAGAAAGTCACTTTTTGACCAAGATCAGGCATAAATGAAGCATCAAGGCCCCGCACGTGAAATAGGTCATTATACGCACCAACCTTTCATCTCTTGATGTAGTCATTTTCCTTCGAGTAAATTTTATTTGAGGAGAGAGAAAAAGAATTGAAATTCACAGCCAGTCTCACCGCTAGGCACTCCCGAACTGCGGCATCAGTGCAAAACACGCGCGGATGTCAACTAAGTTATTGCCATGCTTATAAACTCTTCATGCATAAAATATGGTACCATGCTTTTTTTATTTGTAGTAAATGCTAGTAAAGTGTCCTTTTACACGGTTTCAATGTTGATGCCCCTGCAACTACGTTTTGATTTGTTTGAAGAAAACAAGTCATGGCTGCTTCTAGGTCGCCGTCAGGACCGGATAATTCTCTGACACAACATATTGCGCATTGCGGTGATCATTTGTTTTGTAAGTACTACAGATCAGCAGATTACGAGTTATGGGAGAGCCGGAATCACCGACACTCCGCGCCATCCACGGCATGGGAGACAAATGTGAAGAAATTTCCAATTTGCAGTTTACATACCCGGCTATGAGTGTGCGTGCACCTCATCAAGCGCCATTTACGTTCTGGTGTGAATCAGCAGAGAAGAAATGACCGTGGGATGGCTCTGCCTCCGCATGCCACCGAATGAGTATAAGCTTGCCGCTATCGGCCACTGCAAGAAGCTCACAGCTGTGCCGCGTTCGCCAACCGATCGTCCAGGGACTCCTAATTAGAAGTGGTGAACTGACGAACAATCGCCGTTCGCGATGTATTTGTACTGACGCCAAGCGACACAGCAGTCCATCGTTTGCCAAGTAGCCATATTGAATATGCGGGAAAGAAAAGTAGCGGGCGTCGCATGTACGTTTCACTGTGAAGCCGCAGTTTTTAAGTGCCTGCTGGTAAGATTGGTTGGGAGTTCGAAATCTTGTCAACGTTGCCAGCCCTACAAATGATGTCGAAAAGTTTTTTAACGCCTCAAACAAAATTTACTCCATATAACATTTTTAGATAAAAGGCTATAATGTTCGTGTGCATATTAAGCAATCCCGCGTGTTTTCTCTTTTTTTTTAGTGCTTTAATGCATAATTTAAATCTGAACATCGCCAAAAAGTTACTTTTCCCCAAATTTAGAAGTAACTTCGAAAATCACTTAATTTCATTATGGACTATAGTTAGGGGAAAAATAGTGAAAAAAAAAATTTGCGGCTGAAACAGTAGCGATGTTTATTTAACTTATTTCTGAAAATGCAGATATTTCCGCTTTTTATATGAGCCAATTAAACGCGGAAGATTAATAAATGTGTTCAGCGGTGACGTAAAATGATAGAACCATGCCAGTAGAATATCGTTACGTAGGAAGACGCAGACGAAAGGATATATACAAGTATATTTACAAGGGAATACGCCGCACATGGCCAAGAGGCAACAGCCCGTGCTAGCCTCCAATCGTCGTCGTCGTCTTCTCACTGCTCGCCTCTTCGTCATTGTAAACACTGTTCCGTAGCACTACCCCCGGCAGCAAAAGCGCCGTCCCGGAGCGACTAAAGGCCGGACTGGGAAGCAGTGTAGTAGGCCTTGAGCCTACTAACGTGCACGACGTCACTAGATGCCAGAGTAGAGGACGAGGTTGAACACACAGGAGCGATTTCGTACGTCACAGGCGTCACATGGCGCAGCACGCGGCAGGGCCCTGTGTATCGCGAAATGAGCTTTTCTGAAAGTCTGACGTGACGAGAGGGCGCCACAGGAGCACGAGCGCACCAGACGAAAACTGTACGTCACGGCGGCGGGCGTCCTACTGACGCTGCTGAGTGGTTTGCGAGGCCGTCAGTCGAGCACGGGCAAGCTGGCGTGCATCGTCGGCGAGGGCGATGGCGTTGCGCGCATACTCGGTTGTTGAGATCGCAGCAGGAGGAAGTGCCGTGTCAAGGGGCAAAGTCGGTGGGCGACCGTGCAGTAGGTAAAATGGAGAAAATCCGGCGGTGTCGTGCCGGGAAGAATTCTACGCAAGTGTGACGTAAGGAAGGGCAATGTCCAAGTCGTGGTGGTCCTTGGAAACTTACTTGGAGAGCATATCGGTAAGAGTACGGTTTAACCGCTCTGACAGGCCATTGGCTTGAGGATGGTATGAGGTAGTCAGCTTGTGTTGAGTGGAGCAGGAACGCACAATGTTGGCGATAACTTTCGAGAGGAAGTTACGACCATGGTCAGTAAGCAGCTGTCGCGGGGCGCCATGAAGTAATGTCACGCAAGAGAAAGCCCGCGACGTCAGTGGCGCAACTGGTAGGGAGAGCCCGCGTGATAGCATATCGGGTGGCGTAATCAGATGCGACGGCAACCCATTTGTTCCCAGAGGATGACGTGGGAAAGGGACCGAGGAGGTCTAATCCAACACGAAAAAACGGTTCCACAGGGACGGTGATCGGCGGGAGATGACAGGCAGGTAGCACCTAAGGTGTCTTCCGACGCTGGCAGGGATCACAGGCAGCAACATAGCGTCAGACGGAGCGAGCGAGACCAGGCCAATAGAAGCGGCGGCGGACGCGGTCGTACGTGCGGGTTACCCCAAGATGTCCTGCAGTGGGTGCGTTATGCATTTCAAAGAGTCTGTCGTAGATATTTTGGCACCACAAGAAGAAGATCAGATCCGTCGCACAGGAAGTTCCTTCGGTACAGAATGCCGCCCTGAAGGACATATCGGCGAACGGATGCGTCCGTATTTGTAGAGCGCAGACGCTCGATGAGTGCTCGCAGCGATAGGTCTCGGTACTACTCATCGGCGATGTTAGCCAAGGCAGACACAGAGAAAACGCCGTTGGCGGTACTACTATTGGCGTTGTCAGGCTCGTCTACCGGGTAGCGAGACAGGCAGTCTGCGTCCTTGTGTAGTCAGCCAGATTTGTAGGTGACAGCATAAGAATATTCTTGGAGGCATAAGGCCCAGCGACCAAGTCTTCCTGTAGGATCTTTCAATGAGCATAGCCAGCAAAGCGCGTGATGGTATGTGACAACATAAAAGGGTCGGCCATATAAGTATGGGCGGAACTTCGCAACCGCCCAAACTAGGGCTAGACACTCACGCTCAGTGATGGAATAGTTGCGCTCCGAGCGTGAGAGGGGCCTGCTGGCGTAAGCGATAACGCGGTCGTTGCCAAGCTGGCGTTGGGCCAGTACTGCGCTAATTCCGTGACCGCTGGCATCAGTACGGACTTCACTAGTAGCAGAAGGATCGAAATGGGCTAGAACGGGAGGCGTTGTGAGAAGGTCGATTAGATGCGGGAATGCAGAGGGCTCGTTATCGCCCCACTGGAAAGGGGCGTCTTTTTTCAAAAGCTCGGTTAGTGGTCGTGCGATGGCCGCGAAATTTTTCACGAAATGGCTGAAGTACGGACAAAGGCCGATGAAGCTCGCACATCCTTGGCACATTTCGCAACAGGGAAGTGCGTAACAGCATGGATCTTGCCTGGGTCCGGTTGCACTCCGTTCGCGTCAACGAAATGCCCAAGGACGGTAATCTGGCGACGGCCGAATTGGCACTTCGATGCGTTGAGTTGCAGACCGGCTCGACGAAAAACGTCCAGGACTGCTGAGAGGCGCTCGAGGTGGGTAGCGGACGTTGGGGAGAATACTATAACGTCGTCCAAGTAGCACAGGCACGTGGACCATTTGAAACCGTGAAGAAGGGAGTCCATCATGCTTTCAAAAGTGGACAGAAGCGTGACATAGACCGAACGGCATCACTTTGAATTGATAAAGACCGTCGGGTGTTACAAAAGCAGTCTTCTCGCGGTTGAGATCGTCCACGGCAATCTGGCAGTAGCCGGAGGGAAGGTCAATAGAGTAGAAATAGCGACCACCGTAAAGGCTGTCAAGGGCGTCATCAATCCGAGGTAGGGGATACACGTCCTTTTTGGTAACCCTGTCAAGGTGCCGATAATCTACGCAAGAGCGCCATGAGCCATCCTTCTTTCTTACCAGTACAACAGGTGACGCCCATGGACTGCATGACGGTTCAATAATGTTCTTGGCAATCATTTTGTGAACTTCTGCGTGAATAACTTGACGTTCAGCTGGTGACACTCGATACGGGCGGCGATTAATAGGAGGGACATCGCCGGTATTAATTCGATGCTTGACAGCTGCAGTTTGGGCCAAAGGACGATCGTTAAAGTAAAAAATATCGTGGTAGGAAAAGAGAACGCGGTAGAGCTCACGGGCAAACTGCTGGTCAATACGTAAGCTTTTGGCGAGTTCCAGGCAGCGGCACTCTTCTATAACTGCATCCACCATCGCGACGTTGTTGAATACGAGCAAGTTGAAGGCATCATTGGCTATGCGTTTGAGGATGTGGGAGACCTTGTCGGATTCAGTCATGTGTGCGTCAACTTTGCGGCACAGAGCCAAGAGGTCCTGAATGTACTTGACGTAGGGCTCCGTTGAGGTCTGCACGCGGCCGGATAACGCCTTCTGCGCGGCAAGTTGGTGACCGTATGGGTTGCCGAACAAGTCTCGGAGCTTTTGCTGAAGCGAATCCCAACTTGTGATCTCATCTTCGTGCGTCCGAAACCAAACTCGAGGTGTGCCACTGAGGTAAAAGACTACGTTGGCGAGCATAATAGTAGGGTCCCACCGGTTATTGCGGCTGACGTGTTCGTACAGGCTGATCCAGTCATCGACGTCTTCCCCATCTTTGCCCGAGAATACGCCAGGATCACGGGGAGCGGGGAGAGTGATGTAGGTCGTCGAAGTGGCAGCAAATGTCGGAGCCGGCGGAGTCGAGTTGTCGTCGCCGGGAGCCATGAAGGAAGGCTCGACGTACCGTCCACTGCGGAGCTCCGTGACGAGGTACAGGGAACGTCCACATCCACCAGATATGTTACGTAGAAAGACGCAGAGGAAAGGCTATATATAAGTATACTTACAAGGGAATACGCCGCACTTGGCCAAGAGACCACAGCCCGCGCTAGCCTCCAATCGTCTGTCGTCGTCTGCTCACTGCTCGCCTCTTCGTCATTGTAAACACTGTTCCGTAGCAATATTCTAAAATACGATTTATCAGTGTACCTAGTTTGACACTTGAATAAAGAAAGTTTAGTTCAATCTATATTTCTTTATGGCGGAAAGTTCAAACAGCGCTTACGTCACCTAAAAAAAAATTTACAAGAATAATACATTGGCGAAACCTTGCTCACGCGATTACCAACAAGCCCAATTCTTTCAAAGAGATTCAGCAATGCTCACTTTTGGGGTTTGGTACGTTTCGCGTGGAACGACCCTCTTCAATAATGTGGCGGACTCGACCCTAGTTGACATCTACGTACTGCGAAGCACTGCGTGAATTTTTACGGAAAGCAGCACGTTGATCAACTGTGCCGAACAGTCTAGTGCGGTCACCCTTCTGCAAGGTGTCGGATGCTAATCAACGGGATTCGGGTTGAGGTAAGACGTTCGCTGATCTGCTTCGGCGGGGACTTGTGCTTGATCTACAAGCTGTTCGAGCGCTAGTGGCATGGTATCTTCTGATTACTCAGGCTAGTTCGGCAGTTAGAGTACATCGCATACTCTCCCGGGAACTGTGGTAGGTGAATCGGCGCACCTCTCTTCCACAGGGTGAACCGAGGCAAACTAGAGCCTGTCGCACACGTCACAGGAGGCCCCCGAATGGGTGTCTTAAGAAGTACTTGTGTAAGTACCGTTTGGTGTTGCGCATCTGCTGTAGGCGTGGAGCACGGACTTCAGGCGTTCTCACTACAAAGCAACGTCGTGCGGCTTAGGCGAGCATACGTTGGCATTCCTCGAATTCAGCAGCTTCTTCGGGCGTGGCAGTTTGCTGGAAGTTTCCACGTGCTTACTCGGCGAGAATCATGGTGGCCCGATGCCGCCTACGTGCCTCAAGTTGTGGGGCCCGAACTGCCCGAGAGGCGTTTTGTCGCTTTGCCATTTGGCAGTGTTTTAAGATGTCGACAGGAAACCGAAATAAACTCGAGCTGGTGGGCCACGCCGGGATACAACGTCACCTGCAGGCCTTCTCCCTCCCCTCCCCCCCCCCCCCTTTTGGTTGCCGGAAAGCCATGTCGCCAGAACCAAACGAAATTGCCGTGGAGCTAAAGAAATCTGGAGCGGGGGGATGTCGGCAAGCCCGTGAGTTAATTTTGCCTAGTGCAAGGACAAGGCGGGAGCAGAAAATTTTCGCGTAGGTTGTTTCGTCCGCAAAATGTCCATTCACCCGGCAAAAGATCAGAGGCGCGAATGGCATCCAGATTTGTACATGCAAGAGAGAAAGAGAGAGCGATTGTTGAGAGGAAGAGCTGCTATTCTCTGCAGCCGTTGAAAGATTGCAATGCAGTGTGCCCTTAGGAATCACGGCTCAGCGATGAGAGCAAGGGGACAAGGAGGCAAATATCGGCGCACGGCTTGGTAAATTGGGGGAGGTGGGGTTAAGTCGTGTGTCCCATTGAAATGCTTCGACAGTGGCCTATGAACAATGACGGGGACATGCATATCTCACTCTATTCATGATGTACCATGGGCACAAGGACCTACCCTCTCAGTTAGCTGGCATTTACTTATAATGTATAATCTGTCTGTACTTGAACAATATGACGCAAGCACCGAACTTTCTGCTGGGTCAGCGCCGTACCGGTGACAGTTGGCACAAGAGCACAATGCACCCTCCATAGTAAGCGGCCCCTGCTAGGACTGGCACTCCTGAATGACACACGCCCTGTCAGAGTTGCCTGCTTGACCATACTTACAGAAACGGTTTGAATAAGAACATGTGCAGGAGTTAAGTGCGGCATGTGCGATGCGCTTTGCTTTTGATGGGAAACGTTTTCAAAATGCATCAGACGGTGTCGCTTGCTAAAACTGCAAGCCACGAAAACGTATGGCATTATTGCTTATATCGTTGCAACCGGACCACCCACGCGCCTCCAGTATTGTTGTGTAGGGGAAAGAAGCCATTACTTGATCATGCATGTGCAACGTGCAATCTTTGCGGCGTTGTCACACATGTGGCAATCGGAAGTATACTTACCTTGTCGCTCTTCGTTCACTGAGGTACAGCTCCGCAGTACGCCTGTCGATCCGAACAGCAGTGGTCAATTTTTGCAGAGCCCACTTTGCCATAATACGTATAACCACAAAAATCAAACCCGTGCTGATCAGGAGTTATCAATGAAGTATTATTTCCATTTTATGCAAAAACTGAGGAAGGCAAGAAAAAAGCCGGGTCGTGGCACTGCTTGGCAATTCTCACCATCCCTTTATTCAGCCGAGTGCACAAATAATAATCCAGCCATTTTTCAGCAAAACGAAAGTTTACACGTTTGAGAGAAAAGGATGTCTCACACGCAAAAAAACTATGTCCCTGCAACAGATCGTATAGAGGAGTTCATGAATTTTGTCAAATGTATGTTAGCATTGATGGTACTTTAATTGATCTTCGACAGCTGCAATATAAATTTGTCACGGTTTCTTGTTAAATTGGAGGTTTGGCAAGGTACCATCGTTATAAACCCTACAAGTGACAACCGCAGGGCTTGCTGGTGGCTATGGTGTTGCGCTGCTAAGCACCAGGTGGCGGGATAAAATCCAGCCCATAACGGTCGCCTTCAGATGTGGGCGAAATGTGAAAACACCGTGTACTTAGATTTAGGTGCACGTTAATAAACCCCAAATAGGTGGTCAAAGTTATTCCGGAGTGCCCCACTACTGCGTGCCCCATAATCAGAACATGCTAGTGCCACGTAAAACCCAATAACTTTATTTTAATTATCCCTATAAGTGTTTAACTTATTGAAGAAATTTAACGCTTGCTCGGTTATCGCGCCCCCACCTTACATGGCGTTAAGACACTCGCACAGCAAGACCAGGCGATAGCAATTCGCGGCCGCATTCGAACACGGTGCACTGACTACTGGCACTAGTTGTATATTAAGTTAAGTATGCAAGCTTTGTAACCATGCAGTTCCATATAATTACTAGAGGTTTTGTGTCGCTAGCGTTTCTTCGAGCTACAAGCGGGCCGGTTCAGCCAGCGTAGGAACAATGGTAGTAATTGCATCTGCCTGAACTACGTACTTCTTGCTTCGAATCATTGTGACTTTGTAGACTCGTCATTTTAAGCAGAATGCTGCGTAATAAATCATTACATAAAAATTATTAAAAATTTGTGAGGGCAGGATACGAACGTAGGACCCCTAGTACAGAAGCACGATGTTGAAACTATCACGCCACGGGCGCATGCATCGGCAAGCGGCATAAAACGCCCTTATGAATTTCTCGTGGGCAAGGCAGTATCTTGAGACACTTGCGCCGTTTCGATTTGGCCACCTCTACAAAAAAAAAAAAAATATTGCGGGGTTTCATGTGCCAAAAACCAAGATCTTATCATGAGGCACGCCGTTGTGGGGGACTCCGGAAATTCGGACCACCTCGCGTTCTTTAACGGGCATCTAAACCTAAGTACACGATTGTTTTCGCATTTTGGTCCCATCGAAAGGCGGCTGCCGTGGCCTGCATTCGATCCCGCCACCTCGTGCTTAGCAGCCCAACACCATAGCAGTGGCCGTGACATAGTCACTGAGCTACCGCGGCGGTTTCGGCCACGTCGATAAGCTGAAGCGTTGCAATTAGTAGCGATTCTGCGTGTTTGCAGAGCCTTCTTCACCTAGAAAAAGTAGAGATTGCTCTGAAATTTACCACAATGGAGGCAGATGAAACTTAATCAACAAAGCCACAAGAACGTCTGAATACACAAGCGCGAAGATCATACAATTCCATCCACTACTACAGTGCACTAGAAGGGGGTAGTGTGTTCAGTGGTGGCATGCATTGCCGTGAGGCCGAAAGTGTGTAAAGGTCCGGTACTTGGGTGCCAGCCCACGCTACAGCAGCGCCGCCAACGCATAGGGATTCCTTCTGTTGTCGGATGCGCTGGTCGTGCGCCGCTATCGTGTGCGTCCAACTTTCTTTTCTTAGTGATTTTTTAAAGTTGGTTTTGTGGAAACGACGTATTCGTTTAAAATAAAGGCTTGCTTTTTTTATGAGGTCTTCTTGTTTACAGTACACACAGTGATGGTCTCCGCAATATAAAGACCTGAATACAATATAAAGTAACGAATTGTTTTATTTAGCCAACATTGAAATAAGTAATGTAAGTGAAACTGACAATTATTGAGTAATTAATTCCAAGGCAATCAATTCATCAACGAATAAGTTAATTAGTTCATGCTAAGTGTGTTGGTTTGAATTACTCATATTACCTGATTATTTGAGTAATTAGGTACATCTTCATTTTGCTATTAATTACATTTGCTATCTCCAATAGAGTCTTGATCCTGGGAGTTTGAGAAATCAAGTGGCCAGTCACTTTACAGAACGTCTATGCATTGCTTGAGTGATAGCTGGATGAGACGGAGTAGATTTTTATTTATAAGTTGTTTCCTTATGTGACAAGCGATTGCAAGAATCGCATGTGCATTTTCACAGTTCTTGATTTTCTGCAGCCTAAGGCTGTATAAGCAACAATTGCGGCTTCTACGGCTAACTATTATATAACACCAATATCAAGAAAGGGGCTGACAGATGGAATAGCGCACTGTGGTATAAAGTTTGTAAACAGGGATAACGTGTCTCAGAAAGGCTCGCCAACGTTTCGATGGCAGGACCTATCTTCGTCAAAGGCGGCCTCGTCATCCTCGGCATGTTAGTTTTAAAGGGTCAGCGCAGTGACGTCACGTGCGCTCGTCGTCGGTGGCGGCTGGTTATAAAGGGAGAGACTTCAGAGGTAATGAGCGCTGTCGTCCGACATCTGTGAGCTCCGTTCCCAAGACGAGGGGACAAGAGCGGGGAGCGGGAAATCGGGAAGAAAAGAAAAAGAAAGAAAAGGAGAGAGAAAAAAACGGGGGAGGGAAGACACCAAGAGGGGAAGAAGGGGGAGGAGAAAGAACAAGAAAAAAAAAGAAGGGGGCATGGGAGGGCGTTGGGGAAGCGAGAGGTTAGGGAGCATTCAGAGGTGTCGTTGGCGGCATCTGTTTGTGGCATTAGAAGAGCCGATTAGGCGGTAAGTGCGCGAGTAACACAACAGGCAAAAAAAGCGTTGAAAGCGTAACTTTAGTAGCATAAAAGCAATGCTTCGAGTAATTTTGAAGTAGTTAAGATGGCGACAAGGAGTCTGGGATGCAATGTGTGGCGTATCTGGAAGGCAGCGGCATGGTCTTTCAAGGGCCGTTAGCCCCAACAGCTCAACGTAGGTGTCGTTACGGCCGTATACAGAATTGGCGATATCCTGTGTGGCTAAGGCACCGAAAAAGGTAAATGACGTATGGGACTTCTGAATGCGCTGTTGAGAGTGTTTCAAAAAACATGTAATAGAAAACAGACCAAAAAAGGAGGGGGGAACCGAAATTGGAATAACAAATAGGAGGGTGACGTGCGCAGAAGCGGGCGGGGGCCGCTGTACATAGGAAAAGGGGGACGTGCAGTTGATATGAACGTAAAAACATGAAACAGTATATTAAAATTAAAGTAATTAAAGTAAAAAGTAAATTTTGGAAATGGAGGAATAGGTGAGGGTAAGAATTAAGGTTAGCTGGTGGCATAATGTGTTTTGTGTCTTGGTTGATGATATGAGAATTTCAGATTTAAGTTACTGCTTTTACAGATTCTAAATTGCCACGTGCCAAATTAATTCCCATCGGGTGTAGGCAGTTAAACTTGTGTATGAGGTATGATTCGCTATATTTCCTTTCGCGAGGCGAACGGAAATTTGTTTGTAGTATATAGATCCTTGCTTTGTCAAATATGTGACCTTGTTCATTAAAGTGGCTGGCTACTGTTTTAAGTAAATTGTGTTTTGTGTCCGCGCGGTGACCGTTGAGTCTTGTATGAATTTGTTGTCCAGTCTCACCTATGTGTTGTTTGCTACAAGTGGCACATTCGAGACAGTAGACTACGTTGCTTGATGTGCAGGTGAAAGCCGAAGTTACCTTGTGTGCGTAATTTGACGCTGTACTCTTTACTGCAGTGGTAGATTGAATATGTTTGCATGTAGATCACCTGGGACGGCCACAGGGACCGGTTCCCAGCTTCGTCTTTTTTCTTAGTTTGGCATGCACAAAAATATGTTTAAAATTAGTGTTGCGTCTGTAGGCTACTGTGGGCGGGTCGGGAAAAATCTTATTAAGTTTCTAGTTGCTTGTGAGAATTGGGTAGTATTTACTGAGAATGTTATTCACGTTTGGGAGTGCGTTTGAGAATTTAGTATAAGAGGCGTTGTTCTTCTTGTGATCCTCGGGCGGGGCTTGAGGACTTCGGCTCGATTAAGTTTGGTTGCAGCAGTGTTGGCTTTTTGAAGGTCACTGTTTGGATGGTTGCTGTTTGGTAGGGTTTCTTTAAGGTGATCGAGTCTATCTATGTAGTCTTGATTTTCAACGCAAATGCGACGTAGTCGTGTGGCTTGGCCTTTAAAGATGTCTTGTTTGCAATGTCTGGGATGGTGGCTCGTATATTCCAGCCACTGTTTTGTCGAAAGGTTTCCTATACAGAGTTGTCTTAAGCGCCCCATTGTCAATGTATATTGTTGTGTCCAGGAAGTTTATGCGCTCAGTGGAGGATTCTGATGTGAATGTTATTGTTGGATGAAAAGAGTTTAGAAATGCTATATATTTATATAGCCTGTCTTGACCATGTCCCCATATTATGAATACGTCGTCTATGTATCGTAGGTATGTGTGCGGCTTGTCAGTGCAGCGCGATAGGAAATCGGTTTCTAGAATCCCCATAAATGTGTTCGCGTAGGTTGGGGCAAAAGGCGTACCCATGCTTGTACCATGTACATGTAGGTAGTAACTCTCCTCAAATTTGAAGTAGTTATGTGTTAGAACTAATTCAAGGAGAGACAAGTAGACTTCAGTAGAGTGTTGTGCATTGTGTTTAGACAGCGTTTGTTTTATCGAAAATAAACCATCAGGGATTGACATGTTGGTGTTCACGGCCGTGACGTCTAGTGTGGCGAGAATTATGTTGTGGGGTAGTGTACATTTAGTATTAATGTGCTCCATGACTCTCAGCAGGTGGGGCGTATCTTGTACAAATGACGGAAGTGCTTTTGGCAAGTCACCAAGGAAGTGATTGAGGAATGTGGAGATGCTCTCTGTTGGGGTGTTGTTGTTTGATACTATCGGGCGACCTGGCATAATAGTGGTGTTTAGTTCAGTGGATGGAATTTTATGAATTTTTGGGAGGAGGTAGAAACGTCCGGCAGTTTTGCTGCTAGTTTTAAGAAATTTGTATTCTGACGTTGTTATCAATTCATCAGTCGAAAGGGATTTCAGCCTGTTGGTAATTGTCACTGTGTAGGATAATGTCGGATCGTTATCTAGCTTACGGTAATGTTCTGGTTTGTTTAGTTGTCTGTAAGCCTCGTGCTTGTATTTTTTTACTGGCTAAATAACAATACTTCCGCCCTTATCTGCCTCCTTAATAACAATGTCATTCTGGCAACTAAGATTTGAAATGATATGACTCTCCGACGCACTTATGTTTTTATGTCGCTTAGATGTCTTGGATTGACTTATAATTTCTTTACTGACAGTTTTAAGATATATGCCAAGTTCTATGGCTTGTTCTGATTCGGGAGTACAAGTGGATCAGGTGTCGTCCCGGTGTCTGGTGTGTCTTCAAAAAAGTGTCTTATCCGCATTCGTCGGGAAAATTCTGAGAGGTCCTTGTGAAGCTCGAATTCATTTATTGTGTTGTTCGTAGGACAAAAGTTTAGGCCCTTGCCGAGTACGCCTATTTCTTTTTTACTTAATATTTTTGATATGTCTACAACATTGGAGAGGTTTAATTTTAGGGAAGTTTCCGTCACGTCTGGAACTGCTAAATTCGAGGTCCCTCTTGTCGGCGTGTGGTGACTGTTTGCCTGGAAGGTTGCTTTTTCATTAAAGTTTCCCTTTTTCCTTTGTTTTGCAACCAATATCTAGACTGTTTTCCGTCGTAACGCTCTAAATATTTTTTCTCATCTGGTGTCAGAGCTATGTTCAGAAGTCTGTGCCTAAAACTATCGATTTGTTCTTCGCAGTGTTCCTTGAGCATATTCAAAAGAGAAGGCGAGGTACTGTGCAATGTTGTTTGCCAGTTTGCACGATGGTGTGGTGGGAGTCTTCCTAGAGCTGGTACAGCCTTAAGTGTTGGACCTTTAGGGATTATATTTTTCTCTGTGCAAATTGTGTAAGTTTTCAGATGGGAGGTGTAGCTCGAATGTTTTTTGGTAAGTTTTCTAGCCTGTAGGAATTCGGTGCTTCTTGGCAGAGAAGAGTTATTAATCTGGTTTGTCTGTCATTTACTCACTGTACTACTACCCATCAGTGTACTACTACAACTACTACTACTGCTACTATTACTACAGTCACTGTACTACTACCCATAATTCCCATGCTAGCTGAACGATTGCAGCGCCAGAGTGCTCCTTAGTAAATATCGTCGAAAACTTTGTGTTTGTAACGAGCAAATTGACCTCGCGTGCATTATTTTCGTATCCTTACACAGAGGAAAGAAGCCATGGGTATCTCATGTATGCGTCGCGCACACAGATGGCGCCGTTGTCGCGCTAGCGCATGACGCAATCGGATCTAAATTACTCCTCACGCGCGCCGTTATGAGAGGCATACCTCGGAAGTACGTTTTTCTATCCGTGCAGGAAAGATCGCGCTCGAGGGAGCTCACCTAAGCCATAGCAGGCTTAAACCAGTGCTCATCAGAAGTTATAAGGCCAACAAGTGCGCAGTCTTTTGCAGAAATTTCATGCTTCCATGATTATGGCACTCCTGTCTTCATCACGCAAGGTCCACAAATAGCGTTTAGTGACTCGGCCAACGAGACGAAGAGGTATACAGCCCGTTTGGCAATGGCGGAGCGCGTCCATCTCCACGGTGAGCGCATGCGCAAGATATTGAAGCAAACGCAAAAGCAACAACCATCTACGAGTGCGCCAGGCTCGAGAGGCGCACGCCAGGTAGTCGCCGGGGCCACCAGGGGTGGGGGGGGGGGGGGGACGTTGAAAAGTAATTTCTTTACCCTGTTGCCCAAATCCCCTCTATAACACAAACGGGCCCACTACGAATAGGGAGCGAACACGCTTGCAAAATCAAGACGTAAGACGCCAGCCAGCTGCACCATCAGTTATGCATGTAAGATTTCCAATGCGTAAATAAATCTAGAATGTGCATCTGGTTACGTCATACCTGCACCCTAGTGCCCTAGTACCTTAGCACATACAAGAAGTTTCACTTACGTGAGTCCAGGTGCAGCCTCGGTGCGCCAGAGAAAGCGCAGTATAACGGCGTAGGTCGTCAGCACGCGCGAAGTATTGTCGGGTGTTTATCGGTGCGAACGATGGCACCTCACGGGTCACAAAGGCCTTAAGGGTGTAGCAGACGACGCTTACTCTGAAGAGTAATACCCACGACGCACGGGCACTCCAAAATCGTATAAGTAAAGGACATCTACCGGAAAGGCGTTCACACCAAGTTACACACGACAAAGGATCGCCTTTCTGGAAAAGAACCCTTGCGGAAAGGAAGATACGCAAACTACTGAAGGGTCGCAAAGCCCTGTGCGCAGCTGATCAACAACAGAAAAGTTGTCGGAACACTTGCAACTTTTGATGATAATTTTATTGCTTCCAAAAATGTTTCTTAGAGTTAGCATACGCCCAACTTGTCTCGCAGTAAGCTTGTATTGCCTCTACAGTTTAAAACGCGTGCAACTGGCCCTGTCGCCGAGGTGCAGCTTCGTTGGCTTGTTTGTTCGGTCATCCGTCGGCGCAGCAAACTCTGCCATGTAGCTAGGACCCGTCAAATCTGGCCCCAGCAGCAGGCACTCACAAGAAGCCGAGTGGACAGAGAAAACAACATGAACGCTCACCAGCTTATCGGAAGATAATTTGGAAGCACGGCGTTGCTATAAGTACAACGGTACAATTTTAGAAAAGGTTCGGAGAGCGTGGCGAGCTCGGACCATCTGTACTATTTCTTAGCGTTTTGTCAGTTTCTGTTGCAAGAATCAGCGCCTATTGCTTTTATTCATCTTATTTATTACGTACTGCCAGCGTTGTACGTAAGCAACTACGTGTAATTATTGACTCGTTACCAGCAACGTTTCAGGTAATTTTTTAATTTAGGATATTTTATTTAGTTGGTAACGTTCTTTATAATTTAATTACTTTTTTCGGTAGCCAATTACACGTAACTCGTTAAATTTTTCACGAACAGGACCTGACAGGCGAGACAGCTTTGAGCACATACATTAGGAGGAAAGGGCACAGTCGAAAGGGATAAAAACAAGTAATTAGGTAAAGGATAAAAACAAGTGGGCCATCCTTCCCACAATCAACGTCCCGCCGCTACGCCTGGATCATCTGAGCATGGCAGGCTTGCAGGTCTGCAAGCTTCTCTTGAAAGCACAACCTTCTGTGTTTTTCTCTTTTATTACGCTTATGTCTGCTGGAAGCGCTTATAGGTGGCCTAAATAGGTGGTAGGAGCTGCTGTTCCATTCTTCTTCACTTAGTGCACTATATGACTTTGCTGATAGAAATATAATTTTTGGCTGCTAGACCCTGATGTTTCTATCTCGTCGATATTACACAACTCATACACACCTATTATTTAGTTGTAACACACGAACACTGTTTATAGGGCTAAATAATATGCAGCATTAAATTACATTACAGCTTTGGACACCATTTCAAGGAACGTGAACGTTCGCTGGCGTCCTTCATACCGATCTAGCCGTTTATGATGAAATGACTAACGAGTGAAGGGCATCAAGAAAAGGTTAACCAGATTTTGGCCGATAACAGCGTTTCTGTGGTTCGATAACAACAGCCACTTTGGTCGTTGCTGCCAGGAGATCGCCTAATGTAATGTTTCAATTATTCCCTGGCCCCGTCAGGAGTGCCTTCTCCTGGCCCCGGCAACGATGAAGCGCTGCGTGCTAGACAACCCAAAACGGAGTATCGGGGCATCAAGTAACCACAATATTTAGAGCGAAACTGATCTACTTTATCATCATCGTGACTGGATGTTGGAGCCTAGGTTTGCAATACTTTTAATCTATACCTCTTATTAGACAGTTTTAGCAGAGCGTTTGCTTGCGCTCCGCTCCGCACACGTCTCACGCGCACCGGTGGCTGCACAGAATGCATTGATTTCGCTTATCTAACAAGAGCGTCTTCCAGAGATGCCACTGACGTGCTCTCAGCTTGGCGGTAAAACGATTACGAAAGCAACTACACGCTCCCTGACGCACCGCTAAATCAGTTTCCTAGCGGAACGTGGCCAGCGTCCCACGTTCCGCTGCCGTTATGGGTGCTGTGCGCACGCGCGTCAGTGTTCCCAGTAGCGTTTTGCTGAGCGGCTGCGTGCCAATTGTGATATTCCGGTCTTAGCGGAGCGGACCGTAAACCCTCTGCTAAAACTCTCTATTAGCTTTGATCACGACTACTGCTACCCTCTCAATAATGCTATAGAATTCATCAATATTGCTGCCATGTCCTTATGGATTAGGAATCCTACCCCGTATTGCTTCTTATCTGGGCGACCTATATAGCAGTGGACATGTCCGTTAGTCAGCACTGTATAAGCTTCTCCAGTTCTAATCTCACCAAGGCCGATGATATCCCAAACAGTGACTTATAGTTCCTCAAAGAATCCTGCTAAGCTAGCCTCATTTGACAGAGTTCGGCTGTTAAATGTTATCAGGATCGGTTTCCATTCGCGGCCTGTGCGGACCCAGAGATTCTTAGCACCCTCTGCTGCGTTACAGGTCTGACCGCCGCCTTGGTTAGGTGCTCTGCAGCTACTGAGGACTGAGGGTCATGGTTTAATTGTAGGAATGATGAGGGAGCTAGTGGCCGAATACTGCACCAGGGAGGCCAATATCTGTTCTAATGAGGAAGTGCCTTTGTTAAAGCATAGTTAGCCGTCCTAATTTGGTTGCACCTGGATTAGTATAGCCCCACTCGCTCTTGGCATCTTTCGCCGGTGTCAGCTGCCACTCCAAGCCTGGAGATGTAGTGCACAGGAAGTGAAAGTCGAGCTCACCATCATCAAAAAAAAAAAAAAAAAAAAGAGAAAGATTTTCTTAAGAGTATTCGAACTTCCGACATAGCTCAGTTAGGTAATCCCGTAGGCGGCGAGGCTACCTTATCGTGGATAAGTCCAGCCCAGAGGGTTTAAATGCCTATGAGATCCGTTGATTTATCCGCCATAAATATAGTTTCAATATACTGACACAATATAGCGTCAATTTTCCGTGGTCCTAACATCGTGGTTCCGAAATCTCACGCATGCATGCGGCCATGAACACGCCTAGGTACACGATATTGAACTTACGCCGGAGAAAAACCTCTGCCAGCTCACGCTATCTCGGATGCCATGGCTGGCTTCAGCTACTTCGTATTCTTGGTCGTAGATGGCGCTAGATCAATAAATTTTACTGCTGAGGAGGCCGCGAAAGCGCTTTTGTGCGTGGCGGGATATATTTTAGCGAAAGTGTAACAATGCCGGTTGGACGTCGATTCACGGCGCGGTCCCGGCAATTTACGCGGGTCCCAGCCAATCAGGACATATGATAAAGTATATTACACCAGTAAATGGCAGAATTAGAGCAAAAAGAGTTAGGAAAAGACGTACAAAGGATAAGAATGGAGAAGGTAAAATTTGTTACATAAATATGCACGGTGGTCGCAAGCAGGATAAGTGGCTGGAAATTGAAACGCAGCCTAATGACGAAGCGATTAGCGGGTACGCCTTGACCAAAAACATCTACAAGATTTGGAGCAGCCGCGTGTTAATGAGAGTTTTGTATGGGACGGGTGCAACAGAATGACTGGGTCAAAGAAAGGCGGAGGCATGTTAATTAGGCGAGATCTGAAGTGGCACAGGATAAGAGTCAAGTAAGGAGAATTATTGGATTAGCGGCACATGACAAGGCAAAAAGACATGGCTGGAAGCAGCTTACCTGTGGACAGGAAGTTATTGCAGAGATAAATATAAGGAATTGATTGATTGCCTAAGAAGCGCTAATAATGAGTTCAAGAAATCGGGCTAGGTAATATCAGTGGGAGATATGGACGCGCACATAGATGAGTTAGACGGATAGGCTGATTGCAACGGTTCTCTAGTGTTCGAGCCATATGATGAACATAACCTTATAGCCGTGAACAGCGAGACTAAGGGTCATGGACAGGTAACCTGACAATGCGGAAACAGGCAGCTATGCATAGCCTATGCCCTAGTCTGAGAAGTGGGTTACGAACAACTAGACCAAATGAGAATAGACGAACATGGAAAAATTGCCTGGGTAACGACCACAGACATTTAACATTAATGTTTCAGATATACACTAAGGCAAAGCACTAACCTATAGCATCTGAATATCGTAAAATGAATGAAGAGCAAATACCAGAGATCTCAGAACACATAGAGAAGAAATGCAGGGTTTTCCTACAGCAGTCTGGAAATACAAGGAAATGATAGACGTTATGCAGCAGAAAATTAGACAGACATGGCAAAAAGAACTGTTGGATTGGAAACCGGAAACCACTTAAGTGGTGGAACAATGAAATAAAGCAAGCTATAGGAGAACGTAAGCAGGCGTCTAGGGACCATCGAGAAGCGAAGAAGTTGGGATTACACGAAGGAGGCGTGCACCTTAGATGGAACAAATACCGAGAACAGAAAATGGTGGCGAATGAGCTCCTCCTTGCAAGAGGAAATTGAATGCGCAAGTGAACGTTGGGCGCATAACCTTCGCGAAAGATACAAACGCAAGCCAAAACGATTCTGGAACCATGTAAGAGCATGTACAGCTCCCACAAAACATTCGCAAATGGTTATAAAGAATGAAGATGGTAACCTCTACCAAGTAGGCGATGCGCTGCGGCGCATCACGGACGTTATTAGGTCTAACTTCGGCACAAAAGAAAGCGTAGTTCAGACTCAAACAGACCCAGCAAGAACCGAGAAGCCTGAGAGGTCAAAATTTAGCACAGAAAGCTTTTATTGGAAAAAAAGGAGAAGAAAATGTCTTTAATAAGACGACAGCAGGACCTGATGAAATCCCACTGCAGCTAATCAATTACCTCGGTTCAAAGAGCAAGCCACTGCTGACTAGTGCCCTAGAGCAAGTGATTATAACGAAGATATTTCAGGCTGCACGGCGCGAAAGCAAGACGAAGCTTATCTACAAAGGCAAAGGTGATAAGGTTAGGACGAGCTCGTACAGAACAGTTACTGTAATGTAGGTGATGTATAGAATGGCAATGCGAGCCATAAAATTTGAACTATGCAAATGGGTGCAGAAAAAATCATGTACCGGGGAACTGCAGAACGGGTTCAGGCCAAGCAGACGCTTAGAGGGTAATATGTCTGTACTAACTCAGTGAATAGAGATTTTAGTAGCTCAGAAAAAGAGCTTTGCCGATAGCATTTCTGGATCTTCAGGTAGCCTTTGACGGTGTAGACAAGATTGTTACGGGATATTCTGAAGCACGAAGGCATATAGGATAATTTTGTTAAGCTGCAGAGGGAATTTTATAGATACAAACGAGTACAAGTTCTATGGGAAGATCGAGAAGGTACTGACTTGGTAGAGAATTCGCCAAGGACTGAAGAAAGGATGTCCTCTTTCTACGTTGACGGCTTAAAGGCAGCTGTAAAACTGCGAATTAGGGTTTGATATATGCTACGTGCGTAATGAACAAATACCTGTAATGCAACCGAAGGTCCCTGGACTGATGTGTGTGGAGTACAACGTACTACTAGCGGACAGTAAAATAGATTTACAGACATTTGCGCATATATTTGGCAACGCAGCTACATATCTAGGCCTCTAGTATAGAACAGAGAAATCGGGAATCGTATTTAATGAAGAGGCGAGTAATTACGGGGTGTCAATTCAGCATCAAGTCACACCTATTTTCAAGGAAGATAAATATTTGGGCGTGTATATAAAGGAAAAAAAAAATACTCAAGCACCCACGAAGAGAATCTGTAAATGAAGTGAAGGTGAAATTCTTTGAATAGAAAGCTGGGCGTGTTATCAAGCCAAATATATGTTCGCAGGATCAATGAAATTTGTTTAGTAATGTTTCTTCTTTTAACGTTCCTGAGGAAAGCCAGTCTGCAGAAGTTGCGGCGCTTTCCTGCAGTGAACGATTTACCGAAGCCACTTATGATTATCGATGATGTTGAGGCATTCTGTGTGATTCGCGGTGGGTGTGACGTTGTCATTCTGCCGGGAAGCGGAAGTCTTTCAAAACCATAGTTTCTTTGCAAAATTGCTAAAAGGAAATTTAGCGCTACGGTCATTCAGCAAACATTGGAATGAAGGGTCTAACCTTCGTGATTACAGCTTGAAACTTTCCTGGGACGTTATTCATTACTCTTTGTATTCCTAAATTCTATATGACTCATAGTCTTTTAAGCACAGCAAGGAAATAAGGCTCGGCGCGCATGCGTATGTATTCCGAATAACGTGATATTGGGCGTGAAAGTGATTCGTTTGCGAGATCGCAAAGCCATTTGAAGCGACAAGCATCAACTTTAGGTAAATATATGTAATTTCCATGCCTCCACACTTCCAGCTCCCGCAGAGTGCCAGAGTCCCCTCTAGTAATCTTTTGAGGAAAACTGTATGCTTGAAGGTAAGGGCGCGTGGGTTGCCGTTTGAATTTTCAGCTGTTTCCACGCATGCATTGGCGTAATAGCTCGTGTACGCGATCGTCACTGCGTGGTCTACGCCCCACGTCTGCCAATTTGAGATGCTCAAAGCTGTTGGGGGCGGGCTTCAACATGCGTACAGCTGCCGCACCAATAGAGCTTTGAGGGGACAGCGAACGGCTAGTAATCGGGCAAAGGAATTTGAGTAGAATGCCGGCAAGTTCCATATGACAGGGCGAACACTTTATCAGAGAAGTGTCTCCATTCCATTGAGTAGCTCCGGTCATAAAAAGCACAATGCAGTGGTGACAGACTCCTCCTTCACGGAAAGCGAAAGTCCTTCCTTGGTGCAGGAAAAGATTAGAAAGTAATCGCTATGAGGCCGGCCGTATTTAAGTGCACACAAAGCGAAATAATTTTCAATTTGTTCATTTTGTTATTCAAGACCTTCTGTACTCAATGCAATAACGGCGAAGAATTGCCAACGCTCGTATCATTATCCAGAACTTATTCAACAATGAGGAATAAGGGAGCCGCAGAGTCTGATAATTTCTTTACGTAAAACGTGACTTTATCGTACAAAGATACACTGCAACATGCTGACGAAAGAATGAGGAATTTTTTTAAACCTAAATACAATAGGTATTATTAAAGAAGGTTAACTAAATAAAAAAAGTTTAGCGTTGTACATACAGAGGACACAGGAATCGTATGATTTACACTGTCACATCGTGACAGTACAGGAAGACATCGACAAAAATAATAAAGCTATGCGGGTGAATATAAGAGGCCATTTAAATACCGCATGTGTTGGAAATGAGCGCGTGTTGTCATCTGTACTTATTGAAGAAGCTCTACAAATCGTTTTTCAAGGAAGCCAAAAAGGAAAAGAAATGCAGCGATAAAAGTTTTGTAGTTATATTATATTGGAGACGGAGGAGATTCTTTTTGCAGTAATGTTGCTGGACAAAAGGGCACTTCGGCATCACTGCAGCCAACCGCACCAACGCGACAGAGTTAATTGCAGAGTTAATGAAGACAACGAAAATGAGGGGGCACAGCAGAGCACTAGGGATGAGGACGCACCAGCCTTTTCTGTTCGTGCTGGTACAGGTGCTATCAGCGTTTATGGGGTGCATGAGAGTGTCTGCAGGTGGCTCATCGTAATCATTTTGGAGTCTCCTGTATTTAGATAGGAGCCCCGAAGCTAAAACCGTCGGTGTAGTCCTCCAGTAGGCATGGCAGAGCAGCAGTGACGGTGTACTTGGGTGATTATGCGGTAGTCATTTCAGTTCTTCTTTGCATAGGTTATCCCTATTCCGTCATTGCACTCTGAGCGAGCGAGTAATGCTAGCCTGCTCCTACTTCCATGTGCATGTGGGCTTTTTAATTCAATTAAATTGTGGGGTTTTACGTACAAAACGCAAACTGTCATATACAAGTCATTGTATTTACAACTACAAGCGTGCACTCTTAAAACAAACCCGTACTGTTAAATGCAAGTAGTTGAAGTACAGCTCACAGAGAAACTTGGCATATTCCGCATCCAAGAACAAACTACGGGAATCAAATGCTGCGCCTTGCGTTATCATCAGTGATTTACTCTCTCCATCAATAACGAGATTTATTATCCTTTAAATGATGCGTAGAAATATGTCGTTCATACTTTTGTTTGCCTGTGTGCTGTTGCGTTTATTGTTGCTTCTTTTTTTCTGATCAAAAGGAATTTTAAGCTGCAATGCACAGTGACATATTTATTGATACATTTCTATTGATGTTCCCTTAAAGGGAAAGGTGATTCATGTTTTGTATTGAGGTGCATTTCTGTAACTTGCATGAAACGTGTATTTCTGCATGCATGTCGGTGTTGACTGGTTTGCGGAAGAAAGTTTGAACTCCCACATTTCTGCAAGAAAGATTTATTATATGTATATTCTTTTACATGAACTATGTTATGTACTTATATGGATGGTTATGTGCTGTATTAATGGACATATTGGTACGGGGTACCATAAAACCGGTAGGGGACACAGACAAGCCGAATTTGTGGCTTTTTGTTTGTACCGCGGTAACTTGTGTCAGTGCGAAATAAAATCAAAACTCCAAACCAATAAATAATTATGAGGCGTGCCGTGCGGGGGACCCCCGGTTAATTCTGGGCCACCTGGGGTTCTCTGACGCCCACCCAATGCACGGTGCGCGGTTCAAGCCCCATTGAAATGTGGTCGCTGCGGCCGGGATTGGATCCTGTGAATGCGCGCTTTGCGGCGCAGCCGCGATGCCACCACGGTGTACCCTCTCACATTATGTGTGATTGTTCTGACCTAAGTGCTAAATTTCAAATTATTGAACGATTGAAGCCTGATTACACGTCCATTAGAGGGGCCCTCAGGCACCCCTCGGGCTACGCGCAATAAATACAGTCGGCGGATAGCATACGCTGCCGGGGACATCTTAACCAAATCTTGCAGTCGTGCGCTGCGCGTGAGGTGACAAGCGGAGCTGGAAGTCTCGTTTTTCCCAAACACCTTCTTTTCAAACAGAGGCACGTTTCGGGGCGGCCAGCGGGGGCCCCTTTACGTCAGTGGGCCGATTGCAATAGAGCGTTGCCGGTGGCCAATATATCTGGCACAAATCGAAAATGGTGTTTGGATCAGTGCACTTCTTCTTGCTGTTACTGTGTGTATGTATTGGTGGAATTTACTAAACAGTCTGTAGTAAGCGAAAATCGGCGCTTTCAATTTCGACAAGAATTACCTGCTGCTTCCGAAGAAGCAGCAGGTAATTCGACGCTCGAATGTGGAAGCCTGCGTAGGAACTATACTTTGGTCATACTCTTTGTCGGTGTCGTATTCGTCGGGTCTCGCTTATTGAGATTAGTTTTGTGCGGAAGTATACACGCGGACAACTTTCTGAGGCTATGAAGGGAAAGCCATGGGCGCATGGCTACTGCACATGTGTTAGCGCGCCAAGTAGTGGGGCAGCGTTTGACAGTGCTTTTGGTTGCTCGGAACAGACGCCGAATCGACGCAGCTTCCACGTGCGACGGTTTTGCGTGGTCCCAGACGTGGAAGGCCAAAGCCGCAAAATAAGTGAACCTTTACCCTCAGTTGTGTATTACGTCTTATTTAACTGTGGCTAATCAGCTGTTATTAGCCTAAACTAACGGGGACTAAAACGCGGGACTCTTTTCAGAGGCGCTCTCACTCGTGCGCGCTTTGCCTCCGTAGCGTTCCCTTCGTAGACAAAGAAAGTTGTCGGCGAGTACAGCGTCGAACCACGCGAAATTTAAGGTCAGACACACGTACGCTTGTAACGGGCTCTCACTCCTGGCCGCTCTTGACTAGACCTGCTACACGGCCTGGAAAACATCGCTTCGTAGTGCGCTATTGATAGCGCTTCAAAACGAGCAGTTTCGATGTGGTGACTATCCATCGGTCAAGCTAGTAGACGACAAAGCTGGTTTGCACCTCGTAGCACGGCCAGACTGGAGCACATGAGTGCGAGCGCGCACACCAGCCTTGTCATACGCACTACGTTTCTCTAATACAGTTGCACGTAGCTGGGTCTGCTGCGTAGCGTAGACGCCGCGGCCAACGCGGTGTGCGCGACGAGCTCGTTGCGGACAACCACGGGGTTTGTTTGGTCTCTGCGAGTGACGTGGCTCTTTCGCCAGGCGCGTGACAAGCTGGCCCGTGCGCCAACATCAGCATGGAACAGATCGTCTACTTTGTAAGTTGTTCACCTGCGTCGCCATCGTGGTCGAAGCTCGTATCGTTTGAAATCTTTTGAACGCGAGTCCGAAATTGATCGCTTTATGAGCAGATATGACCTTACGTTTCCAGCATGACAGGCAGCAGTAGGCCAAGTCGGATGCGAGACTAGGATCGCCTGAACTTGGCCCTTGTATATAGTTTCGCGCGTTCAACGTGGCCTGCACCAGTGCTATGATCAGGTATTGGCGTAAATGTATGCCCGTGGCGAGCACTTTTGTTTTTCGCGAAGGAGAGAATTCAGCACGCTCACTCAAGCGCCAGCCTGCTGCCAACCAGCCAAGCTAGCCCACGATGCAAATCGGCCTAGCGTATCTGGCGTGAGTCCGTGCGTATGTCCGCGTCAGCAGCGCCGAGCGCGGCCCTTCACGCTGACTGCGCTGGACGCTAGGCCAGCTAGCCTGAACAGAACAGAGAACCAGCTCTGGCTAGGAGGCTCTACAGCAGTTTCGGTGTGAAGCTGAAATGTGATGACACCATCCGATAGGGAGGCCGCGGAAAGGGCACCGCATTTTTGACGACAACAGACGCACGCCTGTATGAAACATTAGCTGTAACTCTGTGCTATCGGCCAAGCTCTGGCAACGCTTCCTAGATAGCACAAGGCACTTGATCTGTGATGTCGTGCTACCTGGCCAGTTTGCCATGAAATTAACTAGAGATGCTCCAGAGTAAGCCTCGGTGGTTTTGACGTGACCGCTTTCTTCCGCCGGGCTTGACAGTGGAAATTTAGATCCAAGTTGCATGACATCATAGACCCGAGGCCTGCTATCTAGGACGCACTCGCTATGACCATAGAGTTTCCTTCAATAATTACAAGAGGGAACTCTGGCGCTGCAATCGCTGAGTCACCATGGTAAGGATTGGATGTACATGGATTAGTCTGATCTTCGTGCTTGGGGATACACGCGTTTTTTGGCTTTGTTTATTACGCTTTATATGCCTTCATTGTCGTGAATTTCACAGCAACCTATACTCTTCGAAGTGCAGAAGACGCTGTGAACACGCACAATAGCTACTAATCGCAACACTTCAGCTTGTCGAGGTGGCCAAATGGAAACTCACCAAGCGTCTTAAGGCACTGACTTGCCCGCGATCAATTCCTATGGGCGTTACAAATGGTTTGTCGGTGCATGCGTCCGTGGCATAATGGTTACAACATCGGGCTTCTCTGCTAGAGGTCCTGTGTTCCAATCCTTCCATCGGACAGTCTTTTTAATGAATATTTAACTATTTATGACGCAGCGCATTGTTGAAAATGATGAGCTTATAAAGTCACGAAGCCGTTTGAAGCCGGAAGGACGAAGTTTAGGCAGATCCATGTAATTCCCGTAATTCCCATACTGGCTCAAAGGCCTCCATTCCAGCACAATCTAGCGCCAGATCTCCCTCTAGTAATTATGGTCTGAAACTCTACGGCTCCTAACCATATCCATGTACGTTGGTGAAGTGCATGCGCTCATGCGTTAGAACACCGGCTCGCAGACAGGGGCTCTATTCCCGGCACGCATGGCGGCTGCACGGCCGCCATTATCCGCCAAGTTGACTCTGTGATTGGCTGTCGAGAGGCCGCGTGTTTAGAAATTTGCGGCGGGAAGCGGAAGTTTCGCAAAACGCAATTTTGCGTTTTCATCGACATGACGAAACGTGGAGCGGCAAATTTTATCGAGTAATACTTTGTTCGGGTCTTTGGCAGCATTATTGTGATGCTAGTTCCTCAAAAAGAAAGTGAGCGGTAGGGTGCAATACATCTGCGATTTCGCGAATATGTGGTCGCGGTCGAGCACAGCCGCCATGTGAACTTGCTGATTGGCTGAAAAAATATGCCGTGAGCAGCGCCAAACAAAGAGCCGTGTCGTAAACGTCCGTTTGGCATTGCGTGACGTTGCACTGGGCCACTATTGCAGAGATTTTCCGCCATAATTTGTGGTGCGATGAGCCACGCGAATTAGGCTAATGAGCAGCCATAAACTTACAAAAATGCCTATTAACATTATTTAGAAATCCTACCAACTTTCTATTTACTTTACTTACAGTCTATTTACATTTACGTTCTAGTAACATTTGTTCATACATTGGCAAAATACTTCTTTCTTACTTTTGTTAAAGAATATTTTAAGTACACCGTCAACAGACCTTCTTCTTACTTTCGTATAAAGAATGTTTTAAATACACCGTTAAGGGCTTACTTTTTTACTTTTGTATATATAATATCTTAAATACGCCGTTAGGACTTACTTTTTTACTTTTGTATAAATAATTGCCTAAATACAGCGGTAAACGGCTTCCTTCTTAGTTTTGTATAAAGAATATTTTAAGTACACCGTGAAAAGACTTCCTTCTTACTTATGTATGAAGAATATTTGTTCACATACCGTTAAAAGACTTTCTGCTTACTTTTGTGTAAAGAATATTTTAAGTACACCGTTAAATGCCGTCTTCTAACTTTTGTCTAAATAAGAAATATAATACTCCATCGAAAGGCTTGTTACTTGCGTGTAAAGAAAGGTTTACTATGCCACATCATAATATTTTTTTTCTGAAGGACTTGTATTTATAGTACGCCGACAGCTCGTACTATTAGCCGAAAAATATTTAGAATGGGAAGTAACTCGACAGTTTTTGAGAAATTTTCCTAACACCCAATTTCGTCGATATAGGAAATACTCAGAAATCAAGCTCTGTGTTTTAAATCACAGTTCCAATCCAAGTTGGTGGCGAATTGTTGAGGCAGTGCTACTAATATGTTTCAAGAATTATGTTCGTAACCTGTTAGAACGAATCTTCTTAAAGGTTTTACTGCGCCAAGTAAAGCCTGCGGTGACGTCAGCAGACTTCGAGAAAATTAGCCTGCACTACACCAACTGACCGGTTTCACAATAGCGGAGTACTGCACAGGCGACGCACCAGTCACACAGCTTTGTCCCTGCCTCAGGGCTGGTTAATTGAAGGCCGATTTATGCAAGAGCCAGCCCGCCCACTTGCCGCACACGGGCGGTCGTGCGAAAAACTGCATATTTCGCAGACTGGTGCACAAGTTTCGGTATACACTGGGCTCGCACATGCAGTATAAAGCGAAAAGTGAGTACCAGTCTGCGAAATCTGCAAATTTTCGCCCCACCACATACGTGCGGCAAGCGGGCGGGGTGTGGCATAAATCGGCCCTCACCATGCATTGATAGTGAAGGCCGCCTGATAGCTTTGTAACGACATAATCAGGTCAGTGCACTCCGCGACATAAAAAGTACGCCCTAAGCTGGAACATGTAAGCACGTTAGCGTCATGACATTTCTAAAAAAGAAGGAAAAGAGCCGAAACTTAGAGTAACACGGTGCTGTAAAGTTGCCACTCAAAAATCCAAAAGGCTGCAAAATACAGCTGCTGCTGAGTGAGAGCGAATGTCGATCTGAGAAAGCGCACAGGTCGAAGACAAAGAAAAGCTGAACTCTGTGCAAGTGACACCATTCTGTGAAAAAAGAATGAAATTATCCTTACTGTAAAAAATATAGCGTTGTTCGTGTCCCTATTCGTACACTTTCGTCCCTGCCTCCTACCGACGGCTTCTCCACATTAAAGGAAACTAGTAGGACGTTGCATCAAAGCGAAGGAAAGTAACTATGTTGACTGATCTGCTTTACGGCGATCGCTGCTTGCTGTGAGAATACAGACCGAAAAGCGATAATTATGCACTGTCAATATTCAGTGCTTTCGCTTCATAACACGGCGACAAAGTTCTGAGCTCCGATGAGGTTTTCCGGTGGCCTTACGGCATGCGTAATTATGGCCTACTGCGGCAGCAAGAGCCAGGATATCAAAGGCCATGCTGTGACCGTGCTTTGGGCGCCCTAAAAGCGGTAACGTCATAACCGCCACGCTTTGGACATCAGTTGAACTATAAAAGTACTACAATAACTTTCAATATTGTCTTGCGCTGGGCCCCATGAAGGAAATTTTTGTCTTTAAAAGCGGCAAGTGCTAAAAGATGTTCTTGCGCAACATAAAATAACCACGTATTATACCTTATATCGCATTATTTTTTTCAATTTGCATTATATTTGGAGAAAAAGTCGGGCATCAGAACAATAATTGTTATGAAAAATAAAATTATACAACTCCTAAGTGCACAACAAAATTATGCCAGCTGTCTTGTCAGGTTCTCTTTCAGAATCGACCGTAAGATACATTCCTCCCTCTAAGCGCATTTCCCCAGAAGGAGATGCGCACATAAAGGCTGGCCACGTGTGTCACTACGACACCTGTCACCGAGAGGGGATGAATGTCGTGGTGCCATTCAGCCCTCGCAAGGTAGGAGGCTGTAGGTCGTTCGGCGTAAAGAGAGACTTTAGTTCCACGGTTGTCAAAGCGAAGCGGATTGAAGGAATTTCACATGCCTCTCTCGCGCATGCGCGCAAATTTGACAGGGGTCTGAGTCGACACAAAGAAGCAGACCATCGCAATCGCCATCAGTTTCTTTGCGACGCCGGCGTGGTATGGTCGGAGCGATGTAGGTGGTTCTTAGTGCATTGTAGCACCAATCTAGCTATTTTTGCTGCTGTTTATGCTTATACTGTCCTGTGGCTGATTCGTCCATACAAGCCAACAGACACCGTGCTTGCAAAGCCCACGGCGCTTTCTTCGTTCCGTGTTGCGAGCGTTCTTGCAACTTCTCTGCCAGCTGCGATGCAGTGTCGTGTGAAGTGATTTTCTGTCCGTGTTTTAAAGTGCACACTGCACAAGTAACGAACAGCTGTTCTTCAAGACGCCGAAGTTTTGTCTCTAAATTATAATAAAAGGTATATGATCTTTTCCATCATTTTTCCTGAAGATATTATTTTTATAAAATTTTGATTTGTTTCATATCCCACATTTTGGCAGCTTATTACAAACGCGAATTGAAATGACGCGAAATGCTTCAAGAACGATTTTCTTACATATTTGAACTACGCCGGGTCATGCGGTTCGCTTGAAGTTGCTATAAACATGAAGCGTATAAACACTAAGCTTTCACAGCGGTCGCGATCACCTAATGTGTGGTAAATAATATCTAATCATGAACTCAGTCTTTGCTTTTTCCTACTCCGGCTGTACAGGATGAGAGGTAGTGAAGCTTGAATATAGCTTCACGCCTGCGAGCCTCAATCATTGTTTGTTTTTTGTCTTGCTTCCTTAAAAACACATTTAGTTATCGGACAATAATACACGGCTAACTGCTACTCACTTCCATATTTTTCAGGATACAACGCCCTGAATCGCACAGCAAAAAATTCACAGAAGAAAACGTATCCACGATAGCGAAGGTGCAACGGCAACTAACGCCCAGAAAGCTGAAGCAGCTTGGCCTGACTACACTCTCATTTTTGCTGTTCCCAAGTTTGACTGATTGAATGTAACAAATGAGGCAAACTTCGCAACGTTTCCACTTTGTCACGCCTTTATTTACAGTAGCTACTTTCGAACCCTGTGGCTTCAGCTACACAGCACGTCAAGAGCTTATAATTTATCAATGCTCCAATAAGATCGCATAAACATCCATAAGACACGCCACGTTAATAGGACGCAAAAAAGGAAATAAATAGTTGCGGCACCGAGCTTTACAGAGTAGTATACTGGGTGATTTAAAGCTATACATTTACAGGTCAGTATATATTAGTAATCAGCAGTGAACATGTTTTTGTTCAAACACTGCGACCAATTCTGGTCAATCTTTCTTGAATGTCTAAAGGGAAATGTTGGCAGGAGGTTTTTATATAAATGACAAAGTCATGATGAAAACCTAAGGGACTATTTCTAGAATGGTGGTAGGATGTTGACGAAGTCTAGAGACATGCTTCTATTCTATGTAGGTGGCCAATTGTTGGCAGAATGTTACTAGGGTGTCTGAAGAAGCGCTAGTAAATTTCTAAATAGGATGTTTACATATAATGTGTGAACATGCTTCAATTTAATGAATGTTAATATAGGTCTAAAGAAAAGTGTTTCTAGACAGTTAGTAGGATGTAGACAGACCGCCTATGAAAATGATTGAAAGCAATGTTGGTGGCCAATTGCTTCTAGGGTGTTATTAGGGTGTTGTTATGAAGCCTAAAGGCCGTTGGAACGATTTCTATTAACTGTAAGTAGACTCTAGTTACAATAGTCTAACGACTGCCTAAAAAATGTTGGTATAAATTTTTATAAGGGATATATGTAATGGGGACTGCGAGGCATGCGTATTGCCGCATTTTCGATGCCGTTTGGGGCCATTAAAAAATTTTTTTTCATAACGCGTCCTCATATCATTTGCATAGCTCTGGGGGGCCATCATATTAAAAAAAACAGCACGTTTATATAATGGAATATTGGCTGAACATTACAAACCTTCTGCGACATTTAAAATTTTTCACGGCTGCGTTTGTATTGTAATAAGGAATAATTTCTTTTCGCATCACCAGAAGTTCTGACAACGGCGGCTTTTTAACTTATAAAGAGAAATGCGTTTCCTCACGTTATCCTCACGCGGTGCGAGTATGCGTCGAAGCGAACAAGAGATAGAAGCGCCCGCGCTTGGGTCGCGCGAGCGGATACCTGTGGCGCGGGCAACGTTATCGGCGATGTTGGACCGGTCCTCAGCCAGACGAGTCGGGCTGCTTCGCTTGCGTTTTGCGAGATAGCGATAACGCGGCCTAGAACGTGCGCTCATCACCACTTGTAGGTCACGTGCATTGTCTCAAGGTGAAAAAACAAATGCGTTGGCACCAGTATACGATGACTCATTCCGTCTCTGGGAGACACGCATCTTGGCCAATGCAGCAGACGACTGAAGCAAGAGGCACTTTTGACGGAATTATCGTATGCTTTGAGCAAGCTGCTTTATTTTCACTGAGGAGGAAAACGGTTTTGCTTTATCAAGAACATTAGGTTCAGTGCCCATATGACAGTTCCTGAGGCGAAACAGGAAATTTGCGTCACGTTACGTTAACAAATCGGGGTCATCAGCACCCTTTTTTAATCGTCGCGCCTACGTCACGCCTACGTCACGCCTCGAAGAAAATGGCGGAATGTCCAGACGGCATTGAGGAAGAAAAATATAGGAGGGAGCATTACGTCGCGCAGCCAGGCTTGGCAAGCGAACGCTCCGTGAAGCCGCAGTGGTGGCCCAACACGTGACCACTTGCGTCGAGATCACGGAGCAGGAATCGAGATTTGCCGAGACGCGCTCTAGTATTTACATAACAGCATATAACATAGGGGCCCCCTTCACAACTCCTACGACAGCTATAGGGCCTCATCTTCATACCGTACCCAATGTACTCGTTTTCATGTGATCAATAAAAGAACTTGAATGTGTTTGGTTCCCAGTAGCTATGCCAGTAGTTTTTATTTGGTGTGCGCTAGTTCAGCTGCCCTGCCGCGGCTTGTGCCTCCAGAGCAGGAACACTAAAAGCAACCGCGCACTTGGATGTGCGATCACGTGTTAGGCCACCACGTTTGGCTTAATCGCGTTGCGACATGCTCCTTCCTATCCTTTCCCTTCCTTCATGCCAGAACAGAGCTCAATGAGAGTATCTGGACCTATGTACTTAGAGCGGTGAAATTGATGACGTAAAGTTGCAGCAAGTGCTTCTGAAGCTTTTCCTACCACTCGCTAGGCTGTATGTTATGGCCCTGCTCTTGGCCCGTCAAGTTTAGGCGCTGGTTGGCCAGAGCGTAGGACACCGTCGCACTTTCTCCAGCGTAGCGTAACTACGCTAGACAATGTCCACCGCTTTCGACGCTGCCGACGTACTTCCAAAAGCGAATAGAAAGACGATGTTTTCTTACTCTCATGAATTGCGTGATTGCCGTAGAGTAAGGTGTAATAGGAAATGCGCGATTCATGCCAATTGGTGCGAGAATACACCCACGCGTAGCTTTCTCGTACGCTGTCATCATCATCATCAGCCTGGTTACACCGACTGCAGGGCAAAGGCATCTCCCATACTTCTCCAACCACCCCGGTCATGTACTAATTGTGGCCATGTCGTCCCTGCAAACTTCTTAATCTCCTCCGCCCACCTAACCTTCTGCCGACCCCTGCTACGCTTTCCGCTCCTTGGAATCCGGTCAGTAACCCTTAATGGCCATTGGTTATCTTCCCTCCTCATTACATGTCCTGCCCATACTCATTTCTCTTTCTTGATTTCAACTAAGATGTCATTAACTCGCGTTTGTTCCCTCACCCAATTTGCTCTTTTCTTATCCCTTAATGTTACACCTATCATTCTTCTTTCCATAGCTCGTTGCGTCGTCCTCAACTTAAGTAGAACCCTTTTCGCAAGCCTCGAGGATTCTGCTCCGTACGTGAGTACTGGTAAGACACAGCTGGTTATACACTTTTCTCTTGAGGGATAATGGCAACCTGCTGTTCATGATCGGATAATGCCTGTCAAACGCACCCCAGCCCATTCTTATTCTTCTGATTATTTCAGTCTCATGATCCGGATCCGTGGTCACTACCTGCACTAAGTAGGTGCATTCCCTTACCACTTCCAGTGCCTCGCTACCTATCGTAAACTGCTGTTCTCTTCCGAGACTGTTAAACATTACTTTAGTTTTCTGCAGATTAATTTCTAGACCCACTCTTCTGCTTTGCCTCTCCAGGTCAGTGAGCATGTATTGCAATTGGTCGCCTGAGTTACTAAGCAAGGCCGTATCATCAGCGAATCGCAAGTTACAAAGGTATTCTCCATTAACTCTTATCCCCAATTCTTCCCAATCCAGGTCTCTGAATACCTCTTGTAAACACGCTGTGAGTAGCATTGTATAGTGCACTATAGTGCACGTGCACTGTATAGGGCAGCAAAGGTATAATCGACCTGTGGCGACACGGTGAACTTAACCGTAAGTTAAGGGATAACCTCCGAGTTTGGCCCACCGTAGGCGCCAAAATTTGAAGTAATGGGGTCTGTGTCAACCTCCATGATGACATTTGAACTGCACGCCACGGTGGAGCTCAGTTGGCGAAGCGTTGTACACACGGCCTCGCTCCACTGTAGCCTTGGTAGCGCAAGGTATTAAAAGGAGCTGGAGTACCGCGCTGGTGTTCAAAGGCAATGTTTGATTTCTAGCAGCTCATATCCTACCCGACGCACCGAAGTACTTTTTGCTGCAAAGTATTTCTCACATATTCTATGTTAACTTCAATAGCGTCGCTCAACATTGATAACAAGTGGTTCAAAATCCGTCTAACAGCTAATTAGCATGATTTTTCGATAATTATACGCCTCATCGTTTTTTTTTTCATATTGATCAATCGAACTTACCTGGACAGTGCTTAAGGCGAAAATTACCTATTTATATCCGAAATACGTCCCGCGCTGATTTATTCCCGGGAAATATCGCTCCGCCTAGTTCAACGTCTCCTTAAAGCGCGTTCTTTATACCAAAAACAGGATTTTCTTTCAATCTAAGCTATTTGACAGGCATGAATCCTGCCGCAAGTATGATGACCTAGCCTCTGAAATTAAAAACGGAACATACGTCTTTTTGAATAACATATTCCCTTCCCTTTTAACAAGCCGGCCTAAAACGTTTTGGAGCATTGTTGGTGGATTAATAGCCAATTCTATATGGTTGATTATTATTGGTGGTGCGCTTTTTGCTAGATACCAGTGCCATGTTTTAATAAATTATAATTAGGGTAAATAATATTTTGCAAATTTCTATCGCGAATTTGGAGGATTTAGTTGGCTAATTTTTCGCCTGTGGATTCTGTGCTGATTGACCGACTTTGTGTGTTGGAGTGAGTTAAGAACTTGACGGTTTCTTCGTCATGCGTACCTGATGATATGAATTTGAAGTTTACAAAAAAAAAAACGCTGAAGTATACGGTCCGAATGTACCAATATATTAGCTGAACTTGGTTTCTTTTTTTTTTTTTTTCAATCTGTATCCATAGGCCAGTGACCGAGCCACTGGAAGGTCGGCAAGGCGGTGCCGCTGTATAAATCTGCTCACTCGACACCCCCCCCCCCCCCGTCTTAGAAAAATATAAAATAAATTACAATATGGGTGTTTTGCTTGCCAAAACCGGGATCTGATGATGAGGCACGCCGTATTGGGGAACACCGGTAATGTGGATCAGTTGGAGTTCTTTAACGGGCACCTAAATCTAAGTGCACCGGTGTTTCTGCATTTCGCCCCCATCGAAATGCGGCTGCCGTGGACGGGATTTGATCCCGCGAGCGACACTTTCTTTCAATTATTAATATATATCAGTAACTGGTTACCCTGGCAGGCTATGATAAGAAACGCATCATAAACTCAAACATAGTTTATTTTTGGGAAACCAGTCATTTTTACCAGAGAAAAGTATTGTTTCCGAAAATCATTTTCTTGTAAAGTGCAGTTAATTTGGATTACTAACGACCTTTTCTCTGCTGTTGACAATGGATACCTCATAGACTGCAGGTTTCTCAATTTTTCAAAAGCTTTAGACCTTGTCGCGCTCCAATTGCTACGTTTTAAACTAAATGACTTAAACTTCCACCTTGAAACTTTTAGCTTCGATTGGAAGTTTTTTGCTGGCAACACAACACGCCACCGCCATGATTCCCCTGACTGTTCAGTTCACTCTGGGGTTCCGCACGGTTCAGTTCACGGGCGGCCTCTCGTTTTAATTTGTATAGCCACATACCTGATGTTGTAAAGCCATCTATATAGTGATGAATGCGTAAATTACCATGTAATATCCTCTGACTCAGATTCCTATATACGTCACTCTGAGCTTAACACTGTCACTAGCTGGTGCAACATCTGGCAAATGCATCTCAATTAAAAAAATTAAATTAATAAAAATATTTTAGAGGCACCTGCTGCTAATCCTTCTATCAATAATATTGGTCGTTCAGTGCTAGAAGCAACTTCGTATAAATATCTAGGAGCGCGCATAACCGCCTATGTTTCACGGAAAACTCACATTATGTAGTAAATAAATCTAACAGAATGTTTAGTCACTCACGTCGCAACTTATCGAGAGCAGCATCATCAGTAAAACTAGCACAGTACAAGAACACTTGTACGCTCCAAGCATTTCATTTCATTTCGTTTATTTCATATCAAGATTATACATGTGCGGTGTGGTATCCAAGCAACGGATATGAGATTTATCAAACTGACTCCGTGCAGAACTAAAGTACGTGCTTGCGAGAAATGTATAGCAAGATATAAAAACAACATTTCTGTTCATTTTATTCTATATTTTGCGTTTAACATTGGATATGTTCAATTTGCAAATTTGATGTGTGTTTTCATTGCTGTTTAGATGATGGGGGCTGGGGCTTTGTTAAGCTCCAGTTTTGGACAGCTTTTGCTGCAGCTTCTCAGTCTGTGATTGAAATTAAGATGGAAATGAAACATAATAATAATAATAATAATAATAATAATATAATAATAATAATAATAATTATTATTATTATTATTAATATTATTATTATTATTATTATTATTATTAGGCAGTCCGGTGGAGCGTGTGAGTTGTCATAATCGCTTGTTCTTCTTGTTAGGTCTGCCTACGTCGTAGCACTCGAAAACGGTCGACGTGCCTGGTATATCTACCGCATGAATCGCAAGCACTGCACCATCTGACGTCATCAACCCCCCCCCGGACACCTGCTGAGCTGGCATCGATCAACGAGGGTCCAACGCCGGCCAATCAAAGCATCACACGAAGAACTGGAAACTGTAAAACCGAGCGTTCCCCCGCGATCGGCTGCAGTCCGGCGGAGCGTGTGAGCGTGTCATAATCGCTTGTTCTTCTTGTTAGGTAAGAACAGTTGCCTATGATTCTCGGTTGTTTTCACCTTTCTCCGCCGGACTGACTCGTAGAGCTCGTGAAAGTACCTCGTTTTCTATTATCATTGTACTTAAAGAGTGCATTGCTTGCCACAGTACGTTACCTGATGATGGTCGTTTTATGTCGTGCGCTGAATGTAAACATGACTACCATTTGGGTCAACCTTGTTCAGGCATAGCGCCTAGTACTTTTGTGACCAAGAGCCAAGCTAAGCGAGAAACGTGGGTCTGGAAAACCTGTCGGGCTGGCAGGCAGCGAGACGCTTCAGCGTCGCAGATGGCGTGTAGCCAGACAGGGAACGGCAGTTCTGTAGAGCCATACTTGGCTTCTGAGCTCAGGGAAATAAAAGACAGTATTGCTTCTTGGTAACTCTGCATGCAAAAGTGGATTCCCTGCTTCTGCTGAAAACTGTGTTTACTAAGCTTTCAATGACTGTTGAAAACCTAAAGGAAGCGGTCTCATTTGTGTCGAAACAGTATGACTCAGTACTGGAGGAGATGAAAACTAACAAAGAGCGCAAAAAGGCCCAGGAAGAGGAAATTGTACGCTTGAATGAAGTGGTCAAGGCCCAAGCAATACAGCTTGACCTTCTGCAGGATGTACAGAATGAGAACGAACAGTACAATAGGAAGAACAACTTGAAAATTGAAGGCCTGTGCAGCAAGTGCTGCAACAGCACCTGCTGCACGGCCTGCACGGCCTGCACCTGTTGGCTCGCGTAGCATCCTTCTGCGATTTCGTTCACTAGGGAACATGGAAGCAAAGAGACATCAACGCAATGGAAGTAAGCAACGCTAGGTAAGCTAGCCCCGCTAAGTGTGACATCTTTTACACGCCTTATCTGACGCACAGCTCTCGCGATTACCTTCGCACAGTTATCATGTCACTTCAGCAACACACTTTGCCTGCTGCTGACCTCACGTAGTGCGTCAGAGGATCGTTTTGCTTTTCCAGTTTTATTTTATGCTCTTCAGCTCGCAACAGGTGTGAAATTGGCGAACTGCGAATGCTTATGTTTCGCTTCCCATAACATGTGCGCCCTATTTTTTCGGCCATTACTGAAACACCAACGCTCGAAGAGCGACAGACAGAAGAACGTAAGGCATTTATCGCTGGTGCTCTTTACGCTTTTGTGTCGGTTTTCGTTGTCATGCAGATGTATGTTTCCCTTCCGAAAGGCACAAAGCGGAATATGGAAACTACAAGACTCCGAGCAGACTTGAGGACAAGGGGGGGTCATTAGGTAGAACTTTTGTTTCACGACATCGCGCATCTATGGTATCGTTGCTCAGGAACTAAGATTCCAAACCCCGCGAAAACAGTGGCGTGGAACAATGGGAAGAAGAGAAAATTACCTGAATCACCCACACTACGAGAAAGTGGCATTATAGTGTCTAAATCGCGTGAGCGAACTAACGTTTGTGCCTTCACAAAAGTACACCTGTGACAGTTGAAACCACTCGGCTCCCGTGGACACTGGTAATTTGTAATGGAAACAGCTTTGTCTCTTTACTTTCTCGATGTTATGTGGCTATGGTTCAAAGCTTCCAACTGAGGAAATGTGATGATCTATTTCAGAGTCTGCGTGTTTAAAATGAATGAAAGTACAAGCCCTTAATATTTGTTTTCATCTTCGGCGCTCCACTTCTTTAAGGAATTGCCTAGAAACTGCTCATTTTCGCAACCGAATATCATGGCTCTTGAGGCGTAAGCGTGTTGACAAAGTCCTCCCTCTAATAAAAATACACCAAGCCCACGCACGTACACACCTCTTACAATTTATGTCTGCTTCCTTGACGGTGGCTTCCTGACCACAGCTGCTAAATGCCCTGGGTGCTCACATAGGCGACTTATGCCAGTTGTTGGAGCACTTCGAAAACATCATTTGCCGAAGTTTTTTGAGACACCTAAACATATTATTACAGAAATATTTATAAAGCAGCTCAGAGAAGCTTCATGTGGACGTAAGCATGCAATCTGAGTAATTTTGGAGCACACTAAAAGCTCATGTGTTCTTTATATGAAGCTGATTATCCTATATACTATGTGATACGATGGTGAGAAACTTATTTTATTGCAAGAAGCCGGTTACGTCAGTGTAATGATTTTTTGTTTGATTTGTAAACCTGATAACATGCTGTACATGAAATGAGTGGCACCGTACGACTGTCTGCAATTAGGAATGTTACGACTGGAAGCATTACTAATGATGTAGACGTGCTCGTTTGGCAACAGAATGAAAGTAGACTTGCAGTGGATATAATTAGGTGGTGAGAGGATCAAGAAATGAAATGTTGGCACCATATAAATCAATAAGGCTAATTAAGGAGCATCTCTTGGGACACAGAAAATTATCTGCAATAGGCGTCTTTATGTGCTGATGCGAGCCAGCAAACATTTGTCTCCCGTCAGTGCCATCTGTTCTAGAAAAGTCAAAAAGAAAACGCCATTTCTTCTTTTGCATTACCGCTCAATTAAGCCCCGGCAAATGAACAAATTTCATCCGAAATGCTTTTTTTTGCGTATCTAAACAGCAGACAACGATCGTCCTCTAAGATGCTAATTAGAATAATTTTCGGGATATCCGAGTTTCCGAAGATGCTTTAGTTGTCAGTTTGGTATCACTTTTTATCATGAAAGCATAATATGTTCTGCGCAGTAAGGCAGGGCATGCTAGAGCAGCTGTCTGAAATTTCTTTTGAGCTTTCTTCACTTGGGACTTGCTATAAAGATAAACATACCATCTCGTTTTCTGAATTGATCATAGCTTTGATATCTATTGTTCGTTGTTTCTATGCGGGCAAAGACGCTTCTATTCCAATGCTGTACATGTCAAAATAGAGAACGTTATGACCACTATTGAAACGACACCTGATCAAGCTTGGCAACACATGTCATGTTCCAAAGACGCGTGTCATATTCCCAAACAACCCTGCTTTCCCCCAGAACTTCTCCCTCACAGCAGCTATTGTGCGTGAACGCTTCTGTGTAGCTGAAGTGTCAGTCGTTTTGTGACCACGCCAGGTTTAGATGAAAGCATACCTTAAAGGGCCCTGAAGCATCTCTCGGCCTTGGTGAAATAATATTTTCCATGGGTAGCACACGCTATTGTTAACATCATAGCCAATTTTTGCTGTAGTGCGCGGTGCGAGGAGTTTGCAAGTGGATGGCGAGGTCACCGTTCTCTCAAACACTCTTTTTTCAACAGAAGGCGCTGGCCTCACTCGCTTCTGGACGCTCTATTTTGTCATCGGACACTTTACTACGCCATTCCCTTAGCCGGCTGCTATTTGCCGAGAGCTGACATCCAGGTGCGGTTGGCTACATGACGTAGATACCGCGGCCGCCGCGGGGTGCCGCCACGAGTCCGCTGGCTAAGCTCACTGCGACTCGCTGAGGACAACCGCGTTTCGCTTTTGCTTAACGCATCGTACGCACCGAAGGCGGACGTCCTGGCATCTACGTTAACATCCAAAATGCAATTGTGAGCTAGACTAACACTGACGTTCATATGATGACGTGGTAATGCTAGGCGTAATACTAGGCGTAATGCTAGGCTAGGGTCAATGCTACTTGCCACAAAAAAATCCTAAAGAAGAAGTGAAAGTATGTAACTAACTAAAATTACATTGAAATTGTTCAAGTCGTGACAGTCTCTTGAACTAATTAAATACAACCGATAATATAGTGCTGCCTCGTGAGACTTGACAGAAAATTCTCCTTATATCACTACATTTTACATACAATCAGTCACTGTCACTATAACGCGTATATACTTTTTATTACTTTCGTGTAATAAGAGCGTTGCTGCTTAAAAATAAAAGTTCGTAAACTCCGAATACTATGAACTTTGTGCCTTTGTCTGTTATGTATATTACATGCAGTTTTAAACGGGCATGACAGTGTCAACCATTTCTCAAGTCTGTCAACCGTTTACGACATTTTGCGATGCTCTGGTTCTTATTTTCTGCCTTGAAGTGGACCTTTTAGAACTTGAAAAGAAATAATATTTAAAGAGAAAATTGCAGGAGAAACCATCTCAGGATGGTTTCTGCGATGAATGCGTTAGCTTTGAATCAATGTATTGACACAATGTATTGCCAGCGACGAAATTAATTATGTACGACGCACGTACTTCACCGGGCTTTCGCGCTTCCCTAACAACACTTCGTGCCATCTAGCGCAGCCGCCGCGAAGCTTATGCATGGCGTCTTAATGCATGGCGGGCCGGTGCGTGTGAACGCTGCGCGTCATGGGGCAACCGACCTCCTCTCTCCCGCTTCTTTCTGGACACACTGCGCCAAGTGGCCGCGAGACGTGAAACATGGCGTACCAGCGCCTGCAAATGCTGAGGATTGTCTCCTCACTTGCCGCAGACTCAGTGCCCAAAGTTGGCGAGAGGTCCACTCGAAGAACGGCACGTACCCCAGTGAGCTCGAGGCGCGGCTCACTAAAGCGTTCGCCTGAAAGGCGCTCATTGAAAAGGCGGCGCATACCCAGTGTATCTTTTGCGCAGCCTACTAATGCGTATGCTTGCTGTCCTTGATAAGCCCTTGGAAAAATGTTAAATCTAGTTTTCAGGCCATGCAGACCTTATTTGACTTCAGGAAATCTATCTATCTATCTATCTATCTATCTATCTATCTATCTATCTATCTATCTATCTATCTATCTATCTATCTATCTATCTATCTATCTATCTATCTATCTATCTATCTATCTATCTATCTATCTATCTATGCTTGCATCTATCTATCTATCTATCTATCTATCTATCTATCTATCTATCTATCTATCTATCTATCTATCTATCTATCTATCTATCTATCTATCTATCTATCTATCTATGCTTGTACGTATCTAATCATTTTCCAGCCTACCTGGGCCGCTTGGTATTCTATGACCGAATAGGTAGCGCAGCAGGCTGCTGTGGTGAGGGAACAGGGTTCAAAACCAGCCATCGGACGAATTTGATGATGATGATATGTGGTGTTTTATGGCGCAAGGGCCAGTCATGGCCAAAGAGCACCAAGCAATGTTTTAATGCAATCAGGGATGCAAATAATGACCAATGGCCTCGTGGCTGGCTATAACAATGCAACCTCGATGTATAGGGGCCTAAAAACAGTGGTAAAATAAATACGTATCAATTAAAATTGTTGCAATGATTTTGGGATATGCTATGAATTTAAAACATATGCTCTGATGGAATTAGGGAAGAAAATATATAAATGCCAGTAGCACAATTGCCTCAATGAGGCCCTTAAATGCAAGGGCCTGTAGGCACGTGCTCTACAAAATGCTACTATCGCAGCAGCATCGTCTGGTAAGATGCTGTGCTACGAATCTCCTTCGGCCTATAACTTGGAATAAATTAACATCTTGCAGAAAGACAAAAACTGATTTTCTGTGAAAAAATGGGTCAGCACTAAGAAACATTGCCGGATGAAAAGGAATATCTTGTCGGTAGGCTAGAGGGAAGTGTTTTTTCCTTTCAGTTTGCAATTCTCTACACTCCAACAAGACATGGAGGATTGTTAGTATCTGGCCACATGTACAGCATATGGGTGGTTCACTACCGGTCAAGAGATAAGAGTGCGTGCTATACGTATGACCTATCCTAAGGCGTCAGAAAATGACCTCGATTCGCCGTTTTTTGTTATCGGTGGCAAATTTCCTAATTGTGGCTCGATCAAATGGAGTTTGTTCGAGGTTTCGGTGTCCCACTTAGGTTGCCAATGCCTTCTAAGTTTTTTGCGCACAAATGGCGTTAAGTCGGAGGCAGGGATACCTACGGAACAATTGCCAGCTTTCGTTGCAATGGATGTCGCAATTTCATCAGCAAGCATCTTGCCCTTAATGCCTCTGTGCCCAGGTACCCAACATACTATGACGTGCTGATTACATGTATATGCTGTGCACAGGAGCGAATATAGCTCATTGAGTACAAGATTGTTGTGTTTCTGGAGTGACATTAGATATTTTACGACACTAAGGGAGTCTGTGAATATAATGGCATTTTGCAATTTCATTTTCTTGATATGTTTAACAGCTGTCAGTACAGCATATGCCTCAGCAGTGAATATGCTTGTTTCTGGGTGCAGGACGTTAGAGTCTGAAAATGATGGGCCGACGGCTGCATACGAAACGCCGGCATGCGACTTTGAGGCATCTGTGTAAAATTCCTGCAAGAGTACTTCGACTGAAGTTCAAGAAAGTGCATTTCAATGTGTACCTGGGGAGCGTTCTTCATTATTTCAACGAACGAAGTATCACACTCGACGAGCTGCCATTGCCACGGCGGACATAGCGTGACAGGAGCCATTAGAGGGTTTTCAAAAAGTGGAACATCCATTTCTTGACTGAGTTTCCGTACATGCAGTGAGAAATGTTCTCTAACTGCCGGTCGACTAATAAATAGAGTTGCAGATGTCATGTTGTTTACACTTTGGTACGAGGGATGTTCACGGTTTGCATTTACCTTCAGAAAATACATAAAACTTGAATACGACCTCTGAAGATGAAGCGACCACTCATTAGCTTCAACGTAAAGATTCTCCAGAGGACTTGTCCTGAAGGCACCGGTCGCCAGACGGATACCTTGGTGATGTACAGGATCCAGCATCTTCAATGCACTCGGGCTATCCGATTGATAAACTAGTGCCCCATAGTCTAAGCGTATTCGAATGAGGCTCTTGTAAAGGTTCATTATGCATCTCTTATCACTACTCCATGTTGTGTGTGACAAAATGTTACCAATGTTCATGGTTTTTAGGCATTTCTTTCTGAGGTACTTCAGGTGTGAAATAAAGGTTAATTTATTGTCTAAAATTACGCCTGAAAAGTTGTGTTCTGTGCTCACAGGTATGTGCTGCCCCTGAAGTTCAACTTCAGGATTTGCTATAAGACCTCTTTTTTTTGTGTGAAAAGAAGACAGGTACTCTTGCTGACTTTGAGCGTAAAGCCTTTTCATCGGCAGACTTAGACACCTTCTTTAGACAAAGACTTTGGACTTGTCGCTCACAGATAGCGAGATTACGGGACTTAAATCCAATCTGAACGTCATCAACATATACAGAATAAAATATACTGCGCGGTATTCATGAGCGCAAGGAATTCATTTTTATGATAAAAAGTGTGCAGCTAAGCACGCCACCTTGCGGTACCCCAGTTTCCTGTAGAAATGGCCTCGAGAGGATATTACCAATTCTAACAGGGAATGTGCGATTTGATAAATAGCTTTGTATTACATTAAGCATTTTTCCGCGGATTCCCATTTCCGATAAGTCACGTAGAATTCCATACCGCCACGTGGTATCGTAAGCCTTTTCCATGTCTAAGAATACAGAAAGAAAGAACTGTTTATGTATGAAAGCGTCGTGAATATATGCTTTAATGCGAACGAGGTGGTCTGTCGTCGATCGGCCTTCCCTAAAACCACAATCATATGGGTCAAGGAGCTTGTTTGATTCAAGGAAGTACAAGAGCGTGCGATTTATCATTTTCTCAAGGAGCTTACATAGACAACTTGTGAGCGCTTTGGGCCGGTAGCTTGCCACAGAGAACGGATCTTTACCTTGTTTCAAGACAGGGACTACAATCGGCTCTTTCCATGTCAATGGAATGTCTGCTGTTTCCCAGATAACGCTGGAAATATACAACCGAACCATCTGTGTGTCAGGGTGAAGATGTTTTATCATTATGTACATGATTCTGTCGGCTCTTGGTGCCGATTTCGTGCAGCCGTTCAAGGAAGCTCTGAACTCGGCAATGCTAAAAGGATGGTTGTATTGTTTAATTCCGCTACCTTTACGGTTCAGTGCCTTACTTTCAGCTATCTGTTTATGTTTCTGGAATGACTGTGAGTAATTTTCAGAGCTAGAAACTCGCTCGAAGTGTTGTCCCAGAGTGTTCGCCTGTTCTTGAAGGCTGTAGCCTTGATCATCAACCAAAGGCATGTTGTAGGTTTGTCGACTGATTAATTTCCTTAGCCTATTCCAGACTTTTGCTTCTTGCGTATGGGAATTTATGCTTGTGACGTATTTTTCCCAGCTTTCTCTTTAAGCGATACGACGCGTTCTTCTTCCTTTGGATTTCACGTGCTTAAAGTTAATGAGGTTTTCTGTCGTTAGAGACTGACGTAGTAAACGCCAGGCTTTGTTTTGCTCCTTACGCGCATTCTTGCATTGCTCATTCCACCACCGCACGTGCTTCTTTTTTGTAGTCCCCTTCGTTTGTGGAATGCACTCTATTGCAGCGTCAATTATAAAAGCGGTGAAATGAGCAATAGCATCGTTCACACTAACATCTTTAAAAGCATTTGGCTGCATCTGGGTGATTACCTCAAATTTTTTTCCAATCTGCGGATGCAACTTTCCATTGAGGGGGGTGTGGTAGGAATTCATTTTGTTCTAAAGTTTTGAGGCAGATGGGAAAATGATCACTCCCATATGGGTTTTTAACCACCTCCCATTCTAGGCATGGTACAAGTGTAGCCGAGCAGGTAGCTAAATCCATCGAAGAGTACGTGCCATGTGCTATGCTATAGAATGTCGGCTCCTTTTTATTTAATAAGCATGCACCTGAAGAAACAAGAAAATTTTCTATTAGGCGGCCTTTGACGTCGCATCGAGGGTCTCCCCAGAGAGGATGGTGCGCGTTGAAATCCCCAACGGGTACGTAGGGCTCAGACAGCTAATCGATTAGATTAAGAAATTCTGTTCTTTGGAGTCGATAGTGGGGCGGTATGTACACAGAAGAGATTGTAACGAGTTTTCCTAACAGTAAGGCTGGGACCGCAACTGCCTCAAGAGGCGTTCGGAGTTCCAAGGCCTCACATGGTACACGCTTATCAAGTATAATCGCGACACCACCGGACGAAGCGAAAGCATCGGCCCGGTCTTTGCGGCAAATCTTAAATTGTGGTAGAAAGCCTGCCTGTGTTAGTTTCAAATGGGTCTCTTGGACACACAGCACCTTTGGATTATATTTACACAGGAGTTCCTTGACATCGTCGAGGTTATGTATGAGTCCTCTGACGTTCTATTGTAATATTTGTTTCTCTATAGTTAAGAGTGTGTGTATGCTGTGTGTTTAGAGAGGAAAGTTGATTTAGATTACAGGGCCTTTACGGGCCCCGTAATGCAAAGTTTGTCTTTCTTGCCGCAGTCCCGAGACTGGCGGCGATCCGTCGGCGCTTGCTGCACCGTTTGGCTTGAAGTAGTGTCCATTGCCTCTTGCGAGGCACTGGACGTCCGCTGTTGTGAGTGGCGCGTTTGTCGTGAAGGCTTCGCCTGAACAGATGACACCTTCGTGCCTACCAACCCTGAGGTCGATGGGCCCTCTTTTTGTGACGGCGAGGCAGCGCTGGCTGCTGTCGCCGAGGGGGCTAGTGGCACAACCGCGGCCACACCCTTTATGGGCCCGGAAGGTGCCAGAGTCTGCTGTGTTGCCCCCTTAGCGCCGCACCAGCATAGCCTGCTGTATGAATAAATGAAACACGTTTCCGCGCTTCTTGAAATGATATGTTCTCTTTAACTTTCAGTGTGATAATATCCTTTTCTTTTTTCCACATCGGAAATGATCGGGAATATGTGGCGTGGTCACCGTCACAGTTCACACAGTGTAGTGTGCCAGTGCAGTTCTCGGAAGTGTGCTCTTGACCACATTTTGCGTAAGTGAGACGGCCTCGGCAGCTTTGTGAGCCATGGCCAAATCTTTGACATTTGAAACATGTACGTGAAATTGGAATGTATGGTCTTACTCGTGTTTTTGTGTATCCTTTATCTAGAGATTCTGGCAGTACACTTGTAGCAAAGGTGACAATCAGATGTTTTGTAGGAATTTCTTTGTTGTCGCGCTTGATCGTTATTCGTCGTACTTTGACAACATCCTGTTCCTTCCATCCTTCGAGTAGTTCTTCACTCAAATTCAAAAGATCAGCATCTGATACCACACCTCTGGATGTGTTCATAGAGCGATGTGGCATCACTGTGATTTCAACATCACCAAAAGCCAGAATATTTGAAATCTTTTCATGTTGAAGCTGGTCACGCACTTCAAGCAGTAGGTCGCCGCTAGCTAGTTTAGTGATATTGTATCCAGTACATAGAACGTAGGTGAGAACTTTCGCAACGGTGAATGGTGAAAGGGTTCTTACTGTCTTATCGGGGCACTGACTATGTATAACGTGGTAGCGCGGGAAGGACTCCTTGTGTTGGGCAAAAAATTGAAAAGTTTCTTCGGTGCGCCCTCTTTTCGAAAGAGGGCGATCAGGAAGTCAGGGAAAGGTGGTTAAAGCCATGAATAACTTATTATATTTCGGCAGCTATGCCAGCCACCCACCACCGAGCCCAACAAGGGGACGCTGCGAGACCCGATGGAAACGCAGACGCCAGCTGTACATAGCTACTATAACCAAATATAATAGATCCAAGGTTGGATGAACTACACCAGGTTAACCCTTGCAGCCTGGAGAATTGGAAGTAAATGAAGTGAGAAGAAGACAGGACAGGTGGAAAGTGCGAGAGAAAGATGAAGGTATAAGAGAGAGAAAGACAGGAAAGGGCAACTAACGATTTCCCCCGGGTGGGTCAGTCTGGGGGTGCCGTCTACGTGAAGCCGAGGCCAAAGAGGTGTGTTGCCTCCGCCGAGGGGTCGTAAAGGTCCAAACGCCCGGCATCGGCTCAACCCCCAGGATCCCCTTTTCTGAGGACACGGCTAAGCCACGCACGGTTAAATGCGGGAGGGTCCGACCCTCGTGTACTCGGGTACGTGGTGTCGCAAAGCACCAAACGCCTGCTAACGCAGACGCCCCCGCGGGACGGACGAATTTGGGTGGCTGAGTATGTGCGAATCTGTGCAGCTCTTCAACGACCTTCTTTCATGCCGATCAGGATCACTGTATGTGCGAAACTGGGTATGTAGCGCTTTCCAATGAAACATTTGGACGCTGACTTCGATCACTGGGTATGTGACAGCCGGTCAGTGCTCGTCCTGAATGAACCGCTTTGATACCGCTTTGGGTCACTGGATATGTGCCAGTAGGTGTGTGCCGCTCTAAGATGACAAAAAAAAGATATCTTCAGTTTATCTGATGCTTAGTGGAATTGAAACCCCGCCCCGAGGGTTTTTCGAAGACAGCAACTCGACGCTTTAGCAGGCTGCGCCACAAACGCACTGACTGTATGTCTCACTCTTCCATGACGCGCTCGGTAACTTGGGTAAGCTGAGCACGTGCCGCTGGGTATGCGGCAAGCGAGGGAACAATTCTGAGCGTTCGCACACACGGGCACGCCGCGCTTCTCGTGTTGGAGGCTACGCGCGGACCTCTCGGCGGCACGACTAGATGGCGCAGCATGTCAACAAAGAAGCGCCAGCGAGGAGCCCGGCTGCTGCGTTAAGCGTTTCTCAGCGTTTGCGCGTACCGGCGCACAATGCATTTTGGAGGACATGCGCAGACGCCGCCAGATGGCACCGAGTTTTTAGGGAAGCAAAAAATAGGAGTCCCACTTCAGAAAACGCCTCCTACAAAAGTCGTTTGAACGGTGGCAATACGTAGTGTTGCTATACGGATGTATAGCTGAACGTATTACCATCGGCAGTCGTCGTAAGATCGTGTCAGCAGGATTTACATGTGAAAGAGAAGTGAAGATAATAGTCGTGGCTCAAGAACTTATTTCGTAACATCAGGTGTCCAATACACCTACTTGTGCAGTGCATATTTATTTACTGTATAAGACAGATATGGTCCCTAATGTCAGGTCGAACGAAAGCAAAATGATTTCCTCCAGTGACTGTGTGTCACAGATCAGAATGCCTCGCCATTAAATACTAGATGAATAATTAACTAAATTATGTTTTTTCCTGAAGTGGTGGATGGATATCATATGTATTCCAATACTTTGATCTACTGCTTATTTATTTTGCTTCTAGATTGGGCAGATTTTATACTTCCATGTCAGGTCACAATTATATTGGGTGTTTCTACGAAGTTTCTAAGTAATATTTAGAAATAAACGTCTTGAAATAAATGGACGGTTCCTTAGGAGACATACGGTCAGTGGTGGCGACGACAAGGTGAGTGTTATTAAAATGTAATTTTGTTAATTTGTGACTGATTACCAGGTATCGCTCGTCACCCCATGGTTACCACCACTGACGGCATGTTTCCGAAGGAAACGTCCTCTTATTTCAGAACAGCTATTCATAATATTATTAAATTTTTACTTAAAGTCTTCGTACAAACAGACCGTATAGTGCACTAATGCTTAGGGAGATGGACAGCATACAGCGAACATTCCAAATTGCGGCTACTGAGGTATTGGCTGCCGAAGCTGCAATAATTTGGTGAAGCTCACACAAAATAAAATATGCGTATCCTGATTCATCAAAAAATGACGGTGATACCGCGCGTAGTCCAACTGCTGTAGTAAATAGGCGACAGAAGACGACCATGTATTTGACTACTGGCTCTGTATGCTTAATAATTTCAGTTGATTCTCTACTTATTGATGATTCAGCATGTATTTGCAGCATACAGAGGTCTAAGTACCCTGAGGTGCCAGAAAGGTCTTGTCTGAAATGCCGTGCAGTAAATACATGGCAGGGTTTCGATTATAATTCTTGAAGGTCATCTTAAATGCTGTTCCACATTTATGTTCGCGTAACTGAAAGGATGTTCAAACTACATAACCAATCCTATTACTAAAAAGTTACCTCTGCTAAGTGCAACCGCGAGGCGCACCTAAGTGTTAAGCTTTCCACATGCAAAGCTAAGCCATAGCGGCTAGTTGAAAAATTATTTCGGCCTTTTGACAAAGGACGTTTGGAAACAACAAATGTCACTTTCTTACATTGGCAAAGAGCACAAATTGCTTATGGTAAGTTCTTGTTATAGATTTTTTTTTACATCCTCTTTTATTGTTGGTCTCAAGTGACATCGCCTGCGTTTCACAACTTTGCGCACATAGATTAAGATTGAGAGAGCCCAGTCGGACACAAGTATCACAGTGAGCAGCGCATTATGTCAAATATGTTTGCACTAAATTTGATGTTCCAGGTATTACGGTAGACAAGAGAATAACACAAAAAGAGAATAACACAGCGCTTAACTTTTTCCGTACAGAGTTAGCGGTGTGCCTATTCTCGTTACCGTGCCCGTTTCATATTTTAAATAGCGGCAATGTTGTTTCAAGAAACCACAAATACCTCACAATTGAAGCGTATATGTAACTATATCCCTGAATTTCCTTTAAAAAAAGATCATTTTTTCATTTTAGTCTTCCTTTATTTTATTGCCCAGCATAACCCTTAGTATTACATGTGATGTGGTATTGTTTACGTCATTATGTTCACGGGTGAGCACCGGTCATCTGTGTGGACTCGACCTCTATAAATTATAAAACCTGTTGCGCTGGAATTTCAAGATATAGCTAGTCTGACGAAAATACGTATGGCGCCCTTTGCTAGCACACGAAATTATTTTCCACTTCTCACATGTATATTCGCTCCTGCTATATTTGTACCAAAGCGTTAACTGAAATACAAATTAGGTACGATATTTTTAAAAGAACATATTAGCAACAAATTGTACTCACTGGTCACACAGCGAAGATGAGCCTAGGAACAACTCTGCAGTTGAGAAACTGCTTTAACCACACTGCTGCGAGGTCTTCAACAAATTTCTGATTGTCGGGAAGGAAGGACACATGATTGCTAATTGGTGTCATAAACGCGCCTTCCTTATCTACCTTTGGAGCTCTTGCTTCGCAGAGACGTTCATAAAGGGCACAAGCGAGGTGCTAGCGAATCCGTATCCTCTACTACGCCAGTGTGTTTGTGGAACTTATATGTTCTGCTATCAAGGGAAATCATCAGGGAAGGCGGCCTGTTGTTTGGACCACGTGCGTGCAATCTTTTTGTCGAGCCACGCGGCACTACAACACGTTCACGTGCTGCTGCAAGCAGACGTGAAACTTGGAACGCGCAGTCGGGTTTATGGCCAACACTCCGAGACAGTGCGATAAGTTTTGAGGCGTATGGCTGACTTTCGCTTTGCGCGCACGCTCTGTGGGCCTCTGCATCATGCGACAGAAGCGGTTCGTTAGCCCAGCTCCACGCCTTGGGCATCTCAGTACTATGCAGACTCGGTCCGACGCATTTGTTGGGGAGCTTTTTCCTCGTTTGAGCCCGGATTTTGAATACATGCCTTTTCGCGGAGAGCCCTAGGTGACTGCAAGTTATGCGCTGAAGTTCACTGAGTTTTTCCGGCCTCCTTTCACTCAGTGAGGGGAGTGTCCATCTTGCAGAAACGTTTCGATTCAAAGAAGATGGAAGGACAAACTGGTTGGCAGTCGAAATAAGTAAGACACTATTCGAGTGTAGGTAGACAAAATAAAAAAAGAACTGGGTAGAAATTAATAGAAGTGTGGTCATTTGAAGCTTTTTTTACCTGCACCAAATTAAAAAAAATGTTTTTGAACATTCCACAATTCTAACCATTTATCTGAGTTACTCGATAATGCAGCGATTAGTTATCCGCGAAATCAAAATAATTAATTAAATTATCACCATAATTACCATAATTATATATTAAATAAATACTTGTCGTCACATATTTTAATGTACAAATTGTTGCTGCGAGCTTGTAAGGCTATGGAGTTCTGTGGAAGGCACTCGTTTCGAGATATGCACCGTCAAACGTGCGCCAAATGTACCGTTCTTCTGCTTCCTTTTTTAAGAAAATGCTGTTTTAGACATTGAGGTGCAAAGGTAACAAGAATACCAGTGCATTTCGTCCGACAATTCAAAACATACTGTCTAGAAACTGCCAATTCGTTCCAAGCGGATACGCCTTGCAATGTCGCCTTCTACAACTCGTTAATATAATATTTGTGCCATGATATAAAAAGAAAAGTTCATCAGTGTAATTATGTTAATTATTTCAACAAGCGCATTAATATTTTTAGAAGTGATGACCGCCTCATCGAGTAATACAGATCAGGGGTTACAATTGTGCTATCTACCACAAGCAATTTTTAAACATTGGGGGCTGCTAAAATAACACCCTTTATATTGACAGACGTTTTATATACGAAACTTAAGATCGAGATCAGAGATCAAATAGGCAGAAGGCTGAGTAGCGATAGACGCAGTAAAACCTGACAAAATCAAGCAGACTTGGTTGCTATTTTCCATCGCCCCGCTTAAACGGGGATGCCAATAGACATCAGCATTATCATCATCAGTACAGCTCGAGCGACACAAGCCCTGGTAAAAAGGTAAAAAAAATGGTCCCTGGGCTAGTTCCACTAGTGGACATGAAAGGGATTCAGAGACATGCGAGCATTAGTGTAAATGTAGCTACGAATGTGGGGGACTTCAATTTAGCACAGGGGAATAGAAAATTATGATCTTTAATGAATATGCGACTAGTGACCTGGTATCAATTCAAAATGCAGTCATACCCATAGTAAAGCAATAGACATTGCTGGGTTTATGCAAAAACGGAGGAAAGACCTACTCACACGTTGATCAAGATAACGTATAGAATGGAAAGCGGCTTGCAGGAATAAGAAAATGCAGAGAAATAGGCAGTTACAATTATTACGCGGCGTAAGAAGGAATTTTGAAAAGCCTAATGGTGCCAACACAGTGTATATATGTTTTCGAAAGAAATAATCCTATTATTAATACTAATCTTACGCCTGGATAATCTTACGTGTGCTGATGGTGCCATGGTATAATGTTTTCTTCATTTACAAAATTCATGCAATGTCGTAATGTCTTTACTGCAGTGTGGGGGATCCATGTACAAAGTCGACAAAAACACATTGATAGAAACGAATAAGAAAACACAAGGCCGAATACAATAATAAAAGCATATCATTACGCATTTAGTACAATATGCAAATGGTTAGCCGATTGAAAGTTATAATACAGAAGTCACAGATCACAACGTTGAAAAAATACGCTGTTATCGGTTATGTTTTCCATGTCTTTATGGAGTCAGTTCCGTCCTCTGACCGTTTGCAAAAAAGGAGTTAGCAAAACTAGTGGATCTGAAGGAGTATTCTTGCACTTTCTTTGTGGGTGACAACGCTTTGAACTATACATTGGCACGGAAAAATATTTCGTTTTACTAATTCCTGTTTGTTTGTAATATATACTCCATAAAACTTTAATCGCTGTTTACGACTTCTAGATTGTAACGTTTCCTAACACAGTTTGGCCTTTATTTCCGAGATGCTGGCAAAGAGATTGTAATTATTGCTGACGAATCGGGCTGCCTGGTTCTCAACCTTTTCTATTCTGTCTGCACGATACTTCTGAGCCGGGTGGCAAATAACGCAAGCATAGTCAAGTATTCATCTTACATGTAGGATGCAAAGAGCCTGTTTTAACTCTTTTGCTGTCCAATTAAACTTTCTGCGAATAAAGAACATTATGCTAACCTTTGATACCATATGGTCTATGTGCCTGTTCCAGTTCAATGATTACGTTGAAGAAATTCCCAGATACTTAGATCCGGTGCCGTTGTGACTGCAGCGCTACCTATACTGTATGAAGACTGGATTTTCGAAATGTTTTTGCAAAACTAACGTAGTGACACTTCGAGGTATTTAAGCAAATATTAGAGTTAGGTCACCTTGTAATATCGCTGCATCTCATATGAAAACAATTTGCTGATAGATGACGTAGTCACCTAAGAATATTTTATGCGGTATTGTATATTATCAACTCGGTCGGTTACGTAAACCAAAATAAACAGCGGACCCAGAACACTACCTTCCGGTACGTCTGAAGTTTCGCTTACATAACATGACATTTCTGCATTTAAAATGACACGCTGTTCGCGACTGCTTAAGTAATTCCGAATCCAGGTTTGTAGTTTAGCACTTACATTTGAGGAAGCGAGTTTGATGTCTACAAGATGGTGAGCTACTGTGTCCAATGCTTTGGGAAAATCAAGCAACAAACCATGAACAAAACTGTTACTATCAAGCACAGCTAGTATGTCATGTTGAAATTCAGGAAATTGCGTTACGCATCAGCAACCCTGCCAAAATCCGTGCTGGGAGTTACTGAAAAAAATATTAGATTTAAGATATTTCAACAACGCGCTGTAAATAATGGGCTCTAATAGTTTACGACAGTTTGAAATTAAGGAATACGATGATAGTTTTACACTACTGTTCTGCTACCTGGTTTATGCACAGAGGCAACATTTGCTGTCTTCGAATGTTTTGGAAAGCATCAAGAGAAAATTTGTGCATAACGTGTAAATATTGGGCAACCGTAGTGTTACACTTCTTAAGCACATGGGAGGATGTCCCATCTGGCCCCGTAGCCTTGGAAGTGTCCAGACCACGCAGCAAACCATCCAAACCAGCATATTTCATTTCTAATTCGGCCATCTCTTTAGCAATATCTTTAGGGGAAAACACCGGTGAGCCTGGAATCCTTTTAGCAAACACCGACTGAAAATAGGCATTGTTTATTGTTGCCTCTATGCTATTGTTGACTCTCGGTGCTCATTTGAATACACGTAGGGTATCTTTTTACTAAGAACTACACTGGCCAGAAGCAGTCAACACCTGTCAAGAATGTACTAAAGCATGCAGATCCCAATCAGGTTCAGCATAACAGGCATTATCAGGATAAGAAAATTAATGTCCCTGCTTTGGAACTTATTTGAAATGGAAAACTACAGCAGGTCCTTAAAGTGCCCGGAGGTCCTACCGCAGGCTTAATGTCACTTTTCATGAATGGCACGTGATAAAGAATATCAGGCCGCAGTTCCTGGCATGTGACAAAGGCAAGAATGGTAACGTCACATCCTGTGATGTGAAAAGCTTATACAAAATCCAGTACTAGAGGAGTGGGGTGAAACCTGCTCGGTTTCTAAAAAAACGTGTTTTAAACTAATATAGACGAAACGAATGTGCACAGAGTCGATCAGGTTCTGTCACCATAAATAACAGCTTCGTTGAAGCTATTGCCTGAGCAATCTGGACACACACGTTAGATTGTCTTTCCTAAAGTTGACCCAACAGTTCTGTTCATGGACACGATGCATCGATGTTTCGTCTTGATCTACGTGAGTAACTGTGTGCAAAAGATATTTAAAAGTATTCCAGAAACCAAGCAGTAGAAGTGTGCTAGTTATGAAATCCTTGTATGGCTCGCCTCATGTTTTCTGCAATACCCCGAAGTGTTTAGACCTGAATGCAAGCCAAAGCAATTTCTGACTAACGAAACATAACACGCACTTGTACTGACAGCCAAGTGTAATGAATGCATTGCATAGCTGCTAGAAGTAACCTCCTTCAAATTTGGGCTGTAGAGAAAGATTTTTGTCGATGCAATTGAATAATTTTTGGGCAGTATAGCAGGCTGGCAGATAGGGATGACTGCAGTGATGCACGGGCTGTTTTTCCTTGTGAAGAAAATGCATTGAAAACGATTCATTTCTGTTTACGAAAACAGTAATGTGGTGGGTCCAACTAGCCATACTTCTGATAGATATAAAGCTACAACTGAGGAGAAATAATAGCCTGCAAGTCAGTTTCTAACCGAAGTTAAGGGACTTATTTAAGACCTTCTACGAAATCAACCAGGCTTGATTTCAATTGTGGACACTGCAGCACTGGCTGCGGTTGGAGGCTACAAGGTCCATGTCATGCAACAGAAGAATGCTTGCAGTAACTATTTTTCAGTTTCCACAAAGCCTACATCTTGAGACCCAAGCGAGTGCCTAATCAAACATCAAGACAGGGCGGGCTGCTGTGCCAGCCCAGGGAGCTTGCTGATGCTTTGTGCGCTTTAAAGAAGTACATTCAGGTGATCTTAAGCAAGTGCAGCGCCATGCCAAGACTTCTGCAGGAATCTACCAGCAGCGCTGTTTCGGCTATGACACACGACAATGTTTTTAACTGCGTTTGTACTGAGCGCCTACCGCAACTCCTGGAGCTCGTTTAAACAAAATCTTTCAAGCCTGGATTCAAGAACTATGGTGTAGGTTTGACTGATGAAATCGACGTCAGGGTACTTTAGTTCAAGTCGTTGTCACGGAAACTTCTGGAGCTGTAAATGTTGTTTGCATATTGGTGTCTAGCTGCTCCTATTTGACGCTCATAACAACGTTTTATGTATGTAACTTTTGTTACGACTTCGTTCATACATTAAGAATATTTCACAGCGTAAGTTTATCCACAATTACAACAATTTGAACAAAGCTGTACCAGTAAAGTGAGAAGCGCCGTTATTAAAGAGCCATAAATAACAATGCTGTCATGTCACATTATTAGTGTTGGTATGTTTCTCCATGTTGTACGAGGGCGATTCAGAAAGTAAAGCGTTGAACCCCACTACTTTGCCAATAGTACCGCAAACATTTTGAACTCTTACTAGACTATAGAATATCACTTGCCTCACCTTCCTATCTCTTCCAGAGTAATCGAGCAATTCATGGCATCCGGTGGCGGCGTGCAGTGGAAACAGTGGGCTTTAATTGAATTTCTGACTGCGGAAGGTTGCGCGCCCATCAACATTCATCACCGTCTGATTTAAGTTTACGGGGATGCCTGTTTTGACGTCAGCACTGTGGGGAGGTGGACAAGGACTGTGAAATACCAAAATCCAGCTGCATCAAATCTCCAAAATCAGCACCGAAGTGGACGGCCCGCAATGGCCTCTGATGAGGATCATCAACATCAGGTGTACGACTTGATTCGGAGCAATCGCAGGATCAAACAACACGAGATCACAACACTAGCCATTTTCATAGGTTCAGTGAACCACATAATTTAGGACTTCCTGCATTACAAGGTTTGTACGGATCATCCGTTACAAGATTTACGGGTCATCCGCTGCACCGCTTGGCTCGTTCTGTTCGCGGGCTGTTGTCCCTGGTCCCTGCCGGCCTCGACAGAGCGACCGTTTCGTTTACCTGCAGTGGTGTTTTGGCTGAGTATCAGGTGGTTTAAGGTGTCTCAATAACCGTATGTTAGTTCCTGGTTGGCATTCCTTGCGTCAGCCGTCTTGAGCTGATGTCGACCAGTTCTCCTGCCCACGCGATATCCGCCTGGTCAGCATCCCTGCCACCTAATGAATTGCCCATAGATTTATTTTTTCGCAGTGGCGTCAGCACCATTCCTGTGGCGCTTGTGCCTACCAATGGAGGTTCCATCAGGATCACGAATCCACAGGCTGTCCAGAAGGCACTTAAGGCCACGTCCAACCGCTTCCAGACCATCACAGATGTGCGAGCGTTCGGACGGGGAGGTATAGTGTGTCGTTCACCCGACCAGACCTGTGTAGAAGACCTCTTGAAATGCACTTCATTCGCTTCCACCCCCGTGAGTGCTTATATTCCGCCGCACCTTGCGTGCACCAAGGGTCTTGTACGGGGCGTAGACTCCCGATTAAGTACTACTGAAACCCTGGACAAGCTATCCGCAGCAGGCGTCATTGCCATCTACCGTTGTAATCGACTGGCCAATAACGAGAGGGGTCCGACAGAATCTGTTATTGCAACGTTTGTGGGCACATCATGTCCATCTGAAATAAAGGTGTGGCCTCTTGTGTTCCGTGTAGAGCCACTTGCGTCACGTCCAATCCAGTGTAAGAATTGTTGGAGATTCGGGCACAGCGCAGGAGGATGTAAGTCTAGCTTGCGTTGCCGCACCTGTGGGGATGGTCATTCTTCAAGTGAATGCTCTACTCAATCTAAAAAGTGCTGCCTCTGTGGGGGAGAACACCCAGCAGACTATTCGAACTGCTCAGCTCGCGCTCAAGAAATACAAATTCTTGAAATAATCGACCGCCGTCGTTGCTCCCGAAGAGATGCAATTTCAGTTATCAAAGACAGGGCCTTCGGATACTCTGGTGTTACAGCGCGCAACACTACAAGCATGGATCTTAACCTCTCAGAAGCATCTGACTCTGCTGTGGAAAAAGCAATGGCTAAAGCTATGGACAAATTGATATCCAGTCTCTCTGATTGCTTAGCGCAAATCATTTCCAGCCACATGATGCAAATAATGCAGCCCAATAAGACACCAATGCAGTGACAAGTATCTAACGCCACACCTCGAACGCCTAGCAACGAGGTAGAGACGCCTTCCACAGTTGCAGAATATTCCACAGACACTACTACTTCGGTAGTCCAAATACGCGAGAATGAGCCCTCTTATTCAGACACTGTTATTGTCACAGACATGGAACTTGACACTCGAGCTCCCAAACGTATGGGGTCGCCAATTTCAAAAACTATGAAACCAAAATAAAAAAAGAGTCAACCAACTCCTATGCTTACAGAAAGTATTCTAAAGGCGGCAGTTGCCGCTGCTGTGCGTTCAACACCATTGGACAGTTGAAAGTGCTGCAGTGGAACTGTCGTTCTATATTTTCAGCTTCAACAGATTTATCTTGCCTATCTATTCAATTCAATCCAGATATCTTACTTCTTCAACAAACGTGGCTTTCACCAGAGAAAAATTTTCATTTAAAAGGTTTTCGGTCCTTCCGATTGGATAGAGACTCGCGAGGAGGATTAATGATACTTGTTTCCAGTCAAATTTGTCACAAGGCAAAAATTTCTTTTCAAATCATGGACTGCGACTGTGAAATTTTGGCCATAGATTTATGTCTCCCAGGATACCATCCATTTTCAATTATAAATGCTTATTTCCCCAGCGGCGTGCAAAGTACACGTCAACTTGATAGGGCTGTGGCTGCCTGTAGAAAATAAATTTTGTTTGTAGGGGATTTTAATTCGCATCACGTGTCGTGGGGGCAAAAAACAGATGTGTGTGGTAAGCGACTTTGGGAGTGGACGATTGATAGTCACCTTTCATGTCAGAACACAGGACAAGTAACGTTTGTTAGGGGACCCTTCCGTTCAGTGTTCGATTTGACATTTTGTAGCGCTCGCATCAAGGTTTTGTCGTGGGTAGCGGTTGAATCAGCAACCCACAGTGATCATCTTCCTGTGTCATTTAAAATCAATTGTCCAATAACATCTTTAGAATACCAGGCATGCACATTTATGGACCATACGAAATTTAAGACTTTCTTGCGTTCTGCCGTTTCGAAGCTTGCCAATGCCAATGATAAGGAAATCGCTTCAACCATTTGCTCAATTCTAGAGAATTCCCGGAAGCAAGCTGAATTTGTCATCCCTTCGGCTAAAGGCACCGCTTGTCGTTGGTGGAATAATGAGTGTACGCGGGACTATAGAAAAAGAAAGGCCGCTTGGAAAATGCTTCTGCATAATGAGTGCCCGACAAATTGGAAAAATTATCAGTTTCATGCTGGTGTATTTAAGCGTACTGTTAATAGAGCGAAAGAGGAATACGATATTAGACATTACGATTATCTATCTAGTTCAAAAAATAAGAGTGCTTTATTTGCATTCCTTCCTGCTAGGAAGGTGCTACCAACACCCTTAACATTAGATTCAATTGTTTCGACCCCGCAGGAACTGAGCGCCCCCCTAGAAGAGATTGCCGAAGGCTTAGAAAATCGATTTACGGGCAGGCTTCCGGCTGTTCATTCTACATTAGGTCCTTGGGATGGCTTTACTCCAATTTCCTTAGCTGAACTAAATGAGACTGCACTATGTTTACCGAATTCAGCCCCTGGCCCTGATGGCGTCACAAATGCAATGTTAAAAATATTGTTACAGGAATCACCTAACGTTCTTTTAGACCTGGTGAATTATTCAATTAAATATGCTTGGATTCCGTTGCACTGGAAGCTTGCCAAGGTAATATTGGTGCTTAAGAAACAAGAAGGAAGGTATGTATTGGAGAACATTAGGCCCATTGCGCTTACATCAAACGTAGTAAAATTCATTGAGAGGCTTCTTCACCGTCGCATCATGAAATTTATTAATGATAATTCCATTCTTAGTCCCTGTCAGATTGGTTTCAGGGCCGGCTGCTCCATCTGGCATGCCCACGTCGACTTAGAAAGCCGAATACAACTCGCTCGACGTCATAAGCAATACGCTGCCTTAGTGACGCTCGATATCGATAAAGCATACGACACCGTGGTGCACACTATATTGATCAATCGGTTAACTTCCTGTGGTGTTCCTGGGTATATAGTAGCGTGGATTCAGTCATTCTTAGGTGAAAGAGAATTCTATTGCTACGAAAGCGGCGTTTCTTCTTCTAAACACAAACAAACGAGAGGCGTACCGCAAGGCTCAGTGCTTTCCCCGGTACTTTTTAATATTCTCATGAGCACACTACCTTGTCATCAAGAAATAACTACTTATGTTTATGCAGACGATATTGCGTTTTTTGCATCTGCAAACGACATCCACACGCTATACCAACGACTGCAAACTTACCTTTATGATCTGGAGAGGTGGTTAGATGCCAGTCACTTCACGCTCAATGCCAGCAAATGTGCTGTTCTCGTTTTTCCGATACGTGACATAGTGCACATTTCATTGTATTACCACCTTCACGACATACCACAGGTGGAATCTGTTAAATACCTCGGAATTATTTATAACGCATCTCTCAACTGGCGCTCACACATAGATCTGTTGACTGGGAAAGGTACCCGTGCAATTGGCATATTGCGTAGGCTGAGCAGTCGTCGAATAGGATTGAGAAGAGATACACTCCTAGTGATATATCGTATGTACGTTCGCCCTGTATTAGAATTTGGTTGTGTGCTCTTCTCTGGAGCTCCAGCATACATGTCCCGTCCTCTAATCCTCTTAGAAAGAGAAGCATTACGTCTGTGTTTAGGTCTTCCTAAATTTGTTGCAAATTCTATTCTGTATCTAGAATCCCGTGTTCCGCCACTTTCGTGCAGGTTCCGGCTTTTGACGGTGCAGACGTTCTTAAGGATTTACGAATCACCACTGCGTCATCCCCAAATAATCTTTATTTCACAACCTGCGTTGTTTTTCGGTGTCATCTGGCCGCGACTGCATAATCCGCAAATTATATTCGTGCAAGAATTACTTGACTCTTTGGGCGTGCGCATATGCGATGTACTTCCTATTACCGACAGAGCTGTTGCCACGGATATTCAATTTGATGACATCTTTCCTAATAATGCAAAATTACTTCCACACCGTATTCTAGACGGTATATTACAAGACCACCTGAAATACCTTCAAACAAACGTTGTAATTGCTACAGATGCTTCACAATGTGAAGAAAAGTCAGGTGTAGGAATATCTTCCCCGATTCTCGATTGGACATTTTCTCTTCGGCTGCCAGATTTCATACCGATTTTTTTAGGCGAATTCATGGCCGTGGTGCTGGGATTACGCAAATTACGACCATCAATTGCGTCAGCAGTGATAGTCACTGATTCTTTATCATTGTGCTCATCCCTTACTGCTTCTAGTGATTCTCGCGTGATGAGGACATTTCAATCATTGGTACCTGGTTACTTGAGAAGCGTGCGTTTGATTTGGGTGCCTGGCCATAAAGGACTAATCATTAATGAAATTGCAGACTCTCTAGCCAAGGCATCGATAAGTAGCCCGATTCTCCCTTGCTGCCCTTTGACTGCTATGTCACTGCTGCTAGATTTCGCAGGAGTGTCATTATACAGGCAGTATCAGGCTCCGCAATTACTAACTCTGAGGATTACGGACATCTCCTGCACCCTTGGAACCGAGATTTTTGCCGAACACGGAAAATTGAAGTGTCCATCACGAAGCTGCGCTGCCGTATACCTGCATTGAACTTCTACCTCCACAGGTCTGGTCTGGTCCCCTCACCATTATGCTCATTCTGTGGCGAAGCGGAGACAATCGACCATTTCTTGTTGTCTTGCAGACGTTTTTCTATTATAAGAAAACGACTACTCAAAATCCCGCTTCGCTCTATTCGTCTAACTTTATCAGTGCCTGTGATCCTATCTTTTGGAGCCTCCATTGTTGGGTTCAGGCACAGAAATGTTTGCTTGGCGATCCAAAATTACCTAATTGAAACCAATCGATTTCCATGTTAGATTGATCGTTCTCCCTCCCAACCATAGCTTTCTTTTATTTCTTATCTAATATTAATTAGTATTGTTATTATTATTTTCTTATACCCGGTTTTCATCAGATTATCTATTTTTTTCTCCAAACACAAAACGTTTACTTTTAAACTCACACGCCCAAATTGTTAACTCCCTTGTTATCATTATTATTTTTAGGCACCTAATTAAACCGCCCGATTCTTGGCCAATCCCCCACTGTGGGTATGTGCCACGGCCACTCAGGACAACAACAACAACAGCTGCTTCAGGGGTATGAACTGGAAGAAGACGACTTTCTTTGCAGAATTGTTACTGGTGATGAGTCATGGACACACTATTACGATCCGTAAACGAAACGCCAGTCGATACCGCCACACGTCCTCTCGACCGCCAAAAAAATCTAAGTTGTCCCATCTGCTGGCAAAGTGTTGTTGACCCTCTTCCGTGATTGAGATTGTGACGTGAATACTGAATTTCCGTGAAACGGCCAGACAATAAACTCAGGCTGCTACGTTGTCAACTTAAAGCGACTGTGGGTCAGATTACAATGCGCTCACGAAGATACTCGTAAACAGGCAATTACTCACCACGACAATGCTCGTCCGCACACAACACGCGAAGCTCGGGAAGGACTGCAGTGCCTGAGGTTCACGGACATTCTTCCTCATCCTGCCTGTGGTCCGAATCTTGCGCGCTGTGACTTTTGGCTCTTCCCCAAACCCTAGGATCACTTTAAGGGCCAGCGCTACAGTTGTGACGCGGAGGTGGAAGCAGTAGTTCGCCAGTGGTGTCGCCAGCAGCCACTACCATTCTTCGCCGACGGTATGAAAAGCATAGTTTTGCGTTGGCACAAGTGCGTTGCCCGTAATGGGGACTATGCTGAGAAGTGATGCCACCATTGGTAGCTGACATTTCATCCGCCCCTCTGATACCTGTATCGGTGCTATCTCTCAAACACAAAGGTATCACCTTGGAGGCACCACTTTCTTTATCGCCGTTCTAATGAAAAGCCTTAAGTATGGTAGCTTTATGAATCGAGAAAGCTGTTAAACCTGCTATGGTGTCACCTATCGAACTATAGAATACTGTAAAATTATCATTTTTTACAGTATGCCTTGTTGCAGGAGCATGAATAAGAGACATCGCGTGAACAGGATGACAAGAAACAGAAGTTTAGCATCTCTGCCATCGATCTCACTGTATACCGACTTTCGCATGCGACGTTAATGTTTACTAAAAAGCTGGTGCAAGTAGACAAGTAGGCCCCGCAAAGTACCGAGTGGCTGGAAGAGTAGAAGCCACCCCCTCCCTCCCATGCTGCCACCCAGTGCTTTCCTCCGTTGCGCGCGCGAGTTGAGCCGCGATCGTCAGTTGACCTTGCACCCGGCCGCGAAATAGGCAGTTGATGTCGGAGCACTACGCCACTTCCTCTCACTCCTTCCCTCCCATCCCGCCACGGCATTTGCGCGAGGGAAGACAGCGCGTTTCCCCTTCACTTTGCTCCCTCGCACGCGCCACATTGAGTCGCGATCGAGCATGATTTCACTCGCACGTATAGGATACGGCACGGGGTGACGGTGTTATCGCTTCTTGGACGTTATACGAAAGATCACGGTGACGGTGATGGCGTAAATGTGCTTGGAGTATCTATATAATTTCTATAGCAAGAAAAGGAACGTCTGAAATCATCGCATTATAACGGTGTTAACATATACGGAATAAGCTCGAAGGTTACCAATGAAGAACGAACCCAAAGAACGAACAGCGGAACGGATCCTGAGGACCAAAGAACTGGAGCTACGAGGCAACAGACGTTCTGTAAACACATACATATCCACGCCCGACGTACGCCTTAAGGCAGTCATACACGGACTGGAGCCTGTAACTACAGAAGACGAACTCATCAACAACCTAAGAGTGCGCACGCAAGGAGTACGAATACTCTACGCCCGTAAGCTTGGTAAATCGAGGATGGCAGTGCTGACGTTCGTTGACCCCATCGTGCCACGCTACGTATATTACTACGGTGGCGAGACGCTATGTATACCCTACCAACTCACTCGACAATACTGCAAGATATGCCAAAATCAAGGACATAGGACGGATGTCTGTCCAACACCAACTATCAAGGCTTCTACGAAATGTGGCCTCCGCGACCCACCAGCGAACCATGAGTGCGAGTTCAAGTGTGCCTAGAGTGCGGCACAGAGTGCACCAAAAACTGAAGCGCGTCCCGCAAAGGGGAAGACAGCGTATGAGAAAACATAACCATGTAACAGGAGCCCCCAAGAAGAGGTCGCTCAGTTCGCACCCGAGGCCGATCCAACTCCCGGGGCGGAAACCATTCCAGGGCCTTCTACTCTCCGAGCGCTATCCCAATGTGCTCATGGCGCAGGGTCTCTCGACTAGGCCTGGCATGCCGCAGCTGTGCTTTACAATCCTGGCCTTCAGCCGCCGGTTTCCGGCACTGTGCAGACTGCTATTGCTTTACTCCAGTCCCGGCGCCCCCACCTTCTTTCTAACGAGGTCTTAGATGCGTGCCAGGAGCATCTGCCTGGTGTAGAGGCACTGGCTCCACCGGACCGCCAAACGCCCTTCGAGGACCTCTTCTCTCTCGACATAGATCCCTGATCCGCAGGGGAGTGGGTAGTATGGGGATGCCGGCCGCAAGCAGCACAGCGGTGCCTCCGCCATCATCATTGGAGCGGGGCTCATGCGCCCGGGCTACGCACAGCGAGCCTGGCACGGGGAGTGGTCATAAGTAAGCTCGGTGTCAGTTAGTTTGGGTTTAGAACAGTAAATGTTGTCCTTTGCATGTCTCCCGCACTCTGTGTCGTCTCTGAGAGCCTCAGCTGGCCACTGACTCTGAAGCCCTAGCCTTGTGCCCACAATCAATACATGCAACAGGTCCTCTGTAAGCAGAAAATTTCTGCCCTGATCACCTTTGCTGGCTGTACCACTTTTACATCACCCGGCATACCATGAAACCGCGACAGAGCTGAAACTCCGCAAACGCATGTCACTTGCAAAATCACACACATGGCCAACTCTCATACAACCATACAAGGACTGCTTGACCATCCTAGCATGACTGAAGAAGAGATCGTGACACTCAAATCTTGCTTCCAGGGCCACTATGCACATTTCTAATCTCTGCAGAATACGGAATATCCCTTTTAAGCAGCCTTCCAGGCATTAATTGCTGCAGAAGCCGCCCAAAATTGAATGCGGTTGGATGCCTTGAATTGCCAACATACAGCATATCTTTGTAACAACCGAAGTGCAGCTGGCAGCCATCTGCAGAACCTAACTCTCCAAAACCCCCATGCTCTTATCAGCAATATTGATCTCCCCACTCGTACTGGCAACTCGGTGCAAACGAGATACTCACCGAGATCGCACATGGTGTAGGTCCAGATATATGTATGCATGGTAGCGAAACTTCCATAGAAGCCCACACATATTGTAATGGCGGCTTGTGCAGGCCCCGTAGCGCCATCTTAATTTTGCGTGGCCAACTTTTCGGTGGGAAAAATCAACATTTGCCATTCCAGGCTCACTGCACAAGGTCAGCCACTGGTGTCAGCTTACATTCGTCGGCAGCACCATATAAACAGAGCACAAGAGCGCAAGCGCAGCTCAAGCAAGTGAGAACATTTGCCACGACATCACGTCACAATCCGGCACAAATATAGCTATTGACTGACTGGCATTTATAGCCCTCATTCTATAATGGCAGGCATTACACCGGTGAGCCTTGGTAGTACTGCATGAATTCAGAGCAGTGGGCACACCCAGATTTGAAACTAATTACCACATACCACATAGGTGCTTAGTAGCAATGTACATCAGCTATTTCCTTGTCAAGGGAAAAGCAACACTACATTGCAATAATTTATAAAAACCACACGTTGATCTTCACTAGCACACCACAGATGCCACCTGTAGTTTTTCCCTGGGACCGAACACATAGCTAAAACATATTATTTAGTAGTCCAAATCCCATTAAAAAATAAACCTACTGATCATATATAATTAAAGTTGGTGCCATATTGTTATGGGGAGTATTTAATCAACAGTAAATGTCTAGCACTTAGCTAGTACAGACTGCACAGGGCACAAAGGTTTTAGTAGCTCTTTCAGTCCGACAGGAGAGAAAGACTCTGACCCAGCCCCGCTACAACATATGTGTCTTCGTCATTGTTCGTGATATTGTCCCCTGCCTGTGAAGCACCGTCTCGGTGCTGGTTGTGGTCAAAATGGGTAATCACACTGTTTTTCCTTTTCTTGATATTTTTTTCATTTCTAGCCTTTATAAATCTTTTGGTTCGTTATGTTACGAATGCCTTAAACTACTGTTTTAATTATACAACTGGCAATTGACTTTAAATTATTTTGCAGTTTGTACTACATTTATTTTGTATAATTTTCCACTTAGTGACTACTGTATTGCTGTTTTATGCTGCGTATTTGAACAAATGTATATGTTTTCGGACAGTAGGTCCCCTTTCAGCTACATGCTCTGGGACCTCCTTCTGCATACTTATATAAGTATGTATCCACTTATTGAAGAAATAAACTGAAACTGAAACTGAACGCTTGAGGCGGGAAACAAGTACAATGTCACTTTGTGGTATGGCCGCTGATGAAGTGGATGCCATGGGAGTTATCTCATAGGTGACGGGAGCCACATGGCGCAGCATGCGGTAGGGCCCCACGTACCGTGACATTTTTTCACACAGGCTAACACGACGAGATGGGAGCCAGAGAAGGACGAGAGAACCCAGTGGAAAATCAGAATCCCGCGTACGACGATCGTAAATGGACTTTTGGGCAGTCTGCGATGACGAGAGCCGAGCGCGGGCTGTTGTGCGCGCGACAAGCGCGCGCCTGATGGAATCTTGCTCATAGGAAGTCACGTACGTGGACGTCGGATCAGAAGGGAGTAAGGTGTCAAAGGGTAATAAGGGATGGCGACCATGACACTGCCGGCTAAGTAGCCGGCAGTGTCATGACGTGATGAGTCGTTTGAAAATGTGACGAACGAAGGGCAACGTCCCAATCGTGGGGATCAGCAACCTGCATAGAAAGCATGTCGGTCAGTGTACGGTTGAAACGTTTGGTGAGGACATTGGTTTGAGGGGGATATAAGGTGGTGAACTTGTGAGGAGTAGCACAGGATCAAAGTAGATCGTCAGCCACACAAGACAGGAAGTAGCGGCAGCGATCTGTGAGTAGGTGACGTGGAGCAGCATATTGGAGGATGACGTCGTACAGTAGGAAGTCCGCTACGCCCGTGGCGCAGCTGGTTGGCATCGCTCGAGTAAGTGCAGATCGCGTCGTATAATCTCTACCGACTGCAATTCATTTGTTGCCTTTCGTGGAAATTGGGAAGGGGCCGAGCAAGTCCAGGCCCACTCGATAAAAACGGCTCGCTTGTAACTTTAATTGACTAAAGGAGACCAGCAGATTGAGTAGCAGGTTTCTTGCGCCGCTGACACAGGTCACAAGATGTTGCGTAGCGGCGAACGAAACCGTGAAGGCCCTTCCAGAAGAAACGTCGTCGTATGCGATCATAAGTTCTGGAGACCCCTAAGTGTCCGGATGTTGGGGCGTCATGAAACTGGATGAGGACGGCTCTGAATAGATGACGTGGGCCAACTAGCCAAAGTTCTTCACCGTCGGGGTGAGGAGTGAAGATGTTGAGTGAGGCGTTGAGTGTGCCGGATTGCAGACGGTCAATAAGAGAGAGCAATGATGGAACTCTGCGTTGTTCGTCGGCCAATTGGGTGAAGTCTGTGATTGCTAAGCCGAAGGTGGTAGGGGTCTGTTTCAGTGGAGTCGAATGGTTCAATGGAGTGACGGGATAGGCAGTTGATGTCAGTGTGTAACTTGCCAGATTTGCACACAACCGAGAACGTGTACTCCTCTAATCGTAATGCCTAACGGCCGAGCGTAACTGTGGGGTCTTCAGGTCTTGAGAGCCAGCAGAGTGCATGAGGGTCTTTTATGACCACGAACGGCCATCCATATAGGTACGTACGGAATTTCGCGACAGCCCACATGAGAGCTAGGCACTCCTGCTCAGTAATCGTGTAATTCTTTTCCGAATGTGACAGGAGGCGACTAGCATACGGTATCACGTGGTTAGCTCCATTCTGTGTCTGGGCAAGGATGTCACCTATGCCATGGCAGCTCGCGCCGGTGTGAATCTCTGTTCTAGCAGCTTGGTCAAAATGGGCCAGCACAGGTGGTGGTGTGAGGGCAGAAATGAGCGATAACTCATAACAGATGTGTGGGCGCCAGTATCAATGAGAGCAGTAACGGTCAGGCCGTGGACGAGAACACCGACCAAATTGCGTCTGGAATAGAGGTTTTTCGGTCCTTGTCGTCAATGCAGCCTCACCTCCCGAAGCTTCACTGGCTAGTTTCCCGCGTGGTGGACAGAGTAAATGGGGGAGGGAGAGCGACGGGGCTGAGGAACGTGCGACTGTCGACTCTGAGGGAACGTTGATTGGCTAGACCTGTGTCCTGGAGTGGCAGTATCGGCATACGTCGGTGCAGGGCGCGAAGATAGACTTTTATGTTCACGGGCCGGAGGGTGGTCGTCGAGACGTGCTAGAAGACGGGCCACTATCCTGACGGCGGTCACCGGGGAAGCTTAGTCGTAATACCCACGACTGCGGCAGTGGCGTGAAATGTGGCTGACGCGAGAGCAAGAAAAACAGTTTGGTCAATCGTCTGGCGCCCTCCATTCAGATGGATTTCTCTAGCGGGCTGTGAACTGGGGCGCGGAAGTGACTGCAGCAACAATTAGGGTGGGGAAGTGTTCAGCGTGAGGGCCGGAAGCGCACATGGGCTGATGTGTGTGACAGGTGGCTCATGGAATGCCCATATTCGCATCCTTTGAACGAACGACGGCTTGAATGAGGGATATTGTCGCCAAATGGTAGTGAACAGTTGCCTGATAAGCGGCTGGAGCCATGGCTTCGAGCTCCTGACGAACAATCCTAGTTGGGTTGTTAGGCGTCGAGAATGGAGGGGGCGTCCCGGGATCTTCGCATAAGGATGTCGCAGCCGTGTTCGCGAGCCTGTTAAAACGGTGAGTAATGCGCCGGCTTTTGCTTGTTCAAACCTATGGCATTCTGTTATGATGGAGTCAACCATGCTGCAGTGCTTACACATGAGCATGTTGAAGGCGTCGTCAGCTATGCCTTTCAACACGTGCCCAACCTTGTCCACCTCTGGCATGTCTTTGTCAGTGGTGTGGCACAAGGCTAGCATGTGTTGAATATAGACGTTTTCATCGGGCGAGGGGGAAAAGGCTCACGGCGAGCCTTTCCTCCTCATTGGCTTGGGCGATCAGGCGTGGCGCTGCTTGCAAGTATTGCTATCGCATGCTGTGGAACGAGTTCGAGATGTTTTAGATCACACTTTGTGAAATTTAAACAATGTCCGTTCATATAAGGTCGTCGGGGAAGTCTTTTGGTGCATCGGTAACTACAGTACGCAGAAATATCTCTTGGGGGCGCAAACATGTGATGCGCATTATCAGCCGCAGTGTGTGTATGTGTTGTGAACTATTTTGCGTATATCGGTTTTAATTCAATGAAGAGAACCGGTGCCTCAGCATTATCAGCATAAAATGGTAAATCTACTCATTATCAATCAATCAATCAATCAATCAAGTTTTTTTTCGCCGCAGACAATACATTGTTACTGCGAAAATAGGGGGCCAGAGAAAAAAGCTGCATCTGTGCAGCTTGACTAAGCTCTAGCCAGCCGTACAGCAGCAGTGACACGACGATTTGTTATATGGATTAAGTTATATAAACATATCAGCAAATAAACAAACGATCAGGCAATTCCATCACAAAGGGCAGTTACAAGAACAATTACAGAGCATACATATCTCAATGAACAATTAGGAGCATCAACAGTTTCAATAGTCAAACAAACAGGTCAAATAAGGTTTTGTTAGTAAGGGCCAGAACGTCCACATTTTTCCGGTCTAGTTAATTTAGTGTGGTTGCCAGTGCGTTGTCAAGTCTTTCTTACCCACAATGGGTGCGCGAGAAGGGAACGTAGTATGGCGGTTGATATTGGAAAGGGTAGGAAATTGTATAATTCTTGCAATAGTTACACCCTACCTAATGTGGCGTTTTTATGGGTTCTTAATAATTTATATTTGTACATATTGTTGCAGGAAGAAACCAGGCCCAAGAGTGTAGAATAACGTATATTTACAACTGCCGTATATGGCGTTCAGGCAACTGCCAGACTTCATCTTCCTCTAGTCCAATTCAACTTCTTCGTTCCTTTCACCGTAACATCACCCTCCCGGCGGAGTAGCTCCGTCCCGGTGCAAGTCATAGGGCCTCAATTAATGGGGGGACATAGGGCTTGAGCCTGGTGGCGTGAGCAACATCGCTGGTGACGTTGGGAGGCACTGAAGGCTGACCGACTGGGGCGATCTCGTATGTCACCACGGACAGTTGGCGTAAGATCTGCTACGGACCAGAATTACGGGAAAGTAGTTTTTCCGACAAGCCGAAGCGACGTGAAGGGGTCTAGAGAAGGACAAGGGAACCAGGTGAGAAAAGGTAGTCTAGATGCCGAAGGTCGTAGCTTCGATTTTGAGAAGCTTGCGAGACTGTGAGGCGATGACGGGCGACATCTCGGGCCTGGGCAGCTAAGGCATTAGCATCGCGAGCGTAACTAGTGGTAGGTGACTGTACTGCGGAAGGTAGCAACGTGTCAAAGGGCAAGGTGGGGTAGCGGGCATACAAAAAGTAAAATGGTGAAAATCCGGCAGTGTCGTGACGGGACGAGGTGTATGCGAAAATGATGTATGGTAAAGCGACGTCCCAAGTCACGGTGATCGTTGGAAACGTACATGGCCAGCATTTCAGTTAGCGTGTGGTTGAGTCGCACGGTGAGGCCGTTCGCTTGAGGGTGGTACGCGGTAGCAATCTGGTGTTCTGAAGAACAGAAGCGGAGCAGATCATCGACGACCTTCGATAGAAAGTAGCGGCTGCGATCCGTCAGGAACTGGCGAGGGGCGCCGTGGTGCAGGATGACGTCGTATAGTAAGAACTCGGCGACATCTGTAGCGGAGCTGGTTGGTAGCATTCGTGCGATGGCATATCTCGTGGCATAATCGGTTGCTACAACAATCCATTTGTTTCCTTTGATGGAAATTGAAAAGGGGCCAAGGATGTCTAGGCCCACACGGAAGAAAGGCTCTGAGGGATATCAATTGGTTGAAGCAAACCAGCGGGAGGCATAGCAGGCGTCTTCCGGCGCTGACAGAGGTCGCAAGAAGCGACATCACGGCGCACAGAGCTATAAATGCCGGGCCAGAAGAAACGGTGCCGCAGGCGGTCGTATGTACGAGTGATGCCCAGATGTCCAGCAGTAGGAGCGTCGTGAAGTTGCTGGAGCACGGCTAGTCGAAGGTGCTTGGGAACGACTAGGAGGAGCTCCGGGCCGTCAGGATGAACGCTACGACGGTATAAAGTTCCATCGTGCAAGGTGAAGATTCGGAGGGACGGGTCATTCGGCGAGGAGCTTAGGCGTTCCATAAGTGTTCGAAGAACAGCATCTTTTCGCTGCTCGTCGCCAATATGGAGGAAGCCGGAGATAGATAGATTACTGATGTCCGGGTCTGCACCGGTATCGTCCGGTTGATCGACGGGATTGCGAGACAGGCAGTCAGCGACTTTATGCAGGCGCTCTGACTTATACATAATAGAAAATGTATCTTCTTGTAGACGCAATGCCCAACGTGTAAGCCGTCCAGTTGGGTCCTTCAAAGAGGAGAGCCAGCAGAGGGCGTGATGATCGGTTACGACGCAGAAGCTCCGACCGAAAAGGTACAGCCGGAATTTCGCGACCGCCCACGCGAGCGCGACACATTCTCTCTCTGTAATGGAACAAGTTCGCTCGGGCGTGGAAAGAAGGCGGCTAGCATACGCGATGACACGGTCTCGGCCTTGCTGACGCTGAGCGAAGGCAGGGCCGATGCCATGACCACTCGCGTCAGTTCGTACTTTAGTGGGCGCAGAAGGGTCACAGTGTGACAGAATTAGGGAAGTTGTAAGCCGCTCACTCAGGGTAGAGAAGGCTTTCTGCTGCAGTGGTCCCAAAGAGAAAGAGACGTCTCTCTTAAGAAGGCCCGTGAGAGGGTGAGCGATGTTGGTAAAATGTTTCACAAATCGCCAAAAATAAGAGCATTGACCATAAGCCCAGAAAACTACGGCGATCGTTTGTTGAAGAAAGTACAGGAAAATTTCGCACGGCGTGAACTTTATGTGGATCAGGTTGGATTCCGGCGGCGTTTACGAGATGGTCGAGCATGTTAATTCCACTGCGACCGAAATGACACTTGGAGGACTTTAGCTGATGGCTCGCCCTGCGAAACACGGAGAGTAAGGTTGTGAGGCGCCGCAGGTGGCTCTCACAGTTCGGCGAAAACACAATCACATCGTCGCGGTAACAGAGACATGTAGACCACTTCAAGCCGCGCAAGGGAGAGTCCATCATGCACTCGAATGTAGCTGGCGCATTGCATAATCCAAAGGGCATGACTTTAAATTGGTACAGACCGTCCGGTGTGACGAAGGCGGTTTTCTGGCGGTACATCTCATCGACGCTAATCTGCCCATAGCCGGAGCGAAGGTCAATTGATGAAAAGTATTGGGATCCGTGGAGACAGTCAAGAGCGTCATCAATGCGCGGCAGGGGATAAACATCCTTCTTTGTTATCATGTTGAGGTGACGGTAGTCAACGCAGAAGCGCCACGAGTTCTCTTTTTTATTTACTAAGACAACCGGTGATGCGCGCGGGCTACTGGAAGGTTCAAAGAGGTCCTTGTCCGCCATCCTGCCTACCTCTTTCTGTATGATGGCCCTTTCTGTTGCGGAGACACGATATGGCCGCCTATGAATGGGGCTCGCGTCACCGGTGTTGATGCGATGCGCGACAACAGGTGTCTGGCCAAGTAGACGGTCCTCCAAATCAAAGATGTCCCGAAAAGATGACAGGAGGCGACGAAGAGCTCTTGTTTGCTCGGGAGGAAGGTCAGGGGCGATCATCTTAGAAACATCCTCCGCAGGGGTGTAGTACGGAGGAGTGGATGACAAAGGTCCGTTGCTGCTGGGGAAGGATTCAGAGGTAAAAGAAGAAATCTCAAATTCTTCCAAATGAGTGATATGCGCTATGGCGATACCGTGTGGCAGCACATGCGACGAAAATCTAAAATTGAGGATGGCACGCGAGCGCAGTTTTCCCGGATCCGGATTAAGGTGCTCGGTAGGGCAATATTGCGCGACAAAACCACGTCAGTAAGCGGCGACACGACGTACTCGCCATCAGGTACGGGACTACAGCGCGTCAGGAGGGCATTTATAGCCGCCTGTGGAGACCGCCTTGCAAACTCAGCAGAACATAAGCGGTGTGAAGCACAAGTTGTCGCGTCGGTAGGAAGCGGAAGATACAACTGTACAACACCTGCGGAGCAGTCACTTCGGGCAGAGTGTTTCGAACGGAAGTCGAGGCCGAGAATTAGGTCGTGTGGACAGTGTTCAAGGACAATAAATAGAACAACGGTATAATGGCCCCCAATGTTAACACGTTCTGTGCACATTCCAAGGACAGTTGAAGTACTCCCATCGGCGACTCGCACAGTGCATGCTACGGCGGGTGTCAGAACCTTTTGGAGCCTTCGGCGGAGAGCAGCGCTCATAACTGAAAGCTGCGCTCCTGTATCAACGAGAGATCTCACAGGAATGCCATCAACTTCACTGCCCAGTAGGTTTCCACATGTAGGCAGGGTCAACAGGGGAATTGTGGGCCGGGTCGGAGTTGCAGCTTCACCTCCGGGAGCTGCGCCGCCTAGTTTCCCGAAGCGAAGCGACCAGTTGCAGAAGGGGACGAAGAGTGGTGAACGAGAGGCGAACGGGACCTACATCCTTGCGGAGACGGGGAGTGTCTGGATCTTGGTGGAGCACTGTCGGCGTTGACGTTCCTAGTCGGCGTATAGGGCGAGAAAGTACGATTGTCTGGTACTTGGCGGTAGTGACTCGGAGACGACCACTGAGGAGGCGAGGACCAGGGGTTGCGGCAATGACGGGCAATGTGTCCAATACCGGAACAATTAAAACAGATGGGCTTACCATCCGCTGTGCGCCAGTCAGCAGGGTTGCGACGGAGAGGCGGAAAGCTTTGCGTCTGGGAGCGAGCAGCCGGAGAAATCTGGCAGGTGTTTTTATGGTGGACCGATCAGAGAGATGGAATGCCCAAACTTGCTATTTCCTCCCGAACGACTGTTTGTATAAGGAAGATAGCGGGCACGCTTTCCCGACAGTCGGAACGAACTGGAGCCGGAGCCATGGCCTCATGTTCTCGGCGAACGATGCGCATGATATCTTCCGGTCCTGTGGGCTGAACGAACCACGGCGAGTCTTCGCAAGATGTCGCGGCGGTAGTGGGCAATCGGTCGAAAGCTTGAGCGACGGGGCGGCCCTTCTCTTGTTGGAAGCGCCAGCACTCCTTTATAATTGCATCCACGGTGGCACAATCCTTACACATCAGGAGATTGAAGGCATCGTCTGCAATACCTTTCAGTATGCAACCAACCTTGCCTGCCTCGGTCATGTTTTTATCAGCCTTGCGACAGAGGGCCAGCACAACCCGTACGTAGACAACATAGGATTTTGTGGACGTCTGAGCGCGACACGCAAGTTCTTTTTTTGCGGCCAGCTGACGACCGACAGGTCTCCCAAACAGGTCTCGCATTTTTTTCTTTGCAGACATCCCAGCTCGTTAGGTCAGCTTCGTGTGTGTCGTACCATTGCCTCGCACTTCCTCTTAGATAAAATATCACGTTTTCTAACATTATTGTTGGATCCCACCTGTTGTTGTCGCACACTCGTTCGTACATCGTAAGCCAGTCGTCGACGTCGGTGTTGGCCGTGCCACAAAATGTCCCTGGGCCCCGCGGATGAGTGAGGATGACCGTTGGCACGGGCTGCTGAGGCATTGTCGCTTGTGTCGGTTGATTTGCCGTTGCGGTGGCAGGTAGATGACGTCCGCTGCGAAGTTCTGTGATTGTACACCGCACCTTCCACCAAAATGTTGCAGGAAGAAAGCAGGCCCACGAGTGTAAAATAATGAATATTTACAACTGGCGTATGTGGTGTTCAGGCAACTGCCACACTTCGTCTTCCTCTAGTCCAATTCAACTTCTTCGTTCCCTTCACCGTAACAATATTGTGGATTTTCATAATTTTATGTTTGTGAAAGAGTGGTTCTGTGTGTTCTAAGAACGGGGAATTTTCTGTTGATCTAAGTGCTTGTTTCTGAATGAGGAAGAGTTTCAGTAAGTTCGATGCTGTAGTGTTTCCCCATATTAGCATGCAGTAATGTGAGAGTTGGAGTGCAATATGTAACATCTTTTTAATGCTGACTAGAAAAGTGTGACGGCTCTGGCTCAATGCACCAGTGGCTTTACTTAATTTTGATAATAAGCTTCCTATGTTCATTCGAAGTCATGTTTTCTTAGAAAGTGACACCTAGAATTTTAACAGACTTTTCTATTTTAATTTTGAATAGCCCGAGAGCAATATGGTCGTCTATATTTTCTAAGGTGCCTGGATTGTGAAACAACACACACTTAGTTTTCGACTCAATAAGAATGAGCCTATTGTTGCGGCACCAAATCTGCAAGTTGTGGCAGAACGCACTTCCCTTTTGTCTTACAATATCAATGTCTTTTCCCTTAACGAGTACCGAGCAATCATCGGCATAAATAATATATCTACAATCCTCATATATTTTTACAATATCCTTAATGTAGAAAAGAAAGAGAATTGGTCCCAGTATGCTACCTTGTGGAACTCCAAATTCAATAGACCGTAGGTGAGATTTATGCTTATTAACTTCGACGTATTGATGGCGCTCACTCAAGTTAGATTTAATAAGTTGTAGTGTTGTGCCACGAAAGCTATAATGCTCTAACTTATCCAACAATATTGGATGGTTGACTCGATCGAAGGCTTTGCTAAAATCTAAGCGTACACCCTATGTCATTACCTAATTCTCAAAATTGTTTAATATTTCTTCCTTGTTAGCTAGAAGTGCTGTCTCAGTGCAGCGTCCCTTTTTGAAACCAATTTGGTAATCCGTAAAGAGGTTATTTTTCTAGTAACTTTCTCAATACGAGAATTATTCACTTTCTCGAGTCCCTTAGAGAATACAGGCAAGATTGAGACTAGGCGGTAATTACCTAAACAATTTTTGTCACCATTCTTGTAGGTTACTGAAACTCTTGCTACCTGCAAGTTGTTTGGGAAAATCCCCGTCGAAAGAGAGACGCTATATATGTGTGTAAGCGCTGGCGCAATTAAATCTATAACGTATGTGATTGGTTTTATTTCTAGATTATCTACATCACGGCTATGGCTATTTTTAAGTTCGTATTTGATCGCTTGGCGTAGGGACTAAAACATAAGAGCGCATGCTCGTGTACAGCCAACCTAAGGCAACCATGAAACATCTGAGCGGCAGGCGCTATCAAATATTTGTGATACACCGCCATCGTTCTCGCGCATGTTAAGTTTAAGTCCGCCGATCGCGTTTAGTCATAGCGGCGCCGATGGGGTGTTGACGCGGCACGACGTGGTCCCTACGAAACGAGTCACCGCGGCAGTTGTTGAAGACTTCCATGGTCTCGTCGGGGAAGCTCACCACACTCGCAGCTGCAGCGGGCTGAGAAAACTTTGCATGTCGGCACCTTCTCTGCAGGCCGTTCCTAACAAGGCGCTTCCGAACCCGGAGCACGGTAGTGGTTGGGGTGTATCGCATGGGGAGTGCACCCGGGCGCCTAATTCTCTAGTTTCGAAATGTAACCGAGAAGGGTGGATATGTTAACTAGCCGTTAGGCGGACACGGCTGCATTAATCACAAAAAAATGGTTATCATCCTCTTTCACGAAAAAAGAGAAAACGGGCTAACGCCGCAATACAACCTCGCATAGTCACGCCACACAATGTTTATAGGTATGTGAACGTTGATGCCGTCTGCTTGGACAATGCGCTATATAGAAGATATCTGTAGAAGATATATAAGATATCTATAATACAGCATCTACCACAGCTTAGAACGCTCACGCAGTTCGTAAACGATCGCTTTGCTGGACAAGCTTACATCACACTGTAAGGTATGCTGTTATTATTAACCAAAGCTGCCTTATTGATGGGTGGAAACCTCATCCACCAAGTAGTCACGCAATGTAATCTGCAGGTAACAGTTATAACGGTTGTCAAAGTATAACAGCACAGCTCCTATCGTAGCAGAACGGTACCCACGCTGTTACGATCGTCGCATATGTTTCATTGCTCCTAAACTGTAGTTTCGAACTAGAGGATAATACTGCAATAAGGTTACATTAGTGAATGGAACATTCAGAAATACACAATTGATCTCCGAGGCTGAGTGTAGGATCAAATATGCGCGCACACATCGTGCTGCGTGCTCCGTTCGCCTCAACGCCAGCAGAAAGTCAGGCCATACCGACTTAAACCACTCATTACGTCTAGCAAAACTGTTTACCACGTACAAGACTCACGTCATACTGAATAGACTATACGAGCCCGAAAACAAACGCCAGCAACTACCGCCGAGCGTATACCTGCCATGCAAAACGGAGCGCTCGCCCAAGCCAGCATGCAGACTGCACATAGATGGTGCCACTGCGTAAAAGTATGGTGACGCGCATGAAAAAACAGTCTAAATGCGACGTACGATTCCATCGACGTCTGAGCTCTGGCCGCGAGTTCGTGCCGGGCTGCCATTTGTCGTACGACCTATCGGCCAAAAAAATCGCGCATCTTCTCCTTGCATACGTCCCAACTCGTCAGTCCTTCGTGCGTATTAAACCACGCGCGAGCTGTGCCTCGTAGGTAGGAAATGATGTTGGCAAGCATTAGCGTCTCATCCAACCTGTGGTGCTTGCTGGCACGCTCGTACAACAGAAGGCAATCGTCGACGTCATTGTTGTGCGTACCGAAAAATGTGCCGGGATCGAGGTGATGCGAAAGGACGACGGCTGCAGGAGCCGCGGGAGCGGGCTGCGACGACGGCATAATGTCTTCAGCCGCGGAGGCAGGAGGAACGTGGCGTCCGCTCGGAAGATCCAGGGCCGGAAGAAATACAACCTCGAACCTCCACCAAAAAGGTGTTACGGGTAGTATTTAATCAACAGTGAACGGCTAGCACATGGATAGTCAAACTGCATAGAGCGCACAGATTTTAGTAAGTCTTTAAGTCCGACAGGGGAAAGACTCTGGCCCAGCCCCACTGCAACGTCTTTGTCTTCGCCACTGTTCGTGACAATATATAGTGCCATTAACTTTTATGGCCACAGATAAAAGACCACTGGAAACATTACAGTGTTAAATACGGCAATACCATCTCGGCATATCTCAGTACACATCACCGCCAAGAAACTGCAGAAAGCCTGCACATTTACGTAGCCATAACTCTCCATAGATGGAAGGAAACAGCCTGTGACTTCACATTTTCTTATTCTTATGACATTGTCTGTACCTTTACAAATGTTTCCATAAGTGACGTAACGGATGCATAATTTTCCTCGATTGGTGCTTTGCCCCGCGAGATGTAGTCGCGCTGATATCGCACAAACTTCTTTTCGGTCTCGCCTTTGCGGCCTATGTGCATACACCTTTGTAGAACGACAGACATCCCTGATTGGTGTACCACCAGGGAGAACATGGCCAGTGACCGCAAAATTTTGGAAGTGACGATTCCCATCCCAAATGGGCATAAAATACGATGCAATGACCACCTCTCTATTCCTACACAATACGTAGACTGGGTTGCCTTCAAGCAACAAGTACTCAATTCCCCCAACATTCCACTTGTCCAGTGGCCACAGCTTCTCCTAAATACCTGATACCAAGTGACTAAAACCATTCAACGAACAGATCACCCACAGACTGACGAATGTGTTCGCCATCTTTGAGACAAGCGTAGATCCTTGGTTCACCTATAGAAATGCAATGAAGTAGACCGGGGTCTTCAACACTGCCTAAAAGAGATCACAATGCAAACCGAAGAATATGCTGATGAACCAACCACCAAATACTAGCTAGAAATTTGTCAACATGCAGGCAACAATCTATACACCAGGAAGGCATGGTCTCTTGTTCTATGCTGGGACAATGAAGACACCAATCATCTGGAGACCATCGAACTAAGGACCGGATCCCACCAGTAGAACTTGAATAAGAAAGCGCTCCCAGATTACTCCTTCCTGACTGCAACCTTCCGGAAGCAACCCAACCCGATGATTTTTCGTCTGACCTAGACGATCACTCCTTCACGATGGGAGAATAAAGCATGCACTCTCCATTTGCAAAATGAGTCGAGCACCAGGTTGAGACAGTATTTCACATTGGATGCCGCTATACGTGGGCCCGACATGTCACAGAAAACACAGCAGGATAGTTCCCCTACACCGAAGTGTCCCCTACTTGTAGCGGTGCCGTCTACCGTAGAGCAGCGGCCGAATTCTAGGTGGTGGTTTGCTGGGGCATCCACTGTGAAATTTCCTTGCAGAAAATAGCAGAAACTCGGGTCATGTTGGGGTCCGCCACCGTATAGAATTCCTACAATCGTAACATACGTATCAGAACGGTCAGCCAAGTGGGATGTTGAGCATTTACAACCACCAACCTCCCTACCTCACTTTATAACTGTGTAGCAACCAAACTCACTGCACACACCCCACACTAAAGCTATGAACGCAATAGTTACTTAGGCCCTTGTGGACCCTATTCTCAATTGACTGAATCCCCTCACCTACTCCTCACCCTCGCCAAGCTCTGTCGCAGAACATTCGTGTACCCACCCCATTCAGTGTCCCACCGCGAGACAGTCCTCATTAGGAGAGCACAGACACTCACTGCCCTCACCCCACATCCAACACTGCATAACTTTAGGAAGACACACTCCTGTCTGCGTACACTGCCGTGGCTTCCCATACAATTCCCACATTTTGTCGGAATGCCTAGTAGCTACGTGGCAACCCAGACTAGCCTCGCTCAACTACCCAGCAACTCTCACCCTGCTACTCTTGAGGGGTAGTTGGTGGATTCGTTGCTCAACGCTATGAAGGCTCTCGTCACCCGTATACGGCTCCTCGGCCTGGACTCAGACTGGGCCGCTACGCCTCTTTGCTTCTCCTCTAAAACTGCGCCAACTCAGACCTAGTCTCTTATGGCTTAACAAAGTTTCTTCTCTCTCCCTCTCCAGCTGCATCTTTTGATCCACCAACTACCAGTCTTGCCATGAATACTTCCATTTCTCCTGCTAATATAGTATTACTCTAATTTGCGAACAAAACTTTACCCAGTAGACATTGTTTATATCTAAGTAAGTTGTTTTCTGCCTCCTAATTCTCTCCAGATGGCATTTACTTCCATAGGAATTTATTAGATAAAATAATGGCCATATGTTAGGTGGGGACAGCATCAGGATATTTCTGTTGGGGAGACGGAACATCATTCTTCATTTTCGTTGGGGATATATGTGACAGTACACCACAGGCATTGTACTGTGTGTATGATATGGTGAAATTTTATTGAGGTCCTGCAGATCGTGAGTCATCACGAAGCGGGCCGCTCTCACGTGGAAACCGGAAGGTCAAGCCAAATTCAGTTGCTAAAAGCGATTGCCTGTACAGCTTGTATCGTCAACAAAAGAAGTGCTTACATGTAATTGCTTACCGAAAAAAGTCATTACAGTAGGTATTACTGAGTAAACGAAGTAGTCAATTACCAAACTACCAAAAAATAATTTATCACCAGTAATCAATTACGTGTAATTTGATTTGTACAAGTCTGGTGTGATGTCGTGCATTTCAAAGAATTTTTGCATGTGTGGGCCGTTTTCTTTTTGTTCAGATGGCTTCGAAACTCGCAATGCTGAGGCTTTCATTCCTTTATAATGCAACGTAATTATTGTTTGACGATGTCATTAATTAGTCCTAGGTGCTGCCTAAATATCAAGATGTCATGAGGAGATAGCATAGGAACTTGAAGCATATCCTTCATTTTTCAGTATTTTTCTTTTGAAGACAGCCTTCTTAGCTTACTTTACACTGGTTTGCCTATCTCGGTAACTTGTAACCACTGTCCGAAAAAGAAATGGCCCTTCACACCTCTAGGGCATCAAAGCAAGTAACAAGAAATATCAAAATGTAGGTCTCAATGAGTCAAGCAGCAAGAATTAGTCGCAGAGTAGGTAAAATTAATGGTATGAGTGTGATTCACACCAGTATAGTAGAAAATTTACCACATCGCGCTATACCCCTGTAAAGAGTGCACCACCTTAAATTCCGACATGTTCAGGCAAAGGTGCACTTGCGAGAAATCAAATCGGTTCACTTGGACTAAGCCACGCATAGCAATGGTGTGTGCAAGGCAGCTTCACTGGGGCCCACAAAAGGCAAGAAAGTGCTGCAGGATAGTAAAATTAAAGGTATGGGCATAATTATCACTGATATGTTTCAAAATTAACGATCTCGCTCCTTAGACTGCACGATCTCGAGGATTGCCCCACCTGGCATGTTGGTAAAAAAAAGTCAGCCAATTGTCAATGCTAAGGAAGACAAGGTTGACATAATTGCACTTCAAATATGATACAAATAAGATACGAAGTGACTTAACGTGGTAAGCCACATACACAACAAAAACTTTGCTTCGATCAGAAGTTAGGATTCAAATAACGTTTTTTTCCTAAACAAGCATCTCTTATTTAGCTTATTTACCTATGTAAATGCAGAAAATAAATCATTTTATTTTTGGCAGGTATTTTTCTCATAATATGTAGCCAACGTGCTAGTCACGTGAGCAGTGATAAGTGACTCATGAATTGCTGAATTGAGTAAAGTGTTGGCATTTGTGTTGCCAAGTGGGAGTCCTGCGCAATGAACTAGGATGAACGCATTGTGATAAACATGTAGAAAGTGATGTTGGAAAACTTTCTAAATATTTATCACAATGCATTGATCCTAGTTCATTGCACAGAAATTTAGAATATTTAGAAAATGATGTCAGAAAAACTAAGCAACGTGAAAAAAATGGCCAATTTTGAACAAATTTTTCTGCAAAATGAGCCGTAAACGCCAATATATAACATCAACTTCTTTTGCTCTAGTGCGTTGCACATATCTCCATGTTAGGCATGAGTGTGTACAATTTCATATGCAAATGTTCTATCAAATGAAAAGTTATGAAAGTTTATGTAACATGAGGGGGAAGAAAATCTTGTTTTCAGAAACAAATAAATCTTCAAACCATGTGAAAGATGCAGAACTACACAAGGCCTAAAATGCACCAGCTTCATAGCTGAAGCCCCCATGAGACGCAATAGAGTCTCCTTTTGTTCATTAGGCTGCTCGGCGAGAACATAAAATGAAAAAAGTATTTTGAAAATTATTTATATAAAAAGATAGCACCCATTCTTGGTTTTACAAAACGAGAGTATGGGTTGGAAAAGTCGCTGTAACTCCCTAACTATTGATGATAGGACGATTTTTTTCAACATGTTGCTGAATGTTTGGGCATACATAAAATGTAAAAAACAAAAAATACATTTTTGTAACAAAATTTACTTTTGAGTCGCCTACCTGCTTCATGGACATGAAAAAGAGACAGAATAGAGAGATATAATCAACATTCAGTCATCTTATCTTTGAACCCCTGCGTTCTTTGATCCTGTCTTTAGCGTCGCACTTGGGTGACCTTTTTTGATGTGAAAGCATGATATGGCTCATTGAGTGAAAAAGTGGTCATCCGGCATCTGCAGCAGCGAAGCGGCACCTAAATTCCGATTGGATGTGATGCCACAGCACAAGCGTGCCTCGATGGAGCAGATAGAGCAAAAGGAAACACCTGCTGCCACAGCAGCATTGCCAGGGGTATTGTGAGGGAGAGGGCATCACCGCGGCACCAAATCACCCTATCTCTTGGAAGCCTCTCTTATCCACGCATTCCTTGTCTGCGCAAGATTTCACCTGCGTTCTAACCGTGCCTCGGTCAGGCCAAATCAAAACGCACCAAGCATCTCCATACGCCAGTTTGCCCGTGAGAAGTTCACAACACAAAAGACCGCTCAGTGGCGTTCAATTGGACATTAGTGCGTTCACATTCACAACTCTTAAGAAGTACTTATAGGCGTCCTCAAAATGTTTTCTTTTACCAATAGACCATGTGGGTCAATCCCAGAGATAGGGCAGATAGGGTGCAGTGTGATTAAGACAGTTCGGAGACATCTGTAGGATCTTGACTTTAAATGATAAGTGCTTTAATCACTTTATTAATGAACAGTGTCAGTTTTAGATAAAAGTACTTGCAGAAATGTCAATAAACAGAGAGATACAAAGTTAGAAAGTCTCAGAGGAGCTCGTATAGAGCCTGCAATGAGCAGTCATTGAATGTTTCAAAAGGAGTACACATTAAACTACTAGCGCATTCAAAGCACCCCAACCAGAAATCCACAACTTCTGCAGGAGAAGTAAAAAAAAGCATTTTTTTAAGTAAAAAGATGCATAATAGTTAGCGCTGTGATAAACAGCTTCATGATCTGTTAGCGCACCAATAGACAAACACGAAAAGGAAGAGATGATCACAGGCGCTATCTATCAACTGAAGCTTTAATAAAACCTCGTGGCTAATTTGTACAAATTGTAACAAAGCAGGCAACTAAAACCAAAATCCTGTATAACAGTATCGGACAGATCTCATGTGGTTAAACCTGATTTAAAAAGTGAAGTTCATTCTTTGTTAGAGTGATGGAGGGCTGACTTACACATTCATGTGCGGGCTTAAGGATGTGAAGAGCCTCAGCTATTTTGCACATCGGCTGCCCCCTGTCCCTCACTATGACAGCAATACTGTCGAAAAGCAGTATGAAACCGCAAGTGCAACAGTGGCTAGATAGATGAGAGCTGGCTGTGCCCTTTAACGAAGTGTGGTGTTCTTTGAGGTTGTACACTTTGTACTTTGTACACCCTGCCAGGTTGAGGTTGTACACTTTGTACTTTGTACACCCTGCCAGTACAAGAAGTAAAAATGGATTTGTGCTTGATGAAACATTCAGTGTTCTGAAGCGTAGTTCTGCCCTCAACCCTGTTCTGAAAAAGGCGGATACATGTTGCCACGTTTCTTTTTTGAAGGAAAAACAACATCCACATTCTACCTAATACTAATCTTCATGATACTGTGCGAAACTAAATCCAGGTAAAGAATAACTACACGCTGTTTCCACGTATTCAGTGATTGGGTGATTTCCTCGGGGCTCTTTCTTCTAGCGACTTGCCTATTTTCTAGCAAATGCAGCGAGGCAGGTTGCTAAATAGTTGCTAAACAGGTTGCTTGCCCCCGTCACCTGTAGGCAGAGCCACTCAGCCGAGGGGAGCTGTACAGTCGACTTGGGCTGGAGCAGGGGGAGGGTCTATTGCTCTTAGAGCTATTTCATCCTCTGCACCCACCAACGTCAGAGGTATGTGTGCGTGTAGAAATGTTGCTTGCTTCTCTCGACAACTAGAATGACAAGGATTATCCACTAGCTTACATATATTCATTGTAACAGATTAACAGCCCAAATAAAAGGCAAGGACAAAGAAAGTGACAGGAATGAGCGCTGTAGCAATGAGATACCAACCATGCCAAGCCACCACTTTGCTTAATTACATATATTCGTCATCATTATTGGCCGGCTTTTTATTGTCGGCTGCAAGACGAAGTTACAGCGAACATTAATGATGTTGCCGCGATCATTTTTGTGTTCGATCACTCATTGCATGATCCGGAACTTCCTCCTGAGCTTCTTTGTTGGCCTTCAAGTTTCTGCCCCATATGTTCATATCATTATTTATATCCCATTTTATGGCACCTCATTCTCATGAGAAAAGGATGATCAGTTTCTTTTACAGTGGCAACATTTAATGATATTTCAGTACAGTCAAAAAATGACATAAGGAAGTCGGAAATATTGTCACTTTACTTCGTTATTTTAACCTTGATATAACAAAATTTAGCATAACTAAGTTCTGCATATAACGAAGTAATTAAATTTTTATAACACCTTGTCCATAGAACACCATGTATTTAGAACGTCAGTATAACTAAGTGGGTTCCTGCACACTTTCAATATCAGGAAATTTCGCTGCCACTGCACAAGAATACCGAGACAATAAATGGTAATTTCTTTTGGCACAAGTGGTCAAATAGTTGAATTACATGCGGCTGCTTGCTTAGGCACCTCTCAAATTATGCTTCACGCAACTGAGGGTAACAGCCGAAGTGTAGCCGCGTCATGTTATGTGTGAAGTCCAAGTTCGATAAGATTCCATCGCGCCCTACGTGCTGTAGGCTTTAGCTGCGAGTGAAAGTGTGCGAAGGTGAGCCGAGAAGGATGGTAGCTTGATAAATGCTGTCTTCGTACGTATTCAAGGGGAAAGGGGGAGGGGAGCAAGCTTGCGGTAACACAATCAAGTGCCAGTGAGGGTGCGAAGGGGATGGGGGGTTGAAATGGAGTAGGTAGCAGGTTGGCGCGCGTCCCTTTTGCGAGCACGTCTGTGTGTGCGCATGGCTGTCAGCGGGGCTGGCGCATACGCAGCCTGTTCTCCCTGTTTTAGAGGTAACGTGCCTCGTGTGCAAAGAATGGACCAACTGAGATGGCATGGCATTGTGCGCTGTGTTCCAGTGTGTTTAGTGGTGGAGGATGCATAAACTAGAATTTTGGATGCAGTTGAAGCGAAAGGCAGACAAAGTATTCGCTCCCTGCTGCTGCCGCTTTTCATGGTAGCGTCGTATGACATTATCAGCCGAGGGGGCGGTGTGGACGCTAAGGCGCGGCTAGCTTCGCTTCGTACTGCCGATGAGAAGGTAGCGTCGACATGGCGTAAAACCGTTTTGTCGCAGACTGTCGAATTCAACAAAACAACGATATTCTTTCTTATTTGAATTTGCCTTTTCCTGTTGCCCCATAGTTCGGAGAATATTACGGCCCCTTCTGCATAAAATAATTCATTGGCGAGTGTACTTATTTGCATAAGTGATCGAAGTTTAATTCAGTAGGCTTCCGTTAATTCAATTTCTCGTTTAATTTCGTCCTGACCGGTGCCATACATTTCTATGGCCCCAATTTTTTTTATTTTGATTCTAAAATTGGTATTCACCAGATAATTCGAGCTTGACCAGGCAGCACGCATGTGCCGAACCCCCATGGTGACCCCAATGGCGACCGCTCTAGTGGCAGCGTCTGTCTCGGTGGAGCTTAGGGAACAGAGAATGCATTGGGCGTACATGATCTCTTGTTGAAAGCGCCCATTTTCGGCCCGCCCTAGCAAGGTTTTGAAGCAGCGAATGTAGCTCGCAATGTTTTATTACAGTATTTACCCGATTCGAACGCACGCCTTTGTTTTTTAAAAGAAAATTGGGCTGAAAATTGCTGGGGTGGCGGAATCGGACACTAAACCAAAACCACCTTTGCAACGTTTGCATGCTTTGCCGCGTAACAAGAATGTGCTGCGGCGAAGCTGACTTCAAACAGCGCGTGACGAAGCTGACTTTAGAAAACCGGCTGCTGATGTGCAACAATTTTTCTAGCTAAAAAATCGGGTGCGCATTAGAGTTACACTTTGTTTAGGAGCTTTAATGTCATATCTATGTTAGTTTGCTACTGCTGGCACATAAAGATAGCCTGCGCATTTGATTTGGGCACGTGTTTAAATCTGGCAAATACTGCCAAATGAATCAGTGGTGTGTTCTGACCTTTTATTCTGTGTTGTTTAATTCGACCTGCCAGACAATTTGATAATTTGCGTAGGTTCCGCAAGGTCGAATGCATACGAAGAAAATTGTTGATTTTACTATCTTCGTTATATTGTGGCCTAACTGTATTGAAATTCCACTCTTTATATAGATAAGTATAGTCGCTAACGGGTTTATTTTACATAGAAGGGTCAGTAAAATGTTCAAAGTTATTGGGCACGCAAAAAAAAAAAACTAATTTCGATGAAAAGTATCATTTTTTTTATAATATAAGAGTCAATACCCACAGGTACAGTCTCCTGCTGTGTCGACAATACCTTCACATTGGCGCTACGAAGCAAAGCCTGCGACACTTTCACATCCGCTCCACCATCACGGTTGATAGTGTTACCCGCTGTGGGACGACAAGGTCTTCGTCTGTCTCTCGCTTCAACATGTTCCTGAAACTCGAGACTACACGACCTGCAGCACTAAATGCAGAGCAGACATGGAACAGATTACCTGCAAAATAGGGTGGGCGGGCTGCATACTTACTGAGCAGTGCTAACAGCCATGCGCAGTCATTACCGGTACAAGTCATCTGACCCCCCCCCCCCCCCCTTCGTGGGAAGACGGCACGCATCAAGCCACGATCTTTCTCCACTGTCTCTCGCGCTCACAGCATACGGCTTTATACAGAACGTGACAGTGAGTCGCGTGATAGTGAGTGAGTGAGCATATCCTGCTGATATGCTGCTCATCTTTGGCAGACGCTCTCTGTAGTGCAGCGTATGATTTGGGAGGTGCATTTGCATTAACCGTATGTAATTCAGCCTTTCTACCATGTGCATCCATGGCAGGTGTCATTTGTTTCTTTGGTATTCCTGCGCAGTGGCAGTGAGATTTTGTTATACTGAAATCATGTATTAACACACTTTGTTATATTGAGGTGCAAAATACACGGTTTTCTTTGGACAAAAAGTTATAAAATTTTAAATGCTTCATTATGTCGAGCTTAACTGTAATTGATGGGTCTTCCTATACCGAAGTTCCTCAAGGTGAGCAATCAGAAACACTGTATGGCAGGCAGGCAATGAACTTTATTCAGGTCTTGAAGAGCGAATCCGAAACCCCCTTAAGAGTGAGGAGCCGCAGCGGGCCTCTCCCACGTCGGGATGGGCAGTGTTGGAAATCTCAGCGCTGACACCCGTTGTTGCAAATGGGTCGCAAGCCCCAAGGGTAGCGTTGGCCTGGCGGCCTGGGGCACAACTGGAAGCATCCGAAGGTCCTGGCAAAGCATGAGTCGACTGCTAACAGAACAACTTGTTTATTCTAGCATCGCAGAAGAGCGGCCGGTCAGGTCGACCGAAGTGGAGAGATGGGAGAGCACGTTACTCAACAGAAGAAATCAGAGCCTCTCGGCGTCCGGGGGGCAGCTGCTTTTATACTCTCGGAGTTGAGGGCAAGAGGGAACGCCTCGATAGAGGCGCACGTGACGGGGCACGGACACGCTGAGAGACAGGTTGAGACGAGTGTAGTGACGCATCCGCCGGGCCGGCGCCGGTCAGACCTCCTCGCTTTACACTTGGGGAGCTCCTCTCCCCGGCTGCCGCGCTTTGACAAGCGTGGGCACCAACATGCACACACACACACACACACACGCACACTTGAAGACACGTGGCATTGAAACATGCCTGGACGCGCTCGGCGGGGAGGCGTATCGGCGGCGCTGAACGGGCCAAAATGTCCGCCGCTTTGAACGAAGCCCCGGCGTCCGTTGCATCCGCGCCGGCTATACCGCACGTCGTAGGCGAAACGTAACAGACCGCCCCGCCGGGGGAAGGAGATCCCGATGGTCAGGGGACTGCATCCGCTGTCCGGAGGGATGTCACTCGATGATGCTCATAACCGAAGTCGGCCGTCCTTCGGCGTTTCTTGAGCGTAGCGCACAGAGAAGGCCTCGTTCTCTCATTCAGGTTCACACAGGACACTGCAAAGTGACTTCGGGAGAGTTGCCATTTTTCTCTCGTTCCCAGCAAGCGTTAGAACTACGCCGAAACTCAACCGCTCAGTCAGCAAGCACGACACAACCCTCACTAAGCCCTGCCAGGCTCTTTCCCCTTTTATACTACTGCCTAGTTCCTTACAGTAGTCTAGCAGCACTCAGAACGCGTCCACAAATTGGAAAATTGCACTAGAAAACACGTCATCACTTTGAAACACTAAACAAAAGCAATATGTTAAAAATCCTGCCTCAGGAAGAAAACGATCCGTAACAAACAACTTTGAGGCTGATTCCTACGTTAGGGGCTTCGAATTAAGCCATCGGCGTTACCGTTGAGACTCCCCTTTTTGTAACGCACCTCAAAGGAATATTGTTGCAAAACGAGGCTCCAGCGCAGGAGGCGGCCATTTTTGGGAGAGGTGGTCTGCAGCCATTGGAGAGGGCAGTGATCCGTCTCAATGATAAACCTCGAGCCGGCTAGGTAGCATGACAATTTCTGAACAGCCCACACGAGACACGCACAATCTTTCTCGGTGGCGCTGTATGCCTGCTCACGACTGGTCAGCTTACGACTAGCATACAGGACGGAGTGTTCGACTTCTCCATTTTCCCGTTGGCACAGTACAACGCCCATGCCTCGCTCAATAGCATCGCACTGAACAACGAACCCTTTTGTGTAGTCTGGCGATCGTAGCACAGGCTGGCTTGTTAGGGCGCTCTTTAAGGCGCTAAAAGCTCTTTCCTTTGTCTCGTCCCATACGACTGTTTGGCGCTCTGTTTTTCTTAGAGCATCCGTCAGGGGAGCCGCGATATCAGAGTACCTGGGGATGTACCTCTGATAGTAGCCGGCGACACCTAAGAACGACCGAATATCGGTCTTCGTGCGCGGTTGCGGGAAGTCTCGCACAGCGGCCACCTTTATTTCAGAGGGGCGGCGACGACCCCGTCCAATCACGTGACCGAGGTAGACAACCTCGGCCTGTGCTAACTGGCACTTGGGAGCCTTGACTGTCAAGCCCGCATCGCGCAGGCGGGTTAGCACTGCCCGCAAGTGGGCCATATGCTCAGGCCAGGATGCGGAGAATATCGCTACGTCGTCTAGATACGGTAAAGCGAATTCTTGCTGTCCCCGCAACACTTTATCCATGAGGCTTGAAAAGCAGTATGGTGCGTTCTTCAAACCAAAACTCAAAACTTTAGGACGGAACGTTCCCATTAGTGAAATGAACGCCGCATACCTACTAGCCTCTTATGTAAGTGGAACCTGCCAATAACCCCTGACAAGATCTAGGGTGGAAATAAACTGAGCGCTACTAACTTTCTCAATGCGCTCCTCGATGTTAGGGATCGGATAAATTTGATCCTTAATGATGGAATTAAGCCTGCGGTAGTCGACGCAAGGACGAGGCTCCTTGCCCGGTACCTCAACTACAATCAAAGGGGAGGTATAATCACTCTCACCCGCCTCAATAACACCGAGCTGTAGCATTTTCTTTACCTCAGCCTCCATAATATGGCTCTGGCGGGGTGACACCCGGTACGCCTTGGATCGTACTGGCTCTGGGGAGGTAAGTTCTATGTCATGAGTAAGGACAGAAGTCCTACCAGGCCTCTCAGAGAACAGACCTTGAAACTCTTGTAAGAGCTGGTGTAGTTCGGTTTTCTGCTCAGGCGACAGCGATGCTTTACTGATTAAGTCACTAATGACTTGATCGGTGTCTTTCCTGTTCGTCACTGAGCCTAGTCCCGGAAGCTCGACCGGAAGCTCTTCGGGAACGTTTACCATCAGGCGCACCACTGCTTCTCGTTGTTTATAGGGTTTGAGCAGATTACAGTGGTAAACTTGCTGTGCTTTCCGCTTTCCTGGCAGACTCACCACGTAGTTAACGTCCGACAGTTTTTGAACAATCCGTACTGGGCCCTCCCACTGCACGTCGAGTTTGTTCTTTAGCGACGTGCGCAATATCATGACCTCATCGCCCACCTCAAAACGACGGGCCCTGTCTGTCCGATCATAATAAACCTTGGCCCTCTGCTGGGCCTTTGCCATTGCTTCACCTGACAACTCCTGTGCCCTTCTTAAGCGTTCGAGGAGCCTAAGCACGTACTCCACCACGACTGGGTCGTCGCCCCTGCCTTCCCACGATTCTCGAAGCATGCGAAGCGGAGACCGCAGCGAGCGACCGTACACCAGCTTAGCTGGCGAAAACCCCGTAGCCACATGCGGCGCGGTCCTCAATGCAAACATCACCCCAGGCAGACACAGCTCCCAGTCAGTTTGTTGTGCAAACCACAATTCTCTCAACACGCGCTTCATGACGGAGTGGAGCTTCTCAACGGAATTCGACGGGGGGTGGTACACTGAGCTGTGTAACAGCTTTACCCCGCACCATTCGAGAAAGGCTGTCGTCAAAGCGCTGGTAAACACTGTGCCCTGATCTGATTGGATTTCCGCAGGAAAACCAACTCGCGCAAATATGGACAGTAGTGCAATGACTATCTCAACTGAGCTGAGTTCTTTAAGCGGCACTGCTTCAGGGAACTTTGTCGCTGGGCAGATCACAGTCAAAATGTGTCTGTACCCCGTGGTTGTTACCGGCAGAGGTCCCACTGTATCAATAACGAGCCGTCTAAAAGGCTCCGTAATGATAGGCACCAACTTCAACGGCGCCCTCGATTTGTCCCCTGGTTTGCCCACCCGCTGACAGGTGTCACATGTCCTCACAAAGTGGTCTGCGTCCCGACAACACCCTGGCCAATAGTACTCTTGCAAGAGACGGTCCTTAGTTTTCTTAACTCCTAGGTGTCCGGACCACGAACCCCCATGCGACAAGCGCAACAGATCCTGACGGTAGCACTGAGGCACGATCAGCTGATCAAACTCCACTCCCCTGCGGTCTAGATACTTCCGGTACAGGACCCCACCTCTTTCCACAAAATGAGCATTTTTCTTCGCGATACCTTCCTTGACAATGCAGCGTATGTTTTCTACGCTGCCATCCTTTTTTTGCTCGGCTATCAAAGCCGCCCTGCTGACTTTTAGCAACATATTAAGTCCGTCTAACGTAAGCGCGATGAGCAAATCTGCAGATAGCTCTTCTAACTTTCCCGTGTCGGGCATTTCCTCTCCAGTATCTGGTGCCTTCAACGCTACAGGCTCAATTGTATTCAGTTCGGACGTGCTCAGAATATCAGCTTGCTGCGCCTCTGACCCTTTCTCATTGTTCGACAACGTCGGCCCCGCAACTACCGCCTTTGCAGCGAGCTCCCGAACCTTCGATCTGGTTAAGGCCTGCACGCTAGCCTCTACAAACAAAAGCCCCTTTTCGCGCAGGAGGTGATCGGACCTGTTCGAAAATAGGTACGGGTACTGGGGGGGGCAGCATAGATGACACTGCGGCCTCCGTCTCAAGCGCTCCGAAAGGTCCTTCAAAAAGCACTTTTGCTACGGGCAGACACACGCTATGAGCTTCCACGGCTTGCTTGGTCCATGCGCACTCGCCCGTGAACATATCGGGTTCTACGTAAGAAGGGTGAACTACATCCATTGTAGCTGCGGAATCGCGAAGCACTCGGCACTCTTTCCCGTTCACGAGGAGGTCTCGCATGTAAGACTCGAGAAGCTTCATGTTCTCGTCAGTGCTGCATAATGACAAAAATACGACTTTTGTTTTTGTTTCCGGACACTGCGCCGAAAAGTGACCCGGCTTCTGGCACGTATAACACACGCGCGCTTGCCTCGTCTCGAACCGCTTTCTCATGGGCGTGAACTTCGGCCTCTCGAACTTCGAGCCAAATTCACCCTTTTGACAGTGTTTAGCTCCGCGAGCCCGACGCGTCACAAACTCCTCGGCTAGCTCAGCGGCTCTAGCCACCGTACTAACGTCTGGCCTATCCAAGACCCAGTACCGCACGTTCTCAGGTAACCGACTATAAAACTGTTCCAGCCCGAAACACTGCAGAACTTTCTCGTGGTCACCAAACGCTTTCTCTTCTTTGAGCCACTCCTGCATGTTTGACATTAGCCTGTAGGCAAACTCTGTATATGACTCACTTCTGCCTTTCTCATTTTCCCGAAACTTCCGACGGAACGCCTCCGCTGACAGCCTGTACTTTTTTAGCAGACTCGATTTCACTTTGTCGAAATCGTCTGCCTCCTCTCTCTTCAAGCGAGTGACTACGTCGGCCGTCTCGCCGGGTTACAAAGTGAGCAAGCGCTGTGGCCACGTTTCCCGAGAGAACCCCTGCTTCTCGCACGTTCGCTCAAAGTTAACCAGGAACAAACCAATGTACTCTCCAAGCATAAACGGCCGCATCAGGTCAGTCATTTTGAACAATACTCGTTCTCCTGCACCGTGTGCCTCACTTCCATTACGAGCGCGTTCCATCTCTACCTCGAGACGCTTCATTTCCAAAGCGTGTTGACGGTCGTGCTCTTCCTTTTCTTTCTCTTTTTGTTCTTTTCGTTCGCGCTCATCTTTCTCTTTCTGTTCTTTAAGTTTGCGCTCCTGTCTTTTTGCCGTCTCCCTCTCCTCAATAGTCTCAAGGCATTCCGACAGCTCGTCATCCTCAGCTTCTAACTTCAGAATAGCCCTTAGCAGTTCTGGTTTTCTGAGTTTGTCTGAGACATCCAGACCCAACTCTCTTGCAAGCTCCAGCAATTTCGGTTTGCGCAACGACTTCAAATCCATGGCTGCTCTGAATGCTGCTTTCTCTACTGCCTACTATTGTCTCGCCGCAAACTAACCCTGCAGCAACGACAACCACAATTACCAGCTCTGTTTCTGACACTAACAAAAGCCTGGCAAAAATCAGACGAAGAAAGTCCCGCACTCACCAAACCTCGCAGCGAAGAATTCAGCGCAGTCGTTCCGCTGCAGGCAACCAGTCATCACACAGGGCTCGTTGCACTGCTCCCGGATGGTCGTTGTGCTGCTCAGCATACAGTCAACTGCATATCTTCGCTGCTGGCCTCCGTTGTCGCGATCTCACCGCTGGCAGACAGTTGTTGGAAATCTCAGCGCTGACACCCGTTATTGCAAATGGGTCGCAAGCCCCAAGGGTAGCGTTGGCCTGGCGGCCTGGGGCACAACTGGAAGCATCCTAAGGTCCTGGCAAAGCATGAGTCGACTGCTAACAGAACAACTTGTTTATTCTAGCACCGCAAAAGAGCGGCCGGTCAGGTCGACCGAAGTGGAGAGATGGGAGAGCACGTTACTCAACAGAAGAAATCGGAGCCTCTCGGCGTCCGGGGGGCAGCTGCTTTTATACTCTCGGAGTTGAGGGCAAGAGGGAACGCCTCGATAGAGGCGCACGTGACGGGGCACGGACACGCTGAGAGACAGGTTGAGACGAGTGTAGTGACGCATCCGCCGGGCCGGCGCCGGTCAGACCTCCTCGCTTTACACTTGGGGAGCTCCTCTCCCCGGCTGCCGCGCTTTGACAAGCGTGGGCACCAACATGCACACACACACACACGCACACTTGAAGACACGTGGCATTGAAACATGCCTGGACGCGCTTGGCGGGGAGGCGTATCGGCGGCGCTGAACGGGCCAAAATGTCCACCGCTTTGAACGAAGCCCCGGCGTCCGTTGCATCCGCGCCGGCTATACCGCGCGTCGTAGGCGAAACGTAACAGCAGGCTGTGCCTAACTGCCGCGCGGTGGGCCCTCTGGACGGCCCATAGCTGAGCGGCGAGGTTGGAATTCTTGAGCGCCTCCTCCCACTCTTCTTCCATGGTGAAATGATCACGGTCCCATAATGAGGGATACATATGGAAGTGCTCCAAGTTAATCTTGGCTACCTGGTATGTTAGTGTTCTAGTAGGTACCAAGCATTTTGGATTGCACTTAACAATATATGTGTTGCAGTTGGCTAACATCGTATCACTGCCGACTGCGAAAGCTGCCCCTCACACAGTAGGTGTTGTTAGAGAAATGAAGGCATCCCTGCCTGGGTTTATGAACGCTGCACCGTCATTCTAGTCTTGCAGAGTCCCGAAGCAAGCAATTCCAAAGTCAGGCCGTCTGAACCAGTGACGCAGAACAAGGCCGCTGATGCCATTCAAGTAAAGGACGCGCCTCCAGAGTTTGCACTGTGAGGATTTTTTGATGGACTTATTGGCATCTTGATTGTGGACTTTGGATCATTAAATGAAATGCTTCTGTTACTTTTCTAGGCACTGAGCACAGTTGTTTGTTTTGGAAACCTTTTCAGGTCCAAGTTTTGCCTTTGGTGTCACATATGTATATGTTGCACATCTTAATGACAGAAGTTAAAAAAATGCTTATTAGGTTGTTTAGTGTAGTTTTTATAACATACCAAAGTCTTCTACTGTGAATTCTGGGTATTAGTAGGCATTAGGAGGCAGCTGTAACATCTCAGATGGCTAAGTTCACTGCCCTAAGTGCGTGAATTATGATCACAAGTCATCTGCTGGCTGTTTGCATGCCCCAAAATCGTGCAGCTGGCCTTATGTAGTAGATTCCATAGGTGTGAGAGAGAGGCGCAATCGCAGTGTGCCACAATGTTTGGACATTTCAGGAAAAACCAGCAGTTTCTGGCACTGTGAATGCCTATGTGAGCAGAGCTGGTGGAAAAGTATTTTCTTACATTAATTTTCGCTTTGGCTTTTCTGTCGGTTAGATAAGCACTCCATCCCGGACATACAGCGAACCCTCGTTATAACAAAGCCGCTTTGCACAAATTATAGCTTTATTCAAAACTACACGTGGTCCCAACTCAAATGCTGCACCTTAAACCAGATTACTTGAATTGTACCGATAAGCTACCCTGCTTAGAGTGAACTGTCAAGAGGTGTGTGTGTGCGCATTATGGTGACGCTCGGCCCCTTTTGCGCCTAGTGAAACCTTCTGCGCCAGGTAAGCGAACGACCCTCTCTGCCGCCAGCTATCCACGCCATCGTGTCGCCTCCATGTTGCGCCGAGCGTGTACGCACTCACGGAGGTGCTCAGCGCTTTTGGTGCCCAACCCCCTTGAATAAACCAGAGGTAGCGACGTTCCTCCTGTCCTGGGTTCACCTCGCCACACACGCATTGCCCCAGCGCTCGCCTTCTCAGTTCGTTCTTTTTGATTGTGGTGATATTGTTTCACAACACGCCCATCGTCACGATTGCCGGATCCGCAGCTGCGACTATGCACTGCGATTAAGAGCAGCTGACATGGTGCGGGCGCGAGTAAAAAAACAAAAAAAATACGAGATCATGAGGGTGTGCCCAGCAGCGTGCGGATTTGTTTCTGCAGAAACGGCGTGAGTGCAACCACATGATTCTGCTTCACCAACACAGAGACGCGGATAAGCACCAGACCTCCTCCCCTGTCCTTGCTTGCTGGCTGGCTCGGGTGGCAAGATAGGCGAATGTCACTACCTTTACTTGCATTTAGGGCGCTTATTCGCGCCGAGCGAGTGACCCTCTCCATCGGTGCATCCTTTTCCTCCAAGGTGCACCTGACAGCGCCATAGCCCCGCAGCCATCGCGCTGCCTGATTGTAGTGGTGTCCAAAGCATAGTGTCTGAAGTAGTGCGTGACGGAACAGACAAATGTTGCTCCGTGCCGAATTCCGCTTGCGCGGCATACCCAAGGTCACCCGAACCTAGACCCTATTGGCTCCTTCCCGCAGCTTCTGCAAAGAAGGCAATCACGACCGAGAAATTCAATCCCAATCTGACTTGATTGCGAATGAAAATGCACATGACACCCGGTCTAGACGCTCATGGAATTGTGCGATTTCAGTTCTACTTTTTTAGCTTTGATGGAGTAGTCACTTTTATTGAATCGCCACATATGTTGAGTTTTTTTGCTGCCTCCGTCACTTCATTACAATGAGCATTTATTGTATAAAGCCCAGGTATGTCAAGGTATTTGTCTACATCAAGCAGTTGTAACACCCACTTACAAGTCTCACACTAAAGTGTAGTGTTGCACTATGCGTGTATTAAACTAAATAAATAAATATGATTCTATCAAATCAAGTAAGTAATATATAACTCTCGTCAAACGCCAGATTCAATAAATCTAATGATGCGCCATGCCCGTGCAAGTGTGCTTCTCCTAACGGGGACACAATAACTTCTTACACAGACAGACAGACAGACAGACAGACAGACAGACAGACAGACAGACAGACAGACAGACAGACAGACAGACAGACTATTTATAAAGTCTTGAGAAGCTTTGCCCTAGGGCAGAGCTGCAGGCCGCTGCCACGTGGCGACTGGTAGGTCGAGCCTAATTGCCGCATCGTGGGCTCTCTGGACAGCCCACTGCCGTGAAAATTTTTAGCTTTAGGAGGAAGCTTTAGTTCGGGTGCTCCTATCTAAATACAAGTAAAAGGAGAATTCGTTTTTCTCGGCAACCACTGCACCAAATTCGACGATATTTTTTGCATTTAAAAGAAAAACAAAATATAGTGACTGTTGGTTTCGAATTTTTGAGTTAGGTCGTGAATTTTTTATTAAAAATTGGCAAAAATCGAAAATTTTAGAAAAGCGAAACTATCAAGTTTACAACCGTGTAAGTCAACAACGAGAAATGATAATACAATTCTGTGAATTGCATCTAATAGTACATCTAAAGCGGACAAAATTGATTTGTTACACATGAATATAAAAAAAATTAATAATACGCAAATACAGCTTTTGCAGAACCCTTGTAACCAAAGTAACTAATTCACGTAAGATGCAAAATGGCATACAAAGGTTGTCTGCTTTGAATTGTCTAAGGAATGCCGTTTACACAACCGCGATATCTGTTTTTGATGCAGAGCTATGAATTTGTAAACTTCGTGCTTCCATATTTTCAAACGGTCGAATATTTGAAAATCTTTTTAACAATATTCAAGCCCTAAATCGAAATTCCGCTTCCAACAGTCACTATAATTTAACTTCCTCTCACAAATGCAACAAATGTCATTCAAATCGGTCCAGGGGTTATCCCAGAAAATTGTTTTTCCGTCTTACATATATTTGAATAGACCGTGTCGGAGTTAGGCCCGAGCTAAAGCTTCCTCTTAAATGGCAGAGCTCCATTCTTCTTCCGCGATGCGATTGGGTCCTTGTAACGCGGGGCATTGCCAGAGCATGTGTTCGAGATTGCTAACCCCACAATCGCCTCAAGTAGAGCTAAAAGCTTGTGGAGTGATCGTATGGAAAAGGGCCAGGTTTTGATAGGACTTAGTCTGAAGTATGCGTAAAGTGGACGCCAGAGGCCTCGCCAGTTTGCTATGAGGGGGAGGATAAGCCCTCCTAGCCACCTGATAGTGCTTAGTTATTTCGTTGAAAGTAGTGAGAGTGTCCCGAATCTGGAGAACCCCGGAATCTGAGCTCGACCCTGCTCCCGCGCGGTGGGTTAGTGTGCGCGCTTGCGAGTGGGCGATGTCATTGAGATTGGGAAAGGAGTCAAGCTAGGGGGTCTAGGTACGCCGAGAAACACGTAATGGTGTGGGGAGAGATTATCTCGTTCTTGAGAATCTTGCGAGCCTCCTCAGCGATTGAACCTGAAGCGAAAGCCCTGACCACAGACTCAAATGACTGAAGATTTGTCATCTACTGTTCTCTAAGAGTGCTATAGCAACTGCAACCTGCTCTGCTCTGGTTGGTGTTGAGCACTTCAGGGAAGCCACATTCACTATCTGTACGTTGCGATGAACGAGGCCAATGGCAAAGTTTGACAACTGTTCATATCGGGCTGCGTCGACAAAACATGCCGAGTAGGGATCTTCTTTGGTGCGCTTGAGGAGGGCGAGGGCTCTTGTATTGCGTCTGCCTCCGTTGTGTTGAGGATGAACATTACGGGGGAAACGGTGCGATTCGTATGTTGTTCCTTTGATCTTCTTAGATATGATATTTCCGCTCTTCCATGAGGATAGGGTTCACCCCAAGAACCGGCAGGATCATCTTTCCAGCCAGGGTACAGGATAAACGGGCCAGACTCCTGAGAATCGATTACCTCATCCAATGCGTTGTGCACTCCTAGTTGCATAAGGAGGTCCGTGCTCCTCAGTAACGGAATGCCTAGCACTTTTTTGATACTTTTTCTGATGAGCATGTTTAAGTTCATCTTCTCGGAGTTATACCAGTTATGCATGGCTGCCACATAAACTATATGACTCATAAGGAAGGTGTGGCATAACCTGAGGAGGTTGTCTTGCCGAAGGCCTCCACGCCTATTCGAGACTCTGTTGATGAGTGTAATCATGTTCTAAATCTTGGCTGTGAGCTTGTTGAGCGTCGTATTCTTACTCCCATTGGATTCGATGAACATACCCAGGACCCGAATGGTGTCTACTCTGGGGATGGTACAGCCGCTTTTAGTGTAGAGTTTGATGTCTCAGACAACGGCTTCCAGCCTCTAGGTTTGGGACCTCGCTTGACTGGCCTGTAGAGGAGGAGCTCAGAGGAGCCCCCTATTTTCCAGGTACATCTCTGTTTGGCCTACGGCCTCCTGTAAGGCTAATTGAGCATCTCCTTCGTATCCTCCGCTAGCCAGATTGTGATGTCATCAGCTGACGCGCGAGAAGACGACGTTCGTGCTGTTTTTGTGGCTCTGGTCTAAATCCATTCTCGTTGGCACTTTTAGAAATCTTGTTGAGGCCAAACTGCACCTATCACTCGCCGATGGCAAGCTTGCAATATTTGTGACCGATTTGCACATCATACACATACACAGAATAAAACATTGAGCGTGGTATGATGCTATGGAGATAGTAAATGTTTCACACTAAACAGAGCGCAACTCAGTACACCTTGTGGTACACGGTCTCCTGGGTAGATGGGAGAGATAAAATGTTACCGACTCGAAGGAATGTGTCGTTCGACCGAACTTTGCATCACGTTAAGCAAGTTGCCTCAGACGGCCATTCCAGCCAGATCACGAAGAATTCCAAAACGCCTAGCGGTTTCATATGCGTTCTCCGTGTTTAAGAACAGCGACAAGAAAAACAGTTCATGCACGAAGGCATCGCTTTCCAGGGCCCCGGGATGCACCCACCACAGAATGTCGAGTCAAAAAGCGAAATCTCTGAAATCGCACTGTAAGCGATCTAGTATTTTGTTACTTTCGAGAAAATGGTTCATGCGCCGGTTAGTCATTTTCTCAAAGAGCTTGCATAGGCAACTTGTTAGCGCTATAAGCATATAACTGCTGGCCGAAGTCGGGTCCTTATGCTCTTTGAGAATAGGAATTATTATTGCCGCTTTCCAGGGCCCCGGGATGCACCCACCACAGAATATCGAGCCAAAAGCGGCAGAAGTGTTTTTTGGGCCTCAGGATGTAACTGTTTCATCATTTCGTAAGCGATTCTTTCTCTTCCTATAGTGCTGTCTTATTGCAGGTACAACAACTCAGTGAGACCTGAACCTCCGCCATGGTAAATTGATGGTTGTAAGATTCATTCTTTGTTGTTTTCTGATCCATGGGCAATCGCTCTGCTTCCCGCTGGTACAGTAGAAATGTAATGGCCAGAAATGGAAATGTACTGGAAGTTGGCAGCTAGAAAATCAGGCTTGCCTTCAAAAGTGCTGCCCTGAGTGTTTACTAATAGTAGATGATGGGTTTGCCAGCCATTTAATTTGCTAATTTGGTTCCAGGCTTTCCTTTCATCTTTGTAAGACTTTATGCCTGATATGCAGGGTGTTTCATCTAATTTTAGCCAGAGTTTAAAAATATGCCCGTGCACTCTAAGGCGACGCGACCAAATTCATGTTGCAAACTTTTGTATGTAGCATGTCACGCTATTTTTAGTATTTTGGTTAATTAGGTATTTAGCCAAGATTAATTAACCATCTTCTAAAGCAACGAAGCTAGGAAAAAAATATTCCAACTGGAAAGTTGCAGAGCAGTTTGCAAAACGTCCGTATAAACAGTTTCTGTCTATCTATTAGGTATTAGTGCTGTTTTTTTTCAGCTTACTGCGCGTTCCCGCGAATTAAAAACAACAACATCATGTGACATGTCCGCTTGCGCGTCGTGATTGCACTGCTCCCAAGCGTTCCGCGCACAAACTAACATGGAATTTAGCCGGATGTGCTGCAGCTGCGTCCGCTTATCGCTGTCATCAACCACCGCGGTGTAAGGAGATCGCTGGCGTAAATCGCACAGTCAGCTTTTGTCACTGCCCTGTCGCCTTTTAAGGGGCAGGACGCCCTGCTATATGCTATGTTCATTTGTATACGTGGATAGTAAGGAGCGCTGCAATCACGGCACGCAAGCAGGTTGTATTTCGCGGGCATCCGCAGTAAAGCGCCTACAAACAACTCGTGAGACTTCACAACTATTCGGTGGTTAACATTTTGCTGCCTTAGCAACTCCTTTTGGATGGCGGTAGTTATCGGAACCTCCTGGGGTGCGAAGGCCAGTTTTCACATAGATCGGGTGCCCGCACATTTAACTCGAGATGCGTTCAGTTGTCACTATGTATTGCAACGGTCACGCGCATCACTGTTGCTTCGTTATTTCAACCTTCTTTGCTTAGGGACCCAGGGACCAAGAAAGGGATTCAGTTCGTAGTCAGCTGGTCTGTACTCTCGTGGAATGAGTTGGGGCCGGAGAAAACGCCGCTTGCGTTTAACATTTCCTTTTGCTTCATTATTTCTTCGAGTGGCGGACCGCCGCGACGCTGACAGATCCTCGGAACCATATACCCTTGACATCGGTTCATATAAATAAAATCGTGCGAAACAGCGTCCATCCTCAAACCCTGCAAAAACCGTGAAACCCACATGAAATATGAATGTCACCCGTTACCTCGTCTAGTTTCTCAATAATTCTACAGCAGTTTTCGTGCAAAATTGGCAACTGGAAAGCAGTCACAAGGAGCTGACAAATTATGCGATCTACTTAGAGACACGAGGCAACGGCCAAACAGGAAGGAAAAGCAAAAATTAACAATTTTAACCGTTGTTTGTGAAAATATTTATGGATGAACAACATTTCATTTAAAAAGGAAGCAGTGAGAACGCCACCACAACTGGATAATGATTCGGTTCGTTTTGAATGACGCTTCTTCAGTTATCAGTCGAGCCGCCTGACGAACACGCCTATCTGCTGTGCTTATGTAGGTGTTTTTCTAACCTTCAGCGGTAGACGCAGTACGTAGATAACCGCAGCGTCTTGCGCTCTACGCGGTTGTACGGGACTGGCAGCCAGGCATCCTTACGCAACTCCCAAATAACTATACGAGTCGCTTTTGGCACTTGGTAGAGGTGAAAACGAAGGATGCAAAAGAACAGTGATTGTTCCGCAAACGTGTATTTCTCTACAATTCTTTCATAGCGAATTCAGAAAAACGCAACTAAAGGTCTTTATTTTACACTTTTGTTTGGTTACTTGTTCATGGTAGCGTCCTTCCTGCGCTTCTTTCCTGCGCGAGTACATGGGACGTGGTTCCTTGGTTGCCAAGCAAGGGAGAGGTGTATCTCACAGGCGTACCTGTGAGATACACCTTATTTTTTTCTCTGTGGCGGGTTTACGCGTCTTTATGGCGAACGGTGGGCGTTATTCACATTTATACTAGTAAAGATACACCCCCCTCATTTGCATAGAAAAGTTGCCTTGTGTTGCCACCCCCTTTCCCCCCCTCCAAAAAAAAATCCTCGTAGTTGCCGGCTTGGAATAGATTTTTAGCCTGGTTTTTAAAACAAGCACTATATACACTGCTCGTGCCGTTTGGACAAGGCTTAATGAGGTCCGAAAGCGCTTTTACAGGTTCTATGAAGCTGTGGGCAAAGCTTCGTGCTTCACCCGAAACAGCGGCTTTCTTTGCCGCACCGGGCGTCATATACACCCATTGTAAACACGGAGGCAACGGGTGCAGCTGAGGCAAGCAATGGGAAAATATGGCAGCGCCCACGGGATCGCTTCAAAACGGTTCAATAAGTTTAAATGATATTGACTCAAAATTACGTATTAAGCTCGTTCGAGCTCCATTAGAAATAAACATCACATGTGTCACACAGAGCAAGGAATGTTTATTGTTTTATTTGGCTTCATTTGAAAAATTTTTTTCTTTGAGTCAGCAATTCAAGTTTCCGTATTTCTGATATGGGTTAATTTGACTCTGCCTACTTTTCTTTTTTAACATATGGAGTGCTTTTCAGGGTGCATTGTTTCAGGGCGTAACACAACATTTTTCAGGGTGCAACACAGCAGTTTCTTTCTCTATCAGATTAATATCTTACACTTCTACATCCGCGCTAATTTCAAGAAAACTCGTGGTGCGCGTGGAGTAACGAATACAAAGCAACGAACAATACAGGCACGACATTTAAGGTGTAAAACATTGCTTAAATAAAATGCGTCGAGATTTTTCCGCGTTCTCTTTTGTTTTCCACATCCCCGACGTTGCAAGATTTTGCATCTGAAAGTCTTTATTTAATTATGTTGGACTAATTATTTTAAAACTACTTCACAGTATTTATCTTGTTTAAAGAAAGAGAAAGGAAATTATGAGAAATTATTTACCTCCGCGTTAAGATGGAAGCAGAGACAAGCAAGCATGTATTATTGCATACGCTTTCATGTTGCCTTCACTCAATGCTACGCACATTTCACTGGCTATACCGACAGCCGGGGCCACAATTTTATAGTAATGCATTTCTCGTTCGTGAGTTGTCAGGGCGCCGCACCGTCACTTTCACCGCTCACGACTGCAAAAGCCAATAGCATCGGAATAGGCATCACTACAAAATCGCGGCCCTGTACTGTAAATACTGCCAGGTGCCTAGGGTTGCAAGGTCTTCGGGAGAAAAGGTAACCGAAAATTTTCGAAGTAGCCAAACAAGTGGCCAACTGCGGCGAAAGCTTTAAAAGGTAGCCAATAAAGTAGCCACGATGCGACAAACCAACAAATGTCAATTTTCGACGCAAAAATAATGAAGAAAAAGACGAAAAAGACCTGTAGAGTTCTCCTGCACTGATGGCAAGCGAAAATTTACCGCAAGGATTAGCTGACGTTTTTTGATAATTGCTGCCGCATCCTTGCGTATTTTCTCATAGCCGAAGCGGCGTCGCTAGTTTCAGTGCAACAGACTCGCTGCACGCTGTCCTTGCACTACTATGACTTCTCTTCAAACGTTCCCGTGCGAACTGTATGACGGCACACACGTTCTACTCTCCCTGGTATGCAGTCGCAAGCGCCTTTAAGAAACTTACATCGCCGCTGGCACTTGTAATGCCGTGGCTGCAATGACGCGTTTCCGGTTCTTGCAGGCACTTCTGGAGGCAAGACGCATGGTCTTCGAGATTCACAATAGAGGTAACCGTCGCTGGGGCTGATGTTACGACACTACATATTGCTTCCGTCCAACTAAGGACGCAAAGCATAGCCTTTACGAGTTGCTAATTCGTACTACTCGGAGAGAGCTGCTGTACGCCGCTTAAAGAGAAACTCCGATGGGCCTGCTCAATTATCCGTCCATGCATGGCCGTCCGGGACGGCCCGAGGTGTCTATTTCAGCCAAGGAGCGTTGCGTATGAAACGTCTAGGGCAGTCCTTCACAACCTAGGACGACAAGTCCCAGAGGCCCACTGGCCATATGGCGGCTATGTTATTGTTACGAACAATGGCGAAGACAAAGACGTTTTAGAGGGGCTGGGTTCGAGTCTCTCCTGTCGGATTGCAAGAGCTGCTAAAACCCGTGTGTCCTGTGCAGTCTTGTCTAGCCAAGTGCTAGCCGTTTACTGCCGAGTGAATACTTCCCGCAATATCTTTTTGGTGGAGGTTGCGGGCTCTAATCCTCCCTGCCCTAGATCTTCGAAGCGACCGCCCCGTTTCTACCGCCTGCATGGCCGAAGAGAGCACACAATGCGAAGAACTGTACACCTATAGTACACATATGCAAAGAGCTCTCTGTAGAAATTCCAAACGCAGCCAGCCATATGTGGCTTGGGGAGAAGCCCACATCCAGTTTTATTCCCCCATATTGCTAAAGGAATTTCTGCAAAATAATATTTCTTTTCGTTGATTATGCTTATTCTCGATGTCTTTTGCACATTTAGATGTAAAATAATTTTTTTATCTATATGTGCAATCATTAAAGGGTTAAACAAATGAAGTGCTTCCAGTGAATGTGAATGTATAACTTTAGCGACTCTTGTTGCAATGCGTTGATCATTCCACAGTCTTTGTGAGACCACGAAACAGGAACTAGGTAGAATGAAAATCACTCAGCAGTACCAAGAAGGAACCTTCAGCACTTATACGGTACCGAAGAATACACTTAATCGACGCTGTGGCTGTGGTGTCCTTTTTATTATGTGGTCTTGATCCTACTATGGAGAAATATTTCTGGTTTGCAAGTGCATTGCAGTACTTCAGTACTATAATTGCTTGCTGCAAAAGGAAAGTGCAAGTATTACGTAAGGATCATGTGTTATGAGGCAGTCGCTAGATGTGGTATGTCACAACACTGAGTTGCCTGCGGCCACTATAATTCGATATTTTGTGTGGCGTTGTTAACTTGACAGAAGATAGTGGCCCTTGTTTGATCAATAAAGAATACTACATAATTCTGGCCCTTATTTAGAACTTTGTCTCATCTCTGTCAAGCGCGCAACTCGCTTTTTATGTTACTGAGATGGAGTGACTCTCTGCAAAGCAGCAGGGTAGTCCTGTTAATGATGCTGTCACTCACACTTACGCAGATTGTTTAGTAGGCAGTAGCTCAATGCCATTCCCCCATAGAATCACAGCTTGCATTTCATTCATGTAGAACAGAAACATTCTGCACATTTCATGTGAAAATGTGACATTGCAGTGCATTATGCAATAAGTTCACAGCAGTGAGCCCCTTATTGGGAGACAGTTGTCTCAAATTACAGCGAAGTGAAGTCATGTACATTTAAATGTCTTCTGCCTACTGCATATCCACACTAACCCAGTGATGGTGTTGTCAGTTGTTGCTTGATCTTGGGTGAAAACGCTGGGCTTCTTTGTTTTCTTTGTCTTTTTCTTGCTTTTCTTTTCATAAATGATTGTTTGCAAGCCATTTACACATCACATCTGTAGCACCCATAGAGGCCTTTGGGTGTGATAATAGACAAATACTTAGAAAAACCTTTAGGTTTCCAGTTTTATGCGGAGGATTACTATTTTCTTTTGCATTTACAGTAGTAGTACAAAATGACTGGGGTACATTACTCACATTCTAGAAGTATAGGAAGGCCTTTTAAATGATAACATGCGGTGTATATGTTGCTGATGCACAAGTATGGTAAATTTTTTTATCCTTGCGTTTAAGTTTCCCAATCTTATCAAACCAAACTTTGTTATACTGTCTCTGTTATCTCACACTTTCAGACTGCTGTGAAGCCAGCATTTGAAGTAGATGAGGTCTTCTTCTCCGAGACAACAAATTTTATGAAAAAGAACTCAAGAAGGGAAACCGCGACATGGACAAAATAGAGGACGCCATGAACAGGACCACAGCTGCTAGGAGAGCAAACATATAACAAGAGGGCATGAGAATTGCCGGTCTTCTAGACCTCTATCCAGCTTTAAAGCTAGAAAAGGAGGTGAGTATACCTAATTGTTCAGCACTTTATAAGTTTGTATTGTGAAATTTCTTTGCCTCATTGGTAATTTTTATCTTGCATTATCATAGCTGGTTAGTTCAACTACCTTAATAATAGCTTTAGTCCTACTGGAGAACCATTGCCTGAGCCTTCTCTAAGCAAAAGTCAACATCAAAAAACATATATCCAAACATGTTCTTTACCCTGAGGTTGTCTGTCTAAAAATAACTAATTCTAATACAGTACACAAGGCTTCTTCACACTCTACCTACGCATAATGCCCCTTCTCACTCTAATGATAAAGCACATTGAGAAATGCAAACGTGTAATTTAAGAAACTGCTAACACAAACTATGATTGTCACTCTGTTCCTTGCTGGGTTACTGTATGTGACCACAGCTCGACCAAGAATTGTCACCATTACTGTCTACTCTTCCCATTTTTCTGTCTTGTGGCAGCTTAAATCTCCTAATTTATTTAAACTGCACTGTTTTTTCCACTTGCTGCTACATAGCAGTCAACTGCCTCAGAGCTGCTCTTGTAACATCCTGTGAGCACTAAGTATCCTGCAGCGTGGAGCAAAAGCCAAAGCACTTGCGTAGTGCTGGCTATCTGGAAGACACTTTGGTGCCTGTTACTGAAAGCCCAAAAAAGAGGTAAAGGTGTCTGCACAAAGAAGCATGCCATGCACTTTGTGGAATGCAAGGTTGTTGAGGCGGTATACAATATTACACTTTCATGTGGAAAATGCTGTATAGGCCAGACAGGGAGATGCCTGAAGGACCTCATAAGGGAGCACCGAACCATTGTCAGCACCCTAGCTGCAGCTAGTCACTTAGCTGATCAGTGCCACAAACACAAATGCTCCCCATGCTTTGATAATGCATGTGTTCTAAGGCAGCTCAGTGGTCAAATTTATAGGAAAGTGTTTGAAGCTTTCTTGCGTACTAAAAACAGGTGATAGATGCGTACGCACACCGTCTTTGGCACTCACAAGGAAATTAGTCACGTGTCTGGGTAGGAACATTTGCATCAGTGATCCGTAGTGGTTTATCATGTCTGGTTTTATTTTATTTATTCGCCTGTTTGCTCATTTGTTCGTGCTTACACATAGGCATACTTGTTGGTCCTTGATTCATTAAAATTTCTTAGTTAAAAGTCCCACGCACTGTCCTATCCCCTCTCTTGTAGAAATTGTTTTCACACTTATAATTATGTCGCTACAAAAGACACAGTACCAACTCGCCCAACTCTCTTCTCTAGTTTCCAATTTGCTGTACATGCTGTCGCCCTCAAGCAGTAAATATGACAAGTTATTAGTGTTACAAGCATGCCTGAATGGCATTCACTCACATACCATGAGGTAACAGCAAATAACTGCATGCTCCTACTCCAGCGAAGCTACTTCAGTCGAATTTAAAAGCTTTGTGACACTAACTATTGTAACAGTTGTGTCACCACTCACAGCACACAGCATTTCTTTTTTAATCCTCATGGAATGTCAAGTTATCAAAGTTACATTTCTTGATGTTCAGCTTTCGATGATTTCTTATGCAGAGGAGCCAGCAGAAACTTCACATTTCTCAACAACTGTCCTTCACTCGTCTGCAAGACTGTGCTTCACTCATTGTTACTACAAATAATGACATTGTCTTAGCACTGATGTCTGCAAACTGACAGTACCTTGATACTGTTGACCATGCTTCACATTGTTTCCATGAACTGGTTTCAAGCTATGTTTTAATTTTTACAGATCTCCAATGAATGCTGTCGCCTAACAGGTGTACCACCTGATAACACATTGCTAAAAGCACTGAACGATTACGGCGACCATATTCTAAATGTAGCAAAGCTGAAGCGAGTAGCACAGTCAACTCTGTGCACTGTGCTGGCAGAAATGGCTGTGGAGAACAGAATTGCGAGAAACTGTAAGTCTTTATGGCTCAAGGTCATGAGTTCTTCTAGGGGGCCAAGCACATAAATTCTTTTCCTGCAGTGTATTTCAGTTACTGCATTGCCAGTGCTTATAAGCACCTTTGCAAAAATAGAATTTTGAGGAGCCCAGGAATATATGTGCCATATTAAAATTTTCCAGCATCAGCGCACCTCGTAATGTAGGTGCATAGTCAGATTGAGCACATTTTCCCTCCTATTACACTGTTACTCGCTGAGCCATATAAAGTTTGGCTAGCAGTGTTCGCTGGTAATAACCCTTTCAGTCATAATGCTGTCTTATCAAGATGCAGCTCTTAAATATCCTGATAACAATTATGTTACAACTATTCAATATGGCACTGAATATGAATGAAAGCTTCTACTAATGCTAAGCGCATAATCACTGTAAGGCAAATAATGCAAAACAACAGTATCTTAAAAACATAACACCATGTTTCACAAAAAAGGCAGAAGTGTTGCTCTGTATCATCGCTATTATTTAGTGTTTTGTTTCCATTAGAAGGACCTTAGATTAATAACAGTGTCACCTACTTTTCTAACAATTTTAAATTATTTTCGTGAAATAATGCATCTAAACTAGTAAATTTCACATTCAACATTTTGTGTAACGGTGATGACTGGCCTGGCGTCACTTAAATATCATCCTACAGGCTGAGATTTCTTCTGAGTTTGCTTTGTATTTGCAGAAAATCTTGTGCATATTGAGGCCACACACTGTCATGACTGAAGGGATAAAGTTATGTGTTGCTCATGAGCTATATTTCAGTTTCAGTTAAGGAAGCCACAAAGCTATTTGAACATAGAACCTATTTCCATTGAATAGCTTCTGCTGACTGCTAAGGAACCGTAGAGCGCATTATAGCTGCAGTATGGTACGCAGCATAAGATTCACTCTCAATTGCTTGTTTACATAGGATTAAAGCAAAACACACTACTGAGTAACGAGGGAGCATGTTTAGAAAGGACAGACATGATATCATTCATTGTTTGTTATTGTAGCTTAATAATGCATTTCACTTCAACATGTATAACAAACTAGCCCCGTATTAAGGTAGGAATAGCGATAAGGACACAAATTGAAGGCAGACAAGAAAATGACACATTGTGATGTAACATTTTTTCTACGCGTCCTCACATAATCCATGTCCTTAGTGCTGTGTCTGGCTGAATAGGAGTAAAAAACTAGCTGATGTGTTCATATGAACTAGCCCTATCCTTAAGCTCTCTAAAATTAGCATTACATATTTCTATGAAAACTATGGTTATTTGAATCAGTGTCTGTATTTTATGCCTTTGAAATACATAGTTATTGCTAAAGTTTGCCTAAAACAAGAAAAACAAAGAGCAATGTGAAATGAATAAGGAAGGTTTTCATATTCGATCCAACCATAGAAAGCCTACGGTTCAACAAACATGCTTCATGGTCAACCATTGCCAAGGATGGTGCTTGTTGACACTTCCAAGGTCATATCTAATAAACGCACATAAATGCTGAGCGAGGTGAATAGGAGAAAATAACCTCCATCGTAGCTTAATTGATGTAGCATCACATGTGTAAGGCAGGTTATGATGCAAATTGTTCTTTTGCTTACGTTTCCATTTTCTTAATTAGTTGTGCATTTCAATAAAATCATATTTAATTGTCCCTGTGCTTTATTTGGTCCAGATATTCGTTGGCTTTATACAGTCTTGATTAACAAAGTCTGGCCCCTTCATTCCCCTTATTTATGTTTGAACCACTTGCAGTACACTTTCAGAAGTAAGCATCATACATCAAATGGCTGAACAACACACCTTGCAAATATCCTTATTGTAGACAGCTATATGCAGTTACTATTTGTTCACTGCTGGATTCTGCCACCGAGATTCCTGAAGTGTACTGCTGTATGACTGTACGAATCTTATCAACTGTTACTTCTTGCAGTTTTGCTGCACTTGCTAATTTACTGAATAATTACAAGCAGCGAAATTGGTGAGCAACTGCAGCACTTTCACTGGTGTTATTTTTTTCTTCAGATGCAAGAGGCGTGGGCGCTCTGATGATTCTACCATTCCTTGTCAACGAGCGAGGGGAGGACACGTTCACAAAAATGGTTAGAACTTTGAGCAGTCAGCATGACTAAGTACATAGCATCCACATGCGGCCATAAAAATGATGTAGAACTGTGGGGAAATTTGGGAGCTAGAAAACCAATAAGATAAACAATTGAAGTATAGTCTTAAGTTTATATTGCCTAATTTTGTTAAACTTAATTCTTAAGACATAAGAAGTATCAAGTAATTTATCCTCGTGCGCAGGTATTTTATGCCATTCTATTTACTCGGATTATTAGGGTGAGCTTTTGCTGGGCTTTGAAAACATTGAAAGTAACCAGGGAAACCATTCATGCTCTCTACCTAATAGACATTATCAAAGGAATTATATCTTGTTGTGCAATCATCCATAGATGCACATATGATCTTGCTAAATTAAGTTATAAAAATTGAACTCCAGCATATAGCATTCTGTAGCACACTAATATGGGCACCTCGGCTATATTAGTAAATGCTTAGAACTGTTGTGTCCTAATTTCTTGTAATACCGTATTTTGGTTGCATAATTATCCACTCACATAATCATCGCAGCCATGAATTTTGTTGAATTTGTTCTTTTCATATGCAATGATTGCGCCCCGAACTTTCCGCAGCGATATGTCGCGCACCAAGTTCAGCTAATTTAACATCTGTCGCATGCTGTCGAATGCTACGCGAACGACTCTTCAAGACATACCAGGCAGTCTGCACGCCCGAACATTCCTAAGCAGATGCCCCATTTCGTTCCTTTCATCACTTTCCGTACTTCCATGAAAAAAAAAGCTACAACCAAACTCGCCTTGGCTTTATTATTTGTAGGCTTTATAATGGTTGTGGTCAACAACAACAAAAAAGGTGCTTTTCAATTCTTCTCACCGGCACTCGTGGGCACGCAACAAATCGCGAGTGCCAACGATAGTAGCCACATTTACACTGATACGTTAGAAGTATAACCTATTCATATGCTGACGCTTGTAACACAGCTAAGATATTCGCCCACCCATAGTGGAAGCATGCGGTATCAAGGTAGTAGTGAAGACAAAGGCCGCAGTTTCCGCAGTGACTGGCACTGGCAGTTCTGTAACTGGCAGCTAAGCACGCCCATCTCTGTTTCTGTCCCCTCAAAGTGGTCATGGCTATGTTATTGCCGCAAACTTGCCGATAGTAACAATGTACTGATAACAATACTGATAACAATACTAACGGTAACAATAACAATAATAACAATAATAACAATAATAACGGTAACAATACTGATACGGAATAAACTGTCAATGCGCATAATGTACTCATGAGAAGAAGAAAAAATCGCATTCGGCGCATCTGGTTTGCTCCGCCAGCCACCATTTTTGTTCTGGTGTCCCGCACTGTTACAGTGGCAGCCGCCTATTTGTTGACCTGTTGTCATCCCGCAGCAAATGTGGGATGAAAAAAAAAGAATGTTTTCTTTTCGCAGGAAATTTCACCCGCGTAATGATCACACCCCTGAATTTGCATCAATTTTTTTGGCAAAAAAAGTACGATCATTATGCAAGTAAATACAGTATAACAAACCATTTCTCCCTACTTCAAACAAAAACTTACACTTTTGATCTTTTGCACTGCTCAAGTTTTCATTTGGACAACCCTTAACTAAAATAAAGGTTAGTTTTTTAATATGTCAATGAGCAACCCCATTTGTTTTTGAGCACCAAGGATTTATGTTATTTATATGTTTGTTTTGCAGACACCAGGACAGGAGTTTGCCCACCCCACATTGCTGTACACTGGCGACAGCCCCATCTCTTCCGAGGCCATGTGTGTGAAGTGTGAGGACGTATGTGTGGATGTACTGGACTTCAATTCTGGTCCAGTACTGTTATTTTCTATGTACTGGGCGTTCAACATTGAATACGCCAGGTCAGCAAAGCAGACGCTCTCATTGCTGGAGCACATGATGCAAATCAAAACAAAAACAACAAAGCTAGGCACCACAGCCCTTAAAGTCCTAACAGCATTGGAAGCACGGTCAGCTGCAGCAATTAAGAAAACAGCAGCCAGTGTTGAGCAAGCTGTTGAGCAGGCTAAGAAAGCTCACTAAGTCACCAAAATCTGAGTGTTCTTGGGATGCACCTTGCTGTATCCACGTAGCTTCTCTTTTTTTTTTTTTAACAGTCAGACTGTTTCCCTGTTCTTAGCCTTGGATTATACAGCTGAGGAGTGCAATAGCCAGCTAAACCTAAAAATGTCTCTTGTTTTAATGTTGTTCATAATTAGTTTTTATTATGGTGACACAAAGCAAATACTCACCAATGATATTTTTTTTATAAATAAAATTATTTTGGGGCCAGTATGGCTTCCTTGTTTGCAAATGACAGCAGAGGCAGTGGCTCGGTTCTGTGCAGCTGAGGTGGCGGAGAGCGCATGCATAGATGTCAAGCAGGCTATCGTGTCACTTCTATCGCTTAGCGTATCATCTGAAGATGCAGTGATTTTAGTAGTAGTTGCGTTGGTAATACAGTAGCTATAATAAATGCCTAGTCTTAGTCTATAGAATTACCTATCTTCTCCTGGTGTTTGGAGTGTTATCAAGGCCAATGACTTTTCAGCGTAACTGGAACGCTTCTTTTGTGAGGTATAGATACTTGCAATTGTATAAATGTACGTATTTCCCGCTGGTGTTAGTTCTGTTTTGGTTCTTTTTGTTTTGTTGAAAATTGCTTCTCCTTTGTGTTAGCGTAACTTTTGCTTGTTTTCTAATTTATTACTGTTATTTATTGTTTGTCATTCCGAAAATGCCCCTCCTGCTAGGGCCAAAGAATTGGCCCGCAGTATGGTTAAATAATGTCTTGGAAACAGGGTTGCGTTTGGCGACTTCGTGCTGATGCTGCTTTAGGCACTTTTCGAAGTTTTCAGATTTGCCAGTGTACAGTGAATCTCATTTTTTGCATAAGAATTTATACACGACACCAAGGAACTTCTTCACGTGCACCATTTCATCACTTAGCTTGCTGGAAAGGACATGCGCTACACAAACATTGCAGTCATTCAACACTCTGGTAAAAGTCCCGCTCATGCTACCTGCATACAGGATGGTAGCATACTTGCTTTTCTTTGCCGCCACATGAGGGATGGGCGCCGAGGCATAACATTCTTGCTCACTTAGCAGTTACAGAAGCTGGCCGTTACTTGCCATGTCATTTCGCACCAAGATCAACTCTGTTTTCTGCCTTTAGGGCTCGACCAAAGATGGAAAAGCAATGTTACTAGCAATGAGGTGACCGAGCATTTGGTGGCCCTTAAGGTTTACAGGATCTTGGAAGAACGCAAACATAATCCTAGTCCACAAGAAAGGGGACGCCAAAGACTTGAAAAATTATAGACCGATCAGCTTACTGTCTGTTGCCTACAAAGTATTTACTAAGGTAATCGCAAATAGAATCAGGAACACCTTAGACTTCTGTCAACCAAAGGACCAGGCAGGATTCCGTAACGGCTACTAAAGAATAGACCATATTCACACTATCAATCAGGTGATAGAGAAATGTGCGGAATATAACCAACCCTCATATATAGCTTTCATTGATCACAAGCGTTTGATTCAGTCGAAACCTTAGCAGTCATGGAGGCATTACGGAATCAGGGTGTAGACGAGCCGTATGTAAAAATACTGAAAGATATCTATAGCGGCTCCACAGTCACCGTAGTCCTCCATAAAGAAAGCAACAAAATCCCAATTAAGAAAGGCGTCAGGCAGGGAGATACGATCTCTCCAATGCTATTCACAGCGTGTTTACAGGAGGTATTCAGATACCTGGATCGGGAAGAATTGGGGATAAGAGTTAATAGAGAATACCTTAGTAACTTGCTATTCGCTGATGATATGGCCTTGCTTAGTAACTCGGGGGACCAACTGCAATGCATGCTCACTGAACTGGAGCGGCAAAGTAGGAGGGTGGGTCTAAAAATTAATCCGCAGAAAACTAAAGTAATGTTTAACAGTCTCGAAAGAGAACAGCAGTTTACGATAGGTAGCGAGGCATTGGAAGTGGTAAGGGAATATATCTACTTAGGACAGGTAGTGACCGCGGATCCGGATCATAAGACTGAAATAATCAGAAGAATAAGAATGGGCTGGGGTGCGTTTGGCAGGCATTCTCAGATCATGAGCAGCAGGTTTCCATTATCCCTCAAGAGAAGAGTGTATAACAGCTGCGTCTTACCAGTACTCGCGTACGGGGCGGAAACCTGGAGGCTTACGAAAAGGGTTCTACTTAAATTGAGGACGACGCAACGAGCTATGGAAAGAAGAATGATAGGTGTAACGTTAAGGGATAAGAAGAGAGCAGATTGGGTGAGGGAACAAACGCGCGTTAATGACATCTTAGTTGAAGTCAAGAAAAAGAAATGGGCATGGGCAGGAAATGTAACGAGGAGGGAAGATAACCGATGGTCATTAAGGGTTGCGGACTGGATTCCAAGGGAAGGGGAGCGTAGCAGGGGGTGGCAGAAAGTTAGGTGGGCGGATGAGATTAAGAATATTGCAGGGAAAACATGGCCACAATTAGTACATGACCGGCGTAGTCGGAGAAGTATGGGAGAGGCCTTTGCCCTGCAGTGGGCGTAACCAGGCTGACGATGATGATGATTATTATGATGATGATGACGAAGGTTTACAGAAAGAAAATTTAGGTATTTTGACATGTGTGGACTTGCGATATACCATGGTGGCAAGGCCATTTGTGGTTCATTCCACGAGAACATTAACGGATGCAGTATAGCTATTCTCAGGCTCTTCCTGTTCTCCTCTAAACTGGTTGCTCTGCTTACAAGAACTAAGTGCTCCTTCTGATCACTATATGTGCTCTTGCTAAGGGTTACTGTGATGAGTGTATATCTTTTATTGAATAACATTTTTACAAGTTCTTAACAGTTGTGCTGTTCTTTCAGATGTTTGCCGGAGCAGACAGAATTTGACGAAAACATGGTGGCAGTGCAAACGGAAACATTTAGGAGGTGTGACAACAGTCTTTTTTGACAATTTAGACGAAAGGATGGCCACAAAATTGCACTTTTGAAACATTATGGGATGTACCTACTATGCAGGCAGCACAGGTATATTAAACTGGCACTATTTGTCATGCCCTGTTTTGCATTTATCTGGTCTTTAGGCATATATCTTCCGTTGGCATCGATGCTGTATGAGTGCTTTGATTTGGTGACATTGTAAATTGGTCATTTAATATCAATATTGTAATTTAATTCTTCTGTCCACGTATGCCTCCATGGCATATTTAAATAAATGGGCCCTTTGTCATCGCAAAGAAATAAATTCTTGCTCAAATGCCTGAAAAGCTAGAATACCTGATAACCTTGGACATATTGTAGCTGTTCAGTGTGCCTTCTAAGCTGAAGCATAGTGTTTCTCAAGGTTGGCCATTGATTCAAGTTGAGCAAATCAGACTGCTGTCTTCTGTTTTTGCCAGGTATAGTGCATTGATGCGTTAGAGGTTAATACAGTTAGAGTAGTGAAATTTTTCCTCTTGGTGTTTCACTCACTGTAGTGCTATGTGCTCAGTGTTTTTTTGGTTGTTTATAGTATTACAGTTTATCATAACATATAATGGTGGCTAAGAGCTGCTGAATAACAAGGCACTTGTTGCACACGCAGACTAAAATCTATTATGTTGTGAGCTTCCATCTTTGTGTAGAGATAGTCTACTGACTACCCATGCAGAGGTCACAGCAGTTGCTGCAAAGGGTTCCGTTAAGTTCCACGAGGTAGTTTCACCAACTCTTACCATGGTAGTCATGTACACCACCATTGTCAGTCTTCAGATGACTACCCTAGGAAGGGTCATTGTTGCCATTCCAAAGGGGTACCACTGACTACCAAGGGGTACTTGCATGGACGACTGAGCTACTCGCATCAACTCCTGCTTTGGGAGTATTACATACACCTCAGTAGTTCTTGCGGGAGAGAGTCACCGGTACTGCGAGGGAGTCGCCCGCATTGTATTTCCAAGAGAGTACGTGTTACCACCCAAAAGGTCATCATATGTGCGACGAGCAGATACACCCCGAAAAGAGTAAGTTGCGACTACCTTTTTTTAAGAGTGCAAAGAGAATAATTAAGAAGTCATTCAGTGAATTGTTTTACTTAGCAACCACGGCATCGGGATTTGTCGCTCAAGTCCACTTTTCAGGTGATCCATAATAATAGGCCGAATTCTGCCATATGCTCCATGTGCTTTTCTTATTTTCCAAACAAAGAGGGTGAGAGAGAGAACTATAGCACACTCTATACAGGGTGTCCCTGCTAACTTTAGCGAGAGTTGAAAAGTATGCGAATGCCACATAGGTGGACAGAACCAAGGTAACGTTGTTTGTCATCGTTTGGTGATGATCAGATTATTTGTCATTCTACCTAATTACACAATCGGACCTACTAACTAATCCACTTCTCAAATATAATAATTAGATGAAAAGTGTCAGTGAGAAACTTGTAGAGCAACATGAAAAACTCCTGATACAGCTTTCTGTCGCTCAGTACGTGCTACAGAAAACAGTTTTTCCGAGCGTGAAACAAGCCTGCGAATACAAGCAAAGTGCCTCGAATGGCCAGTCGTGCGGCAATCGAGCGGCCAGACACGCGGTTTCAATATGGCACGGGGCATCAAAGGAGGTGCCGCGTGCAGCGCCTCATGTGTGATATATGGAAAAAACGCCGTGCATGCAAACAAAAAAAGCTCTATAATGGTATTTACGTGGTTGAAATAATTTAGAACGCTATCTCGGGTTTTACTCGACTTAAGGGCTGGCGATCAAGAAGAACCGAAAATTTCATTTTTTTTCCTTTTAGCAGGTTTCATCATAGAGCAGTGTCAGGAAATTTTTCTTGCGGGACAGAAAAATTGTACAAATTTTGTTTAAAAGAACAGCTTTTTTAATAGTGTGGAATACAATGTCACCATCGCTTCATGCGCCTCAAAGGCCCGTGAAGTACTGATTAGTCCGAAAGGCACGAGAGACGCGTGAACGAACGCTCCGATAAACGGGATTTTGATGCTTGCTCATCTGCCTTTCGCGAGCTGTCTCCTGGAACAAACATAAACCTGCTCCTACTAATGTTAAACTCCTCTGCTTCCCTGCTCTTGTGCGACCAAAACTAGAATGCGCGTGATTGTTTGAGACCCTTATACTAAAATGACATTGAAAGTCTTCAGCCTATTCAGAGACAGGCTTTGAGGTTTACATTTAATGAATTTTCCGCGTTACACTGACCGTCTAATTTAATGCAAACTAATGGCATTCCACTATTACTGGAACCAATACAAATATCTACATTAGATACTCTTTGCCAACTTCTGAATAACAAACTAGGGGCGCTATAACGTAAACCCGTTCCAAACTTTTCTATTCCAATTCTGCAATCAGCCCACCGCGATTGGTCAAAAACTTTTTTGGACCACCCCCACTTCACCTATCTGTCACGTGACGTCACGAAAACTGTGATAGCCCCCCATCTGATATGACGTGTACACACACATTATGCATAAATTGACCTAGCGAAACAAAAAATAGTTATTTCTCATTCGCCGCCTTTTTGCCATTAGCCCTCGGCTATTGGTCAAAAGTTTTCGGGCTGCACCCACTTCACCTGCCTCTCACGCAACGTCACAAAACCGCAATAACTTACGCGTTAAAGATGCATTAATATGCCCAACAAAACTGAATTTTCTTCTGAATAGCCGCAGGCTGCCCCGTTCCGAAAGGAATAAAATATGGCTGCCGCCGATCGCTCCGACACTGGCTACTCGCACCTGCCGGTGAGCATGGGTTTATTTGCGTGTAATATTTCCTTTTGCGTGGCCGTGTAACGTTTTCGAGAATTTTCGGCGCGTTTACGACCTCGTTATGCCAACACTTCTTTGCTGACGATCCGTTTTAGGTTCCATTGCATACCGCCGCAATTGTCGATGAGCCACCGCAAGCTAAGTATGAGAAAGCGGACCAATCGCAGACGACGGCGCCACCCTCTTCATCCGGTTATTTGTTATCCGGCATCTGTATTTGTCACCGTTAACTAGCAGGCCCACCCGATATCATGAACAAAACGCACTAATGCTATATTTTGCTCGCACTGGCCAGTTAAAATTTTCCTATTTTATAAGGACCATACATAATTGGAAATGCCTTACTGAAGTAAGTGGTCTGACTGTGAATTAACATTTTAGATGCTGCATCGGTGTTGTTCTTTTGTTGCGTTTTCTTTCTGTTTTAGCTGCTTTGTTTGCATTGTCCACCCTACTTGCACCTTGAGTCCGCAGTATTGAATAAATAAATAAATATGTACGACTTTCTACAGTTTATCGGTTCTATTATTCACCTGCGGCTTTCTAAATCTCGCTATAGAGAGCATTGTAATAAGATTTTTGTAATTTAGGTTACAGCTACACCGGCGAACGTCCCTCAATCAAACTTTGTAAAACTGCAGTACCCGCCTCGTTAAGAGCCATTCTAATGGGTTTTATCAAGAATGAAAAAAATAAGAAGTGCTCTTTCTGAAGACATTATGGAGTCTTTTCCCTTCTGCACAAATGACGCACTGTATAGCTTCTCCAAGTGCATACTGCCATTATGGTCACAGTCCACGTGCAGTGCAGCTGATGCAGACACCTTTCTCTATCTTTGAATAATATATTGCGTTGGAAAAACCCATCTTCAATGCAAATTTCCTAATTTTGCACTCGATAAAATGTCACCAAATGTTCGGTCGCGTTATCAAAAAAAATTCACCGACAAATACGATACTCCCTAATGCGAAGTTTGAGCGCAGCTCTACGCGTGTTTTTTATTTCGCATGTCAATATTTTGTATTGTGCTTATGTAGGTACACGGTTTATATCAGGAAGAGAGCGCTGTGAGCTGGTGAGGACAATCTGTTTCGTGCGGCACATTGCAAACGAAGCGAAGTGTGGCGTGACTGCCTCGTTAAACGGGAGATCGCAAGGCAGTGCGTGGGTGACGCGTGGATGTCATTCACAGCATCCGTTGCAGACAGACCTCCGCTTATGCAGCGCTTTGTTTCCTTAAAGGTGACTCGCGCTACTCTCGCGCCTTATCGTAGCTATCGACGACGCCCAGCCCGTCTTGCGCGGCACTACGCTTTTCTTTCTCCCAATTTTGTTCCACCAACAAAGAGAGTGGCACTTCGTCGTGGGGAAATCCTTCCGCCAGTGTCAGCGGCAATAACACCGAAGGGAGCGTCACATCGAGCCTTACTCGTAGGCTCTCGCCATCTCCCCTTGCAGGAGCACTGATCACCGTCACACGCGCTGGTACCGCGGACGAGCGTTGCCCCTCCACAACTCCCGCGACCCTGGTCCCCCTGGGAATAGCAAAAGAGATTGTCCACGCGTCTGCCGATGCCGTGGCCGCCGGCTACTCAGCGTATGCGGAGGCCGTCTCCCCTCCGCTCCTCCGCCGCTTTCCGCCTCATACTTTCCCTGTAGCCTGCTCGTCTATTTTCCCCTCGCACTCTCTTCATTCATCTCCCGCTGCGCTACGCCTTCACTTTCATCCTTCGCTGTGTTCGTTCGCCCAGTTACGAGGCACGACGACTAGGCACGCCGACGCTCAACGCCGAATAGGGCGCCTAAGAGCTGCGCCCTGAAAAATCATGCGCCATTCCACTCTGTGACGGTGGATGACCAGCGAAGCTGTTTAGTACACAAAACAGCAGTGATATAGAATTTCGAACAAAGGTACGAACATACTTATTTTCCTGATTGGTGGTCATCGCGACGATAGGTATGCACACACATTCTCGTATCACCTCTGTTATTAAATGCGTCCGTCACGTAAGACAATGAATGGCGCATACCACCTTAAATAAGAAAAAATTAACGCGGCCACCTCATTATGACGACAAAAGAGAAATGAAATTCTACGCTGGAATAATGAGCGGTAAGGGAGCAAGCTGTGGAAGAAGACGACGATGCTCGAGCCATCCCTGGTGATACTTGGTGTTGATGATGACGATGTTTTCCTCTTGCCAATCAATGACTCATACATCCTTAAGCAATGAGCGGCAACGGCGCCAGCTGTGGAAGAAGACGACGAACGCGCGAGCACAGGCACGAGCGCGTTTTAGCGGCTTCGCCGAGGCTCGCCAACAAGCTACTCAGTGGGTTGTTCGCGGACCAGGGAAATGTCCTAGTCGCATACAGCCTCACTGTAAAAGTCGCGGACAATGAATAATAATCTGCGCCGCTACACAAACTAAAGAGTCGTGAAATCTAGCAGCAACAACGCTAAAGCGCCAACACTGAGAATGAGAGACTAAGACAGCAAGAGCGGTCGCAATCTTGTAACTGCTTCCCGTGCGGCCTATCATTGCGAAGAATTCTCGTGTAAGGATCTTTTATACGAAGTTAAATCCTTGGAGAGGAACCGAAGTATGGTTTCACGATAATTAACAGATATTTATCACACAATTATCAGAACTGTTCGTCAGCTCAACCTCTGTAGTTCTATATAAAAATGAATATGGTTCGCTGCCTGTCAATTGCGAACCTACCTTCTTGGTACTCGATTCGAGGTGGTCCACGCGCGTCCACACTAAAAGTGCGCGTGCACTGGAAATGAAGATGTTAGATCGCGGGCAATCCAGAGCCTTAAGACGCTTGGCGCGTTTCGATTTGGCAACCGTCGCAGTTGCTAGCGATGCTGCGTGTTCGCAGAGTCTTCTGCACTTCAAAGAGCATATATTGCTCTGAAATTTATAACAGCGAAGGCATATAGAGCTAATAAACAAAGACACACGAACGTCTGAATCCTCAAGCACGAAGATTAGACAAAACCATGTACTTCCCATCATTCCCATGGTGGCTGAACGATTGCAGTGCCAGGCTTCCCACTAGTAATTATTTGGAGGAAACTCTGTAGGCGCGGCAGTTAGCGATATGTAGTGTGAGGCGATAAGACGCGACTTTGCTTTGCATCTTGCCTAGGTCTAAGGCAGTGTCGTTGTTGAAACGAGCAGCGAAATGCAATTGCATAGCGAGCTACAGAGACCAGCCTATTTGACAACTAAAGGTGAAAAACAAGTTGTTTCGAATCAGCGTTCTACGGTAGACCGCAGAAAAGAATGATTGAAAGCAGTACTTCCAATTCAACAGTCACCTATACTCTCCGTTGTGCGGTTGCAGAGTGAAATAATTTTCCTCGTCGCTAAGTTTCGATCTATCAGCTGCACTATATAGTCATGCTGAGGGCTCGTAATTCACCTTACCTTTCACTGATTTCTTTTTCATTTCTTTTTTTCTTTTTTGTTTCTTAGCCAATACAACACTCTCGAGTACTCGAACATAAACACTACGCCAAGACACAGGCTCGTGTCTTTCTTCCTGCGCGATTGGGGCAACACGTATGGGACAGTGAAGCAACACGTTAGTTTGAGATAGTTTGTTTCCGTACCTAAATATGTCACGCTGCATAGCTGCAAGAAACAACAAACCCCAAAGACGGGACGAGTATTGCCTATATCCGCTCTTGTAATTATGCAGCGCAATATAATTTCGTGAGGGGCATCAGCAGTACACGTCGCAATAATGTAGATTAATAATATGCTAAACAGAAAGCCGAATGAGAGATTATTTCCCATTGCCGACGCTCACGGTAACGACTGTTATTGTGTTGCACGAGTTAGGCTGTTCCTCAAAGCGAATAAACTGCCTCTCCGTTCTTCTCATCGGCGATACAGAATACCTGGCCGACCGACAGCCCCGTTGTCCAGGAAACACGAGTTAATCGCGTTTGCGCTTCTTTGCCCAAGACGGCCCACAGGAATGCGGCTCTGCCGTGACACGCGAGCGCAAAGCTGGCAGCATCAACGCCGCGCCGGAGAGTTACCCCGCAGGGCGGCTTGTCCTGCCGGGTAACGGGGTTGCGGGGTTGTCCTGCGGGGCCGTGAGAGAAACGGGCGCGCCGTCGTTTCGGTTTCGCCGCCGGCCGCGGTCAGGTATTGCGTGGCCGCTCAGATGGCGGCTGGCTCGCGGGCCGGCGGAAGCGCGTCGAGGAAGCGCGCCATCGCGTGCCCGAGGCGGGTCGTTGCCCCTGACCGTGAGGCGGCGCTCGTGGCCCCGTTTCGCCGTCGTCGAAGGCGAGGAGCACGCGCAGAAGCAGCCTTTCACCTTTCACGTCCGCCTGTGGGCGACGCGAGAAGCGCCAACGCAAGGCGCCGCCACATTACACACGCTGCTCCGGTGTTTCCCCGAGCCGAAGGAGCAATCCGAGCAGCTAACACTGTCACTTTTTTTCCCCCTTGTGGCTGCGCGTGCGCAGAAGGCGTGCACTTTCAGGCGCGACCGGAGATTGACCGAAAGCGCGAGAGATGGCACGCATCGGTGAGCGACGAGGAGCGCAACTGCGGGAACAACAATATACGACACTCTCGTCTCCTACAGGAAGCTCCTGACCTAGGCGGGGAAATTTATGTGCTGGTGAAAATTAAAATAGAAAGGCGGAGATTGAGCCGAATGCATATCTAAGGGCACGTCCCGAAAGAAGCACCGACTTGCCTCGTCGCCATACACCAAGAATTATGTTGGAGCTGGAACTAATATCACTGTGGATGCTGAGGAAATATAGTCGAGAAAACTGTAGGAAACGCTGTCTATAATATCATGTCAAAGTTCGTCGTAGAAGTGGAAGCTGAGTTCTCAGAAAAGCGGAAAGAACAACTGAAATCCATATGGGCAATGTAGAATACAGGTAAAAAGAAGTGGTACCGGCGGGAAAAGATCGCTGAGGTAAAGCGACGCGTTTTGATAGGCTTCATGTGAACATCGTACGGCCTTTCTTTACCTTACCACTTACTTCCCAAGAAGCTAGGGCAACAATCTCTACTTTAGCTGCAGATGTGGAGCCGTTCTACCCCTAAATACATCCTTATTGTATACCATTACATACATTTATATACAGTCAGCACCAGATCAGCAGTTAACCGAAGAGACCCTGCTAACCTCACCATCGATTAACCAAGCACCTTGCTGACCATAACTATATCAGAGCATGACACCCAGCCCTCCGCTACCACTCTGCCTTAAGTTTTTGTAATGCAAAGATCATTGAGTGCATATTTCACGTTAACAGAACACAGTGGCAATGTTCATTTTGCTTGAGATCATCAAAACTCTCATAAACAGCTCCGTAAATTGTACTGTCGGTATTTTTTTTTCACTTATAAAGAAATAGCAATGCGATGCCATCTGAAGGATGAAGAAGAGCTTGACAGCGAAGCATTATTTCCCTACTTTCGGGTGTTTGGCGTGCCTGCCTGGCAGCAGGCTACTGTAGGGTCGGTCACCATCTCGGCGGCAATACCTGCACACCAACGTGTTTCACGTCGTTTGAACCAATGATTAAACGAAAAGAGCGGTTAACCGCAGCTCTATGAAACCAGGGACATGTGGTTTGCCAGCATGTGCCGCTCCTTAGACTACATTTTTTTTATATTCCGCTTAATTAGGTTATTAACTGAGATCAATTATTGAAAGTTATATTGATATTAGGGCCAAATGCGTTTCGTTACGTTGTAGAGGGGGTTCAGAAACGACCGATGCAATTTTTCGTGTCAACGCACATGCTGCGTGGTGATTTGTTTCGGTGTTTAAAGAAAGCCCGCGCAATATGAAATAAAGCCACGTCACTGTGCTCAATGCGCTATCTTATTGCAGCGCTCTCAACCGTGCTTCGATCGAAAAAACCACGCGTGTGGACCGTGGTGAAGTCAACGGCCACGGCTCTAGACATGGGCTTCACTGTGCGTCAGCATCTTTGACGGTGGCACACGAGGCAGACGGAAAGCAAGCGCCGTCGTCCGTGATAAGCGATAATTTCGATAACCTACTTTCTTTAAACGGCGAAAAAAATAACCACAAAAAATTGCCACAATAAAATAAAAAAAAATTAAATTGTGGGGTTTAACGTGCCAAAACCACTTTCTGATTATGAGGCACGCCGTAGTGGAGGACTCCGGAAATTTCGACCACCTGGGGTTCTTTAACGTGCGCCTGAATCTAAGTACACGGGTGTTTTCGCATTTCGCCCCCATCGAAATGCGGCCGCCGTGGCCGGGATTCGATCCCGCGACCTCGTGCTCAGCAGCCCAACACCATAGCCACTGAGCAACCACGGCGGGTACCACAATTAATTGTATCGGTCCTTTTGGAACCACCTCTACGACGTAACGAAACGCACTTGGCCCTTGGTTCAAGTTACCTGACACTCAAACATGACACTCATACGGGGTGCATGAGTGTAAACACAGGTCACATGTGCGCGAAATGAAATCACCAGCGAACGGTCTCATGTATGCCGAGCAAGTATGCACACCTGTCTTCTGAGCAAAAATAATTACTTCCTGCACAAAACCTAACATGTAATATCGGCTCACAGGCATCACTAATGCAGACTACTGTGTTAGTAGAATGCTGAAGTACATTTAACGGATTCTCTGATTTACTTTATTTTCTGTGATTTAGCCATCCAGCATGTGCCCCTGGTGGTGTACCCGTTGTGTGTTAATCATGCAAAATGGGTACGCCCCACTATGACAAAAGGGGTACGGAATGTTCAAATATTGCTTGATACGTGTCGTGTTCTTCTGTGCATACATCTGTCATCGCAGTCTTACCTCGACGAGTATCATACATCGCTTGAGTTTTTGTGACATCGCTGCGTTTGCGTCTCACACTGTGCATCCGCCTGACTTGGAGTTTGTATTTTGGGATTGCTTACGAGCGATATAATGCATTAACCTAAAACCAGCATGGCAATAAAGTCGTGACCTTTGGGGTAGATCAAAATAAACATCGAAGGAGATTACAAGAGGTTGCAACAGATGGAAATAAAAAGAATTGTACGCATCGCTGTTGGTTGCAAAGCTTTCGTGGTGAAAAAGCAATAAAAAAACACGAGCGAGGGAAGGGCACAAGACGGACGCTGCCTCCTGTTTTTGTAGCGTCGTTTCACCATGAAGATCTAGTAACAACTGACTCGTGCCCCGACCCAATTGGTTGTCAGACATTGTATTAACCGCTTTATTAGGCTTCGCTTCACATACGTTCCCACATGTCGGTTATGTCTGTATTTTTTTTATATAGCCATCAGCTGAATAAGCCTGTATCGCCAATATTCTCCCCCTTAGTCCAAGCCAAGCCACACAAAGAAAGGATGTCACTATACAGGTAGAGGACCACACAGCTAAGTGGCGGGCTAGTGGCAGCGCTCCTTAAAAAGAGGTCGTAGTAGTTACTACGTGGTGTCACACCATTTGCTACTTAAGTATAATGGCAGTTGGCAACGGTAGAGATAGTAACATAACAGACTAAACAAGGTAGTCACTGTTACTAATCGTTCTGAGCTACCAATTCCAATCGCAGATAGTACAACCTGACAGAAAGATTCCAACCATTTCTACATATATCGGTCCAGATATGGCGTATGCCACTGAACCGATGTGACCTATATGCCAAATCCGAACGGTTCTGGACCTCAGATTGGGCTTGTTTGTAATACATGCTTAAATGTTTGATTAACAGCGCAAGGACATCGGATGAGACAGAACAAAGAGAGGGCTATGATAACATCTGGTTGAAGCGGTAGACGTTGAAAAGGGCCAGTTGTACGAGAAATGAAATTAACAAAGATGTAAGGTTTGGCTTGTTGGTAAAACATGCTTGAGCGTTTGATTAACGGCGCAAGGGTATCAGAAGGGACAGAAGGGAGAACAGAGCGCTGTTCTCTCTTCTGTCGCTTCTGGTGTCCTTGCGCTGTTAATCAAGCTATGTAGTAAATACTCCGACCCTTCTAAGACTGCGAATTGCACTGCGCAATCGCTAACAAATGCGTCATTAATTTACAATAATCTATGCGGATTTTCACGGCAAACTTTCACGGCAAACTTGGGCTGTCCAGAGAGCCCACGATGCGGCCGTTAGCATCGGCCTACCAGTCCCCACGTGGGAGTGGCCCGCAGCTCTGCTCTAGGGCAAAGCTTCTCATGACCTTGTAAATAAAGTTGTCTGTCTGTCTGTCCGTCCGTCCGTCCGTCCGTCCCTCTGTCTGTCTGTCTGTCTGTCTGTCTGTCTGTCTGTCTGTCTGTCTGTCTGTCTGTCTGTCTGTCCGTCCGTCCGTCCGTCCGTCCGTCCGTCCGTCTCTCTGTCTGTCTGTCTGTCTGTCTGTCTGTCTGTCCGTCCGTCCGTCCGTCCGGATTGTTACAAACAACGTACTTGTCTACGATTACCCTAAAGCAGTGGAAAAAATTGTACTGATCCCACGCACTGTCCGAACCATTGTTATGCGAAGCGTTTTGCAGGTACCTGGCTATCTAGCATTGTTTGTAGTTGTAAGCGGTGCCAGGTAGACCAAGGTGTTTGTGTAAAATGAGCAATTCTGTGTTTTCGTCGCGACCGTACCAGTGCGTTACGACAGCAGCACGACGACGACCACGTCGGAGACAATCGTGTGGCAGCGAAGGCATATCTACGCCGGCGGTTCAACGCGAGCGTACAACACGACGATTGTTAGGTTCTACGTGGTTAGTGAACGAGCTAGAGAAGCAGTGTTTGTGACGTTATCGGCGACTGCGTGCTATACAACCGTACGTACCTATACATTGTTATCATGGAGTGTGTGTTCAAATGACGATAACATTTACACCGCGGCGAACAAATGTTAGAATTAATTAACTCAGGCGATCGATCATGAAGATGTTACACCGTCGCACGGCTTCTACGTAGCCCGAGCTGTTACGAGGAAAAGTTTGGGAAAAGTGGGCCAGTCCAGGAGATGTGCAATCTAACATTGCGCCTCAAAGCGCGAGCTGTCAAATGAAAAGAAGGCGAGAAAGTGGCACGCGCCGAAAGTTTCAAAGAGCTTGCTACCTTTGGATGGAGAGAAGCATGCGTGCGATCGTGGCCTAGTCATTCTGCATCTGGCAGCCGAGCTGTTCGGATGGCAGGGTCATGGCCTCTTCCGGGGCAGCGACAGCGGCCACTTTCGGCCCCATAAACAGGCTGTATTATGATAGGGAATACGTGTTTATTTTGCCGCAGCTGCCTAAAAGACAAGTGGTGCTTAACACTGTGTTTTTACACGGGCATGTACGTGTGAGACCGCACAAGGTAGAGGATTTCAGGGACGCCCTTCTGCTAACGGGCCTGCTGCCTATTGTGGTACGCATAGGGACGTACCAGATAAACCACGTCTGGGCAGTGACCCTCAGCGATGCGACTGCAACGAAAAGGTTACTTGCCCCTAACGAATTGCAAGTGAAGGGGCGACGTTGCGTCATCGTTGACCCGCAGGATCAGCCGGTGAAGCTTAGGCTTCACTGGCTGCTGTACGGCGTTGCCGACGAGGATGTCCGGAGAGCATTCGCGGCTTTCGGGAAGGTGTAGGAGGTGAGCCGGGAGCGGTGGGGCGTCGAAGGCATGGGAACCAAGACCTCAACCACCAGGACCGTCCTTCTCAAACTGAAAAGCAGCGTGAAGGCGGAGGGCCTTTCACATTAGATCCGCGTCGGCGTAGAGTTGGCTTTGGTCGTCGTTTCCGGTCGACCGATGCGGTGCCTGCGCTCAGTTGCGTAGCCAGAAATTTTGTTCGGAGGGGGGGGGGGGGGGGGGGGGCTCACAATGCAGCTCGGCCTCCTCCTAAGGGGAAACAGGTCGGATACTCCTATCTAAATACATGTAGAAGGACAATTCGTTTTTCTCAGCAACCACTGCACCAAATTTAATGAGGTTTGTTGCATTTAAAAGAAAAACTTAAATTCTAGTGATTGTTTCTTTCGAATTTTCGATTTAGGTCGTCAATATTTTATTGAAAAGTGGCAAAAATCGAAAATTTTCAGACAACGACACAATGAAGTTTACAACTCTGTTAAACAGCAATTAAAATTGATATCACAATTCTGTGAATTGCACATAATAGTAGATCTACAGCGGACAACATTTATGTTATACATGATTCTCAAAAAATTAACTCTTATGATGGAAATGCGGCTTTTGCAGAACCCTTGTACATAACATAACCAATTCACGCAACATACAAATCGACATATCGAATTTGTACGCTTTGAATAGTGTAATGGGTGCCGCTTACAGAACCGCGATATCTGTTCTTGATGCAGAGCTATTAATTTATAAACTTCGTGCTTCTATTTTTTTTTCAAAGTTTCGAATTTTTCAAAATATTTTAAACAAAGTCCGGGTCCTAAATCGAAATCCCGCTTCCAACAAACACTAGAATTTAACTTACTCTCTCAAAGGCAACAAATCTCATTAAAAGCGATTCAGGAGTTATCTCAGAAAAGCGTTTCTACGTTTTACATGTATCTGAATCGGCCGCGTCGGAGTTGGGCCCGAGCTAAAGCTTCCTCTTAAACAATTTGCCTAGGGATCAAATAGAATGAATAATAACTTCATTGCCATTGCCAAAGATGCTGCAAACGAATTCTTGAACGCTACGCACTGTCAATACAAGTAAAGTATGTATTTTTTCATCAAATATTATGCTAGTATGTGCCAAAAATTGTGCCCAACATAATTGATGTCAATGCTTCCATGTTTTTTTGTCTATTTAGTAAGCAAAAAAAATATCCCACGAACTGTAGAACTACATCAGTTCGAAACCAGCAAAGCGGTGCATGCAGCTGATATGAAAAATGCAAAGGCCATATAAAGAACAAGTTGAGGACAAATATGTTAATGAAACTTTGTCATTCAAGATCCTTGTTTACATTCTTGTACATATGCAACGGCCAATGAAAAATCTCAATGACGCTGTCATTTGTTCCAATGTATTACGCAGGAGCAGCTGTCACCGGTCGTGTATCATGAGTAGTTGCACCGAAATTATAGTCTCATTAGGGAGCACGTATAAAAAGCAGGAGTTCTGTAGAATATGCGAGGGCGAGTGAAATGAAAGTGAGCCAATGCGAATATATGACAAACGGGGTACTTTATTTAAAAGTAGCCTCCATGAGCATTTAGGCATTTGTCCCATTGATTAACGAGTCGCGTAATTCCCGTCTCATAAAGCTCCTTGGGTTGTTGCTTCAAAACGTCTGCAACTGACTTTCACGTCGTCGTCCGAGACTAATCTGGTTCTCTTGAGATGTTTTTTCGGTTGCCCCAAAATGTGGAAGTCGCAGGGCGATAGGTCTGAGCTGTATGGCGGATGTTGCAGCGTTTCCCGCTTGAAGTTTGCCAGTTTTGTATTAACCACATCAGCGACGTGGGGACGGGCATTGTCGTGGAACAAGATGGCCCCATTTGTCAATTTTTCACGTAGTTTGTTCTTGATTGCGACACGCAGCCGATCCGGTGTTTCACAATATCGGAAACAATTGATAGTCTCTCAAGATTTAGCAAATTCTATTAGTGATGGCCCCTGACGATCGAAAAATAAAGGTCAACAACACCTTTCTGGCGGAAATGACGGCCTGTGCTTTCTTTGGGGGTGGTGAATTCGAATGTTTCCATTGTAAGCGTTGCTGTCGTGTTTCAGGATCGTAGTAGTGGTATGATGGTTCGTCTCCGATCACAATTGCAGACAAGAAATCGTCACCCTTATTGTGATATCGGATCAGATGAGTAAATGCAGCGCCGAACTTCTCCGTGTCTGGCGGTGGTTCAAAATCTTGGGCATTCATTGCGCACACAAAAACCGATAACCGAGATGTTCATGAATTATGGCGTGAACGGTGACGGTGAACCGAACCGTGAGTTATGTTCACACGCTCTGTCAGTTCATCGATGCTTATCCTCCGTTCTTGTGTCATCAGCTCATCAACCTTTGCAATTTTGTTAGGGGTGATTGCACGAAGGCTTTGGTCCGGTCTGGGATCGCCTTTGCAACTTTCACGTCCTTCTTTGAACCGTTTGTTCTAACGCTTCACAGTGGCCAATGAAATTCAATGTTCAATGTACACGGCAGCCATACGGTGACTAACTTATTTTTGGGAAACACCTTCAGCTCTGAAAAACCTCGCGGCACCATGCTGCTCAACTTCTGCAGCATCCATTACGTCACGCAACCATGTTCAACCCAGTGTATGAGCGCATTAAAGAACATTTATCCTCACACCTGCGTGTCACTTTTGTAAATGAGAGATGCCTGTGTGCTACGCGCAGGCCTTGCATATAATGAACAGAACCATAATTGCGTAGGGTGGGTAGGCTCACTTTCATTTGACTCGCCCTCGTACATTGGAAATGCGAAGATACAATGGAATATACAAATGCGAAGAGACAGCTTGATAAAGGGCAAGAAAGTGCCACTGGAAACAACGTTCACTGCACGTATGCACAAAACCTCGCAACAACATATCTAAACATACGCATAAGTCTCCAATAAATCTACGTATCTAAGAAAAATTCACAGTATATAATGGGTCAAACAAGGCAAATAAACGTGTTGCGCAATCACAGATTCACAGAATTCTAGATCCCGCCCCCATTCCATCCACTCCCCCCGATGTATCGCGTGCGACGGAAGGCGGCGCGCTTGCTCGTCACTTTTCTCCCTTGCGCACACAAGACTGAGCCACCATTGTCGGCTCACCCATTCCCCCCCACCCCCCACACGCTTTCACTCGCACATACAGCATGCGGCGCGCGGTCACGATGTTATCGCCCTTGGACTTAATGCGGAACATGATGGCGACGGCGATAGCAGGAATGCGCCTAGAGTGTCCATATAATTGCTATCGAAATAATATAATAAGAGTATCCGGCAGCTGAAGCGTCTCATGGCCCATTACTTTCCGCAAAAGAAGTAACAAAATAGAACTTTCACTATGCGACAATTCGCTGCGCTGCAACAACGTTTTTTTTTTTTTCCTTTTGTAGGGCGGGGGCAAAGTAATGAAAAAAAAACGCGAAGGAAACTATGTTGGTCACAATCGAATGCCTTCTTTGGGGAACTAATGTGGCTATTAAAGGAACATCGAAGAAAATACGAGACGCTTGGTCCACCAAGAACCGTGCGCATACTGCTCGGTATCCTACACCGGCGAGACACCGGTTTCTGCATAGGCTGCGCTCAAGCGAACGGCAATCCGTCTAGTCCCCACAGTGATGGCGGCGTGCGACCATTGTTTCTTTTTCTCGTCTGCTAGCTAGAAAGCGTCAAAAAATCTGCCAGGCGAAAATGCACTCGGCCAGAGAAAACCTAACGCGCACCGAAGTGCGCCGCGCGGTGGTCGGGGCAACACGATAAAAACGCATGCGCTCTGGCTGGCTCTGGGAGCGCGCGGGTAGGGGAGCGAGAACAAAAAACTTGAAGAGCCTCAATGTGTTCTCGCGATTAAAAGTCAAAGTAGGAGGAGGAGGAATAATCTTTATTAGTAGAAATGGCCCGACGCTAAAGAAAAAACAAATAAGAACGTAGTTACCTTGGCTGGCTTTAGTGTCTTCACTGGATGCTTTGGTGCAGGTGAAAAAAAAAAACGGTGATATTTTTTTATTTGACATGGCGGCACGAGTGAACCGCCACAACGCTTTGTCTCATCGGCTCTCGCTGCGGGCTTTGTCAACTTGTCTGATAGTGTTGAGTTGTCTTGTCTCGTTGTATGGCCCGATCTACGACTTTGGAAAAGTTAATGAACCTTTGGCGTCAAATATTTATGGGACCATTAAGCTTACAAAGTTCCGCAATGGAAAATCTAAGGCACTCGTTTGGAAATGTCAATGCACCTTTCACGACAAAAGTTTATGAGAACTTTATACCCATAATGTTTCGGAATTGACATCCACGCGCTCCGTAGATTCCAAGATAGAGTGTTGATTGCGCGGCCTCCGCGACATGCCGCGGCGAGCCCGTTCGCCATCAAAACGTCCTTGAAACTTTGTGCACGGATGGGGCGGCTTGCCTTATGTGACTCCCGGTGCATGGGCGTTGCCGCGAAATCCAGCCGGAGTTCGCAATTTTCGCGGTGAAATGGCTTTTCGAGCGAGAGAAAGACGTTCTAGACAAAATACAGAATGATTTCCGGCGCCGGGGCTTTCTTTGGTCGGCGGTGCATGGACAGCACGAAAACATTCCGAGGGGGGGGGGGCTGAAGCCCTATAAGCCCCCCCCCCCCCCTGGCTGCGTCCCTGCCTGCGCTCTCATGGCACGGGACACGTCCGCCGTGAGTGCAGAGTCCCCCGCTGTTTCTGGTGCACACGTTTCGGCCACGTCGACGCTGTCGACAGGCCCACCAGCGATTAACGTTGCAGCAGAGCGCGTCATGGACGTGGCCAAGGCGGAGGACGCTGCTAAAAAACTCTAGACACGGTGTCGACAGCGACAAGCAGTGGGACTAAGGCTCGAAGGGTAGATGGCAAGGTTGCTGAGGTTACTCACAACCCAAGTGGGGCAGAAGAGATCGCTACGACAGAGGGGCAGACGAAGGGGAGCATCAGTGAAGACGCACCTGACGAGGCGACGGCAATGCAACAGGACGAGGACGTCACCGACGGCAACCGGACTGCGGCTCTTGGTGCCCCAGTCAAGCGCCCCCAAGACAAGGCGTGACGAGGGGGCGACCAGCACCAGCCCGTCCGCCTCATGGGAGGCGGATGGGCTACAAGCCAAAGCCCAATGCACCACCTGGAAAGAAGCCTGTAGACAAACTGGCCACGCCTAGCGACACCAACCAACCGGGAGGTCCCGGAGGCGTCTAGCCTAGAGATAGTTGTGTGCGGTAAGCACCATGCTCCGGGGCTACTTTTTGATCAAGATGGCTCAAATACCATCCCTTAGTATTGCCATATTAAACGTGAGAGGGTTGGCGGCTAGTCGTAGGCAAAGTCAGGTCCTGCCGTTGGTCACTGAGCACGACATAGACATACTAGCCGTCCAGGAAACTAAGGTTGACGGAGAGGAGGAGATCGGTAGCAGGGTTCGACGTTTCATGAATAGGTATGTTGCGGTGGTTAGCCATGCATTAGGCACGGCTGCGGGGTGCATTGTTTTTGTGAAGTAGCTGCCTGGACTGCAGATTCAAAGTATTTTTGCTGTCAGTCTGGAAGGATTGTTTTTTGTGATATTATCTGTGATGTTGACTTCCGCGTCATAGGCGTGTATGCGCTGAATTCAGTAGATGAGCGTTTCTTTTTTTTCGAACCTCTCGCAATATGTTCGGTGTGATGAGCGCGTTATGCTGTTATGTGACGTTAATTGTGTATTGAGTGCTGAAGACACAGTCAGTAATGCCGGTGTGCGTGATAGAATCAGTGAAGTGTTATCTAAACTAATAAGTGAAAATGAACTCGATGACGTTTTTGAGTGTCTGGAAGGGGGCCGTGAAATTACTTTTACACGTTATCAGGGCAGGAGCCATGCGCGACTGGACCGAATGCACATATAATTGGATACAATTCCAAGATTACACGGTTGTACCAGTGTCGTTTTCAGATCACTGCCTGGTAAAATGTAACGTAGTTATAGTGAAAAGGATACATTCATATAATTGGGATATGTGTAAAATGAATGCCTTGTTACTAAATTACCAGTCCTTTTTAAATGTAGTACGGCATGCTGTTAATGATGTACGAAGTGATGCAGCGGGAACAATCGCTGCTAAGTGGGAATATTTTAAACAAGAGGCTAAAATGAAAGCCATAGAGAGGTCAAGCTGTCTAAAATTTGAGAGGCAAATGAAAGAAAAGGGTTTAAGAACACTGCTTGAGCAGCTGATAACGTTTGCGTGCAGAGAGCCTGGTGCGTACAAAGACAATGTGCGAAGCAACAATGAAAAACTTGAGCTGTTTGACAAGGAACACTATCAAGGTGCCATCGTGCGAGCACGAGCAGGTGCACTAGCGGCAGGGGAGACGCCCACGAAAAGGGCGCTCGGCTTAGAGAAGGCGCATGGACGAAGAAACCATGTCGATCAGATCTTGGTGAACGGGAATGTCGTTGAAGACAGTGATAGCATTTGGCGCGCTTTCTTTGAGTACTACCAGTCGCTCTTTGCATTTCAGGAAGCGAATGTTGAGGGTTTTAAAGCAGATTTTCTGCATCGCATGCCGCGGTTAGTGATGACGTTAAAGAGAGATTAGAAGGAAGAATAATGGAGAGGGAAGTCGAAACGGAAATCGACGATTTTAACGTGGCTAAATCACCGGGGCCTGATGGACTCAGCGCGGGTCTATATAAAGCTTTTAAACGAGCTGGCGCCTTTGCTAGCACACGTATTTAATGAAGCGTACGAGAAGAAATCATTAGCACCTTCCTTCGGAAAAACGCACACCATTTAATACCGAAGAGCGATCAAATAGAGAAACTCAGATTCGTATCCTCCTATAGGCCAATATCACTAACAAACGTCGATTATAATATATTTATGATGATTTTTCCTAGCAGGCTTCAAGGCGTCAACAAGGAAATAGCCGCAGAGCATCGAACTTGTCGCATCAAAGGGCGATCTAGTTTTTCGAACATCCATAAGATGCGGTGTGTGCTCAAGTGCTGTGACGTCACCGGTGGCGGCGTTCCAGTTCTTCAGCTCGATCTCTAGAAAGCGTTCGATTGTGTCGCTCATGTTATTTTGTTTGCCATCTTGGATCATGTTGATGTCGGTTCCATTATCACTGAGTGCGTGGCCTTGGCGCACCAGAACTGCACTACAAGGTTAATTGTTAATTAGTCTCTGGGGGCCCCACTAACATCATGCGTTCAGTGCGCCGAGGCTGCCCCCTCAGTCCACTGTTATTTGCTCTCTACGCAGAAGCAATGTGTGTGTTAATGAATTAAAATGACAAAATAGGTGGTTTTAAATGGGCAGCGACAGAACTGAAGCTGCTGGCCTATGCATATGACATTGCAGTTTGTTGCACTTACAAACCGAGTGTAACTGAAACAATATCTGTAGTAAGACATTTCTGTGACGTAACGGGTAGCATATTAAACTGGAGCAAAGCTCTCGGGCTGGGTCACGGGGACTGGTTTTCTACACCGGACTATTTCGCGAACGTCAACTGGGTGAAAACTCCGACGAGGTATCTGGGCGTTCCCCTCGACAGGTACAATAGCAGCGATGAATACTGGAGGAGTCAAACCAGTGAAGTTAAAGAAAAAGGAGACCGGTGGAAAAGTATTAACCTGTCTACTTTTGTAAGAGTGACAGTTTGTAACGTGTTTCTTTTATCACTAAGTTACGTCTTGCAAACATCGTATTGTTCTAGAGTAAATGTGCAAAGGTTAGAGAAAGTTTGCAGTCTTCATCCGGTGCTCAACATGGGAAAGGTGCAGCCGAACAAATTGCACATAATAGTAGATACACAAACAAACAGTGTACACAAACACAAATACACACAAACAGTGTAGGACGGGGGTGCGAGCTTCTCACATCTTTTTGTTCGTCAACTGGTCAACGGATTTTTGTTTTCTCGCAATGTGTGTGATCCTTTTCTGCGCCGCATATGTCAGCTCTAGTTGAGCAACGTTTGCCGGCACATGTTGTTAGCGCGGCAAGCATGACCAGATGACTTCCTGGTTACTTCAAGGAAGTGGTCGACAGTGTGCGTTTCCTTTCTGTTCGTTTTACAAACGACTGCCTTTGTGAAGTGAAAAGGAAAGCATTGTATAAACATGTGTGCGACATTGATTTCCCATTACCATTATACAGAGCCATATACGGTGGAGCGCCATGATAGGACATTCTTAAACGGGTAAAACACATGCAGGTGCCACCAGGGGTAAGGATCTGTTTTTTAGGCTACACACCAGAACACCCTCCGCGAAGACGTTTCTGGAGGAATGGGGTTGCCTCGTACCTTGGAGGTCTCACTGCTGGATCTACAAGAAGCCCGAAGCTATAGACCACGTTTTCCTACATTGCGGGGCGGCAGTTTTCTTCTGGGACGTCTTAAAGTGAACGCTGAATAAAGATTTCCTGGTGGACCCCCAAGGGATCAGCTATTTGGCAATTAAGGATGACGACGGTGTTCGCTATGACTTTATTACGTTGAATGCTCTCCAATGTATGTGGTGGACTTGTATGGCAGGCTACCCTTGCTATTTTGAAGCTAGGCCTGTTCGTGCTTATTTCAAAGAATCGATGTCGCGATTTATTGAAATGTAGAAAATGGAACAATGTGTACCGGATTGGCTGTCGAGGTTAGAACCTCTGACCACCATTAAGGAATTTTAGTTTGACAACGCCAGTCCAATATGGACAGACGACTTTATTGTAAGGTTTCTTTCTTTACTTACTTTTGCTGTTCCTTTTCCAATGGCTCGCATTTGTGATACCTGAGTGCGTGCCAACTGTATGTACTGAGTAAGGTCGAACACCGGCAGTAAATAAGAAAAAGATCGTGGCCAAGCGATTATAACATCGTCCTGCAGTGTTCAAAGGCACAGGTTCGATTCTCCTATCGGGTGCACATTATTCTCTTTTCATTGAAGCAATGCGAAGCAGGAGCCCACCTGCCTACCATCCGCAAAGTGCCAAGAATGAGACAAAGAATGCTACGCATTAAAGGTATTCAATATGCGCTGGAGCTTTAACCACCCCACTGTAATGCTTTCACTTTTCCGTAAACTCCTGAGCAGCTTTATGCCACCATCTGAGGCAATGGTACGTTGCTTCACCATTACGGCTAAGCAATCAGCATTCCACGCAGTTACATGCCCTGGGCACGTTGAGGGCGAATAGGAAAACAACTTTTTTTTCTTGCTTAATTTGCGTATCATCCCTCAAAGCGAAAATGTGCAAGACTACAGTCGTGTAATTTTTCCCGTAGCGAAAACGGCTGATTATGCTCGAAAAAAGCGTGCAGACAGCATCAGTAGGACATGTGGCTTTAAGAAAAAAAGTGCGTCGTTGAACATTATCCCCACCCCCTTCGAGCAGAATACCATCAGAAGTCATACAATGCAGAAAAAATGATGGCAATCCGAAAATGAAAGTATAATTATTGGCATGTCCATGCAGTAACCCCATTAAACGAATGAAAGCATCACATATCTTTGCAGTCCGGATAAAACGGATAAAGCGCCCTGGACAATGCCCCCACACAGCCATGAATAATTGGTGCGCCAGCCACAGGGATATCGCCTACTGCAAGGAAGAATACTTCATGCTCGCTGAGGTTCTCGTGCCATTCCACCACAGAGAGCGTCATCGTGCACGTACGGTGCGTCCGCTGGACGTACACATAAATATTATCCGACAAAGGCTTTCAAGCTGAACCACGTCGACGACAGTGCAAAGAAAACCGCACCGTAGGTCGCGGTAGAAGTCGGAGCGGCAATGGAAACAACACTTATACAACACCTAAGAATTATATACTTGTCATGAGAGAAACAATGACGACTCATGACGAATGGGGCACGAAATGCCTGATCTCATTCTGTTGGATGAAAACGGGAAATGTTCATTTGTTAGCGCAGTGCGGAGTACTTTCAGATAAAAATATTTATTAAAGAGAGCGAAAGACCATTGCTACTTACTAAACCATTAAATACTCGATGCGCATTGAATTGGAGGGGAAAGCTTGTTTATTATCACAGAAAATAAAGGGCAGTATGTGCCTTCTTAAATTTTTCGACAGAAACACCAAGGATATGTTAGCATGATGTCCAGGAGATTAAACTATTTTCGCGTCTTCGGCACCCTTTTATTTAAAAGTAAGTATCCAGACTGACAGACTAATATTTTTGTTCTTTTATAAGGCAACATATGCCTTTTTCATCGTTAAACTATATAGACTGTACCAAACCGACCTCTAGGAAGTGTTTCAACAGAGTGGCTCACCTTGGTCGGCAGAGGGAATTGCATATGGGCGTGGAGTGACGCAATCTTTGAGTTTGCGCGCCATCTACAATCCACGTTTTCTTTTAGAGGTTACCTACTGGGGTGGCGTTTAGTGCCTAAGGCATTGCGCTGCTAAGCACGACGTCGCCGGCTCGATTTCCAACCACGGCGGCCTCATTTCGATAGGGGCGCAATGCAAATACCTTCGTCTACAGTGCATTGGCTGCATGTTAAAGAACTTCAGGTGGTCAAAATTATTGCTGTTGTGGTTGTTTGCCTGCATGGTGTGCCTCATAGTGAGATTGTTGTGTTGGCACGCAAAACCCTAGAATTTCTTCCTCGAAAAACAACAGGCGTCCCTTACCGCTGGAGGAAGCCTTGACATTACCCTGACATGCCGAAATCCGCAACAATGTCTGTATGTAAATACATCGTTTTGCACCTCTGTAGTATGACGCCAAGAAAAAGCCGCTTTGGAAAAGGTTGGCGAAATCAGGTTTCTGCCTGTGCTATAGGAACCATTGGTCTCCCAGAATCGCTATGGCTGTTACAACATGCATGTGCCAAATGTAGACATCCTCAAATTCAGGTTTCACATTCACGAACAAGTGTTGGGACATTAGGAGCGATAAGAGCTCACAGGAGCGCTTTCTTCAGCTTCATCCGTCCAGCAATGTCATGCACCTGTGCAGGTAGTGCATGCGCTTTCCTCATTCTAGCGTGCTGGCTCCAAGTCATGTACAATGTTTGACATCCCTGCTCAATGTTAGTGGGAAATTCATCGGCGCAAGTGCACGCCATGTGCTAAAAAAGACTGCATCCTCTTTCGGCAAGACGGTGTTACGTTACGGCGCTGCTGTTTAGTTTAATTAATTAATTATGGGGTTTTACGTGCCAAAACCGCTCTCTGATTATGAGGCACGCCGTAGTGGAGGACTCCGGAAATTTCGACCACCTGGGGTTCTTTAACGTGCACCTAAATCTAAGTACACCGGTGTTTTCGCATTTCGCCCCCATCGAAATGCGGCCGCCTTGGCCAGGATTCGATCCCGCGACCTCGTGCTCAGCAGCCTAACACCATAGCCACTGAGCAACCACAGTGGGTTGGCGCTGCTGTTGGAAGGCTTAGTTAAATTCCTGTTTGGGCGCTTCCTCGCGTAAGCGCACCGCGTTTAGATTCTAGCTGATGCCTGGTGAGAGTCGGCAATTAACAAAGTTGGCGAAGTAGTCAGGTGAGCCCAAATATATGCACATGCTTTTGGCTGGAAATATGGAATATTTCTTCATAAACGAGCCATAGAACAAGGTGCTCTTGCACAAGATATGTCGCACCTTCTATCTAATAATGCCTGTTCACTGTACCATTCCTACACATATTTCTTGGAGCTTAGGGTAACGCAGTATAACTGTACCTGCACGTAATATATCTCGGTTCCTGCCATCCCCTGCGACCTCTAGGAATAAAACAGAAGTTTGCAGGTGGTTAGTGAGAGTGCTTTGGCCGAGTCATAATAACAAGTCTTGCTATTCAGGGTGTTCGCACCTTGAGCGGACGTGCCAGAACCTGAATGATGAAATGTTGGTGACTGGAAGAGGACAGCTGCCTTTCTACCACTTTTCCAGCCTCAATGACAGCTAAATAATGCGTAAATATGTTGTTTTGCGATTTGGTTAGGCAGAAGGGGCCACGTATAGGCGGAAAAAAAGCCTTAACCATAGAAGGAGTGCCAAGTGCTCGCTCACTCCTAATAAGTCAGTTTCTACGTCGCCCTAATATGGACCTTTTATGTACAATGCGCGCGTAGCGTCAGGTTCCACATGGCTGCCTTGTTTGCACCACCGTTCTCGATATACCGAGAAGGTGGTGAAACTCCATCACTGGCATTGACACTATAATATTGACGCTATTGACGCTATAATGTTTCAAATGCAAGGATTCACAAATGTTTGCTTGATAAAGTAATGAAATCAGTAGCGGCAAAGTATGCCATGGAGCGATAGAATGCACCCAGTTTGACCGCTTCCGTATGGGCACCCAAGTGTTGGCACGGACCTAACTAGGGCGTGATAGGAAAGTAATTTTTTCACCACGAAGCTTAATTACATCTACGCTGCAGAGACAGCAGAATAGAAGAACCGAGCTGCCCCCTCCCCCCTAAAAGAGAACTCAGACAAATTTGTCTATCACTAAATACGAGACAGAATGGTAACAGCAACCATAAAATCTGCTCGAGATAGTGTTAGCCATGACTCCTTAAGTACTACTGCGTTATTTATCAACCTTCATATTTACATTGTTCAGGTGCCCGTATAAACCCGCTTTCCAGCACGCTTTCCTGACAGTTTATCCATGGCAGAAGGAGCTACTTCTCTGTATTTAGTACGTTTTAAATTTCTAATAACTTTTTAAATTTGCTTCACACTCGACGTATACGTTTTCTCATCACTCCATTTCCCTAGACACTGTGGCCGTGCGTGTAGGAGTAGCTTCGGCTATCGACCACTGTACTCTCTTGCATGTAACTCCAAAGCCTTTACCCTTCCCAGTATGCAAAGAAGGTTTATACCTGTGCTGCTGCTGCAGTCTTAAAACAGTTGCACCCTGTTGGGTGTATATTTATCCCAGAACAATAATCGTCATCGGCCTTGCTTTTGTTTCCTTTCTTGAAAACTCGGCGCCGGCTACTTTCCTGTCCAGAATGCTGCGTCACGCTGATAACTCGCAAGCCGTTCGTCACTTGGAAGCACCGGGCTCGCAGCGTTAAAGGAAATGCGGAAAGACAGATGATGATTATTGTTGTGGGACAAGATAAGCCCCAAAGGGTTTAATTTTTTAAGAGTGTGAGGTGTTGAAATCTTTAAGCAAAAAATCGACTCCCGCATTAGCAAAAAAAAATTCTTAAGATTGAGCTGTTCCTATACGAGTACATGCCAGCCAATAGGGATTTTGTATTATTAGTGCAAGTGGACAGCCAATGACAAACCGCAATAGTGAAGCCAATGATGGCTTTCTGAATTCAGCTCCTGTTTTCGCTACACATAATTGATGATCCATGTTGCACCTTACTGTGGTGACGATTTACCGAAGTATGCTCAGTATCAGTTATTGTTCACTGCAGCTTACCTTAAGCCACTGAGAGGCGCGAAATCGCAAGCTATATCGCCATGTTGCTGACGCAAGTTGCACTGTTCCCACTGGCGCATGACACCTTCTGTGGCTAACTTAGCATTTCGAAGGTTCAAAGATCTCAGAATGACAAAAAGCCCTGCCCTGCTGAATTAATCGTTAAGACATACAATGCGTTTTAAAAGCCGTAGCCAGTTCAGTACAAAGTCACCTTGCCTGGTCCAAAATATTAGGCGAAGCGGAACGCGCAAAAGTGAAATAGCCTTCCAAATCAAGTACTTTTATATTTCGCTGTTCCCATTTTTTCAAAATGATTTTCCCGACCAGTTGCGGCCTAAGACGACGAGCGAAGCACAAAAGTGGCTTCCTTATTGATATTCAGAAAAAGCCCCAGCACGCGCTCAGCATATCTTGAGGCGTGAAAAAAAAAGATTTCTGCGATTGGAATCAAAATGAGCGCAATTATTGAAGCGTGGCAGCCCACCCGGTTTCACGAGCGCTGCGAGCCCATCGAAGAATCTAAGCGCGCCCTAGATTCTCACGGTAATTGTTCTACTTCGCGGAGCTGACTGAAGGACCTGATTCACGCGCAGTCATCCTATGGGAAAGCACGCGCATGACCTAAGCGCGTATGCTGGTTCAAGTACACGAAGAAACGAGTCAAAGGCCCCGAGGAAGAATGGCATCCAGCAAGGTTGACGCTCATGCTCTTTCTTGTCGGATGTTTGCAGCATATTGGAAATCGCTATCACTTTTTAAGAACATCAATTAAGTGAGCTAGTGAACTTTAGTGCGTATTTCTTAACATTGGTGCGAAGGACAGGATTCATGATAAAGGAGTATAATTCATCAATGCTCTGTTTTACAGCTGTTAGTGTGACATGTTACCTATTGTGAATAATTAAAAAGGTAGTATAATTAATATTTTGTTACTAACACCACACAGCCCCGTTTCATAAAAGTAATGTGCGCCTGTTGAAGCAATCGAGCCGATATGGTCCATCTGTGATATCTACTGCTACCACAGGCTACTTTTAGTGTTCGTGGTGGTAATTGGTACATATATATTGTTGCGTGGAGAACAAAAAGCGCTTGACAATATATTTACGCCATATTTACAACGGGCAGAAGACAGGCATCTAAGATGGAGCCCGTGCGCATGACTATCGGCGATCGTCGTCTTCGTCAGTCCTCTCCAATCAACGTTCGCTCCTGCAGCGCCCCGCTGAATGATACCCGGCGGCCTAAGGCGCTGTCCCGGCGCTTGGTAGGTTTGAGTGATATCGCTTCAGTCGAGTGGCGTGAACGATATCAAACGAGGATCTCGGTGTGGATGTATCAAGAGGTTGTAACTCGTTGGTCACATCTGTCACTTTACGCAAGACACGGTGTGGACCTGAGTAGGGTGAAATCAACTTCTGACAAAGACCAACTCGCCGTGCTGGTTTCCAAAGAAGCAGGATGTCACCAGGATTAAAGTGGGCATCGCGGTGACGAGCATCCTATATGCATCGTTACTTTTCTTGTGAGGAGGTCAGACGCAGGCGTGCAATCTCACGTGCCTCGGTTGCTCTAGATATGGCATGTCGGGCATATTCTGTAGTCGTACGGCTGGGTGGATCGTGTCAAACGGTAGTATAGGGTCTCGTCCATACATAAGAAAAAATAGAGAGAAACCAGCGAACCTTGGCGGGACGTATTGTAGGCGAATGTGATGAACGGCCGATCGGCATCCCAGTGATGGTGGTCGGTGGAAGGGTGCTTAGCGAGCATTCCTATGATAGTTCTATTGAACCGCTTTGTGAGGCCGTTGGTCTCAGGGTGATACGCCGTTGTGAACTTCTGCTTTGTAGCGCAGGTGTGCAATATGCCCTGGACAACCTGTGAGAGAAAGTAGCGGCCCCGGTCGGTAAGGAGTTGTCGGGGAACGCCGTGGTGAAGTGTCACTGCGTCGAGAAGGAAGTCAACGACGTCGGTTGCAGAACTGGTAGGGAGAGCACGCGTGATCGCGTGCCGGGTCGTGTAGTCCGTAGAAACTTATATCCACTTGTTCCCACTAAGCAACAGAGCAAAAGGCATAGGAGATCAAGACCAACTTGAACGAATGGCGAAGAAGGCATTTCAATTGGCTGAAGACGTCTAGCTCGTAGGGCTGCTGGTTTTTTGTGGTGCTGAGAACATTCACAGGAGGCGACGTAACGGCCAACGGTATGGTAAATACCGGGCCAGAAGAAACGAGGCTGAACCCGGTCCTATATCTTTGAGACTCCCAGACGACCAGCGTTCGGGACATCATGCAACTGTGCGAGCCCAGTCTCACGCATATGCTTGGCAATGACCAGGACCAGTTCAGGGCCATCAGGGTGCATGTTGTAGCGGTACAATATGCCATCTTGCAGCACAAACGTACGTGAAGAGGGTGAAGTTGGCAGGTCCGTCAGGCTGAGAATGATGTCTCTCAGGTAGAGGTCGCATCTTTGCTGATCGGTGGTGTCACCAAACGCCGTAAGCGCGAGGACGCAAGTTCATTCGCCGGTCCGAGGATGGCCTGGTGGGTCTACTGAATGACGTGACAAGCAATCAGCGCCCTCATGGAGTCGGCCTGCCGTATACACCACTGCGTAAGAGTACTCTTGGAGCAGTAAAGCCCACCGACCGAGACCTCCAGCTGGATCTTTTAAATACGAACGCCAACATAGGCGTGGTGACCAGTGATAACCGTGAAAGGCCATCCGTAGAGGTAGGGGCGAAATTTACCTACTACCCAAACAAGTGCGAAGCATTCACGTTCAGTGATCGAGGAATTGATTTTGCCTGGTGACTAAAGATGGCTGCGTACGCAGTGACACGGTGGCAACCATGCTGTCGTTGTTCCAAAACAGTGTCGATACCGTGGCCGCTGGCGTCGGTTTGAACCTCCGTTAGGGTGGACACGTCAAAGTGGCAGAGAAACGGTGGCGACGTGAGTCGCGTCGTCAGCTCAGGGAATGCACTAGCTTGGTCGGGACCCGAGACAAAAGCCGCGTCTTTCTTAAGAAGTTCCGTTAGAGGGTATGCGATTTCAGCGAAATTTCACACGAATCTGTGGGAGCAGGAGCAGAAGCCTACAGAGTTACGAACGTCGGGTGCGCAGGTGCGCACAGGGAAATCTTTGACCGTGCGAACTTTCTCCGGATGGGGATGAACACCGGAAGAGTCGACGAGGTGTCCGAGCACAGTAAGTTTCCGGCGGCCGAAGTTACATTTAGTCGAATTGAGCTGAAGTCTCGCCTTGCGGAACACTGAAAGAACTGTCGAGAGACGCTCGAGCTGTGTGTCAAAAGTCGGCGAAAAGACAATGACATCATCGAGGTAGTACAAGCAGGTTGACCACTTTAGGCCGTGAAGGAGGGCGTTCAGCACTCGTTCGAATGTGCCGGAAGCATTGCATAGGCCGAATGGCATCACCGTAAACTGATAGAGCCCATCAGGTGGAATAAACGCCGCTTTTTCAAGATTCATGTCGTCAACTGCTATCTGCCAATACCCGGAAAGAAGATATATCGAAAAAAGATATTTATTTATTTATTTATTTATTTATACAATACTGCGGATAAGAAGTCCAAGCAGGGTGAGCAAAATACAAAGATGATATACACAGAAGAACAAGATGAAACAAGTAACACGTTTTTCACAGAAATTGTTTGGACGTAAAGTAGACGATTAAGAAAAACTTTAACTTGATTATAATACAACTATAATTATATGCACGAAATAACAAGATTATTTGCACAAATGATATACAGCTCTCGGGCGCTGGGGGTATGCCTCAGTTAGTTTATTCCAGTCATCTATTGTTTGTGGAAAAAAATAGTACCGAAAAGTGTCAGTCCTTGCGAAAATAGGCGTTAGAGAATGAGGGTAGTGGTGTCAAGTGGGTCTGCTTATCAAAAGGGATACGTATTTTGCGGTGTCTATGGCTATCCTAGAATTAATTAGGTTTGAAAGAAACTCTAGTCGACTTTTCTTTCTTCGAATTTCTAATAGTTCAATGCCGTTATCGGTTAGTAACGCAGTGGGGGAGTCAGTAGCCTTAAATTTACTGTAAATAAATCGTACTGCTTTTCTTTGAATTCTTTCTAGGTTCCTAATGTTAATTCTTGTGTGAGGGTCCCAAACTATGGAAGTATACTCAAGTTTTAGCCTAATTACGGAAAAGTAAGAGAGTAGTTTAACACTAGGCGGAGCAGTCCTGAGCTTGTGGCGCAGAAGTCATAGTTTCCGGAAAGCGGCAGAGCAGATGGTATTTATGTGCAAGTTCCATGATAACTCACTCGTTAATGTTAAGCCTAATTATTTATAGCAGGTTACTTTCAGTGAAGCTGCTGCAGCTAAATTGTAAGTGTAGCCTAAGGGGACTTTTTTGCGCGTTATGGGGAGATAGACACACTTAGTTGCATTAAGAAGCATTCCCCATTGCTCACACCACTTCAAAACATTGTCTAAGTTAGAATTAAGGTAACGTTGGTCAGTAATGCAGGTTACTTCCCTAAACAAAACACAATCATCAGCCAACAGACAAATCTGAACTGGGGTGTTAGCGACATTGACAATATTGGTAATATACAGTAGAACAAGTAGAGGACCAAGTACGCACCCCTGCGGAACGCCAGAAGTTACCGGAAGGCAGCCAGAGATTTGTTCTCCCACCTGAACGTACAGGTTGTGGTTGTTCAGATAGGATAGGCTGAAATCCAGGAAATGAATATTTCTGGTATGCCAATCATCCGAAGCTTAGTAATTAGTTTATCGTGTGGGACTGTATTGAATGCTTTGCTGTAATCTAGGAATATTACATCAATTTCACTGATCGTATCTAGAGAAGCTGCAAAGTTGTGAACTATAGAACCAATTGTGTTGTAGCAGAAAATCTTTTTCGAATTCCATGTTGCTCATTTGATAAAACTGAGTTTTCTTCTAAGAATTCGTGTAATTTGTGAGCTATTATGTGTTCGATAAGTTTACAACACGAAGATGTTAAGGAGATCGGGCGATAATTTTGTAATAATAGGCGGTCGCCTCTCTTGAATATAGGCACAACTCGGGTTGACTTCCAGTCATCTGGCAATTCCGCTGATAGCAGAGACACACGAAAAATAATAACTAAGTATTTAGCAACAGACTCAGCAAAGCGACGAAGAAATATGTTCGGCATATTTTCGGGACCGCAAGTTTTAGTCTCAGCGTCAAGCAACATAGCAAGGACGCCAGGATAAGAAATGAAGTTTACATTTACAGCATGGTCCATGTTTCTGACGGGTAGATAATCACTAGCGGCAGAAAATACACTATGAAAATAGTCATTGAAGTGTTGAGCAATGGCGGCCTGATCAGATACCAATGCACCATCGACAAGAACTTGAGATATGGACTTGCAACTACTGAGACAGTCAAGTGCGTCATCTATCAAAGGTACGGGATACAGGTATTTTTTTGTTACTTTGTTAAGATTCCGGTAGTCGATACAGAAGCGCCAGCTGCTGTCCTTTTTTCTAACGAGCACGACAGGAGAAGCCCATGGGCTTGAAGAAGGCTCAATGATATCACGGGCAATCATTTTCTAAACTTCCTTTCGTATAACTTAACGCTCAGCGGAGGAGACACAATAGAGACGGTGGCGTATGGGTTTGGCATTGTGGGTATGAATACGACGCTTGACACCTGTTTGGCCCACTGGTACGCCCTGGTACGACATGAGCGGGCCCCGAAGCGCGTGTACGTGTTCGGCCCGAAGGTCAGTGGTGATGATCTTCGTTATGTTATCTAACATCGTGGGGCTCGAATCAATAGCAACAGGACGCGGTGCAGCAGGCTCAGTTAAGACGGAAACATGATAGTCGGAGGCTGGAGCTAGAGTTGCAAGAGAGACACCCTGGGGTATAATTTGAGGGCATAGTTCAAAATTCACAATAGGGAGATATGCAGCATTGCCCTTTATACTGTCGACCGAGTGCGGGAACATGACATTCTGCGAACAGAGGACGGTAACGTTACGTGACGCGATGTAATTGCTCTCGGTCACAGGGGGATCAGGAGAGACGTCGATGTACGTCACGGCTAGATGTGGTAGAAGAATATAATCGGCGGAACACAGCTGACTCCGAGCAGGATCAGAAGGCTCAACGGCAAGAGGTAGGGGAAGCTGAATAACCTCTACAGAGCAGGTATTAAGAGCCGAATGTGCCGAGAGAAAATCAAGTCCTAAGTTGATTGTATGTGGGCACTGATCCAAGACGTAAAACAACACTGAAGTGTGGCGTCCGGCAACAGTGACACGGATGGTACATAACCCACCAACAGCCGAAGTCGCACCATCGGCTACGCGGGCTACAGGGATCGGAGCAGGGGTAAGAACTTTCTTCAGACCAATATGGAGGTTTCAGTTCATGGCCGATATATGAGCGCCGGCGTCAATGAGTGTGATGACAGGTATACCGTCCACATCTACGTTGATGAGGTTGGGATATCCAGGTAGTGTGAGCAGAGGAATTTGGATGGGCTCGTCGTAGCAGGCTCACCTCTTTCTCTGGTTCCTTGGTTTACATGAAATGCCATTCTGTTCTGATTTTAGGAACAGAATGGCATTTGCGAACGTCGGCGCTGGCACTATGACTCCTTTCCATATTCAACGCACCATCTCATATCTCTTGTGGCCCCATAGTACCCTATGTTTCATCATTGCTGCATTCCGCTTCCCTTTTGTTTTCAAATTATCTTGGTGAGTGCTTGAGTCTTTCCATTGTTTATGTATACGCCGAGCTTTTTGAATCGACATCAAATACTTACTCGTCTCTTCATTAAAGATCGTGATTCCCGATTCCACTGTGCTAAATTTAAGGCCTAGATTTGTCGTTTAGTTGCCACACATATGGGCCAGTGTCTGTCAACCTCTTGCATTGTCCGTTAGTAACACTATATCGTTCGCATACATGAGTGCAGGGACCATCTGTTGCAGCATTGTCCATTACGCCCGTATGATAAACGAAATCCTAATTGACTGTTTTGCAGTTGTCTTTATATGCGCTTAACATAAAGCGGAACAACAATGGAGACAGAGAGCACCCTTGCTTACGTCCGTTGTGAATTTACACCACTTCATTGCAATTTTGTCCTTCGCATACAATTTTCTCATGGTTGTCTCTACATATCTCCCTTAGCATCTCCATGAAATCGTCATATATGCCTCCGTGCTTGAGTATATCCCATAATGACTCCATGTCTACGTTGTCGTAGGCTCCCTTAATATCTAGAAATGCTATCTCTAAAGGTCTATTCTGAGCTGCTGATATCTCTATGCACTGAATTATAACAAAAATATCTTCTAAGCGTCTGCCTTCTCTGAACTCATTCTATAGTTCCCCCAGTACATGATTTGTTTCTTTTTTTTATTGTATTGCGATATAAACTTGCCCATAAGGCATAATTCTTGGTGCGTATATGTGCATTATATGTGTGCTGTGAGGCCTGTGTTGTGTATGAATTGAGGCAGTGTTTTGTGGAATCTGTTGTCATGTATCCAGCGGTCATAGCTGGTTGTCACACTGTAGCGGAGGCCGGCTTGCAGTAAGAGACGCGAGCGTGCCGATTTTAAACCAGTACATGTCCATAATAGGTGGTATGCATCTGCTTCCATCACAGGAACGGAGCAGTATAGACATGTAGCACCCAGTGGTAAATGCGACCAGTTCCACCTTGAGATAACAGCCGGTGTAAGGGCCACCCCGGCCCGAAGCCTCCTAAGCACAACTTCCTCCGCCCTAGTATGGTGAAGGGGGACGGAGCAGACACACGGTGGAATAAGAGTGCGTGTGTCCTGCCGGAGAAAATCTTTAGGGGCTCGGAACGAGTTAAGGGGTTGAGGTGGGAGGGGAATAGGCTGAAGATCAGGATTAGGAGGGCAGTGTGCCTGTTGGTCAGCAGCAATGTTATGAGGGTTCGCTGAATGGCCTTGAATCCAGTGTACCTTGACGCAAGTAGCTGTTTTACTGTTCAAAGTGTGTATTGTCTCGCAGATTTCCATCGCCTTAGCAACCTTCTTGAGTTCCTGAATAGCCGCTAAAGAATCAGTGAAGATATCGATTTGCTTGATGCTAGGCAGCTTAGATGTCACATCTCGCTGGTGGCCGCTGATGAAATTATGCGTAGTACTCAGGAATAATGTCCTTCCGCCGTCTAGGAGAATGGCAGCATCCGTGTAGACCTTTCAGGTGTTAGCGCATGATGCATCGACGATATTCTGTTCGTCAATAATACCTGTTGTATCGCTGCGTCGTAACTTCGTTGGCTTATTAGTTGTGATGCTGGTGAATTCCCAAGGAGGCATTGGATAGGGCTGATTGTCAATCCAAGAGCCGCCTTGAAAATGAGCATGCAACGCAGCGACAGCCGGAATAAGTTGCTTTTTTATTTCACGTTCTTTTTCACGTTGCAAAATTAGCTCTGCAATTGTGTTGAGCTGGGCATGTTCCTGTAGGGTTGGTATCGGAGTGATGCGGGGCAGTGCTGTGATTGTGCGCATAGCATCGCGATTAATCGTCTCCAACTGTGCCAGCTGTGTCAAAGTGAGCCGTTGAAATTGTGCCTGATATAAAATTCGTGGCTGCAAGACTGCACGCACCAACCGTCGAGCCACGTCAGTGCGAGCTCCAGCTGCTTTTGCTGCAATGCGACGATTAAGGTGAGGTGTTTTTGTCGAACTCTGTCTGGTTTTAGGGAGCCATTGTGCACCACTGCCGGAGTTGTGAATATCGAGACCCAGTATGCGGACCTCAGAAGCCTCAGGGATTGTCACTGCGCCGAGTCGAAGTGTAAAGGGGTGCTGCGTGATTCTTGTGCGTCCTTTCTTTTTGGCCACGACAACATAGCTTGATTTTTGGGGGAAATGTCCAACTCTGCTTTCCGAGCGTAGTTGTTCAGAACATCAAGGGCTTCTTGAAGCTGTTGAGTTTGTCTAGATATATCTTCGTGCACGGACCACAAAGTGACGTCATCCGCATAGATTAAGAACCTCACGTCTGGAATCCGATGTAGTTGCCAGGCTAGAGGTATTAGAGCAACGTTGAAGAGAAGAGGAACCAAAACCGAACCTTGTGGGACTCCTCTGTTCGATGTGAAGTATCTTTCTTGCCTTCCATCTACTCTAATCGCAAATGTGCGATTCTGAAGGAATGAGTAGATGAGTCTTATCACCCGCGGTGGAAGACCCAGGTCGATGAGGTTTTTCTATGATGATTTCATGGTCTATATTGTCATAAGCTTTCGTTATGTCTGTTGCTACTACCGTGCGCAGAGCGTGATTGTGCGGTGAAACCTGTAAAACATCGTCTGATAAGATAGAAAGTCCGTTTTCAGTTCCCAAGTAAAAACGGAATCTAATTTGAGCAGGATGATATTTATCGTGGCGTTCAAGCCACCAGGAAAGACGTGTGGCCAGCATCTTTTCAGCGAGCTTGCAGATAGTTGAGCTTAGTGAAATTGGGCGTAAGGACTGCAGGATATTTGGAGACTTTCCTGGTTTCGGAATCGCGACAACAATTGAATCCTTCCCATCAGGTGGAACGTTTCCAGTCTCCCATACTTTATTAATAGCCTGAAGAAGTACATCGAGAGCTGCTCTTTCCATGTTCTTGAAAACCTCATAAGGAATACCATTGGGAACAGGTGTTGTTCTTTGCTTCGATGTTTCAATCGCCGTTATTAGTTCGGCCATGCTGAAAGGGCTGGATATTTCGGATTTGGAAGTTGTGTTAGACTCATCAATTTCGGGGCAGTTTATAGGTGACGCGTGATCGTATTTCGGGAAAAACGCTCTAGCAGCGTGTTCTGCAAATTGATGTGGCGAACTCTGCATAGCTAACCTAACGCTCGCTGCAGAATCAGGTTGCTATGACCGCGTTCCATTGAACGGAACGTACGCCAAAGTGCTCTGTTTCCAATGCCCGATCCAAGATTCTCGCACCACTCATACCATCGTCGTCGAGAAAGTTGTTTTTCGTGCCGACGCGCCTTCGCCGCTATATGGTTAGCAAGTGCACCACTACCTGGTGCATCGCGATTCCTCGACGCATACACTTCTGCCTGACGTCGCTTTGCCCAAAGTTGCAAAAGGGCGAGGTCCGGTTGAGGTTGTTCCTCGTCCACTGCGGTTACTGTGGTGTTCCTCCGTAGCACTTCTTGCAAAGCGGGAAGAATTTCTGAGGGCTCTGAGGGTACTTTATCAATCGATCATTCCCGAAACTTATCCCAATGCGTGACGGTTACTCGTCGTCGAATTTTCTTTATGCACGTTCTGTGCAAACCAATCATTATTGGCATATGATCACTGCTCCATGTATCTGGTTCCACCCGCCACTATGGCATTCCAGGACCCAACCATCACGTGAGGTCTGGAGCGTTTGTTCTAGATATTGCGGGTACAGCACAGGTAGCGACAGCATGATGGTTCAACAGTGTAAAAGTGGCATCGCTCATGATGTTCTTGAACTGGTATCCTCTTTGGGAGTTGTACTTGTACCCCCATTCTGTAAGTGGGGCATTGAAGTCTCCACCAACGAGAATAGGAATTCCCGGGTGCGTAGACCGGACATGGGCTATCCGACCCAAGTTCAAACGTGTGCGCTGTGGTCTGGCGCAGAATGACACTAAAATGACAGGAGTCTTCAATGGTCGTGTCAGGACCCCGACAACTTCTTGATTACCACTACACCATGGCTCCAGATCAATCACTGTGTGAGCGATATGCGATGACATATAAACTGCAGCTTTTCCCGGAGATGAAGCCATTGTAGTAGCACGTCTATTTCTAATAGATGGATTATGATACCCATTAGAATCGGACAGGGCGCATAGCTTATTATGCTCTTGAATAAGCAGTGCCCATACATGTAGGTTATTGTATTGAAACTTGGTTTTAATTTCTCCTAACTCAGAGCTTAGGCCCCGACAATTCCACTGTAGAATTCCATCCTGTGACAGCTGCTGCAGAGAATTAGCCATGATGCAGGCAATTCTGAATGAGCAACGTTAGTTGAGTAAGATGATCTAAAACTGCTGTCCAAACAGCTTGGTCGACCTGCTGTGCCGGACGGGATCCAGGCGTAACGGTGGCATTCGCAGTGGTTGATGCGTCACGTGTTGGTCCTGTTTTCTGACGACGCAGAATTACCAATTCTTTATGTTTGCGTAGTCGCTCAATCTCTCTGGCCAGTGCGTCTATCCGAGCGTCAATGTCATCATGGTTATCATCCGACTGATACAGAGGTACCGGTAATTTCTGTTTCTTTGTCTGCGACTGCTTGACACGTTTAAGAACAGAAGAATACAGTTGTGTTTCTGGGGTTTTTGCTTCTTCTGCCAAGAGCATCTCTGGCTCTTCTGCAAGAACCTCATAACGATTGTGTGTTTTTACTATAGTCGTTTTTGGTATAGCCTTTCGTATCCGTACTGTGGCCTTCTGTTTAGTCGGACAATTTGTGCTTGTCATATCGTGCTCATCAGATTTACATATGCCACATCGATATCGTGGTTGGCCCTCTGGTGGGAGCTTTTCTGGATCAATAGTACGCTGTGGGCAAAATGCCTGCATGTGTCGAAGTTGAAAGCAGCGGTAGCAGAATATTTCTCGAGGGAGGTAGGGTTTAGGTCGCAATATGCAACCATAGTAATAAAACCGTTCTGGAATACATTGAGGGCCCTGTACCATCACTAAGCATGTACGGCTTTTGCCCATAAATCTAGCCGCCAGCACCCTGTGTGTCGTGGAGGTCAATTCACGACATCTTATCTCAGGGGTGTCGTCCGGGTCAATGCCATAGACAACACACCTCTGTGTATTAGGGCCCGATGCAAAGTAGCACTGCACAGGTAGGTGTTGATGTTGTGACAGCGGGATAGATGTTAAAGTGCACATTTTCTGCAAATCACTGAGAAATGCAAAGTGCACAGTGATGGAGTTGGTAGATTTATATGCTTCGAACCCTTTGTATCCAGTGGTTTCAAGAGATGGGTCGATGACTCTTTGGACGTATTTTGTGGCTACTGAAGTTATGTCGTGGCATGAAAAGGGGCGTATATGAACTCGATAGGATATAGAAGGGGTCGGCGTTGGGTAAGACTGAGAGGGAGCGGGCGTAGGGGAGGCCGTGGAGGAATTGTCTCGGGTGGCCCTTACCTTTTTTGCCGGCTGCTCCGATGCGATGGCGTCTTGTTGAAGCACATTGATAGGGAGACCTCGCTGTTTCTGTCCATTTTGACAATTGTAATTTTATGGCTTGCATTGCCATTCTATTAGCATCGACGTTACTGTAAACGGCATGTACGAACGCGCCCTATCATTGTCGCCTTTGCCTTCGTTGCTGAAGATTCACCTTGCTTCTATGCCATTGAGCTGTAATTTTCTTCCTTTTAGTGACTTGTTCAAAGTATTCGTCAGCATTGCCTTGCTCCGTGGACCAATGTTTTTAATTACCTGTATTACGATTTCATCGAGTCCTGCGGCGGTGTTATTAAGGGCATTTTGTCCTGCTTTTTCAGTAAAAGCTTTCTGTGGTAAATTTTGATCTCTCAGGCTTCTATGTTGATGCTGGGCCTGTTTGGGTCGGAATTATTCTTTCTTTTGTGCAGAAGTTAGCCCTAACAGTGTCTGTGATGTACCGCAGCGCACGGTCTGCTCGGATGATGTTACCGTATGGATTCCTTATAGCCGTCTGCAAATTTTTATTTGGAGCTCCGAGTGCTCGCACTTGGTTCCAGAATCTTTTGGTGCACCTTTTTTTTCTTTTGCAAATGTTATGCACCCAACGTTCACTTGTGTATTTAATCTTCTCTTGCAGGAGCACACTCGCCACCCTTTTCGTTTCTCGGTATTTTTTCCATCTAAGGAGCACCTCTTCTTCGTGTAATTCCATGTTTTTGGCGTCTCGATAATCCCTATACGCTTGCTTACGCTCTTCAATAGCTTCCTTTCTTTCCTAGTTCCACCACTTACGTGGTTTCCTCTTTCCAAACCAAGAGTTTTTTTTCGTTGCCTGTCTTACCTCCTTCTGCATAACGTCTACCAGTTCCTTATACTCCCAGAGTGTTGTAGGAAATGCCTCCATTTTCTTCTCTATATTTTTTTCGCCATGTCTGTTATTTGCGCTTCTAGCGGCTGCCCCACCAAACATGAGTGTTTTCGCGAATGACTAACCATAGAAGTCATCTTGAAAAAAATGCGCCGTGCAAGTCGGTTCTACACTCCTAGCCCGGCATCTCATGCAAGCGGTACCAGTTCTTAGGGCTTAAGACCCATTGCAAATTGCGTGCAAAGTTCGAAGTATGACAGTCAATGAAAAAGTTCAAAATTTGGTGACCATTTGGACAGAAAAAAACTATTTGCGGTGAAACTATTGCATCCACTGGTATATTTCCGAGGATTTAGCGACTTAAGTGACTTAGCTTTTAGCCGGTTGCTACAGCCGCTCTTGAAATCTCAAAATTTTTTTTTTTCAAAATTTCAGTTTTCACAACAAGGTCGTGTATTGAGCGTCGTAGATATACAGGGTGTCCAAGGCAACGTTAGCCTTTAGAATATGCAAGGACGCAATAAATGGTATTCTGTCAGCAATGACGTAGCGCACAAGGAGGATTTTTTTTTTTTCATAATTGAGCTGTCGATAATAAGATGAGATTGTCACTAACCTTTAGAGCACAGGTCTTAGGCGCCCGATCCTGCATTAAGCGTGGGCGTGCTTCAGCTTCCTTCGTAACCGAGCGAACGAGCACAGCGAAGGATGAAAGAGCGAGCGAGGAGCCCCGCGGGTGATGGAAGACGGCGAGAGCGAAGAGATCGTGAGGAGGAAAGCAAAGGAGGAGGGTGGAGCCAACATTCCCCTAGACAAGAAGGCCTGAGTGCTCGGCGAGTGACGTTACGGAGAAGAGGCCGGTGGCGCGCTTGGGGATACGGGTTCAATGAAGGGATCGCGGCTTGGTTCGCCTAAGAGCAGTATGCTTCCATTGACCACTCCACACTTTTTCTTCAGTCGAAACTGCGGAATGAGCAGCAGACACCTTACAAAGCATTTATTTAGAGGCACAGATACAAAGCAGCTTTGTAAAGCTTGCGCAGGTATTGATGCCAGCAGCTTATATAGCGTCGCGCTTTGCCGTTTTTGTAATGTACGTTTTTATGAATTATTATCATTATTTAGTATGCCCGATACTTCACACCTATTACTGCAAATAATTTGAATCCATAAAAAGTTTTCCTTCCGCATTTTGTACTTATGGTTTTTATGGCGCCGCAGTGATGAATGTAACGCACTCGATTAGCTTCACAATGCGTATGAACAACTTCAATGGGGACACATGTACTTATACCAATCTAGATTATGCTTAAATTAATAATTTCGCTTTCGACGCACTAATTACCGCAGTCCACTAATTTACAACTCAAAGAAGTTTAGAAATGGGATGTAAAATTATTCGTGCAGCTATTTACAAGGAAACAGCTGGCTTATTGCGCAGAGTTTCAGCTTTTCTCTTCCTTGCCTTAGCATTGGTATCCAATATTTTCTCATTCATCTTGCAGCAGTAGTTCTTCAATAAAATATTCGTGCTACACCACAAAAGGTGCCTTAACACAAATTGACATTTGTGTTCATCCTCGCAGGCGTCGAACTCTGAGGAACCATCACTTTCTGTAAAGGCACTTTCTGTAATTGAGCAATTAACCTTTCCGTATTTTTCAAAAGTAACTGTTTAAAGTTCTGAACATCTTACCCTCGAGTGCGGTAATACAATGTAGTATGCACGTGGTAGCGCCCTAATCCAGGCAGTCTGGGCTTCTTCATCTTGCGGAAACTTGAAGACATGATTGTTCTGCCCAGATTTGTACATGTAATTGCTTCGGCAATTGAGTACGCAGCACCTATTAGGCATACCTTGGCATGGCACTCAACATTCCGGGGCAATGAAAACTCGCGGCACACACAATCGCAAGCACAGCACAAGTGTTGAGACTACATGCACTGGTCACGTCAAGAAAAAAATGTGCGTTCAGAAGCATGGAACAGCATGGCCGAGCATGCCGGGACTTGTTTACCACCGAAGCTATTCAAGGAGCGGAAGGGCTCCTGCAACTAATCGAATTGTTGTCGCCACCGTCGTGCCCTCGGTGTTCTCCGAGTAGACGGGGTTACCCATTGTATATCTTCGGCGCCTCATTTTCCACACAGGTGCGCCGCTCTTAGCTTCGTAGCACGCCGCGCGGAACTTCTGTGTAGGCCTCTTTTGCGTGACGTAGCTCAAGGGGAAAGGGTCAGCCAGAAGGTCTTAAGTTCTCTAGAGGGTGTTGGTGCAGCGGAGCTATGAGGCGGAAAGCGGAGGATGAGAGTATGGCGAAAGCGTGAGAAGAAAAGCGTAGTGACGCGCAAGAAGGGCTCTGCGGCAAAGATGGCTACGAGATGGCACCAGAGTAGCGCGCGTCAGACATATCAAAACAAAGCGCTGCATCAGCGGAAGTCTGTCAGCGGCGGCGGCTGTGAATCGCACCCACGTGTCACTCAAGCGTCGACTCTCGCGATCTACTGATTAATGAGACATTCGCGCCATACTTCGCTCCATTTGCAACATCCCGCGCGAGACAGATTGTGAGCGCCAGCCAAAATATCTCGAAAGGAAAACAAATATAGAGCTGCGCTCAAATTTCGCATTAGGGAGTGTCGTAATCATCGGTGAATTTTTTGCATTGTTAAATTAAGGGCGTGAATTTTAATAGAAAATTAATAATTTTGTTGGTCTGCTCACACCCAATTTTATTGTTTTCAGTGTGCGGCCTCTCCCGTAATTATTTTCCCCGCTTTCTTTTAAAACAAAAAAACACGAAATATGAGAACATCCGCATGATTACGCATCCGTGCGCCACGACAAATGCTGTTACTGTTCCAGGCGTTAATCGGAAGAATCGTTATGACATGGAAAAAGTACGTACACCCGAATCCAGCCGATTCGGGTGTACTAAACCAATTATTAATTTTCTATCAAAATTCACGCCCTGAGTTGAGTAACTGAAAAGTTCGTTTTCGCATAAGTATCGATACGTCAATTATTAAAAAAATTATCCTGGTGCTTTAGAATAGCGCTGACAGAATAACGACCCACCGCGACGGCTTGGTGGCTATGGTGTTGCTCTGCTAAGCAGGAGGTCACGGGATCAAATCGTGGGGGCGGCGGCCGCGTTTCGATGGGGGCAAAACTCAAAAACACCCGGGTTATGTGCATTGCGGGCACGTTAAAAATCCCCTGGTGGTCAAAATTAATCCGAAGTCCCCCACTACGGCGTGCCTCATGACCAAATTGCGGTTTCGGCACATAAAACCCCAGAATTCAAATTCCACATAATACAATTGGTTGCTTCCTCGTCTATCCTTTATTTTATTTTCAATAGCTTGGCTAGCATTAGCTGGGACGCCCGGTATTAACCTCGTTTCCCACAGCGTCAGCTCATACCGCTAGCGAGTTAGCCGACTCAAGGCCGGCTGCGCCTTTCGTTTTTTTTATCACTTTGTCTCTGGTTAGTTTGGCAGCTTTTCGCCAGATGACATGTTACGAAATAAATGTCATTTAGCAACAGTTCTTGTGTTGTTTCTTTCTATATGCACGAAACTTCCCTACAGAAAGTAGCTGGCCGGTATTTTTGAACTGTGAACGTGCTTCCAAAATTCATGTGCTTTTACAGCGCAGCTTTATACGGCTACGTTCCGGAACAAATTGCGTGCGTCTCTGAAGATAGCGAATTTCCACCCATGCTTTGGCCGCTCCAGAAGATAGTGCAATACCGGGCCGACCCGCGCAGGAGGTGAAGCAGGCTTTGAGAATTCCGCCAACTTGCAAAATTAAATTAAATAGGTTCGGCACAAAAACAACCCCTATCAGATATTCAGCCGACGAGAACAGATCGTACGCATTGACCCGCACCGGCCATGTCTACGTTTGCACCACCCACTCTTTGTTGGTGTTCCAAGCGATTGCGTATCTCCGTTTCTTTCTTTCCGCTCTCCCGTGGTGGCGGTCCCGTAAGCGTGCTGCCCGCCAAGACCGCGAGGCAGAATGTAATGCGAACCATCCATATGTGGACCCGATCCCGCATAACGTGAACGTTTCACCGGAACAACGGGCAAGTTTCACAGGGGGCTTGTGGGGAAACAATTTTGTGTGGCCTGTTTTGTGTGTGACCGCTAGCGATTCTCGAGTGACCTCACAGGCATTACTGCACTGCGCGACGTCGGCCAACGCGCCATCGCCTTGGCTGCGGTGAAGCAGGGCGTACCCTCGGATGTGCGCTGAGGTGCGCGTCTGCTCTGCCTTCCATAAATTCGTTAGTAAAAGGTGACGTTTTGCAACAACACATGGGTAGGTATGCCACCCGATGCCTCATCATCTTCCGAGGCGCAACATTGTGGAGGAGCGACTACTTGCGCCTCGCCTTCCATTTATGTGCGTACGACATTTGATGCACGGCAATGAACAGTTCGCCATTAAGGGGCCCACATGGACAGCTTCACTGCTCATCCAACTTCACAGACTGGAATGAATTTTTTTTTAGATTTCATTTATTATAAACATTAAACGCGGATAATGCGTTTTGAAATACTTGTTTCTTTCTTAAGGCGAAGATTTATGAAGATATTACTAAGAAATACTTCTTGCCTCCAGATATATGAAATGAGAAACGTGTGTTTTTGCGACGCTTTTGCAGCTTCAAACGTAATATAAAAAGTTTAACGTCCAGCGTGCGAAACAAATTCACAATGTTAGAAAAACCGCCAGCAGAGGTAGTATTCGTAATAAGTAATATAGTTGAAGCTATTTGACGGAGTCAATTCGAGCTATATCAAAGCACTATTTATGATCTTTGTACAAATGAAGGCTCCCCGAATTATTGCGCAAGTTTGTTCGTTTAACACGGACCGGCACTTTCATACCTAACCATTTTGCTGTCAGTATGCATCGAACATGTCTTATCATTTTAGCCGTTCCCAAATAGGTTATCTAAATTTCAGAAACCCGAAAACTCATCATAGCCGTCACACTGCGTTCATACCACAGGGAACGCAGAGGACTATTGAAAATTTCGGAAAAAGGTACAGGGTCGTGGTAAGGCAGCCCGTCGTGTAAAAAGAGGAGACGATTCGAATCGCAGATGCTATCCTTAGCTACACGCACAAAGTTCCTGCAGAACACTTTGTACTCTGCTACGATGCCACCGTTGATATAGCATACTCAGGTTTAGCTACTGATTCGCTCTATGGCTCATTTTGCGCACGACTCATTTCGTCTGAGTGATACCATCTGACTAAAAACCTTTATACATTTATATCTGCGCCGATGACTTATGTTATGTCGCGGAACAAACATAAATACCGTTTCTAAAAAAAGAAAGAAAAAGAACCATCACAGCTTCACGACAAAGCTCCCTAAGGTCATGAAAGTCGTCACCTGCGATAAAGATCAGAGTGGCAGCCCGCCGTTCAAAAATCAATTGTCAATCGCCAATTGCTCAAGGACGCGACTAAAGCGTAGAATGGCAATCCCTACCTCAACATGATGCTTGCTGCCTTTCGGTGGTCGGCAGAGCACGTTATTTGTATACATTTCTGGGGCATTGCATCGAAAGGCTAAAACCTTTGAACCATGTCAAACCACGAAAGGCTTTCACAGTCACTTGACTGGCTACACAAAAAGCGCGCATTGTCAAGTTGGCTGTGAGCACATCCTCTCTGAAACAAGAAACAAGTTTACGAGAAAGTGGCTCTTATATACATCACTCATATTGAGAAATTTATCCGCAAATTACATCTCATTATACCGATGTGTTGATGAGCCGCACTCTGCGGCCTGTGTTCTGTGTTAAAAATATAGTTAGTGCGGTGTCTGTAATCCATACGTAAAACAATGACATTGAAGCCAACGTCACATCAAGCGTCATATATCACAAATTGCAAGAAAAAACCGAAACTGTATAATCCTTGCAAGGCACACTTCGATGCATGCGGTTCATTTCATTCTCTTATCTGCTCGAGGGCACAAATACGCTGTTTAGATGATGGCGCACGGTTTCGTCCTCCGTGGTCGCGTATGGGATTCGGTGATGCGCTGTTAAGCTCGAGGGCGCGAGGTCGTATTTCGGCGGTGGGATTTCAATGGGGGGCGAAATTCAAAAAGACTCGTGTATCGTGCCTTGCGTAAAGATTAAAGAACACCAGGTGGTAAAAATTTCATCCGGATCTAGTCCCCCACTACGGCATGATTCATATACATATTCTGGTTTTGGCAGGTAAAACACCAGAATTCAATTTTTGCAGACGAATTTTGATTTTGCAATTATTTTTAAGCTTACTGCCCCCCAACTTGTGTTCCTATTGGCCATGGACATTTTTTAACATTATATATATGATGCCACCCCACGTAAGTCGAATTGTGAATCATTTCGAATTGGAACTGACTTCTCCACACCTAGTGAAAATGGCATAGGTCCTTGAGAATGTACTAGGGCAAAAATATTAGTTTGCGTAGACTCCCTGGCTGTACGCAAGAAATGAAAATTTAACATGTCGTGCCCAGATTTGTCCTTTCGCAGCAAACTTCATTCACTGCTTTTATGTGGAGTGTGCAAATAGGGATAGTCCATATAACTATATGGACACTCCAGGCGCATTTCTGCCGTCAGCGTCGGCGTCGCCGTGAGGCACCGTATAAAGTCTAAGGGCGATAAAACCGTCACCGCGCGCCATGTGCTGTATGTGCGAGCGAAAGCGCGCGAGCGTGTGCTGGTGATTGCCGCTCAATCTCGCGCAAGCAACGGAGGAAAGCCGGCAGGAAGCGCGCCGCTTCCGTCGCGCTCACGGTTTCGGGGGCAGGGTTGAGGGGGGAGCGCGTTCTACTCCGGGCGGCCCTGGCGGCCACGCGTGCCTGGCCGGGCCGCTTGTATCTTGAAAGACATCTGCGACAGGTACAGATTCCGCGGTGCGCTGTGTTTCTGCGACTTAGGTCCAGTTGATGCGAGCGGAAGCACGAAGGTCAATTCGCTCGCTGCTGCTGCGGCGTTTCCTCACTGGAGCGAGTTTCCGCGGTCATCGAGTGACATGTGGTTATGGTTTCTTGTACGTGCGTGACCTCACGCTTGTTTATTTAGTTAGTATGCCTATCTTTACAAGTTTATACAGCCGGTAAAGCTACTATCCTTACTTCGTATGGCGGTCAACTAATTTGCTATCCCATTTGATGCTTCGCCTTTCGGGCGATACATTTAAACATTTCGGGCGAAAGCAATTTACCTTCAGAGATAATTCGCAGTTGACATACAAGTTTCAAAAAAGTATTTCATCATGTTGTGATTTCATTACCGAAGACGAGAGATTATCAGGCACAGACAAAATAAGCGGCCAAGAGTGATAACCGGATAGTTAACTCGGAAGAACGAACTTTGAGTTGAACCATGTAGTACTTAACAATGTAGCTATAAACAATTCACATAATGTACACAGCGTCGTAGGCGATGACCAATAATTCAAGAAATGCTTTTTTACAGTTTATTTATTTATTCATGCCCTCAATACTGGAAGGCTTACAGAACAGGATAACAGAACAGGAACAAAGCAGGATAAACGAATAATGCAATTAGTAATAAGCAACTTTCTAATCATGCAGTATTAGCTGATGGTAAATGAACAAAGAAAATGTCAGTGCGCACAAGCTAGGCACCTTTACAGTTATACAGTAATACTTGATATTGCGAAGAAATAAAAGGGAATGTAGTCAGAAATTAACAAATGCAGGTCACATAACGTACGCTAGTTATTGTTGCATGAAACTTGCGATGATTAGTATTCTGAGGGCTTCTGCGACAACTCGATTCCATTCAACTGATGTGCGAGGCTAAAAAGAGCCTAATAAATTAATGTGACTACATTTTATGCGTAATTTATAAAGGTGATCGATACGATGCGATATATGTTGTGCTGAAGATATCAGTTAAGAAGTGGAAATAGAAGTTTGGTTTTATTTGCTGTTATAGTAGCGATCCGATCATAAGTTGAACATTTAAAATGAGAGTTGAACATTTCTGATATAAGAGAAAAAAGTGGTATTTGAAGCTATAACGTGAGAAAGAATGAAGAAGCCATAAAAAATGAACTAAGCCTGAGGTCAGTGAAAAGCAAATTTGCCATATAATAAACCAAGTCGTATGCACTGAAAGATAAGCAAGGTAATATAATCAGCAATCTCGAAGGTGTAATAAAAGCAGCGGAAGATTCTACACTGACCTGTTTAGTACCCAGAGGAGTCAGGATGCTTCCAACGTAGGTTCGTTAACTACACACACAACTTCTCAACTTACTCCGCATCCAGAGGTTACCAATCTGAACACTCGAATAATAAAATGATCTCACCAATAATTGTATTGGTTCAGTATTTTTGTTTGGTGCAGTTAAAAGGCAGCCGGCATTTTGGTGGTGCTGTAGGCTTCTTAAAAAGCAAGCGTGAAAGCTTGGACGGGTTATCTCGGCGCAAATCAACTTCATGAGCTCAAGCACATGTGCCCAACCGTGCATTTCTGCCTTTAATAGCGCTGCTCCTACACTAGAGAAGAAGCACCTCAGCGCTACGGTATATCACACAATGTGTGCGAGAACATTGCGCGCGCTCTCGATTAGATTTGTGAGCGTTCCTGGCATCAGGCTCGGTCTCGTGGCGGCATTAGGAATAAAAACAGCTGTGTGGGAGAAAGCATTGGATAAATTTTCAGTATTTAGTAACATATGGAGCAGCGTGGACAAGTACGTTAGAATGAAAAAACTGAATTATTAGGACGAGGGTTTTGGGGCTGCATGCATTTTGGCTGTCTAATGTTAAGACCTGAAGAAGAAAACGCTGTGATTTCGTGACAATGCTGACGTACTTAGTCACGTGAAATATGAGCTCCCGCATCTGGATTACAGGGCTGCATTGACACACGAATTACTGGTTTGATAAATACTGGTAGCCCGAAGTGTTTAGCTCGTGAATATTTGGTATGTCGGCGCCTCTGTGTAGTTTTGGGGGCCCTTTTTACCACGAGCTCTGTGTTTCAGCTAATATTGAAAGCAACTGTTCATTATTACTTCTTTTCTTTTTTGGTGAGCTTTCTTGAGCGTCTAACCACTGTTCCAAAGTTATCGGTTTGCTCAAGCCGCGCCTGGATGTATTTCTAGTGTCGAGAATGTTGTCGCAGACTCAATAGTGTTACCTAATAAGATTGCGCGCGTGAAGCGAATAGTCGCGTACATTCTCTATCACATATGAGCGCCCAAGATTGCGGTGTAATGTACGAGCATTCCAATCTGATGAAGCGATGCCTTGATCCGTAGATCAGACTCAGAGGAAGGACTACATTGCGCGCAGTCATTGTGCTTTGACTGTTATCGTTTTGCGGACTCAAGCTCGCCTTATAATGAGTTAGATTCGTGACTCACTCTTTTGGAACTGCCTTATTTTTCACATCGCTACAACGCGACAGTATATACGTCCCACATTTTCACAGAGTGAATACTGGGAAATGGCCTAGGACTTTTGTTGGGCCGTGTGCGTTTACACATTTAACGCAATATTTTATTATTCACAACTTACCTTTTAAATTAGGAGGTTGTAAAAGACAGCATCCTTATATTAGCAGGAGGTCTTAAGGATAAAGAAAATCAAAATACCTATTAATCATGTTTAACCTCATGACAAGGAAGAAAGTTAGAATAAAAGATATCCTTATAATAATTAAAAGCCTACCCCTTTGAGAAAGTTTCATCTGAGTTCCCCCTTTGCAAGCTGATACCGACCTAAAGGCGGTTCGTGCTGCGTGATGAGCATCGTTAGTCCTTGCCCACGACCTACCATAACTCAGCTCATCTGTATCGCTGTCATTTTGGCCCAGATAAGAATGGTATTTTTTAACTAGACGCATCACGAATCCGATAAGAGCTACCAGTGACCAGTCCAGCTAGGTGTCTTCATTTCGTCCTTCGTTCTAGGCCACCGGCGAAGTAATCAGGCAGGCCACCGACAAACGAAAGCGCAACATCGTGGAGAAAAGGACACAGAACCGAATACCCAATGCCAGGGAGGTTAACCATGGACTTGCCCGTTTGGCTACCCTAGACATGGCGAGGCAAAAAAAAAATTAGCTGTAATTTAGCGCCAGATACGAGAGAAATGCGGCAGGCATTCCGGCAGACCTCTGTGAGGTGGCGGATACATGAGTGATACCACGTTCACCACATTGCAAAATGCTGTTCAGGAGCTAACTCGTCACACATCTTGCCTCTTCGAAGAGTGAAGCGTAACCGACGGGAGTCTGGAGCAACCCATCATGCACATATATTATATATACAGGGCTTTCTAAGCGGTACCATCACCTCTCTACCTCTCCTAGTGGCCAGCTTGCCAAACTTCATAATCTTGCACTGTTTTTTCCACTTTGATAATCCTATCCCTACACATGAAAAGAAAAACACAGATAAGGAAAAAGAAAGTTAAGAAAAAAATGAAGAGGTAGCGAGAGTGAACACTGCAGTACGCAGAGTGCAGGCGCTTTCAAGAAGCACCCTTGGTCTTTTATGGCCTTGCGCATCGAATACTGCTTAGGCCAAGTTCCAAGGATATTTTTCTCCGATAGTGGTCTGCCGTCGAAGCAGCTAATAGTAGCTAACAGAGCAGAGCATGGAGTGTGGAATTGGCAGAGAATGTGCTCTATACTGTTTCGGCATCCACACAAAATTACACGCCTCGCTGCTGGCCATTCCTAGAAAATTGAATATGCGACGCGCAGACATTTGGAACACAGCTACATTGTTTTGCAATGGGAGATTTCAGGTGAGAGAGAGGGTCGTCATGCAGATGAAGACACGCTATTTTCTGCCGCAATATAGGAATGAATGAATGAATGAATGAATTAATTAATTAATGAATGAATGAATGCCTTCATTCATTGAGAAAAAGGAGAAGCAAGTATCGGTGGAAGTACGCCTCAGCACATTGATAAAGGAGCCTGGAATAAAAAGAGGACAAGCTGTGGTCCGGGTGACAGGCGAAGTCTTAGTTTAAGGTCAAGAGAATATGAGCGAGTGTCGGTGAAATCGGATGAATTCTTGTGTAGATGTGTGTCATGGTCAGTAAGTGATTGGAGCGCCGGCCAGCATGCGCCTTTTGAGAAAGTATAAGCACCCGCCGTTCTTGTTAACAAACGTTTACTGAACACGTATTTTGGCAATTACTTATTTATCGGCCATACCTCGCCGCGTATTCCTTCAGCAGGCTCTGTAGATTACAACGGAGCTGTCGCGACAACTTACGACCATACCGTGACCTTGCGGTTATGGTGGCTATGCTCATGACTTGCGATTGCGGGAATACTATAAACATAGGTTTACAGCACAAGTTACAGAACAGACAGTTTAGAATAGCGTTTCTTCACTTTACATGCGCTCATGCGGTACATTAACCTGCGCGTACCTTCAAGACACAGACGAGAACACGAACATAAAAGCGCATTACAAGACAGGGTGCCGTCTTGGACCTCGTGCCGAACATATCCAAGCCATCAATCTATTAGCAACCATGCTTACGTTTCTATGCAAGCAGGTTGTACACGTAAACTTCTGGAATCCCAGTCCCAGCCACCATCTATGGTGGCACGTGAAGCCGCCGGCGGCCATATTACCAGAGGAAAAAGAGTGCGGCTACAGTATGTTGCCGCGGTATACGCGCGGTGCTCCCTGCGCTTGCAGTTCCGCGATGAAAAATAAAATAAATCCCTTTGTCAAGTGTATCAGTCCGCCCATGTGTGTCACTGTTGCCGAAAAAAAATGTGTCATGGTGGCGGGTGCATTGTGTTCTGCGTACAATAAAGCTGCGATAACTGAAAAACAGTCGTATTTTCTGTTTTCATAATTCAGCAACCAGCCGCAGTCATCGGCAGTGTGATGTCCGTTCGTGGATACGTGATGCCGGCCCGTAATAGCAGCGACATTACCTCGAAATAAAGTATCCTTATGCCATTTCTTAAAAATAACACTATTTGCGTAAATGAACGTACAAGTCGCTGATGATGAAGCTGTTGCTGCTATAGAGTTAGCAATGAGCCTTTTCGGTTTAAACCAAGAAAGCAAGAAAAAAAAAATACCGCGGTAGGTCTCATTTTTGTCAAGCGTTTCAGTTCTGACCGAGAAGAGTCAGCGAGAGCCAATTTACAATAAAGCTAAGGCGACCATCTGCATGCAGCCGCAAGCCCACATGCGTTCCTAAGAGAGTAGACTGCCAATGTTACGGTCATGTCTCAGCTAGCGGCTCAAGCAATCTAAACTTTTTTTTTTCCATTTCTGAAACGAAAACGAGAGGTGGGAAAGCGGATAAATGGAAAATGGTGAGGGGAGGCGTAGCCTAATGGTTAGCCCACCCAGCTCCCAAATGCAGAATGCTGCAAATACATGGGCTTGAATCCTGGAGGCTTGTTTGTGACGACCACCTTCTCTGGTCTCTGGTGACGGCGAAGCTCAGAATGAGACGGTGGCCTGACGACAACGGTCGCCGTCAGCGTAACAGAATAAGCGAGCATGGAAAGTCACACCTAAAGCCAATATGATAGTAAGAGGAAATATAGTATGCTCCTTTCGACAAAAAAAAAGTTATGAATAATGACCGATGTTGTTGGGCGAGGCTGTAGACCAATAATGTCTCCAAACACATGGCCATGTTTTCATCCAGGTGATCAGCCGCATACAAACATTCCCGCAGGCGAAGCAGGCATTAAGAAATCTCCATACATGGGCCTATCCCGAAGATAGTGCAATACCGGCCCGACCCACGGCGGAGGTGCAGTTCGCCATTAAAGTACCCACATACGCAGCTTCGCTGGTCATCCTTCTTCACAGAGCGGAATCACACTGAGTTTTTTATTATTTGGTGAACCTGCGCCCACAAAAATACGCTGCACTTAAGCACAACGATAGCAGCGAATACAGTCGGCGATCGTCGAATTCTGATGACCGGGCCAAGCATGTCGGCTTTTAAACATGAGCCATGGAACGTTCCTGAGTAATCGCTGGTGCCCGCGTGTCTTCCAGAATGTTCTACACCGTTCGCGTCGCCCATACATACAATCAGACTACACAAGGTTCGACGACAACACACAGCACATAGAACCATCGATAACATTCCAGAAACTTCCGAGACATGCAGGAGTGTCCTGCGCTGCTGATAACATACGTTAAAACGTGAACAGCGCTCACCCGTACATAAATAAACAATTTCACGTGTCATTATCATCGTCAGGATTGGATCCGGCGTCATTGTTTTCTTCCGCAGCTGGCTGGTTCCGTGCGAACGTGCTCGTGCCACTACTCCCGCGTTTTAACGCCACAGCGTTAAGGAGCTCGTGTCGCAGAAAAGCCGGTGTCGTCGGCGTCGGTGTCGGCGTCAGCGGCGTTGGCCGTGAGCGATAAATCCCAGAAGGCACTTCATAAATAAAAAACATCTTGCAAGATGGGCTGGTGGGAATCGAACCAGGGTCTCCGGAGTGTGAGACGGAGACTCTACCACTCAGCCACGAGTTCGCTCCTTCAGAACGGGACAAAATCGCCTCTAGTGAATGCGGTGTTGCCTTAGAAACGTGCCGTAGAAAGTTATACTGCGGTGTATATCGGTAATTATGTCCATGTACCTTACAGAAGTCGCAGTTTCACGAGTAGCGAAGTACGTTTCCGCTAAATTTCTTCTCCGCTCTGCGTGTGCGCAATGTACTCGCAATGTACGGCGCTGCCCCGACACGTGGCGCGCCACTCGCCCCATGACCGCGTCCGCCTTCATGGCGCATCGGGGCCCGGCTATCTCTGCCGATCGCGACGTTTGGCTGGCGTAGCGCGTTTGAGTAGGCGGTGCGAAGGGGGTGCGATAACGCTATCGCGTTCCACTCTTGAAGGCGAAGCGTAGGCGTCCTCCAATTTTTTCGTAATTATTTATAAATAATGAATTAATTAATTAAGAAACGCAAAGATGTAACCAATTTTACAGCGAAGCAGTTCACGGCTAGTTCACCCAGGATCCTGTTCCTGGGCCGATCTTCGAGACAGTGCAATTACGGGCCGGCCCGCGGCGGTGACGCAGGCGTTAATCCCTCCCCATACGTGGGCCGAACCCGAAGATAGTGCAATGCCGAGCCGACCCGCGGCGGAAGCGAAGCAGGCGTTAAGGACTCCCCATACGCGGGAATCCCGCCTAAATGCTGTTTTTTGCTTATGCAGTTTGCCAGTCTTTTCCTCGGAACCGTCGTCCCTGCTGCGGCCTTCACGAGGCTGACTGCACCATCACCGGTGCGATTGCACGTGGCTGAGATCGAGGAAGCTGCGCAGGTCTGCACTATCGCCCACATGTGTCATGGGTGCGGGCCATCAATCCGTTCATCTCGGCCGCTAGACACCGCCCTCAACGCTGCCATTCCTGACGAACCAATCAGCAACCCTGCCAGCTCAGCGACATCATCAGGCAGGGGTTTAAAAGCCTTGTTTGTGGTTCCCCTCATCAGTGGGCGGCTTGGCAACAGCTACGGAATGCCGCCTAAATGCTGTTTCTTCCTTATGCAGTTTCCAGTCTTTTCCTCGGAACCGTCGTCCCTGCTGCTGCCTTCACGCGGCTGACTGCACCATCACCGGTGCAATTGCACGTGGCTGAGATCGAGGAAGCTGCGCAGGTCTGCACTATCGCCCACGTGTGTCATGGGTGCGGGCCATCAATCCGCTCATCTCTGCCGCTAGACACCGCCCTCAACGCTGCCATTCCTGACAAACCAACCAGCAACCCTCCCAGCTCAGCGGCATCACCAGGCAGGGGTTTAAAAGCCCTGTGCGTGGTTCCCCTCATCAGTGGGCAGCTTGGCAACAGCTACGGAATGCCGCCTAAATGCTGTTTCTTGCTTATGCAGGTATGTTACCGCAAAAATGCTCATTGTTTAAAGTCCGACGATCGTTTTTTGCTACTGCTGTGCGGCCCACAGCCGGTTTTTTTTTTTTCATCATGTATGCTCTGTTATATTGACGGCCCTCAACCACCTTCTCTTGAGTTGTGATGTCGAGCTTAACCCTGGACCCACTACGGGAACCCGGTCGACTAAATCTACTAAAAAAGCTCGCGCTTCTTTGGGCCATTCAAGCCCCTCTGCTAATTCGCCGAGGGCTTTTAATCCTACTGGAGAGCTGGTAGTTGAGGAAGCATTGTCCAGCTCCGATAATCCTGTGCTTGTACAACTTTTGACTGAAATATTGAATAACAATAAGGACATGGCTCGCGACATTGCAGAGATAAAACTTTCGGTTGGTATGCGCTTCGAGGCACTTGAATCGCGCCTTTCTGCTATTGGAAAGGCATTGGCCAACCCTGCTTCACGGCCTGAAAATGTTCAGTTACATAACGAAATATGTGCACTGAAGCGTACAGTCACTGAGTTGAGGGGAAAGAATGAAGATCTAGAAAATGGGTCTAGGCGGAACAACATATTTTTGCATGGCTTATTAGAAACTGTTCATGAAACTCACGGTTCCCTTCTTTTCAAAATATTTGAATTATTTCAGCAGAGCCTTGGCATTCAATGTCCTCGCATCGAACGCCTCCATCGTTTTGGAAGAACTCGTCAAAACCATCCACGCCGGGTAATTTTGAAAATGCTTGATTTTAATGACAAGCTTACTTTGCTGAAGAATGGTTTTAAGCTTACGGATTCCGGGCTTAGGCATTCTGATAACTTTTCTCCCAGAGTTCGTGGTATTTGGAAGAAACTATGGGAGGCGTCCAATCAGCATCGCAACAATGGGTTTTCTGTTAAGATTAGGTTTGACCATATTTTTATTGATAACATTCGGTATAACTGGTGCGATTCCCCCAACTCTCTTGTAAAAATCTCTAATCGTCGCAACTTTTCTAAGACAGCAAGTCCCGCATGACAGTCAGCAACAGGCTGACCTTCTTCTACAACCCAATGAGATCTTACCATTATGAACATCAACGCTAGAAGTATAGCTAATAAATTACCCCTTTTTCTTGCCCTTGTTTCGTCCTATTCACCTGACATTATTGGTATCACCGAAACTTGGTAACATGCAGGTATTCATGACTCGGAGTTTACACCGCCAGGTTACGTCACCGTGCGAAATGGTCGTCATAATCAAAGAGGTGGTGGTGTTGCATTGCTTTCTCGCTCGGATTTCAAATTCAAAGGCCTCTTCTCTCCATTAGCCATATAATCAGTCTGCTGTAGGCTTTACTACGTTGAACAGTTCTTAAACATATGCATTTTTATCGCCCCCCTAATAGTTCGTGGGAAACTCTTGACAACCTGTACCAACTTTTACTGCAAGAGAATTTAGCTTCCTCAAATTTCGTCTTACTGGGTGATTTTAATGCTCCCAGAATCGACTGGACGTCTCTCTCATTTTTTGATCATGGTAATGCATTAAACAGGAAACTTGTTGAATTCTCGTTATCTCTTGTCTTAAAGCAGGTCGTTCACAGTCCCACCCGTGGTGACGCAGTACTGGAGCAGGCGTTAAGCACTCCCCATACGTGGGCCGATCCCGAAGATAGTGCAATGCCGGGCTGACCCGGGGCGGAGGAGTAGTTCGCCATTATGGGGCCTACATACACAGCTTCGCTGGTCATCCGTTCCACGGAGTGGAAGGGCACTGAGTTTTCTAAATAAATAATATCCGAAGCTTGATTTTATTCAAAGTTTAATCCTTAATTACCGTTAAAAACACATTATCCCCACAGAGACGCCGATTGGCTCTGTCTTTTATAAAGTTTAATGCGGTTTATTTAACAAGCCAGAACGTTGCATCATACAAAGGCTGTTCTGTTGATCAAGCGTGGGGCACCGAGCGTGCGAGCTCTGTTCTCGAGGGAGGCGTTGACGATGTGCCTGAAGCACACGCCTTTTTTTTCGCTACAACTTCCCACCGGAGAAGGGAGCGCCCTCCTGGCGACTCCAGGGAAGAAGAGGACGACCGGGTCGTAGTATGGTTTGAGTCGCTGCACGCGCACCGTCTCACTTCCACGGCTCCTTAAGTCAGCGGACAGCGCGAGAGGCTCGACAAGGTAATTGACAAGATACCTCTGTTGTACGACGCGGTAGGGACCGTGGTACCTAGCTAGGAGTTTAGAAGGAAGACCGGGGCTGGTGGAATGTATCGACGGCAAGATTAAGGAGTCCGGCTAATATGAACTGATGGGTCGCTCGTCATCGCGATGGAACTTTTGCTGCCATTGGTCTTCAGTCGTAAAAGATCGGGCTAGCTGGCGGTATTCCTCGGCCTATCTGGTAGCTTCAGACAGTGGCGTGCACTCCGATGGATCAGGTCGGTGGGGGAAAATCGTGTCGGAGGTGCAGGAAGGTTCGCGACCATATACGATGAAGAATGGGGAAAGCCTGTCGTGGCCTGGGAGGCGGCGTTGTATGCGTAGGTCACATACGGTAAAACGAGATCCCAGCTGGTGTGGTCAGACGCAATGTACATGGATAGCATATCGCCCGAAGTGCGATTGAATCGCTCAGTCATAGCGTTAGTCTGCGGGTGAAAGGCAGTAGTGGTGCTACGGACAGTACGGCCTGCATTCTGGAGCTTGTTAACTACCTCGGAAATGAAGACACGTCCTCTATCACGGAGACGTTCCTGGGACACACCATGGCGAAGTACGAAGTGTTGCAAGAGGAAGAACGCAACGTCACTGGCTGTGGCGATTGGTAGGGCAGCTGTTTCGGCATAACGCTTAAGGTGATCTACGGCAACAATAATCCAGCGATTTCCAGCAGGTGTGTAGGGTAGAGGGACGTAGAGGACCATGCCGACGCGTTCGAATGGTCTGAAGAGGCACGGGATTGGCTGCAAGGGACCACAAGGAAGGCGAGCAAGAGACTTGCGGCGCTGGCATTCTTAACGTGATCGGATGTGCTTCTGCAGAAAACTGTACATCCCACGCGGGGCCTGGTGTACGTTTTGAAGAGGCCAGCGTGGGCGCATTCTGGGTCTGCATACAAAGCGAAGCAAACATCTGCGCGGAGGTGGTGAGGGACGACGAACAACCACTTACGAACGTTTGAAGTGTAGCTGTGGCGATAGAGTAGTCGATCCCGTACCGTCCAGTGAGAAGCTTGACGGCGGAGAGCACGGGAAGGGCGAATCGCCGGCGACTCAGACAGACAATCTAAAAGAGCCTCAATCCACGGATCTTTGTGCTGCTCCGCAGTCATATCGATGAGCGCTGATGACGAAAAGACCTAGGCAGGAAAGCAAGTCGTGCTACTTGACGTGGGACAGGGTCAGAAGGCTTCCGCGTCGGTGTTTTGCGGCCAAAACGATAGACAACGCGTATGTCGAAGTCTTGTAACCGGAGGGCACTGCGGGCAATGCGGCCTGATAGGTCTTTCAATGTCGACAGCCAACATAAGGCGTCATGGTCGGTAACGACATCGAAGGGACGGCCGTGCGGGTTTGGTCGAAATTTTCCATGGGCCCAAATGATATCTTAGCATTCCTTGTCAGTTACGGAGTAATTAGGCTGCGCCTTGTTTAGTGTTCTCCTGGCGTAGGCTACCACGTATTCGCCACATCCACTTTTGCGCTGAGCGAGGACAGCCCCAAGTCGTACGCCGCTGGCGTCCGTGTGAACTTCTGTGGGAGGCATGGGTTCGAAATGGAGGAGTATGGATGGAGATGTCAGCAGACAGCGCAATGTAGTAAACGCGTCTTCACAAGCTGGGGACCATGTAGAAAGGCCGGTGTGACGTCGCCGAAGTTGGGTTAACGGAAATTCAATGATAGAAGCAAAATTCCTGATAAAACGACGAAAGTAATAGCAGAGCTCGATAAAGCTTCGAAGTTCCTTCAGGGTCGTTGGTTTCGGTTAACTGGTGACGGCGCGAAGTTTGGAAGCATCGGATCAAATGTCGTCTTTGGAAACCACGTGTCCGAGTATCGTTAGGTGTTGGCTTCGAAGTGACATTTCTTCATATTGAGGCCTGCGTTAGTTAAGCACTGCAAGACCTGCTCGAGACGGCACAGATGAGAGGTGAAGTCTGGAGAAAAGACGACCACGCCATCAAGGTAACATAAGCACTGCTTCCATTTTAGACCACGGAGGAGATTGTCCGTGATCCGTTCAACAGGTGCAGGAGCATTGCAGCGTTCCATTCGGCATAACATTACATTCATACAAACTGTCTGGTGTTGCAAAAGCTGTTTTTGGGCGATCGGTTGGTCCCATGGGCACTTGCCAATAGCCGGAAAGTAAGTCGAGTGAGAAAAAGTACTACGCGTCTTGCACAGAATCGAGGACGTCGTGAATGCGCGGCGAAAAATATACGTCTCCGCGCGTTATCTTATTAAGACGGCGGTAGTCTACGCAAAACCGGATGTACCCATACTTTTTCTTCACAAGGACTACAGGGGACGCCCAGGGACTGTTAGAAGGTTGAACAACTCTGCGCTGAAGCATATCGCTGACTTGGTTTTCTATAGCATGGCGCTCTATGGGTGACACGCGATAAGGTCGCTGGCGCAGCGGAGCGTGGGCGTCCGTATCGATCTTGTGATACATCGTCGATGTGCGGCTGAAAGTCGCTTGTCGACAATCGAATGTACAGGAGAACTTGCGAAGCAGGTTGAAAAGCTGGGAACATTGTGCGGGGCTCAGGTTGGTATCCATGGAACTGTCGAAGACGTCCGATGGAGACAGGGAACAAGCAGGGCGGCAGGCTACTGTACTGATCTCGGAGCAGGCGGCATCAAGAGGGGCATCGAAGATGGTCGTAGAATCGATGCGCTCAAGACGTCCAAGGCACTCACTGTGACGAAAAGTAAGGGGGGGCATAACCTCTGGAGACAAGCATATCAGTGACGCTCCCGTTGACAGTGAGGACAGTGAAGGGAAGAAAACATCGTCGATGAACGAAAATATGCGGCGGTGTAAAAGGAGCACTGGTATCTGTAACACCATTGGAGCAGGCAGTTGCAAACACAGATGAGTGTGCAGGTATTGTAGTGTCATCAGCAACGAGCAGCTTGGCGCCGGAATGATCAGCATCATCAAATTGGGTTTCAGGAAGTGGCGAAAATTCGACTTTGGCACGAGAACAGTCAATGACGGCTTTGTGATCGGACAGGAAGTCCCACCCCAAGATGATGTCGTATGAGCATGAAGACAGAACAACAAATTCGACTGTATACGTGAGTCCTTGAATGATGATGCGGGTAGTGTATGCAGCAACAGGGGTAACGTGCTGTGCGCTTGTTGTACGGAACGACAGGGCAGGCAAGGGGTCATTTTTTCTGAGCGAGTGACAAACTTCTTTGGTAATTACGGAAACGGCAGCTCCTGCTTCAACTAGCGCAACTGCAACGATTATATGTATAGAGACTTCAATAACATTCGTCGTAGAATAGCGAGGCTTTGTGCTGCGCGACACAGACGCTCTTTTTGCCTCGGGAACTACGGCGACTAGTTTTCCTGTTCGGTAGGAGTCGGACGACGACGCATTGGCGAAACCGAACTGCGTCGGGGAGGTGGCGAGCGGCGCTCGTAGGCAGGGTTGCCGGTGTGTAGAGAAGTAGGACGTGATTCACGAGGTGACGAGAAGAACGGAACTGGCGGGGCGCATGATGACGCAGGTTGGTCAGCTCGGGGAAGCCATGAGCGACGGCGGCCGAACCGTGCCGAAGACCAGGGATGTCGCAATAGAAGCATATTGGGCGGTTGTCGGGCGTGTGCCATGGTCCAGTGTTGGCTGGTATCCTAGTGGAAAGGGCGGGCTGACATTATAGTACAGAGGGATGTGGTGGCGAGAACGTCGATGGCACGGTCTGCCCTACAACTTCAGCGTATATCATAGGTGCAAGCGCCGCCGGCGGTGCACGCGGGGACGGAATAGCCTCAGATACTTGCTCCTGTATCATTTGTCGCAGGTTTGGAGTCAAAGATGGTGTAGAGCTGGAACGGTAGTTAGTAGAGACAGCTGCCAAGCGATTTCGGCACGGATGAACTCTTTGATCTCACACAGTAGGGAGCCGTGATCGAGAACTCGTTATGCTAAAAACAGACATCCTGCGTGGAAGAACGCCGGATCAGGAGACGTCGTCTGCGGAGTTCATGGTAACTCTGACAAAGATCAGCGACTTCGACGACGGTCTGTGGGTTTTCCGATAGGAGCATTTGAAAGGCGTCGTCTTCGATGCCCATCAAAATATGACGGATCTTATCGGATTCGGTCATTGATGCATTCAGGCGCTTTCAAAGGTCGACGACGTCTTCTATGTAGTTGCTGAAGTTCTGACCGGGTTCGTGAGAACGGTTGCGCAAGCGCTCTTCGGCACGAAGCTTTCGCACCGCGGGCCGACCACAAACTTGCGTGAAGCTCGTCTTGAAGTCTGCCCAGGTGCGAATGTCAGATTCGTGGTTGTGGAACCGCACGTTAGCGAAGCCCGTGAGGTAGAAGACCGCGCTGTTCAACTTGTGAGCATCGTCCCATTTGCAGTGGGCACTCGCGCATTCATAGGATTGGGGCTAGTCCTCAACGTCGTTTTCGTCGGAGCCGCATAAGATGGCGGGATCTTATTGGCGCAGCGAGCTGGAACAGAGAAAGGTGGGCGAGGCCAGTGGTGGTGTTTGGCTTGCGTCTGCAGGCATGGCGGGCGGCAACTTCCAACTGCGGAGTTCCAGGGTTCGCGAAAACCTAACCTCGTTTCCAGGATTCCCGCAGTGTGTGGGCACCAAAATCAGCTCCACATGACGGGGCAGAGGTGCAATGGGCGAGTTCAACATGCAAAGAGCACGGACGTGGATTCGGCCTCGTGCTAAATGTAGGATTGCAGTTTTGGGATCTCATAAATCTCATAAATCATACCGTGATTCTCTGTTGATGATGGCTAGGGCAACGGTGGCTTCCTCTGCAGCTTCGGGGGAGGTGTCTGGGGGGAGTGTGTGTGTCCCGATGGGGGAGAGAGTGTGATCCACCACAGAAGCGACCGCTTTATCACTCTTGCAGGCTGCGTCTACCCATACGGCAGCCGGCTCCGAGCCCTAATACTACCGGAGTGCTGTAGCTCGAGCTCTGCAGCGCTTATCGTCGTGGTCGGGGTGCATGTTACGGGGTAGCGGTTTAATGAGCAGTTCACGGTCTAAGGGTCTTGATATCGGGCGTAATGTCTGATCACTGGCTCGAATCGGGATTCCAAGGGAATGCAGGATGTACCGGCCAGTGTTGCTTTGTATGAGCCGAAGGTGTTGTGCTTGGCAGTGCGCGTCTGCAAGTTCCCCGATTGGGTTGTCAAGGCCTAGTTGTAAGAGTCGGTCGGTAGGTGTACTTATGGGAAGGTGGATGGCCATCTTGTATGCCCGGCGAATGAGTGCATCCATGGAGCCAGTTTCACGGCAAGCGAGCTGGAGATAGGGGATGGAATACAGTACACGGCTGAGTACAAAGACGTGAACAAGACGGATAAATCGCGTTGTCTTATGCCTTTGTGGTTGGGCGTGACCCGGCTCATGAGGTGCGAGATCTCCCCTACTTCCTGCTCGAGTCTCCGGAGTGTCGTGGTGGGCTTCCCATCCCTCTGGATATGCAAATTAATTATCTGGAGGGGTTCGGCCTCTGGTACCGGTCTGCCATTCAGTTCGATGACGATGGAGGAGCAGAGCGAGTTGCGGTTCTTGGTACAGAGGCAGCGCAGCTCGGGCTTCTCTGGGGAACAAGAAAGTTCAACGCTAACTGCATAGTTTTGGGTCAAATTGGTGGCTGCTTCGATGGTGTCCTATATGGCACCATCACTGCCATGGGTAGTCTATAGCGCAATGTCGGGAGCGTAGAGAGTGTGTTTCAGGTGACGAACGGTTGCCAATACATAGTATGCACGTACGTAATTCAATGATACACCGCGACTTCCGGTTTATGGCAGCGCCATCTTGGGGAACCTATAAGCCTATGCGCGCGCCTGTTGATAAGGTACCCCAAGATGGCGGAAACAGACGACGGCAGTGGATGTGACGTCACGTGCATACTATGTATTGTCGTGCTAGGGGAATGAGAGTGATATTAAATAAGAAAGGTGAGAGGACGGAGCCTTGCGGGCTGCCTACGCTTTCTAGAGAGTATGTGGGGTAGGTGAGCGGGCCGAAGTGAAGTTCTGCCGTGCGTGCTGTGAGAAAGGCCTGAATGTAAGTGTTCGTACATACACCCAGATTTAATGGGGAGAGTGCAGTCATCATCGCTTGATGTTAGACGCGATATAAGGTTTTGGATAAATCCAAAGCCAGGACTGTCTTGGTGTGGCCTGGAATGAATGGGTCGAAGATGTCATGGGTGATTTGCAACATGGCATCTTGTGTGCACAAATGGAGGCGGAATCCTTCATGCTGTGAGGGTATAAGTCACGGTTTGCCATGTGCTGTGTGAGCCTTGCTTATACCACATGCTCGAAAGGCTTTCCGAGACACGCGGTTAGCGAGATTGGGAGAAGGTTTTGGAGTGTAAGTGCTTTGTTCGGCTTCGGGATGAAGATTACCTTCGCGTGTCGCCAGGACTCGGGGAGGGTGCCCTCCTTCCAGCCCTGGTTGAAGTACTCGGTGATTCGAGTAATCGATCCATTGTTTTAGATTACGGAGCGTTATGGTGGTGACCTGGTCGGGGCCGAGCGCGGAATTGGTGCGGAGAGTGAAGAGCGCTGCTCTGAGCTCCGCCTCTGTTACGTCGGTGTCCAACTGGGGGTTCGGCTGTCCTGTATAAGAGGGGAGAGACGTTGGTATGGCGGGTGAGGTGTATGGGTCACGGAGTTTACCCAAGGGAGGATCGGGTTATCCATGTATGTGGTTATGAGCCAGGTGACGTGGTGCTGCGTGGTTTTTTTTGTTTTGTTTTTGATGGATCAGTGAGGTGTCGGAGGAGGTGCCATGCCCGTTTGGTGGACAGTTTGCCGGCGATGCCGTCGCATACTTGCCCCCAATTAGAGCGGCAGCGCTTCTCGAAATTTAGGTGAGGTTGGAAATGTAGAGCGGCTAAGCGTTTCTTGAGTGTTTTGTTATGTTTACCCCGTTTCCACCTCGTTAGGAGGCTATGGTATTCCTCCCAGAGGTGGGCGAGTCGGGTGTCTAGTGTGGGAGTGTCTGTGGTGGTTGCAATCTGCTGTGTATGGTTTCGGATGTTAGTCTGAAGAGAGTCTACCCAGTCGTTGATGTCGGTAATGGGGTTGTCAGGAAGGGTAGTCAGGGAGGGCAGTCCGGGAGGTGTGGAGAGCGTCCCTGTTAATGACTTTGAGTGTCACGTAGGTATGCCGGACTGGTTTGAGTGGGATGGTGACTTGTACCATGTGATGACTGCTGCCCAGTGTGTATTGTGTTCTCCTTCAGGTCCCATCATGGAGGGAGGGACTGATCGCCAGATCCAGACTAGTGTCCCTGCTGAGACTGTTCCCGATTCGCGTAGGCGTCTGAAAGTTGTTGTGTACGGAAAGTTGGAGGTTCTTCATGAGCAGCCAGAGCCAGCATCTCTGTGTGGGGTTGTTTTGTATACGCAGTCAGTGTGCTGACTGTTGAAATCGCCACCGATTAGTGCGGGGTGCTTCCCTGCTAGGCGGTGCTTCTCTCGGAGGAGGGAGTCCAACGAGGCCACCGGTTGGGAGAGGGGGGGGTAGATATTGGCAATAAAAATGGATGGGAGTGTATGTGTCTTTTGGATAATTTCGCTAATCATGCAGGGCGTCTCTGTCGTGATGTAATGTGTCTTATGCGTTAGAGTGCGGTGCACAAATGAGAACTCCTTGGGTCTGCTTGTGGTGTCAGAATGTGTGGAGTAGAAACTGGGGTGTACAGCCTGAGTGGCAGTATCTTGGAGAAGAAGGACTTGCAGTGTTGAGGAAAATGCAGGAAGTAGAATCTGCAAGGGCGCTTGATTGCCCCGGAAGCCGCGGCAGTTCCATGTTATGATGTGAAGGGGATTATTGCTGCGCCGTCCCGCCATATCGGAGTGTAGAGCATCGATGGGAGGGGCTAGTTTGGCCTCTATTGGGATGTGGTTTTCATGGTGGTCTCTTGTGCTATGAAGAGTAGAAGGACAGAGAGCGGGGGGAGTTGCGTGATGTGCTTCGAGGAGGTTGACCATTTTCTGAAGTATGGATTCCATGCAGCGTTCCATGTGCGCCTGCACTTTGGTAGGGAGGTCACAGATGAGGGCGTTGAATTTGCTTTCGAGGTGAACCCCAAGATCTTTAAGTTTTTGTGAAATTGATCGGAGATATCTTTTAGTTTAGAGTCGCCATCGATTGGCCCAGGGGTTGGGGGTGGGCGAGAGCTACGTTGTTTTCTTGAGGAGGGTGATTCAGGGGGAGCGGTGTTGGTGTGTCTTAGAGTAGGAGGTGAAGTTGAGAGAGAAACAGTAGAAGAGGCAAGTGAGCGGTTAGTGACGCATATGAGGCGGCTTACCTCCTCCCGCAGGGTCCGACGCTCCCCTTGGTTGTGGCCCGGAAGTTTCTGGGCTGGGGCAGGCGGCGATCTCCTTACACGGTCGGCCCGAGTGAGGTCCTTCCAGGGCCGGCGCCGTTGGTCACGTGAGGCGGAGCGCGTAGTACTTGCATTGCGCGATGAATTTCGTGTGGCTAGCTTCTGCTCCCGGGTTCGTGACTGGCATCCGGCGGCTGGCTGGGTATTGAGTGGTGGCGGGCGGGCGTACCCGGTACTTGCATTGTCTATTTCCAGTATTATGCCCGTCGTCACAGACGATGCACTTCGGTATACATGTTGGGAGTTCCGCCGGCGAGTGCTTGTCACCCCAATTGTGGCTACGCCCGCAAGCTGGGCCGGGACAGACGCTGGCGGTGTCCGATAGCGGCAGTTGTAGGAAGCCTCCATTTTGGGTCTATGGGGAAAGCATTTGTGCATACCCGTACAAAAGCGGATAGCTATGGGCAGAGGGCTGGTGGCGAAAGTGATAATAATGGGCCACTTTTTTCCAAAAGGCCGAGCAATAATTAGTAGTTCAGGATTGAAGGGGACAAGTCCTTTTACCATTTCAGCATGTGACTCACCACTGCGGGTTATATAAATTTTCGCCGCGCACGGCATCATTGGGCGGAACGAGGTAGGCGGTGACATCAGTTGAGCTCATGCTGATTCGAATTGACGTGATTTGGGCATAAGCCCGAGCTCAAACCTCCTCTGGAGTGCTGATGGTGAAACTGTTGCTCGTTTGATGCAACCGCACCTGGTCCTGGGCGAGCGCTTCCTGCACGGGAATTTTCGGCACATCATTGACTGCTGTGAAAAGCGTGCAAGGGTCACTTCCAAACCTATGCGTGGTTGGACTACGATTTTGATGGCTCCCCGCGGGATTTGCGGGAAAGGCGCGCGTCACGGACGCAGATGGCGCTGCGCAGCTGGCGGCGTCACAGCTCCGGATTTCTCAGCGGTTGAGCGGCCGTCGCCGCCGTTGGGTTCCCTTTGGGAAGAGTGACTCACAGTGGTCGGGCGGTATTGGTTGCAGAGACGCAGGACGGTCTCCAATTCTCCATTTAGGGCTCCGGCGAGATTGATATCAGTGCCGCTTACGTGATACTACATGGCAAAGTGGGCTGTGGAATACCACGAACGCTAGGCCGAAAACAGACCTAGCTCTGGCGTGCACCAGGGAGACAGAAAAAGGGCCGTAAAATCCGACCGCAGCGGTGGCGTAGAGGTAGAACACCCGCCTCGCGTGCAAGAGGTCCGTGGTTCGAATCCCGGTGCCGCCCAATTTTCCACCGGATTAAAAAAAAAATCCGCGTGTTGATAAAATTGCATAAATAGGCCTGGAGTGTGGCCTGATTCCGGTGACCAGAACCGGTAACGCACTCCCTCACCAGAGCAGGATTGGCCACCCTGGTGCAGTACTTGGCCACAACCTCCTATATGAACACAACAATCAAACCCCGGCCCTCAGTCCCCAGCAGCTGCGAAGCAACTGACCACGGCGGCGGTCAGACCTGCGACGCTGCAGAGGGTGCTAAGAATCCCTGGCTCCGGACAGGCCGCCATTGGAATATGAACCTGGTAACGTTTAACTCAAGAACATCATCTAGTGAGGCGAGTCTAGCAGTGCTATTGGAAGAATTAGAGGGCAGTAAATGGGATATAATAGGGCTCAGTGAAGTTAGGAGGCCAAAAGAAGCATATACAGTGTTAAGGAGCGGGTACGTCCTGTGCTACCGGGGCTTAGCGGAGAAACGAGAACTAGGAGTCGGATTCCTGATTAATAAGAATATAGCTGGCAACATACAGGAACTCTATAGCATTAACGAGAGGGTGGCATGTCTTGTTGTGAAACTTAATAAGAGGTACAAAAATGAAGGTTGTACAGGTCTACGCCCCTACATCCAGTCATGATGACCAGGAAGTCGAAAGCTTCTATGAAGACGTGGAATCGGCGATGGGTAGAGTGAAAACAAAATACACTATACTGATGGGCGATTTCAATGCCAAGGTAGGCAAGAAGCATGCTGGAGACAAGGCAGTGGAGGAATATGGCATAGGCACTAGGAATAGCAGGGGGGAGTTATTAGTAGAGTTTGCAGAACAGAATAATATGAGGATAATGAATACCTTCTTCCGCAAGCGGAATAACCGAAAGTGGACATGGAGGAGCCCGAACGGCGAGACTAGAAATGAAATAGATGTCATACTCTGCGCTAACCCTGGCATCATACAATATGTGGACGTCCTCGGTAAGGTGCGCTGCAATGACCACAGGATGGTAAGAACTCGAATTAGCCTAGACCTGACGAGGGAACGGAGGAAACTGGTACATAAGAAGCCGATCAAAGAGTTAGCGCTAAGAGGGAAAATAGAGGAATTCCAGATCAAGCTACAGAACAGGTATTCGGCTTTAAGTCACGAAGAGGACCTTAGTGTTGAAGCAATGAACGACAATCTTGTGGGCATCATTAAGGATTGTGCAATAGAAGTCGGTGGTAACTCCGTTAAACAGGATACCAGTAAGCTATCGCAGGAGACGAAAGATCTGATCAAGAAACGCCAATGTATGAAAGCCTCTAACCCTACAGCTAGAATAGAACTGGCAGAAATTTCGAAGTTAATCAACAAGCGTAAGACAGCTGACATAAGGAAGTATAACATGGATAGAATTGAACAAGCTCTCAGGAACGGAGGAAGCCTAAAAGCAGTGAAGAAGAAACTAGGAATTGGCAAGAATAGGTTGTATGCGTTAAGAGACAAAGCCGGCAATATCATTACTAATATGGATGAGATAGTTCAAGTGGCTGAGGAGTTCTATAGAGATTTATACAGTACGAGTGGCACTCACGATGATAATGGAAGAGAGAATAATCTAGAGGAATTCGATATCCCAGAAGTAACGCCGGAAGAAGTAAAGAAAGCCTTGGGAGCTATGCAAAGGGGGAAGGCAGCTGGGGAGGATCAGGCAACAGCAGATTTGCTGAAGGATGGTGGGCAGATTGTTTTAGAGAAACTGACTACCCTGTATACGCAATGCCTCAAGACCTCGAGCGTACCGGAATCTTGAAAGAACGCTAACATAATCCTAATCCATAAGAAAGGCGACCCCAAAGACTTGAAAAATTATAGACCGATCAGCTTACTGTCCGTTGCCTACAAAGTATTTACTAAGGTAATTGCAGATAGAATCCGGAACACCTTAGACTTCCGTCAACCAAAGGACCAGGCAGGATTCCGTAAAGGCTACTCAACAATAGATCATATTCACACTATCAATCAGGTGATAGAGAAATGTGCGGAATATAACCAACCATTATATATAGCTTTCATTGATTGCGAGAAAGCGTTTGATTCAGTCGAAACCTAAGCAGTCATGGAGGCATTGCGGAATCGGGGTGTAGACGAGCCGTATGTAAAAATACTGAAAGATATCTATAGCGGCTCCACAGCCACTGTACTCCTCCATAAAGAAAGCAACAAAATCCCAATAAAGAAAGGCGTCAGGCAGGGAGATACGATCTCTCCAATGCTATTCACAGCGTGTTTACAGGAGGTATTCAGAGACCTGGATTGGGAAGAATCGGGGATAAGAGTAAATGGAGAATACCTTAGTAACTTGCGCTTCGCTGATGATATTGCCTTGCTTAGTAACTCAGGGGACCAACTGCAATGCATGCTCACTGATCTGGAGAGGCAGAGCAGAAGGGTGGGACTAAAAATGAATCTGCAGAAAACTAAAGTAATGTTTAACAGTCTCGGAAGGGAACAGCAGTTTACGATAGGTAGCGAGGCACTGGAAGTGGTAAGAGAATACATCTACTTAGGACAGGTGGTGACTGCTGATCCAGATCATGAGAGTGAAATAATCAGAAGAATAAGAATGGGCTTGGGGTGCGTTTGGCAGGCATTCGCAGATCATGAACAGCAGGTTGCCATTATCCCTCAAGAGAAAAGCGTATAACAGCTGTGTCTCACCAGTACTCACGTACGGGGCAGAAACCTGGAGGCTTACGAAAAGGGTTCTACTTAAATTGAGGACGACGCAACGAGCTATGGAAAGAAGAATGATAGGTGTAACGTTAAGGGATAAGAAAAGAGCAGATTGGGTGAGGGAACAAACGCGCGTTAATGACATCTTAGTTGAAATCAAGAAAAAGAAATGGGCATGGGCAGGACATGTAATGAGGAGGGAAGATAACTGATGGTCATTAAGCGTTACGGACTGGATTCCGAGGGAAGGGAAGCGCAGCAGGGGGCGACAGAAAGTTAGGTGGGCAGATGAGATTAGGAAGTTTGGAGGGTCAACATGGCCACAATTAGTACATGACCGGGGTAGTTGGAGAAGTATGGGAGAGGCCTTCGCTCTGCAGTGGGCGTAATCAGGCTGATGATGATGATGTTGATGATGAAAATCCGACCCGGGCAGGATGGCGACAATGGGGTGGGCTGAGAGGCATTTCCAGTACACACGAAAACCTAATGTTCTGGGAAAAAGGACGCGACAGGTACCACTAGGTATGTGCCGCTCTTCAATGAATCCCTCTGAGGTCAACTTGAGTAACTGAGCACGTGCCACTGCGTATGTGGGGATTACGTTCAATGACGTCAGTTTACCGCAAACTTGTGTTAATGGGGATGTGCCAGCGCTTATGTGCCGTACTTTGATGAACCTCTTACCCCCGACTTTTAGGTAACTGGGTATGTTAAACTAGGAATGTGTCCCACTTCAATATACCTCATTGTTGTCAATTTGGGCCTCAGGTCTGTAGAACTGGGCACGTTCCACTCTTCAATGAGCCTTTTTACAACAACTTGGGTCACTGGGTATGAGCCACTGGCTAGGCGCCGCTCTTGAATGACAAAAAGAAATCGTTTAAATTTCTCCAGTGTGGGGTGAGTAGAACCCTCATCATATATTCTGAGATAATATGGTTTAAATATATATTCACACATGCTCCATGCGGGGCCTTCGCCGCTTCGGTGGTTTTCAATATGGTGCGTCGATGCATTTTCAGTGCCAATCGCACTAGCGCCGACATTCACTGCGAAATCGTTTCTATCGCATTTTTTAAATGTTTGCATGGTCCTTGAACAGGTTAACCACACACACACACACACACACACACACACACATCCCTGCTCTTGCACGGTAGTGCGTGAGTTAACTGTTTATATTCAAGGGCTAAACTTGAGCACAATGTCAATTACCTAGGGGTCATCTTTGACGACACTCTGAATCGGAACTTTCCTGTGCAATACGCGACTAAATTCCTTCTAATGGTTTCTGCTTCTCTGCAGACATTGCAATGCATTTGTAAGAAGAAAAAAGAAAACTAGTTTTTAGATTTCTTGCAGAATATTTGATAAAATACTGTAACATGGTTTACCATTAGGCCGCTCTCTGCAAGTGGATCACTTTAAACAGTATTCTGAATAAAAGTGCTCGCTGTATGGCCCATAGTAATAGGTTCTACAATTCAGACGTTAAAAATAAAACAGGTAATCTTAAGATGACGCACGTTAAATAAACAACGGTATGTATCTGATCCTATGAGTAAGCACTTCTTTAAGTTTGTGTTTAAGTTTGATAATATAAAAGTAAGTCCTTTGCTTAAAGGTGAAAAATCTGTTGTGCCTCGTATTTACTCTTCTTTTGGCAACAGAACTCACGCTACTGTATGTTCCGCACTACTACAACAAAACTGATATTCATCTCAACGAGTGCTGCACGCCTAAAACAAATGAAATAGATCTTGAGGTCATGTGTTTCTGATTTAATAAGATGTCTGTCTTTATATGTATTCATAGTACACATTTAAGGTTAACTGCTCTCGGCGTTTTATATATATGCACAAGAAAGCCGAGCGGGGCGAGCGTGAGCACCAAGAACAACCCTCGTCCTCCTCTTCGTCTTCTGCTGGCCTCCGTATTTCTTACTACAATCACTCCCCGGCGAAAAACGAGCCATCCTGGCGGCCTATGGAACAAGCGCCACTGGTGTGTCGTAGTGCGGCTACGACCCACCAGTAGAACCCGGTAAGGGCTATCATACTTTGAGCTGAACTTTGTAGAAAGGCCAGGAGTAGAGGAAGAAACGCGGAGCCATACCAGCGTTGCAGGTGAATATGATGAAAAAGTCCAGCTTGCGTCACGGCCATGTTTCTGGCTGGCCTGGTCTTGTGCAGTAAGCCAGCGAGCGATCTGATGACATTCTTCGGCATAACTGGCGGCTTCAGAGAGAGGCGGAGATTCGGAAGCGTCGGGGCGATACAAAGGAATTGTGTCTATCAACGAGGAAGATTTGCGACCATAAAGAAGAAAGAAGGGAGAGAATCCCGTGGTAGAGCGAGTGGCGCTATTGGAAGCATACATTAATAAGGGAGGATGCTGTCCCAGTTAGTGTGGTCAGCGGAAACGTACATGGCGAGCATGCCGCTGAGAGTACGATTAATGCGTTCCGCCATACCATTGGTTTGCGGATGATAGGCGCTTGTGGTTCTATGGACAATGTTGCATTCGCGAAGGACGGCTTCTGCAGCTGCGGATAGAAATGAGCGACCGCGGTCGCTCAGTAGCTCGTGAGGCGCCCCGTATCGAAGAAGAAGGTTGCGGAAGCCGATGAACAACCCGACTTCACGTGCGGTGGCCGCCGGGAGCGCTGAAGCTTCGGCGTAGCGCGTGAGGTGGTCCACGGCGACGATGACCCAGCGGTTGCCATCTGGGGCGTACGGTAGAGTGCCATACAATTCAATGCCGATACGGTTGAAAGGCCGGGAGGGACAAGGCAATGATTGCAGCAGCCCTGTTAACTTGTCGGATGGGCTCCAGCGGCATTGGCACTTGGAGCACGAGTGGACGTACTGCCGAACGAAGCGGTACATTCCTCGCCAGTATTATCGAATCCGTAGGCGTGCATACATCTTGAGTACACCGGCATGGGCGCATTGCGGATCCGCATGAAAAGAGGCACATACGTCGGAACGTAAATGGTGAGGAATCACTAGCAACCATTTACGGCCATCAGGTAAGTAGTTGCGGCGGTACAGGAGCCCTTCGCGGATGGGAAAGTGGAGACCAGTGCGACGAAGCGAGCAGTCGGTGGTGCGTGGTGACGGTTGAGATAAACATTCTAGCAGAGAGGCTATCCAAGGATTTCTGCGTTGCTCTGCTGGCATGTCGGCGAATGCAAGAGACGAAGAATCGTACCTGGAGACAGACGGAGTACGATCCTCATCGGGCAGTGGTGAGCGCAAAAGAGCGACGGCATCCGAATACTTACGGCCTGACCGGTAGACAACACGAATGTTATAGTCCTGTAGACTAAGCGTCCATCGAGCTAGGCGACCAGATGGGCCTTTTAATGGCGACAACCAGCTCAGGGCGTGGCGATCGGTCACGACGTCAAATGGACGGCCATATACGTAACGGCGAAATTTGACGATTGCCCAACGATTCCAAGACATTCTTTTTCGGTGACCGAATAGTTCGTTTCCGCTTTGGCGAGAGGGCAGATGGCGTAAACGACGACGTACTCTTCGAAGCCAGACTTACGCTGGGCAAGAACAGCGCCGAGGCCTACTCTGCTAGCGTCCGTGGGGATTTCGGTAGGAGCGCATGGGTCAAAGTGGCGTAGAATAGGTGGCGATAATAAAAGACGGCGTACTGTGGCAAACGCGTCTTCGAAAGCGGTAGACCATGCCGAGATGCCTTGGCTGTTCGCACGCAGCTGCGTTAAGGGGGCGATTATGGACGCGAAGTTACGAACGAATCGGCGAAAGTACGAACACAGGCCTAAAAAGCTACGGAGTTCTTTCAGCGTAGACGGCCTGGGGAACTCGGCGACGGCGCGAAGCTTTGCAGGGTCGGGAAGGACACCGTCCTTGCTGACAACATAGCCTAAGATGGTAAGCCGGTGGATGGCAAAGTGGCACTTCTTCAAGTTAAGCTGCAGTCCGGCGTGTGAAGGGCAAGTCAGGACGCTTGCGAGGCGGCTCAGATGGGAGCCAAAGTCCTTCGAAAAGGCTACAACGTCGTCCAGGTAGCAGAGACACGTGTGCCATTTGAGGCCTCGAAGAATGTTGTCCATGAGACGTTCGAAGGTGGCATGCGCACAACAAAGGTCGAACGGCATCACGTTAAACTCATATAGACCGTCTGCAGTTAAAAAGCAGTCTTGGTACGGCTAGTTTATAGAGACCTGCCAGTACCCAGATCGAAGGTACAAAGAAATAAAGGACTCTGCTCCTAGCAAGCAGTCGAGAGCTCCGTCGGTTCTGGGCAGCGGATAAAGATTTTTTCGCGTGATCTTGTTAAGACGCCCATTATCAACTCAAAATATGATGCTACCGTCCTTTTTCTTCACTAGCACAACTGGGGAGGCCTAAGGACTGTGTGAGGGCTGAATAACGCCACGATGGAGCATGTCTTTGACTTGTTCACCAATGACGCGGCGTTCAGCGTGAGAAGCTCGGTATGGACGCTGGTGTAGGGGTGCATGAGTGCCGGTGTCAATGTGGTGACCGATGGCGGATGTGCAGCCTAAGGAAGATTGCTTATGATCGAATGACATCCCAAAGAGTTCGAGAAGCTCCACGAGTTGAATGCGCTGAGCAGACGGGTGTTCGGAGTCATTTGACGGAAGGAAGGCCTCTAAAGAGGACAAATCGGCGGTGGTAGCACGACTAAGGCTGTCGACGAGAAGTCTTAACGTGTCGTCGGGCAGTTGAGTAGAGTAGACGGAATCAATATTGTCAAGCCGACCTATGAATTTGTCATTGAATGTGGTGGCTGGGAAAGAAAACCGATCCATGACTTAAATGACGCTGCAAGAGTGTTCGACTGCGATAACTGCAAAAGGGAGGAGGAAGTTTTTCCAAGAGGTGAAGGCTTCGGAGGGCGCAAATAGGGCGGTGGAAGAGGCAGCATAGCCGCAAGAAAGTGGTACAACAACAGAAGACAAAGCAGGTATGTCAGTGTCCGCGGCGACGACTACTCGAGAAGGTGGCTTGTCAGATGAGGCGTCACACATCGGCGACAACGTAAGTTCGGCACGGGCACAGTGAACCACGGCATGCATAGTAGCAAGAAAGTCCCAACCAAAAATAACGTCGTGCGAACATGGTGAAGAAACTACAAATTCGACTACGTACAAAATGTTCTGAATGAAAAGGCGAGCTCTGCATGCCACTGAAGTTCTAATCTGGTACGCGGTTGCGGTACGTAGTTAGACGTAGGAAAACAGAATCGTGATCTTTTTTCACTTGTGGCACATTTCTCCACTAAGAACAGATACAGCGGCTTCAGTATCAACGAGTGCTTTCATGGACACACCTTCGATATTCACGGTTATTTCGTTCGCAGGAAGAAATCGAGGGCTTAAAGTTGTCGACCAGCGCTCAGTTCTTGCCTCCGCAACTGCGATGCCTAGCTTTCTGCTTGAATGGGCGAGGAGCGACGAACCATAGGGGAAAGTGAACGGCGATTTGGTGAGGGCGACTGACGTGTGCTAGCCACGTCGATTCGGTGAGCAGTTGTCCATCGGTGTGTGGGAGGAGATCGGGTGCGTGGGCTCAGGACGTATGTAGCCTTGATGTTCTGCGCCCACACTATGATGGTTGTGACGACGACGACAGAAACGAGCGACATGACCAGGTAGGCCACAGAAGTAGCAGATAGGCCTGTTGTCCGGGGTGCGCCAAGGATTAGTGGAGGGCGGTGTGAGACGGCGAAGACGTGGCGCATTCGGGCGGACAGGAGCACGCGCATCGTAGAAATCATTTGCAGGCCAACCGGGATCCGTGCCGGGCGGCATTGCTGGTGTCTGCCTGCGCGCGACTTCAGTATATGTCAGAGGAGCGGAAACAGTCGGATGCTGGTAGGAAGATGGTAGCGCCTCAGAAATTTGCTCCTCAATGGCTTGTAGCGTGGGAGCAAGCGCCTGCTCGGAGTCTGGGACGTGGGAACAAGAGACAATTGCCAGGCCACTTCTTCTCGGATAGACTGCTTGATTTGCTGCATTAACATTGTGGCGTCAATAGGAGCGGCGCCGACGCTTGATGCTGACATGGTGGCCGTGTCAGAGCACGGGAGGCGTGTAGAAATGTGCTGTTTCAGCAACACGTCGTAGCGCTGGCAGTACTGAAGGACGTCCGTGACAGTTTGGGTATTTTCGGCAATGAGCATGTGGAAGGCGTCATCCTCGATCCCCTTCGTGATGTGTATGATTTTATCAGCTTCGGGCATAGCAGAGTTGACGCAACGGCAGAGGTCGACAATATCCTCAATGTAGAACGTAAGGTTCTCGCCGGATTGCTGGGCGCGACCGCGTAAGCGCTGTTCTGCGCGGAGCTTGCGAACAGCGAGTTGACCGAAGACTTCTGTGAAGCTCGTTTTAAAGGACGACCAGTTGGTAATATCAGCTTCGTGGTTGTGGAACCACAGCTGTGCCACGCCCGCCAGGTAAAAGGTCACGTTCATGACTTTGTCGCAGTCATCCCATTTAGTGTGGGCGCTCAGCCGCTCATATGGTGTGAGCCAGTCCTCGACGTCGTGCGCGTCGGTGCCATTGAAAATTACAGGGTCTCGCTGTCTTGGTACTCCGGAGAAGCCGACCACGGGTGGTGAGGCAGCACCTTGCGCTGGCACGTCGGCAGACATGGCCCAGAATCCGGGTACGGAGTTCCAGGATGAAAAAGCACCCAGAAACTCCACCAATTCATAGTACACGTTTAAGGTTAGATGCTCTAGGCGTTTTATATGAATGCACCAAAAGAGACAACGGCCTAGCAGGGCGAGCGCGAGCACCAACAACCGTCTTGCTCCTCTTCGTCTTCTGCTGGCGCCCGTATGTACATTTATACATGTCTAAATACATGTTTTCATCTATTGTGCCTCGCTATGAATTTTGTTTATTCTACCTTGGATTGTTTACCTGCGCCTTTTTTTGCGCAAGAGCTTTCAGCACATGCTCAGCTTGCTTACCTACAGTGCGTGGGCCAGCTCTGTTGATTCATTGTATCGTTTGAAATGATTGTAATGTAGCATGTACTCCTATGGTGTATTGTGTTTTATCCATTTATTTGCAAGACCCTTAAGGTACATATTAGTACATTGTAGAGGGGAGCGGTGAGAAAACAATGCAAGAGTAAAAAATACAGGATTAGTTCTGTGAATCCGCAGTAGTGCTTGCAAACGTCCGTCAAATCTGCTATCCGGTTTATCCGGAGGGACATTAATACGGTCTCCAAAACCGATTTTGCGGTTATCCGGATTTCAATAAACTGATATACAGGATATCCGGATTAAATAGCCTGTTCGCCGGATATTCGAATATTCAGACACAAACATTTGATGTTGAAAACGGAAAGATAAGGAGGTTAACCAGAGCAGATATCGGGTTCGCACGAGCGGTTGCAAAAAAACTATACAGGAGAGAAAGAGAGGCAATTTCGGGACAAGTACGAAATAATAATAACAGATTTTCCGAATATCCGAAAATCCGGGGGCTATTAACCGAATAACCAATCACTCTGTTTATCCCGTTTTCAAATCGAGCAACCGGTAAATCAAATAACCGGATAACCGGTTTCTCCGCAAAACCGGTTTGATCTTGCTGCACTAATCACACTAGAGGGAACAGAAGACGGTATTGAAAAAAACAGTAATGTTTCAGCAACCGCAAACAAATAGCATAATACGGAGTAAATAAATGAAAGAGTAAACTTTACCAGCAGGGCAATGGCAATTGAATAATTATAACTACACCGTGGATACCATATATTATTTCATGTTAATTAGTGCGTTCTTGAAATGAACGGGGACACTGATACTTACTTTTTAAATTATTGGGTTTTGCGTTCCAAAACCAGTTTCTGATTATGAGGCACGCCGTAGTGGAGGACTCCGGAAATTTTGAGCACCCGGGGTTCTTTAACGTGCACCGAAATCTAAGTACACGAGTGTTTTCGCCCCCATCGAAATGCTGCCGCCGTGGCTGGGATTCGATCTCACGACCTCGTGATCAGCAGCCCAGCACCATAGCCACTGAGCAACCACGGCGCGAACTGATGCTTTTTACTGATTTAGGTAGATTATCCCAGTCGATAGACGTCCTAGGAAGGAATGATTCTCAGAACACGACGGTGTTATGAAGGGGTACGTTAACAATATGTGCGTGATCACGATGAGCTGAATAATAAAGCGCTAGGTGGGCCCAAAGGCAGTGATGAGATGCGTTGTGGTAGTTGATCGTATGAAAAAAGGAAATGCGTGAGTCTTTTCTGCGAAGAGATAATAATAGTATTTGAAAGGTACTCTTCGATAATGTAATACTAGCAGTGCGATAGTGGTTAGCTAGCAGGAAACGAACAGAGCGAGTGTTTTCTGATTCGATTTCCTCAAGTAATGTGACCTGATGACAATCCCTGACGGATGAGGCATTTCCATTTGGAGGCGCGCGTAATTTGTGTACAACAGTCTTTTAAATGAAACAGGCGCAAGCGTAAAATTTCCCTTCAAGTATCCTAAAGAAACGTTAGCTTTAGGTATTAGGTATTTTACATGCTACTTCCAAGAAATATTGTTAGTTATATGAATAACAAAATGACGGTACCGTGTAACGGATTCAAAGGGGCAGTTATGGAGGGTGTAGACAGGGCTAGTGGTGTTAGAATTAAAAATGCGCATATATTTGCATTTAGTAATGTTGAGCTCCATGTTCCAAGTGAGGCAGCAATCATGTGTTATTTAGGCCAGATTGAAGGGTTGCTATATCACAAGTGTTAGCTATTTTACGATATACAACACAGTCATAAGCGAATAAAAATATTTGTGAGGAAATGTTATCACGTAAACATCAGGCATATATTAAATGTAACAGAGGACCAAGGATCACCGGATTCACCTGGAGCCCTGCTAGCTGTGAAGTAAGCAGTTGCGAACAAATTGAAGACAAGAAGAAAGGAATGATTTAATCCAGCTAAGTACTCCCCGCCATTGTTTATTGCGCTTAGTTTGTGTGCGAGCAATACATGATTAACCCTGTCAAAAGCTTTCGCAAAGTCCAAAAACATGCAATCAATCAAAAAACCGCTGCTGTTGATCCGGATCAATCGAATGGCGACGCTAGGGTGCCATCACTTGACCTGCGTACTCACACGATGAGTTGAAAAAAGAAGGGCATGGAATCCATAACTAGACGCCTGACAGTGCCACCGAGTCCAACGAAGTGAACGCGCTACCAGGAAGACGTACATGGGCCCACATATGGCGGGAGAATAAAGATCGCCATGCACTTCGCCCCCAAATCCTCTAACCCAGGTCCCTTTCCCACCTAATTCCCAACAGCGGAGGAAAGCCGTCCCCTTTCTGGAAACAAATCTTCATTCTTGCATACGAACATGAAGTAATTAAAGTCATAATTGATCATTATTTATTTCGAAAGTCAAACACAATGAACCCTTTGGACTAAAAGAAACTTAAAACAGAACAAAAAATCATACTGTTTGATTGGGTGTCACCTGGCGCTTACGTGGACGGTACAGCGAAATTCTGATTTTCGTGAGTTATATTTTATTTCTCCCAGTTGTTACACTCCACAAACAGTTCCACACTTTCGACAATAAAGCAAACAATTTGTGGACCAGAATTCCCTTGTTTTTTAGCAGTGTTGTACGGATGTTATTTTTGAATCAATTTGCCCTTCTTTAAGGCGATATTGAGGTTGCGAATTTGCGTTGACGAACTTGCAGCGAGTTCGCGAACATGTTTAACTAAAGCTATATGCTATCAAGCAACGCCTCCGTTCAAAAGCACGTTCATTTGCACAATCACGCAACGACACTCTCACTTATACATTCACGCGAAATTCACACGTATACGTGCAAGTACGTACGTACGTGAGTGGTGCTGCGTGCATGTTTTTATGTATTTTCTCTCTATTTCTGTCCGTCTTTCTTTTGATTGCTACATGCGCCCAGACCGAATGCTCGTAGCTGGGTGCATTACAAACAATATAAAAAAATAAAAAAAAACGGAATGCACCAAACGAGATAAAAATGGAGTGCCAGAGTGAGCGAGTGCAAATTAAAAATAAATTATGGAGCTTTACGTGCCGAAGCCACGATCTGATTATGAGGAACACCGTAGTGGGGGACTCCGGATAAATTTTTACCACCTTGGGGTCTTTCACGTGCACCCAGCGAGTACAAATCACACGTTTCATCGTGCGCATCATTACAACAGGGAGCATCAAGTTACTATTCCTGCCCTAATTACTGCACAAACTGGATATGAAACCCTGCAGGATAGTTTTGAGGTTATATTTGTTATCGTCTCAGAAATTATTTCTGTATTCTTCACTAACGTCGCCAACACGAGCCGCTGGCTCATAACAACAGTACATCTCATTACGCTACAAAATTCGATTCATCGGAAATTGTCCGGAAGCAGCATATGCAGACTTACGCATATTTAGTGAATACCGGCTTAAAACAACGCATATAGCGCAGAAAGTACACTAAAGTTCGACGCCTATAAATGGCTCTTTCTAAGGGGCCTACTGTTATGCGGCCTACCTTACGCGGCCTGCATTTAAACGGCCTCATCCGTTGCAGAAAAGGCCCGCATGGAAAACGGCATGCATAACGCCAAACCTTTAAGCGGTATTTGAGATCAAATCTGTCCGGCTTACTGAGGGGCTCAAATTTATGCGGCTAAAGATGATGCGACCCAATCGGAATTTCTTGCCAAAATACATTTTTTTTTAACACTGGTGCCACCCAGAGTCGCCCTGCTCATGGTTTCATACATTTTGCTTACAACCACATTACAGGAAATTAGTAGCACTTATCACACAAACATGGAAACACACATCACACAAGCATGGACACACTGGGAATCGAACCCGCGTACATCGCGTGACAACCGAACTGTCCAACCACTGCACTACATCACAACACTGACACGCTGACACGTAGCTATTTGTACATACATTTACGCTTCCGAGGCTGTGGGTTTATGTTGATTGTTCACCGTCGGCGATCGTGTGTGGTATACATATAGTTTGTGCAACTGTTTCCGATGCTTATTGAGTTGGTGACAGAACAGGTGTATTTAAATGAGTAGCAGTATTCGACTACCACTTTCAACAGCTATCATTGGCGGCGGAAACGCTGAAAGGGGTAAGATTGCAGAGCATGGGTGCTGGGCGAAAAGAAAAACTGCTTCGCTAGGCCATGTGTTTCCTCACTGTTTTGTCTTTATTCGCTATGCTGCAGATTGTTCGCTGCAGTGGCTGTCTAACCGGGAACTTTGCTTTGTCTGAGAAACCTTCAACCTCGTTCACAATGTTCAGTTAAATATTATCCACCGCAAACATGCACACCTGCCAATATAGGTAACTGCACTTGCTTCAAAGTTTCGCTGCCTAGACGGTATAACGGCAATATGGCTCCGCTATTCTGAGACGTCGAATAAGCTGGCGGGATTTTGCCGGCACTTCTAAGTTTGCTGAACCGGCAACTATTTCTATTCACTTCCGCTGGCCGCAACAGGGATGCCCCGTCCATAAGACTGAAAGATGTAGCTTTTGTCAGTACGAGAAAAGTGCTCTCGAAGTGTGCCTGTTATAGCGCTCCATTGTATTTATTGTTTCAGTGTTTATTTTGAAGCAGCAAGACGCGTCACTATCTCCGTTCGTAAGCTTACCATCACTGTATTGCAAATATCGGAAGCTCCACTGCATTGCCAACGCTAGCTTGTTTTCACCTATTTACTTGCCAGCTGCATGTCAACGCATCTACCGTAGCCATACCTCCAGTACTGTTGAGGTTAAAAGAAAAAAGGGAGGAGAGAAATCGAGGCGTGGCAAAGAATTTATATCCTAGGACTTCACATCCCGAGACTGTTGTGGATTGCTAGATGCGCAGTAATGGAGAGCTCGCGATTAATTGTGACCACCTTGGGTCATTTTACACAAGCGTGGTTGCATTTCCGTCGTAATGCGACCGGCAGGGCCGGAGCGCTAAAGCCACCGGGTTACCGCGGCGACGTTCGTCAAAATAACTATTCAGTTGTTTAAAAATGTATATCCAGGCGCGATTTCGCTTACGTATCGAAGCTGACAACGGCTCCATTCCTAGCCATGCAAGTCGATGGCTACGACGCAATATGAATCTGGAATCAAGCGATTTACCCATTGTGCTTTGCGCTACATTTGTATGAACCACCGCAATGGGCACTTCCTAATATTTGGAATGCAAGCAATTCCCCGTGCGGAAGACGAGCCATATTCATGCACAAACTACTTTTATTTATGTCAACATGCGGGTTGTTGCTAGAGTGCGTTGCATCGCATTGTTGTGCACACATTCTTTGCCTTCTTATTTTAACTATCGGCTCCACTGTTTTATTTCATTCCCTTTATATCCTTTCCCCAGCACAGAGTAGCTCGCTTATATTTACACTGGCTAACTTGCCTGTCTTACTATCCTTCTTCCTCGTTCTTTCAAGAGCACGTGTCAGCATTATAAGACTAATCTGGGGCGAAAGGAGCGAAGACGACGGACAATATAGTTACACCAGTCTAGTCAACTTAGTCAACCATAACATGGCTAACATCTGCCTGCTGAACATTTTCAAGCCCTGCCCGCATCAAGCTGCGGAGAGCTTTCTTAAGCAGAATGAACGACTAATAGAGACAGGCTACCCACAGCTTGTGCCAGTTCTCGGGGCACAAAAAATCCTGAACACGTTTTGAACTCGCCCACTGGCGTAGGAGCCTCCTCGCGAAAAAGAAAAGTTAGCCGTCTTACCTTACAAACACCGCATGTCGCCTAATTTGAAGAAGATTGCCGAGCGAGTAAAGGTGCTGTTTCCAGTCCCGTGCAAACTTTCATGGATCTACAGAATAACTAAACCTTTTTTCACAAGGAATCGGCCTCTGTAACAAATCACGAAAATGAATACATCGATTGTCAGGCAGGAGTCATTTATGAAATTCCTTTGTCATGTGGTATAGAGTACGTTGGTCAAACCGAGCAATGCCTGAATGATAGGTCGTGGTACCATCAAAAGAATGTTGGAAATGGGAACGAGGGCCACCTGGCAATTCATTGTAGAGATTGCAAATGCAAGCGTTTTTCACGCCTGCCAGAAGCCGTGACAAATGGGATATATTAGTAATTGAGGCCAAAAGGATAATTCAGGCAGGTGATAGGTGCGTGACTGTTGCACTAATCTCATTATCGCAAAAATAACTGCCTTACCCGAACGTGAATGTGCACAGATAAACTGTGATAGCGCTTCTTATATAAAATAATGGCGCTTTTTTCCGGTTGAACATTGTTGGAAGTAAATAAGGCACCCTGTGTGTGTGTTTCTCTCTTTGCCCGTCGTCGTCGCGCCTCTCACACCAGACCATGTTCGACCAACCCACCCAGCTACCTATCCTAACATTATAAAACTAGGTGTCAATGATTTACTTCAGAAAGCAGAGCATTCTGTATCACGCACTTCACAAGAGGTTGTGAGCAACATGCGAATGTGTCTGACCTTTCAAGTTACAGCACTATGTTTGAAATTTTACGGGCATTATTAGCACCAAAGTCCATGTTTACGTAATCTGAATACAGTTAGCGCATACGTAGTGTAAACAAAGTATTCAAGCTATGAAAACAGACGAACACACGTATTGCTCTGAGCAATGAACTAAAGCGAGCTAAATGCGCTCAGTTACGTTACGTTCTCCACGTTCTGCACAAACCCATTTCACATATACTTCTCCCCTTCGATATCAACTTAGTGTGCTTGGGCTTATGGTTTATTTCACAATCATATTTCTTCACACTTGCAGATAATAACTGATTGCCCAGATTGTCAGCTGGCCCTCAGAGTTACTGATTTATGTCCCTTGCACTTAGTGGCATTCACCTGCACTTTTGTTCGTTTCCACTCGCCTAAACAGACTCGGTGACTTCCCACTCTTGTGAAATTAGTGCAAATGAGTGAGAGGGTTAGTGATTGTGTCACTACCTGTAGAGAGAGTACATCGCGTGCATATGCTTCAATGTTATCCGTATGCGAGCAATATTGTAAACAAATTTCAAATTCAAATTTTCAAATCAAATTTTATTCTTCAGCAAGTATCTGGATGGTCACCTGGGCTAAAAGCTGTACGAACAGCTTGTCTTGTCACTTGTCTTTGCACCCGACCACACTTTTCTGCTGACAAAATATCAGCTTTCTCTCCGTGTACTTCATCATAAGCATATCGTTTTTGCGCGCAGCAATAAACAGCCATTCTGGGACTCATTTTCACTTACCGTGGCTGTGGTCCACTTTATAGTTGCACAGGAGAGCCGGCGGTTCTTTTTTTGGTGGCGTTATTATTAGCGTCGACCTCTCCCGCTGTAATGCTGTATACAAAAGAAAATTCAGCGAGGTGAGAATAAAATAAATTGCAGAAATTTTATTAAACTGGAGAAATAAAATGCTCATAAGAAAGGTCTCATTAAGGCCTATTTTTGGGCTAGTGGGTACCTTATAGCAGAAAATGAACACTACATGGCAATCATTAGACATAAGCAAGATGTCCAACTTATTCAAATGTCTTTTTTGTTTCTTTCATAGTTTTTAGCAATGCAGGGCTGCTTTCTGGCACCATTATCAAACGACGCAAGTACTGAAATGCACAGATTTTTCAGTCTGCAATAAAACTTGAAACTGCTAGCTCGATGCGAGGTATCGCGCCATTGAAATTTTGCCAATGGCATAGAACTTTGCCCCTTCTACAAGTGACGAGGGTACCCAATTGAAGAACACAACAGGAAATTTCAGTCTGTCGTATTTTGTAACGTTCTGTTTCTGACGCTCTGTTGTATGTCGTTCTGTTGTCTTACGTCTGTTGTCTTTAGTGTGACGTCCTGTAATCGGACGTTCTGCAGTTCTGATCAATATTTAACTAAAGATTAACAGAAACCTTGTTAGGGATATGCAAATTTGTTAGAGCAAGAAAGCAAAAAGTGTTTCCATCGAGGATTCCAAACTGCGATCCGACGATCCCGAACCCAGTATCTTACCACTGCACCATGCCGAACGTGTCTGCACATGTACATTTTGGCCATGTCAAGACTAAGAATCTGTCTTTGTTGATGTTGACATATGTATAACTGCCAAGGTGCGCTTCCACTCCACCGCGTCAACTGGCGCCCCTCTAGAAGAGCAAAAGTGTTGTTACCATCTACAAGTACATCGTGGAACGCTAGACCATCGATTGTGCTTCACAATATCTATATCAGTTAAGAAATTCAGGAATAGACAACGGTGACCGGGGACATTGTTAGCGTTGTTACTACTCATTTCGACAGCTGTCTCTAACCCTTTACACTTTTGAGCGCGCATATAGTTCGCGTGTTCAGTGCAATATAGCTACATAAATATTCGTGGATAAGTGTTCATTTAGTCAGCTTACCGGTTTGTCATGGTAGCGCTGTGAGAAACCGGTACACAAGAGCTTGACAAATTTTCGCGCAACTTCGCGGAGCAACTCAAAACTTCTTTTCCGCTCCTCAAAAGACTATGCAATATTTCAGGGAAATTAACTAATGTGTCAACGTAACGGCACGTGTAAGTCCCCAGGCCTGTGAGACACATCTCACCAAATGAAACAAAATAGATGCGCAACCGTTCCCGCAGATGCTATGATTTTGACCAGCGGCCGATTTTGAGGAGGCCGGTAGGTGTTGCTGGAGCCTCGTTGTCACGGCACAATTACGACAATTGGCCACGTCGACTTTAATACCGGTGCCAATGCTATCAGCATTGCCGGATTCAGAGAACGCACTATTGAATACTGCGCAAGAGAAAACTAGTGTACACCGCCGATGTGAAACCGACATACAATTTTAAAGGGTCGCGACAGAAATGCTTCTGTCGCGGCGTCAGGACTTATGTCGTTGCAATAGAAAGTGGCACATTTCTAACTTCACAACAAAAAGTGTCTGTCGTTGCGACAGAGAGTTCCGTTTGCGACATCAGAATCGCTGTCACGATATAAAGTTCTTGTTGCTACTTCAGGACTCTCGTTATTGCGACAGAAGGTTTCTGTTGCGAAGTCAGAACTCTTGGTCTTCGCGACAGAATGCTTCTGTTGTGACGTAAGAATTTCTGTCGTAATGTCAGAAATGTCTGTTGTAACGTCAGAAATCTCTGTCGAAGCTACAGAAACGTCAGGAACTTTGTGTTTTGAAACTGGGTACTGCTTCTCTCCAAGAGTTATTGTGGCAACTTCTGCTTCTAGCGCAAACCGGCACTTCGGTGCTGCTGCGTCGCCTTACTTAAATTATTATTTCTGTGTCAAACAAGCTCGAGCCAAATTCGGCTTGGAATTCTTGTGAACTCCACGCATTGAACAGGAAAGCCAGAATCCCACGCGAATCCACGCATTACACACAGGAATGTGCGTAACACACCTAAAAATTGCTCAAGATAAAACCGTCGTTCGACAAACTTAAACTACGAAGAGCAATTAATTCATTTCGCAAGGTCCACGAAGGGGATAAAACAAACGGAACATTTCATGCTTTCAAGGCTACACGCGATCACTAGCGGCGCGATATAACGCTAGCCCTTGCGAAAATCCGCGCATGAGATTTTGTCGAAAGGACACGTGGCTACACAAAAAAATATCTCAAGTAATAATGCAATTTGAGGAAACCGAGACCGAACTACGCCTGTAGTTATAGCTAGTTCACACGCCAAACTTCCACGCGCATGTCCGTTCAGACATTTAATCACCGAGATTCGTTCCCCGCAGGAGCGTCTGCGCAAGCAGGCGTTTGGTGTGTTGCGACACCACGTACCCGAGCACACGAGGGTCGGACCCTTCCGCGTACAGCCGTGGACAGCCGTGTCCGGACAGCCGTGTCCGGGGAAAGGGGGATCCTGGAGGTTGAGCCGATGCCGGGTGTTCGGACCTTTAAGGCCCCCCGGCGGAGGCAACACACCTCTTTGGCCTCTGCTTCACGTAGACGGCACCCCGGACTGACCCACCCGGGGGAAATCGGTAGTCGCCTTTTCGTGTCTCTGTCTCCCTCCAGCCTTCGTCTTTCTCTTACTTTCCACCTTTCCTGTCTCCTTCTCTCTTCTATTTACTTCCTTCTTCTTGGCGGCAAGGGTTAACCCTGTGTGGCTATCCAACCTTGGGTACACCATATTTGGTTATAGTGGCGGCGTACGACTGGCGTCGTGCAGACTTGCATGCAAGCTCTGCCGCGTCCCCTCGTTGGGCTCCGTGGTGGGCTGTCGGCGCTGTTGCCAAATTTTTATATATTTCACGGAAACTTCTTTCTCCAAACTTCCTGATCGCCCTCAGAAACGAGGGCGCACCGAAGATGTCTTTAAGTTTTTTGGAAATCGCACACAGAACATTCCCCGCTTTCATGTCATCCACTCTGATAAGCCTGAGAAGACGGTGAGAATGATTTCACCTTTCGTTGTCTCGAAATTTCTGACGGAATTTTTCGGTCCCGGATACAAAGCATCGGAAATGGCTAGCGGTGATCTTCTTTTAGAGCTCCGCGATCAGAAACAATATGAAAAACTGTCCAAGCTTGTATCTTTTGGGGGTGTTCCAGTCACAGTGACCCCACACCGTACCATGAATACTACCCGTGGCGTTGTATCGGATGCTGATCTGCTGGAATTGTCTGAAGCTAAACTTCTAGAGGGCTGGAATGATCAGAACGTGATCAATGTTAAGAGAATTAAAATAAGACGCGACGGAAAGGAAATCAATACAATGCACCTAATACTTACATTTGGTTCAAGCAACCTACCCGACACTATCGAGACAGGGTACGTGAAAATCCGAGTGAGACCGTACATCCCAAATCCCCTACGATGCTTTAAGTGCCAGCGATTCGGCCACAGCTCACAGAACTGCCGAGGCCGCCAGACCTGTGCGAAGTGCAGTGCCTACGAACACCTATCTGAGACATGTCAAAACTCTCTCCACTGTGTGAACTGTGATAGGGAGCACGCCGCGTACTCGCGGTCCTGCCCCTCGTGGAAAAAAGAAAAGGAAGTTGTGACAATTAAATTTAAGGAAAATATATCGTTCAAAGAGGCACGCAGGCGGGTAGCATAGCTGCCAACGAAAAGCTTTGCCGAAGTGGCGCGTCAGGGGGCAGCGTCACAACGGCCTCCGGCGGCTGTCCGACCCACACGCAGTGAGTCGGCAGTTACGCCATCTGCCCCCACGGTGGTAGCAGCTAGCGCTGCTCCGCCAACCGAGCAGAAGGGACCATCAACCCCGAAGGTGGGCGCAGCCGAGGCTGCTCCAACCTCCCCGGCCCCTTCCAGCGCTGGCAACAGCCGGCGCAGCCAAATCCCTCAGGGAGCCCCATCGACCTCCGAGCTGGTGGGCGCAGGGGTCTTGCCCTCCAAGGCGGGACCCTCTCTGGTAACCTCTCGCTCGCAAGAGCACGTGTCCGGAGCCTCACTAGAGGCAATGGACACTACACCTGCCCTGAAGGCGCACCAAATGCCTAAGGAGCGGCGAGGCTCCCTCGAACGCACCAGAAAGGGCAAGACCCCGGTTACAGGGCCTCGAAAGAGCTCTGTAATCTAATCTCTGAAATATCTCTAATTAATACCTGTTTCCGTACACACAGAACCCATTTGTTTCCAATATGGATACACAGATAATTCAATGGAACGTCAGAGGTCTCCTTAGAAACCATGATGATGTTCAAGAACTAACCCACAAACACAATCCCAAAGTACTGTGTTTACAAGAAACACACTTAAAATCCAAACAAACAAACTTTCTCCGACAGTGTATAACTTTTCGCAAAGATCGCGATGATGCTGTCGCATCATTGGGCGGTGTTGCCATTGCTATCCATAAGAGCATTGCATGTCAACTTTTACAGCTACAAACGCCTCTCGAAGCAGTGGCGGTTCGAGCTGTACTCCTAACCAAACTCATCACCTTTAGCTTTCTTTACATACCCCCACATTACAAGTTAACGAAACATGAATTCCAATCCTTTATTGAACAATTGCCAGAACCTTATGTTGTCCTTCGCGACTTCAATGCGCACAGCTCCCTGTGGGGCGACTCTCGTATAGATGCGCGAGGTCGTCTTGTTGAACAGCTCCTTTTCTCTTCTGGTGCGTGCCTTCTGAATAAGAAGAAACCCACATATTACTGTCTTGCAAACAATACCTTTTCTTCAATTGATCTGAGCATAGTTTCTCCGTCCATACTGCCTGAACTAGAATGGGAAGTTACGAACAATCCTTACGGAAGCGGCCACTTCCCCGTACTATTAAAAACAATTAAAGAAAACGAATATCCACCACAGGCTCCTAGGTGGAAGATTGACACAGCAGACTGGGAGAAATTCCGAAGCTTAACTAATATATCATGGGATGACATGTCTTCTTTAGAAATTGAAGCTGCTGTGGAGTACTTCACAGCCTTCATAATAGATGCCGGATCTAAATGCATACGTGAAGTAAGTGGCTCGGCATGCAAACGGCATGTCCCATGGTGGAACGATGAATGCAGAATCGCACGTAGGAATCAGAACAAAGCGTGGGGTTGCTACGTGCTTCGCCCACTGCAGAGAATCTTGTTAACTTTACGAAAGTGAAGCCTCAAGGCAGGAGAACCCGCCGACAGGCCAGAAGAGAGAGTTGGCAAAAGTTTTTATCCGGCATCAACTCGTTTACAGATGAGGCGAAAGTCTCGAACCGCGTAAATAGAATTAGAGGGCGACAAACATATTCACTCCCTCTGGTAAACACACAGGGCGATACGCTGCAAGAGCACGCAGACTCACTTGGGGAGCACTTTGAGAGCGTATCAAGTTCAAATCATTATTCGCAATCCTTCCTGAAATACAAACAATTAGAAGAACGTAAGCCATTAACAAGAAAATGTCGAGAGAACGAGCCTTACAACCGCCCTTTTAGTATTGCCGAATTGAGAGCTGCCCTGAGCGCATGCAAGAGCTCCGCACCAGGATCTGATAGAGTCATGTATGAAATGCTCAAAAACTTACACAATGATACGCAAGTTACACTACTCATACTTTTCAGCACCATCTGGGATGCAGGGTACCTTCCAACCGCGTGGAAGGAAGCCACTGTTGTCCCTGTTTTGAAACGAGGCAAAGACCCTTCCTCAGTGGCAAGTTACCGCCGGATAGCCCTCACAAATTGTATTTGTAAGGTGTTCGAAAAAATGATAAATCGGCGACTCATCCATTTTCTTGAACAGAGCAAAATGCTTGATCCTTATCAGTGCGGCTTCCGAGAAGGGCGCTCCACAACCGATCATCTCGTACGTGTTGAAGGAAATATCCGGGACGCATTTATACATAAACAGTTCTTCCTATCGATATTTCTCGACATGGAAAAGGCGTATGATACAGTGTGGCGTTACGGAATCCTGAGAGACTTGTTAGAAATGGGCATCCATGGTAATATGCTTAACCTAATAGAAAGCTATCTGTCCAGTCGTACCTTCCGGGTAAAAGTCGGCAATGTACTTTCACGACCTTTTATGCAAGAAACGGGTGTGCCCCAAGGAGGCGTGCTCAGCTGCACAATCTTCATCGTGAAGATGAACACGCTTCGCGCTTCATTACCATCGACAATCTTTTATTCTGTCTATGTGGACGACATACAAATAGCTTTCAAATCTTGTAACCTCGCAGTCTGCGAGAGACAGGTACAGCATGGCCTGAACAAAGTCTCAATGTGGGCAGACAAGAATGGATTTAAGATCAATCCTAACAAAAGCTCTTGCGTTCTTTTTACGAGAAAGAGAGGAATGATCCCAGATCCTTGCTTAGAACTATGTGGACAACAAATACCCGTAAACAAAGAGCACAAATTTCTAAGTGTTATACTAGACTACAGACTCACTTTCGTCCCCCACATTAAACATCTTAATGAAAAATGTCTCAAAACAATGAACCTAATGAAACTTCTATCGCATACTTCGTGGGGTAGTGACAGGAAGTGCTTAATCAATCTTTATAAGAGCCTGATCCATTCACGATTAGATTATGGTGCCGTGATCTATCATTCTGCCGTCCCGAGTGCGCTAAAGATGCTAGACCCTGTTCACCATCTAGGTATCCGCTTAGCCACGGGAGCTTTCAGAACGAGTCCTGTACAAAGTTTATATGCAAAATCGAATGAGTGGTCACTTCATATCCAGAGAACATACATCAGCCAAACATATTTTTTGAAAGTCCACTCTAATCCTCAACATCCGTGTTATAGTACCGTTAACGAGATGACATATGCTACACTCTTCCGCAATCGTCCCTCCGTAAGACAGCCTTTCTCGCTGCGCGCGAGGGAGCTTAGTCATGAAATGCATGTCCCACTCCTCGAGCTTCGCCTAATGCATCCAGCCAAGCGGCTACCTCCTTGGGAGTGGCAGCTGATACAATGCGATATATCTTTCATGGAAGTTACAAAACACGCTCCAGAGATTGAAATCCAAATGCATTTCCGGGAACTCCAGCACAAACACTCCTGCATGGAGTTCTACACAGACGCATGGAAATCACACGACGGGGTGTCCTACGCAGCCGTCGGTCCATCCTTCTCGGAAACCGATGTACTGCATCCAGAAACTAGTATCTTTACGGCTGAGGCCTACGCACTATTGTCGGCTGTGAAGCATATCAGGAAATCAAAACTCCAGAAAACAGCCATATATACGGACTCCCTTAGTGTTGTGAAGGCCTTGATGTCATTCTCCAACCACAAAAATCCGGTAATTAATGAACTCTATTCCGTTCTGTGTAAAGCGCATATAGGTAATCAGCATGTCATCATATGCTGGGTGCCAGGGCACAGGGGCATCGAAGGTAATGTTCTGGCGGACCAGATGGCCACGTCAGTTGCATCGAATTCTGCTCATCCCACCGCTGCAGTTCCTGTCACAGACCTGAAGCCCTTCTTACGGAGGAAACTACGGAACCACTGGCAACGTATGTGGGACGCAGAAGTAAATAACAAACTGCACGTGATAGAATCACAGTTAGGTTCTTGGCCCCCCGTAACAAAATCACGGCGAACAGATGTCCTATTCTGTCGCCTGATAATAGGACACACATTTCGCACGCATAACTTTCTACTCACTGAAAATGATCCTCCAACCTGCGGTAGATGCGGGGAGAGGCTTACCGTCCTCCACGTCCTCCTGGAGTGTCGGGCAGCCGAATCTGAAAGAAGAAAACATTTTTGTCTAGCATACCGGCAGCACATCCCGCTACATCCCGTAATGCTACTCGGCCCAGAACCTTTATTCGATACCAACGCAGTCCTAAGTTTTCTGAAAGATGTTGTCTTGCATGTTTTTAGCCCCACATGTTCGTAGCGGGTCCTCTCTTCAGAGGATGCCGCTGTGATAGCTCTTTCGTATAGCACGCGCCTCTAGGCCCTTGTGTTTCAAGGGCTCCGGTGAGGCAGCAGTGCTCCAGGTAATTTTACTATCTCATATATCTTCTATTCTGCATCATTCTTTTACGATGGATTTTAATGTTCATAGTATCCGTGATTAGTCATCGCCATAATTTTATAGCACGTAGATTTTACGCACTTTACAGCGACAATTTTTAGGCCAGTTTACAGCCAAGTCACATCTCCATAATACATTGTCAACATCACCACTTGTCATGGCGCTCTTTGGCCAAACCTGGCCCTTGCGCCATTAAACAGCACATATCATCATCACCGAGATTCGTTATCCGCTGGCTCATATTAATGCACATGGAAGAAATTAAACATTTAGTAGTATGGTAAGCAAAAATGAACCAACAAAATCGACACTTGTTCGCAGCTATACAGCACGCGCTCCAGGGCCCGACGATCCAGCGCATATGGAAGCCGACCGCCACTGATCGTCGCACGCCTACGAGCTGTCGAAGTTGCGCTGGCTTCTTAAAACCGATAACAAGGGTAGAATTAAACACCACTGAGATCACCGAGAGTGTTCAGACAGTCGCATAACGTAGCTGTTAGAAAGAAATGATGACAATTGCCACCACAAAGAATCTCCTCTTCCGCCCGCTCATGCCATGTCCTCATCTTCCACCATCAAAGCTACGCACGGAGGCGACGACTTCTTTCTTAGTTTATGCGTTCTCTCCTTTTTCTATCCCCTCACAGCTTCTCTCTCACCGCTCCTTGCAGCCATTGCTTTGTAACGTTCTCTCAACGCTTCGGCGTGCTTTTTGGGCGCCAAATTTCTGGCCTGTATATAAACGTTGCGTTTGCTCATTTGCCGCATACAGCCGTGAGCAGCGCGTCTACCGTATTTTGTCCGGCATGATCTCTCTTGAAAGTATGCGGTGCTTTGGGTTGAACAGAGAAAATACTGCTTATACAGAGCGCGTTATGCAGGACTTGACTAAGAGCGTAGTACATGAGGCGGAGGCTAATTATGCTCAAATTACTAGCCTCGCCTACACTCCGTTTTTATTTCGCATCCGTTGTTGTGCAAGCTACGCCAGATGTTCGCTAATCAAAAAGTACCACTCGACGTCGTTCGTGGTCAGGTTGTTTATAGACCCAGCACTGAGTCAAAAGGGTTGGCCACCTAAACTAGACGCTGCGTTTCGTCTCTTTTTAAGGGATACTTTCTCAGGACGTATTTTGACCGTCCTACCAGATTTGTGAGATTACACGGAACTCCGAGAAGAAGGTGCAGCTATCGGCCAGTCTGTGCTTACTGGCGCCGGCACCGTATGCTCAAGCGAGCATACGGTTCCATAGTTCCATAGTTCCATAGTTCCACATAGTTGATAGCAAAACAAAAACATCGAACTATTTGTTAGTGTGAATGCAGCCACTGCCGAAAATCTCTCTAGCCGCCACAGCTGTGCACCCGACATATCAAACGGAGTCTAACTACATTATGATGCCAACTTACAATGAAGCGAGAAAAAGCAGAGGAGAGACGATGAGCTCATGATTTCCAAAAAAGTTTCACCACCTGGATGTTGTGCACCTGAGGTGTGGCACGCGAATATTTTTGCATTGCATCCCATGGAAATGTGACCACTGTGTAGAGGAATCGAACCCGCTATCTCATTCTCAGCAGCACGAAGCGAAAGCCACTCAAGCACCATTGCGGCCAAAGACGAAAATTTGAAAACACTGCCACGCTGCACTGCTCCAACTAGAGTTCTTACATCGCTTTCAGCCAGCGAGGCTACCAGTGAGGCTGTCGAATGCGGACCTTACGTTACCAATGAAGATCGCTCTCAGCGCCGGGTCACCGGCTCTCACGGATTATCGCGTGCTGGAAACAAAAATGCAACATGCAATAACTTCTTATCAGGAAATTCTTTTGCTAGATGTATTTTGTCTGTGATCTCTTTTTGCCTTTTTCTTTACTGTGCACCAAATTAAAAAGCTTCTATAGATGCTTGGACGGCAACGGCTTACAAAAACACAAACGGGAGTCATGCAGTATTCAAACGCCTTCTTTCTTTTATTCTGTGCCAACACTGGCTCACCGCGTTTAACTTCAGCTTTTTGTGCATTCTGCCCCGCCTAAGAAACAGTGGGCATCTCCAGGTGACGCAGGACTTGAACGGGCATATTAAGTATTTTGCCGTGTAGTGTTTTGATGGAACAAGTCCGCGCCAATCCATCGCAGCAGGGATATTTATTTAGGAATATTGTAGCCCTCACTTGAGGGCCATTACAGGAGAGGAATTGTCAAATAAAAAGATAAATTTTAGCACCGACAATACAACATTAGACAGCATTGTCAAACACAAATTACAAACAAGTATACACGTGTAAGGTCTGTTAGAAATGCAAGAATAACAGTAAGCATGATAATTTCTTAATTATCCAGTTGCCTGTAATACAATTCTAGTGGAGTAAAAAATTCTTTAACATTTTTTGCTGTTGCAGTGCAGTGTGGAAGGCGATTCCATATATTGATACACGAAGGAAAGAACGAGTATTGAAAAGCATCAATGCGTGTTTTATAAGGCTGTATACTAGCACTGTGGTTTAAAGGTGCACTGTGTTTTAGAGGGGGGAACCAATGTATGTTTCTTTGTTTATTCTTATTTGATTTCTAGTTATATGGAAAAAGAATTTCATGCGCTGTGATTCTCATCGTGTTTCTAGAAGTCCCAAGTCGCAACATTTCAACATGTGTGTTACAGAATCGACTATCCGATAACGCGACCAAACAAAACGCACAGCGGTTCACTCAATTTTTTCGAGTTTATCTCGCAAGTACAGTTGGTGAGGGCTCCAGACTGAGGAGGCGTACTCCAAAACTTTGCGAAGAAATGTTTTTCACGCAATTATCTTTAAATGTGGTGGTGCATGCGGGAACATTTTTCTCGAAAAGAACGGTTTCCTGTAAGCCCTAGAACAGACCTCCTCCCACTGGAGGCGCCAGCACAAGTCATGATGAATGATCACCGCTAAGACCTAATACTATGTACATTCCACAAAGAGTTGTCACCAATTTTATAGTCAACGGAAGGCGCAGTTTTCTTTCTTGTCATATGAGCAAACGCCGATGTCGAAGGAATTTATTTCCATTCCCCATTTTACGCACCAGCCATGTAAACCTTCGAGGCATCGATTAATTTTCCTGTGGTCGGTTTTATCTGCCACTGTAGAATAAAGCAAACAATCGTCGGCAAAAAGTTTTATTTTAACAGATGATTCCAGAAGAGTGGAAATATCACTCATGTAAATCATGAAGAATAGCGGCCCCAATGCTGACCCTTGTGGAACCCCGAACAAGACTTGTAGTGGATGAGATATGATGTTTTCAATACGGTCGAATTGTACACGACCACTCAAACAGGCTGCAATCCAGTTCACAATGTGTGGAGCAATACCTGCGTTCTGAATTTGAAAAAGCAATTTACAATGCGGTACCTTATCAAAGGCCTTTGCCAATTATATGCAGATATAGAGTATGTCATCAACAATGCAATTCTCCGGCTCGGGTACTTACAGTGCAAGTTTTCCAAAGCGCTCTGTACTTTAAAACTACACCTTTACAAGACGCTAATATGCTCAAAACTTGAATATGCATCGGCAATATGGGATCCCAGTCGCGTTAGTCTTACTACTTCACTTGAACTAGTACAACATAACTCTGCTCGTATCATTCTTTCTAATTATAACTGTACCGCGAGTATAACCTTAATGAAGCTAACCAGCACTTATTCCCCTAGCTAGTGGCCATGTTTCACTATTTCATAAAATTTTCCGTCATACCACACTTCGCGACGACTTCATACCATGGCCTCAAGTACATTTCAAACTGCATCGACCATCTCAGTAACGCAGGGATTGATTCTTGCTACATGAAGTCTTTCTTTCAATCTTTCATCTCCCGTACATCTCAGGAATAGAACCACCTTCTCTCAAGTATCGTAGCCATCACCGATAACAAACGTTTTTTTGCAATACATTAGCTAACATTGTATAATCAGGAGAATCATTGTATTACCAAAACTCACTGCTCTTGTTTGTTTGTTTTGCTCTACTGCTTTGTAACCAATCCCCTCTTTAATGACATATGGCCCTTAGTGTACTTCAAATAAAAAATAGAATAATAAAGTAAGGAGTGACTGCCAGAGTTTCAGTGAACATAAAGCATCATTTCCTAAAAATTGTACTGAGCGGTTTTGAAGGCTTTAAAATTCTTTGAAGTTTCATGTAACAAGTTAATGCTATTAAGGAGCATGTGATACTTGTTGGTAAAGACCGTCAATCTGATTTTCAATTATCAAATGACAGAATTTGTGCATTACCAAGTAGGAGCTGGCTACATGACGAGAAAAGAAACAAGTTGGGACACAACTTGTTACTTCGCTGACTGTCATAAAATGCCCTGAAAATAAAGCAAGATTGTATGCCAAATTTTAACATTCCCGCTCGGTACGATACAAAACTGTAGAATGTTGCTTTCCTGATAGGGCTCACAGCCCTCTATCTGATAAACTTGCAAACATTTCATGGTGAGGCACGTAGTTCAAGAGGACCTGTTGTTATTATGGCGTCCGTTGAGCTTTTATGGCTTGGTGTGGGCAGCTTGCAAACCAATAATCTCTCTTTTGCCCTTCTTCCTGAAAAGAGAAATCATGACAAACATGCAAGAAAAGAATGGTGAAACAAAAGTTTGTCCAATAAATGAACAAATCGCAGTTCTAGTTGAAGTGTTCAGAAACATACCTTTCGAGGATTCTGCCTCTGTGGTGAACCATTCACTGGTGACTTGTACGTCCACAGACAATAGAGTCCAAAGTGGTGATCAAATATGAGCAGCATCGCGGGAGCTGGAGGCAAAAGAAGAAAGCCTCAGTTACTATGGTGGAAGCGTGGGTGAGTTTGTGATTCATGTATGACTAAGAACAGTGCACAAAACCCTCCATGGCGGAAAACGCATTGCATTGCAAACACAGTGTGCATTTCTTTCAATGGTGTCCTTGTGCGGGCTGTGCTTTGTGAAGCCATGATTAATTTTTTTGCCAGCTACTAGGTAATGAACACAGTAATTTTATTATGCATCAAATGATATTAATCCAACTGTGTCACCGGAAGTACACTTGCACTAATTTGCTGCGAATTTATCGCAGTGTATCATTCATGCATGCACAGCCAAAACTGTTTATTTTTTTATAGTGTGCTCCGCGTTAGGAATTTTAGCAAGGTGGCAAAATAACAAGACCCTTGTTTGAACTGCCTTTGAAGAGCAATAACATTATTATGATTGTCCACATCGAAAAAAAAATGACTACAGCAATCTGTTTTACCCACCTTCCACCCGAAGAAATTGAAAGTTGAAAATGCGAAGCAGTGTTTTTTTACTCACCGGTGCACACACCCAGAAGCTTTCAGGTTAATCCGCTTTCTTGGGTAGTTTCCAGACAGAGTGTGCTCGGTTCCAGCGACGAGTTTACACGCTAGCTAGCACATTTTTTGTCAAGCAACCCGTCATTACGCGGTTAGACGCGGCAGACCACTGACGGCGGAAGCCGTGTATGTACCCATTGCGCCAGTGAAACGCCGCAGCTGATAAAATTCACCGTCTTTAAACACGATCGTCTGGTAGCGGCTATCGAATGTCGGATGCATAAACTGGCTGAGATATTATTGTTGCCTAATTAAGACTAATCTGCGTGATGCTGCACAAAGGTAACGACAACCCCGTTCGCAAATATAACCGCCGTACAATTTGAATCGATAAACGGCACGGACTGCAATCGATACCAGTGGGCTGCTGCTTATCACACGTCAGTGAGGTCTCAAAACCTTTATTCAAGTAATAAAGCACAGGCTTTAATAACGTAAGTTCAATAAAAACAATTGACAGTTTATTTTGCAGGAAGACACGCAGACGCCGGCACCACCGTCTTGATCCAGTTATGGATTTTCAGTGTACTGGCTCGGCCCCATCGAATCCCTCTCCACTTGAGCATTCTCGGCGCCTCTTGTGAGCCAATTAGATAAAACAAGTCGCTCAGTGCAGGCAATGTTATTCGTTTTTCAAGCAATCAAGGAGACCTTCTATGAACGAGGGGAGCATTTGATTGGTTTGTTCGGACAACCTTGCGGGTCACCGCCCGATGCTTGCGTCGGCGGTTACGCAAATTTCACGTCAGGAGATTGGAATAAAAACATATTGGTATAGCTTTACGTTATACGGCCCCTGGTTCAGTCTCGCCTCACGCGATTGGCCTAGATTGGCCTAGGCTGTGATAACGGCGCGGCCTGGGGCGCGATCGGAGATGTTTTGTTCGATACGCGTTCTGTTCGGTTGCTGCAACGTCACAAAGTTGCAGTCTGCAAAATTTGTGACAGCGGAGCGGAGAGAGCAACCAATCAGCAAGCGGTGACCTCCCCGGAAGTTTACTTCCCTCGTTTGTCGCCTGCTTGCAGATAGTATACCACAAAACGAAATGTTTCTCGTCTTCTAAATGAATGAAATCTTTACCTAAAAAGATGTATTTTTTTCTTCTCAAGCCTAAACAAGTTTTCAAATAGTAGTAAGTGTTACTACTGCAATTTATAACTATTAGTTTCCTTGCGTCGTCCCTAGGTGGTGTCGCGCACAGCGAGAAGAAAATAGAAGAAAAGAAAAACGACGGGAAGAGTGGCACACTTTTCAAGAGGCAGCGACAACATTCCAGTGGCTCGCTGGCACCAATGATGGGGTCGATTTCTCTGTACAACCAACGAATTATTTGTTTTGAGAAACAAAAACGATGCCGGAATTAACTTTCTGCCATTTCTTAAAACGCGTTGCGCACCGCCACACGCTCTCCTCCTTCCTCTGGAAACGCCAGCGCAACAACCTATGTTCCCAACGGAAGCGCCATTTTCTCGAAATAAACTATGCATTGGATCCAAACGTACCATGCCGCAGCCGCCGGTAGGTTCCAATCCAATCCACCAGACGTGCCATGCGAAGCCGTATGATCGCTCCAAACTTCCCCGCTCCCGTCGGTTTCGGCGCCTAGCAGACGAAATGCTCGGTGGGAGGATGATTGACAGGAGCGTGTCGTCATTTTGACGTCACCAAAAATGTGGCCGCGCCTCGCGGCTGGCGACGTCTGCGCGGAGTAGACCAATGGCGTGCGCCGGTAACCAAACGAACGCGCCGAACAACCATCTCCGATCGCACCCCAGGACAATCGCGTGAAGCGAAACCAAATGTCTGCTTTTCGAACGCGTACAAGGTAACGGCCGATGCACAATACCAGTCAGCAGTCACCTCATGGTTGGCCGATGAACTCCAGGCACTAGCTCAGTCTAAATTTGAGGCGAAGCGGACGAAGTGCACTCAACAGCTTAACTGCCATGGTTGCTCAGTGGCTATGATGCTGGGCTGCTGAGCTCGAGATCGCGGCCACGGTGGCGGAATTTCGAGGGAGCCGAAAACACCCGTGCACTCATTAGGCGCACGTTGAAGAACCCCTGGAGTTAGAAATTTCAGGAGTCTGCCATGCTATGGCACGCCTCATAGACAGATCGTGGTTCTGGCACGTAAAACCCCACAATTTATTATTATTAACAGCTTGGGCAAACACACAAAGAATAACAAAAATGAAGACCAAACCATCGTGATCATGCGAAAAACGGCATTCTGCGCGACATAGAAGCTCGCTGTGCGTGGCTTCCAGAGGGCGGCCATTTTTCGAAGCAGAAGAAGTTGGCTTTTGGGGTCGCCAAGAAGAAACTAATATGTTGTGATGAAGAAATAGTCTACCTTTCCGTCGTTAGAGATACTAAAGTTAGCTGAAACAGATGTGTTACCTTATGTGGTAGTAACTGAATTAGTTTGTTTGGAACATTCTATTCAACATTCTTCGGCAGCTGCTCCGTGCGGGCGCCGTATCTTAAAAGCGACCTGCGACGTGGCCGAAGTGCGCGCCCGCGCGGGCCTCATCTTCAAAGCTATCTGCGATGTTTGCAGAGTGGGCATAGTGCCGGTAGCTTCGTATGTGCTCTGTTTTCAACGTTTCGTTCGCGTTGAAGCGAGAGATGCACGAAGGTCAATTCGACTGCTTCTGCTGCCGTGATTCCTCACTCCAGCATTTTGGCAGTGAGTTTCCGGGCTCATCGAGCGAGATGTCTTCATGTTTACCTGTGCGCGCGTGGCACCGTGCTTGTCAATTTAGTTAAAACACGTTGGCTGGCTAGTTGGTTTGAATCCATGACAGAATGCGTAAGCACGACTAAACGAGGAGACAGAAAGGGACAGCGCTGTCTCTGTGTGCCTGTTGTGTTCTACGCCCTCGTTCAGTCGCGCTTAGACATTTTATCACCTTTAATTTAGCTAGCGAACGCCTACAAGTTTATACGGCCGATAAGACTGCTATCCTAACTTTGTATACCTATCTACTACTTTGCTATTGCAGTTGGTGCTGCGCCTTTCGAGGGAAACGGCGACTTTTTTTTTCTATAGCGAAGGTGCTAGCGTGGGGGGGGGGGGGGGGGGTCGGTGATCGGCGTTCTTTGAGTCCGGGTGCGTTAGCAAAAGTGTGGGCCGACCCCGGAAGCAGTGCAGGGCGGGCGAAGTGGCTTGTACCCCTGTATTTCAGAGGCTTCATGCACTCAGTAAAGCAAAACGAAAAGTGCTTACATTCTTTCGAATCGGTCACGCATACAAAATAGGGAATATCTCTGAGTTTCATAAAATTATTGAATTAAATTGGCATGTTTTACATGCCAAGACCAGTTTCTGATTATGAGGCACGCCGTAGTGGGGGACTATGGAAATTTCGACCACATGGGGTTCTTTGACGTGCACCTAAATCGAAGTACACGGGGGTTTTGGCATTTCGCCCCCATATATATATATATATATATATATATATATATATATTTACACACAACCGCCGTGGCCGGGATTCGATCCCGCGAATTCTTGCTTAGCAGCCCAACACCATAGCCACTAGGGAACCACGGTGGGTGGTTTCAATAAAGAACAAGCACAAGAAAAGCATGCGAACATCATAATTGATGATAAGGCGCTCCTGATAACAATGCGAAGCACGTAGCGTGCCTTGCATTAGTTTCCCGGTAAAGACTACTGTTGCGCAAGCTGCCGCAGCGACGGCGACGACGGCAGTTTACGATGTAGGGAGCGACGGCTCTAGACTTTCGTATATAAAAAACCAGCCTAGCAATTGATTTAATTCACCCGCCGTGGTTGCTCAGTGGCTATGGTGTTGGGCTGCTGAGCACGAGGTCGCGGGATCGAATCCCGGCCATGGCGGCCGCATTTCGATGGGGGCGAAATGCGAAAACACCCGTGTACTTAGATTTAGGTGCACGTTAAAGAACCCCAGGTGGTCGAAATTTCCGGAGTCCTCCACTACGGCGTGCCTCATAATCAGAAAGTGGTTTTGGCACGTTAAACCCCATAATATAAAATTGATTTAATTGTTCTCGTAGCACGGATATGTGTATACGCTTAGCACAGTTACGCCTTCCGAGAAGCAGTGTAATTACCAGGAGTTGCAAAGGGAAAAAGAAACGATAATAACACCATCGGCGACGTGCTGCGAAAATTGCCATTACTCATATTACTATAAATTACCATTTCCAACATTACACAAAAGCAATAAAGCATTGCATACCCCCCTCAGCAGTTTTAGTGGTGGCTTGCAGCTGCCTCGCAAGACATCCGCTATCGCAAGGCTAGTATGGTGAGTAATTTGTTTGTCTTTTTTTGTTTTTGTTTTTTGCGGGGGAGGGGGGGAGCTAGGACGCAGTTCAAACAGTTTTGTCTCTAGTGCTACCGCGTCCATTTTTCTCATTCACGATTGTGAACTGAAACAACGGATCACATCTTCCTCTGATTTCCGACCTTAATTTTTTTTACACTCTCAGAAAAATGTACTAAAAGGGGTAGAGAGGTTAGTCCTTTTGGAGACTAACTGATTTGCCACAACCATTAGTCCGTTTGGGGACTAACTGACATGGGATGAACTGTAAGTCCCCTTGCATTTACTCTTCATAGGACTAACAGTATATCCTTCCAGTTACTGCCAAATTGACCAACAGTTAATCCTTTCAGTTACTCCCAAGGGGCCTAAAGGATGCACCCGAAGGGCCCAACCGTTCATCCTTTCAGTTACTCCCAAAGGGCCTAACGGATGCACCTATAGAGACTACCAGTTTATCCTTTATGTTACTCCCAAAGGGCCCAAAAGGACTAACATTTAATCTTTTCAGATACCCACGAAGGGGATAACGGATGCTTCCAAAGCTCACGAAGGGACTAACGGAATCTCCTTCCAATGCTGCCACAAAGGCTAACTTTTGAACCCCACAAGTTCTGCACTTGCCACAAATGTTCATCCGATAGTGTTTCATCCAGGAGATTAACCGCTGCTCCACTTGTCCCTTTAGACTAACTTTTGACAAGCTTTTAACAGACTTGGGACAACTCAGTCATGGCAGTGCATCTGTAAGTGCCTTTATGGGGTTGTACAAAAGCACAAGCGTTTCACTGGAACAATTTATTGCACCAAAAGGCTGTGCGATACACGTACGAGTGGTGTCGCTGGGACACCACTATCCACTTGAATCAAGCGGCACAATAAATCGAGTGTCTTCTGGCCTTCCTTGCTAAAAACAATGTTGAAGGCCCAGTACAGCGCCAGTAGAGTGGCTACTGCAGCCAATAAACGGCCTTCTTCAATCTTCAGCCCTTCAAGCCACACAGCAAATGATGTTGCTTCCAACAGATCACCCTCAAATGTAACTGTGGGAACATAGTGCACCACTGTGGGGCCCTGCAAGAAATTAAATGCAAATTATAATTTACAGAAGGGACATTACGGTACGGTTTTAAAGAGACCCACATTGTTTTCAATCAAACAGTATTCTATTGCTAATTCTTTGCAACATACTCTGTAAGGAAATATACCTGAAACATAAAATAAGCACTTACCTACTTCTCCCAAGAGCACATAACCATGGGAACGACCCACATTTCTGAAATCCTCAAGCGCCTAGGGTCAGAGCGTGTGCAATGTGCATCTTTATAGCATTCAGGAAGCAACCCACACACAGTGGAACTGTGCTCGAGGGAGCCCTCACACTATTACTTTGTTACTAGTTTTTTTTTACCTAAATCCTTTATTACCTATATGTAAATGAACTTATTTAATCCAAACAATACAAGTAATATTTATGTACGTATTTAAAATTTCTTTAGCACTTAAATATCAGCGCGTAGTTTCGTCAGAGCATCACCGCTTCCGTCTGGGTGCTTCACGAAAGTGCCTAGACACATGGAAAGAAAACTAGTCTGACAATACCAAGAATGCTGTCTGCAATAAAAGAATATTTGCATTGACAATGCAAGAACTCAGGAAACGAATATGTAAGAATTCTATCTATAATTTCATATTACCAAGCTACACCATCATCAGCCAATTTTAAGTCTACAGCAGGGTGCCACAAAGTTACACACTAGCACAAAAAGTTTAGTTGTGACGGTGACTGCAGTGTTTCCAAAATGATAAGCCATGAATATATGAAACTAGCCGAAAGAGATGAGAACAGAGACAAAGATGGAAATAGGATAGATGCTGGACTTTCATTTTTTTTATTCAAAAGATACCACAAGCTAACATTTTATGCATGCCCCAGACCAGTGCAACTACATCAACATCAGTGTAGTGATTGCCGAGAAAAATTATTTTGCCGTTCCCAGGAATTTAGATATCAGCCCTTATGCTGAAGCTTTCTATTAGCACTCAGGCCTGCTCCTGATAATTGCAATTTTCATCGATGAGCATAACAGGACGGCGCTCTGATACATCATCAAGAACCGTAAATGGCCAATTACCCTCTCATGTTGTAAATGTGCAATTATGTGCGAATGGTGAGAAAACAGAAGAAAACAGAAGCATATCTTACTTTTTTTAAAAAATAATGGCTCCACGCAGGAATATGGTGCTAGTGAACTGTGTCGTTATCGGTGATCAAAAGCAATTACCGAACTTTAAGACATATTTACAGTGATCTGGTGCTTTCATATGTTAGTTACCTCAGAGAAAAGTAACAATTGTGAGCCCAGCATTTGTTCTGTCACCTTTTGCCTTGGTCCTCGTCAGTTTGCAGGTTTCATATCAACAACTTGCCGATTTCTACCTTTTAAGCCACTCTCTCATGGCCAAAATTAGCTGCCTAGATTTTCATAATAGTTCACTGATGTATCCCCCCCCCCATTGCAGACAAACGAACACTAAACTAGGGCAGACCAGAATGCGTTCTTTTGCTTCAACATTTGTGACTCCATGTGATCTCAGCATGATTTAGGCTGGTACACTTGCCTAGGGACCCGCACAATTTTTGCAGCAGCATACACAGTGATTTTGACAGTTGTTGCCTACAGGTCAGGTGGTTTTTACTTTATGCTTTCCTGTTTGTTTCATTTGCCAACAATAGTATGTAAAACGCTTTGTAAGCATTTCTAACTAAAATACATAAACTCAACATTGCAGCCAGATGCAAAGCAGTCTGCGATTTCGAAAAACTTCTGAAAAGGGTATTACTTACAGAAGAGCAAATGAAGGTTTCCATTCGCTCCTTCACCATGCTGGGCAGTAGGCAAATTGCTGCTGTAAGTGTTATCTCTGAAAAAGTTATGCAGGAGCATTAAAAAGACTGCTTCACCACACATCAAGTTTGCTCACTTTCGTTTGTATGCGTCATTTTGAAAGGCCTTCATTGGGAATCATGTATAATGGGCCTATGTGGGGCAGCAAAAGTAGCTCTATACTTGCACAGGAATTGTTTACTGGATCATCATAAATTCACAGACGTGACGCCTAGCCATCATATGCTGCACTAAATGCTACATGAAACTATGTGGGAAACTCGGAAGTAATATACTGCACCTAAGGAATTTTCTAATGTGCAGACGACTCAGTGTCCATCATGGAGCCCTTGAACTGAGTCACTATAACAGAAAGTGTGTCCTACATACTATTGAATGTGCTAGTGCTAACATAGTCAAGGGATCCTGCAACATGTCAGCCCCGTACAAAAGCAAAGCGAGTAAAATAGTTTTCACAAGAGAGTGAAGACCATGGACTAAATTCCTCACAACTGCCAGCAAACAGTGGTCTTCTAGTTGAGGGCAGGGTCTAAGCTGCAGTGAAGCATACTGAGTACATATCACTTAAAAATTACCATAGAAAATACTATCTCGCATGTCCAACTACATGCAAATGGCATGTCAGGAGAGCCCTACTGCCAAACCAAACTCCCCACAATGGGTGGCGGAGGAAATGCCCCCCACTGCTCTGGTTGACTGCCCAATAATTATTGCTGCTACTTATAATAAAGAACATATTGCAGTGTACCATTTCCAATCACAAGATGTTCACTCCCATATAGTTTATGGAGAGACTTTCACATGATAAAATATTAGTTGTGGCTCGCTGATATCGTGTAAGTACCATATTGTGAGGCCTCCGAGATGCCGCTCAGGTTTCCTCGAATCTTTGGAGGAAGCTCTGAAGGTGGCGCTTCTTCTTAGATGCCATAAGGATTTTTGTGCAGCTTGTCCCAGAATTTCTTCTAATTTCGCCATAACTGCAACTGTTGTCATCCGCTGAAACTCCAGCCGAGCCTTAAGAAAATTAATAACAGGGCAGATCACATCACAGGTTTTGGCCAGACCGAAGTTGTTAAGCAACAGCATTGGCTTACAGCAGCTCCGAGTTATGCTTTGTCATATTGATGGACGCATTAAATTAGCTGCACATATGTTAATGGGACAGTTGGTTGGCACACATGAAAAATAAAGGACAAAAGAATGCAAAACCATGCTCATGGCATCCAGCTTTCATTCTTGCATTCCTTCTATCTCCTGCACTGCAAAAGTGTAACCAAGGTCCCCCAAAAGTATACGTTTTCGCTGGTACTTGTTAAAACAAGCAAAGCGCACATTAAAAAGCTTTTCACAGCATTTGAGGCATTGCAATATGCAATGTCTAGTACATTATAATGGACACTTTTTCTTGGAATACATGGCACTTATTTTGATTTGGTTTGTTGCATTTAAAGTAACAGATTATATGTACCGACTGTAGAAAGCACCGTTTTTAGAAGGCCCCTTCACCAGGTCTGGTCATCTTGAGCTGACAAGTGCAATGCATACAATGCAAGCTATAACCGTGTCTGCTAAGTATTACATCTCTACGCACCGAAAAAACAAGTTAAATGTCAAACGAGATGCCATTTGCCCTTCTCCTTGTGGGGGCTGCACTCCCAGCCGGAGGGTCGACATACGTATATCGCATAAGTACACTACATGCATGCCAGGGCTGTGATGTCATTGAAAGTGGCATGTGAACTTGACAATTATTCAAGACAAAAAGGTTTTTGACCTTTTGCTGCAATAGACAAATTAAAGTTTAGAGAAATAACAAAACCTACAAACAGAATGTCCACATGTCTTTGTTTTACTTCGTACCGTATAGCAAGAGAGATGTACTTTCATTTCGTCAGCTTGTACCCAGGTCATACACTCGCACGCGCAGAGTGACACTGTCATTGTCTACCATGTGCCAGCGCACGATCATGCTCTGCGATCCACTCGCATCTGCCTCAGCATTTGTGTTGCACTGATTTATACCACTTGTTAAGTGTCCTCGTGCACAGCATGCAAATTGTTTGCTGCGCAAAGGAAGACAAATGCAACCGCTCACACGCAGGACCATCAGCGGAAGAGCGCCGCGCCGTAATGAAGAGAGCAAAAAAAAAAAAGGCAGGGCCCGTGACGTATGCATCATGCGATCTTCAGCTGGAGTAGGGGAGAACACAGGGATGGAATTTGGCTTGGGGAGGCTAGACAGAGCAAGAGAGAGCGTCTATGTTGGCTGTGATGCTCATCTCCTGAAATGATCGGCTTGCAGCACTCAAATACTTTTATCTATTGAGAAACCAATTTGAACATTCTGGTGGTAGAACGGAGCTCCCTAAGGACACGTAAGAACTTCCATCGTATAATTAAAATTCGCGACATAGCCTGGTGAAGGGCCCTTCAAGGAGGTTTAAATTTTGAAGAAAATCTCATGAAATCAGAACATAATAAAAACTGAAGACACAATCAAGTGTGCAATAAAAAACTGAAAGAAAAGACAGTAATTCTGTAAATCGAACCTATTGAAACATCTAAAGCAGAGAACATTGATATGTTACACGCAAATGTATTGAAGCTGAAATTACCAAGGCAATGTCCCCAAAAAACTACAGAAAGCTAGTTTACAGAAACCTTAATGGACCAAGCCTCCTGCTGTTAAGTCCTTGTCTGAAGACTTAGGTAATACAACACTTGGCACAGTGTTTTTTTTTTCATTTTCTCTTTTTTTCATTGTAATTTCAAGCCCTATTTTACTTGTTTTACCCAAAAATAGATAGTGGGTGTTCTTTGCCTAATTGCTTGTAGAAGACTTTTTAGTTATATGTCTCTTGAACAACTCCTTTTACGTCTTTTCCATTTGTGTAAATACTTGTTGCCGAGACCTTTAGGTTCATTTTCAAAAGGCATCAAAATTCCTATTTCTTATCTACGCTTTTTATTTCTCAATTTGGAGCTCAATGATTGGCTACCACTGCGGCTTGGGTGCACGGCTTACGTGCATGTAAGCCGAACACATATCTGCATATCTGTCTACTTCAGATGCTCTACTAGAGGCATTTTACAAAACAATAATATCTGTATTTGGTACAAAGTTGCAGATTAGTAAACCTTTGTGCTCCCGCATTTTTTTTTTCATTTACCAATTTTCAGAAGATTTATTAACGAATTGGATGCCTTAATTCAAAAGTGCTCCCTAAAGATGGTACAATTCCGGTTTCTCTCTCATGTGCAATAATTTCCATCCAAGTCGTTTCAGTGGTAGTCTAATGAGAACATTTCTGTGTTTGACATGTGTTTGAATGTGGAGATCAGAGTTGACCCCAAGGTAAAGCTTTCTTGAACCATTTGTGGCATTGGCCTCGAGGCTTTCTTATGCTTCAGTAGAGCGCATTTAGAATGCATCAATGTGTGCAAAACACATGCGCTCACCCATGTGCACACAGGTCATTAGTTTTCAGGGTAAAACCTGATAATTTCCGAGTTTCGCATCACAAATAATATTGAGAAAAATTGGCTTGAGCCCAATTGGTCCCTTTGAATGACAATTGCAAGCAAATGACTGCCATAAGTGAAAACAAGAAAATACACAAGGTCTTTTTCTGGCATATTGCAACAAAAAGTTTGCCTATGCATTTTCCTGGGTTCAGTGATAGCCAAATACTTTTCCTTCAAGAACTTACGATTGGGCTCGTGGAAAGAGCGGGATACACCTTCACAATGTCTCTCACTGATGGGTTTTCGCCAACCCATTTTCTTCTGCTAGCAAATGTTCGTGCCATGCAACCAGAAATGTAAACGACATCAGGCCGGGCCTTTGACACTTCCTTAGCCATGGGTACAAGATGAGCATCAATTGCTTCGTTGTCCTCTCCATCTTCCATGGCAGCAGCCTGAAAAGAAATCAAGTTAATCATTTAACACTACAGTAGGCTGGCAACCTGCAGATTTACGCTAAAATTATTATACATACTGAAAATGGCCTTGTGATCCTTTTGGAGGCAAGGCTGTCATTGTTCACCACTGTTGATCTTTTAGGTGGTGGCCATGATCTGTGTTTTTTGCAGTCTGAACTTTCTTCGCTCATGTTTAGCTTTAAACCTTAAAGCTTCTCGCTACGAGTCCTAGGTAAAAAGCATCACAAACTATTACTAGGTGAAGCAAACCCATAAACAATGGCGAACAAAAGTAAAATTTGTCACATGCCCGACAGCAATAAACAGCAACTACAATGTTGCACAGGTCACATAAATCTATACAACGCTAGTAGCGCTGGTCTATATTCACTAGTACAGCTCTCTTAGAGCCAAATACCCAGTTCTGCAAAACTATATCATGAATAGCCTGTGGCAGATTCTATTCTAAGACGAAAGGCTTAAGTGGCTCGTTGCAATGGCTCATACCCTGAAAAAAACAGCGGTGTCAAGTCCAGTGATGCAAAAAATACCATCACGAATGGCTCATACCCCCACAAGCAAGCAAATATGCAATGTCTGATTATGAATGAAGAAATGAAAGTAAGAAGGAACAAAGGGACAAAGAAAAAAGAAAGAAAGCCTTAAGTGGCTCGTTGCAATGGCTCATACCCGAAAAAAGCGTTGTCTAAGTCCAGTGAATAAATCAAGAAAGTAAAGAAAGAATGAAAGAACCGTTAGGTAGTACATTAGGTGCTGGCACGTGTCATCGAGGACGTCGACCTACAGCGCCATACGTTTACATCACACTTCAGCTTGTTATGTCATTCAAGAAATCTGACGCCTCTGATTGTACAAATTAATGCATTACTGTGTGTTCAGCAAGCTTTCGCCATGTGTTACAGGAGTGTAACAAGCTGAACTTTTTATTACAATGCAATACTATCACTGATCTCCAAGTTTTCTTTATACATCCATTCAGATAGCTTCATATGCAGCCTCCATTATTTTTTAAATTCTGTCTGATGGTGGGTTTTTAAACTATGCGCCCTCGCACATAAGCCTGATGATAGCAACCTTAACAGTTCTTCTTACAAGCAAACTTTAGCTTTTACAAAACTGATGCATTCGCTACGTCATGCATCAATACACTTCTCTGAGCGTCGTTCGCTTCATTGGCTGCTTTGGTTGGCATTTTATCCAGGGTAACCGCCACTGCCTTTTTGGAGCACCTTCAGCTAGTTGTGATCAGTGCTTATTGTGAGAGGAAGATGCCGCTCTGCCAGCGAACGCAATAACTATCTTACTCAAGAAGGACACAGCTGAGTGGCAGGAGTTTTCGGCACACTGCCCAATGCTTCTGCTCACTAAGAGCTCACCGATCCCAATGTTGTGTTCTTATGTATATAAATAAACTGGCTATAGCTAGGCGGCAATCTTAATGCATCTATTTTTTCAGCATTAACAGTCGAAAGTACCACGCATTGCAGTTCACTAAGGATAAAAGCTGAACAAAAGCTGGGTGTCAACCGGTAGCTAATGCTGCAAATGAGGTTAATGAGGGTAAATCGGGTCATCATCACTTTGAATTACATCACTTTCTCTTGGTGTACAAAGCCAGTGTGTACACAGGCAACTATAAGCCAAGGTTTTCGAAAGATGCCACAGGCTACAACTAAAGCCATGTGTGTCCGCTTTACAGACCAAGACAATGCTTTCAATTTTCTTGTATAACTAGCAAAGGTTGGTAGTTATTCAACGTCACAGTTCTCATTCTGCAATTGGAAAACAGACTTCAAAGGTAATTTCAAATGAGAAGTTGTAGAATGTGCTAGGAAGCTTCAATATCACCACTTTCTGATGGGCCAATATTGTTTCTTGCATTATGAAGAAAGCGCTTTGAAATCATCGGGGGGGGGGGGGGAGGAAGAAGGCTCCGTGACTGCAGTGCTCTCACATGTGCCACGCAGGAATGCAGTGCTTTGAATCTACACTCCAATGCACTGAGGGTTCGAGAGACTTCTCTTGCTTCTCTCATTTGCAACCAAAAGGTAGCAAACCACATATTAAAGAGGTATAGGCATGCATCATACAATTACATGTAAATTTGTCTCAGACTTTCACATCATAAATGCTGCAAATATTACATGGAGGGTACTGATTTGAACCAGTGGAACAGCAGAGTTCTGGCAACCAGCAACTGCAGCCTGCTCTTTGTGCTCTCGACAAACTTTGCTTTCACTTAAAGCAGTATAGGTATTTAGGGTGCACATATATATATATATATATATATATATATATATATATATATATATATATATATATATATATATATATATATATATATATATATATATATATACGCACACACGCACGCTAAGACATAGAGTGTCCTATTTTTTCACATCTGTAAACATGCCACACCTCCTGGACAAAAACGAGCTCTAAACAACATGTAGCTGAAAAAGAAAAAACAATGCATTAGTACTAAAATATGTTCAGTATGCCCATAATATCACTGAAAATGATGCTATTTGTGTCTTTGCCATTGCAAAGCCGCTTAATAGCCAGGCCACTTGGTCTTGTTAGAATGAGCACCTTTTCGGCTTGCTATCCTGCCAGAACGAGCTTTGCATGAAATGTACATATTTGCACTCTTAGTTTTTTTTTTGCGTTTTCCTTGCACACTTTTTGCAAGTGAAAAACTTTGGAAGTGATACTGTCTCTCTGCTACTCAATCCTTTTTTGCCTATATGCTAGAGATACATACAGTGCAGAACCACTGTGACAGTGTTTTAGGACATTGAAGCATTTTGAAACGTAGAAATCATTGTTCACGCTTGCAATGTTGCAAATTTAGAATTTCATAACTTTGCCTGAACTATAGCTACAAACATTACAATATAAACTTTCACTCCTTGGACATTTAACATCATACTGGGTTAATTTTAGCTCTCTTGCCAAAGTACATTTTTTGAAGCTTAAGACCCAATTTAAACATGAAAAATTTATTTCTTTACATAGGAAAAACAAAAAACAAAAAAAGAAACTGCATATGGGCGATCGGCACACAAGATTGAATATTTGTTAAAAATTTCATCTTTCTATAGTCAATGACAAATATTTTTTGTCAAACCCATATCCCTCCTTTAACTCATAACCACAAGCTATAGATGTACAATAAGAAGTGGTTATTCTGTAAAAATCGCACATCACTAACAACTGCACTGCAAAATGGAAAGAGTGAGACATTTATAAGTGCATAATTTTAGTTGATTTCATAGTGTTGCCTGCCAAGCGTGAAATGGCGCAGTGCATGCTGCCGCTAAGATACAGTGATACAGCCTTGATGCAGTACGCTTCGAAATTAATGCAGCAATTCGTTTTACTTGCGCAGCCAAAACGAACAAGCACGGGAGTTGATTATAGCAGTACACAGATGGAACATAAAATTGTGACTACTGTCACCCTACAAGCATCAACATTAGGTTTCTTTAAAAACACTATTCATTAATGCATAGCACCTTCAAGAGCACTGCAAACACAGCTTGCCAACAGCTAGTTAGATGCACCTTCGTATTCTCTAGGCTTTACAACACAGAAAATAGTTGTGTGATAGTTGGTTACAAATGTGGCGTCTTTAATCCCGCGCTATAACTGTGCAGTAAATGTATTCCTCTAAAACTTTGCATTGAGCACCATCTTGTCTAATTAAGAAATTGGAGGAATACAAGAATAAGTGCAACATGCTCCACTGAGAAATTAACATCATGTTGCATCCTCATATAATGCATCAGAATATGTTTAAAATCTTGGCTAAATTTAACTGGGGCACCCTACAGCCAGTGTTTAAATAGCTTGAACCAAAGTCTCAAAATAGAGTGGTACACTTGAGACGAATGACACAAATGGCTCAAAGTTGTCGTATTTTCATCAGGTTTGATGAGTTAAGTAATACGTAACATATATATGTGTAAAATACTTTGTTTTAGAGCATAAGCCGTATTTTAAAAGCTTTAGAGCATGCTCAGAACCACCAAATGAAGTTCTTTGAATGGCAGTATCTCTTATGTGGTTATCTTTTCTGGGCTCTACAATATACAAAACCAAAATCGCAGCTCTCTAGCGTGTTTTGAAAGGAGAGAGCCTGCATGCTTATTGCCAAAGAAAAAAAAATCAATCAACCACAGCATCCAGAGTACGTAAGCACCTTTGATATGGAGATTGAAATCTGCCAGTCCTAAGAGATATGAGTGATAATTTTTCAATATTTCCAGGGTTTTTTCACAGCTTGAAAAAAGGAAGAACGACATAAAAAAAGTTTTACAGAAACAACTTCATTTGAGGTTTCTGAGCATGCTCTGCAACTCTTGAAGTACAACTTAAGTCCTAAAACAATTATTTTAAGTTCTGCATACTTGAGCACAAATATAGTGGTGGTGTTCTGACGGATATACCACATGTTCTAAAGCACGTTCAATTTCCTTCGCAATGCTTTTCTCCTGGATCTTGGCTTGTTAGGATAACTTTCTGCTATTCTGGAAAAATTACACAAAATTTTTCACTCTGACAAATGCAGAACCGGTGGCAACTGCTGCAAAGCGCCCTTCTTTTCCGAACTGAAGGTGACCGCTTATTTACCAAGTTCAGCATTCATGTTTTCTACAGCATGCAGACACTGCAGTTTACTCCCTTCACACACCTGCAGTGCAAGATGAGCATAATACAGCACTGCCACCATTTATCTTACTGCGGCCAAAGAGCACATTGCTGCCTTTATTTTCATGCAACTACTCCGCATCCCATCAGCTGCCTCATTGCCAGAGCAGTAGCAGACAATCCCCATTCTCAGATGGGGGGGGGGGGGGATAGTGGTTTAAAGAAAAGCCTATATTTATTACATCTGTGTACTTATATTTAGGGGTAACAAAATCACTATGCATATGTATGTTATTAAAGCTAAGCTTAATGCAGCAACATGTTTCAAGAATTCCCGATGACGCAACATGGGTAGCTAATCAGATAGCTTGCCCAACTGACATCGAGTGCACTCAAGCCCCTCCATCCATGCACCAGCACCGCTTTGGTTAAGTAGCGCCAACCTTTGATGTGTGCCGCTGTTCTCTGATTTATCGCTCATACTAGTTCCGCTTCCGCAATTTCTGTTTCCGATCATTCTGCTTCCGGGATTTCTGGTTCCTGAATTTTCGCTTGTAGCACGCTCGCACCTCAATACAGCAGTGACGCCGCTTCTGCCTAAAACAGGAAGCTGGAACTACACAAGTTCCGCTCGCTGCCGGAAGCTGAGGGGGTGAGCGAGGGAGAAGCGCGGAGGAGGAGGGTAGGCTGGCGGTACTTAACCTGGTCGGCGAAAACGTATACGGAGGGGCTTTAGCGCGCACTTGCTATGTAGCAGGTGAAAGGGCGGCTGAAAACTCGGGGGAGCAGCAACACTGCAGTCAGCAGCGCTCCACATATTCATAGCCCTATAATACACTACACGCTTTACGTGGAGCTCTCAAAAAAAGTATATGGGGGAGAGGACCCTCTCAAGCTATCCTTAAATAGCTTTTCCGGTCACCTCCCATCACATTTATTGTGATAAACCAATAAAGAATCAATCAATCAAATATGCCAATGAACAGAGGAGCCTACCCTAATGACTCAGTTTATGCACATTTTTCAAAATAGTTTAAGGTTTCCTTTAAGATGACCACCCCTCACTGTCTCATACACTTACATGCAATACTGATTTTTAAGATATGGTTCATGTTACCTGAAAAATCCAGTATGTAATATACATATGCACGTCGCAGAATGGCAAACATCATTATCAGCAGCAGCAGCAGAATACTTAGCCCACTGCAGAGAAAGGCCTCTCCCATACTTCAACCACCCCGGTCATGTACTAATTATGGAAATGTTGTTCCTGCAAACTTCTTAATCTCATCCGCCCACCTAACTTTCTGTCACCCCTCCTACGCTTCCCTTCCCTTGGAATCCAGTCTGTAAACCTTAATGACTATTGGTTATCTTCCTTCCTCATAACATGTTGTCCAGCCCATGCCCATTTCATTTTCTTGATTTCAACTAAGATGTCATTAACTCACGTTTGTTCCCTCACCCAACCTGCTCTTTTCTGAACCCTTAATGTTAAACCCATCATTCTTCTTTCCATAGCTCGTTGCATCGTCCTCAATTTAAGTAGAACCCTTTTCGTGAGCCTCCAGGTTTCTGCCCCGTACGTGAGTGCTGGTAAGACAAAGCTGTTATGCACTTTTCTCTTGAGGAATAATGGCAACCAGCTGTTCATGACCTGAGAATGCCTGCCGAACGCACCCCAGCCCATTCTTATTCGGATTATTTGAGTCTCATGATCCAGATCCACGGTCACTACTTGCGCTAAGTAGATATATTCCCTTACCACTTCCAGTGCCTCGCTACCTATCGTAAACTGCTGTTCTCTTCCGAGACTGTTAAACATTACTTTGGTTTTCTGCAGATTAATTTTTAGACCCACCCTTCTGATTTGCTTGTCCAGGTCAGTGAGCATGCATTGCAATTGGTCCGCTGAGTTAATAAGCAAGGCAATATCATCAGCGAATCGCAAGTTACTGAGGTATTTTCCATTACCTCTTGTTCAGAATTCTTCCCAATCCACGTCTCTGAATACCTGCTGTAAACACAAGGCGAATGGCATTGGAGAGATCGTATCTCTCTAACTGACGCCCTTAATTATTGGGATTTTGTTGCTTTCATAATTGAGGACTACGGTGACAGCGGATGCGCTCCAGATGTCTTTCAATGTTTTTACATGCGGCTCGTCTACACCCCGATTCCGTAATGCCTCCATGACTGCTGAGGTTTCGGCTGAATCAAACATTTTCTCGTAGTTAATGAAAGCTATATATAAGGGTTGGTTATATTCCGCACATTTCTCTGTCACCTGATTGATAGCGTGAATATGGTCTATTGTTCAGTAGCCTTTAGAGAATCCTGCCTGGTCCTTTGGTTGACCGAAGTCTAAGGGGTTCCTGATTCTATTTGCGATTAGCTTAGTAAATACTTTGTAGGCAATGGACAGTAAGCTGATCGGTCTATAATTTTTCAAGTCTTTAGCGTCCCCTTTCTTATGGAATAGGATTATGTTAGCGTTCTTCCTGGATTCCGGTACGCTCGAGGTCATGAGGCATGCGTATACAGGGTGGTCAGTTTCTCTAAAACACTCTGCCCATCATCCTTCAACAAATCTGATTTTACCTGATCCTCCCCAGCTGCCTTCCCCCTTTGCATAGCTCCCAAGGCTTTTACTTCTTCGGGTGTTGCTTGTGGGATTTCAAATTCCTCTAGACTATTCTCTCTTCCCTTATCGTCGTGGGTGCCACTGGTACTGTATAAATCTCTATAGAACTCCTCAGCCAATTGAATTATCTCATCCATATTAGTAATGATATTGCCGGCTGTGTATCTTAATGCATACCTGATTCTTGCCTATTCCTAGTTTCTTCACTGCTTTTAGAATCCCTGCGTTGCTGAGAGCATGTTCAATTCTATCCATATTATGCTTCCTTATGCCAGCTGTCTTACGCTTGTTGAATTACTTGGAAACTTCTGCCAGTTCCATCCTAGCTGTAGGGTTAGAGGCCTTCATACATTGGCGTTTCTAGATCTGATCTTTCGTCTCCTGCGATAGCTTACTGGTATCATGTCTAACGGAGTTACCACCAACCTGCATTGCCCACTCCTTAATAATGCCCATAAGAGTGTCCTTCATTGCTTCAACACTAAGGTCCTCTTCCTGAGTTCAAGCGGAATACCTGTTCTGTAGCTTGATCCGGAGTTCCTCTTTTTTCCCTCTTACCGCTAACTCATTGATTAACTTATGTACCAGTTTTTTCCGTTCCCTGCTCAAGTCTAGGCTAATTCGAGTTCTTACCATCCTATGGTCACTGCAGCGCACCTCGCCGAGCACGTCCACATCTTGTATGATGCCAGGGTCAGCGCAGAGCATAAAGTCTATTTCATTTCTAGTCTGGCCATTCGGGCTCCTCCACGTTCGTATTCGGCTATCCCGCTTGCGGCAGAAGGTATTCATTATCCGCAGATTATGCTATTCCGCAAGCTCTATTAATAACTGTCCCCTGCTATTCGTAGAGCCTATGCCATATTCCCCCACTGACTTGTCTCTTGCCTGCTTCTTGCCTACCCTGGCATTGAAGTCGCCCATCAGTATAGTGTATTTTGTTTTGACTTTACCCATCGTCGCCTATTCGACGTCTTCATAGAAGCTTTTGACTTCCTGGTCATCATGACTGAATGTAGGGGCGTACACCTGCACGACCTTCAATTTGTACGTCTTATTAAGTTTCACAACAAGACCTGCCACCCTCTTATTAATGCTATAGAATTTCTTATGTTACCAGCTATATCCTTATTAAACAGGAATCCGACTCCTAGTTCTCGTCTCCCTGCTAAGCCCCGGTAGCACAGGGCATGCCATCTTTTTAGCAATGTATATGCTTCTTTTGTCCTCCTTACTTCACTGAGCCCTATTATGTCCCATTTATTGCCCTCTAATTCCTTCAGTAGCACTGCTACACTCGCCTCACTCGATACTGCTTCATCATCATCCTAGAACCAACTCCCGAACCACCCTTTGCCTTTCCGTCATTTTCACCAATATACGCAGCTTCCTTCCCAAACGAGACCTTGTATCTAACCTTGTATCGTCGTCCGGAAGCAACATACTTGTACTAACAGAAACGTGGCTCAACGAAAACATCAGTGATTCTGAAGTTCTGCATGATTTGCCAAATTTTCGCCTCTTTCGCAACGACCGCGAAGGTTCTCGAGGGGGCGGTGTTTTAGTCGCCGTTTCCGTTTCTCAAGAGCCTCGAGAATTTGTCGACGTATGTCTCAATTTTAATCTTTCACAGCTAATAACTGAGCCAACTCGCATCACCGAGACTTCACAAAACACTCTTGATCTCATTCTAACTAGTCATCCTGAGACCTTAGCTTCTATTACTTACCTAAGGGAAATCAGTGACCATAAAGTTATTCACGCCTCATTTAACATTACTCCCGTTCAAAGGAAAGTGTCCAAAAAAAAACAATAAAGCTTTACGATAAGGCCGACTACGTAGCAATAAATAATGAATTAAACTCCCTCTTACCCACTTTTGAACTTCACTTCCATCAGCATACAGTCGACGAAAACTGGTCAATCTTCAAGCGCAAAATTAGCGATCTAACGAGCAGATACATTCCAAAGTGCACTATCAACTCTGATTCCCAAAATCCTTGGTTCAATAAAACGCTCAAAAGACTAAAAAATAAAAAACAGCGGCTGTACCGTGCAGCTAAACTTAGACCCAGCTCTTCTGCATGGGAAAAATACTACAGCGCTGAAGATGCGTACTTGGCAGCAGTGAAAAGCGCGAAACCTTTCTTTCTTCATAACGACTTACCCAAAATGATAACAACTAACCCGAGAAAATTTTGGAACGTAATAAATCCCCAGCAATCGCACGACATCACCCTTACTAATGATGACGGCGACTCTGTTAGTGATACTCAGTGTGCGAATATATTTAATACTGCCTTTTCATCAGTATTCAAGAAAGAACCTGAAGATACATTCCTTTCACCACCCTCCATTACTGAACTAGCAATGCCAGCCATAATTTTTCATCCAAATGGCATCTCGTGCGCAATCGACAAATTGAAAATTTCGTCGTCAGCCGGAACGGACGAAATTAACACTAAGTTTCTCAAAAACACTAAGGACATTTCATCCAAGTTTTTATGCTTATTGTTTTCTCAGTCACTCGCCACAGGTATCATCCCAGAACACTGGAAGATGGGGAAGGTCGTTCCTGTTTTCAAATCAGGTAACAGAGACTCTCCACCCAACTATCGCCCCATTTCCCTAACTAGCATCCCTTGTAAACTAATGGAACACGTCATCTACTCCCAGATAATGCAGCATCTAGACTCTATGAATTTTTTCACTCCATCCCAACATGGATTTAGAAAAGGCTTATCATGTGAGACACAGCTTGCCATCTTTCTTCACGACGTTCATTCCAACCTTGATGCTAACGTACAAACTGACGCCATCTTTTTAGACTTCGCCAAAGCATTCGATAAGGTACCTCATCAACGTCTACTCTTAAAACTTTCCACACTAAACTTGCATCGAGAAATTATTGCATGGTTAAAAGAATTCCTCACACATCGTTCACAGTCCGTTACTATTAACAAGTACTCCTCTAACCGTCTACCAGTAACATCGGGCGTTCCTCACGGAACTGTCCTTGGCCCCCTCCTATTCTTAATTTATATTAATGATCTACCACAAAATTTATCATGTCATGTCCGTCTGTTCGCCGACGATTGCGTTATTTATGCCCCAATTACTAATACCGCTGATCAAGAATCCCTTCTGGACAATCTTAACCGCATTCAATCATGGTGCAATCACTGGTTGATGACGCTTAATCCCAATAAGTGCAAACTCATGTCTTTTCATCGTCGTCACAACCCGCATTTATTTACATACAAGATTTCCGATTCCCCTGTCCAACTCGTTTCGTCCTATACTTACCTCGGTATCACTATCAGCAATGACTTATCATGGCGCGAGCACGTAACAAAGCTAATATCATCTGCGAATAAAAAACTAGGCTTTCTTAAACGTCATCTTCACGACGCCCCTCAAAATGTAAAGCTACTTGCTTATAAATCATTAATCAGGCCAAAACTTGAGTATGCATCCGCCATCTGGAATCCACAGCAAGCTTACCTCATCGACTCATTAGAAGCTGTGCAAAACAGAGCCGCCCGTTTCATTCACCGCTCATACTCACCCTATATCAGTGTTTCATCTCTCAAGCTACATTCCCAATTATGCAGTCTTTCCCTCCATCGCCGTATTTCTAGCCTGTGCCTATTTCACAAATTTTATTATTCCCAGCTCAGACAGCAGCCATACATCTGCGCACCGCCATCACGCACGTCTCGCCGAATTGGTCATCCGCTGAAAGTCTCACGCCAACGTGCCCGTATGACTACATTTTCCCAGTCATTCTTCCTCCGAACAGCAAGCGACTGGAACGGCCTTCCCCATGAAATTGTAGCCGTCACCTGTCCGTCAACCTTCCTAGAAAAAGTTACATCCCACCTGTCATCATGAAAAAAAAATGTTTTACTTTTTCACGTTAAACCCACCCCTTATGTAAAACCCCCTGCAGGGGGTCTTTAAGGAAATAAAAATGAAAAAAAATGATAACGTTCAAGGGTAAAACGTTGCCAGGTTCAGAGTCCAATGGTGGCCTGTTCAGACCCAGGTATTCTTAGCATCCTCTGCTGCGTCACAGGTCTGACCGCCGCCGTGGTCAGTTGCTTCGCAGCCGCTGGGGACTGAGAGCCGGGGTTTGATTGGTGTATTCATATAGGAGGTTGTGGCCAAGTACTGCACTAGGGGGGCGAATGTTGCTCTGGTGAGGGAGTGCGTTACCGGTTCTGATGACCGGGATCAGGCCGGACTCCAGACCTGTTTATGCAATGTATCAAGACGCAGATTTTTTTTAAATCCGGTAGAAAATTGCGCGGCACCGGGATTCAAACCACGTTCCTCTTGCACGCGAGGCGGATACTCTACCTCTATACCACTGCTGCATCGGCAAACATGCCATAGCAAGCATGCCAGGGTTTGTATATAAATGCCTGTGGAAAGGCTTATGCACACAAATTCAAAGAAGTAAACTAAAACAACCCTTAACACATTTCAGCCTGGCACTCTTTTTCCACCCTTTGGAAAGTTTCCTTGGTCTTCCTAGTAAGGCAATGAAGCCTGCAAAGGCTACAGCTACGCCAACCTGGACTGCCATTTTGCCATTTCACCCTGAAAATTACGAGTCACCTTATCAGAAGGTTGACAACCATCTGAAGCCACACCTTTGTTCAGCTTGCAAACAAAACAATGAGAAACTTACATAGCCAGTACCTGCACTGTCAGCCAAGTTCGGAAACTTGGCTTTGAGGGCTTGGGCTGCCTCTGCATACAGTTTCCCAGGGTACCTAGCCGTTTAGAGAGGTAAAGAACTTGGGTAGCATGATGAAATATTGATCTTCAAGCTATAATACTAAGGAAATATAGGTAGGCAGCAATTTGCTCACAGTGCTGAAGTTCTGCACTTTGAAACCTTTTTGGCTAATCCAAACAGCAACCTGGGTAATTAGGGCGAGGTGAAAAAGCAGTGCCTGTTGGTTTATCCGGCTAACAGCTGCAATAAGGAACAGCTGCTTATAATCTGCAATAAGTAACAGCTGCTTACAAATGAAGCAATAAGTACAAAATAAATAAGTACAAACAAAAAAGTTTGTGTTGATGACTTACATTGTTTGCAGACACAAACCACTGTAGCACCCGCCGCCTGTTTTTGAAATACTTCCCAGCCCCGTGTCTATCAATGCTCATTACTATATCATGTGGCACAGTTGGCAGCATGTACACATGACCGGGGCGTGCCTGTTGTGGTAGGCCTTTTTCGAAGACATCTGCTATCCTGCAATACAGTTGATGGGAGAAAAAAGGAAAGACATTGTGCAGTGCTTTTGGACAACTTTCTAAATTTTAGATATGATAACTGAAAGAAATAGAAAGCTTCTTTGACACAATCTAAAATAAAGACTTAATTGCCAAACACCTGCATTGATGCAACACTCACCTTCGTCTCTTTGATTTTAATTCTAGCCTTGTTGTGGATAGCCGAGTCTGCTGTTATTTCAACGAAGGTTTCAACACAGGCCTCACAGCACGCATATAATACACATATACGCATCAAGAATTATGCCTTATGGGCAAGTCTTTATCGCAATAAAAAAAAAAAGTCCTCACCAAACATTTGTGAAAATGTCATCAGGTTAAAATGACTGCTTTAGTCACGATGACGACGTTTGGCCTGAGTGCTGCGCTCAGTTTCTGAGCACATTTCAACTAAAGCAAACAGACTGGTATTCCTTAGTCATACCTTAGGCGCAGTTGGTATTGTGCCTGGCTTTTGGAAAACCGATGTTTAAATTATTGCTCAGTCAGCAGTTTTACAAGGAACACTGCTACCTCCAATGTGCCTCACGACAACAAAGAAGACGTTCACACCTCGGCATGGTCGGTATTAGATCCCAGGGTCCAAGAGTAAAAAAAGCTGTGCTTCTGTGGCAATTGTCAACAGGTGCCGAAGAGCAACTTAAGCTGCCAGAATATACGCTACATAAAACGAAAGCTATTCAGCCGGTTAACGGATGTTCCAATTAAGAATTAGGCCTAATAAAAAAAGAGGGGGGGGGTCAGGAATGAATACACAAACAGTTAAATTACAATGCCTTTTACTGATCACCACTATACAAAATTTATGCGATGCACAAATCCAGGACAGCACATTGTCCTTTGTTTTTCCGTATTTTCACCGTGCTTTTCCGTCATGAGGCATAAATCAGCTTTGCGCAGCCGTCGCCACAGTGTACCGCCTGCACACGATACCGCGTTCACTATAAATTATTTTAATGTTGGCTATTCACTTGTCCACCGCTTTCTGAATGCAAAACGCCTGATATTTACTTGCACATCTGCCTGTAAATCCGTCACAAAGCACGTACACGATTTTCAGTGCCCGTGTGCACTGAAAGCGCGACTGCACAAGTCTGGTTCATAGTGCCGAATGCAAAAGTTATCGTACGAATACCTAGGTTCCTGCACTTAAACGCAAGGCTGGAGTAAGAGAAGACAAACACCAAGGTACGTTGAAATTAACTTCTCTAAACGCTAACCGTACATCCACCGCTACTGCAACACACGCATGATCAACAGACGTATGACCGACACAAAGGAGAAAAAAAGCCGGTTTAGAGTGCAACAATTACGAGCCTAATTCAAGAACACTCACCGTTAATCCAAGGGCACACACGTCGACATCCTTGAATATATCGTTCTGTGAAAGGTAGCTTAGAAGGTCCTGCCGGCTGCAAGGCTCGTCGAAAGCCACGACGACATTACTGTCGCCGTACATAACCAAGCATTTCGTTGCCATGGCTCACAAATGGATGCGCCGACCGCAATCACGGAAATTGAAATATTACACACGGAACCTTCAACTAGGCCAACACCAAATTTTGCACAATACGAGCATAGATAGAAAAAACAGTGATGGGAGCTTGACGGGCGTGTGCGATGGCGCGGAGCAATGCTTTTGGAATGCTGTCGCTGACAATGCAGCTTCGGCTCCGACTGGACGGATGGGCGATGTCAGGCTACAGTCTATATGCCACAGTGGCTAGAACTGTAGTCAGGTGTCACATGCGCTCATTGAAGTAGCATGGTTGATAGCGGCGCGCAGAGTTCACTTTCATATCATCTACGCGAGAAGTACGGTCACCAAAATGTATCACTCCGCGCGTTTCGTCTATGCTTCGCTACGCGCAAACGGTATAGTTCGTATAGTGGTACGAACTAGAAGGCATTCTAGTACGTGCTGGTGTGATGTACCAGCGAAGTTGGCGCGCGCGAACTGGTTGAGTGAAACTTGTGTCATTTTGGTGCGCGTGCGATCTGTCGTGCGTGTCACTGGCAAGTCTGCGATACCCCTGAAATGTGAACATTTCATTTCCGGAACGGTTAGGAAATGCGCTAGCGTACTTCTGAGACTTTGGTGACTTGTGACACTAACAACGAATGTGAAGTATTGTCCAAGGTGCCCGTTCTTCTCATGCCAACTTACACGAGTCGTCACGCACATAGGCCTAGTTCACAGTGCGGAGCCCAACTTCACTGTATACTGTGGCATCGAAGGCTATGCGAGCAGGTATACAAATTTCTCTTCATACAGATCGCATCTGTATCGTCGGCATCCTAACTTACTTTAAGAAAACAGCAGCACTTTGCAACAGCGACGCACTGAACAGCCTGCTGGTGGAAGAAATTCAGATGTGCAAGACAGCGTACAGTTTCCACAAGCAGTGGACTGTACTGACGGCAGCGCGAAGGTTTCCAGCGAACGACCTTCCACAAATGATTTGTCATCAGAGCCTACAACGGCTCCACTTGAACGCCTCGAGTGCTTTCTTAAGCAGGCAATGCTAACTATGTGGAATTTCTTTTTCTGGGTCACAGAGAAACATTGTCTGCCACATACAGCAGCTGTCAATGTGTTTGCTGAATTGCATGTGATGTTCGAGCTAGGGCTAAAGGCTTACAGTAATGCAATTGCAGATGCCATGAAAGCATCGGCAACAGCTCCTGATGTACAACGTCTACTCGACTGCTCATTTGTGCCTGAGATTTCGCGTGGTCTTGACAGCAAACATCAGCGAGATGAACATGCTGTGAAAACGTTTCCTTTCGTAGCACCCGAGGAACAGTATTTGGGCCAGGCTGCAAGGTACCACTACATTCCATTCCCCAAGCTTCTCACTGCAGTTTTTGAAATTCCTGACATTGCCGCTCATCTAACGACGCCTGACATTGTGAATCATGCACCCAGTATGTACAGAGACTACACTGATGGTCTTGTGTGCCGGGAACACCTTCGAGCTCTAATCTCTGAGGGTAGCACACACACCATCATCACTTTGTTCTATACTGATGAGATTCAAGTGGTAAATCCATTGGGTGCCAAACGAGGCAAGCAAAAGTTCCTTGCTGTGTACTGTGCCTTGTTAAACCTTCACGCCAAGCACAGGTCACAGCTTGACAACATCTATTTAGCCATGCTTGTGCGCCATGCCGATGTGAAGACTCATGGTTTAGACAAAGTATTGCGACCAATGCTAGACGACTTAGAGCGCATGTACAAGGACCACCTCACAATTAGAATCAGGGGAGAGAAGATATGTGCCACTATTGTTGTGCTTGCCTTTTGCGGTGATAATCTTTCTCTAAACCGCTTAGGTGGATTTTCTTGTTGTTTCAGCGAAGGACGAGTTTGCAGGTACTGCATGGTATCAATAAAGCATTTGGCCGTAAAAACAAGTGAAACGATGTGCCAGGCCCGTACGTTAAAGAGGCACCAGTTGCGTCTTCAAGCAGTTACAGTGAACGCAGTTAACACGTCCTTGTATGGCGCGAATGAGGTATAGCCTCTTCTGCAGTTGCAGTATTTTGATGTGACCCGGCAGTTGCCTCCAGATCTAATGCACGACATCTTGGAAGGGTGAGGAGAAGGTGTTCTGCGGCATGTTCTAAAATCTCTAATATCTGGTCATTTGATCTCAAAGAAAGACCTTGAAGCAGTGTCATCATTTGACTGTTGTCCGAGTGATGCAAAGAACAAACCCCCACCGTTAAACATGCCATTTTTAGACAGCGACTCGGTCTTGGCAGGCGGTGCATCAAACAAATGTTGTTTCATTAGGTTTTCGCCATTGATACTAAGATCGAAAATTCCAGAACGGAATGATGACTAGGAGATCTTTTTGAAGTTCCGTGAAATTTTAGACATCACATTTGCATCTCAAACCTCATCTGCACGCCTTTCATATTTGGATGTAATTGTGCAGACCTTCTTAATTGAATTTCTAAGCAGATATGGCCCTCTTGCACTCATTCCCAAGCTGCACTACATGATACATTATGCAAGGTTTGTACGTGAAGTTGGCCCTCTGAGACATTTTTGGTCAATGAGATTTGAAGCAAAGCACCAAACCTTCAAGAAACTGGCAAGAACAGTCAAGAAATTCAGAAATTTGACGTATACAATAGCAAATCGACGCCAGCTGAAACAGTGTTACCAACTTCATACATTTTAAATTTACCAGGGGCTTCAAACAGCTAGAAGTAAGCCTGTCGATTGGAACATGCTTCCAGGCTGTGCCAAGGAAGTCTTGCCACTGAGAGTCTATGAAGTAAAGAGTGCAACACGCGATCAATGCTCATACAGGTGTGGGAGTGTTCTTGTTGCGACTTCGGAGGAAGGCCCTGAGTTTCATATGATTGAGTCGTTAATTGTGGCACGTGGAAGGCTCTACCTCCTCACAAGAACATTACTAGTGGAATGCTTTGACCGTCACAAGTATTGCCATTAGGTCAATAGATCAAGTGATCAGAAGTTATGCCAGCCAGATTACCTGCTAGACTTGTATCAAGGTTCTAAACTAGTTCCTCGATAGGGAACTCGGTGAAATGCACATGCAACAATGCATGTTTGTATTACCTATGAGTGTTGTGCAGAGGAAGTGTTCCTGTTTTGTATTGTTTAAATATTTTTAAATGCTTTGTATTTTTTAATGTTTACAGCTTAAGGCATTGCCGCCAATATGTCTAATGAATTTTCTTGTCCTGCCTTATTTGCTTCTCCCACAAAAAAATGTTTGTCTGACTATATCACATTATTCATAGCTATGGCATGCTCTTTCATAGCATAACCCAAAGTAGAAATGTTCAAAGTCTTAAAGTCAAAAAGAAGGCAATGTAATTTTGCTAACTGTCGGTCGTAAACATCAGTGGTGTTGAAATAATGTGAATTAATTAGAGACTATGGGAAATGCTAGTTAGTGCGAACAACATGTGCACAAATAACAAAATATCGACAGGACAAGTAGTAACAAAGCATATGCTTACGATAGATTGTCCTGCATAATACTTGCCGTGATGCAAGTTGACCAGGGGGGTGATGCGAGGGGTAGTAAAGGCTCAAAATTTCATTGTATAACAGCAGCGCTACTCCAACAAGGACTGATGAAAGTGAGGGCAGGACATGTGCTCCACTAGCAACCAATTTTTCTGGTAAGGAATGTTAACAAATATACAAATAAAAATGGGTGAGTTGAAACTATGAAGGAATCACAATCACAACTGTGCAGCAAACATAAAGATTACACTCTTGCAGCCCTATTCAGAGCTATTGCAGCAGTGGAGTACAACAAACAAAAGAAACAGAAAAGAGGCAGTTGAACAGAATAGATAAATAAAAAAAGGACATCAGTCTTATCACACTAGTGCTTCTACAAAATCAGACAGTGCCAAATCAGACAGTGCCAAGCGGGTAACTCGTTCCAGCAGTCAGCAACTCTCAAAAAATAACTGTGTTTGAACACGTTAGTGCATGCAAAAAAGGCTTTAGGTTGAGGGTGTGACAACGTCTAGTTGGAAGAGCACTGGCATACACGATGCAATCATCAGCGGATAGTCGACAAGATGACTGAATAATTGAATGTGATAGCTTCATGGAATCTATCTGCCGCCTCGTGCAAAGAAGAGATAAAATCAAGGAACTCATTGCGGATGAAGGCGACAAATAAAGATCGTAGTGATGGCAAATGAAACGAACAGCTTTCCTTTGTACAGATTCAACTTTGTTAATGTCGCACACTTTATACAGGTTCCAGACGCATGAAGCGTACTCTAATACTGGACGAATGAGTGTTTTATACATTAGTAATTTACAGTGATTTGGCAATTTACGTAGTGTTCGTCTCAAGTAACCTAATTTTCTTCGTGCTAGAGATGTAATGTGATCAATATGCTGGGACCACTTGATGTTGTGCGTCAAGATAACTCCAATATATTTGAACACCTGTGCCCGTGGAACTATTCCGTTATTGAAAGCGTACACACGCTGTGAAGGAAAGTGGCTGTTTGTAGAGGACACTACTACGGTTTTTTGAAATTTAATGCGCACCTGCCGGTCCATACACTAGGTGTAAAATAGGTTGAAGGAATGGTGAAGTAAGGCGTGAACCCTAGGCGAAGGAATTACCTGGTATAGCACGCAGTCGTTGGCATAAAGACAGACTTTTGACTTAATATTGTTTTGGCTAAGGTGCTATAAAGAAAAAAAGGGACCAAGATTTCTGTAAAAACAAATGCTGAGTGACGTGTAAAAATTGGTGAAAGAATACATAATAAATAGTGGAGAACATGATATTATACTTAAGCAGAAGGTTAAAAATGGAATAGCTTTAAGAAATGCAAGCTCTCAGTAATTTTCCGCTAGGTTCCAGAAAACGCAGAACTGCGCAGCACCTAATGTCCTTCTCACAATAACAGGAGAAGGCCACGGTTTGAGAGGAATCGCTAAAGAGAATGCCTGTTCCCTTGTTCCTCTAAGCATGATGCACAGTTCTCACCTCTGGTCGGCACAAAACAGGCAACTTACAAAAAAACAGCATCATGACAATCCAATCAAGAGACAAGGAAAGTAGTCACAAATATCGCATTCACTGTAATTTGCTGCCAATTCCTTATAAAATAGCACCTTGCCTAGCCTTACCTTATTCTAATGGACAAGTTAGCAGCACATGCGAGGTATGCGGTTTAGCACGAGGCACATGATGATTATTGAGCACAGCCAATTTCATGTGGAAGGTAGTTGGAAAAGGCCACACCTAGCAAAGTTGAAACAGTTTTCAGAAAGTGAACATCAGAGTTTATTGCATAGAGAACATATCTTTTCACTGTATTGTCAAACCATGTTGTCAAAGGCTATTCTATGGAAGCGCTCTTCACAATGTGTCTTCTATGGCAAGGCTGAAGAGCGCAATAATACATGTGTCACCATAATCAAGGGCCATTTTGCCTGTCTGGTCATTCCTGGATAATCCAGTGTGACTGGGCACTCACTGAAATATAGCACCATGCATGTCCACAACATGCTGGACTTTGTGTATGTTCCATAGCTGAAACAGTAATCTCATTGTATGATGATTTCACTTCGATGTAATACATATATAGAAGCTTCAATGCCAGCTTTGAGTAGAAGAAGGCCATCCAGTTTTCAGGTGCATCACTTCTGGCAATGAACTTTGCTGCTTGTAGTGTGGCACATAGATCTGCTGTACTGGATATCAAGCGAGAATAGTCTAAGTAGACGCTGTTCATGCAAGGCTGGAATGACAGTGGGGCACACTGAGAAATACCGCATATAGGCTTCATGTGTGAATATCTTTTTTCTGCCTCAACCTTCTAGTGATGTTGAAGCAGAATAGGCTTGACCACGGGAAGAACTCAGCATTTGTTCTTCGTGCCTTCAATCTCTACCCGCAATTTTACTAAGGTAATCGCAAATAGAATCAGCAACACCTTAGACTTTTGTCAATCAAAGGATCAGGTAGGATTTCGTAAAGGCTACTCAACAATAGACCACATTCACACTATCAATCAGGTGATAGAGAAATGTGCGGAATATAACAAACCCTTGTATATAGCTTTGATTGAATACGAGAAAGCGTTTGATCCAGTCGAAACGTCAGCAGTCATGCAGGCATTTCGGAATCAGGGTGTAGACGAGCCGCATGTAAAAGCACTGAAAGTTATCTAACGCGGATCCCCTGACATCGTAGTCCTCCATAAAGAAAGCAACAAAATCCCAATTATGAATAGCGTCAGGCAGGGAGATACGATCTCTGCAATGCTATGCACCTTGTGTTTACAGCAGGTACTCAGAGAAGTGGATTGGGAAGAATACCATAACAATGTCCGGTATATTGTAGGAGCACTGTATAGGCCGCCTGGATCGCCTGTCATGGTCTTAGATAACTTTAAAGATTATATGACAACCTTTATTAAGCTAAATGATCACATTATCAATTTGCCGGATATTGACTGGTCAACATTCGCACTCAAAACGCATAGTGACGAATCAAGTGAGGCAATGCTTGATATAGCTTTCTCGTTTGACTTGACGCAAACTGTAGAGCACCCCACCCGAATACAAGGGAATTCAAAATCTATTTTAGACCTCTTCTTTGTTTCTGGAACAATCCTCGATGCAACTAAGTGTGGAGTGATACCTGGTATCTCCGATCCCCAGGCTGTTCTGCTGACCCTTTACGGCACGACTCTTGATAAAGTTTGGCCTAAAATGCATTTTAGAAACTTCTCCCGTGCTGACGATGTTTCAATTATTGATGTTCTTTCCTTTAATTTTGATGCATTTTGTAATAACACTGCAAGTGTTCAAGAAACCTGGGACCAGTTCAAGGCCATGGTACATGAATGCGTTGAATGTCACGTGCCGGTTATTGTTAAAAAGAAAACCAAAAACCCATGGATTTCTCGGGCGACACTGCAGCTAAAAAGAAAACTGAAGCGCATGAAACAGAAAAGAAAAGAAAACATTCTTTCTCCGGAATTGGAACAAAATATAACTTTGCTTAGTTCTCAGCTCAAAAAGCAAACGGCCATTGACAAACAGCATTATTTTTAACAATCTTTGCCCAAATTTATATCAGTCTCCTGAGAAATTCTGGCGTTCGGTTTCCCCAACTTCAAAGACCCATGATCAGTTTGAAATCAAAGGTGTTCTGGTCAGTGATGCACACAAACTATCTAATGTCTTCAATGAACATTTTAAGTCTGTATTTACTAACGACAATAACATCTTTCCAAAATTTGAAGCCTCACTGCCGCCTTTGGAGGATCTTGTCATTAGTGAGCATGGTATCTTAAGTATGTTGCTTAACCTTGAGGTAAAGAAATCATCTGGACCGGACAACATACCTAATGCCTTTTTGAAAAGATATGCACAATGGACATCTAAGTATTTGTTTTATTTACAAGGTCCTTGTGTGAAAGTCAAATACCAAGAGACTGGGGGACTGCCAGCGTGAAACCGCTTCACAAAAGTGGAGACAAGCGATTGATCAAGAATTACCGCCCGATTTCGCTAACATCGACTGCTTGTAAACTACTTGAGCACATAATTCACAATCACATATCAAACTTCCTCGAAGCTAACAATTTCTTTACTAAATATCAGCATGGATTCAGGAGGGGTTACTCAACTTGTACACAGCTAGTAGAAACTATACATGATTTTTCCTCTTCAATTAACAATAGAACACAGATTGACGCCGTATTTATGGATTTCTCGAAAGCTTTTGACAGGGTCACTCACGAAAAGTTAGTTTATAAGTTAGACACAATACTTCATAACAAACAATTAGTAAAGTGGATTTCAGCCTACCTTTTAAACAGCGAACAATTCGTTGTTTTTAACAATCATTGTTCTGACAAGCTTACAGTTCACTCTGTCGTCCCTCAGGGCTCTGTTCTTGGGCCTCTATTGTTTTTAATATATATTAATGATATTGTGTGTAACATTCCTGTGAAGATTAGGCTTTACGCTGATGATTGTGTCATTTATACAGAAGTAAGAAGTGTCTCAGATCAAATACTACTAAATAGCGCGTTGCAAAAAGTTTCTGCACGGTGTGAATCATGGCAAATGTCCATTAAGTTTGAAAAAACTGTATTGATGAGGATTACTCACAAAAAGAATGCCGTACCGTTTGATTACAATATTAATGATGTGACACTTGCAGCAGTAGCAGAATATAAATATCTAGGGCTCTGGGTCACTAACAATCTCAGCTGGAACAAACATATTGATTTCATTATGTCTAACGCTTTTCGTAAATTGTTTTTCTTAAGACGGGCATTGCGGTTATCCACTCCATCTGTCCGCCTCCTTGCTTACAAATGTATTGCCTTGCCTACCTTAGATTATGCTGCTGTCATTTGGGACCCATTCACTAAGACTAACATAAACAAAGTAGAGAGGGTTCAAAGGAGGGCTGCTCGATACATATATAATAATTACCGACATACATCGATAACACATCTTTTAATCAAAGCTGATCTGCCGGCAATAAATGAGTGAAATCGGTCTGCAAGACTTAAGTTCATGTACCAATTAATTAAAGGACACTACAGAACTGAAATCACCCATTTAGTTGATTTTTCATCAGGGTATGCGACCCGACAACGAGATCAGTTAACTTTAACTCCTTTTCGCATCCGTAATAACTGTTTTAAATACTCATTTCTTCCAGGAACTATTACCGATTGGAATAACCTCCCTAACGATGAAGTGTTGCAACCGTCACTGACGTTATTGGCTCAACATATTGCCTAGTCTGTGTTACTGCATTTTATCACTTTACTGTTCTATTACGTATCTTATTTTTTACTGTTTGATATCTTGTTCAAATGTATTCCTGATGCTGGCTGCAGAGCTTCAACCTGCACCCTTATTTCTTTTGTTTACTTTTTGCCATTTTTGTGAAACTGCTTCATTCTTTTTCCCACCCTGCTATAATCCCGATATCGGTATTGCAGTATCAATAAATAAATAAATAAATAAATAAAAATTGGGAACAAGAGTTACTGGAAAATACTTTAGTAACTTGTGATTCGCTGATGATATTGCCTTGGTTATTAACTCAGGGGACCAATTGCAATGCATGCTCACTGACCTGGATAGGCAAAGCAGAAGGGTGGGTCTAAAAATTAATCTGCAGAAAACTAAAGTAATGTTTAACAGCCTCGGAAGAGAACAGCAGTTTACGATAGGTAGCGAGGCACTGGAATTGGTAGGACAATACATCTACTTAGGGCAGGTAGTGGCCGAGGATCCGGATCATGAGACTGAAATAATCAGAATAAGAATGGGCTGGGGTGCGTTAGGCAGGCATTCTCAGATAATGAACAGCAGGCGGCCATTTTCCCTCAAAAGAAAAGTGTATGACAGCTGTGTCTTACCAGTACTCACCTATGGGGCAGAAATCTGTAAGCTTTAGAAAAAGGTTCTACCTAAATTGAGGACGACGCAACGAGCTATGGTAAGAAGAATGATGGGTGTAACGTTAAGGGATAAGACAAGAGCAGATTGGGTGAGGGAACAAACGCGAGTTAATGACATCTTAGTTGAAATCAAGAAATAGATAGGGGCATGGGCAGGACATGTAATCAAGAGGGATGATAACCGATGGTCATTTAGGGTAACGGACTGGATTCCAAGAGAAGGGAAGTGTAGCAGGGCGCGACAGAAAGTTAGGTGGGCGGATGAGATTAAGGAGTTTGCAGGGACAACATGGCCACAATTAGCACATGGCCGGGGTAGGGTGGCCAGAATGGGGAGGTGTGAAGACCGGCTTCTGGAGGCTAGCCCCAAAACGCGTTCCTGCCACGTGGCGGCGTTACTGGCAGGGGCGCCGCTAGGGCGCCGTAGTTTCTCGCCGCGTCTGCATACCTACGGGTGGGTAAATGATTTGGTCGCGCTTAGTTTTTGCGCTTGAAAGCTGTCGTGCTCTCACGTATCGTTTCTTTTTCGGCATTGTAGATGCCGAGGGAATTTAATGAAGTGTTTCACTGCTCTCAATGCACGTAGAAACTGCGAGCACCGACCACACAGCCGATACAGCGAGGAGCGTTTTTGCACCCACCTCTTGCCGAGGTTGGCGCGCTTATGCCTTGCCTAAAGTACAGTTCATAGGAATCACCGTGGAAGGACAGCGCGTTGGAACAACTTTTAACATGTCGCCCGCACATTAGTCAGATACTGGCGATTGTAATCGCACTTTAAAGGGATGAAGTTAATGCAATAAATAAGCAAAGTTGCAAAAACATTCTAAAAAGTGCAAAACACCGATAACTTAATACGAGTTTATTGCAAATAGCACAATCATTGCAGAGCACCACATTTTTTTACAAAACACATGCCTTATAACACCCTTGACGTTCTTGTGAGAAGCCCACTGGTTTAGCCCTCTGAGCAAAAAGCGAACACGTGATACAGTAAAACCTAGCCACCGATCCTGTTACAGTAGTGAAATGCTCGGTGCAGCCAATCTGTGACACATTAGCTGCCAGAACCAAAAAAAAATCCTTGAGCACTTTTGCATGTAGTCTTGTATTGAAAAATGCACAATTGAGTCTGTCCTCGAGGGTCTGAATAAGGTCGTAGAGACAGACTGATGGGGTACAGAAGACCTCCCCTCCCCCCATGTCCCACTGTTTGCAAGCTTCTGCTGGCAGTCGGTGGGGTACACTTTCTCTTGTCACAAGGCAGGCATTCCTGCCTGCCTTGCAATGAGTTAAAATGATGCGCTTCCTGGCTACGTAGCCCGCAATGTAATAAAGCATGCGTGCATCACTGTGCTTCTCCACATAGTCCACATGGTCCAAGGCAACTTCTGCCGCTTCTGCTGCTTCGGCAGGTAGTGCAGTGTCGTCCTAGGCTGTTTCTTCGTTTTCTCGGAGCCGCTGCTACTCTGCAAGCAGGGACTCCAAAAGTCCAAGGAACACATTTCTACCCGTGTTGCTCTTTCTCTGCCGAGCTGTAAAAGCTCATGCACTGCTGTAAAAGCTTAACACAGCCGCACTACGTAGACCACGAGAGCTACCTTGCGCAGCGCCGTGGCCTACGAGACTGACAGGCTGACGGCTCCCCCGACGGGAGCGCCAAATTTTCCCCCAGTGGCAGGAACGAGCAGCGGGGCCTCGCTAGGCAATGGTGGCGGCGCCACGGTCTTCACACCTCCCCATTCTAGCCACCCCAAGCGGGGTAGTCCTGCAGTGGGCGTAGGCAGGCTGATGATGATGATGCTGATGATGTATTCCGCTTTGACCACTACGATCCCACGGAGTTGGCAATGGAAGTTTGCAAGGGTAAGTGCTGGAGTTTCTGCAATGTTTTTTGTGGGGGGCCACGGATAATTACAACTGTCAAGAGCCTAATGCGACAACGCCTAGGGAGCTCCAGAGGGCACTGTGCACACGTGACGCGATGGAAAGGTTCAAACGGGTTTCTTGCGCCGCCTTTCTTCTTTTCCACGCTTCGTTGATGTATACGTGTGCAAGACGCAACAGTACCAGTGGAAAAGTGGCAGGAAGAAGCAAAGAAAGCTACAGTTTAAAAAAGTCTTGATTTGTTGGCGTGCAAAGGCGTGTCATCGTGGCGTCAATTAATAACGCGTCCGTTGCGGGATTTCTATGCGGCGAGAGCCAACTATCCTACTTGCCCACTCGACTTTCTGCCTTCAGGAGCAACCTTATCTTGTTGCTAACGCGCAAACGGTCTATCCAGTTTACTAGAGGCCTACAAGACTGTTTTTTAGGCTGTTCATCGTTTGCGCCCTCCACAGTTACACTGTGGATGTCCTTCATTTGTAATACACACCATTAATAAGCGAACTTGTTTTCGAAGTATATTCTCTAATAATCTTGTATTCATGCTATCATTGTACGTAAGTCACACAGAGTACTAATAAAAAGCTTCCAATTTTTGCCTGATTACGCCCGCCATTGTGATGCAAATAAACGTAACTAGAACTCATTTTCTCAGAAACAAACGATGAATGCAACCCTGACGTCATGTTGAACAAGATCAAGGGCCGCAGTGCTCGAGCGTAGTACCCCTATTCGCAAGCTTATTGTTGTGTTTGTTTCTTTTTTTTGGGGGGGGGGGGAGGTTCTCCTGCTCCGTAGAAATGACCCTCGAGCGTCTCTGATGTGCTCGTTTTTATTCTCACGCACCCAATGTAAACTGCCACCGCAGCAATTGCATGATGTCCTGGTGGCAGGCCACCATGGCGTGGCGCGCAAGTATGACCACGCCGATTCATCCCGGATGGCATTGGGTCCGTCATACTTCGCCACACTCATTTTCAAACTATGCCAGGCTCACTGGGCCCATTTCCTCTGTGTATTTTCGCAAAGTGTGTGTCTATCGCTGTTGTTAACAAAAAAGCCCAATGGTATGCTACCACTCAAGCCTTGCTGGCTGCCTGAGCAACTGAAGTCGCAGGCTTTCTTCAACATGGCGTTGACGTTCAGTATGGCTATCCTCAAGTGCTTTTCGCGGACTTCGCTCATAGCTTTCTCTCCAGTGTCATCTCTTTCACTACTGACTCGTGCCAGACACAACACAAACACGCAACGACCTTAAGGAATCAAGTGCGCGCGAGTTGACATGCTGTCGGTGTACCTTTCCGCGGACTCCCGGGATATGAGTAGGGTCCTGTCTTTGGTGATATTATCGGTCTACAGCCTCGCACAACACCGCTCGTTCTTCATCACTTATTTGTTTGGAGGGAAGAGGAAGAAGAAGCATCGAAGAACATGTAATAAGATAGGCTCCCGCTTTCAACATCGGTTTTGACCCGTTAATCAGAATGTACCCTTGGCTGGATCACATGAATCGACGCTTCGCAACCAGAGGATCACGGTGACACCACCCGCTCGCAGTAATAGCTGTCTGGCTCGCTGTTATCTGAACCCGCCAGCGATACCACCGCCCAGCCTGCTGCCGGCGGCCATCGCTGCTCCTCCAAGTTTCGTGCTTTGATGGCCTCGCCGGAGCAGCCCGTGCTCCCTAACGATGTACCACTGCCCGATGACATGGACCCACAGGTTGCGGACAACCAGGCTGCCTCGTTTGCGCCGCTTGCTTTAAGGAAGAACTCGGCCGCCGCTGTTATACCTTCAAGGGTGCTGCTGCTGCCGGACACCAACCCCTTCGCCCCACTCATGGACCTAGAGGAACAGCATGGCATTGAAGGCAAGTCTGCGAATACTTTTTACCAAGCTCGCGTCATTTCCACCGCACCGAATGGAGAAAAACGTGCACGAGGCTCGCTCATGCTGACGCCCGAACGACAGTACACGAGTATACCCAGGGATTACCCCTGTGCGAGGGGCGCACGTCGCATGCCTCCTGCTCCCGTTAGTCGCCAGGACGAAGAGGACAACTGGGTACTTGTTCGTTCTCGACGGACAAAGCAGAACCGCACGACGAACCCGGCGAAGCCGAGCTCAGGTGCTCCGCGTAAACATCAACACACCGTCATCCTTCGGCCTAAGCAGCCGTGCCGCATTATGGATGAGCAGTTCATACGGTTAGACAAAGTCATAACGCGCCACATTTCGGCTCATCTCGGTCTCTCTAAGGAAGACCAAATACCGGAGTTCTCGGTTCGCTACTTAAGTCAGAGCAATCAGCTCGCTGTCGACGCGTCCGCACCCGAGGTGCGCAACGCACTTCTTGCAATAGCGTCCCTGCCAAATCCGTGCACAGGATGTGCCCTTTCAAGCATACGAAGCCATTGGTCGTAATCAAATCAGAGGCATTATTAGAAATGCTGCAGACATGACTTCTGAGGAACTAATGAACTCCTTGCATTGCCGCAAGTGCAAAATCCTGCAAGCACGCCCACTTGGTGACAAAGGTACTGCCATGGTCACATTTGAAGGTAGCAGCCTACCCTATAAGGTCGGCCTGCGGTCATTTACTATCCGTGTCTTTCCGTACCGTGCACGAGTGGCAGTTTGTGACATATGTCACAAGATCGGGCACCACAAGGAGCAATGCCCCAACACTCTGGCAGCGAGATGCTCTACATGCGGTCTGCGGCAGCACGAAGCGGGAACACAGTGCCCGAACGCAGAACCGCAGTGCCGTAGCTGTGGTGGTTCTCACTTAGCCACAGCCACAAACTGTCCAAAAAGACGACAAGTCAACAAGAAAATTGAACAAAAACGCAAGCCGGCTGCCCAAAGGCCACGTAGGAAATGGCAGACAGAGGGGCGTCAGCACCGCTCTCCCGAGAGCGGAACTGAACAAAATTCATCTAGACCCATGCTAAAGGCAACGCGCCAGAATTTCTACACCGGGCCACCGGTATCTCCAGCGGCACAGTCAGAAGCCAGCGGTAAAGCCACCTTCGCGGATGTAGCTAGACAAGCGAACGCGCACCAAACAATCAGTTCCAGCAATAGTACAGCGCTTCCCTCAACCTCAACACCCTCGTCCTCTGCGCTGCAACCACCCTCAGATGGAGTAGCGCAGCATACTCGCAGGGACCCAGCTCAGTCAACGGTGCTTACACCTCCCAGCGATAATCCATATCTTCCTCCCCCAACGACACTTCACGATCTCGAGCGGCGTCTTGAAAATCGTATGGCACAAATAGAGAAGTCCATCCATCAAAGCGTCCAACAGCTTATTAACAGGGCCATAGAAACGTGCGTTCACACCATCATGGAGCGTATCATGCTGTCCGGCACTCTCCCTTTTGGCACAACCTCTCCGACACCCGCAGGAGCACCAGCAATGCGTACGCCTTGGGTACCACCAAGCTTCATTGCTGCTGAAACAACACAGCCTCACCATGTCTAGCTCTTCAAATTCATCACCATGGGCAACTGTCCTGCAATGGAATTGTCGTTCTCTTTGCAACAACAGGGCTGACATGATCACCCGGTTCTCCAGCAAGCGAGACAACACCAGTCCCTTGGTCATTGCCCTTCAAGAATTCAACGGCCCTGTGCTGAGCATAATCGGCTATGACGGCTACACCCCGCCTGTAAAAGTCGCTGAACCCACGAAGACAGCATTGTACGTGTGACGACGAACTACACAGGTGCAATTAGACACGCAACCGTGGTGCAGCGCTACTCTTAGCGTTGTCGGATGCCGGTTAGAAGTCTCATCACAGCGTACAATGCTCATCTTTTGCGTCTACGTGTTCCCCGAGAACACAAGGAATAAGGCAACTAGGGCACTCGTTGATCTCACCTTCATTTCCCACTTTAAGAAGATTTATCCGCAAGACACCATATTGTTGTGCGGGGACTTTAACGCTCAGCACATCGCCTGGGGATACAACAAATGCAGCCCGCGCGGTCGGCGCATCATGCAAGATACCTCGGAGTACGGGCTGACACTCCTCAACATGCCTCAAGTACACACGAGGCTGGGACAGACAGTTCACCAAGCAGACACATCACCAGATCTTACCTGGAGTACTCGTCCGCAGCTTTTTCAATGGGAGGTGCTGGACGATTGCATGGGGAGCGACCACTTTCCGATCCTCATACGCTTTCGCACAGGCCACGCCAATCCGAAAATGAAGTCACACGCCACTACACTGCTAAGCCACATAACACACTGGGACAAATACCGCAAGTTACTGCAGCAGCAGTCTCCAGCCAAGAATATTGACCATCTGGTATCACAGCTGTGCGTAGCGAAGCGAAGAGCCACCAAACGCTTACGGGTTCCCTCTGACCACCCAGAGCCTGATAGACATCTGTTCACCTTATGGAATAGAAGGCACCGGATACTCGCTCAGTACAGGCGGTCTGGTCGCACTGCTCACCAAAAAGCATGGTTGCGCAAAATACAGCGTTTGATCGAAGAATATACGACTACGCTCGCGTCAGACCACTGGATGGGAATTTGCGAACCCATCAATGGACAGACTCATACGTCTAAGGTTTGGGCCATCCTGCGCTCTCTTCTCGGCTAGCGCAAGACCAACAACGGCGCGGCTCGTGTGGCCCTCCGCGAAGGCATCAGCGCTCAGGAACTTGCCGAACAGGCTGCTGAACTGTTTTTCCCGCAGACGTCTCGCCCCACAGACACCACATACCAGAAGGATGTACATTCTGAAGATAATGAACCACTTAACAGCTCCTTCACCTTGATCGAGCTGGAGCACGCCTTGCAGCGTGCTAACGTACGTAGTGCTCCAGGGGTCGATGAGGTGGGCGTGGCTCATCTACGCAATCTGCCCCTTGAGCACAAGCACGCTCTTCTCGAAGAATTTAATCGATTCTGGGATACCGGGATATTGCCCTCCACTTGGAAGTTTTAGGTAGTCAAGCCCATTCCGAAGCCTGGTAAACCACCACATACCTTATCCAACCTCCGTCCGATCTCTTTGACCTCGTGTGTCTGTAAAGTAATGGAGAGCATGGTCAACACACGCTTGATGTGGTACCTTGAAGATCGCGACCTTTTGGCTCCTACACTGTATGGATTTCGCCGTGGGCTATCAACACAGGATGTGCTAGCCCGCCTAAAACAGGACGTCCTCGACTCTAATTCGGTGCACCCACGAGCCGGTGTCGCAGTGGATATACGCAAGGCATTTGATTCCGTCCCACATAACACTATCATGATCAAAGCACGTGCCCTTGGCATCAGAGGGAAGATATACAACTTCATAGCGGGTTTCCTTGAAGAGCGAAGCTACCAAGTCGAAGTTGGTCACGACGCCAGTGCCATACGAACCAACCGCGTAGGCGTCCCTCAGGGCTCGGTTATTTCACCGACGCTGTTTAATATAGCTATGCACCAGCTACCTAAGCGCCTTGCCGACGTATCTTGCCTGAAACACGCGGTGTACGCCGATGACGTCACCATGTGGACGCATCAAGGGTGCATCTGGGAGCAGGAGGACGTCTTACAACGAGCTCTCCACATTATTCACGCCTATGCCACGGAAACGGGTTTACACACTGCCCCAGACAAAACAGAGTTTGTCGTCATTCATGGTGGTAGGTCTACCTTTGGAGAGCAGGAAGAAAAGCAGTCTTTTAAACTGTACATCGGTGACCAACCCATCACACGGAAATCTACTATCCGAATACTCGATATGCACCTAGACGAGAACTGCACAGCTAACACTTGGTTCCAATGCGTTACGAAGACTAACAAACAAATCCTGCACGCTTTACGCAGTATCTCTACCCGCACCCGTGGAGTCAACGAACGTGAAATGCGGCAGTTCGCTCAAGCTTCTCTTGTCTCCCGTATCATGTACGGGCTGCCCTATCATCCAGTCAACCGCACACACATGCACACGCTAAGACCGGTTACTTAACGAAGCCAAACGCATTGTAACTGGACTCCCAAGGTACACAAGCCTCGAAGCGCTTAAAAGTTGTAGCAAACTCAACAACCTGTCCGAGCTCGTAGACATGCACATCTATACACAAAAGACGAGACTTCTCGCCACAAAAGCCGGGCGACACACGCTCATGCTCCTCGGATATGATGTCCACAAAATGCCGATTTTGCCCAACAACACGCCGCCGTGGGAAATCACGGCTCTCACCGATGGCAGGCCACTTCCTCTCAATATGTACCCTACTCAGCGAATGCGGCGCCTTGCATGCTGGCTGCATGCAAGGCGCGCTCATCTCTCTACCGCGCTAGCCAGAGCCTCCGATAATCCTTATCCTCTCCTAGCTACCGCATCTGAGCTAGCAGACCCAATGGCAGACAAGCATGCGACGAAACAATGACGTGCCGCCTACCTCGCAGCAGTCGGCAATCCTCTCTCTATACCATCACTTCCACCGAAGGTATTCACACGGCGAGAGTCAGTTTTGCTTCGGAGAATCCAGACAAGCACCCTCCTTACTCCTCACTTGTTGAACGGTTTCCACAACGATGGCACACCACCACCCGTACGTGGGTTCTGTTCCATGTGCACATGTCGTGCTGATCTAAACCACCTTTGTTGGGAGTGCCCCCTCTACATCCCACCAAGGTTTCGTGGCCTGGCCACCATACAGCGGGGACCCTGGCCTTCTTCTCTCCGGACTTGGGCTTGCCCGGATACCACGTCTCCGGACCATGCCATCAAGCTCTGGCGACCACTGCTGCTGTTCCTTCAGGACCCTGCAGCACCACCCGTCGGCGATCGGCTCCGCGACAGCCACAAGCGTCATGCCGCCCCCACTTAGCTGCCTCCAGGACGTTCAATAATAAAACGGAGGCAGCCTTACCCTTCCCCTTTTCCAATAACACCCCTCCTCTTTCCACCGCAGCGTCTTCGACGCATTTTAATGTGGAATAAACGTGGTTTCATTCATTCATTCTTATTTTTTTTGGTCGACAGTAGCATACTGTATTTTCTCTGAACATACTTTCGACTTTAGGTGTGACCTTGCACGCCCACTTATTCTGTTACGCTGACGGTTACCGTTGACATCAGGTTGCCGCCTTATTCTGAGCTTCGCCGTCACCAGAGAGCACACAAGGCTGTCTTCACAAACAAACAACCGGGATTCGAGCCCATGTATTCGCAGCATTCTGCATTTGGAAGCTGGGCACGCCAACCATTGCGCTACCACCTCTCCCCATCTCTTTCGGTTTATATGCCTTACCACCTCTCGTTTTCGTCGCAGACGCCGGCAGCACGGAAGCAGAAACAAAAAAATAAATATAAATGTTAACGATTGCTTGAGCCGCTAGCTGCCACATGACCTTAACTTTGGCAGGCTACTCTCACTGGAGCGCGTGGAGGTTTGCGGCTGCGTACAGATCATCATTCGCCTTAGCTTTATTGTAAATTTGCTTTCACCGACTATTTTCGGTTAAAACTGAAACGCCCAACAAGAATGAGACCTACCGTTGTATTCCTTTTTCTTCTTTTCTAGGTTTAAAACAAAAACGCTCATTCCTAACTTTAAAGCAGCAACAGGTTCATCATCAGCGACTGAACGCTCATTTACACAAATAGTAATCTTTTTTAAGAAATGGCATAAGGATACTTTATTTCGAGGTCGTGTCGCTGCCAATACTGCCCGGCACCACGTAGCGACGAATGGGCATCACACTGCCGATGCACGCGGCAGGTTACTGATTGGTGAAAACAGAAAATACGACTGCTTTTCAGTTCTCGCAGCTTATTATACGCAGAACACAGTGCCCCCGCCACCATGGCCCATTTTTTTTCGATAACAGCGACACGCAACGGCGGATTATATACTTCTTTAATGGGTTAATTTTATTTTTCATCGCAGATGAAAAATAAAATCACACATGACAGAGCGCAGGCATTGACCCTCAGATTATTGCAAACAGGCTCATATCCCAACCCGGCTTTATTCCACAAAATTTATCCCGACACCTATGCCACTAGTTCTTGCAGGCACTGCAATGACATCGCTAGCCTAGACCATATGCTCTGGCGTTGCCCCTCGTTACGAGGCACAGAACAAATCAATGAAGACAAGTGGTTCTCTGCTATTAAGAGCCCCGATGCCGGGGCGCAACTATGGGCTGTCCAGAGGGCCCACGATGCGGCGGTCGGGCAAGGCCTGACTGTCCCAACGTGGGAGCGGCCCGCAGCGCGCTGAGTCGCGTACCCCAGGACCTTATTAAAGCTTTGCATCCATCCATCCATCGCAGAACAGCAAGCGCAGGGTGCGCTGCGCGTATACCGTGGCCACACAATGTAGCCGCGCTCTTTTTCCTCTAGCAATATGGCCGCCGTCGGCTTCACCTGCCACCGTAGGCGGCGGCTGCGACTTGCACTCCAGAAGATTAAGTGTATAACGTCCTTGCATAGAAACGACAGCATGATTGCTAATATATTGTTGGTTTCGATATGTTAGGCACGAGGCCCAAGACGGCACCCTGTCTATTAACGCTTTCTTATGTTGGCATTCGCGTCTCTGTCTTGAAGGGACGCGTGCGCGCACCGTAGCATGCGGCAATGGTGCTTGCGTTGAGCGTATTTAAGGCAAGAAACGCTGTTCTAAACTTTCTGTTGTCTAACTTGTGCAGTAAACTCATGTTTATAGTATTCCCGCAATAATAAGAGTCACCAGTACGTCAACCGTAATGGTCCTAACTTGTTGCAGCGTAGTTGTTATCCACAGGCGCTGCCACAACGAATACGCGGCGAGGTATGGCCGATGAATAATTGCCAAGATTGGTTTTCAGTAAACGCTTATTACCAAGAACGGCGGGTGCTTGTACTAAAAATTATGGGGTTTTACGTGCCAAAACCATTTTCTGAATATGAGGCGCGCCGCAGTGGAGGACTCCGGAAATTTCGACCCCCTGGGTTTCTTTAACGAGCACCTAAATCTAAGTACATGGGTGTTTTCGCATTTCGCCCCCATCGAAATGCGGCCGCCGTGGCCGGGATTCGATCCCGTGACCGCGTGCTCAGCAGCCCAACACCTTAGCCACTGAGCAACCACGGAGGGTTTTGGCGGGTGCTTATACTACCGTAAACGATGGATGCTGGGCGGTGGCTCCAATCCTTTACTCGCCCCATCACACGTCTACACTGGAATTCAACTGGTATCACGAACCTGACTATATATTCTCTCCACCCTAAACTGCCACTTCGCCTGCCACCCAGACTCCATCTTTTCCTCTCTTTGCCCTCAGCTCATTTCCCAATGTGCTGAGACGTGCTTCCACCGATGCTTGCTCTTCCTTTTTCTCAATAAATGAAGGCATTCATTAATTCACTCCTAAATTGCTGCAGAAAATAGGGTGCCCATCTCCATAACGAACCTGTCTCTCACCTGGACTCTCCCATCGCAAAGCAATGTTGCTGGGCGTTGCATATAAGATTTTCGAGGAATGGCCAGCAGCACGGCGTGCAATTTTCCGTGGATGACGAGACAGTATAGAGCACCTTCTCTGCCGCTTCCGCACTCAGCGCTCTGCTCCGTGAGCTATTAGCCGCTAGGACGAAGTGCGAAATGAAAGAAACCTAGCTGGGCTGGTTTAGTATATATATATATATATATATATATATATATATATATATATATATATATATATATATATATATATATATATATATATATATATATATATACATTTCCTACTTAAGCCTAAATGACAGCGATATAGGCGAGATGAGTTACGGTAGCTCGTGGGTTTGGACTAACGACGCTCTTCACGCAGTACTTACGTCTTATGCGTGTTTGCGAGCTGAAATGAAAGGCAGGAGGGTAACACGCCTTCCTAAAATGAAGCATTCGGAATATTCCTTTGTTTGACGGTCGGGCATAAGTCAAGGGCCCAAGATACGCACCACCTTCAAGTCGGTATCAGCTTCCAAAGAGGGAACTCAGAGGAAACGTTGTCAAGCGGATAGGCTTTTAATTATAACATATGTTTATTGCCTAGCTCGTAACACAGCCAGCGCACTGATGTGTTCGACAGGCAAAATGACGCTGAAACTCTACGGCGGTCATGTACGTGAACGGGTCCAGATGGTCATACTGACGCTTGCTGCCACTGGATGCAATGACACAGGCTGCCGCCGCCGTCATGTTCCCGAGTTGAACTCCGAGGGGGTTCAGCGATGTACGAGTTTAGCACGAGTTCGCCTGCTAATCAAACCTAGAGGTCACGCCCCGCGCGAGGCATGTAACTCTTGTGCGCGCACCCACCACGGTTGGGCCGCGCCCAACTTATTTCTTGGCAACAGTGACGCGGTGCCGAGCTGAGAGGCATCAACACTCTTGACCGCCGACATAAAAGACGCACAACGCACTGTCATCGGTGATGTACTGAGCACCACTATCAAAAACAAAGCGTTGACTGTCGCTGGCTTATGCATATATCTTCTCGGGCTGAGATGTCACCACAGCACGGTTTCATGGCCTGCATTGTGGCGACGTAGCGCACAGTAAATAATAATCGGCACGTCACTGTAACTGCTTGCAAGGCATCGATGCGCTGAGGGGGACGACGATGCTGAGGAGTGGGTATCGCAGCAGTCATTTGAGATGGCTGCTCTGTCATCGGTGATGTATTGGAGCCACAGCGTCGTAAACACGATCAGCGTCCGAGAATCGCTCGCTCTTCTAGACCCAGTGCAAGGGCATTTCTTCATCACAAGCACTGCGCACTCAACAGTTCCACCACTGTAGCTGCTTGCAAGGCGTCGATGCGCTGAGGGGGACGACGATGCTGAGGAGTGGGTATCGCAGCAGTCATTTGAGATGGCTGCTCTGTCATCGGTGATGTATTGGAGCCACAGCGTCGTAAACACGATCAGCGTCCGAGAATCGCTCGCTCTTCTAGACCCAGTGCAACGGCATTTCTTCATCACAAGCACTGCGCACTCAACAGTTCCACCACCTTCCTCCGTTCGAAGTCACATTTCATATCTGCACACAAGAGCCCTCACCTTCCAAAATGCGATCGCTACTGTTACGTTTCGCCTACGACGCGCGGTATAGCCGGCGCGGATGCAACAGACGCCGGGGCTTCCTTCAAAGCGGCGGACATTTTGGCCCGTTCAGCGCCGCCGATACGCCTCCCCGCCAAGCGCGTCCAGGCATGTTTCAATGCCACGTGTCTTGAAGTGTGCGTGTGTGTGTGTGTGCATGTTGGTGCCCACGCTTGTCAAGGCGCGGCAGCCGGGGAGAGGAGCTCCCCAAGTGTGAAGCGAGGAGGTCTGACCGGCGCCGGCCCGGCGGATGCGTCACTACACTCGTCTCAACCTGTCTGTCAGCGTGCCCGTGCCCCGTCACGTGCGCCTCTGACGAGACGTTCCTTCTTGCCCTCGACTCCGAGACTATAAAAGCAGCTGCCCCCGGACGCCAAGAGAGAGGCTCCGATTTCTTCTGTCGAGTTACGTGCTCTCCCGTCTCTCCACTTCGGTCGACCTGACCGCCCGCTCTTTTGCGATGCTAGAATAAACAAGTTGTTCTGTTACCAGTCGACTCATGCTTTGCCGGGACCTTCGGATGCTTCCAGTTGTGCCCCAGGCCGCCAGGCCAACGCTACCCTTGGGGCTTGCGACCCGATTGCAACAACGGGTGTCAGGGGTGCGATTACAACAACTGTCTGCCAGCGGTGAGATCGCGACAACGGAGGCCAGCAGCGAAGATATGCGGTTGACTGTATGCTGAGCAGCACGACGACCACCCGGGAGCAGTGCAACGAGCCCTGTGTGATGACTGGTTGCCTGCAGCGGAACGACTGCGCTGAATTCTTGGCTGCGAGGTTTGGTGAGTGCGGGACTTTCTTCTTCTGAGTTTTGCCAGGCTTTTGTTAGTGTCAGAAACAGAGCTGGTAATTGTGGTTGTCGTTGATGCCGGGTTAGTTTGCGGCAAGACAATAGTAGGCAGTAGAGAAAGCAGCATTCAGAGCAGCCATGGATTGGAAGTCGTTGCGCAAACCGAAATTGCTGGAGCTTGCAAGAGAGTTGGCTCTGGATGTCTCAGACAAACTCAGAAAACCAGAACTGCTAAGGGCTATTCTTGAGTTAGAAGCTGAGGATGACGAGCTGTCGGAACGCCTTGAGACCATTGAGGAGAGGGCAAAAAGACGTGAGCGCGAACTTAAAGAGCAAAAAGAGAGACAGGAGTGCGAACTTAGAGAGCAAAAAGAGAGACAGGAGCGCGAACTTAAAGAGCAGAAAGAAAAAGAAGAGCGCGAACACGCTTTGGAAATGAAGCGTCTCGAGGTAGAGATGGAACGCGCTCGTAATGGAAGTCAGGCACACGGTGCAGGAGAACGAGTATCGTTCAAAATGACTGAGCTGATGCGGCCGTTTAAGCTTGGAGAGAACATTGGTTTGTTCCTGGTTAACTTTGAGCGAACGTGCGAGAAGCAGGGGTTCTCTCGGGAAACGTGGCCACAGCGCTTGCTCACTTTGTTACCCGGCGAGGCGGCCGACGTAGTCGCTCGCTTGAAGAGAGAGGAGGCAGAGGATTTCGACAAAGTGAAATCGAGTCTGCTAAAAAAGTACAGGCTGTCAGCGGAGGCGTTCCGTCGGAAGTTTCGGGAAAATGAGAAAGGCAGAAGTGAGTCATATACAGAGTTTGCCTACAGGCTAATGTCAAACATGCAGGAGTGGCTCAAAGAAGAGAAAGCGTTTGGTGACCACGAGAAAGTTCTGCAGTGTTTCGGGCTGGAACAGTTTTATAGTCGGTTACCTGAGAACGTGCGGTACTGGGTCTTGGATAGGCCAGACGTTAGTACGGTGGCTAAAGCCGCTGAGCTAGCCGAGGAGTTTGTGACGCGTCGGGCTCGCGGAGTTAAAGACGGTCAAAAGGGTGAATTTGGCTCCAAGTTTGAGAGGCCGAAGTTCACACCCATGAGAGCAAGGGGGAACACACGTAGTGCGGATGCCAGTGAAAGCAGTCCGACCGAACCTAAGGAGACGGCGGCAGCCGAAGCCGAACGCAGAAAGCGGTTCGAGACGAGGCAAGCGCGCTTGTGTTATACGTGCCAGAAGCCGGGTCACTTTTCGGCGCAGTGTCCGGAAACAAAAACAAAAGTCGTGTTTTTGTCATTATGCAGCACTGACGAGAACATGAAGCTTCTCGAACCTTACATGCGACACCTCCTCGTGAACGGGAAAGAGTGCCGAGTGCTTCGCGATTCCGCAGCTACGATGGATGTAGTTCACCCCTCTTACGTAGAACACGATATGTTCACGGGCGAGTGCGCATGGATCAAGCAAGCCGTGGAAGCTCATAGCGTGTGTCTGCCCGTAGCAAAAGTGGTTATTGAAGGACCTTTCGGAGCGCTTGAGACGGAGGCCGCAGTGTCATCTATGCTGCTCCCCCCCCCCCCCCCCCCAGTACCCGTACCTATTTTCGAACAGGTCCGATCACCTCCTGCGCGAAAAGGGGCTTTTGTTTGGTGAGGCTAGCGTTCAGGCCTTAACCAGATCGAAGGTTCGGGAGCTCGCTGCAAAGGCGGTAGTTACGGGGCCGACGTTGTCGAACAATGAAAAAGGGTCAGAGGCGCAGCAAGCTGATATTCAGAGCACGTCCGAACTGAATAAAATTGAGCCTGTAGCGTTGACGGCACCAGATACCGGAGAGGAAATGCCCGATAAGAGAAAGTTAGAAGAGCTATCTGCAGATTTGCTCATCGCGCCTACGTCAGACGGACTTGATAGGTTGCTAAAAGTCAGCGGGTCGGCTTTGATAGCCGAGCAAAAAAAGGATGGCAGTCTAGAAAACATACGCTGCATTGTCAAGGAAGGTATCGCCAAGAAAAATGCTCATTTTGTGGAAAGAGGTGGGGTCCTGTACCAGAAGTATCTAGACCGCAGGGGAGTGGAGTTCGATCAGCTGATCGTGCCTCAGTGCTACCGTCAGGATCTGTTGCGCTTGTCGCATGGGGGTAGGTGGTCCGGACACCTAGGAGTTAAGAAAACTAAGGACCGTCTCTTGCAAGAGTACTATTGGCCAAGGTGTTTTCGGGACGCAGACCACTTTGTGAGGACATGTGACACCTGTCAGCGGGTGGGCAAACCAGGGGACAAATCGAGGGCGCCGTTGAAGTTGGTACCTATCATTACGGAGCCTTTTAGACGGCTCGTTATTGATATAGTGGGACCTCTGCCGGTAACAACCACGGGGTACAGACACATTTTGACTGCGATCTGCCCAGCGACAAAGTTCCCTGAAGCAGTGCCGCTTAAAGAACTCAGCTCAGTTGAGATAGTCAATGCACTACTGTCCATATTTGCGCGAGTTGGTTTTCCTGCGGAAATCCAATCAGATCAGGGCACAGTGTTTACTAGCGCTTTGACGACAACTTTTCTCGAAAGGTGTGGGGTAAAGCTGTTACACAGCTCAGTGTACCACCCACAGTCGAATTCCGTTGAGAAGCTCCACTCCGTCATGAAGCGCGTGTTGAGAGCATTGTGTTTTGAACAACAAACTGACTGGGAGCTGTGTCTGCCTGGGGTGATGTTTGCATTAAGGACCGCGCCGCATGCGGCTACGGGGTTTTCGCCAGCTGAGCTAGTGTACGGTCGCTCGCTGCGATCTCCGTTTCGCATGCTTCGAGACGGATCACTGCCCTCTCCAATGGCTGCAGACCATCCCTTCCACAAATTGCCGCCTCCTGCGCTGGAGCCTCGCTTTGGAACAACATTCCTTTGAGGTGCGTTACAAAAAGGGGAGTCTCAACGGTAATGCCGATGGCTTAAGTCGAAGCCGCTAACGTAGGAATCAGCCTCAAAGTTGTTGGTTACTGATGTTTTTCTTCCTGATGCAGGATTTTTAACATATTGCTTTTGTTTAGTGTTTCAAAGTGATGACGTGCTTTCTAGTGCAATTTTCCAATTTGTGGACGCGTTCTGAGTGCTGCTAGACTACTGTAAGGAACTAGGCAGTAGTATAAGAGGGGAAAGAGCCTGGCAGGGCTTAGTGAGGGTTGTGTCGTGCTTGCTGACTGAGCGGTTGAGTTTCGGCGTAGTTCTAACGCTTGCTGGGAACAAGAGAAAAATGGCAACTCTCCCGAAGTCACTTTGCAGTGTCCTGTGTGAACCTGAACGTGAGAACGAGGCCTTCTCTGTGCGCTGCGCTCAAGAAACGCCGAGGGACGACCAACTTCGGTTATGAGCATCATCGAGCGACATCCCTCCGGACAGCGGATGCAGTCCCCTGACCATCGGGATCTCCTTCTCCCGGCGGGGCGGTCTGTTACGTTTCGCCTACGACGCGCGGTATAGCCGGCGCGGATGCAACGGACGCCGGGGCTTCGTTCAAAGCGGCGGACATTTTGGCCCGTTCAGCGCCGCCGATACGCCTCCCCGCCAAGCGCGTCCAGGCATGTTTCAATGCCACGTGTCTTCAAGTGTGCGTGTGTGTGTGTGTGTGCATGTTGGTGCCCACGCTTGTCAAGGCGCGGCAGCCGGGGAGAGGAGCTCCCCAAGTGTGAAGCGAGGAGGTCTGACCGGCGCCGGCCCGGCGGATGCGTCACTACACTCGTCTCAACCTGTCTCTCAGCGTGTCCGTGTCCCGTCACGTGCGCCTCTGACGAGACGTTCCTTCTTGCCCTCGACTCCGAGACTATAAAAGCAGCTGCCCCCGGACGCCAAGAGAGAGGCTCCGATTTCTTCTGTCGAGTTACGTGCTCTCCCGTCTCTCCACTTCGGTCGACCTGACCGCCCGCTCTTTTGCGATGCTAGAATAAACAAGTTGTTCTGTTACCAGTCGACTCATGCTTTGCCGGGACCTTCGGATGCTTCCACTTGTGCCTCAGGCCGCCAGGCCAACGCTACCCTTGGGGCTTGCGACCCGATTGCAACAACGGGTGTCAGCGCTGAGATTACAACACTGAGGTGTCGTTACGATATCCATCTGAGATCGCTGCTGGCTTCAGCAGAGGCAATCCGCAAGCACCTTGGAGTGCACAAAACACCCAAATACGGTGTACGTACATGCGCTCAGTAGCACTTTCACTGGGCAAGCGATGACAAGCGATGAATTGTGTTACTGGGAAGCACGCACTTCTTCGAAATGCATCGCAGAGGCTTCGCGCACAAAGATTAAGTGGTACATTTTCACTGAAATGCCTCACTACGGGCCATAAAGTAACGTACAGCCATTTTGCAGCAACAACCGTTGCTCCCGTTGCTCCGACTAGTGTTTGTTTTTAGTCGGTAAAGCGGGGGCCTTAATAGCCTAGTGAAGCGCCTGCGATGAACAGCCGTACCGCGAGACTGCGTTTCCATTCCCCCAATAGAAAAGGAGCGGTCATGACTGACTTTATCGAGAATAGCACTGCAGCGCCCCTAGGCGACTTCTCACCGTATGAACTCCCTCGTGCATGCGACCCCCATTCATGTTTCTGCTTCTAAGCTTTCGTCTCACTGTCGCCACTCGCAGCAAGAAGTGCAAAATTTAATAATTTGCTCGATCTCTGTTTGTCCTCAGAAATTTCGAGCATTCAAAACGAAAAACAAAAACTTAAAGAAATAAAAATGTTTATTTTATTTGTTGTATTTTAACGTATTCGTTTGAGCGAAAGTGTAGGGGCAAGAATCAGCCGCATGTACCGTGTTCGCATTCGATGGAGGATAGATAGATAGTGCCCGAAAAAGGAGGCACACCCACAGAGTAACATAGTAAAGGTAAAGAGCAGACACTCCCATAGGCGCCTGCGGCCGACTTTGGCTCTCAGCGCACCTAGCGGAATCGGCGAAACCCACCAGCCTCCAAGATTGTCTGCACGCTGCCGATTTTCGGAGGCTCCGATTTCAGTTTCGTTTCTTGCATTTTTTTTTGTGACCCATACATTTGCTTAAATCATGTGATTTCATACAGGTGCTTCTGCAGCTGTTTATATGTTGTGACGATGAGCGCGCAAAGGTGTTTCACTCATGTTAGTTTCATTTAAATTCATATTTGCTGTTTCAAGCTGTAACTTAGCGCAACAATCATGCCAACTGTTGAAGCAGCGGAACTTTATAGCTTATGTTATTGTACGTCTAGTAACTCGCGCCAAAGGTGTATTGTAAATAAATGTGCCGTGTTCCCTAAATATAAATCAACTTGCTGCACAGTCAAGAACACGAAAATAGCAGACAATTTATTGCAGTAAGATTATAAGAGGCAGATACATGAAAACGGGAAGAAACAGCGAAATGCAAGTAATACGGGTGTCACACGGCGCACTTTTACACGCAATCAAGCCCAATCCGATTTGAATTTCTCAGTCACGATTGGTTCTTTTGCGCAAGCAGCGCGATGGCGCCAATATCAGTCGCGAATTTCAATCCGGATCGGACTTGTTCGCGATCGAAAGTATTCATGTGACACCGGTATAATGGAGAATAGTCGGAAATTAATGGCGTGATGGCAATAACTTTGCACAAGCAACACACACAGAAGACGTATTGCAACTATCCAGATAATGAAACAGAAAAATGCAAATACACGACAGCAATTAAGTTGCGTAAAATGGGATTGTTTTAGAAGGAAAAAACATATGACGTTTTTTTCTTGTACTTCTGCGAAGGAGGGTGAATTAGGGCAGCAAAATTATGTGAATGGTAGCGTGCCAAAATAAAATGGCTGCAAAAATAATTGAGCACGCACCAACATCTTCATCTTGAATGTGTGAGCCAGTGTGTCCGTCATTAAAGAGCTGCTATTAAGCACTTTGTGTTGGGGGTCTTAACCTGCTGTCTTAGAAGCCTTGCAATCGTCTTCTGATACTTGGAATTTCGCCCTTGAGTATGCGTGATGTCCTTTGGCTGTGCAATGTACTTTGAGGAAATGGTGGAGATTTCTGCAATACATAGAATGACAGACAGAAGGTAAGCAATACTGGAGGCTTCAAAGCTATTGAATGTAGACGCTACATTCCTTCGTATAAGCAATATTTGAGCCTGCAAAGCTTTATAATGAAGATTCTGCGTTCGTTCATGCAATTCGTATTTTAATTAATTTATTTTTTTGGTTAAGGAAACACTGTTATAAAGGCTAAGAAACAAGGAACTTTCTACGGTAAGGACTCTATACACAATTAAAACATGAATACACGTATTTTCAGCCCAATGCAGAGCAGCTAACAACGCTCGAGCGCACATAGCCTGCTACAGAGGTTGGGAGAGAGCGCACTATTGCCATACTGCAAATATTGCTTGTGTACCGCTTTAGAAATAACAACATTTCTTTTGCAGAAGTAAAGCACCATACTTTTTCAGCAGTCGCCGCGCGTATCAGAAAGCTCTCTACCCCGAACGGCATGTTCATAGGCCAAATTTCTTAACGAACCATTTTATTTTATTTTCTAACTTCGTCATTGTATCGAAGGTGCATCACAGTTCGGACGCTGCCGCATCGCTGTTTTCGCTAGCATCCCGCTCATTGCTGCGCATAAAAAAAGAACACGAAATGAAAGTCAGCGTAGCAAATGGGCAGCACCTGTTCTTGACTGCAAGGCCGTCGTCACTCGTTCATGCGGCTAACAGTGACATAACCAAATGCGAAGAGAATAAGCCTTGCTGTCAAACTTGCTGTGGCCTTACCATGAAACGGCGACGAAGCAGACGCTGGCAGAAGAACCCAACAATGATGCTCAGGTGCATTTTACAGAAAGAGCACAGCGGAGTGGTCTGATAAGGCTTCGCACATGTTGGGTCGTGCCCAGTGGTCGTGTCGCCTGTCAAGCTGCTAGCCGCAGCCGCAGCCACAGCCCCATTTTTCTTGATCGGCTCTGCCACCTAGCGGAATCGGCGAAGCTCCATAGCTCGGCCGCGAAACGGCTCGAGTGCCCGCTCGTGTCGTATACTATGTTACTCTATGGCACACGGTTGACGCGACCGGGAAAGGCGTGGCAAGCGGCTCACGGCAAGTGTGCAGACAGACAGCGGGGCAGTCACGGTATTGCTAAGTTGCGATAATTTGTTGATAACAATATGCGGCGCTGGTGCGTTTCGTTGTTCGGCCTTCTGCGCTTGAAACATGGAAGCAGCGTGCCGCGCAGGGTGCGCTCATGTTGTCATACGCAGCTTTTTGTCTACATATTTTTTTGCCGGCAGCTTTTGCGCGTTTCACGCTATCTCCCTTCACTGACTGCCGTCGAGCAAACTCGGGTAAAACTCGGGTGAACGAGAAACTCGGCGCATCATGCACAGCACCCCTGGTCTCCGGTTGTCAAATGTACGAAGTCTCGCATTCTTGTGATAGAACATGTCGTTCTTTTGAGCTACTCCCATGTTCTTTTCCACTAGTTCTTGGGTTGCACTTAGCCATTCCAACAGATTTAGCACGTATTCTACCACAGTTGGACTCTCTCCTCTTTCCTCCCACATCTCTCTTAACATTCTCAGTGGAGAACGGAGTGTCTGCCCAAACACTAGTTCTGCTGGCGAGAACCCTGTCGCTTCATGTGGAACCGTTCGCATAGCAAAGAAAGTTGCCGGCAGACAGTTCTCCCAGTCCTCCTTATGCTCGTAACAGAGCGCACGCAAAACTCGCTTAAGCACTGAATGCTACCTCTCTACACTGTTTGACGGAGGGTGATAGACAGAACTTTGTATTAATTTTACCCTGCACTTTGGCAAGAATGTGGAAGTCAGTGCGCTCGTGAATACTAACCCTTGATCCGCCTCAAGTTCGGCTGGAAACCCAACTCATGCGAATACTCTCAAAAGCGCGTCTACGACTTCGGTGGAGCTGAGCTCTTTCATAGTGATTGCTTCTGGAAACTTTGTAGCCGGACACAGCATGGTAAACAAGTACCTGTAACCCGATTTTGTCTTTGGTAGAGGCCCTATCGTGTCTATCACAAGTTGTCTGAAAGGTTCTGATATGAAGGGCACTACTTTTAGTGGAGCTGTCCATGTTTCTCCTGGTTTACCCGAGCGCTGGCAGGCGTCTCATGATCTTACAAAGTTTTCTACGTCTTTGAAACAGCCAGGCCAGTAGTATTCCATAAGCTACCATTCCTTTGATTTGCTTATGCCTAGGTGGTCAGATTACCCACTTCCATGACAGAGACTCAAAAGGTCCTCCCAGTACTTAGTAGGTACAACTAACTGATCTCGAATCCTGCCCTTTCGGTCTTTGTAGTGCCGATACAACAGCCCTCCTCTCTCTTGTATCTTCACTTTGCACCTAGCAATATCCCATATTCCTCGTTCTCGATGAAAACAAGTCCCCCCTTTCAAAAACATCCTCAGTGTGGATGAGTTGGACGACGGCATGGGCCAGCTACCGTCTATTTCATGCCCAACCCCAACGATTACAACTGACTGACACCGTTGAGACGGATTTGCGACGGGGTGCTGTGGCTGCGGTGGGTGCTGGGTTCTTGCTTTGACTCTCTAGGCTTCATTTTGTGGTTGTACTGTTTAGAACAGTAGGGAAGCTGGATTGTTGATTGTTAGCCTGGTTGTGTTTACCTAGGTACGCTGCGTTTGGTCGAACGGCCGTTTTCCCTCACCTAGGGATCTAGAAAGGACAGAGTGTATTTAAGGAGCCGTTGACGACTCCTCAGTGCGCATTCCTCTTTCAGTCATGTTAGTCTGATCAACTGTAACGTTCTCATGTAGATACTGTAAATAAATTCCATATTCCTCGTTCTCGATGAGAACAAGTCTCTCCCTTCATCAACGTCCACAGCGTAGATAAGTTGGACGAAGGCATGGGCCAGCTACCTCTATTTCATGCCCGACTCTAACCATGACAAATGGTGAAAGCGGTAGGATGGACTTTGCGTCGTGGTGCTTTGTCTGCGGTGAGTGCTTGGTTCTCGCTTTGACTCGCTAGGCTTCATTTTGTGGTTGTTCTGTTTAGAACAGTAGGGAAATTGGACTGTTGGTTGATAGCTAGGTTGTGTTTACCTAGGTAGCTTTAGCGAGAAGGACCAAGGTAGCAAAGCAGCAATCATGCAGTTAAGGACACTGCTGAGTGACGAATTGTTCATTGTTGGTGAGGAACTATGATTGGAGGTACGCAAGGAAATGCTAAAATCGGAATTATTGCAGCTGATTTCCGAACAGGCCAGTGATGAGGACCAGGAATTTAGCTGTGTGAAGCAATTTAGCTAAGCAGTCATCATTCTTTTGCTCGGCTGCCAGTGACTCTCCATCCACACGTAAGAGCTGATCAAAATTCTTTGAGGCCGGTGATAGTAACGACCCTGACTCGCTTGCGAGTGCGTCAACTGGCTCTTCCTACAGGCGTGAACTTTGACACCCTAGTGATCGGCTCTCATTGTGCTGGTCAGCTGGCAGTGTTTCCTCAACCGTTTGTTCGTCCCTCGAGCCTACCTCGGATTCGGTTACTGAAGTTACCTCTTTTGGTACTTCTGCTAGAGCAGCTTTTGCATTTTCAGCCGAAAGCGACGCAATTTTAGGAGCTTGGCCTCGCGTCAACGCCTGTACGCCCTCTCCACGTTTAAGCCCTTTGTCACGCAGTAATTGATCCGACCGTTTCTAAAAAATGTAATGCTTCTGCAGTCACTAAAATTTGAACGCTGCAGCCTCGGTCACGAGCTCCACGAACGGTCCACTGATTTTGACTTTGGCCATGGAAAGACACACGCTGTGTTCTTCTACAATCTGTAGGATCCATGCTACTTCTCCTGTGAAGCCATCTACCGTCACGTAAGACGGATGGACGGTGACCATAGTGGCGGCACTGTCTCGTAGCACCCGGCATGGTTTCCCATTAACTTGCAGGTCGTGAAGATATGGGCCTAAAAGTTCCATATTCTCGTCTTTTTCATCCACGCAGCAGAAAACTACGCTAGGCTTCCCGCAGTTTACAGCGATATGTCCGAGTTTGTGGCACTTATAGCAGCGGATCGGTCTAAAAGATTCGAACTTTGTTTTCTGCTGTTTTTGTACGGTTTCCCCGTTTGATTTGTCCTCGCTCTTTTCTGAGGGCTTTCCTCCACGTCTACAGGCTCGGGTTGTCTAGTCTGCGAACCCTTTTTGAACGGAACTGGTTTCCGTGGTCCATTTCGACCATCCCAATTTCCGTCCTCGGCGTTCAGCTTACTACGCGTTGCCTACTCTTCCGCTAATTCAACCGCCCTTTCCGCAGTGTTAACATTTCCTCTGTCTTGCACCGACAGCTTCACAGATTGGCGGATGCTTTTTGTAAAACTGCTCTACAAACATGCATTGAATAATAATATCTCTGCTCTCGTACGCTTCCGCGCTTTTTAACCACTCGACTAGGTTGGCCTTTAAGCTATATGCAAACTCCGGGTATGCCTCGCTATCCTTCTTGCCCGTGCTTCTAAACCTTTGCCGAAAAGCTTCGGTTGAAAGGCGATACTTTTTCAAAACACTAGCCTTAACCTTCGCATAATCATATGCATCTTGCGCACTGAGTCTCGCGATTACTTCCCCAGCCTCACACAGCAACATAGACAGCAACCGTTTCGACCATGTACTCGGACTGAAGTTCATCTTCTCGCAAGTCCTCTCAAATTTCCGAGGAACAAGCTTATGTCGTTTCCGACCTCAAATGGCTCTAACAGCCTATCCATGCGTTATGATTCTGCCTCCCTTGATCATCCCCTAGCCCCTTCATTTCCTTGAGACAACTCCAAACGTTTGCTTTCAAGCTCAAGTTGCATTGTTCTTAACTCGCAATCTTTCTCGCGTTCCTCTCTGTCCCGTTCTTTTCTCTCTCTGTCCCGTTTCTCTCTTTTCCTAAAAGGTTCGAATCCAAATTTAATGTCCTCATCGCTAGCATGTTCGGAAATCAGCTGCAATAATTCCGATTTAACTCCGTACCTCCAGGAATTCCGTACCTCCAGGAATAGTTCCTCACCAGTAATCAACAATTCGTCTCTCAGCAGTGTCCTTAACTCCATGCTTGCCGCTTTACTGCCTTGGTCCTGTTCGCTAAACATACCTAGGTAAACACAACCTAGCTAACAATCAACAATCCAGCTTCCCTACTGTTCGAAACAGAACAACCACAAAATAAAGCCTAGAGAGTCAAAGCAAGAACCAAGCACCCACCGCAGACACAGCACCACGTCGCAAAGTCCTTCTCAACGGTGTAATTCAGTTGTAATGGTAGGGGTTGGGCATGAAATAGACGGTAGCTGGCCCATGCCGTCGTCCAACTCATCCACGCTAAGGATGTTGTTGAAAGGGGGGACTTCTTTTCATCGAGAACGAGGAATATGGGATTTATTTACAGTATCTGCATGAGAACATTACAGTTCATCAGTCTAGCATGACTGAAAGAGACTGCACACTCAGCAGCCGCGCCACGGCTGCTTATAAACACTCTGTGCTCCCTAGATCCCTAGGTGAGGGAAAACAGCCCTTCAACCATCAACCGATTCGGAGCGTCCAAAGTCATCGTAGCCGAACCACCTTTGAGGGGGAGGGTTTACACACTCACTTCCGCATAGGTTTCATTGACCACACATAGGTGAGAGGGTTCTGGCAGACGCGAGTCCCGCCCCGAGCAGGCGCCTCTTTATCCCAGAGTTGACTCTAAAGACAGTGGCCGCCGCGCCTGTCCATTACTGACGACTTCTAAGACCCGAGAGACGGCACCGCAAAACACCTTCCAGGAATTCCACCGCTTTAAACAAACCGTGACGGTGACGGCGAATCCACTAACAATACTTGGTCCGCCGACTGCGCGTAGACATAGCGGCGCCGTTCGGTTGGGGACTGTCGTATTGTCGTCCTTGCAAAGCGAGTCGCCGCAGTAGACATCGTGGCGCCGAAGGGCTGCTGACTCGGCGCATTGTTGTTTTTCCAAAGCGAGTCATCCCACCGGGCCGGGCAGGTTTCGTCGGTCGCTTCTCCTCTAATTCGTCAGCCCCCGCAGGCCGTTCGTAACACAATGTACATCATAAACAGCGGTGGGGTTAAGGGCATCCCTGCCTGAGTCCCTTGTTGATATCAACTTTCTCCTCACTCCTCATCCCTTTCCTTTCAACGCAAACCGTATTTTCAGGCAATTCTCTCTCAAAAGCTGTATACAATCGTCGCCTAAGCCTTCCCCTTCCAAAATGTCCCACAAAATGTTGCAGTCTAAGTTGCCCGGTGATATCTAAAAAGGCCACATATAACTGTATACTTTCTACTCTTAATATTTCAACAAACCGGGTAAGGACAAATTAGTTATCCTCCACGCGCCTACCTACTAAAAATCATTCAGAAGTTCTCCAAAAATGCCGTTATTCTCTGCGCAAGCTTGCAGCTTATTTTGCCTACATTGCTAACCTCTATATTACTGATGTAATGGTCAACGGTGCATAGGAGTGAATTGTGCCCTTCTCCCCCTTACCTTTGTAAATAAATTCATTCTACTTTGTCGCCGACTGCCTGGTATTCGTCTATCTCATATAGTTTTTTTTCCGCTGCTTTCAACGGAGCTTCCTAACTTTTTAGTCCTTGTTCATTACACAGCTTAACGGGAAACTCGGCTAGTCTTTTGGCTGAGCGCTTAGGAATTTTCTCGTCCGCTTTCTTGCAGTTGAAATTTGTGAGCATCAGCTCCTGTTCCCACTGGTTCTCAGACATGCTCTTCTTTTCCTCAAATATAACCCCAACATTTCCTTGGAAAGGTTCGGCTTTTAGATTTCGGATGTAATTTAATGCCGCGTCCCCTCACAGCTTCTTTCCGTCTTCGTCTAGGGTATGTTGATGGATTGATCTTGACTTCCTGCTAATAATTTTACGTTGTTCTGAAATATTCTAGGTGCGGCCTTCTTTTTACCACGTATTTTTGACAACCAACGTTCACTTTCACCTTTTATCTTCACTTATATGAAGCATAGATTATTTCTCCCCGTGTATTTCCTATTGTCTGGCTACTTCATCCTGCAACAACTGCGCTTTTTTTGCCTGCCTGTGCTCTCGGGATGCTTCCTGTCGTTCTGCGATCGCTTCTCGTACGTCCCTGATCCAGCAATATTTCAGTTTCTTTTTTCCTTTCCAACGAACATGCTGCTTTCCGTTTTTCTGTCGTTATTGCACTTAGAAGCTCCCCATATTCCCCCTCGCTGCTTGGCCATTTTCGAAGTTCTTCCACGACCATTGTGACTACATTTGCTATTTATTCAGCATTCAAATTTAGACTGGCCATTTTGCGCTCCTTGCTCTCTTTTCCAACTGCATATCCCATATCCAAAATGATCCGTTTATGGTCACTCCCTATGCTGCTATACCCTTTCTCGTCAACGACCATTTCTCTCAACTTATCATGATTTCCTTCTGTTATAAGACAGTAATATATTATCGATTGCCGGTTTCCTACTTCCCTCGGGGTCTGCCTGTCACACCAAGGCCCTGTAATTAAGATAACGAGATTATGTTGCTCACAAAGGTCTAGCATTGGCCTCCCGTTGTTGTTGGTATAGCCATCTAGATCCTGTATGTGGGCATTCATGTGACCTAATAGGATAATTTCGGAATCATTCCCGAAACCCTTAATAGCAGCACTTAGGCATTTCACTATCTTTTGATTCTTCAATGCGCAATTATTTTCGGTCCCCAAATACGTTACACCCACTCATTCTGCTACTTCTTCTCGTTGTACCTAATAATGAAAGATGATCTTGATGTTTTTAATTTACTCTTTTCTATTTAGCTCCCTGATGGTTGACCATACCAACTCCCCCTCTTTTTTTTCCAATTTACTTCTGTTGCACCGTTCCCAAACATAATTCTCTATACCTGGTGGCTTTTCCAGTCTTCTAAGGAGCGTTTCTCTAACCGCATACACGCCTATTTATTCTCTATTTAACTGCTTTTTGATCTCTACCCAATTTTGCTTTCTTCTGCCACCCTGCATGTTTATGTAGCCTATTGTATGGCGAGCTCTCTTTCTTGTTTTCCTACTTTTTTGTTATTGACGACGATGCTAATCTGAGGTTACCCTAAGGGGCCTTCTTCATTCCTACCTACACTGGCCTCCTCAGCACCCGTGGGCCCCCAATAAAGCAACCGCGCGACCAGCAAGTCACCAGCTCACATCACGTCAAAGCCTGTAATTCAAGTGGATCCTGTCTCGCTGAAAACCCCCACACCTTCTCACTTCCCTGTTTGCCTCGACAACCTCGAAGCCTTTCTCTCGTGTCATTGTCCATACGGCCTCATTAACAGCCACTACGACTCTTTGTACGTGACTGTCACTTACCGGCACCTCAGGCACCGTGCACCCCAATATCTACCCCTTAGGGGACATCTCGCGCAAGTCGTCTACCCCCTTCGCCAAGCTCTGGGCTAGTCCTGTTCCTTCTGTTTTTAGGATATCATTAAGCCCACCTGCCACCACGACAACGTTGCGTCCGTGGACGTTTCCCGCGAGCTTTGCTTTTGCTCGCTCCATGAGAGAACCCAATGTTTGCCCTAAAGATCTCCCTGCCGCCATTCTTTTATCGCCTTTCACCCTCTACACAATTGCATCTTAACACCTAGCCAGGTTTGAGTCGCCGGTGATAATCACCCTTTCACTCTCTTCTACTACCGAGGCCCCTCCCTGCTTCCATTTGCCATCCTTTTCCGCGTGATTAGGAGTTGGCAACACTCTAAAAACCAAGAGAGTTCCGGGCACTCTCTTTGAGGGAGTATCTGCTTGTGCCATATTTCACTCGCTTTTTGAGAGTAGATCGACCCTCTTTGAGAGAGAGAGAGAGAGAGAGAGAGAGAGAAAACATTTATTTATCAGGAGTTTGGGCGACTTCCTCGCAGGGTGGAGCCCTTAGTTCAGGGCCCCATTGGCTCGCGCCACTCCGCGTGCCCGCCGGATCAGCCATCGCTGCTCTTGCGGGTCTGAGCTGGCCAGCGCAGTCTCCCAGGAGGAAGGGGAAGGTGAAGGAATAGGGGAGTACCCCGGAGGGTGTGGGCACTCCCAGGTGCAATGATATACTGTGGGCTTTGCTCCACAATAGGGACAGTATGAGGTATATTGTGTGGGGTGGAAGAGGTGAAGAAAAAAGAGGCAGGGAAATGAATTAGTTTGAAGCTGTCGCCACGCGACGGCATCTTCTCGATTAAGGGAATTATGTGGGGGAGGGAAGTGTCTCCTGTTATCTCTGTAATATTGTAGAGTTTCAGTGTAGTTCAGTGGTTCTGTCGGTGCGTCGTCTGGGTTGGACAGCTCTTCCAATGGCGCCCGGTTAGCGAGCTCTTTGACAGAAAGTAGGACAACCCCACCAGACAGAGTTTTGTTACTCTACCGGAAAGGAGTGCTAGTACTCTTCCGGAGTGCTCATACTGTCCCCACAGGCGCAATAGTGCTCCCCCAGACGGAGTGCTTCTACTCCTCGAAACCGAGTACTTCTACTCCTCCAAGCCGAGTGTTTTTACTCCTCCAAACAGAGTGCTTGTACTGCTTCAAACAGTGCTAGTGCTCTTCGGAATAGTGTGAAAGTACGATGTAGATCCATGGTTACGTTAGAAGGGATTCGCAATACTTACATGTGGGGAACATTTCATTCCTTCATAAGCAGCTCCTTCACTTATGCTTGGTGAATGGGATGTAATCAGCAGTCACCGAATTACTCAAATGAAACATTTTCTCTTAAAATGTCAAAATCTTTATTGATCAGTCACAAGACAAGCTGAATAATAATTTGAGAAACATACAGACAAGCCCATACAATCAGATTACAATGATGCCCATGAACTTTAGAACACATCTTTTAATAAAACATAAGTATATTCTCTGAAGATTCATCAGTATTAGTGTAGAAATATTCTTTAATTTCAATTGGCTCCTTCTTTTCAAAATAAAGCATACAATGGAAAGTTACACATAGAACAAACATGTGCGAACTAACAAAGTATTGATATTATGATCGAAGAGAAATATGCGCCACATTACTGGCACAAAACGCGTCCACTTATATGGCAGAGGTTACCAGAGGAGCTGCTAAGCATGGCGCTGGTAATGTAGATAAATTGTGCAAGAAGCTTTTTTTTTGTGTGTGCCATATTCTAAGTGAGCAGCTCATTTGATAACGTCATGTAGGGTGTATGGATGTTCCCGGCGGAGAGTACAGTGCATTTACAAATGTGTTGTAAATTCTCATGTGAGGCCGCAGGTCTGGCTAGCTTTGCTTATATTTCACGTAAAGACATTCATGTATGGGCTGCACCCCATTGTTTCTAAGCGTGGCTTGCCGTGGTTCTGCAGCAATAACCTGCCCGGTCTCAAAGCGGTACAGAGGCGTATCATATTTTCTATTCGGTTCGCCTCTTCACGAAAGTAGCTTCCTGGTGCTATTGAGATTGATCCGTTACACTTTCTCATAAATTAATAAAATTAAATTTACCATATTATCTAGTGTGTAGCAAATGAGTAGAAAACTACAAGGAGCATTGGCATTAAAATCTTGCCCATCGAATTTCATGTCATATATGGTAGCTTTTCATGCCCATTACGGTAAGAATGCTATACTTCTGAGGAGCAGCTTGCATAATTACATAATCAATTATTGCGACTCATTGAATATGCAATCTAACTAAAGTATAGCATGGCTTCAGGTGTGAACCAAAAATCAGATGTGATGAATGTGATGCATCAAAGGCGACATAAGCATAAGTACAGGCAGGGAAGTGCGCGAAAAATACAAAGAAGCAAAACATAAATTGAGAATGGCACCATTCTGTTACACATATCCATTCCGTGGACATCGATTTTGCATGAGACTATGCATATACTTGCACAATGGAGCAACTACCTGAAACCAAAGCTTTTTTCCTACTAAATTGGTTAAGATGCGCTAATGTAAGGAAAATTATCGCACTTCACAGAATCTGTCTCAAAATAAGTACATATGTGTCTGGGAAGATTAATACATCGCCTCACTGTGCACTATATGTTGTTAAGAACGGCCCAGCTGAGGTGCAAGTGTTGCCAGCCAGTTGCGACGACGGCGGCGTCAAATTTCAAGGACCGCCACCGTTACGCTCTAGCCTCGTCGCCGTTGTGACTGAATGAGTTCGACGAAGCAGGCTTTGTGCCGCAACACGACACCGCCAACCGGGTCAGCCGCGAGCTGGGGAGTTCCCGCCGGAACGTCGTCGGGGACCCCTTCCCACGCGCCGACCAAGACACAGGACAATGGCTACCCGGTCGCGCTGCGAGGGTCAGCTCCTAGTTCTACGAAGTCCGTGTGACGTCGGTTATGCACTGGACCATGAACCTGTGTGTTTGTGGGTGCGTGTGTGTGTGTAATACCCCAGTCACACGGGCACTTTCAAAGTCCTTTGAGGTTAAGGAGCATTGAGCTTTCAAAGGCCCATTGGTTCAAGGGAGATGTGTCGGTGCTACACGGTCTCCAGATGGTCTCCGTTGAAGCTTTTAACAGAAACCGCAACGTATCCTTAGCGCTGCCATCGCCTCGTAAGTAATAAAGACATATGGCTCAAATGCGTCTTATAATAAATTTATATATATTTTTTCAGCAATATTTTTTTAATAGATAAAAACATCAAAACAAAATGCACGCGCAGTAAAGGCATTACTTTACCAAATACAGACGTACTTATTGTAATGATGGCCACCATGTGTGCCGCTTCGTATACCGCATGTTGGCGTCGATTCTTCGTTGTTGCCCTTGCTTCAGTTGCTTAGGTTTAGTGTTCTCGCCTGTTTTCAAAGCAGCGATTGTGAAGATGAGCTACGACGCTGAAGATGCGCCAAAAAAGTATGAAATAGCACTGGCGATTGCTGCAGTGGCATCGTTAGAAATGGACGTCGAGGCGTCAAGCAAAAAAGTCCGCGATATACGGCGGCGTCTCATCGCCAACAACTGCCTGTTGACGGTGCTCGCTTCATCGCGACGCGCAGTTCAGCGACGGGTCTGGGCCTATCGTCGCCATGAACAATGGTTCGAGAAAACGCTACCAAACCTTGGCAGCCGGCATTTCAAGCAGTCTTTCCGGGTATCAGAAACGACGTTCACTTGGTTCACGTCTGCCGGCCATCAATGCAACGGCAAGCGACCAACATGCGCGAGTGCGTCGCCCTAGAAAAGCGTGTGGCGGTGAGCTTGTATAAGCTGTGCTCGTGCGCGGAGGACAGGGCAATAGCAGACATCTTTGGCATTGGTCGTTCTACCGTGAACGTGATCTACAGGGAATTTTGTGCGACTGTGGTTGCCACCCTCGAGAAGGAATGGGTCAAAATGCCTTCACTGGACGACATGCCAGCGCACGTAAAAGAATTTCAGGCAGTGTGTGACTTTCCGCAAGGCGTCGGGGCCCTGGACGGCTGTCACATACCAGTATCGCCGCCAAAGGAGCACGCAAGTGATTACTACAACTACAAAGGCTGGTAAGTATCTCTCTCTGGGTCGTTTTGTTGTCGTTGACGTGATGAATAATTATAGCTGTAGTTGATGAAAACGTTTCACCAAATTGAAGGATTAACATTTAACATTGCCTTCGTTAAATGTTTTCAAAGCAATTAAAAGATAAATGCTAGGCTTGCTGCGCGTTTCGACATTTCACCAGTCATAACGCTCGTTCTTAGTGGTGCACTATGACCTGTGTAAGTGTAATTCGTTGCTCTTTATTTTCTTGTGCTATGTAACTTAATAGTTATGAGGTTGTTCTTTGCAGGTACAGCATCATATTGACCATAAGTACCGGTTCAGGTACGTGAACGTCGGTTCCCCAGGGCGCTGTCACGATGCGTATGAGTACCGCCAGTCAGTATTGGCCGATATGGTTGAGGGACCCTTGTTCCAAGCCCCAACAGCAACAATCAGCGGAGTTGTGGTACCACCGTTGATCCTGTGCGACCAGGGGTTTCCGCTGACTTCTAACCTGATGAAACCCTTCAAGAGCTTTGGAGAGAACGATCGGCACAGGTCGTACAACTATAATTTATCAAGGTCCCGAAGGATTGTTGAAAACGCGTTCGGGAGGCTCAAAGCTCGATCTAGGCTGGTTCTCAAGAAAATGGACGCCGACATTACGAATGTGCCAATGATCGTAAGGGCCTGTTGTGTGCTCCACAACATATGTGAACACTTTTCAGACTCTCTTTCACAGCAGTGGCTGCAAGAGTCTGATATTGAAAGTATGGTGTATGTGCAACCTGAACATTCTACAGATGTGCAAGTTGGAAGCGGACCAGATGTTCGAGGAGCCCTCGTTGAATATTACCGTGAGCGTGAAGGCCACCAAAGTTTGTGATGCAGGGCTGTGTTCAGTTTGCTGCGCTGCTCTTCATTGTCCACTTGTACGCATACATATCCACGTTTTTTTGTTTCCCCCTTTGAATTCTCTGTGAAATAGAAAAGCAGTTTCTAAGTCAAAATAGCTACATCACTGAATAACAGCACGTTAGTGGGGTCATCATGTTGCTTCACAAGTTATCTTTATCACAGAAACAACAAAGTTGCCTGCATGATTATGTGCATTACAGTGATGCGAAATAGTATCAAATATTTTGCAGGCCTTTTATCAACATTTTCTCTAGGCTCATAATAGCTGTTACGTTCAGTCAAACTAACAATTCCACAGTAAATAGCCAATTATAGGAGCTGCTGAACAGCTCCCGTTATGTCTCTTGCATCTAGCAACTGGTATGTCACACACAATCATGATCCTCGTACAATACTTTTTTCTTTTGTAGCACAGACAGTAGGAAAATTAATTTGAAAGCTGAATGACTTATCTTACACTGTTCAGTCACTGACCTTACAATGCAATAACAGTGCAAGACCAGATGTTTTTTACACACTGCAAAAGTGGAAACCAGCATTTATAGGCAGACTGCACTACAACACAGATCACCTTTAAGCTCAACTAGCACATGTAAACATAGTGGGTAGCAGGTGGCGGCTCTGCTGTAGCACAGCCAATAGTTCCGACAAACAATTACGTCTTACCCCATTTATTCAACTGCCATTTTTGTTTAATGAAGCAGCAGTTCTGTATCAATATGACAGGAGACTGGACTGATTGAAAACATGTTTTGTGGTCCCTTTTGTATATGTGCGTTGCTGATGTGCGCCAGCTGATGCTGGCACTTCGTATATTCACAATATACAAGGTTTGTCTGGGAAGTAGTAGCACTGATTTTTTCCCCACCACAACGTGGTGAAGGAGGAAGATGTTATTGCACTGGTTGAGTGGTGGGGGTCTTAGCTACAGTTGCGCCAGTCGTCTGCAAGCCTTCAGGCAGTGTAGATAGAATTTAAGCTGAACCACTTTAAAAGTGCATCGTCATCTGCAGAATGAATCGTCTGTTAGAGCAGTGTTACTAGTGAAGTTTTGCATCAAACTGGATAACTGCAAGTGAGACCCATTGCATAATGAAGTGCGTTTGAGTGGCACAAATTGTTTCAGGAGGGAAGAGAGCAAGAGGGGGGGGGGGGGTGTAACAAGGAAGCTGAAGAGCATTTCAGTTTCTGCATTCCAGTGAGCCTTCAGTGATTGGCAAAGTCGCTGAAAATGCTGCGTTGATGCAGACCGGGCATATTTTGCTAAGTATTAAGTCGATGTGTCAGAATTGTGAATACATTTTTTTTTAGTTCAGTCCTACTACTTTCCAGAGAAACCCTGCATGTATGTTCACAATAGAAAACATCTATTAAGAATGCTTCTGTACTACTAAAGAATTCCAGCATCATGCACAAACAACCTGCAGCCCTGAGTCTGTAAGCTGAGCAACAGCTGCATCAGTTTCATTCTTCACTAGGTACAAGGATGAAATGACTAATAGGTCACAACAAATGCGGGACGCGACCTCCCGTCAATCTTTATTAAAATACTGCTCCAGCAGGCCAACAAGTCTTTCTTGGGCATTTATTTGCCGCTCTCTGAGCACCCGGTCTTCTTTGGTTGCCGATTCCAATGCCTGCCGAAGCAGGCGTTGCTCGTTAAGGAGGTTCCGCTGAAATTCACTTGTGCTTGCAAGCTTTCTCTTTCGAGAACGACGCTGGTTTTCGTTTGTTATCTGACTTCTCTGTGATGGTGCCTCATCTGCCAGTCCTGATGTGGGGACTGCTTCCGATGGCTCCAGCTCCCATTCATCCTCGTTGTTTTGTGGCGATTCGTAGCCATGCTCCATGCTACAGATCAACTGAAGGGTGAAAAGAATTGTATCTTAAGCACACATACACAACAGTGAAACTTGATTTAGCAGCATCCTACTTAGCTCATTAAGGCTGCCTCATCACACCTGATTATCAAAACCATACACTTGTCTTCTATAGGCATTTTTTACATTGTGGATCTAGTGTTCACGACACCAAAAAACTTCCTGTTGCACACTTTCTGCATCCAGTTTTACCAGAAAGCATGCGATTTGTAGCGCTATACATGAGAAGATGGGGCACTACCTCATTATATGCCTGCATGCACATTGCAATGCTTTAAAGGGCATTCTTGTCTGCATATGTAGGTATATTGCTTGATATGTAGCCTTGTTACAGCTTGAGTGCACATCAGTTCTTTATTGTAATAAAGGTACGACGAGAGCAAGGGAAATTGCTGAAGCATTTTAATTAAGCTTGATCTGTGTAAACAATTCAACAGCATCATTAAACTGCACTTGAATCATGCCTTTACATCATGTTGCTTTCTGTGCTCTTCTGTCACCTCGTTGTCATTCAGTTTATGTATAAAATTTTCATCCTTCTGAATAAAAAATTTTCGGGAGCACTTGTCCTGCGTCAACTGGCAATTTGTTTTGTTTGCGTTTTCAGCCATACCTATCCAAAGCTGTACTGACTTGTTCATTCTTATGCATTTAAAAGCACGTCATGCTGAGTCTGCTTCATGCACTATTATGAGCATGCATTTGTGCAGGTTTATCATGACGAACTTGCCTGTTCAACTGTGGCATCTGAGTGCACTGCACTTTCTTCTACCAGCGACTGGTCATTCGCTGGCAACGTTCCCAGAAAGCGATGTATTTCATTAAAGTACATCCATGGCACAGGTGCAGAGCCTGTTGTCCGTTTCTTTGCTCAACTTCTGGAAAGGTCGGTGAACAGCATAAGTGCCATTGCATGAACTAGGCAAAATCCATAGGCAAAGTAAGCACACTTCATGCAGGAAGAAAATTAAAGTATGTGCTTTAGCGCTATACTTTCAATATAAACAGTGGCTATGTGCCAGTGACCTCGATTAAGCATGACATAACTAGCATTTGCGCAACTCTCAAAGTTAACATGCATGCACGCACTGCTGCTTGAACAATTTTCACTGTCACTGAGCAGGCCAGCAGATTTTGCACCATCCAGTAGACATGGTTAGCTGTCTTGGTAACAGGGAATGAATACTTTAGGGAATTTTATGTTCCATCAAATCACACTACAGTTTACACACTTAACTTTACGCTCCCAGCCGTTCCTTTCTTTTTTTTTTTTTCGAAAGACAAGCACAGCACATATGGATCTGAAACGGACGCTGCGCTAGTGCTCGTGTGAGGGAATTCAGCTGTTGTGTCTAACGTTTCAATTCGGCGGGCATATCAAGTGCATCTTCACCAAATACAAAAAGACAAAGAAATAAAACAATGCAGTCACCCGTTGAATGAACCATGGCCGATCGACGAAAACATGCGCATGAACCCACACACACATCTCACGACATAAGTATACTAGCCTTAAATGACTGGAAATTAAGTGCCAACGCTGTTTCTGCCAATGTGCAGCACATGATATTAAGGCTTACCTGTACATTTGGGTGAGGTTGTCGATCTTGCTCTGCACCTGTTTTCTTGTCCGGATAATTCCGAGCCTGGCGAGTCCTTGCACAATGCTATCATATATTCTAGCATTCCTCCGCTCTCCTCTCAGGTGGTCGAGATGCTCTTCCCAAAGACTTACAACAGCCCATGTCTCCCGTTCGCCTCACGTTGTTCGTGGTTGCGGCGGGGCCGTCTGTTGGGTTGCCGTTTGCGAGGAGTCGGAGGTGCTCATTCCTTGTGGCTAGGCAGCGGTTGGTGCGCATTAACGCGGTAAAATACAGAACTACTAAACAAAAGTGACGAGGGAAGACGCGCAGAAAAAAGCCGAGGAGACTGAAATGCCTAGCAGCCGCTCGCCAAAGAACCAAATCGCACGTGGCACCCGCGTTGCCCGTGTTTGTGTCGATCGTGTCGATGTTGCTGCTGACGACAGGCCGTGCCGGCGCTGCTGTACCGGCGGGTTCATGATGGAGATTGCGGGTGTCCCGAAAGTGTTTAGTACCTTAGTAATAGTATTTCGTACTTATAAGCTTGTTCTGAAGACGTAAAAATTTTACTTCCATATTTTTGGATATCTTTTTTTTCTGCTGTCGGACGCCCTCTAGGCTCGAGAGTATTCCCTTGAGGTTTCAAAGGACGAACGCGCACTCCTTCGACTCAAAGCTCCCTTCCAGTAGGGCTCCTTTGCTGTGCCCGTGTGACAGCGCGCATTCTCCCTTGAAGTAAAGGATCTTTGGTTCAAAGGACTTTGAAAGTGCCCGTGTGACTGGGGTATAAGCCGTCCCGGATAGAGGCGGCGTGTTTACAATGACTGGAGGAACGTTTCCGTCCCCTTGGAATCAAGGGGGGAACGAGTGTTTATAAACCGCTGTTGTGCGGATGCTCGACACATTTTCTTAAGCAGTCATGTTGGACTGAGACACTCTCTCAAGCAGTCGTGTTAGACTGACGCACTTTCTCTCGAAGTCATTCTAGACTGATGAACTGCATGTAAATAGTGTAAATAACCCCTTATTCCTCGTTCTCGATGAGAAGCAGTCCTTACCTTCATGAACGTCCTCAGCGTGGATAAGTAGGACGACAGCATGGCCCAGTTACCTTCCAATTCATGCCGGACTCCAATCTTGACAACGGGGTACGAGTGATGGGATTGAGCCCCCAATCCTGACAACTGGCTGAGAGCGGTGAGATGGACGTTGCGACGTGGTACTGTGTCTGCGGTGAATGCTTGGTTCTTGATTTGACTCTCTAGGCTTCATTCCGTGGTTGTTCTGTTTAGAACAGTGGGGAAGCTAGATTGTTGAGTGTTAGCTAGGTTGTGTTTTCCTAGCTAGATTTAGCGAGCAGGACCAAGGCAGTAAAGCAGCAATCATGGGGTTAAAGAAACTGCTGAGAGAAGAATTGTTGATTGTTGGCGAGGAACTGGGCCTAGATATACGCAAGGAAATGCTAAAGTCGGAATTATTGGAGCGAAGTTCCGAACAGGCCAGTGAGGAAGAAATTGAAATGGGATTCGAACTTCTAAATAAAGATAGAGAAACGGGAAAGAGAAAGAGAAGAACAGGACAGAGAAAAACGAGAGAGAAAGGAACGCGAGTTAAAAGAAATGCAACTTGAACTTGAAAGCAAACGTTTCGAGTTGTCTCAAGGAAGTGAAGGGGCTCTGGGATGATCAAGTGAGGCAGAGTCATACCGCATGGACAGGCTATTAAAGCCATTTGAGGTCGGGACCGACATTTGCTTGTTCCTAAGCCATTTTGAAAGGACTTGCGAGAAGATGAACTTCGGTCTGAGTACATGGCCACAGCGGTTGCTGTCTATGTTGCCGTGTGAGGCGGCGGAAGTAATCCCCAGACTGAGGGCACAGGATGCATATGATTATGCAAAAGTTAAGGCTAGTCTCCTGAAGAAATACCGCCTTTCAGCCGAAGCTTTTCGGCAAAGGTTTAGGAGCACCGGCAAGAAAGATAGCGAGGGGTATCCGAAGTTTGCATATGGCTTAAAGGCCAACCTAGGCGAGTGGCTGAAAAGCGCGGAAGCGTACGACACCAGAGACATGATCATAGAATGCATTTCTAGAGCAATTTTGCTAAAGCATCGCCCAAGCTGTGAAATTGTGGGTGCAAGACAGAGGGAATGTAAACACTGTGGAAAGGGCGGCTGATTAGCCGAAGAGTACGCAACGCGTATAAAGTTGAACGCCGAAGACGGAAACTGGGACGGTCGAAATGGACCGCGGAAACCATTGCCGTTCAAAAAGGGTTCGCAGACTAGACGATCGGAGCCTGTAGACGTGGAGGAAAAGCCCGCAGAAAAGATCGGGGAGAAACTTAACGGAGAAACCGCACAAAAAGAACACCAAAGAAAATTCGAATCTTTTAGACCAATTCGCTGTTATAAATGCCACAAACTGGGACATATAGCTGTAAACTGCGGGAAGCCTAGCGTAGTTTTCTCCTACGTGGAGGAAGAAGACGAGAACATGGAATTTTTAAGTCCATATCATCACGACCTGCAAGTTAACGGCAAACCGTGCCGAGTGCTAAGAGACAGTGCTGCCACGATAGACATTGTCCATCCGTCTTACGTGACGGTAGATGACTTCACCGGAGAATTACCATGGATCAAACAGCTTGTAGAAGAACACAGCGTGTGTCTGCCCATGGCCAAAGTCAAAATCAGTGGACCATTCGGGGAGCTAGAGACTGAGGCTGCAGTTTCCACATTTTTGTTACTGCAGTACCCTTACATCTTTTCTAATCGTTCGAATCAATTACTGCATGACAAAGGGCTTAAACTGGGAGAGGGCATAGTAGAGGCATTGACGCGAGGCCAAGCTCGTAAAATCGCGTCGCTTTCGGCTGAAAATACACAAGTTGCTCCAGCGGAAGCAGAAAAGGGGATAACTTCAATACCTGAATCCGAGCTAGGCTCGAGGGATGAAAAATCAGTCGAGGAAAGCCTGCCAGCTGACCAGCTCAATGAGAGCGCATCAGTAGAGTGTCAAAGATTAAAGCCTGCAAGAAGAGCAAGCTGACGCAAACGCAACCGAGACAGGGTCGTTATTATCACCCACCTCAAAGAACTATGATAAGCTCTTACGTGTGGATAGAGAGTCATTGGCAGCCGAGCAAAAGAATGAGAGCTTAGCTAAATTACATCACACAGCTAGAGAGGACATTGCTAGGCGCAACCTGACGATACATGAGAGAGGAGGATTGTTGTATCGGCACTACAGAGATCGAAAGGGTAGGATTTTAGATCAGTTAGTCGTATCCACTAAGTATAGGGAGGACCTTTTGAGTCTCTGTCATGGAAATGGGTGGTCCAGCCACCTAAGCATAAACAAATCAAAGGAAAGATTGCTTATGGAATACTACTGGCCTAGCTGTTTCAAAGACGTAGAAAACTTTGTAAGATCATGCCACGCGTGCCAGCGCTCTGGTAAACAAGGAGAGACATCGAAAGCTCCACTGAATGTAGTGCCCGTAATAACAGATCCTTTCAGACGACTTGTAATAGACAAGGTAGGGCCTCTACCAAAAACAAAATCGGGCTACAGGTACTTCTTTACCATGCTGTGTCCGGCTACAATGTTTCCAGAAGCATTCCCTCTCAAAGAGCTCAGCTCCACCGAAGTAGTAGACGCGCTTTTGACAGTGTTTGCACGAGTAGGGTTTCCAGCCGAAATTCAGGTGGATAAAGGGTCAGTATTCACGAGCGCACTGACTTCCACATTCTTGCAAATGTGCGGGGTAAAATTAATACACAGTTTTGTCTATCACCCTCAGTCAAACGGTGTAGAGAGGTGGCATGCAGTGCTTAAGCGAGTTTTGCGTGCGCTCTGTTACGAGCATAAGGAGGACTGGGAGAACTGTCTGCCGCCAACTTTCTTTTCTATGCGAACGGTTCCACATGAAGCGACAGGGTTCTGGCCAGCAGAACTAGTGTATGGGAGGACACTCCGTTCTCCACTGAGAATGTTAAGAGAGATGTGGGAGGAAAAGGGGGAGTCCAACAGTGGTTGAATATGTGCTAAATCTGCTGGAACGGCTAAGCGCAACCCAAGAACTAGTCGAAAAGAACATAGGAGTAGCTCAAAAGACCGCCAAATTCTATTACAACAAGAACGCGAGGCTTCATACGTTTAACGCCGGAGACCAGGTAATGATCCTCAAACCTTCAAGAAAGAACAAGCTTGAAGTTCACTGGGACGGGTCCGTTAAAGTGTTGCACAAACTTTCAGATACTAACTATGCTCTCAAAATGCCCGGTCGCAGGAAGGAGGTGAGGATATATCACTGCAATTTGATGAAGCCGTATATAGAACGGAGCGGAGTCGTTAACTATACCACCAAAGAGCAGGATGGCACTAGTTGCAAGTTTAAGGAGTATAGGGCGACCTCCAACTCTGAAATCGGCCTAGAAGAAGTAGTAAAACATTCGGTAAGCTCGCACGCTCTAAGACCCGAGCAGCTAGATGAGCTAAAAGGGGTGTTCGGGGAATATATCGACAGGTTGAGTGATCGGCCAGGTAGAACCGAACTAATAACGCATGAAATAGAGCTGATATAAACCGAACCCGCGAGATCAAAACCTTACAGGGTGTCTCCAAGACAGAGGGAGATTATGGAGGCAGACATAAAGCGCATGCTAGAGTTGGGAGCCCGCTGAGAGTGGCCACACGTCACCGCTAATACTGCTAGAAACCCCTAACAAGGCCTCTCGTCCGTGCGTTGACTACAGGAAGTTAAATGCCATCACTAGGGATCAGCTGTACCCGATACCCAACATTGAGGAACGAATTGAAAGAGTTAGCGCTGCTAAATGCATTTCAACTATAGATCTCGTGCGGGGGTACTAGCAAGTTCCCCTTTCAGAAAGTGCCAGCCGCTATGACGCATTCATCTCACCTGTAGGCACTTTTCGCCCTCTCGCACTCAGCTTCGGGCTTAAGAACGCGCCATTTAGCTTCTCTAAGTTAATGGATATTGTCCTGAAAGACTTGCAGAGGTTCGCCTTGCCATATCTGGATGATGTAGCAATTTTTTCGGACAGCTGGGAACAACACGTATCGCACCTCAAACAGGTGTTCTCATGGTTGAGGGAAGCGGAAAAGTGTAGATTTGGGTGTTCGCAGGTTACTTATCTGGGCCATGTTGTCGGCCAGGGCACGAGACGGCCAGCCGAGCTGAAAATAGCTACGATTGGAGAATTTTCTCAGCCGCGCACGAAAACAGACTTTCGTTCATTTTTGGGACTTGTGGGGTACTATCAACGGTACATTCTGAATTACTGGCAAATGGCAAGTACATTAACGGACGCTCTCCGAAAGGGAGCACCGAATAGCGTACACTGGGATAAGGACAAAGAGAACGCTTTCCAAAGTTTCAAAACGCTATTCGTTTCTCATCCTGTGCTTCGCACGCCAGACTACACAAAGGAATTCATAGTTCAATGCGACGCAAGCGACAGAGGTATGGGCGTGGTACTTAGTCAGGTCGGCGACGATAACGAGGAGCATCCTATCCTCTATGCCAGCCGTAAACTAAATGTACGAGAGGAGGCCTACTGCGCTTCAGAGAAGGAATGCGCTTGTTTAGTTTGGCTCGCCCAGAAGTCGTGTTACTTGTACGGAGCGAAGTTCATCTTCGAGACCGACCACTGTCCTCTGACGTGGCTCAATGAGATGTCACACAAAAATGGCCGCTTGATCCGATAGAGCCTCACTCTCCAAGAGCACAACTTCTCCGTTAGATATAAGAAGGGAAAGTTGCATAGCAATGCGGATGGTTTGAGCAGGCTAATTTGAATTCTGCGTGTCAGGGTCCCACCTAAATTTTAGGGTTACTAGTGTTAATTTTGTTAAAGATAATCCCCTCTCATTTAGCAGGATTCCCTCCATGATTGCTGAATTTGTCACCATGAAATTGCTTCAAAAATTGGCATAGCGAAATGCAGCATATTTTGTTTCTGCACTTATGTTTTTTTGAAGCCTAGCGGGTCTAAAGTGAGAGCCAATGTACGTCATCTCGGCGCAGAGCCGTGTTGTAGGGTTCATTTTGCAGTTGCCTGTCCTTGTTGGATGTTTTGGGACGGTGACATCATTACACAAGTGGTTACGGCGATCCAAGACATCACCCGCTGGCCACCAGCCGTTCTCTTCCTGCCCAGCGGTTATCAGCGCTGGACAGTCGAGACATTCCGGGCCATGGAGGCGTTGTTAGGAACGGCTCAGCTGATGTGCAAGTGTTGCCAGCCAGTTGCGACGACGGCGGCGTCAAATTTCAAGGACTGCCACCATTACGCTCTTGCCTCGTCGCCGTTGTGACTGAATGAGTTCGACGAAGCAGGCTTTGTGCCGCAACACGACACCACCAACCGGGTCGGCCGCGAGCGGTGGAGTTGCCGCGGGAACGTCGTCGGGGGCCCCTTCCCACGCGCCGACCAACACGCAGGTCAATGGCTACCCGGTCGCGCTGCGAGGGTCAGCTCCAAGTTCTACGAAGTCGGTGTGACGTCGGTTCCAGACCGGACCGTGAACCTTTGTGCGTGTGGGTGCGTGTGTGTGTGTAAGCCGTCCCGGAGAGAGGCGGTGTGTTTACAATGACTGGACGAACGTTTCTGCCCCCTTGGAATCAAGGGGGGGACCGAGTGTTTATAAACCGCTGTTGTGCGGATGCTCGACACAGTTTCTTAAGCAGTCATGTTGGACTGAGACACTCTCTCAAGCAATCGTGTTAGACTGACGTACTTTCTCTCGAAGTCATGCTAGACTGGTGAACTGCATGTAAATGCTGTAAATAAACCCTTATTCTTCGTTCGCGATGAGAAGCAGTCCTTCCCTTCATCAACGTCCTCAGCGTGGATAAGTTGGACGACGGCGTGGGCCAGCTGCCTTCTAATTCACTCCTGCTAACAAACAGAATATTGGTCATTGTCAGATGTCGTAAGTCTGTAGTTAGTCTGATGTGTCTCAAACAGCACTTGTGACACATCCTAAGCACGTGTCCAGTGTGCCCCCTCCCCCGCACCATCTCTGGCTGTGCCCTTGTTCCAGCCATAATTTGAGGATCATATCTGCAAACATAATGCTCAGTAGGAATGAAAATATGGTCCTCCAGTTCAATGGATACAACTGGATGTGCCTATAGGAAAGAGCAACAACGCTTGTTATGGCAAGCTTACCCACATTTCAATAATAACAAGAAAGTTCACTGCGGCCTGCATCTAAGCTTACTAAAAGGCATGGACTTTTCATTTACGAGGTGCACAATGGAGTTCATTTTGGCAGACTCGACTAGTGCTGCAGTTTGAAATCCAGCATTTTACATTCTTGAAGGCATGTAAAACTTGCAATTAGATAGCAGTTATTAGTTTATTAGAGCATCTCTTTGTTTTGTGTACGACAGACGAACGACTGGTAACACGGAATTAAATCAACGTTTTTTTTTTTCGTGTCTTCACTAAAAATAAAAAAAGCCATTAACACAATTTGACCTGCCACGCAGGAGCAAGATGCACACAATACGCTTGTAACCGCGGAGGAAGGGTGATTTAGCTGTTCATATTTATTTATTCATATACCCTAAAGGCCCATTCGGGCATTACATAGGGGGGGGGGGGGGAGCCAGTTAGATTTACAAACGTGTAAAAAAAAGAGCATTGGTAATGTGACATAACTCAGAAACGCCAACTCAATAGCAAATGCACAAGCATGTCCAAAACATCAAGCGTATGAAAAGCGCTCTTGCAATTGTAATTTCACACAGCATCCGTAATATTCTATGCCGATGCATAACTCGCTGCTTGACAATTCACCGATTTCGTTGACATAAGCACCCATTCAGATTCGCACCGTGCTCTAAAACCGCAAAAGGAGACATAAAATCACACATATAATCACACTATTTCAACACATGAGCAAAAACAGTTCAGTCTTAGGGCTAAACCCCATGACAGCGATTTAGTGCGCGACGGCGATGAGCGACGGCTTCGAGCGACAAGACGGGCCAGCACTTTGGGGCTCCCAGCGTTCTCTTGTGTTCCGTCTGCATTTCGACACGGCACCGCTGCACTACTGGACTACAGCAAGGTGAGCAATTTTGTTTGACAGTCTGCGACGCACTTCAAGCACATTTAGGCTTACTGCACAAAACTGAACCTACATAGTGACGCAGTTATCAAAAAACAGCTCCGCCGTCCAAGCCTAGTTAATTTGAGTTAATTACTCGTACTGGGAGATGTTTGTGACGCTTTCTATGAGCCCAAGCATAATTATAAGTTATTTCGGTAGTTCTTGGGCACGCTCGCCGCACTTGGCTTTGTGACGAAAAGAACCTGCCGTGTCACGCAGTTTCGCGTGCACTGAATCTTACCGGGACAAGTTTTGGCGCTTTCTCTGACACAAGACATTATTGTAACTAATTTCGCTACTTTTGGGGGTACTTTTGAAGCACAGTGGCCGCGCTCGGCGTAGTGGCGCAGTTAGCGAAAAGCAGCTCGGCTGTGTGCCGCAGTTAGTTTCGCGTGTACTGAATCTTACTGGTAGAAGTTCGTGACGCATTCTCTGACCCCAAAAAGTATTGTAATTCATTTGGTAACATTTTGGAATACTTTTGAGGCATGCTCGCCGCACCTGGGGTTGTGAAGCTGTTAGCAAAAAAGCAAGCGGGCCATAGTGCGTTAGTTTTATGTATACTGAATTTTAGTGGGACAAGCTTGTGACGCTTTTTATGGCCCTGCAACAACATATCCCTTGTTTCTGTACTCAGGCTTGTCGAAAACGCGACGAGCGATTGCCGAGAGTGATAACACGGGAGTGTGTTGCTTGCGCCGGCAGGATACGTAAAACATAACACTGAGGAGCTCAAGAACTTGGCATTTGTCTTCTGAGCGACTGAAAACAGGCTTTGAACCCACAATTCAGTCTTTAGTGCGACTAGAAGGCATTCTGCGAGCGTGTAACATGGTCTGGCTGAGCCTGTCTTGTAGCCACCTCTGTGTACTTGGCGTACCATCGCGTCGACTGAGGCCAAGTTGTTTTGGAAACGGGCAGTCACTCGTGTATTTGTGCTCTTAAAGTGCAGCAAATAATGCCCAGGAAGGGAGGCATGCTTGAAAATTGGATGTTTTCTTCAGATTTTATGGCATTGTTTGGGAGCAGTCTTTGCTGCGAAATGTACGTAAAAGTGAATTTATCTGTAATGCCGCTCATTCACCACTTACGCACGTTTCGTCTCTACACGCAACATTCCTGTTAGGTCAATATACCAAAATGATACATGCTTGTAATTAACTTTTTTTCAGCTGATGGCATCCGGTGGAGCTTCGCACGGCAACGACTGCTGCTTACCTGGTGCCACAACTTTGGATGAATGCAGAGGAAGCCCGGAACGAGCATTTATAGAGAGCAAAATAAACATTTCATCATTTCAGAAGACGTCTTGCATTTTCTTTATGAAATTGCAGCTGACAGATTTGGCGGAGTCTTGTAAAGGTCGTTCGCAATCATTTTTGCTTAATAATGAAATGATTCCACGCCAAGGCCACGCGTGGTTCAGCAGAAGCGAAAAAAAAAATGCCGCGTGGAGCCGGTGTGGCGTGCACCAACTGTTGTTCAATACGCGCGCGACCAAAACCGACACCGGAAGGTGTTAATACCATCCGCTTGGTGTGCTACAGTCAATTCGGCCGCTGGGCTCTATGGAGTGTCCGCTCTTGTTGAAATTCTTTCTCTATGCTCTCACTTCAACGCGAACTTGGCAGGCGAGAAAAAAGAAAAAGACACGAAGCCATCAGCTTTCTCAGGTCGGCTAGCCTTTGAACCCACAGCAGATTACCTCCAAGATAGAACGCGCGCGACTGTGTTCAGCCCCTCATCCTCCTCCTCCTAGCACTGCGCACATTTCCCGGCTGCCCCCTTGCACGCGCATAAAGGCGGCGCGCGCGCTCCCCGTCTTAAGGCGCGATCACAGTGGCGGGAAAACGCGCAACGCAAAACGTTTTCCGTGCGCCGCTTCCCGCAAAAACCGGTTCTTCTCCCGCAGACAGGCTGCTGTGCCGTCCCGCAGAGCGATGGGTCCGGTAGCTATTTTTCCCGCGCCGCTGACGAGAACAGCCAATGGGGGCCGACCGTGAACCGTGACGTCGGTCCCAGTTCAGTGACCCCGTCGGCGGAGCGGAGGCTGCGGGCGTGCTGTGGGACACTCGGCGGTTGCTTTGCCAGCATGAACATGCGACTTGAGGCGACGGTGCAGAAGCAGCGAACAAGCTAGGATAAGTACGTTTACCGTAGCCAACAGCTCATCGTTCGAACCAGCCATCCTCGTGACAAAAAGGGCGACGGGAGGAGAGCTAGCAGGCGATCAAGACGACGACGGGGGAAAGGAGCGCGCTTTCCAGTCTTCTCTGGTGTCACGTGACTATCCCCTTCTCTCTCTGCTCGTTAGGGTCCTCCCTCAACGCCTCCTCTCTCTACATTCCAAGACAACCGCAGCGAGAAAACGCGCGCAGTGTGAGCGTCATTCCGAGCAGCTGCGACGCAGCGTCGACGATAACGCTGTGCCGCTGCGGGAAGTCTCCCGCTAGTGTCACGCGCCTTTATTCCTTTTAGTGCGCGAGGAGACGCCGCCGCACCAAGAACTATCCTTCTCGGCTCCCTCGCATGCTTTCCCTCACACCTACACCATACGGCGCGCGCTTGCGATCTTATCGCACTTTGATTTTATATGAAACGTCACGGCAGCATCGACATCAACGGCGACAACGAAGACGGTGGAAATTCACCTGGAGTGGGCTTATAATTTATATCGCAATATAAGAACACGTTGCAACTTACAATAATAAATTGTACGGTTCCTTTGCCGCAGATCTCACCACCCAACACCGTAGATCATTTAACCGTATAGTACACCGCGATTTTTTTTTTTCTTCCTTTATTTCTTCTAGGAGCTTGGCCAACGTTAGCTGGGGCGCAATATATTTTGACATGACATATAATATCGCCAACGTAAATCTGAGAAAGAAAATAAATGAAGTTCATTTCTCAGAAACTTTGCCAGATTCTTTTACGTGTTATCTTCATGGCATACTTGTGCACGTTTATTCGTCAGTAAACGGGAGAGAGCATAATGCGAGTGCACAAGCTTCAGTACACCCTGCGCTATATCTAGTCGATGAGGGTAACGTCACCAGGGCAAGTCGACCGGGGAAACATAAATACATTGATACATACATACGTACATACATACATGCATACATACATACGAACACGCGAGCGCGCGAGCCGACGTCATCACGTAATTTTGATAAAGACATCTTGCCGGGATTTAAAAAAATTAACCGACGATTACGATACCCCCTAATGCGAATATTGAGCGCAGCTGTTTAGGTGCTTTTAATTCGCGATATATGGTGATAAAGAATTTGATTCTGAACGACAGCGTCTTCTCGGCGGTGGCGCTGAGACTCTGACAGTTTGTTTAGCAGTTGCGGCGTGCGAAGCACTTCCATGGGTTGTGTTGCTCATTGTCATTGTTCAGAAAGAGAGCGTGAACAGGGGAACGCGTGGCTCGCGCGGAGCGTATTCTCGAGCAGCTGCGGCGGGGGAGAAGTAGCACATTCGCAGTGGGTCCGAAGCTCTCGCCAGCGCTTTGTTTCCACATATGATATCCATGAACACGCTCGCGGCATGCCTCGTCGCCGCCGTGTAGCAGGTCTCGTGCGACACCCCGCTTTCCATCTCATCCTTTAGCCGTACTCTTTTCCGCTTTCTTCCTTGCGATATCCTGTCAGTCTCGCCGCCCTTCATCTGCAGCTGGGCTCCGCGTTCGCTCTTTCATCCTTCACTGTTCTCGTTCACTCGTTTTCGCCCAGGACGCCCGGGGACACCGACGCTAAACGCAGGAACGGGCGCCTAAGTAAGAACTGCGCTCTAAAAATATACACAAAGTACGCCTGTGGCTGATTAGAGCGCATGAGATGGTCAGTCGTACGCATGCATTCCTGCCCACGAACCCGAGAGACGGAGCGAGCTTTTGATCTCGCCGCTCGCCTCACAAGCGCTGACCAATGTGTGCTAAGCAGCAAAGAGCGAGAGCTAACGAAATTCGCTGTCGCTATGGTTACATCGCGCCCAGGTGTCTGCGTAAGCGTTGGGCACCGTTCGGGGCGCCTCTGAAGCATCACGAGGACCTCGGCCAGCGTTGCGCAGTTAGCCTCGCTCGAAAAGTATTACAGTTTCACTGCGCATCTCCTCCAGTGTGTGCATGTTTGTGTGTTCTTCACGCTTTCGCAGCGTAACATTATGGTAACAGCGGCTGCGGTGACGACTCAGTGCCTATCTGGGCGGCCAAGCAACGATGCGCAGCCCTACGAAGCGAAGGCTCGTATCCGCACGCTTAAACTTCGTGCCAGGTGGACGATTGGCCAACCGACTTACATTGTCTCGCCTCACGCCCTCTGCAAATGTCCTTATCTGAGCCCACTGAAAACAAAAGCAAACGAACCAGCACGGATTCTTAAGACGCGTACTTCTATGCACCCTTTCCATTTGCAACTATAGACTAAAGAGCCAATTACCGAATGAGGGGCGCAGTATGAGAAACATGGTATGCGCAGCTGTTGTACCTTTTCGTGACTTCCAGGTGAAGCGATGATAAAGAAGTGACACAAGTGCTGTTTGTGTTCGATCAACATTTCTTGCTTTCAAAGCGCATGCGTGATAGCTTTTTTATCAGAGCAATATCATTTGCGAATATTATTTGGCCCCCTAGGTAACTGGCGATGCTCCTGCGTGTCTCCCCGTTTTGTTAACTAAAACTGAATATTGGGTGAGTTCGTGAGGGTTGATTTCTTTAGTCGTGTTTTTCTGTGGCGCCGTTCCAAAGAAATGAGCTTTTCTCAACGTAATTATGTCAACTTCAGGTGCTAAAATTATGGATTAACATAGTACGACTGGGGAAGTTTAGAGCACCGACAAGTGGAAGGGCAACTGTCCTAGAAGGCTCTGTGTATTCCCCAAACTAGTGACGAAATGAAGGCACTAATCGATAGCCAACAATGCACGTTAACGAACGTGGACTGTCCACATTATGTCGGTGCGGAGGTTGTAGAATGACCACTGCACGATGACCTACGCACAAGTGAAGCACGAAATCTAAACCGTGTGTATGAAATATCCCACAATTTAAAAACTCAAAGTAGAAAAAAATCTGGGGGGAAACACAAGAACCGCAAGCGCTTCAGCAAGCCGTCTTTACAGCTGTCAAAGAATGCATACTTTCCATGTGGGAAAGATTGGTGTTTTAAAGTACAAAAGCTACACATGTGCTGCGATTGGACAGCTTAGCGGCAGCTTAGGTGAGGTCTTCAATTTCGTTGCAATAGCGCCTAGGCGGGCCCTTGACTGCCGCCAGAAATATGAGCCCACCAAGGGCGTTGAGGGAGGTGCAATGTGAGCGCGCAAACGTCTTTGCTAAGCCTTGTGTCACGCTTCGAGTGAATAGATTCAGCCGGATGGAGTGGGTGTCGTCATAAGAAAACCTATAGACTACAAGTATCGTGCGAAGCCTCTCTGTGCTTTTAAATTCTCATTTACTCTTTTTTTTTTATCATAAGAAAAACAGCTTTCTATACAGAGTGAGGCAGCATGGAGTGCAATCAACGCGTAAGGCAGAGTACGTGTACAGGTTTCGCACCGGAAATGAAGCATTTCTTTCTTTTTCATTTCTCCTTCATTTTTTAAAAATCAAGTGCCTGAAAGGCGACTTTCGCGTATCAATCAAGGGTACTTTTTATCGAATATTGATGCGAAAAGCACGAATTGTGTAATTTTTGCACATTTTAAGGTATAATTACTATGACTTCCTGGTGTTATTTACTGATGCCAGAAGCTGAAAAGCTGCCCAGAATTCCCTTTGTGGTTCACAAAGGGTTATGGTCACTTATTCATGTTTAGCCTAAAAGACAATGAAGAGGTCGAAAACATTTTAAGTGAACGAGCACTGCCTACCAGGCAACATACTCATTTTTGATGTAGCCAATTCCGTTCGAATGCACTGTTGTCAGTATGTATGGATTGGACAATTTTCCTTGCCACGCGCGAACTATAACTGTTAAGGTGGTGTCGCTCCCATTGCCTTCTTTGCGCTCGCGCGAGTGCCGCTTCACCAGCTGAAGCGGTAATTGCCATCGCGGGTATGGATTCTTAGCGCTGCCAGGGCCTCCCGGGCTTGGTTGTTCGAAATGGCTTCGCGGTGCCAAAACGCGGCCCGTGCGCGCCGCGCCGTTTGCGTAAAAGCTTCTATTTTAGCGCGGGTGTGCGAGCTCTTAGCGCTGGGGAAAAATCGGTCCGCCGTGGACAGCAGTGCGTGACGAACCAGAAGCGCCTGCGCCAGTCCACGCCTCGATGCAAACTGCTGCCGCGCTCCGCATTTTTTCTTCGCGGCTTCAGCAATCCCTAGGGACATTACGAAGCGCGGCAGCTGCGAGAGGCGCCGAGGTCACACTTGCTTTGCCTCGCGAGGAAAGCGAACGCTTCGGTGCCAAGTGGCCGCGCATCTGGGCTCCGTGCAAGTTCAGCGGAGAAACGGAGACTATGCATGCGAGCAGAGCGAAGAAACCGCGCCGTCGAGATTTCCCCGGCGTGTCGCGTGAGCGAGAAAGTGAACAGTTGCAGATTGTACGCGTAAGGAACGAAGGCTGTGGGATGTCAGGGGAAAGGAACACCTTCTCCTTTGCTCCATACATCGCTTTGATCCCGCGCATATGCTTCAGCTGGGCGCAGCTCGGGATAAACGCATTTCCTGCTTTAATGCACGGGTCGCTGCTTTCGAGGATGCGCTAGTTAGTGGAGGCCGAGGCTTGCAACCACGGTAAGAAACAGCCGCTTGGGGGTGTGTCTTCTAAATGTGCATTGCTGGTGAAGACGCTGTAATACCACGATTCTCCGTTTTATGGTTGCCTCAAGTTACGCGCGCACTATAAACCACATCTGAGAACTTGTCCTTTAAGGTACCTTAAAGGCAAACACTCAGTAACGTTTCATTGATGAATCATTCTTTTATTACGCCAGTCAGATTTATTTTGTGCTGAAAGATCCAATATTTAAAAAAAAAAAAACACGTTCAGAAAGTGAACATTGATGTGATGTTACGGGTCTTAAAGTTCTGTTTTTAATATATGGGTCCTTGTTTTTCAGGAAAAGTTATTGAAACACTTCCTAAGTTCAGCCTTTGGCTCTCTTAGAATGCAATGTAGTCTATCCTTAGCGTTAACAAATTAACTAGGCCCGAGTCGATAACGTCAAAATCGTTTACGGCACGTCTCCAGGGTGACGGAACTTAAGAGGAAGCTTTAGCTCGGGTGCTCCTATCTAAATACATGTAAACAGAGAAATCATTTTTCTCGGCAACAACTGCACCAAATTTGGCGAAGTTTGTTCCATTTAAAAGAAAAACGTAAAATCTACCCTATTGGAAAATCCTATTTAAATTCAAACTGGGTTATACAGGTTTAAACTGGTTTTAACAGGGACCTGTTTAGCAACAAACAGGTATAAACAGGACCAGTTTACACACGAACAGGTTTGAACGGGGTCCCGTTTGGCATGCAAACAGGTATAAACTGGACCAGTTTACACACGAACAGGTCTGAACGGGGTCCCGTTTGGCATGCAAACAGGTATAAACTGGACCAGTTCACACATGAACAGGGCTGAGCGGGGTCCCGTTTGGCATGCAAGCAGGTATAGGCACGACCAGTTCAAGCAGAAATGGGTCTTAACAGGGGCCCTGTTTGCAACTAAACTGGCTTATACTGGACACAGTGGCACCATATAGGGTCGCCTGTTTGGCACAAAAGCTGGTTTATTCTGGAGCTTTGTGGCAACCATACTGGATGGTATCATGCATACGAGTTTAATGCTTGAATAAAACTGGGGAGGAACTTTTTATTGTTCGACATCCTGACAATTTAGCCCCTAGTGCTAAATTGGGGCCATTATCAAGCTCTACAGAAATTGCGTGACCACCTCGGAACATTCACAGACCAAACTGCGATATGCTAGCTGCGAATTTCAAACCGATTCCCGGTCCTGCCCAGTTGAAAAAGACACAGGAATTCCTGCTGCAACTACAGCAATTTCTGTTGTACGACAGAAGTTCCTAACGTTTCTGAAGTTGCGACAGACATTTCTGACGTTACGACAGCGATTCTGACGTCGCAACAGAAACATTCGGTCGCGACGGCCAAGAGTTCTGAAGTCGCAACAGAAGCACTTTCCGTCGCGGCCCTTTAAAATGTCAGCTTCGCATCGGTGGTGTACACTGTACTTTTTTTCTTGCGCGGTATTCAATCGTGCTTCTTTGGAGCCGGCAGTACTGATAGCACCGACACCGGCATTAAAGTCGACGTTGCCAATTGTTATAATTGTGCCGTGACGACGCGGCACCAGCAACGCCCTACCGGCCTCCTCAAAATCGGCCGCTGATCAAAATCATACCATCTGCGGGAATGGCTGCGTATCCGCTTTGTTTTATTTGGTAAGATGGGGCATACAGGCCTGTGGACTTACATGTGCGGTTACACTGACACATTAGTTAATTTCCCAGAAATATTGCACAAGCATATACGAAGCGGGAAAGAAGTTTTGGATTGTTCCACAAAGTTGCGTGAAAAGCTGTCTCGCTCGGGTCTCATTAATCTGGTACAGCGCTGCCGTGAGAAGCCAGTATTCTGTCGAGATGAAGACTCACCCACGAGTGTTTATGTAGCTATATAGTATTGAACACACGAATTATATGCGAGCTCAAAAGTGTAAAGAGCAAGAGACAACTGTCGAAATTAGCAGTAACAACCCTCAGTGTCCCCGGTCACCGTTGTCTGTTTCTGAATTTCGTATGAAATATGGATATCGTTACAGCAAAATCGATGGTCTAGCACTCCACGATGTACCTGTCGATGGTAACAACACTTTTGCTCATCTAGAGATGCGGCAGTTGACGCGGTGAAGTGAAAGCGCATCGTGGCTTTTAAAATGCAAATGTAAACAGCAACCCAGACAGCAATTTACACTCTTGACATAGCTTCAACATACGCTAGCAGTGATGTTTGGCGTGGTGCAGTGGTAAGATGCTTGTCTCGGAACCGTCAGGTCCAAAGTTCGAATCCTAGGCAAAAGGCATTTTTTTTTTCTACTTTTATTTTTTTATTTTATCTCGTATTAATAATTTTACATAACCTTAAAATGACCTCTGTCAATTTTTAATCAAATATTGATCAGGAACTACAGAATTTTCGACTACAGGGCGTCACACTACAGAGAACAGAACGACAGTCACAACGTCCCAAAATACGACAGACTGAAAATTTGCTGTTGTGTTTTTCAAGTGGGTGAGACGTCTATACGGCGTATACGCAGATTGCTGTCCTCTCTATTAAAAGCAACGTTGCTGAAACACGTCGTACAAGACGCTGTACGACTCGCATAACATCGAAATACAACGCCGTCACCATCCATGAGATCACCGAAAGCACGGTCGCTTTCGGTGGCGGCCTACAGATGGCAGCACAGGTAGCGCCGGTAAAGTTACAGGTGATATTATTTTGCCGTCCTCAGTTGTCGCCACATGTGAGTGCTTGCTGCATTGACGCCGTCCGATGTAGTTGTTTAATCGTGTGTACGCTGTGCCGAGAGAAATTGTGGTGCATTTTGTATGCATTGAGAATCACAAAACCCCTGGGACCGCGTAATGTAGCCCGCAGTATCCTTCGTGTGGTGCGCCGATGTCGAAGATATGACCCTTCGCGCTTCCTTTGTTCCGGGCTCATGAACAGGATCTCCTCCTCTGGCACTGTCGCATCGTATCGCGCTGTACGGAAGAATTTGGTGAAAGTTGTGCTCTTACGTCCTGTAGTTGATCCGCAATTCAACAGTGTGTGCGCCGGAAGGACCGTTGGTGCAGTCGATGCCGCGGCACCTGTGACGCTAAAAGGAGCGTTTTCCGAGTACGCCTAGAAAGGTAAGTCCGGCGCTTGCGCGCATTCTTCCTGTCGGTAACACTGAACTTAGTGTCACACATTACTTCCCCCCTCTCCTTTGGCTTCTGGATTGGATTGGCGCGGCTTGCTACGTGCTTGCGCGCGCTTTTCCGAGCGCAGATTGATGTGCGCCTGGTTTCTGCACTAGGTATGTACACCATCACTTTTCCGAGCGCAGATTGGTGTGCGTCTGGTTTTTGCACTAGGCTCTTATACGATCACTCGTCGCTGCTTTCCTTTTCTCTGGTTTGATTCGGCGCGGCTAGGTGCAGGCGCGCATATTTGGTGTGCGCCTGCTTTCTTGCGCTGGTCTTTGAACACATCGCTCGCTGCTCGCGCTTATATGTAAGAAAACGCTGCGCCGCTGGCGTACCGTGTACGTAAGCGAGCAGCAATGCCGGGAAACATTCATACAAAAGCAAAGGGTCAGAACTTTGCGCTTTGTTTTTCATTACTTTGTCATGTACCTTCACACTGGGTAGCGCCGAGCGATCGCTTCTAACAAACGCAGAAATGAGTCTTTGCAGCGCGTGTGGCCATTAATTGACTACACAACACAGCCATGTGAGGTGCGACTCCAGGCGGAGAGGAGGTGGCGCTTCACTTTCTGCATGCCAATAACTTTCCATTTTTTGCGTGTGAACGCCCGTGATCGGGTCCACAAATTTCATGCTGTCTGGTTTAGTTTCCCATTGCAGATTGAGGCTCACTCCGTTAGCATCCACTAAGTTCGGGATGCAGTTGAATGCGGCCCATTCATCACTGTGGATGGTGGTCCCCGGTTCAACGTTGGCTGCAATAATGGGGCCTAGCGTCGCCGCGTCTCGTCTGTCTACCTTGAATAGTCGGAACTGCCCGGTGGTCACGCAGGTCATGCCGAATACCGATGGTCCAAGGTCTGCAATGCCGCCGTGATTTTGCCGGCTCGGCGGAACCTTGTCACCCGTCATCAGGCGGCCCCGATTGTGTTTTCGCTTGCCGCGAAGGAGGCATTCATCAATTTCCACAATCCTTCGGGGCCATCGAGTGGGTGTCGCGCCAGCAACTCGTCCCGCACGACTTCACGAGCTATCACGGGCGTTCACACGCAAAAACTAGCAAGTTAATAAACTGAAGCGCCACCTCCTCTCCGCCGGCTGCAGGGTAACTGCACCGCTGCTGGAGTCGCACCTCACATGGCTGTGGTGGGAGTCAATTAATGGCCACACGCGCTGCAAAGACTCATTTCTGCGTTTTTAGAAGCGATCGCTTGGTGCTACTCAGTGGTAAGGTACATGACAAAGTAATGGAAAACAAGGCGCAGTTTTCTGGCGCGCTTACGTACACGGTACGCCCGCGGCGCAGCACTTCCTTATATATAAGCGCGAGCAGCGAGCGATGTGTTCGAAGACCAGCGCAAAAAAAAAGCAGGCGCACACCAAGTATGTGCGCCTGCACCAAGCCGCACCGAATCAAGCCAGAGAAAAGGAAAGCAGCGACAAGCGATCGTAAAAAAGCGCTGTGCACAAACCAGACGCACACCAATCTGCGCTCGAAAAAGCGACTGTATAAAAGCCTAGTGCAGAAACCAGGCGCACATCAATCTGCGCTCAGAAAAGCGCGCGTAAGCGCGTAGCGAGCCGCGCCAATCCAATCCAGAAGCCAGAGGAGGGGGGGCAGTAATGTGTGACACTAAGTTCAGTGTTACCCTTCCTGTCTATGGTTCGTGAAGTGTGCGTTGTTGTACGTATCGCAAGATCCGTACAACTACCGGATCCGGATTTGTAAAGCAGCAAGAATTATAAATGTGCTTTTCAAATGGTTGTTCTTCATGTGGCAGTGCACATTTAGCAAAAAGTTCCATGGAAATTGCCCTAAAACGTATTCATGTTACCAACAGCTCTATCTGTGGTTTATTTACTTTCACCTATGAAGCACGCTAGCGCGGGTGGTTCTTTGATCTAAATGGGCACAAAAATTCAAGCAAAGAAAGTTACTGTTTGTGTACATAATTTTTCATTAAGAAATGGTATAGTCATTTCTAGAAGTAGTACGTCGATGTGTCGTCGTCACAGCTAACAGCTGCGCGAGATAGCACCCGATTTCTTCGTCGACGCATGGCCAGATTTTTAGCTTGTATGGAAATTCTTCTGTTTATAGTGTGTCGTCAGATGACGTGTATTAGTGTCCTGTGTGTTTTCGTGTACTTGTAAAGGATTCCGATCTAGCAGAGAAGCCGAAATTACATAAGCAATGTTTCTTTTTAATCGAAAAATCTTTCTCTTTTCTGTATTGTCTCTCCAGAAATGAGGTGGTCTGTTGTAATTTTAAGCGCATCGTCCTTTGGGAGCAGTGCTTTGTTGCGCCGCATAGACAAGTTAGGTTTTGGAACGCTTTTCATGTCCTAAGGAATTTTTTGATAGTACAATTCACATTTCACGTTATACAGCTGTACGTTTGTGTGAACCTTTTCATAGTAGATTCATGTTCTCTACAGTTCGATTTACGTGTTATTTAACCGCCTGTGATGTTACAATCAGATATTTGCACAACCAGTTGCAGCTTCATGTAACTGGTTGTATGAGACTTTTTTCAAAATATGACGTGATCTTTTTATATCACAAGTTTGCAGTTTCAGCAGGGATTACAATAAATAAGTATTTATTATTATTTAGGGATGGCAAGATTTTGTGAACCAGAGGCACCTCCACATATGCACCTGCGGCACTTCTGCAGCCTCAACAGCACGGAAAAGTACCTGATGTGCATGCTGTGACAAGGTGTGTGCAAAGCAGTTGCTGCCACTTACAAGAGCTGCAGATTTTGTTGGTATCATCCATGTTTGGAAACTCCTGAATTTTTCGTGGGTTTACAAATGTGGGCTCATTTTACAATTTTATTAATGTCATTTTAGAAAGACAATGAAGTTGTGTTGGTTAAGATGTTTTAAAGCTGTTGAGAGATTGATGGTGTGACATTGTTAAAATGCATGTAAAAAATTAATTATAATGGTACTTGTACTGCTTTATTATTAGCGATGCAATATCTCTAACGAGAACATCAGAGGGGCACGTGCTTTTAGGAAGTTTAGTCAGATAAATTCCTGAAGCAGCGTAAAGCTCTGTAATCTAAAAAAAAATGTTGTCAGTTACTGGTTTCAAGTTCGCTGCTGCTTTTCGTGCTGCACGACAAGTTAAATAATGGTTGATAATGTGTGTGTGACGTAATAGTTCTGCGCAAACACACGAGGTGGAGAGAAGTAATTAATAAAGGGAAAATCAGACATCCACCCGCTCGTACCATTTGCAACAAAGGAAACCTGTATGTGTTCCTCAAAAGGAAAGCCGCACAGTTGAAAAAAAATTCGTCCTGGTCCGGGACTCGAACCCGGGACTACCGCCTTTCCGAGGCAGCCACTCTACCATCTGAGATAACCAGCTGGCTAGCACATGGCAGGGCGAAGTCGAATTACTTGACAACGCGAAGCAAAAGCAAGGGTTTGACATAATATTTTTTTCTCCTTTATTAATTACTTCTCTACACCTTGCGCATTTCCGCAGAACTATTACGTCAGACCCTTGCCTTTGCTTCATGTTGTCGACAAATTCGACTTGGCCCGGCCATCTGCTAGCCGCCTGGTTATCTTAGATGGTAAAGCGGCTGTCCCGGAAAGGCGGTGGTCCCGGGTTTGAGTCCCAGACCTGGACGGTTTCTTTTTTTCAATTGTGAGGCTTTCCTTTCGAGGAATCCGTACGGGTTTCTTTTGTAGCAATTGCTACGAGCGGGTAGATGTGCGATTTTCCCTTTATTAATAATGTGTGTGTGTATGCAACAATGGGGGTGCTGAGAGCAAGCTTTAAAATAATGTGTGCTATGTCCCCAACAAAGAACTTAGTGTCTGCAGCATTTTTACAAAATATTATGTTCACAGGTTGGCAGGTATGACATAATGTACAACAATAATGTACAACACTTTTGCTGTAGATGCATTTTCATAACGTCCATTTTCTGTCTACTTGAATCGTATATATAGAATTTGGCCCACCTTCAGTTTGATCAAGTTACATAGGTAGCCCCCTCTGAGTTAAATATAATTAGGAGCTATTGTAGATATGCATGATATACCTACTCACTGTATTGTGACAGATATTTTTAGGGACTGTGTTGTGAGGCATGCTTTACCTGTATGTCTTGCTGCAGCTTGCCTGACAAAAGCATAAATGCTTTGCCCACCTTTATTATTATGCTTTCATGTAGACTTCTAACATCTGTGCCCACATAGACTCCATGTTCTTAATTACATTTTTCTAAGTATTCACTGTTGTGCATTACATTATTGTGTTACATTACTGTGCATTACATGTTTTTCTTTGTTTTATTTTGGAGGGGGTATTCATTTCTATAATAGTACAGAGAATAGGAGTTCAAAACAAAAAGCCACGAAAGGTGGCTTAAAAGTGTATGAAGCTTGGAATTCTACATTCCATCCCCTAAAGCGCTACCAGTAGTAAAAGATTCCTAATTGTCTTTTTTAGAAGCTAGCTGCCAGATACATAGTCCCATTAGGAGAGTATGTTATTTTTTCTTCTTTGGTCTGACTTGTTTTGTTGAATGTTCTCCTTGTTCAGAATTTGTTTTCTTGCCACCTCATGCAATACTCCAACTGGAGCCTATGAGCTATGTGTATAATAAATAAGTAAATTCCTAAAGCATGCAACAAACCATGCAGCATAGCATTTAAATGTTGCCAGTTTATAATGCTTCTTGAGTGCAGCGCATCATGGAGCTTGAGGCTGATCTCTTCAGATGTAAAACAAATTGCAGGGTATGAAAATGTGGTCCTACAAACTGCTGGTTACGCATGTCAGTCAGCCTGTTGCAGTGGTCACAAGTGAGAATGTAACCAGAAGCTGGGCGTGCTCGGCCATTTTGCATATGGCACAGGATAAAGCTTCACCTCTGCCATTGCTTCTCTTATAATAATGGCCTCCGAGTATACATGCCGAGTTATGCTTCTGGGGACACCTATTAGTTAACCTTATCAGGTTAGCCTTATGCCATTAGCCTTATGGGTGCTATAATGTTGCAGTGCCTGCAGGATGGCCAGCATTACAACACATTAAAATTATTGTACAAGTCATGCAATGGTATCGGGATTGGCCCACCAAGTGACAACCTTTAATTACACTATACCTGGGATCAGCTCACTCAGTCAGGGAGACATCCATGCATAAGGGGAGGGGTATGGCAAATAGAGGGCGTTCGATTAATCTTTCTCACATAGATAGCTGATACATATAATCTTTCTTAAATTGGATGCTTTGTTGCTCAAAGTGAAGTTACTTATGGGCATAATGTCAGCATTTCGATCCTATTTATGCTTAACGAAAGTTGCTTTGTTCAGTGTCACTTTTTATATTGTTTCGCTTGTGATTCTAAGCTCACTTGTTTTATAGCTGCTGTAGGTATGGCTGGACCTGGAGAAGAAGTGTAAGCAGACCATGCTATGTTGCTGATCTGCGCTGATCTCCACATCCAAGTTGGTCCCGCGACAGTTGGGCACCATTGTGCCTTGCTTCATTGACAAGGTGATATAATATGGTGAGCTTGTACTTCAATATCGGTATTGAAAATTATGTTAAGGAAAAAAGACAAGGATTGGTCTTTATGATAGATACACTCATGTTCTTTCTTTAAGGTGTTCTTTTGACACTGTTCTGCATGGACAAATTTTTAGAGAATTATAACAGTCCTTTATTGCAAAGTGCCATGGCGCTAGTTTATGCGTTAAACTAGCACTCTTTCATCAAAAAAAGCCTTATTTAGCACACAATTCACAAGGAAAGAAAGGAGGCAACAGGACAGAGTGCTACTAACAGTTCAGTATTATTGCTCGCACAGTGATATTGTGCAAAAGGTGAAAGGGGGAGAATAGATCTGAATACATGCTGTTCGCACAGAAACATGGTGAGTGTGACACTTGTTTTACAATGATAAGAAGCAGTCTCACTGTCTAGTAATTCTCTGCATGGGGAGCTAGCGCTAGGTTCCTCGTCATACATATAAGAAAAGCCTCGGATATCTCTCCAGCGCTTTTGTCTTTATATTTTGTCACGATCAAGCAGCTTTCAAACATAGGTGCATGTGCGCCGAGAGCAGTGCACTACCACTGCTAACTGACCCATGCATCAAGTTTGCTTGGTCACGCTGCCAGTCATTTATACATTGGCCGGTTTATCCGATGTAGCCTCTACTGCACGAAATAGTATGTGATAGACACTGCACCTGTGTACTGTACGTGCTTTGTTACATGATTTTTTTTTCATAGATAGTGATGCAGGCCTTTTCATTATTTACATGCCTACACAACAAACCAAGCCAGCATGAGGCAACTGTTCTCGGCACGAAACAAACTTGATTCGTTAGTTTTCGTTCATTGGTGCGATCACACTAAGGCAGACAAGCTTGTAGGCTGTGCTTCTGCAATTTGTACAGCACACTGACAGCACTGGTGTGGGCCTCATCTGTGGGCTGACTTATGGCACCTTCTACAGCGCAGACCACTTGTGTTGGGCGAGGCACCAATGTTGACGTTTGTTCCCTTGTGCAAAACAGCAGTCCTAGGTTTTGAGTAGTTGTAGGAAGACAAGGTAAACACAACTTCCGTGGCTTGAGTGGGCTCATTTCTCTTGGGGCATCTAGCTTTTTTTCTTGCAACTGTGCAGAGGTGCTTCCCTAGAGTCTGTGTGAAAATGGCATAGAGTTGTGCATTCGGGAACTCCTGAACAATGATCTGCTATAGTTAGGGCTTTGCGAAAATGCACTGTCTACCAATTGGTAGAAGGTGCATTATTCAGCCACTGATTTCCTGTTGGCATGCTTGCACTCGTGCTGTCAGTAATTTCTTGGCTTGCCGAATTATCTTGAGGCCCCACGCTGATGATGCTACCGATGTCGTCATGTGCAGACTTTTCAGGATGAGGTTTTTTGCTTTGCAAATGTTGTTGAAAGGTAGGTGGTGCTTACAGGTAGCTATTCTAGATATTAGTGGAATGAATTGGCCCATCTTGCTTCATCAAACATCGTCACGCCGACATCAGTTGCACAAACAAAAAACCTGGCCTACTCGCAGCGTCGTGCACGAAGAAACAAACAAATCAGCTGCTGGATTGTCTTGACATGACATACTAAGCTGAGACCGGAACTGCTGTAGCTACAAACCAGGCAGAGACGATGATGATGAGCAGGGATTTGCAGTAGCGCCACTTCGTGGGGCAGCAAGGAGGCTCCGTTCAAAACAAAAATGTCGTTCAGCAAGTAGAACCATGCAACGGTCAGAGTCGGTGCATGGTGCTCTCGATCAAGTTGGCTCAAGGAGTGTCCGAAAAATCAGACGAGAGGTTGCAAGGCGACCGAACTTTCGGAAGTTGTTATACATTATGGTCCATGGGGAGAATGGCGGTGCCGTGAAGCAGACCGAGTAATCAAGTCCGAATTTTCGGAGTCCGGAAAATCAGTCGGCGACTGTACCTATACCTATGTGTCTATGTATACCTAGGTGCAACAGTGTTTGCTATGATCTGTGCAAGAATTGCTGTTGCCCGTAGATGCCCAACATGTCGGGTGTCAAGTTGTAAAATACCTTGCAAAAGTGATCTACGGAAAAATACCGCTTCTGCTATATTTCGCTTTTGCAAGAAATTTTGCGGCTGCTGGCACCTACCTTAAAAGGCTTTATATGGTCTTCGCATGGCCAGGGCCTTCTACTTTTGTGAGTTTGCTTATCTCGAAATTTACCCCGGTTTTTATAACTTCAAGTTGGCGGGATCCCTAGTCTCCTTTAACGTGTACCCAATAGACCTTACATAGGGGTTTTGGCATTTCCCTGCCATCTAAATGCAGCCATTGTGGCCGGGATTCAATCCCACGCCCTCTGCCTGAGCAGCGCAATGTCAAAGCCAGTACACTACGGTATTTTGCTGGCAGAAGGGTTTAGTTTCTGAATAATTTATTATCTCAACCTGTCGGTGTTGTTTTTAAAGGTATTTCATGTTTGTATTCTGTTGCTTCAATACTAGTAATTATTGCTAATCAAACGATGTGTCCATCTTTTTCCTATAACACTTGCTTCAATCGCCTGCTAATTATGACAGCTTATTCTCCCACAGTACTCCATGTTCCCTTGAAACATAGGCATTGCATGAAACCACATATTTTTCAATAAGATTTATTCATTATCTCCTATGACCGGAATGCTGAACCTTTCTTATCGGTGGGAACATAGGCGAATTTGCCTATGTGCCAACCTGTTGCATGAGTCAAGATAAATTATTGGCTTTACTTTTTCAGGTGCCCTGCTCGCTCTCACCCAAGCAACCCACTCCAGCGGTCTTCTCTCGGCAGACTGGATGCATCGAAATACCGTTAGAAGGTCCAATAAACAGTGCTTGGGACATTTATGACATGCTTTTTTTTAAGCCGGATGACTTCAGGCTTAATGAAAGCTCAAGTTGGTGTACAGAAATACCTACGTAAAGTATACTTGTCTTTTTCACTTACAAGTACATGCCAATACTTTGCCTGACATTTTTCACCCCAAAATTACGCTTTACTGTGGATTTGTGAACAAAGCATTACAACAAAAAGCACTGCATTAAAATGAGTACAAGTAATCGAACAAATACTAAATCTGCAAGAATTACATTTGCATACTAGTAGTAAATATGAAAATGAGGTACAGTCTTCTTCAGGGTGCATTTTCTTGTAGGTCATACATAGAGAACGTACTCGTGGGTCATACAAAACTTGTTCATGATGTATAACATCAGTGTTGGTAGTGCTAATCAATTTATACCGAAAATTGTGTTTATCTTCGTATCAAGCAATGTACCAGGCAAACCTACATGTGAAAGTGGCATTCTTGTTGTAAACATAATGCAGATCTACTTCTCTTCAATGCTGATCGCAAATACACAAATGTACAAAATAGGTTTAAGAGTAAATTATATTAAGCAACATCAATCCATTCTGAAAGGACCAGGTATGAATGCAGCAAAATATAGGTCTGAACAGGGGCAAACAGGTCTGGGTTAGATAGGACGGGATTAAACGGGTCAGGATTAAACAGGATTTAAACGGGTCAGGATCAAACAGGATTTAAACGGGTCAGGTTTAAACAGGATTTAAACGGGTCAGGTTTAAACAGGAATAAACAGGATTTAAACAGGTCAGGACTGAACAGGATCAAACGGGGTCCCGTTCCATAACCCTATTTGATGAAACCCGTTTGAAAACAAATAGGATTTTCTAGTAGGGTAGTGACTGTTCGTATCGAATTTTAGATTTTCGTCGTCTATTTTTTAATAAAAATTGGCAAAATCGCAAATATTCAGAAAACGAAATTATCAAGTTTACAACTCTGCCTTTCGGCTATGAAAAGTGATATCACTATTATGTGAATTGCATCTAGTAGTACATCTAAGGCGAACAAAATTGATATGTTACACATTAATCTAAAAAAAAATATAATAATATGGAAATACGGCTTTTACTGAACCCTTACACACAACGTAACGATATAACGTAAGTTATAAATTGACATATAGAATTTGCCCACTTTGAATGGTCTAATGCAGAGCTATTAATTTGTAAACTTCGTGCTTCGATTTTTTTCATAATTTCGAATTTTTGAAGATTTGTTAAAAAATTCAAGGCCTAAATCGAAATTCCGCTTCCCACAGTCACTAGAATTTAACCTTCTATCTCAAATGCAACAAATTTCATTAAAATCGATCCACCGGTTATCTCAGAAAAATGTTTTTGCATTTTACATGTGTTTGAATAGACCGCGTCGAAGTTGGGCCCGAGCTAAAGCTTCCTCTTAAAGGTGGCATCCGCATCTCTCTTTCGTTTTTGCGCGTTTCAAGCTTGCTAATCCTCCTCTCACAATAACAGCCGCTCTTTTGGTGTTCTCAAAGACCGGTTTACTACTTGAATAATACAGCTCCAATACAGCCAAAGTAATGCTTATCTTTAGTGGTCCTTTTAAGAATGCTAGTCAGCGATATTGTTCGCGTTTAATATTTACCACACCTTGTGCTGGAAACTTCCTTGTCAACAATGGCTGAAACTTGAGCAGATTGGGTGAAGTTCATGATACTGAAGGGCAGGCGAGCAAACCCGGACTCCCGAAGGAACGCAGGATGACAAGGCGTATTTGTACGCCTGCCTTTCGCGATTTCCTGTCTCCCGGAAATGTGCATGCCGTTCGTGACCTGGAAGCACCGGACGTTCAGCGTCAGAGAAAGAAATGCGCGATAGATTACAATCATTGATTGGTAACAGGATAAAGACCAAAGGCTGAAATGCTTTTTAGAGCGTGCCGTCAATTACATTTAAAATAAATTATGGTGTTGTATGTGGCAAAACCACGCTTTGATGATGAGGCACGCCGTACTTAGCTTGCGGTGGCTCATCGACAATTGCGGTGGTATGCAATGGAAGCTAAAACGGATCGTCAGCAATGAAGAGTTGGCATAACGAGGTCGTAAACGCGCCGAAAGTTCTCGAAAACGTTACACGGCCACGCCAAAGGAATTATTACACGCAAATAAACCCATGCTCTCCGGCAGGGGCCAGTAGCCAGTGTTGGAGCGATCGGCGGCAGCCATCTTTTATTCCTTTCGGAACGGGACAGCCTGCGGCTATTCAGAAGAAAATTCAGTTTTGTTCGGCATATTAATGAATCTTTAACGCATACGCGTCACTTTGAAGTGGTAAGTTATTGCGGTTTTGTGACGTCACGTAAGAGGCAGGTGCACAGGGTGCAGCCCGAAAACTTTTGACCAATAGCCGAGGGCTAATGGCAAATAGGCGTCGAATTAGAAATAAATATTTTTGTTTTGTTTGGTCAAATTGTGCAGAATCAGCGTGTACATGTCACATCAGATGGGGAGCTATCGCGGTTTTCGTGACCTCGCGTGACAGACAGGTGAAGTGGGGGTGGTCCAAAAAAGCTTTTGACCAATCGCGGTGGGTTGCTTGCAGAATTCGAATAGAAAAGTTTTGAATAGTTTTACGTTATAGCGCCCTTGGTTATACATTTTCCTAGTACGTTCTTTAAGCATCAGGTGTCCCATTTTCTTTAAAGAAAGAATAAAACTATGTAGCACACGTGCACCCATAAAATATCGCAGGAAGCGCGAAGCATGAAATTCTAGAAAAGACAAATGCTGAAATATGGAAATGTAGCAAGTTTCTCCTGTATGGCAGCTGCCTTGCGAGTCATGGACATCTGCGTGTGAAATACTTCGCGCATACGTTGAACGAGTGAAGTGCAATAATTAGAGCGGATTGATGGTATTTCGGTTGTGTTGCTAACCCCACGTTTTCTAAAGGAACGAAAAAAAAAGCAAGCTGGCACAACATAAAACCCATCCGCTTTTTTCCAGGCTTCTTTCAAGTGCGTATGAGGATTCGCTGGTGGGCTCGGTGCATTTATTTGCAAACTTGATCGAGCGCTGTAATAAGTAAATAATCCGATAGAACAGGCTGCTTTTGTGGTCTACACTCGAGCTGCCACCAGAATGTGCGGCTGAATGGGGCTCTTTCAGACGTTGAGTGCACTAGTGTGCACCGCTAGTAAGTGCATAAATAGCAAAACATGGATCAAAATATCGATAACGTGTCGCATACATTTTGAAAGACTTCTGATTGTACATTTGTTGCAAGTTTGTGTGGTCTGTGTAAAGAGTCCCAGAAAAACGAGTTGGACGGCTCGGTTCATGCTTTCGGCGTCAGTGAGTCGCCGTATAGTGGGCTCAAGTCATTCATTGTTGCCGGCAATGCTCTACGTAAGGTGTATTTTTCAAGTTGATGGATCGATTCTTTACAAGTATGCTACGTAATAAATAGTTCATGTTCTCGTATGCGACGTTCCTGTGGAGAGTTTGCGCATGAAATCAATATTCTATGCGCCTGACAAAGTTCACTGAATAATGTAAAATTCCTAATTGCTTCTGAAAATATACGCTGTTTATTATTCTGTGGGTGCAAGAAATGCCGCCATACTGTATTTGCAATGGAGAGCATAAAGTGGTGGTAGAAGCAAATAACTACGTTGTACTGTATTGTAGTTGCCCGCTTGTGAGCACTACTACACTTGAATCATATTCAGGCGCCAATAATTTCATCTCGCAAAAAGTACGTAAAGCCACGAGTTGCTCTGCAGCTGGTTCATTCCAAGAAAAAATAAGTAGAGTTCAGAATTTCTGTATACATATTATCGGCTTGTAAATACAATATTACGCAGAACATGTGCAAGAAGCACTACCACTTAATAGCTTTGTATAGGTCTAAAATAAACGGCGCTTGAAACTAGCGTCGCATTGTTTGCACAGTATATTATAGGCTTTCTAACAACAATCTTATTTTCAAATTGTGGCTTGCTGGCACAGCAACTATCGAGTAATACGATCATTGCATGGCTCAAGTCGCTCGATATGCGACAAAGCAATCTTAGTGAGAGTGCCGCGAAATTTCTAGTGGTTGCAACTAGGTAAATAGTAGGGTGCAACACAATGATTACGCATAAGCAGCGTCTAATAATACTTCATGCCCCTAATTGAAGTACCAGGTCAAACTTATGTGATCATTTCTAGCTTTAATAGGTTTTGCGGTTACCAAGGCATCCATGTCTTATCAACCGTCAGTAATCCATCGATCTGCAACAATGATATCCCATAATCTCACATGATTATGGTATGGTTACTTGTATGCTTGCGTGAGGAGAAGAGTGTGGATGCAATACGTTGAGGACTTCTGCTATTCTATTGGAAATAGTTACATGTGATAATATATGAGTCAACCAACCAATCAATCAAATTTTATTTTATATAATACAGGTTGAATGTTCCCTGTGTTCTTAAAGAATAGTGTTTGTCGGGATTTCAGCAATCAATTTAGCACTGTCATTATATTCCTAACGACATTTTACATTGGCTGTGTCACTATCATGCTCTTTCCCATGTCCAAGGTTCACAAACATGGCATATATTCATGAATGATTAGTTTCGCTACATATACATGTACAAACATCAGAGGTACATAACAAGAAGTGCACTTACGCCGAACTGTGTAACTTGCATAATCTGTCACACCTCCAAATTAGCACAGTCTCACAGCAGAAATTAAACACCGAATACCTGCATGCGCAAAACAACTAAACTTACTCATATTGCACCTCGGGGTAGCGTTTGGCCCGGGCATTAGCCAGGCATAGGGATGAGTAAGTCCGGTAGTAGGAGCGGAACAAAAACGTTTATTTACATTTTGAATCAAGTTTCCAGATTCTAGTAAAAGTTCTCTTTGCCACATTCGAGAGGTCCTTCTTAAGCAGTTCTTTTTCCTTAGCGCCAAAGAAATTTGATTACCTTGTTGTGGCCAATCATAGGGGCCGTACTGTTCACAGAATTGTGAAACATCGTTCGAGCGCACAATTGAACACGGACGAGATGAAAAAGACAACGCGAACGCTGGAACACCGGCGTTCGTGTTGTCTTTCTCTTCTCGTCCGTGTTCAATTGTGCGCTGGAACGATGTTTCATAATGCTAATCACAACCAACTAACCCAGCTATCCAAACTTAGCTGTTCACAGAAATTTGCCTCTGATGTGCAACCTTCGAAGCAAGGACGAGGCAATCCGGAAACAGGGGTTCACGCTTCTTTTACGAAAGTCGTCCACACTGGATCCTTTCTCGGCGTGACGGTCAGCTTGCTAGGGTCACGAGACTGGCCTTCGCGGCAGTTACAGCTTCCATGGGGAGCGGTGGTTGTTGTTGCCTCGAAGTGAGCTTCTTTGTTTGCGCACCCAGCCGGTGTCGGGCCCCGTCGCCCTGTGGGCAGGAGCGGATGAAGGAGCTGTCTCGGGGCAAGCACCCAAAGAATGCGCACGAATGCCCATTTGGGACGCAACACTGCACAGACAGCGCAAGACACCACATGGTAAAAGTTGCCTGCTTCTAAAATAAGGAAATTTTTCTCCATGTATTTGAAATCCAGGTGCTATAATATTTTCGTAATTTGTTTCCGCAAATATGACATAATGACAAATGTTTATAGAATTTATATGGTGCCATTACTCCACACGGTTAAATTCATTCAAGAGCAATACTCGAAACTATGTTTAAGGCCGATGGTTACATCAGATGACGTTTAATTCCTTACGATAGCAATATGCTAGCTCTCCAGAGTGTATTGAAGCAGTTGATCTGTTCTTTTTTCAGCTAGTATTGTCTAATGCTGATATAGATGACTGGCGAATTCGGAAGGTCATTCCAGTTTTCAAGAAAGGTGACAGATCACCCCCAAGTAATTACCGACCCATTTCGCTAACCCGTGCATGCTCTAAGATCATGGAACACGTCATTTACTCTAAGGTTGCCACATTCCTAACATCGGCCAACTTTTTTCATCCAAACCAACACGGATTCCGGAAAGACCACTCATGCGACACCCAATTAGCTTTGTTCCTGCATGACATTCATTCCTATCTTGACCGCAATATCCCAACTAATGCGCTATTTCTAGATTTCGAGAAAGCTTTCGATAAAGTACCCAGTTCCCGCCTTTTACTTAAAATGTCTCTGTTAAACATTCATCCTAGTGTCTTGAACTGGATTCGAAGCTTTTTAACTGACCGCATGCAGTTTGTTTCCGCTAATGGCTTCTCATCATCCTACTCACACGTTCCTTCAGGAGTACCACAAGGCACAGTTCTTGGCCCCTTGCTCTTTCTAATATACATTAACGACTTGCTTTCCACAGTAACATCTAGTATCCGCCTTTTCGCGGATGATTGCGTACTCTATCGCCCCATAACTAACGCCGAGGATGCTTACATCCTCCTAAATGACCTGGATAACATACAGCAGTGGTGCACTAGGTGGCTAATGTCCCTAAATACTACAAAGACCATACAAATTTCTTTTCACCGCCGCCGAAATTGTACTCCGTCTATTTATAAAATTAACGATACTGCCATTATTTCCACTAACTCTTTTAAGTATCTTGGCATTAACCTTGCTAGTGACTTATCATGGTCTTGCCACATTCACCGCATAATAAATTCATCTAATCGAGCAGTTGGGTATCTCCGACGTAACCTGCGCATGACACCTTCTTCCTTAAAATTACTAGCTTATAAAACATTTGTGCGACCTAAACTTGAATACGCTTGCGCAATATTTGACCCCCATCAGCCTAACCTTATCTCAGCCCTATAATTCGTTCAGAATCGTGCCACTCGCATTATTCTTTCAAACTACTCGCGATACTCTAGATTATCCGCCTTGAAGTTGCAACTAAAACTTCATTCTCTCGTTTCCCGTCGCCGAATTTCACGTCTCTGCCTCTATCACAGGTTTTTCCATTGTTCGCCCCGTGACAGCAAGCTCATCCTACCATTACGTCGAACACCCCGCACAGGCCATCCAAACAGCGTCATCCCGCATCGTTCCCGAACAACTACATTTCAGAAATCATTTTTTCTCCACACAGCTCGCGACTGGAATGACCTTCCCTGTGACTTAGCACTAATCCCTGATCCAGCCCATTTCAAGACTGCCATCGAGGAAGCCATGTCACCGTCATGATTCTCATGTAACATTCATTGTTAACCGCCGTTCTTGCGCCCACCCCTCATGTAATGTCCCGCCAGGGACCCTTGAGGTTCAAATAAATAAATAGAAAAAATATTGTCACATAGCATTGACGGTGAAGAAAAAAGCAAAAACTGCGTAGCACAAAAGTAGCTCCTTGTTGGGCGAATTTGTTGCCCTAAAAACAATCGGTATTCAAAGCACAACGGTAGCGGCGGGCACAGTCGGTGATCGTCGAAGATCTGATCAGCGGGTCAGGCGCGTCGACTTTGATCGATCACTCGTCGAAGGTTCTAGCGTAATCGCTGCTACCCCCGTGCCTTCCAGAAGGTACTACACAATTGGCGTCACAGATACAATCAGATTACACAAGGTTCAATGAAGCGGACAACTGATAGGGCCATTCGTAATACTCGCGAAATTTCCAATGCATGCAGGCTCGTTACGCGCCTGGCAACAGCGTTTAACATTCGTTAGCCGGTGGAAAACGATCACCGGAGAAAGAGATAAATAAATAATGTATGATAGATCAATATTATATGTAGCGAAGCTTCCATTGAAGCCCATAAGTTCAACACACGGCTACTCGGCGTCGGTTTATGGAGCTTAGCCTCATCTTTGTGACGAGGAAAGACTTCCGGTGGAATAAAAAAATGATGTGACGCCATATCGGTTCAAAACCTAAGTGAAATCATTTTGTTCCCAAAGGCGCGCAATTTGTTTTCGTGGCCCACCATTAGAGCTGTATATCCGACTTCCCCGCCATTGGACTTAATGGGCGTTTTGTGCTTTCAGCGGGCAAAGCTATGCAGCAAAAGGTCAGCCGTACGGCTATTGAAACCGCCCCGCCCTGCGCAGGACATACTTTTTTTTATAGGCCGAAGAAAGCTTTCGGTGTAGAATTCTCGGACCATGGTCGGATGGCAAGTCCGTCGGCCAGTTCAGCCGCACGAAACAGCTAAAACAGACAATTATCTGGTGGTCGTAACTCACTACCTTTGGCTGAAAAGGTTAAGCAACGATGAAACTACACGCTGCACGAAATTCACAACGACGTCGCCAAAAAAAACAGCACATCGTGTGATGAAGGAGTAGAAGGAGGAGCACGCCTTTCTGCAGACTTCGAGAGCAGTATTTCATTGCAAATTATACCGGCATATGCGGTCTTACGGTCGGTGCTCAAAAAGGTATTTGTTAATAAGGATAAAGTAAAGCAGGTTGCCTGTTCCTTTCTCGCTAAGCGTATATAAAATTTATTAGGAATTTAATTTTTATTGAATGAATTCAACTGTGCCGCGTATTAAATGAAAGCGCCTTTATCATTTCCAATGCTTGTTCCCTCTTCACATACTCGCCCTTCATTCAATCGCTGCTCCCATCACCACCCAGATGTCGGGGACAATTTGTTCTGAGCCGCTTTTCGCCCGAAGCTTGCCGAATTATTTGGATTGACCTTGTCCATGCACAAACACAAGAGCGAAATACAAAAGAACCCAAAGTATACGAAAAGAAAATACAACAAAGCAATAAAGAAACAAAGTTATGAAGTTTATCAGCAGGCGTAGCAAGGCTTAAGGCAAACTACGTGGCAGACTTGAGGTCACGCATGGCACCGCGGTGATTTCAAAATGGCATCTGGCACGACCTCATAGTCTAGTGCGCCAATACGTCGGGTCATCTTGTAGCGTCCGGAGTGGCGTCGCAATAGTTTCCCGCCGCCGCACTGGAGTCCAAGCCCAAACAGGGTCGCCGGGTTGGTATTGCACGTAGCGTTGTCGAAAACTGTAATGTCGGCTGTCCGTCGTTTGCTGGCTTTTGATGCGCAGGCGGGCAAGTTGTCGTGCTTCTTCGGCGCGTTGCAGATAGGCGGGGACGTCGATACTCCCTTCATCGTTAACGTGTGACAGCAAGACCTCGAGAGTCGTTGACGGGTTCTTTCCGTAAACCAGCTTGAATGGCGCGATCGGCCTTGTTTCCTGCACTGCCGTGCTATAAACGTGGGTTACGTACGGAAGGACCACATGCCAGGTCTTGTGGATGGATGTGGTTTATGGATAACATGTCGTCGCTGGTCCTATTCAGCTGCTCTGTAAGGCCATTCGTCTGTGGGTGGTCAGCGGTTATCCTGCGATGACTTGTCTTGCTGCATTCAAGAATGGCTTCAATGAGCGCCGCCGTAACAGCAGCTCCTCTGTCGGTGATCAGGACTCCTGGGACACCATGTCAAAACAGGATGTTGTCGACGAAGAAGTTCGACGCTTAGGTCACGGTACCGTTGGGTAGGAGCACAACTATATTCCAATCACACAATCGCAGTTGTCTTCGTCCGATGCAACGCACAATCATCAATGCTTATGCTTATGCGCCGCGCAGGTCAAAAGGAAAGGAAAGCTTTGTTTCTTTAGCCCATTCAAACAAGCTTTGGTAAATAACTTTTTTTAGTAAAAGCACTGTCACCTTGCGCTATAACCCTTACTAACGAATAACTTGCAGTTTAACTAATGCTTAGGTAACTTTGTGCTGTAAAAGCCTGCCAGCCTCTCGAGTTTGCCAAGACAGCTGTTCTTGCACCTTCAGTACGTTTTATTTTATTACGTATAATTTTCATCCAAATATATGCCTTTTATACAAAGATCATTCGCTTCATGCTCAACAAATTTCGCTGTGGCGCGAGCGACGTTTTTTGCTGCTTCGAGCGCGCTATTACAAAACGAAGCAGCGACTGTGTAAGTCTAACGTGGATCAATATTGCCACTATATTGGCTCACGTTTGTCTTGCGATGGGCGGGAATCGGTCCCCTTTTCTGCGCTACTTCGGTAACCTATTCATCCTAGTAATGGCTTTCACTGATTGTCGCTGTGCCAACCGAATGATTAATTTATTGTTGAGGCTTAGTACAATGAGTCTGACCAATACATAATGTTATGGAATATATGCCGTAGATGTGCAAAAAGATGAATTACTAATTAATTATTACACAAAACTCCACGTAATGTTTTGGTCGGGCAAGCATCTGCTAAATGGCCTTCGGACAATAGGCGCTCATGACTTTTAACATGAAGAGGCCGCACTAAAGTTCGAAGCCTTGTCATTGAACATCTTATTTTCAAAAGCAATATCCGGTGGTAGTTTCCATAACATTGTTCCTTGAGTTTCCCTAAAATGTAGTTTGCTTGGAGAAAAATCCTTTTGATATTTTCGCTATGACCAATGTACTGCTTAATTTAACGCTAATTTCAGCAGACAGAAACAAGCTGTCCCTCTCTAAAAAATATAATAGTATCTTTGAAACGTTCTGAAACATAGGCACAGAGCTGTCAATAACGGTTGCTTTAATTTGTTCCTAACCTTTGTTAACCTCTGGCCGAACCAGTTTGGAATGCTTCCATCGGTTTCCTGGGTTTCAGATTCAACACACTTTTCGGTTCGGTTTCAGTTCCGACATGGCAGCAATAAGCGGTTCTACTACGGTTACTATTCTAACCTCTCGTAGAATCTTTCGTTCGCAAGTGCTTTTTGGCAATCGCCTGCTGCCTGCTCTAGTGGTGTGTGAAATACCAGCATTGGCTGGTATTTGCCATTGCGAGCAATTCTAGAGTAGGAAGATATTCCAAAAGGACTTCTTGGGCAAGTTGGTGCTTAGATTTTCTATGTATACTTGATTGCGGCTGCAGTATTGTATTCTGTAGCCAGATTAATACTCCAGTATAATTGTATTCTGCAGGAATGACCTTTATCCAAATTATGTTATCATCACCATGCTGTTCTATGTCACACCGTAGCTCTCCGCGCATGCGCGGAAGTTGTCTTTTTTTCTATACGTTTTTTCAGGCTCTCATTAAACAGTTGGTAGTTGGCGCTTCACTGTCTTGTTCTTTCTGTCCCTCTTAACGATATGTATTTCGCGCCACAATCAACTGTACCTAGGAAATATACAGCAGGAACTTTTTGTGAGTACGAGCCTAGTTCCGGTTACAGTTCTTCCCCGTGATCAGTAGGACTCTTAGCATCAGCAATACGTCTCCACCTGGGTGGTTCGATGTCTCACAAGATAACATTGAAACACGTTCAGTACTGAGCTCTAAATTGTATATATATATATATATATATATATATATATATACAACTACACAACACCTACGGGCTACAACAACAGCTGAACTCCACCTCCCTCCTCTCCCCCAACCTATCGAGAGCTGAAAATGCCAACTTAAGGGAACATCGTTCCAGAAGTCATTCAGTTATATATAAAGAGCACCTATACTGCAACGAAGAACGAGAGTGCCCAAAATATAAAAGTTCGAAGTAGAAGTCCCACACTCTATATTTCCATTTTTTTCTACATATGGTTCACCACTACTTGCAGTTTTGTTTTTCGTTTTCGCACCACAAGTAACCGTTCTGTTGAGCATGCATTGAAACTTCTACGTCTGACGCGCATTGGCGTTGGCTTTCCTAAAATGAATAATCGGGAGGTGTAGGACTCCCAAACTGAGAATATTTACAACTATTTGCTCGACATGTACAAGAGAAGCAGATCATCAATCCGAAGTAAAATTGACGAATTCGTGGGAAGCGTAAAAGAGCATCATCGTGTCTATACATCGTCAAGCATCTAAAGAAGCAATTGGTTCGACATGACTGCCCAGCTCCCCTCTAATGCCTGAGATACAAGTGTTTGCTGGTAACATATAGATGCTGCTACTTTCAAAGCCACTTCAAAACACGACACTTGTAGGAAGGCATCACGTTGTCTGCATCCATTTTTTCCTCAGTACTACACAATGGTCACGACTTCGCATAGTAATTTTTCTTTAACACGCTGTATTTGGCATTCCCTTCGTTTCACTAAGAAACTGCAACATTTAAATTACCTCACCGCAACTGCCGATTAGCTACAAGTTGCGCGGTTCCGCACGAAGAGATAGGCGTCAGCATGGAGTCAATGGATGAGTCATATATAGTAAGTGTCAGAAGCTTTGAAAGGTTCCGTTCTGAATTCGCATTGCTCCATATAAACAATGAGACGAGCTCCAAGCTTCCTCCGAAGGAATCAGAGGAAAGAAGTAATGAAGTGATTTCAGGCAAGCTGCGATATCATTTGGTTAAGGCTCTCATTCTTTTAAAAGCCGTATTATTAATTGACGTCGAATTTAGACGTGTACTCTGTATCTGAACTCGTGAACACACTTCGTCTGTTTGGCAACTGTAATACTAACAAACAATTATTTACATGCTGGCACAAATACAAAGGTAATTTGCCTAAACGTTCAGCTATTATTGGTGCAATAAAGAGTAAAGACGGCAAGGAGCCACAACATAACATCCAAATGGGGCTAGAGTACGAGCCAACATGCAGAGCAGCGAGGGCGTCACACGAAGAGCCCGCTCTATTGTCACCGTTGATGTTCCGCAATAAATATGGACATTTTGTATCTTTAACCCCAATGCCAGTGGCATGATGAGTTGCTTGTGCATCGCCACCGGCAAATGGTGAAAGCCTAAAAACTGATAATGAAGCCGCCAGTCAATTACATGTAGCTTTTTGCGCACAAAAACTTTTATTCTAATGCCTAATATCCACGAAATTGGGGTTTGATAGCAAATCTTTTTAGCGCCTTAGCCTTCTATAAACAGAATTTTCTTGGCCCTTAAAAAAAACATTTTTGATGCAGTTAGAAGCGCTTTTATATGAGTTTAGGGCATGGAAAAATTGGTGCCACATTATTCCTACAAATGGATTTTGTTATATCATTAAAAATATTTGAAATTATTTTTTTCTTTAAGTACAACAAACTTCTTCAAGATCCGCTCGTTTACGCACTTTACAAAGTTCGAATTGGCAGGCTAACCATCTCGCATCTTATAGGAGCCTTGTAATGCAGCCAGCGCTGCAGAGAAGACGACTGCAATTTCTGTGCCTGAATATACTCAATGAAGTGAGTTTCATAGAGTGTTTACCCGCGTAAAAAATGCGCGGGCAGAGCTTTCTTCTCTGCGACAGGGATGACGACAGGCCCAGCGTTTTTTGTCGGATGACTTCAATATAATGAACGGCCTCTCTGGATGATAAGTTTCGCTGTCCTCTCTGCGGGCTCCTTATTGTACGTTGCTAAAAATAAAGAACGTCGTGGTTTGAGCGCCGCCACCCGAAGTGCATTTTTATTTTCAGGGGCACTTGAGCTTCACGAGCGCATGCACTTTGCTTTCAGTCGTTGAAAATGCAAATTGTAAAGTGCCCGCTCAAAGTGGTTTAAAACATCGGCGCCAAAAAATGAAAAAAATGCAGATGTTATGTATAACCAACGCACATGGGTAATCTATGCGAAACGGCTAATTAAACGTTATACAACTAAAAGCGATGCCCGCACAATCGTCTCTAACTTCATCGACCGCACCGTGTAATATGAAAAAGAAGCTTCTCTTTAAATGAAATATTGGCGAGAACTGTTCACTTTCAAAAGAGGGGGGCCTCTGAACACGAAGTTTTCCTTTAAATATCAAATCCAGAGAACCGCAATATTACGGCCGAAGAATTTCTCTCATCCCAGAAACCCCTGCGTAGCGTAGCGCTAAACGACGAAGCACGCTTGGCGCCTCGTCGTGAGTGATGGCATTTTGGCGTGCCTGGTTGTGCAAATCCTATGGTAGCAGATGCTGTGTGCCTCCAACTCTCTGTTGTGCCTGCAGCGTGTTTCCGTGGAGGGCGGCCTCCTTTCGCACGCCACTCTTTTTAACCACCTGCTTGAGGTTGTTTGCAAGGCAGCCTAAATAGGCAATAATTTACCTCAACAAAGCACCTGGTTTTCCATGGATGGCGTCGCTCTGACGTTCTCGTTTTTTATGCACCCCATTTGCGGCCGCAATTGCTTCGTGAAGCGGACGGCAAAACATTCCTCGCCTTCTTCGGGGCGGTTGGAAACTTACGCAAGTATTCAGGGAAGCTTGTAGCGCCCCCCTTCTGTTTAGCGAGTAAACGGGCAGTGTACCACAGCAACAAAATACTCCGCACGGCACTGCCGCAACGCACGGCACGGCAACACACCCTATATGCACGGAAACTCCTCGGCTGTTTGCACAGCGTGGAAGCGATCCCTTATAGTCTTTCCTTCTACTAGCTAAAACGGTATCCGTATTGCACAGAGTACTTACCATCTGTGTGCTCCTTGATTTTGCAACAGATTCCTCTTCACTTTCAAACCCGTAACGGCTGTGACGAAGGGGACTCTGTTATAGGAACATGTCCGCGGTCCGCGGTCACTACCTGCCATAAGTGTATTTATTCCCTTACCACTTCCAGTGCCTCGCTACCTATCGTAAACTGCTGTTCTCTTCCGAGACCGTTAAACATTACTTTAGTTTTCTGTAGATTAATTTACAGACCCACCCTTCTGCTTTGCCTCTGCAGGTCCGTAAGCATGAATTGCAATTGGTCCCCTGAGTTACTAAGCAAGGCAATATCATCAGCGAATCGCAAGTTACTAAGGTATTCTCCATTAACTCTTATCCCCAATTCTTCCCACTCCACGTCTCTGAATACCTCCTGTAAACACGCTGTGAATAGCATTAGAGAGATCGTATCTTCCTGTCTGATGCCTTTCTTTATTGAGATTTTGTTGCTTTCTTTATGGAGGACTACGGTGGCTGTGGAGCCGCTATAGATATATTTTAGTATTTTTACATATGGCTCTTCTACACACTCATTCCGTAATGCCTCCATGACTGCTGAGGTTTCGACATAATCAAACGCTTTCTCGTAATCAATGAAAGCTATATATAAGGGTTGGTTATATTCTGCACATTTCTCTATCACCTGATTGATTGTGTGAATATGGTCTATTGTTGAGTAGCCTTTACGGAATCCTGCCTGGTCTTTTCGTTGACAGAAGCCTAAGGTGCTCCGGATTCTATTTGCGATGACCTTAGTAAGTACTTTGTAGGCAACGGACAGTAAGCTGATTGGTCTATAATTTTTCAAGTCTTTGGTGTCCCCTTTCTTAGGACTAGGATTATGTTAGCATTCTTCCAAGATTCCGGTACGCTCGAGGTCATGAGGCATTGTGTATAAACGGTGGCCAGTTTTTCTAGAACAATGCGCCCACCATCCTTCAACAAATCTGCTGTTACCTGATCCTCCCCAGCTGCCTTCCCCCTTTGCATAGCTCCCAAGGCGTTCTTTACTTCTTCCGGCGTTACTTGTGGGATTTCAAATTCCTCTAGACTATTCTCTCTCACTTAAGGCAACTATACGTTGCCTTAAGTTAAAGGAGAACAGGGAAGATACGTTCGTGGTTCAACAGAAAATTGTCCCTTCAATCTCAAGGCGCGATATCGAGCCAAGCTTCCAACCAAGGAGCTACTCGGTGTGGCTCCACCACATGTCACTCGAAGAAATATTGCGATTGTTCTGTTACTATTTTAATGCTATATTTATATTAATCCCAACAGGCATGATGTCCGTGCCTATATTTTCGCATCGGTGAGGTCCACTCATCTGAAAGGTAGAAGATTCTGGCGCCATTCATGGCATGTCCTGTGGATGCGTGAAAACACAGAAGTTTGTAAGCAGTCTAAAGACCCTGGCAACAGCAAAAAGAAAAGAAGCTAGCGCAATCACACGGATTTTCAGATTCTAACAGCATTAATGAAATGCTGCAAAATAAAGACACAGAAAAGTATCATTTTTGCCAGGAATCACGGGCAGTAAGACATCGAAATATAGTTATCACTTGGAAAAGAAGTAAAGAATTAATGCTTTCAAAATTCACCGAAATAACCTAAAGGCCCCCCCCCCCCCCCTTTCTTTTTGTATTCTCGCTTTTGCGATATGGTAACAGAAAAAAATGGAAAAGCAGCTGTCATTTTACTTCTCCTCTACTTTCCATATTTTGGCCACTCCTCGGTGAACGTCGCAACTAGTCGCATATTTGTATAACTACGACCTTGGGGCACCGCTTTCTCCAACGCCCTGTACGAAGGTGTCATCGTTTGCAATGCCAAAATGCGCAAGCGCAGATATGCCCTGTATGTCAAAAGGCTTAATTCTACATAATAATGTCTCTTTATCGTAAAACTGATTTTGGACGTGTTAAGATCCGAGGCGAAGGCTAATCACGGGTTGCGATTGCGTAAGCGCAGTACAGCCAACACGGGCCCTAAAGAAATTAGATTGTGGGGTTTTACGTTACAAAACCATGTGCACGGTCTGATTATGAGGCACGCCGTAGTGGCGAACTCCGGAGATTTCGGCCACCTAGGGTTATTTAACGGGCACTCAAGTCTAAGTATACAGGTGGTATCGCATTTTGCCCCCATCGAAATGCGGTTGCCATGGCCGGGATTCGAACCAGCGACCTTGCGCTTAGCAGCCCAACATCATAGCCACGAAGCAACCACGGCAGGTAACACGGGCACTGGATAGCTTCTGTCAGAAATCATGGGCCGAATGAAGGTGTTCCTTAAAAAAAAAAACGAAAGTATTTTCAAATATGACGTAAAACAGCGGCGAGAAATCGACTGTTAAGCAAGGAAGATAAAAAAAAAAAAAAACTACGGCTGTACTTGATTTAATTCCACAACTACATACAGGGTGTTTCATGTAACTTGGGCCAAACTTTAAAAATGTACAAATGCCACGTAACTGGACCGATCCACGGTAATGTTGTTTGCCGTCACTTGGAGATACTCAGATTATTTTTTGCATTCCCCTTAAATAAATAATTAGTTTTAATTAATAAATCAACTTATCAGAAATTACACTTAGATGAGAAGTGTCAATGAGAAAAATGTAGAGCAACATGAAAAACTCCCGATAGAGCTTTCTGTTGCTCGATACGTGCTGCATAAGAGTGATTTTCCGAGCGTGAAAGAAGCCCGCGAATACAGGCAAAATTGCCGCGCGACGGACCGCGCGAGTTACATTGTGACAGTTTCACATAATCTGTAGACTAATTAGTCAATTTTGTCCTCTTTAGATGCTCTAAGGGATGCAGTTTACAGAACGGCGATATCTGTCTATGGTACAGAGTCACGAATTTGTGAAGTTTGTGCTTGAATTTTTATAAGCTTACTAGGTTTTGTAAATTTCCGAGAAAAAATTTTAGCTTTTAATAAGGAATTCTGCTTTCCGGAGGCACCAAAATTTAACTTTCTCTTTCAAATTTAACCAATTTCATTCCAATCACCCCAGTGAGTGGCTGATCGAAGTATTTCTGAGTTTTAGAAATATTGGAATAGGAAAATTTGAGTTTGCCCGCAGCTAAAGTTTTCTTGTAAAGTCGTCATTTCCCGGACAGCGTATTTCTTCTGTGTTGGCAATCAAACGGTGTCATTGGCCACGATAGTTTGTAGCACAGAATAGAATGCTCTTGTCCGAAATATTAGGATTTAAATCTCCATTGAAGGATATTGTCCTCGTTGTATTGACGGTGAAGAACCAAGCACTGTCATAACTGTGAGTTACGTACGCCTCTAACTCTTCATTGGGCAAATTTGTGCTCATAGAGGCAAGCAGCACTCAAACACAACGATAGCAGCGAGCATAGTCTCAATCGTCGAACGACAACAGGCGGCTCAAGTGCCTCCGCTACTGATACATGCATCACCGTGCATACATTCCAGAGTAAATTGCCGGTGCTTGCGTACATTTCACAATGCACAGCGCGAATCGCGAGACGCTCGCAACCTAATACGATCACACGTTTTTGCTACGGAACCAAGCACATTCACGAAATTTCGTTTTGCAGTTGTTCGCTCAACTGTGCAGTCATGCGGTGCCTCACTACGACCTGAATGCGGCGAGATGCGGCTGGGATATTTCGAGGCACGTAAACTTTCAGGATCGGTGAAGCTACTGTGAAATTTAGCCCATTTTACGATTTATATATTGCGCTACAGTGTTATCACGTTCCATGTACCACGTGCAGGGATTATGAAAACATGCCGCTTGTTTCAACCACTGCTTTCGGTTTTTGTTCCCTCCACACATGGCCACTCGTGCGTGTACCACCCGCTTGTTATTGCGTGCGTTATTTACAGGCGCCTCCCCGTTTCATTCTTGTCCGTGTTCTCTATTGTTCCTGCCGACGGCAAACTTTTTTTTTTTTTGCGGGACGAGCTTTTATTCTTGAGTTTGAGCTGATATCATTGCAGACACATAGGAATGATGTGGCTTCCTCGTTCTTTAAGTAATGCACCGTCAGTTGCCGTTACATTTTTGTTTTTCATGTGCCTAATTTAAATGTTAAGCGTACGACACCTGACGCCTGAAACAGACTCGTAGATGCCCTAATGTGAATCTTACAGACACCGAGCTTGAGCAGTTGTGTCAACCTGAAGATATAGTTGATGGATCACACTGCCGCAATGGAGAGTCTGGACTGGACGTGCCCTGGGCTGGCCTAACTGGTGTTTAGGGCATGAAAGTAACAAATGTTTGCGTAACACCTAGAGGCGTTCAGTCGAGGATGAGGGAACAAACGTACCCGACGTGTTGTGCGCGTGCATGCATGCGTGCGTGGGTGTGAGTGTGTGTGCTGGTGTTTAACACACGTTTCTCTTTATGGGCGGTTTGAACGCAAGCAAATACACCAGCAAGAAATACACTCATCTCAAGCCGCATAATTGTCTTGGATGTACGTGCCATTCTGAGCTAGACAAATGTCCCCCTACTCCGACCACCTGATTGCCCGTTCTCTTACCAGACAAAGGCCCTTTGTTTTGGTCACTCTAACATTTAAGGTGACCTCTAAGAATTACGTGCAGGAGGACAGTAAAAAAAAACGCACTATATTGAGAATTGATGTGGATCTATGCTACCGCACATGGCATGACTCACCTTTTCACATAGAGGTAATAAACGCAAGCCTAAGCACTAAACTTGCATAACTGCTAATACGGAAATATTTAAAAGACAAAAAACTGCAAGGTAAGTTAACTCATAATTACCCGTAACAGCCTAGGAGTATACTGATAATAACAGGGAATATAGAAGGTCCGAAATGCTGTGGTAATAACAAAGATATTTAATCATTTTTGCTGACTAATTCGGGAAGAAAAGTACACTGGGGCCATGCGTTAAAGCAATTTCGTGTTTTTAAATTTTACCGCCTTCATTGGCTCCACACGTCCGTGCTCGTCGCCTTAGCTGAAACCGGACGCTCAACGTACGAGACGCCGATGCTATAGCCTTACCGTCATAAACTATATTCAGGAGTTGTATAGTTATATAGGGCAATTCATTAACCAATCATAAGCACGGAGACAGGGTAGTACCGGCCCGTATGCGCCCAAAGCAGCCACAACATTGTCACCGCCGTGCAAACCATGAGCGTGGTATTTTCATCGAGCGTGTCGCAAAGCACACCTGCCCGTGAGAGCATCAAAATGATAGAAGCACAAGAAATAAATCATAGCCAATATAACTATTCTGAGACGAAGAACAAGCGCGTTGAAGAACAAGCACGTTTTTACGTAAAAAACGCGCACATAAATAGAAAAGCCTGCTCACGACACCCACGTGATATACTGAAACAGCTTCTTCAATTAGAAAGCCTTTAAACACCATATTTCTACTTTCTTGAATAGATTTCTCTTTTAGAAAGATTTAGATTTCGAAAGACACAATTGGTGGTATATTGCATAGAAAAATGTAAAAAAAATTTGCTTGCCCCAGTCCTCTCTGCACAGATTAACACGACGGGGCTAGGTTTGAGGGCGTTATGTATTGCTAGAGAACTCCTTTTCACGTTGGTAAAGTCCAGCTAAGTAGTCGAAGTTGGAAGCTATCACTGTAGCACACAAGCCTAGAAGAGCGCACTCAAACGCAAAGTGTCTGATGTTATTGAAGGCAATGTGTGTGCTACACACACCGAACTAAATTATCTTCGACGCGGGAACGTGAAAGAATTCCCGACGAGAGAGGGTGAAATGCCCAGGGAACATAGGCAGCGACAAATGCAAACTGCCACCGCACTCTAGTTGAAAGAGGGTTGCCGCAGTCTGGCAGCAAACCATATGGTCGAGCGGCGTGTGTAACAAGGCATCAGGGTAATCCGGAGGTAGGTACAGCGGCGATCCTACCAGAGTTCTCTAGGCGGCAACAAATAAATTTCTCATCGTCGACGTGCCTCGAAGAGCGTACAGCATCCAGCGGTCGTAAATGTGAAAAACACCAGAAAAGAACAGTTTGATCATTTTACGCATCCTTTATTTTAACTTCTTCGAGTGCCCTAAAGAACGTCGTTTGGCCACAAACGTTCAGCGATAATCGACGTCGCGTGTGACATGCTGGGGTCTTTTTCCTACGCTTCGTACAGTTAACAAGAAATCGCCAAGGATTGGCACTTTGTTTGCTATTGAATGAGTGTATGTGGACGCAAATACATCTTGATTTTGACAACAGAAAAGCAACATGAAAGCTCGCACTTCCAGTTCAAACAGCCATTTCAAGTGCTGTTTCTACCATTCAACCGTCACTCCCATCAGTTCTGGGTAACACTGTTTCGCGGTGTATCACCCAGCTGCCGGAATGACAGACATCAAGGATACTTGCCTAACGAAAAGCTAAGTTTGCCAGCCTTACCAGGGTCTCAACAAATATTCTGCTGCCTTACATGAAGTGCCCAGCGATACCACGTCAGGACAGCAGAAAATACAAAAATAAAGTGTCATGCTCGTTCCCTAACCAGCAGATTGGAACACTCAGTCTTCAAAGTTCTGACACGCAAACTTGATAACGATGCTTAAGATAAAAGCGATTATATGATTTATTGCAATAATAATGGGGAGAGAAATAAACTGTGGGAAAAAAGTTCGGGAATGTATATCTCGAAACTGGTGTCCTCTTGAGAATTCGTTCCAAATATATCCACCATGCGAACTCCACGGCTATAATTTGTAAATTGCAATACGGGCCGTAATCTAATTAGGTAAAACTTTAATTACCTAATTTTTATTAATTTGTTGATTTTGCACCTCAATTTTTTGTGCGAGTATTGTCCGCCGCTTCGAGTAGAGCAACCAGCTCGTGAACTATAATTGTGATATCTACCGCAAGCAACTTTCAAAGATTTTTGACAGTGTTCGCTGAAACGCCATATATATATATATGGTTTTATGCTCAGTCGCTATGTGTTAGGCTGCTGAGCACGAGGTCGCGGGATCGAGTCCCGGCCATGGCGGCCGCATTTCCGTGGGGGCGAAATGCGAAAACACCCGTGCACTTAGATTTAGGTGCACGTTAAAGAACTCCAGGTGGTCGAAATTTCCGGAGTCCTCCACTACGGCGTACCTCATAATCAGAAAGTGGTTTTGGCGCGTAAAACACCATGATTTAATTTTAATATATGCTTTCCCTCGCGCGATAACAGCAGCGAGAGAGCGTGCCTGAGGAACTTCCGGTCACGGGCCTCATCAGTCGGCTACGCCGCAACACAAAGCGTGTTTTTAAGTTCTTCCACTGTGCGGAAAGTCAATTTTTAAAATTTTGAGATACAAGACATGCGCATTACGCCTTAATATTACTACATGAAATTTGTCCCATAACTTGCGGTAATGTCGACTTGTAAAATTGCCGTTATGTACAGAGGAAAAATTGAAAATCTGCGGGTTCAGATTTTAACGCGCTCCTTGTGCTCCATATAGTGGCAAATGCTTTCCTTGCTCGCTAGATTTAGCGGTCTACGTCGGTGAGCAAAACCGGAAGTCGTCCAGGGCCTATGTTTCCAAACAGTGAAAGCATCTATACTACGAGCTGCGTCCCAGAGGTTCATGCTCTGAGGGAGCAAAGAAGTGCAAGAGGTTGTAGCGACATCGCAAAAGAGCCTGTTGACTTGTGTATAAAAAGGCAAGCTTTTACTCACCCTTTTCGCCCAACTCACCCGAGAGCATCGTGCGACGCTCAGCTAGTTGGTTCGACACGACTTCTCACGGTAAAACAGCCGAGGAAACGAAGACGTGCAGAATGAATGAATAACACCACAAAGCGCTGAAAAACAAGTCAATGGCCTCAGATGGCACATCGCATCGTGGCAGAACTATTACACTTGAATAGGATTATGGGGCTGTACGTTCCAAAACCACAATCGGATTATGAGGCACGCCGTAGTGGCGGACTGCGGATTAATTTTCACACCGTGATGTCCTTTAACGTGTCCCGAAATCAAAGTGCACGTGTGTTTTGTATTACGCCCCCGTCGAAATGCTGCTGCCGCAATTGGGATAAAATCCACAACCTCTAGCAATGCGATAACCGCAAAGCTAACGCGGCGGGACCAGAAGTATTGATTTGATGGTCGACCACTTCGGTAGTGTCTCCTGGACCCTGCAGCGCGGTTTTAATTAATGTGGCTCTGCTTCTGCACGCGCTGCGTAGGTTGCCTGTTTGCATATTTGCATGGCGTCTTTTTTTCAGAAATAACAGCAACGTACTGTACCGTACCTTGAACTTAAGCTTATCCTCTTTCTCCGCAACCGCTGTCGTACAGTAGTGAGGTTTCTTTGCCTTCTCACGTCACCTCCCCCTCTCTTATATGGGAACTTCCTCTTCTCCTCCCCCTCCTTCTTCTCCTCTCCTCCTCTCTACAGTTCTATCTGCATCCCCTCTAGCCCAACACCCTCTAGAGTCCGGGTGGTGTTGTCTGGCCTCGCACGTTAGTAGAAAGGGAAGCGCTGCAGTTCTTGCAGTGCTTCTGAGGGGAGTCACGGATAATTACAGCTGTCAAACGGCTAATGTGGTGACGGCCAGGGAGCTCCACAGTTAATTATGCACATTCGATGCGGAGGTGTGAAAACGAGTTTCTCCTGTCGCCTTTCCTCGCTGATATGCTCCTGTCATCTGTATACACGCTCTGAACCACGCCCCGAGGCGGTGTGCGCGACAACAGCTCACAGCAGCCCACAGCAGCAGCAGCAGCCGTGGGAAAGTCGAAGGAAGAGGCAGAGAAAACTTCGCTTTAATAACAACAACAACGAAACATACGCAAACTTCCGCGAACTAATTTACTGTACACTAGCGAGGTTGGCGATTCTCAGTCAGCACTAGTGATAGGACGGTTCCTGGACCATCTTCCAGCTGTTTAATAGCGTGCGCTTCAGCAATCAGGCAAGCATACGTCCGGTGATACGGTCCTATCATATTGCCATTTTAATAGACTGGAACACATTCGCACACGACGCAGTGAAGAGCGATATTCCTGCCTGCTTTACAGCGACAGTTGCATTGCCAAGCTCGGTCAGCCGTTGGTTGAGAGAACGACCCGTCTTTCCAGCCCTTTCAAAAGGTCTCCATTTCGCCTTTCTTCATTTCATGGGCAGTTTTACAATGATATGGCAAACATTATTCGGCGCATGCGTTGGACGTCCAGGATGAGCTCGAGCAGTCTACTGCAATGGCATCGTGGGTTGCGTAGGTGTGCACCAATTCATTGCACAATTGCAATGAATTGCACAAATATACAACGCGCATCCACTCAAATATAGAATGGCCTCGATTGTAATTAGCCCCAACAAATTTGGAAGAGCAAAGAAAAAAAATTAATCTGCAAATATAAGCTGACCAAGAGAAATGTAAACTACAGCAGGGGCCGTATAACGCAAAACTATTCCAATAAGTTTTTATTCCAATCTCCTGACGTCAAATTTGCCTAACTGCCGAAGCAAGCATCGGGCGGTCACCCGCAGGATTGTCTGAATAAACCAATCAAATGCTCCCCTCGTTCATAGGAGGTCACTTTTGTTCGCTTGAAAAACGAATAACATTGTCTGCACTGAGCTGTTTGCCTTGTCTAATTGGCTCACAAGAGGCGAGGAGCATGCTCAAGTGGAGAGGAATTCAATGGGGCCGAACCACTGCACTGAATATCTATAAACGGATGAAGAGGGTGGTGTCGGAGTCTGCGATTGGTCCGCTTTCTCTTACTTAGCTTGCGGTGGCTCGTCGACAATCGCGGCGGCATGCAACGGAAGATTAAGAATGACTTTAAAACGTATCCTCAGCAAAGAAGAGTTGGCAGAACGAGGTCGTAAACATGCCGAAAGTTCTCGAAAACGTTACACGGCCACGCAAATTGTTTTATTACACGCAAATAAACGCATTCTCTCCGGCAGGGGCCAGTAGCCAGTGCCGGAGCGATCGGCGGCAGCCATCTTTTATTCCTTTCGGAACGGGGCAGCCTGCGGCTATTCAGAAGAAAACTCAGTTTTGTTCGGCATATTAATGCATCTTTAACACGTACACGTCACTTTGACGCGGTAAGATTTTGCGGTTTTGTGATGTCGCGTGGGAGGCAAGTGAAGTGGGCGCGGCCCGAAAACTTTTGACCAATAGCCGAGGGCTAATGGCGAAAAGGCCTCGAATCAGAAATAACTATTTCTGTTTCGTTCGGTCAAATTATGCATGATCAGTGTGTACACGTCATATCAGATGGGGAGCTATCCCGGTTTTCTTGAGGTCGCGTAATAGACAGGTGAAGGGGGGGGTCGTCCAAAAAAGTTTTTGACCAATCGCGGTGGGCTGATTACAGAATTGGAAAAGTTTGGAATAGTTTTACGTTATGGCGCCCCAGCACAAAAAAATTTAATTATATCTATTACCAATGTTCAGCACCAGCCACGTACTGGTCCAAGCTCATTGTATTGGAAACTTCGAATTTACATGACGTGCTTGGTACCAGCGTCTAACCTCAAGCGGTGCTTGAGAAAATAAAAGCAAGCGCACAAGAGAGCAAAGAGCGACGATGCCCACACTGCACCCATTCAATGCGGTCAAAGTGGACTACTGTTAAAGGAAGCTTTTTCGGTCGTGCTGTTTGGCAGGCGCAGCGGATGGTAATGGTTACTGTACTCTTTTGGAATTGACGTAACGGGTGCGCCATTTTTCTTGTTCCGAGAGCGCCCATACAAATTGTCGAATCTAATCTGATTTAGGAGTTCGGTAACTAGCGTGCACACACCGACACACACAAAAAAGTGACACTGGCTAATACAGGAATAAATACCGCATAACGCCACTTGTAGGATTTTGCGCCTAACTGTGAATTATGGCACGCACAGGTTTCGACCTCTTTAAGGGCTTATAAGCGCCGATAAACTGCGTCACCCCAGAGAGTTAAGTGAACATGTGAACAGGTTAAGTGAATTCACTGGTAATGTTTACTGTTTTCATGTCACTCTTACCTTGCTCAACATAGCCAGCAACGAAGTCGCCCGCAGGTGAAGATAAGCAAGATATGGATGAAAAGACGAGGAAGCGCCAGCGAATCCCAATAATGCGTCCATTTAAATAACCATATCGCGACAGGAATTCAAAGAAGTTTTTTTTAATGCATTAGCATTCTTATAGGACACTTTCCGCACTTTCCGAAGCATATCTATCTATGTTTGCGTATTACCGTTTTCCCGCCTTCCTAGATCACTAGATAGCCAGCGGTCGAATGGGTACCGCATCGGCGGCTCTGCTGAGGTAACAAGGTTCGAAATCAACTATCCGACTAGCATGCGTCACTGAGTATGTGACAATGTGTACACACGTACGCTATTCAACGAAGCTCTTTTACTCCCACTCGGGTCAATATATATGGGGGCTGGGTTAGCCTCGCTGCTCGAAGAAACTCGTTGACATCGACTTGGACCACTGGGTATTTGACACTCTATCTGTGCTGGTCTTCAGTGGGCCTCTCTAATGTCAACTTGGGCAACTAGGTGTGTGCCACTGGGGATGACAAAAAAGCTGCTACTCGCATCATTTCAAGAATGTGGGCGCTGTCGCATCATGCCTGCATAAAACGTTTCTCGATACAAGCAATGTTGCATGCAGAAACGCGTAGTGATGCTGAAATGTGCGACCTTTGCTGATATGCTTTCCACTTGCGCAATATATACCACAAACCTGAAGATAATGTGATGATGGTATGATACTGATTGCAGAAAGCTCTTTCAACGTGGTCTGCAACACATAAATATGTATACAATGTATAAACCTGTATAAAATGTATTCACCTCTACTAAAGCAGCACACTGTGCATTTGATCAATTTTACTGCGTCTTGCGCAATTAATATGAAATTACCAAGTATGTTCTAGTGTATTTCAACACGTACAGCTTTTTCTATGCGTCGTGCCTGCTATACAAACTGCTTGTAAATGACCTGCACTGAAAAATAACAAGGCGACAAAGATGATTTATACGCTGTCATCGAGACTGTCTTTGAATATTAAAAAATATAAAATATGAGGAAAAATCTTGCTTTTTACCGAAGAAGTTTTAAAGCAATGGCAACAAAATTTGCACAATAATCCTTATACGAATATTTTTAATACTTGACTGATTAGCAAGTAAATATCAAATTGTGGTCAAAGACAGGGCTGAAGTCAATCACCACTCCCCAATCAGTCGCTGGAAGCTTTCTGCCATAGGATAGTCTCAGAAACACATACTGAAGACATGCCGTAAAATTCATTGCTGTTCCAGTCGAGTTTTTATAATCCCGGCCACGGCGGCCGCACTTCGTTGGGGGCGAAGTGCGAAAACGCCCGTGTACTTAGATTTAGGTGCACGTTAAAGAATCCCAATTGGTCCATTATTCCGGAGTCCCCCACTACGGCGTGCCTCATAATCAGGTCGCGGCTTTGGAACGTAAAGCTGAATACTTAATTAATTGAAATAAGTGCAGTCAAATTATTCGTCCACTTCACGGCAATACGAACGTGAGACACGAACGAGGTGCCCGTTGTTCGAGCCCGGTGCGACGCGCTAGGGCCCCGTACAGTAATGCTTCGCCAAGGCCGCGAAAGATGTCTGACCCGACCCACCTCAGTTGCTGACTTGCGTTCAATCGGGAGTTGCGCCCCAAAAGGCCAATCGGCATAACATTCGACATAGTAGAAAAGAGCAACGGCAGTTTAGTTTTGCGCCAGCCTTCGACGTCACAGCGGGGCCGGACCGCGAGCCGCGTTTTGCTGTCCCATGTACGTAATCAACTGATTGGAAGAACAGCTTGACGGCAGTTATTTATATACACATAGGCATTTCGAAACGTAGTAACATGGAACTAGATGTTTGTAATGATTCCCTACAACTTTCTTGGAGAAACATGTACCTTGAAGTTTGTAAATGATAATTTAAATGATGTAATTACCTCATTCATTGCACGTTGCATTTCATTCTTTTAAAACGTTTTCCACCTCGGCTGATGATTCATCTGCAGGTACGTAGCATTAGCAAATTTTATAAGCATTCTTTTATCCGTTGAAAGGAAAGCTATACAGAGGCTAGAGGCTGCGAAGCAGTTAAATCAAAAAGAAGGGACTGTGCATCTAATTCTTTTTAATTTCAGCGTAAAAATTTACGCTGTGACAGCAATGAGGCAGGTCGTTTCTGAACGCTGCTTGTTGCATGTAGAAGAAAATAGCGTGGATAGGGAACCAATTCGCGTGGATAGTTCGAAAGCCACTTGTAGCATGAAACAACTGTTACGAGCAATAAATTACTCATGAGTTTGTGCTCGACTGCTTGGTGACTATGCATGAGGCACTGCTACGAACAAGAAATCACGAAAAAGCACAGACCATTGGAGAGAACCAAAGAGGCCGCAGAGTCGGACCGCCACAACAAGAGTAGCAACCATAGCAACAACAGTTGAGCAGTGGGCTGAATTGTACGCGCTTGTATGTTAGTCTCAGTCGTTGTCGACAAGTTCCTGCACTTCAAAGTGTTGATGACCAAGCGAAACCGTGGAATGACTGCTTGACATGATGCGGTTTCTGTGCTCGCCACAGCAATGAACGGACAATGAAATCGTGCTTGAAATATTACTCACTGGAAGCTCCCCGTCTCTCCTTTGGGCTTCGATTATACTCAGATGAACGTAGGCTCGACATTTCACTTCTCAGAGCATCTTGGTTCGTATTTTTTTCCCTTCTCCTTCACGTCTACTAGTAATTTGCAGCGAGGCCTGTTATCGCAGCTGTGATAACAGCCCGCGCTGCATGTCCTATCCACGGCCAGAGTGCTTGAAAATAGTGACCGAGAGCTGTCGACGAACCCGCGCGGTGCCGTGCAAGTGACCCACGATGGCGTGCCGACCCCCCCCCCCCCCCTGCCCAGCGCACTTCGCGGAACGTAAGCTTCGACAATGGTCGAGTAGGATCTGTGTCATGCCCGAATGCCGATGCCGTACAGTGTCGCTAAGGCGCGCTTGCGGTAAAGCAGAGCAGCCGGCGGTATCCACATTTTTGTTGCTCTTTCTCTCTCTCGCCGGGGCAGGAATGCCTCTCTACTATACGGTGCTTCACGTGAGGTGTGTGCACGATAGGGGAGGCCGCTTCCTGGCTGGCCCGCGAAGGTTATCGCCGAGCCCCCGTGGCTTTTGGTGGCCACGAGCGGCGTCGCCCTCCGCTTTCTGACTCCGCTGGCGCGGCGAAACTCCAGCGTCCAGCATCAACAGCAGCAGCAGCGGCGGCGGCCGAAAGGAACGCGGCGGCGCGTATTTATTTGCCGATCGAGGCCAGTGAACTTGGAAAGGAAAAACGCAGACGTGAAAGGGGCGCTCATTCTTTCCCCGTTATGGCGGCGAAGGGCGTCGCGAAACCAGAACGTGTGCCCACACGCCGCACGGCCAATGGAGGTTAGTATATAAGGCGTCGCGCGGCATTGGCCCAGACCTAGATCGCCCCTACGGAGCAGACGCAACCCGGTGAGTGTGTGTGTGTGTGTGAGCGCGCGCATGCCGGCGTCCTTCCCCAGGCGCCCCGAACGGGCGCTCGCTCGCCGCAATGCACCGGCGTCCGCGCCGGCCGGCCGCTCGTGGGGCACCGCTCTGGCGGGTTCCGGGATGGAGCAAGATCCATGAATGAGCGCCCATGGTGCATGCAATGTTTCCGGAAGGCGCCGAGAAAGTTTCTGTGTTTTCGCAGATTAGTGAATTGTGCGAGTGTCTTTGCGTGGCGGTGCTGAGTGGCGCGCGGTCGCCTGCCGGAACATGGACTCCCCTAGGCTGTACGAGGAGCACGAAGTATTTGCATTCTTATTGCCAGTAGCACCGATAATATCAGCCGGTTGTATTAACCAGCTGGCAGAACGCTTACATTTCCTTGCCATCGCATCTGGTGGCCCTAACTTCCTAGAAAGTGTCAAAAAAGGGCATTTAAGTGGAATGAAAAAAACAATATTGTCCACTATAATTTGCAGAACGTCATATTTGAGTTAAAGATATATGCTGCAGTTTATGTGCATCTTCAGTAAAATAACCTCTTGCGGCGCTGTCCCGATGCCCAACTGATTTATTGGTGTGCTCTTCCTCATTCAATGTTTTAGACTCCCGGAGCAGGCGAAATGGTTAACCAAGAAAGAATGCAGAAACAGGGCCTCTAATTACCTCCTGTCGATCAACATGGAATGTTTAGGCAAAATCCGTAGCATCACCGATTTACTTTGGTACGCTTCGCATCGAATTAGTAAAACTGTGCAATTTTGAAAATTTAGCAAACTGAGGGTCATGAAAAGCCTTTCATGAAAAGTCATGAAAAGCGACCCTCTATAGAGGGCAAAGCTCAAGGGGACGCAGCATGTCGTTGTTGGCATGAATGTTTTCCGGAGAGAAAATTACAAATCAATGCTTTCAGACTCAGTCAACACACCAACTTGTTAGCGTGCGTTATGGCAGCTTATGCACGGTCATTCCGAGGAAAGACCATGCACTCGCACCATTGTACTCCATGCCTGCTTGTCTTGCCGAGCTGGCTCTAGACTGGACGCAGCTTGTCAGTCGTGGAGTAGTGTCGGCATCGCTCCGTGAGATCATCTACAATAGGAAAGGAATAGAAGCACTTTTTTTTCAGGTGCCGAAATTGTATTCCAGGTATTTGCAACCAATCCTAGGCTCAAGGATTGGCGCTGCAGAACAGTTCTTTCTGAAGTAACTTCGAACAGACAAGGCTGCAGAATTGGATTGTGTAGCTCGTCTAGGCTGCGTAATCAGTCCAGGTTGTGCTAACGCCGAAAATATCGCATTCCCGTAGTGAATGGCACTGTGTTAGCGTTTCGTAGTGCTGTGAACTGAACTACCCTTTGTTTGTGTCTTATAGCTTGGTGCATACTTCTAAATTAACTCCGCCAAATTGCAGCACTTGCGCCTCTAATGGTTGCCGTGTAACATATCAGTGATTATCAACATATGATGGCGACATTTATATTCTTTGGTGGCAAAGTGTATGGTAATAAACGCGAGGGTCCTTTCCTTTACTAAAAATATGGGGTTTTATGTGCGACAACTACTTTCTGATTATGACGCACGGCGTATAGTGCAGCACTCCGGAAATTTCGACCACCTGGAATTCTTTAAGGTGCACCTAAATCTAAGTACACAGGTGTCTTTCGCATTTTGCCCGCATCGAAATGCGGCCGCCGTGGCCGGCATAACGCGATCTCACGCTCAGCCTTTAATTTATTCTGTTTGCTTGTACCTGTGTTGCCTGTCTCCAGTTTAGGTTAGCAGGATTCTCCTTAGTGTCTTAAGTACGCATACAATGCGTGGGTTTTTTCATGCCCTTTAGTGCCCAAATTATCGACGCCAAGCATTTTTATTCGTATTATCGCTGTTATTACCCTAAGTGGAGATGAAAGTTCTACTGTCATTGCTAAGTGGTAAAGGTAAAGTACAATATAATAATAATAATAATATAATGATTTATTTCCATCACCATTACATTGATGGTGCCGTTCTTATTCAAGTCCATTCGTTCTTGTTGAGCGTACATGATGTTTAGGTTGTTAGGTGCCGTTAGGCATGCATACCGGCCCAGAAAAGTTTTCGTAATGTGGACAGTACGGAAAATCTCAAATACTTCGACCACTAGATCTATGCTTGAATGTGGAATTTGCGCAATGCCCTTCACAGCTCCGGAGGCATGTCTTCATGATGATGCATTTACGCATATTCTTTGCACATTCGAAAATAATTTGTTGTCTGGTGTACTCGACTGCCAGGACCAAAATTCAGCAATAGTCCTTGAGATCTAATACGGATGAGAGCAAACTGTCGAGATCTTCCACCACATGGTAGCAGCACGAAAGCTGAAGATACATTTCCTGCGGAAGCTTACAGCGTCAAGAACCATGACAGCTATGGCTGTGTCTAGATTTCGATGTCTGCTAAGATCTTGTTTACTCCAAGCTAGAAAAATGCTGACATACTGAGCACTTTTTCCTTCAGTATACAAAGTTCCTTAATTTTTTTTTTTTTTTTTTGCGAGAGGTGAAATAAATACAATCTATCCGGGGTTCCATAGAGCCAAATATTCTGCGACCATGTCGATGGACTTTGTCGAGCCCATCGCAGTAGCAGCACGTGAAACACAACAGTGTAACGTGGGTGCCACGAGTGCTGACAGAGCGCGTAGTGGCATCCATTTCTCCTCCTTGAGCCCCTTCTCCTTCACGCGCTGCTCGTTCGATGCGTGATTTGTTCATTAATTCCCCTTAAGCTTCGCAAGCTTCCCCACTCATTTGGATACAGCAAAGGGGGCTTGAACTAGTGTGAGCATTAAAGTAATAAAAATAACCGCAATGTAAAAACTAGCAGCATAAAGCTACGGAACGGGTACATATGAGATGAACTTGACTACCATAAGTGGCTAGATTACAAAAAAGGTTATATTATAGAGCTAGTGTGCCCTATCTTAAGGGCTTCACTGGCTGATAACACAGCTGATACAAACTTCGTTACTTTATTTTGCATAAATCGAGCGCAAGTATGTTCAGTTGCTCTAAAGTTGAAGTTTCTTACAGCACAGCATTGCGCCCATCGCATTACCTAGCTCTGACGGCACTCGGCCTGCCTTTGACCATCTCTATGCACCCCACTCCCATCTCCTGCAACCGCGACGCACATCGGGGCAACACGCCGGGCGTAATAGCGAGGCTGCGCCGTCATCATCGCCGCTCAGAAAAATGGCTGCGCACGAGCCGTAAATAGCAACAACGGCCAGTGCACCGGCGGCAACTGCTCGTCTTGACCTCGATTTTGCGAACGCTCGCGGGACATCGAGAAGAAGGAGAGGGGGACAACATGCAAGCAGCAGGTGCTTGGGGAGAAGGGGGGAGGGCTAGTTTAGCTGGCGCGATGTACGATCGTTGACTGGCGTCCGACCTCACCTCTTCTCAGGCGCTGGAAACGGGTCACGCGCGACCTGACTGTCCGATGAGAGCCGCACGGTTCGGGAAGCTTGTCTATGGAGGGCCGGTCTTGCCTCGCCTTTGCTGGCGCTCTGGCATCTGACAGCAAGCGCGATCGGTCTCAAAGACGTTGCTGTGAATGGAAAATGAGGTAGCATTTCAAGAAGGTAGCTGAGGAGAAGGCCGAAAGTAGACATTCAGTTTCGGGCAACGATCCTCGCAGCCAGGAAGCCGGGCAATTAGGAGACTATAATATCTCGGTTTTTTAAGCGATAATGGCACTCGAAGCCGACGCCTCAATATGTACGTGCATCTTTCTTGTCTCGGATTGTTGTGCACCTTGTGTCTTCAGAACGCGCCTCACTTGACAGCGAATTGAAGCTCGGCGCACAATGATTAAATGACGTGCTACTATTGAGATTCCGCACGTATTCCGCAGAAACCTCTCCGATATGAAAGCATATTGCCGTTTGTGCATATATTGTAAATAGCACACAGCAGCGCCGTTACACATTCTGCGCTTATTGAGCTCACCGGGAGCAATTTCCGAACAGTTCGTATCTGGAGAGGGCGCCCCTACAGCTGGCAAACTTATAAAGCAGGTCAAGTGGACCGAGGTTCGCGAAGCATTCGAGACAGTTCGCGAAGCTTGCCTGAAGCCTTCGGGCTTCGCAGTCTGACCAGAAGTCTTTCAGCGTGTGATCGCAATGTCAGGTGTGATGAGGACGATTGCGAGCGGTTCCTGCTGCTGCCAAAAGAAAGTAGATTCGAACAGGTCCTCTTAAATCGCTCATTCTGTAGAGCCCACAAAATATCATGCTCTGCAAATCGCACCATGCTCTGCAAATCGCACCTTGGTTCATATGTGCTTGACAGATGGCGATCAAGTAAGAGATTTGCAACACTTTAGCATTGGTTAAGCCAAAAGTCTCAGCTATACAAATAGTGACGCAATAGCGCTGATTTTTGCATTCACTTTCATTGTTCGTAGCACTTACAAAGTGCTAAGCAGTGCTAAGCAGTGGCAAGCAGACGGGCGCTGCAGACGGGTCAGAGGTACCTGGCCGGCCTTTGCCCTATCCGGCAGTTAGCCTTCTGCGCGCCAAGGTATGCGAGTGATTTCAGAGACGAACTTAATTGCCCTCGGACCATCGTCTATCACAGCTATGCGAAAGATGGCAGCTCAGATTTGGGTCGAATGGACCTTCTAATCCTTTAGTTGTGGTTGCTGTAGCGAGAGCATCAATTACCGCTTGACGCTTATGCTTGATGTCAAACATATTACGCTCCAATGCTCAACAGATGACGAAATATGTCTGCAACGGCATAGGCCAGAGACCGTGCCCTCACTGTCATAAAATTTTATCTTTTTGTTGTGCGCGCTGGTCTAGCAGCCCAATATTCTGATTCACATTACGCTATAGCATGAGTAGAGCCGCTCAAGGGCAGCCAGAAAAATGCATCTGATCATCCTAATACCTGCAACATGCTTTGCCATGCTAGGCTCACTCCCGTTCAGGGGGCTACTCCGGCGAACGAATATGCTGCACAAATGCCGGAAGAAAGTGCAGCAGTATTCTGGCGACTATGCTTGAAAAGAAAGGTTCTTTAGCTGAGAAGGTCAAGAGAATGTACTAGGCAAGTAAAGCTTAAATGCAAATGGAATATTGCGTTTTGGGTGAGGCTATTCAGCTACCTCCTTCCGTGCGGATGCCTCAATTTTGTTCTTACTATGCCGGAGAGCAGCATTCGCTAGGAAAATAGGAAGTACAACAGTGGTGAGGCATAGGGACGTACATTTTTCTTTATATACTCATACTCTCCGGATTTGTGCACCATCAAAGCAATAACCACACAAAAGAATAATAGGACTAGGAACCGCTCCATCGAAAGATTTGCTTCGTTTTTTTATACGAGGCATTTTAATGGTGAGAATTTTCTGAATCGGTATGCTTGCATGTGTGTGAGTACTCGAATTGGAAGACCTCCCTAGTATATCTATCGTGATGTGACAGACCATAACGGCATCTAAAATATCATCAGAGATTTCGTTTCTACCGTATTAACGATCTCTGTGCGCAACATGACACCGTTGCTGGAAAGGTCCCGTGCTGTCAACAACAACAACAACAACAATAATAATAATAATAATAATAATAATAATAATAATAATAATAATAATAATAATAATAATAATAATAATAATAATAAAAATTGCCATCAAAAACTCAAAACAACGTAAACAGCTCGGTCTAAGCCTCAGTTGGCTTGTAGGACCGTGCCTATGAATAAGATACACATTGCGAAAAAGGAAAAAAAAAAGCATAAATTGATGAAACATGTAGAATAAATAAAATGAATGAAAAATAAATGGGGAAGGCCCAAGGTAGCATTTGTTTACTGTACTTAAAACGAAGGAAATTGAAGTAAATAAGATGATACAAAAAAAAAGTTCTGGAGGTTAATTTCATCGTCGCATCTGTAATAGTTCTTTCAGCGTGCTTTTCGATGTCGCATTAAAAATTTCATCTGGTAATTTGTTAAAGATGGTGCAGCACATATGCACAGCGTCTGGGGGCACCATACCTTGTGGCTGAACGAGGCAGTACATACCGGACATGTTTTCTAAGTTCTCTTGTGGCGGCACTTTTTTGCTTGAATGCAGAATTCCAAAAATGTTTGACGAAAGTGTCTCTATAAGCAATGAATGAAAATTCGGTAGACGAAGTTCATGGAAGATATTTACAGTTGTTACTGTTGAAGAACTGTAGGAAACATTTTTAATAATAATAATAATAATAATAATAATAATAATAATAATAATAATAATAATAATAATAATAATATTGTTTATTGTCAGAAAATTTACAAAACAACACGAGCAGGCCGCTCTAAGCCTTAGTTGGCTTGTAGGACCGTGCCAATGAATATGGTAGACAAGGCGAAAAAAAAAAATACATAAACTGATGAGACATGAAGGAAAAAAAAATAAAAACAAATAAAACGAGTGGCAAAAAATTGAAAAGAACAAGATAACATTTGGTTATCTACATATAACAAAACTTGAAGAGGTAAATATTGCGATGCAAAACAATGTACAAGAGGTTAATTTTACTGTAGCTGCTTTAAGAAGTGTTTGAGCGTGCTTTTTCATGTCGCGTTAAAAATTTCATCTGGTAATTTGTTAAATATGTCAGGCACATAAGCACACCGTCTGGCCGCGCCATACCTTGTGGCTGAACGCGGAACTACATAACGGACATGTTTTCTAAGCTCCCTTGCGGCGGCACATTTTTGTTTAAAAGCGGAATTCCAAAAATGTTTAACGACAACTCTTTCTATAAGTAATGAATGGAAGTTCGGTAGACCAAGTTCACGGAAGATATTTACAGTTGTTACTGTTGGGGAACTGTAGGAAACATTTTTAAGAATGTTTTTTATAATCCGGTCTACCCTGCATCTCCAACGATCAGAACAAAAGCCAAAGACTGTAATGCCGTACCTCAACACGCTTTAACCTAGTGCATGTGCTATAATATTTTTTACAGACAAAGGTGCAATACTTTTGATATTAAACACCAGCCACGCTACTGACCTCAGTTGAGAACAAATAAGTGATAAATGATGTTGCCACGATAAATTACTATCGAAATAGATTCCGAGATATTTCACACAATCCACGTATGGAATAGGCGCACATTTACAATGAACACAGTCTGACTCATGCAAGTAGAGAGGCATGTTAATAACTGTAGTTTTAAGTGGGGAGCGGAAACAAACATTTTGTTTTTTGCGCATTTACAACAATTTCGTTATTAGCGAACCAAAGCATTGCTTTGTACACGTCATTGTGCAACATTAATAATACTAATAATAATAATAAATAAATAACACTGATATAGTTTTTTATTTCCACCCATGTTTAATTAGGTTTCGGCACAAATAAGCAACTGAACACAACGAAATATTCCCTTCAATGTTCGGGTCCGCGACACGTTTGCGAATCGTGTCAACCAAAACGCGTGATACACGTATCTCACCAAGTCGTTTCTTGAACTTTTATCGCAGCACTTACGGGGCACGTTGAACGCACGCATGTAACGGTACTCTGTTGACATGGCAGAGGAGAAACACAATGCACAAGGAGCCTTGATCGCCATCATCACTTGCACCAAGAGTCCTCGATGCGCTCTCACTCATCGGTGTATTTCACCGATGAGCCCACACAGTCGCGCACACAGTCGTTCGTTATGTGGGGTCCTAGCCGTCAAAAGTTTGATGTGTGTTGTTTCATAGTTTACTGAGATTACTTGAGATGCTAACGAGCTGCCTTTCGAATGTGTTCGTGCGCTACCGTCTATGTCACTGTGTACTTCAACACTACTCGTGGCCTCTCTTTCCTCAAGTTCACTTATTCCACTTAAAGCATTACCTTTTCCCACATTGGTGTTGCAGCAGTGGTTGAATTTTATTTTACATCTCGTTTACAGTTATTGTGCTGTGCTTTTGTTCCTTGAACTTATTGTGCAATATTGACCCAACAAAGAAGTAGATTTTACTATTTGGCTGCATCAGTGCACTTTTTCTGTGCTGCATTTTCTAGAAATGTAGCATCCACATGCGAACATAGGGGCTTTTCTTGCATTAGCCTTTTTCTTGGCTCCTCTTTCGCTCGTTGTAATGCGGACGTACAGGGATATCATGAGAAGCGAGTCGTGCTTGAGTGGCCATTTGAGATTTGGTCACTTACAGAAAGCTCATGTAGTTCTTAACTTGCAGCAGCCATGAATCCGATGCACCTCTTCCTCGCTACCGTGGTTTGCGCGCTGTTCTTGGCGTTGCCGACGAACCAACAAGGGCTGCTTGGTCTGATGGCCACGGCGGCCATTATGAGGCGATTCCGTGGAAACAACCAGAACGAGAACAGCCAGAGCCAGTCCCAAGGTCAGACGCCACTGGCATCGCATCCGGAGCCCTCCATCTATGGCCTACCTTCACAGAACGTCCCGTGAGTGAATATAATAGACGGTTAAGGTGGAAAAGACATTTGTCGGGACACCTGCTCAAGTCATTGAAGACCGCGCTATTATGCACGCAATTTATTTGTCATGCAAGTTAATCATGGACCAGCAGCGTGTTCGATAATAAAATGCATAGCCTTTACCAACAAACCCCATGAAAGAACTTTAGACTGTAAACGTTTCGATGATGATTGCTTCGTTCATCTCGAAGCAGAAAGAAGGCAAATGAAGTAACTATATCCATTTCATGCCTGAGAATCTATGAACATGCTGATACACCTTCTGTATTTTGGTTTAAGGAACCTAAAATCTTCAGCCCCAAACCAGAATAACTTCTAACATCAGCGCAGACAAGAGATAATTCATAAGAAGTACCGCTTAATCTAGGAGACGTGCCACCTGTGGGGGTTGTTCGTCATGCGAGCTAAAATAATTATTGTTCGACTTGCCAGCTAAAAAAAAAACACCTTAATTGCTATGTTATTGTATAGTTTGTTTCTGGGCTCCAACTCAGTGATGCTACCAGTGGAGTCTGGCTTGATGATGTGGTTATTACAGGATGCATTCTAGCAAATGGAGAATGCACTGGCGATACCTTGTGAAGCAGTTAATTACCCAAGGTAGAGCAGTCACAAGCCACTGAAAACACCTATGGGCCTATTTATCATTTTATTACAGCACGCCCTCGAGCAGGTTACATATTGAAAATTGAATAAGCGATGCTATAGCTGTTTTGTCTGGGCCCAATTACCGCGCCGTGATGTGACAAGCAGGTCGGCTATAAAAAGTTTAGCGCCTTAAAGAGGCCTTTTGCAAGCCTGAAGGTGAAGGACAAATTACAACGGCTGATATCAAAGCCCATTCGCATACTTGCCATCCTGAGGCAACCTGCCTCCCTCAAGGAAACTTGAGGCCCCCACTCACGCCAAAGCACCTCAAAGCAACACCATTAATAGCCTAGCACGTGGCTGCAAAGGAATTACTCCCAGATATTGGGTCAAGCAATCAAATGGTGCCTAGAGTGTTGCGCAGAAGCACTCAATACCTTAGTGCTAGACGACCTTTACAACAGTCGCGAGTTGGCGGCATACGCAGGGTTACTCCGCTGCGCTGCTCTTAAATTATGTGTTAATGAATATCAAACGGAAGTTTAAACGGCTTTCCACGTGTAATAAGTGTAATAACTACTAGCCGTGGTTGCGCAATGGCTATGGTGTTGGGCTGCTGAGCACGAGGTCGCGGGATTGAATCCCGGCCGCGGCAGCCGCATTTCGGTGGGGGCGAAATGCGAAAACACCCATGTACTTAGATTTAGGTGCACGTTGAAAAACCCCAGGTGGTCAACATTTCCGGAGTCCTCCACTACGGCATGTCTCATAATGAGAGAGTGCTTTAGGCACGGAAAACCCATGCTTTAATTTAACTGTAATAACTGCTTGCCGTTGTCCAGCCTATATCCGTTGTGATTAACCGTTATAGCCTACGGAGCTTTCCCGTCAATGTGTCACGCGAGATTAATCCTTCTTGATATCTGCACAAGGAATAGTCAAACTAGATAAATTGCATAAACGATTGATAATTGACTGATAATAAGACTAAATTCTTGCAGTGCGGCGTCGTGCCTCCAGTGTAAGGCTATCTCTGCGTGGTTTCACCACCATTGATCACTGCCTTCTCCTCGCAGGTTTTACGCGGGCGGATACCCAGGTGCCTATGGTGGCTCCCTGGGCGCGCCAACCGGTCTCGCCCAAGGCTTCGGCGGAGGCTTCCCCGGAGGTAGCGCGGCATTTGCTCCTGGTACCGGACCTAGCACCTACTCGGCCAGCTTCGGCGGCATGAACTTCAACACGGGAGGCTTTGGCGGCGCTCCGGCGGCTTCCACGTCTTCCGGCTTTGCGCCTGGGGGTTTTGGAGGCTTGCCCGGTGCAGGCGGTGTGCCTTACGGGGGTTAAAGTAGCTACTGCCGCCGAACACACACCATCGGCACTCTGTGCTTCTGTGATTCCGTGCTGAGCTGCGCAGGTCCCTAATTCCGGAATGCCGGCGGAAAGCTCACACATTCAATAACAATATCCGCGTCGGAGCACCAACACCTTGGCATCGTCCGCGATCGCAAATATTTCTCGCAAACTGGTTCCGTCGTTAAAGGAGCGAAGCGAACGCAATGAGGTAACATGTAGACAAAATTCGGCACTCGTTTTTTCAGTCTATGCTCAACGATTCCAGTTTTGGAACGCAAAGACGGAGTGGAAGACAGACAGGTAAAGTTGGCGTGCTGGTTGGCTGCTTGATTACCGCAGCGAGCGTTTTTTGTTATTTTTTTCTGAGTTTCGTTTCCAAGGACATCTTATAGTTCTTTTCAGATTCGAGGTAGTATCATTGGTTCGCCCATGTTTTTTGACTCAACTGGCTCACCTGTCATAGGAAGTGAGGAGTGCGTGCATCGCAGATGGTCAGCTCAGCAAGGAATCACTGGCACGGAGTGCGCAGCCGCAGTGCTATCTTGCAATTTTCTCAGCCCCAGTTGCAGCTCTCACCACAGGAGAGTGCTGCGATTCTCACGAGTGCTTTCCCACCCTCCAAGTACGTCCGCGCGCGATAATTACCGCGCGAAAAAGGTTGTACTGCACACTGTCATTCCCGGCTCCCCTCACAGTCTCGAAGGTTGCGCGAGGTAGTCGTGGATTACCGAGTTAAGTGCGTTTCCCTTCTCATTGTTTACGTCCACCGCTATTGTTTACCCAAACAAGACAGAGATATTATGCAGATTCTGGGGTTTGAGGCCCGAACGCACCTCCCGTGTGTGTTTGTTCACCATCCAGACTGTAACTCGCAGAGCGCTTTAACCCCGCTACCATTCAACTGAGCCTGGTTGCCGTTAGAATGGTAGCGCTGTTCTGTATCTCACACTCTTCCTTATGCCCTTACCACAGCGTAAGCAGTGCTGCTCAACAAGGCCTAGGGAAATGTAGACTTCAGGATATCCTTATTAATATTATTACAGGAACTCTCTTATGAGGATTTATATGAAAAGATTGAAATGGTCGTGTATTTTCTCTACCTTAACGATAGAGATGGCGTAATACTTCTTCAGTACGCCTTAAGGCACGTATAAATTTAACAGAATTAATGAAGGGCATGGAAGCTTGCTCAAAGGCATTATTTCTATTGTACTATAAACAGTTCGAAACATCTGTGCTTCACCGAGCGCTTTTACGGCGCGGCCATTGAAAGTGCTTGCTCGTAAAGTGACTACGTTGCGTTATTTTCTTTTTGAAGATATTGCGGCGCTCGCCTTAGCTGTGGTTCGGGCGCACCAGGTTTCATAACATAACTGCAGCTAGACTGCAGAAACCGTAACTTCTCACAAGCAGCAAAGGAGCACGTATAAGTCGTTCCTTCAGGGCCGTAGGCCCATGTAACTTACTCAGTGGCAGTTACATATGCTCCACACGTCTCACACTCTCAACATCGCGTGGCCAGGAACGGTGTCTCGAATGCACGCCTGTGCCAATATCACGAAACTCTCGCGACGTCAGCAGTATTGTGACGGCACGTGTGCTTTGAAAAAAACAATTTTAAGGTTCGGGCATCGGCGGCTCTCTAAATATTAGTTTGTCAGCGACTCGCTAGGGGATATGAAGGAGCGTGACCCTCGTCCACCTTGACAAGGAGTGCTCTACGAAAAGTGGTCCGTGATTCGTTTTTAAGATAGGAGCCACTGTGGCGCTAACTCTACGCACCTGAACACATTCTGCGTTCTTGGTTAAATGCGTGGACAATTCCTCAGCTCTGCACAAATATTCTGAGTGAACTCGCTATAGTAGCGTAACGTGTATTGAGCCCATCCAAGAGATAAGCAGCGGCCATAATATATGCAAAAATAAAAATAAAATGACGCAACTATCTACCTACAACCCAGAAGAAATATTCATGGGGTTACCTTCGACATCCGTGAGCCAATACACCGCGGGCCTTTAGGGTCGCAGCTCCTTTCTTCTCACTCAGTCGTCTCTAATCAAACCCTCAAACAGTGGTCAGTGCTCTGTAGTTCTTTCAAGAGACCACGGTTGCGTGCTTATGAATAGGTACAGAAATCTATGGCAAAATAACGTATGCTGCTGCGCTTTCGTACCTTACGCCAGCTGCGACCACCGTTCCCATTGGCACCTCAGCCATGCAGGACGCCGGGGTTGGCTTCCGGCGTTGCTGTTTCTTGAGGTCACCATTCTGTCGATACGGCGGGCAGTGAACACTGTTCTCAGTTGTCCCTGCTTCGCTGCCCCCAGGAAACCTCGCTCAGGAAGTAATTCAATTCATTTCTAGTCTTACACGCTGACGCAACCCTGATTCTCGAACTGCTCTGAGCACTCCAGCCCTACTCTAGGTACGCGCGAGTTTCGTGTGCTTTTGTAAATACTCTTCCCTCTTCAGCGCGGGTTCCCTACGTTGTACCACTAGTGCCGAAAATAAACTGAAATGATAATGAAAGGTGCTCGGACTGTGTCTTTTCTGCACGAATAGCTGTCCGTTTGTGCCCGCATTAGAATGTATCACGTCGAACTTTGCCGTTTCCCCATCCTTCTACAACTACACAGATTCAAGTGGGTCTTCTTTCCTACGATACTTAGCACAGTACAAGGTGGGTATACAGCTTCCTGATTTATTAAGAAACCAGTACAAGTCACCATTTGCGGTTCAATACCAGTGGTGATTTAAGCTAGCTGCCGTAATTTGTGGACAAAGTTATTTCCTTTTTGCTATAGCGATATGATTCCGTGGTTAGTGATATAGCGCTTTTGGGTTGCTAGGGTGACGTTGAGGACAGTGGATTGACCGCTCTGTGGATTTGATTTTTTTTTTTTTGCAAACTTTCTTGCAAAGTGGTTTAGAAGTACTGCTTGTTGGCAGAGAAGAAGCGCGAAATATTCCGTCGTGATGCCAACACAAAAGAAATCAACATGGCGTTCCAGCCGGAAAACTGCATTTTAAACATTGGAACCAAGATCTTACCGAAAGGAACTACCTTGAATGTTTTCTTCCCGCACGATGGAATTCTTCATGCCTGAAAAGGCTAGAAACTTATCAAAGCAGCTGGGACACCCAAGTACTCTGACAGCGCGAATAAGGTGTTTTGCTCCCGAAAAATTGTAGAAGCACTTCCTGGAAAAGCACCAAAATAACAGATCATTCATTGAATAGGGGACACTGATAAAAAGAAAGACACTATTGATGCAGCAGAAAAATGAGAGCTTTCAATATTGAAATATGTCTTCAGAGAAAGACTTGTCTCGAGTATATCTTCACCTTCGTGCATCTCTACTAGAACAGCGGAAAGAGAGCTTTAAGTGGATGCATGCAGTCAAAAGAAGATAATACGGGCGAATCAATGTTTCACTTGTACCATTGCGTACCTGATCAGACTACACGGTGCTAATAGGAACTAATGAGGTGGTAAGTGCACGCTAACGAATCAAGTAAGATCTCCATAAAACCATGGACAGTTCGGCAGTTTGCTGCGGCTGCACTTTTGTAAAGTGCGTCTTGTTGTAAACTGCGAGGCCTGTCACCAGCCATATACCATGTTCTCAGCAATGCATATACGCTGGCTGATGTCACCGAGTAAGCCGCACCATTCAGACGCGTGACTAGTCCGTGAGCTTACAACTGCAGTTCATAGCATTTTATTTGAGCAATGCCGCCACGTACTTTGGTGTGGATGCCCTCGTGTTAACGTAAAGCTTTATCATGACAGTAAAACCGCCATCCTTTGAGGGTTTACTGCAAGTGCCGCCATCCGGCGCATTCCCCGTTGTTCGGTATCGCGACCTTAATACCACGGAAGCATTTCGCATGCGAGAAGACAATATTTGCAATGGATGATGAGAAACGACGACAGTTTTGTCTCGCGCTCTTCTCTTGTAGCACAGCGCCGGACTTAGGTGCGCTACCGAGTACCGAAATACGTTCATTTGTTTTGAGTTGAAGCTCGCTGGGTCGTTCATAATTTATTGCGCATGAAATATTATGACGTTGACAATTGTTTTCCTCTCGTTCAAACCTACTTCAGGAAAGAATGATTGTCGTCACTAAAGGCCACTTTATGCAGCGCTCGCTATATCAAGGCGTCTCTGGCATGTCAGGCTTGCAAGTAGATGGCGCTGTGGGCAGCGTGCGTCGGTCAATTGGATGCATGGAGTGGAAACAAAAAAGATTCACAAGGATGGGTATAAATGAACTCGAAGGGAAAGTCTGTACGATAACACAAAGCGCCGTGCTTTGCTATTTAAGGCTCGATCTGGTTGCCTAAGGACAAAAACATACTGGAGCAAATATTCGCATTAAGATGAGGCATGTGTCTGCTGCAGCAAAGATCCGAAACCCACTCAACACATCCTACTGGAATGCGAAGGGATTCAGCCAGTGAGACAGGTAGGTAACGTACTTCTCCAAAAGCACTTGGATTTGAAGTGGACGGAAGCATCAACCGGTCAGCCGTCCAGGTGACCAAGAAACTTTAGAAGTATTGGGGGGGGGGAGGGTGACAGCAGAGAATATATTTATATGACTGGATCCGTTACAGGCATAAGTAGTAGTATAAGGTAGATAGAGAAGTTTTCAGGAAGAGAAAAAGATTAAGGAGATGTATACAAATATGTTAGAATGAAAAGCATGCATAGCTTAACTGGTTAACTCATGCAGGCTAGGTGACTATTTCTAACCACCCCGTTTCAAAGGGGATGACAGACAATCATCATCATCGTTGGCGTCTATGGATTGTTCTCAAGCACGAGGATTTAGATGGCAATGACGTGGAGCTGGTCAGTCAGATATAACGAATGGAGTGCCAATCCCTGAAAAGGCCGGAAATGTGCACTACTTTATACAGAACTTCACCGAGGATTGAAGCAGGAATGCATTCTATCTCTATTATCCCTCGCGCTTTATGTTGAGAAACTAGAAAGACGACTTACAAATATTAAATTACCCTAGGATTTATCTTAAACCCTTAATAGGAAGGTGGTGAAACATAGCATCCCTGGGATGATGTATGCGAATGACATAATTCCACTAGCAGAAAATGCAGAATATTTACAGAGACTTGAAAGTACGTGTAGCAATGTAACGACATATCCAGCCCTTAATTTTTTACAGGAGTTGTAAGTTATGATCGTTAATTAGTCAACTAACGACGTGGCATTGATTGAACAGTAAGTCATATCTACAGTCCAGCAGTATGAATACCTGGGTGTATACATAAAGAAAAAATTATTTACGGAAACATCAACAAAGGAAATTTGATGACGGGGAAGCGGATTGGAGCTATAATGAAACTTAGAACTCCTGTAGCTACAATAGGCATGAAGTAGTGCAGAATGAATCGAGAAAAGAGTAATGGTGCCTGCACTAGCTTTCGCAAAGGCTTTTCTTAAAATAAGTGGTCGTGTAAGGGCTGGAAGTTAACCGAACTTCGCAGGCCGGATTGTCATTATGGGCCCACATTAAGATAACAAATGAGGAATCGCATGGCGACATGACTTGTACCACTTTAGTAGTCAGAGGACCACAAAACACAACTAATTTTGAAAAAGAAAAAAGAAGCCGGGAAAACAATTTATGAAAAAACATGGGTGGCTTAAGTACATAAAGATATTGTTACGTGCGCAGAGGCAAACAGAAGAACTAAATACAATGTATCTACGAGAGGAGCGCAGCCAGAGACTAAGATGGAAACCAGCTCGTGCCGGTGATCGTCTTCCTTAGCGCCATGTCTCTTAAACGTCTGTTGTATTGTAACGCAACTCACCGGCGGCGAAAGCGCCGTCCCGGTGCCATCAGATATCGGTTGCAAGCAGAGAGCCGTAGGGTTTGAGCCTGGTGACGTGGACGATATTATTGGTGTTCGGAGCAGAGGAGGTTGTGTGGCTGGCTGGAACGACTTCGCAGGTGTCATCAGTGACTTCACAAAGCACGTGCTATGGGCCTTTGTAACAAGAGAGGAGTTTCTCGAAAAGGCATTCTCAGTGGGAAGGTGACAAAAGCCGCACTAAGGCGCGCGACGAAAACGGCACTTCACGGTGACAGAGGTCGTAGCAGCGCTTCTGGTTCTCTTGTGACACTGATAGGCGAGCGCGTGTAAGTTGTTGAGCGTGGTCGGTGCGAGCGATGGCATCACGGGCATATTTACTTGTCGAGGCCGTAATGGATGTTAACACAAGTTGTCCAGCGGTAGCGTGGGTTCAGGGCCATACAAGAGATAGAACACTGAATAGCCAGCAGTGTTAATGCGAGAAGAATTATAGTCGAAGATAATGTAAGTAAGATAATAAAAATTGCGCTGATCAGGTGAACCGGATTTCTTCACAATATCTGTAAGGGTTCGGTTCGATCGCTCGGCCAGGCCATTGGTTTGTGGATGGTAGGAGGTGGTAAGCTGATGCTGAATAGAGCAGACGCGCGTGATGATCATCAATGGCCGTACACAAGAAGGTACGGCCTAGGTCGGTGTACACTTGACGTGAAGCTCCATGCACCAAGATGGCGTCGTGTCGCAGGAAATCTGCCACATCAGTTGCGCAGCTGATGAAAGAGGAAAAGTGCGCGTGATTGCGTATCTGGTCGCGTAGTCAACAGCGAGAGCAACCCACTTGTTTCCCTACTCAGATACCGGAAAAAGGCCCAGGAAGTCCAAGCCAAGACAACCGAATGGCTCCTCCGAGATTATAAGTGGTCAGGTAACCAGAGGCAAGCAGGGATGGCTTCTTGCGGCGTTGACTTGGCTCACAAGCTGTGACGTAACGTCGTACAGAACGTGCAAGACACAAGAAGAAGCAAAGCAACACCGAAGAAACGATGGCGTGCTCTGTCGTAGATTCAAGACACGCCCAGATGTAGTACAGCGGTGGGCGCGTCGTGAAGCTTGTTTAGAACGGTCAACGAAGGCGCTTTGGGATGACGAGAAGGAGATCGGTGCCTTCGGAATGAACATTAGAACGGTACAAAGTATAGTCCGGAGAACGAAACGGCGTAAGGAAGCGTCGTCGGGCATGGATTCAAAACGATCAATGAGCGCTTTGATTGAGGCATTACGACGTTGCTCGTCGGCGATACGGAGGAGCTGAGACACGGCGAAAACACAAGCAGCATTCACGATTTCAGGAGCGTCAGAGCTGTCGACGGGGTAACGCGACAAGCTATCCGAATCTTGGTGCAGGCCTCCGGACTTGTGAATCACAGAATATGAAAACTCTTGGAGCCTCAAAGCACAACGACCAATTGGCCCGTGGGATCGTGTAAGCAGCCGAGAGCATGACGGTCGGTTACTACGCCAAAGAGACGGCCGCAAAGGTAAGGACGGAACTTGGCTGCCGCCCAGAAAACAGCAAGGCATTCCCGTTCGCGTAGAAGAATAGTTGCGCTCTGATGGTGAGAGGAGGCGGCTGGCATAAGCGATAACGCAATCGTGCCCACACGGACGCTGGGCTAGTGCAGCCTATAGACCAAGACCACTGACATCCGTACGCAATTTTGTTGGAGCATAAGGGTCGAAATGGGTGAGGATCGGTGATGAGGTCGAATGCGTGATGAGGCGTTAAAAGGGAGTAGATTGTAGAGGTCCTTATGAGAAAAGTATAGACGAGAAAAGGCGACACATTGTTGAGGCCGCCATGAGAATGGTATGCCTTTCTTCAAAAGGCCAGTGAGAGGCCGACCAATAGCGTCAAATTCTTGGACAAAGCGGCCAAGTAAGAATAATGCCCACCAAAACTGCGAATGTCTGTGGCTGGCTTCGGAACTAGCAAGTCTCGGACGGCACGAATTTTGTTTGTGTTCAATTGTACTCCAGAAGCATCGACAAGATGACCCAAAACGGTAATTCGGCGGTGGCCGAAATGACAATTCGCTTACCAAAAACATGTAGTTGAGAGACGTTCAACTTGGGTATCACATGTTGGCGAAAATATAACTTCATAGAGGTAGCACAGGCATGTGGACATTTGAAACCGTGAAGCAAGGAGTCCATCATTCGCTAAAAAGTTGCCGGCGCGTTACATAATCCGAAGGGCATAACTTTGAACTGGAAAAGACCATCAAGTGTTATAAATGCCGTCTTTTCCATCTGCACAACATGGACGACGATCTGCCAGTACCCAGATCGAAGGTCAATAGAGAAGGAACTGGCATCCTAGAGACAGTCAAAGGCGTTGTCGATTCAAGGCAGCGGGTACACGTCTTTCTTACGGACCTAATTCAGATCGCAATAGTCCACACGTAAGCGCCGTGTCCCGTTCTTCTTAAACAACACCACCGGTGACGCCCATGGGCTCGAACAAAGTTCAATAACGTTTTTATCGAGCGTCTTCTTAATCGCAGTTTAAATTTCCTGGCCTTCCGAATATATACTCGATATGGTCCACGGCGAATAGAAGTAGCATCACCAGCATTAATACGATGCTTGACAGCAAGCGTCTAGCCTTAGGGGCAATTGTCTAAGTCGAAAACATCCCTGTAGGAAAACAAGACACGGTAAAGGTCTCCGGCTTGAGCAGGTAAAAGGTCCGTTGCAATCATTTCCTGAATCTTGGGATCAGCACGAGAGACTGACTTTGGAGGTCTGATAGGCTCAGACAGGGCATCGGGTCAGAAAGCCGCCACGTGATGGTCATCTAAAGGCTCAAGTTAGGCGAGGCAAATTCCTTGAGGCACAATCTGCTTGGTTAAACGGACGTTTACGACTGGAATGCAAGGGCGGCTGTCCATGATACAACTGTTTAAGGTACGGTGACATCACACTGCAGTGGAATGTCGGTCAGCGGAGTGATGAGACGGGTGGGGAAGACGACAGTTCTATATATGATAATGATTTCGGCGGCAGTCAAACGAAGATGGTCGGCTTTAAGCGGCTGGGGGTGGCATCATAAGTATCCGAAATAATGCGCAGTTCTTTGCGGAGGGTGCTGGCGGAGCAGTCAATAATAGCCGAATGCGCTGAGAGAAAATCAAGGCCGATAATTAGGTAGTGCGGGCAATGGCAAATCACGGTAAAAAAAAAAAAGCAGTGTGATGGCCGGCGATGCTGACGTGAGCAGTACATGTGCCGACGACAGGAACGGTACCGCCAAGCGCAACGCGGACGACGTGTGCTGATGCAGGCGTGAGGAACTTTTCAATTCGTCGTCGGAAGGCAGCGCTCATAATGGAGAGGTGGGCACCTGTGTCAATCAGCGCAGTGACAGCAGAACCTTCAATGTCAAATTCAAGAAGGTTCTGCTTTCTGGGCAAATTGATCTTAGATACAGATCATTAATCAGCATCGGACAAGTTCTCCGAGCGCAACCACTATCCGTCGCATTCCAATTATGGTGTGCCGGTGCTTTTGTCTCTCCCCCTGTGCGGCGCTACCCGAAAGTGTACCTGGAGACCGGCGCAATTCGAGGTAGTTAACCTCAGTCCCGAGAAAAGCTGCGTTGCAGCACTGCAAGTTCGTTCAAGGATGACCAGGCGAGGAGGCAACGCCAGACGGATGCGGTCATCGGAGGATAGAGCGCAGGGAGTGTCCGCATTGGCCGAACATGACGCCACTTGCACGGGCCCTACAATTGGATGATAATCACGACACCTGTTCAGGCGCGCCCATCGAAAAGGGAGAGACGTTCTTCTGGCCACGGTCCGCAGCGTGTGAACTTTTACTGCTATTTTAGCTGTTTTTAATCCTGTACATAAGGTAAATAACCCTTCCTTTCTCCAAGTCCCTCTCAACGTCTGCCAACTCCCGCACTTGACGGCAAGATCGAATAGTGAGCAGATAATTTGAGGGCAAGGTCGATATCGCAGCTTCACCTCTAGGAGCTGCACTTCCTAGTCTTCCGGGCGGGTAGCATATTTACAATGGCTAGTAGACACAGCGGGTCGTGGCGTTTCTGATGGCGGTCGACGTTTGTGCACAGGCGCGAGTAAGAGCCGGTGCGAGAGAGAAAATCTTGGGCCTTTGCTCCTTGAATATGTGACTCTCCCTAGGCACTATGGGGGAGGTTTCTTAGCGCATGTTGTATGCGTTTGGACCCTGGACATGCCTGCATTGCGGAGTGCCACCATCGAGTTTGTTTACTCTCCGCCGCTGGCTGCCCGCGCCGTGAGGCAGTGAGCACGGACGGCCCATTTAGTCATCGCGGTGTCTGAAGTGACAATGTTCGGACTGGCGTTCTATAAGTCGCGGGTCGCTTTTTTCGTCGCGACGATAGATTGCATTTTTTACGAGCACTGCTGCAGGAGGGCACATGTAACCACCTGAGCACCTGAGGTTGAAGCACCTGAGGTTGTAGTAAAGCAGGTGGCGCAGGATCTCCAGGGCTCCCAAGAGGTAGCGGTGGGATCAAAGCTGGAAGCAGGGTGGCCCGTGGGTTGAGGCCGCGGAGGTCGAAGCGTGCCAGAGGGTGTTCACATACAAAATTGGCTGTCCGCTTTCGCGGACAGCTGATCTTATACACCCTTGGCACGCTTAGGCCTCGGCGAGCCCCGGGTTCTAGTCCCAGACCAGTCCGGACAGGTCTAGCCCCAGACCAGTCCGAGTTCTAGCTTTGGTGTCCCCGTTTCCACTTTGGTGTCCTGGAGGCGCCGCCAATATAGCATAATAATGACGCGTTGTTTTAATTAGTAAAAGAACACGATCGAATAAATATAATTACGTCCAGCCGCCACGTTGCGACGCTAAGTTCAGCATTACCGTGCCCCGTGACTTCCACCGGCACGCCTAAGGACAAACGCATATAACACGCGCTAAGAAAATCCTCCGTAGTGACTAGGCAGAGTCACATATTCAAGAAGCATAAGTACCCACATTTCCTCGCTCGCACCCGCTCTTACTCGCGCATGCAGGCACACGTCCGGCGTCTTCAAAAGTGCCACGCTCCGCTGTACCTAGTAGCAATAGTAAATACGCGGCCGGATATGGGGGAGAATGAATGGCGAGAACTGATGGGGTGGGAGTGAAGGGGACTGACGACGTCGGAGTGACGGCGATCGGCCGCAACGAAGATTCGGAGCAGGGGTGTCAGTGGCAGTACGATCCTGGCGAAAGGCATATGGAATAGTAGGTGCACAGTTACGGAAATGTGCACTGCTGTATGTCGGAGACGAAGTGGGCCAACGGTTGCAACAGTGACGAGCGATCTGGCCAATGCGGCAGCAATAGAAACAGTTGGGCCTGTAGTCAGAGGTGCGCTATTAGACGAGTTGCGGGATGCGGCAGGGAAGGTTTGTCGGGGACGAGGAAGGCCGCGGGAGAAGTGCTGCATGCTGGGTTCGTGGGTCGACGAGCACACGCAGTTGCAACCCATTTTTTGAAATTCCTGTCCGACAAGGGCCTACATCATAGCAATCAGGCCTGGTGATGGATCGGTGAGTGCCCCGGAATAGGATGACGAATATGCGGTCTGAAGGTCGCGGAGTATGACACGAGTTACGTTGTGACAGGCGTATCACTGGCGAGGATGGTCCTAACAATTCGACGTAGCAGCGGTATTCGTCAGGCGCACGATGTGGGGCGTGATACGCTGGCTCTTGGTAATTCGAAGCTGCAGCATTCTTTGATGGTGACGTCAATTATAGATACGTCGCCGAAAACCAGCAAGTTGAAGGCGTCGTCTGCAGTACCCTTATAATATGTGCGTCACTTTGTCTGTTTCAGCGATCTTGTAGTTAGCTTTGCGGCAATGAGCCAGGACGCCTTGTATGTATGAGACGTAGGGCTCTGTGAGGCTTTGAGCACGGGTAGCAAGAGCCTTTTTTGCTGCGACAGTGCACCCAAGGGGTAGCCGAACAGTTCGTGAAGTTTTTCTGTGAAAATATGCCAGCTTGTTAATTCGTCTTCGTGGGTTGGGTACTACATGCGTAGGGTGCCGCTCAGGTTAAAAAACGACCTTAGTGAGCATGATAGTTGGATATAACCTGTTATTATTAGTGCTGACGCGTTCGTAATGGTTGACCCATTCTTGTACATCAGTGCAGTCCAAACCGGGAAAGCACCGGGGTCGCGAGCCTGGAAAAGCGTCATGACTGGAGCTGTCTGACAAGTCGTAGCCGACGCTGATAGTCTCATCTCCGGGAGGCATGGTAACGGAGAGATACAAGCATAGGAACCAATTATAATGTATTTACGAGAGTGGCGCAGCCAGAGACCAAGATGGAAACCAGCTCCTGCCAAAACAAGATGCCCGTCTTTGTTTTCCTTTGCGCCATATGTATTTTAAGCGCCTGTTGTATCGAAGCAATATGAAGCTGAAAAGCGTGGGCATGGAATGTGGAAAGAGGTCAAGAAAGTTCATCGCACAAGGGAATATAGCTGAAACCTGACGAAGACGAAAAGTGGCAGGAACTAGACACACAGCGCTGTGTCTTCTTTAAATTAAATTATGGGGTTTTACGTGCCAAAACCACTTTCTGATTATGAGGCATGCCGTAGGGGGGACTCCGGAAATTTCGACCACATGGGGTTCTTTAACGTGCACCTAAATCTAAGTGCACGGGTGTTTTCGCATTTCGCCCCCATCGAAATGCGGCCGGCGTGGCCGGGATTCGATCCCGCGACCTCGTGCTTAGCAGCCCAACACCATAGCCACTAAGCAACCACGGCGGGTGCTGTGTCTTCTGTCTGCCTGTCTTTGTCTTCATCAGATTTCTGCACAGTTCCCCTGTATACGATGAAGGACTCAACGAGAAAAGCTGCTCAAGGAAGTTGGCAGCCAATTATAGAATAATTTAAGATGAATGTTTTTCATTTCATGAACAATACAATGCACGTTGAGAAATGAGCAAGGTATAATCACAATGAAAACAGGAACAAATAAAAGTTACAATGAATACTTGATACGCGACCATGACCTGTTCGCATGACTAATTTCAAGATACATAAAGAGCCAGTTTATCGCGACATAAAAAAGACACTGCACAAACACACTGATTGAAGTTGATCATGTTTAAATGCTCTATATCTACTTTGTGTTCATGGAAATATTTCAATATCCTAAGGATGATTTAGGAAAAGTTACCTTCCCCATAATCAGTTCTGGGATGTACTTTTTGATATTTGAAAGATCTGAAGTTTTGCATACGTGTGTTTAGGTTAAATTTCGAAGAGTGCGAAATAATGAGTATTTTATTTCATTTAATTTTGTAGCACATAGTGCGAAATTGTGAACACGGTAAATACTAACTAATTCATATATTTTAAGTAATGCCTTGGCCGAATGATCAGGAGCGGTATCGGCATTTGCCCTGATTATCTTCTTTTGAATTCTTTTAGTTTTGAAAGTGTTTTTTGAGTGGTGGTTTTCCGTACTTGAAAATACTATTGAATGTAACACATAAACAAAATGTGATGAATTAAAAGCCGTGTCTGCGTTGGTAATAAGTGACGATGACACTAAAGCAATCCTATAGCACGAATTGCCTTCTTAACTACACAATCAGACAGTGACTTCCACAATATGTTGACAGAATACCCCATAAGGGGTTCTAGCCTAGCAAGCTCAGTCGGGGCTGCCATTTATTAGGAGTGGACAACTTCATACAAATTATTTGCGCCTTGCTTGAAAGACGATGTCCATTCCGCCAGCACAACCAAAATCTGGTTTCCGCGTTGGAATGACCTGTCACAACCATCGTCGGCAATAAACAGGCTTGTGTCGTGGGAATAAAGAAGGAAGTTAACGTTTCGGTCCACATTGCCACACTGTCTATAGCTATATAAACGTTGAAAAGGTATGGTGCTAGGAAATCGCATAAGAAATAGGCGGTACTCCGAGTACCGCCTATTTATTTCTATACTTGTTGTCAACAGGACCATATTGCTGGCGGTGACAACGATTCGAGTAATGGTTTCACGAGCTGCTCCTAAAATGGCGTAGAATGCAAATTTCGAGATGAGCAGCTATCTACCAGGAGAACTAATGCTTTCGCAAATGCTATAAAAATAACTAGTGTATACTGTAACTATTTACTGTCTTGGAGTGCGAATACTTTCTGGTTAAGGAGTGACAGTTTTGTGGGATGCTTCTTATGGAAGCCAAATTGAGATCCTTTATTTATGATACATTTATTAGTAAATTAGATTAATATAAAATAACGGGCTTTTTTAAAGATTTTCGAAAATGTAGGTGAAATTTACATTGGCCTAAAATTTTCTATGCCATTTCTGTCCCCCTTTTTTTAATTAGATGGCACAAACTTTTGCCTTTTCAAGCTTAAGGAGTATGACACCGAAAATGCAAAGTTAAAATGCATCAGCAAGTAGTCTAGCAATCATTTCTGCGACGAATTTAACGAGGCGTATCTGAAATCCAAGCACACCACAGCAACTACTATTTTACTGCGATATAGCAACCACACTTCAGGCGAATTTCCACCGTCGTCGTCGGCGGTGCCGGCGTGAGCTTCCGCAAAAGTCCAAGCGCGATAAGATCGTGTCCGCGCGGCGTATGCTGTAGCCATTCTGGGGGGAAGAGTCAGGTTGGCGCCATCTCTTCTGCACACTAAACAAAAATAACGCGAAATGGGAGTAAACCGCTCGTCCTGTATCGCATTACCTTTTCTGGGTTTTTTTTACTACGTACCAGCCGAGGTAAAAATTTACTGCCATGCTGACCAAGTTTTTGCATGTAGAAACGAGAGTAATTTTTTAATCTGTGTGAAGGTCTTTAGGGACGATAGCGGGACTATATTTTTACTTCCATCACAAAGTTCTAGCGGCTATTCCTGAGAGTTATTTTTCAAGCCCACTCGAGAGTTTCTTGGGTCTGATGCGAGAGTATTTTTTTACCTCTTTCATGAACTTTTCTCAGCTTTTTCCGAGAGTAATTTTTCATGCCCATTCGCGAGTTTCTTGGCTCTGATGCGGGAGTATTTTTTTACCTCTTTCATTAACTTTTCTCAGCTTTATCTGAGTTAATTTTTCAAGCCCATTCTGGAGTTTGTTGGAGGTGATGTGAGATTACTTTTTTACATCATTTATCCGGTTTTCCAGGCTATTCCTGGGAGTTATTTTCAGGCCTATTCTCGAGTTTTTTGGTACTGATGTGAGGGTATTTTTTTACCTCGTTATCAAGGTTTCTTAGCTCTACTCGAGAGTAATCTTTAAGCCCATTCTGTAGCTTGTTGGAGCTGATCTGAGTATTTTTTTCACTTCAGTCATCGTTTTCTCGGTTCTTTCCGAGAGTAATTTTTCAAGCCCATCCTGGTGTTTCTTGGGGCTGATGTGGAAGTATTTCGAAGACAATTGAAAGACCACAAGGATGATTTCAAAGATCCCAAGCATGAGTGATTGTTTATTAGTTCTGACATGTTTCTCATAAAAAAGTCAGGCATGAGTTAATGGCCTGAGGCATGGCCTTAAAATGCTGTGATAAGCATAATAAATATTTGTACTAATACAGACTGGGGCTGGTAGCTGCCCATTAGATCTCTCATAGCAAAGTAAAATATGACAACACATTCAATGTGCAATCCCACTAAACTACAGTGAAAATAAAGTGACACACAATACAATATCTAACTCATAAATACACAGGCAGTACTAGAGATGTTCACATTAGACCCACTGAATATGCAGATCATTCCTTCAAACAGGCAGTTGTCCAGAACATGGTTGTGCAGTGCATTCAATGGATCAGTATGAACCATAACTATACAACATAAAAATATTGCACTTAAGGCCAAATGACATCTGCTAACGGCCACTACTGCCCCAGACGAAATGAAACAACCATGTGGTAAATACAGCAAGCGTTCGTACTATCACAGTGCAACACATTTAAGAAGTAGTGAAGCTAGGTCAGTAGTAGAGATGTTCACATTAGACCCACTGAATATGCAGATTTCTTCAAACAGGCAGTTGTCCAGAACATGGGTGTGCAGTGCATTCAGTGGATCATTATGAACAATACTATGCAAAATAAAAATATTGCACTTAAGGGCAAATAGCATCTGCTGCTAACGGCCATTACTGCCCCAGACGAAATGAAACAACGATGTGGTAAATACAGCAAGTATTCGTAATATCACACATTAGTGCCGGCAACTGCCCACCATATCTCTCACTGCAAAAGGAAAACTGTCAACGCACTCACGATGTAGTGAAAATAAAGCACAGTGAAAACAAAGTGACACACAATACAACATCTAACTCATAAATACACAGGCAGTACTAGAGATGTTCACATTAGACCCACTGAATATGCAGATCATTCCTCCAAACAGGCAGTTGTCCAGAACATGGGTGTGCAGTGCATACAATGGATCAGTATGAACCATAACTATGCAACATAAAAATATTGCACTTAAGGCCAAATGACATCTGCTAACGGCCACTACTGCCCCAGACGAAATGAAACAACCATGTGGTAAATACAGCAAGCGTTCGTACTATCACAGTGCAACACATTTAAGAAGTAGTGAATAAGTCAGTAGTAGAGATGTTCACATTAGACCCACTGAATATGCAGATATCTTCAAACAGGAAGTTGTCCAGAACATGGGTGTGCAGTGCCTTCAGTGGATCATTATGAACAATACTATGCAAAATAAAAATATTGCACTTAAGGGCAAATAGCATCTGCTGCTAATGACCATTGCTGCCCCAGCGAAATGAAACAATCGTGATAAATACAGCAAGCATTCATACTATCACATTAGTGTAGGCAACTGCCCACCATATCTTTCATTGCAAAAGGAAAACTGTCACAACACATTCAAGATGTAGTGAAAGTAAAGTACAGTGAAAACAAAGTGACACACAATACAAAATCTAACTCTAAAGTATTGCAACAAGCAAATGAGAGAGCACTAGAGATTATCATTGGACCCAGTGATAGCGTACTGACCTTCAAACAGTGCTTTTGTTAGGCAAAATAATTTTTATACACTTTTCTGAGGATATGAATCTGAAAAATTTTTTGCCTAGCAATAGTTCTTGTAGAAATTTACTAACTCTAATGCTTTCACCCGTGGCTTTGTGTAACACAAATCCAGACAGCAGTGCTCAATGAATGTTAAAATCCTGTGGGCCTTTTTTGGGTATACAATGTGGAATACCCAGAACGAAGCGAAAAGGCAGGCCAGGCCTGCTAGCAGGGATGACGTCACAAACAATCGCTGCGCATCGATGTGCAGCGCGAGGGAGCCATCAGATGCCCTCTGGAGGCATGGAGTTAGTGGGACCGCAGCTGTCTGTGGAACAAAACAAAAATTAACAATTTTATTACACGAACCTAAGGTCACTCCATAACAAGCCCCTAATTTTGATGGTTACAAAAAAGCAAATGCCTTGTTTTATTCATTCATAAAGTGTGTTATATTTAAGTTTTCCTAAAAGGGGGCATGTTCAGATATGGAAATAAATTTGTCTTACTGAAAGTCACAGCATATGTGCGCAAAGCACACAATTCAGAAATAAGCTAACCAAGACCTTAAATAAAAGCTAACTAATACACTGGGACTACACAAAACATGGTCATTAAATTTTCGCTAAGCATTAGTTTTCAGCAACAGATGTCAGATGAAATCAGTGTGTTTAGGCTCCCTTGAGCAAAAGGGTCAGCAGCTCCCATCTAGCGAGGGAAGAGCAGATGCGCAGTGCCCCCAGAAAGTTATGATAGGCAGAAACAGGCCCCACATGCAGTCCAAATGGAGATTAACACAACTGTGCTCCAGTCCAGCTATTGTATATGTTAATACCTCCTCTGTCTTGAAGCACTTACTTCTGTTAAGATAGCATCAAGTGATTCATTGCAGCGGCCTGCAATGAAGTTCAGGACACCAAGCACACCATCCTCTGCAAACAGTGAAGGATACACTTCAGTACTATTTTACTCTCTTATTTTATGTAAAGAAAAAAATTAGCTAGAGCTATGCATGTATCGGCATAGTTACTTCATGCATAAGGCTATAAAGGGGCAGGGCACACATCTTGCCATTTCTGTAGCGCTGCTGCATGCTGGGCTTGTTGGCATGCGAACTTCTATATTCTTGCGCAAGCGCACAGGGACAAAAGGTAGATGCAAGCACCACATCTAAGTCTTCATTTTATCTCGGTCTGCTTACGCAAGAATGTTATCCAAGTTGTAGTTTTTGCTATAAACTTTTAATGCAACAGTTGTTTGCAATGCTGTTACATTATTACAAAGCTGTTTCATATTCACTGGAAAGTGTACCCATGCGGTGTAGTCAACGTTTCTGGCCATCTCAAGCACACCTTACACAGCATATTACAAAGAAAACAGCTCATTCCTAGTGTTCACGAATCCAACCCGGATGTTAGTAACCTCGTGCAGATTTCTAGTTTTGAATGAGCAAATTCAGTGTGGTGCCAGAACTACATCTTTAGAAGACAGTTACCAATCATAATCATCATATGAAGTCGCATTAAGCAGGCTCCTACAAACACGGCATGCTCTCTCATAGTGGTTAATCCTCTACAGCTTGAAAAAACCTGTTGTAGCTTGCATGTGAGAGTAAAGAAGTTACTTGCTCTGGGTACATTTAGCTCAAGTGAATAAAAGTAATTATGCAAAAGATTTTATTATAAAGTAACTTATGTATATACAGAAATGGTTGATCCCCGAAAGGAGTAGCAGTTTTGTCAACACTGAAAATCTATAAAAAATAGCAACACATAAAATTACCAGAAGCCATGGCAGAGAATTGAACAACCTCATCCTGCTCCGCGTGGTCGAGAATGATGCTGCACAGACGGCTGCAGCCACGCTCAATACTGTCGAGTATTGTTCTTTTGAACAATATATTGAACTCCATCAGCAGCTGAAAATAGAGACCATTATGATTAACATGAACGGCATGAAAACGTTGAACATAAGCATACCGAGTGTTCTGTTGCTAGGAAAGGATACTGCAGGAGCGCCTCCGACAACGTGATTCGGCGAAGACACTCGTGCCGTTCCTTGGCTGTTGCAAGAAGACGTGGCCGCAAATCTTCTGGATCAGCAGTTGCAAAATGTTGCTGTAGCCACTCGTTATGTTTTTGTTGCGACTCCATGGTCTCCCCATAAATGATGAGGTCATTGTTGTCCTGCAATATGTAAAACCAGCACCTCAGTGACGTAACTTTGATAGTTAAAAGAAAAATATCAGTGAAACAAAAAACAGCCGAAAGATGTGCACCACTGACAACACTTTACCTGCATTTTTCAGAAGGGCATGCAAAACAAAACAGAAATAATTAACAAACACTAACAGAGAGGCGGCATAGCTTCTTGTTCGCCACCTCCACCACTGGCTCCCTGGGACTCTTGCGGTAGCTCTGGGCCCGAACCGCTTGCATTTCCGTAGACACATTCACTGCCTTCTTTCTGTTGTTCTTAAACTTATTCTTGAGGGCAACTTTCCACGATTCCTGTAGATTATTTGAACAAAGAGGCATAAAAGACGTTACTTTAGTGCATAAAAGCACACAAGAATTCCAGTTGGCTAAAGAAATGTGTATGCATACCTAGAACAAAAGCCTTTTACCTGTTACGGTGCATCACAAATTTTTTTAAAGGTACTTGTTCTATTTATACCATTTCATTCTGTTGGATCTTGGTTGTTTTACTTGTGTAAGTGTAAGATTGCCACCTTTACAGACTCGCGCTGCCCTTAGCAGTTTACAACGCAGTCAGATTGACTGTCCAGTTGTGCGCAGCATTAATGACTCTGCCAACAAAATTGTCTCATATGACATATCTCTCGTTGCCCAACGGATACCTTCACACATAAAGGTCGCCAGAAATAACGAGGCTGTTCGGCTAGCTTCACTTGCGCTCATAACAGCTGTGCCTGCCCCGAAATATTGTGCAAGCTTCATGAAGCTCGTCTTGTGATTTGTCAACACCTACTCAAGCAGCATCCAGACTAGCGCATCGCAAATGGAATGTTCCCACCCCGTGTTCGCGATCAAGGCTTGCCTTGTCGCACTAGAGCACTACTACTCAAGCTAAGGGTTGGCTGTGTGAGCGTGTGCGAACGTTTATAATGACAAGGACATGTGGCTGGTCCATCATGTCCACTGATACTGTAGTGTCCTGCTTCCACTGCACAGCGCACGTCGCTTGTGAGAGACTGTCACCTTCTTGGCCTGCAGTGTACGACACTCAACAAATATTTGTACCCCAGTGGTTGTGAGTTTCGACGCAATCAGGTGCATCACACTCTTACTTTTCTAAAAGAATCTACCTTAGGTTCACATTTGTAGCCTATTTCTGTTTCCGAGTGACAGGAACTCTGACACTATTTTTTCTATTTCAACAATATTTAGTGGCGTGACCTGCAGTGACCGGCCCTACTGCGTGTGACCTGTATTGTGTGTGTTCTACCTAATTCTTTGAGATGAGCAATCTTTCTTTTGTCTTCCATCCCCTTCTTCCTATCTTCTATTTCTGTTGCTGTCTCCTGCTTTCTGAAGGGTAGGCAGGCGTTGTGCCCCTTCCGGTGGCAGTTGCCAGCCTGCTCTTCGCATCCCTTTCCTGTCTAGTATATATACAGGTTGTTTCCGCAAGCACTTTAAAAAAGATTTCAAAGGTTGCCTGTGGCAGATAGCACAATTCTGGTTCATGAGCTGGTCTATTCAAAGAGGCAGACATTACTTGCGAAAAAAATTGAAATGCATAATCAACTTAAAAGGACATCTTGTTGGGCGAGTTGGTCACAATTCGTCTTGAGTACTAGGTGCGAACACACACAAGACACAAGGGAGGAGACAGGACAGAGCGCCACTTACAACTGCTTTATTCGGAGGCGCACCACACACTTATATAGCCGTCTTAGACGCAAGGAACGCAATCAGATCAAGATTGATATGGAAGTGAACTGTTAAATATTTCTCAGCCATATATAAAGATGTTGATGGATCGCTGATGCACATACTTCCTTTCTTTTCGATAAAGAAATGACTTGCAATTCACCGTTGAAGTGCCTGAGGGTAACTGCCTACAGTTTCTAGATATAACCATTGAGTTTTGTGCGGATCAGATTTGTTGGGCATATGCACCTCGTGCAAAAAAAAGGGCTCCTGCCATGCGACTCCGCCCATTCGAAGTTAATAAAAAGGGGAATTGCTTCACTTTGCCTAAAATCCGCCCTCGGAAAATCGTGCCCTCACAAGATGCAGTTTAGCTGGCAGAACCAATTGGCTAGGCTGCCTCCAGCTGGATTCCCTGATTCAATTGTGATGGCAGTCGCTTAAAGCCTAGTACAAAAAATGAGTGCGGCTGTGAGAGCTGAGGAAGATCCCCCTCGAGATGAGGTGTTGAGGCCTGTGGTGGTGCCCTATGTACACAAGATGGCCCACAATTTAAAGAAGGTTGCTAGCAGACATGGGGTACCGCTTGTGTTTTCAGCCCCCAAGAAGCTAGGAAGCCTTTGTTCTCGTATCAAAAGAATATGTGAAGATAAAAATGGATGCAGCACCAAGCACGGGCGACCGATCATGAAGTGCGCCGAAGGTGTCGTGTACGAAATCTCCCTCTTATGCAGCCGCTCCTACATAGGGCTAACTGAGCCCTGCGTTAACGACCGAATTAGGGAACATGTAAGAAATGTAGAGCAAGATAAAGAAGGGCCAAACATATCCAAGCACATTAAGTCCTGCCCGTCACGCTCTTGTGAGCCATGTTTTGCAGGGGCGCGTATTCTAGCAAAGAGTAAGGATAAAAAAGCTCAGGAATTTAAGCTTTCTTTATCGGAAAGAAAGGAAGCGTGTGTGTCAGCAACCCATCAATATTTTTATATATGGCCGAGAAGAAATGTTTAACCTGTTCGTTTTCATATCAATCTTGATCTGATTGTGTTCCTTGCGTCTGAGCCGGCTATATAAGTGTGTGGTGTGCCTCCAAATAAAGCAGTTGTAAGTGGCGCTCTGCCCCATCTCCTCCCTTGTGTCTTGTGTGTGTTTGCGCCTAGTGCACAAGATGCATAATCGACTAATTAACATACATTCACTAATTACATTTTTGAACTGATTACCTTGTGGCCTGTATTGCAATTTACAAATTTAGCAGTAAAGTTCGCAAGGCAGATCCATTCGGAACGAATTCACAGTATGACACCAGTTTCAAGATATTAATTCCCGAACATTAAGTGCATTGACATTCCAGTTACTCTCCTCACGAAACGTCGTTATATGCATTAAAGCACGAAAGTAACTTGAATACCAATGCATTTCTCTGCAAAGTTCGGAAATCAATATCTCAAAAGTGGTGTTATCCTGAGAATTCTTTACAAGGGAATACGCTTTGCGAATTCCACGGCTAGAATTTGTAAACTGCAATATCGACCATGAGGTAATTAGTTAAAGCTTATTAATTATTTAATTAGTAGATTATGCATTTCAATTTTTTGTGCAGGTAATATCCGCCTCTTTAAACAGACCGGCCCATGAACTACAACTGTGCTATATGCCACAGGCAACCATTAAATTTTTTTTAGTGTTCGCTAGAACACCCGGTATGTTTTCAAAACAAATAATGTTACTGTGCATGAAAAAAAAAAAGCATTTTAAGTACTAGTTCTGTTATGCAAAAAAAGTGAGGCGTGCAGACAGGACACAAGAGAACTGGACAACATGCCTCACTTTTTTTGCATAATGAATCCTTACCAACTAGCTCAGCTTTTTGTCGTTCTATACTAGTTCTATTTCTACCATTTCATTCTGTTGGATCTTCCTTCTTTTGTGTAAGTGCACCCAGGATACATAACACTGAGAACTCCATGAAGCTTTTAGTGATGTATGGTATCAGCACACCACTAGAGATCTCAACTTTGTAGCACGAGTTTCCCAGATTTGGATATATTCTATCCATTTCCTGGATATAATCTGAGCTCGTTGCATATTACATAAAAAGACTCAGTTATTTGAGGTGCCTGAGTGAAGTTACACAATATTCAAGGTTTCTGAATTAGGCTTCCTAGTTTCATAAACACAATCATTAATGCCCATCCTCATTTCATCATTGCATTTAATAAACTGCGCATCTTCCTTCTTGTTGTCCTTGCCTGATTATAAGACCCTGCAATGAGCTCTGCCACACCACATCAATCCAGCTGTCAGAACCACTGCATAAGACCTCAATGAGACACCTATGTACTAAAATGGGAAGGGAAAGATGGGAAAAGTTTTACTCACCATGCCACTGCCTATCTTCACGTTGTCACGCAAGTGCGGATATTTTTGAATTAGTTGCTCCACTGCAGTGCAGTAAAGCTCCTTAGAAGGGTACCTATTCAGAAGAGATGTATCAATATAATGTTTGTATTATCAGTACAGCATGAAAACATCTCAGGAAAACACTAAAGTTGTAAAGAATCTTCAAAAAGCCAATTAATGCAATCATTATTTCTTAGGTATAGTATAAATGGTTGAAAGAAACGATAATTGGTTATCAGCCCCTGACTCAACATAGGCCAACCTGCAAACCACTCTGTCCAAGCAAAAAAAAAAAAAAAAAAGATTCATGTCAGACAAAAAGTTACATTTTAAAGGAACTCAGGAAATACACTACGCAACTTCAGTTTCCTACAGCCATGAATGCAACCATATAAACATACACACATGCACACATACATAGGCAATGCAGTAAGCTGTTTATAAAAGTGCAGGATGCAGGTGGCACTACACCTCTGTTTAGGGCATGCAACGTATCCCCTTCAGTCACTGTACACATTTGTAGACACGACCTATTTTTGCCATATCTGTGCAGTTGTGGCAAGGAATAGATCATAAAATTACGCTTAAGGTAAATTGAACGTTCTTTTTACCTCAAGTACCTCCGTTGTACTGAGGAAAATCTATCGCTACCGAAGATCGCTTTGGAGAAGGCACTGGTGTTTGACGGGTGGTGTAACAGGGGGCGTTTTTGTAGCAATTGCGGATTTTTCTTTTCTTTCTAGTAATGCTTGCAACCAATAATTAACTTGCACAAGTAATCCATGTTAGTCTAATTCGTGACTGAAGGGGCTATCTGGCTTGTTGGTCAATTACTACTTTTTGGCACTTACATTATAACCTTTTAAGGTAGTGAGACTATTCTGCCTGCAAGTCACCTTGCAGAAGCAGAAGTTATGTGTGAAATTGCATTGTGGTGTAAGAATACGTGGAACCAAGAAGGTGCCACCCTCCAGCTTATTTTATTCACAACAATATAGCCACATTAATATGCAGCTGCCTGCAGTAGCATTAACACATACCAACCAAAACTACACCCACATAGCAGCACTTGGACTAGGCTGCACACAACAGCCACCCAAATATAAATCTAGAAACTAAATTTCTTCATTAGCAAGCGCCAAAGAAGCTACGCTGGTACATTTGTAATGACTACACCGGATGTCTTTCATGTTTTCTTAACACAGTGAAAGGCATCCGTAATCACATCAGTGGCACTTTATATGTTCCTTCTTGTGTGGGTTTTCTTGTGAAGTTATTTTCCTTTTCAGTTATGAACCAACTAGCCTGAGAATAAGTGCTTCTGTTTATCTGGGCTCAGCACTTTTTTCTTGCTATTGGAATGCTACTTCAGGCAGTATAAAGGGTGTTTCAGTGAACACTTACAAACATATTTAAAGGTTGCCTGTGGCAGATAACACAATTCTAGTTTATGAGCTGGCCTACTGAAGAGGCGGCATGCAAAAAAAATTTAAATGCCTTATCGACTAAGTAATGGAAGTGCACTAATTAAGTTTTTTTAACTAGTTACCTTACGGGCCATATTGCAATTTACAAATTGTAGCCATGGGGTTTGCAAGGCGGATTCACTTGGAACGAATTCTCAGGATGACACCAGTTTCGAGATATTGATTCCCGAAATTTGTGGAGAAATGAATTGGCATTCCAAGTACTTTTGTGCTTGAATACATAAAACAATGTTTTTTAGGAAAGTAGTTAATTAGTGAATATTGTTAATTAGTCGATTATGCATTTCAATTTTTTTTTGCAAATAATATCCGCCTCTGAGTAGACCAGCTCATGAACTAGAATTGTGCTATGTGCCCCAGGCAACCTTTAAAATTTTTTTTAAAGTGTTCGCTGAAACACCTAGTATTAAAAACGGTTGTACCCTCCTGAATAGTTGGCCTGTTGCGTTCTGTGTGCTTCAGTTCATTCTTCAGGTTACATAAATTTGCAATCGATTTCCTGATGGTCTGGTACACAACAAAATTGTAAGCATAGCACTGTGTTCAACAGCCTCTCAGTCACTAGTGCTGTGGACTGCCGTGTGTTCATTGCAATGTCAAAGAATATTTTCACTGTAGTTGCCTAGAGCTTGTTCGGCTACGCGATTACTGCACCTTGCAATGGGCCTTGAGACGGTTGGTATTGCAATATGAGTTGGGCAATCAGATTTAGATCGCTTACCTGTTCAACTGGTTTTTTAGCCAATTCCCTGCACTAAGTAAGCAGTTCCACCTGGTTCACTCGTTGTTGCAGCTGGGAACCCGCTAATAAATCACTGCATCTAGTAACAACCAGCTGAATATTTTTTACTATTGCACAGCATATACAAAGTTTATTACTTTTTGACCATGAAAAAAAGCCTATATTCTTCGTTTACCACATATCTTAAAACTAAAGAAAGGCAAGAAGAACCTCGAGGAAGCTGTGGGAAGTGTTAGTACAACCAAAACCACTAGAAGCTTGCGGAGAAATGTGTGCAAGCTATCCTGAGGTTAAATAATGTGGAAGCTATGGCTGTCAGAACTTTCCCTAATAGGGAGTATACGTGTCTGCAATATCACACAATACTAAGATCAACAGCTGTTCCAGTTTATAAACATAAGTTCTCATATCTCAATTCAACACTAAAACACTGCACGAGAAATTAAGTTTTTTGCTGTAATATACCGCTTGTGCAAAAGCAAGAAAAGTTGAAATGGGAAAGAAAGAAAAATAAACGTGAATCATTAGTACTGTGATTCAAACTGCCTGCCTTGACACCGAAGGTGAATGCCCTAACGACAGTGTTACGATGGGAGCCTGCTTTCTCTTGTTTCATTGTTTCATGAAAAAAAGAAGGCAGCAGTACCATGACAGCAGTCTTAGCAGCACTGTGAGAGGCTTACCACAAAAGGTTTACCACCAGAAATAGCTGTGCTTTATATCAGCATTAACCTACTGAAATTATTTTTTTATTTAGTGGTATAACTGGTTTATTGCCAAATTCAGTCACTCCAGACGGATACCAGTAAGACCTATAAAGAAATTATTTGGCACCAGGTGGTTCGAACTAAGAATTCTACAATAAAGAAAGTCCACCAGTCATCAACATTAGGGACCAGCGTGATTGCTATCACAGCGGTCCTTAACAGGTGGGGCTGGAGGCCAACTTCTACGCATGTCGACATAACAAGGGACCAGATATTAGGTTAATGCAAAAGCACTGCTTACCATACTATCTCGAAACACGCTTGAAAAAGGCGGTTAATGATTGCTCGCCTCACTGGTCCCCCCACGGGCTCTTTCCGCTGTAGGACCTCTTCGTATGGGCCGAATGATGGCAATTTAAAGTCCAAATAGTCAAACTGCTTTTGAAGTGGCACATGCACCTCCACGATGGAGGAGCCATCACTGAAAAGGATTGTTATTGTTAAGTTCACAAAATAGTAACTGTTTTTAGCTGCAGTGAATGACAAAGGGCCTTTCTGTGCCTTTTCTATGAAGTACCAGCTCTTACCTGAGACCAAGAAGCTCATTAGTGGGGCCAGCATTGTCGGACGCATTTGAGAAGCTGGTGTCCGGGCTCGTGCACTGCACAGCAATCATGCTTTCCTGCAGCAACAGTTTCCGATTTGTACATTAACAGAGGTCCTCAATGAAAGAATCAATGTCACTTCACTAAGCTGTGCTTTCAATTAATAAATTCAAGCATATTGCAACAAGGCCATTTGTGGTGCTGGCAACAATTACAGCCCTTCGAAATTATAGTTAAACGTGAGCTGTAGCAGCAAGGTATTTGAAATTGCTTGATAACCTGACTTGGCTTAAAAGAATATTTTCCCTTTTAAGTGTAAGATGCACCAGCTAATTCCAGCACAATGGCAATACCAAGCAGCATGACAAGCTAGCAAGTCTGCAGAGTCAGCCAAGTTCTATGTAGCATAGGTAAGAGGAACAAACTATGGATTACTTGAACCTGATGCCTACGCCTGAATCTGCACCTGCATCAGGTGCAGATTCATCACGTGCAGATTGAAAATTAACAGCTCCACATCCTGACTCCCTTGAATTTGAATGCCTTCCTTCTCCGTCTCCTCTGACAACTAAGTCAAGGAGATGTCATGTTTCCATTACAAGTATCGAGTCCTTTATTATTTTTTCTCTTCCATTTTCGCAGTGCGCTGCACTTACAATTACATTTTTTGCAGGTTCTGCAATAAATGATTTACCAAACTCACGTGTCATAGTCGGCAACATTGCAGGCAGTGCCTCTGATTTTCATTCTCTGGCAAAATGTGGGGCTCCCTTGAAAGGAAGGGCGCACAAGCTCTAAATTCAAATTTCAGCTGTTTTTTGCAGCATGCAGTGGTTTGATACTTCACAAACACAATAAGTGTGTGATCTACACACCAGGCTTGTGTGTTTGCATTGCCCTAACCTGATGAAGGGCCCTTGAACTTTTTTCCTTACTGGGTCATAGGAAATGGGTGAATTGGATCGACAGCTTTTCGACACGTGCTGCCTGAACTCTTCCACAAGCAATGCCATGCACTTTTAACTGTGTCAAATTTTTCCATTTTTGCCACACTGAGGAGACAAACAATTAAACACAAGCACGCTCTAAAGACAATTTCCTGGTGGCTGCTTGACTTCTATTTCAGAAGAATACACTCACATCTGTATGAGGCACTGTTTTTCTTGCCACCTTTATCTTCGCCTTGGTGGGAATTATGGCATCTGCCTCCAGGTCAATGAAGTCATCCAGATCGTCGTCGTGGACCTGGAGCTGAACAAGGCATTTTAATTATAAATATCAGCGTTTCTTGGGTGCACACATACTATTACAGCTCTTCCAATGCCTATCAGTGCAGCCTGCTCACAGCCCAAAGGAGCAAGAATAGAAACATATCACATGGTATAGACTCATGTTGTTACATTCCAACCTCTTAAGACTTTTTTCCCGAGCTGATGACGCAGTTTCCTATTGATATTTTTATCCATGTAATAGCTACACCCAAATTATCCAAGAACTACAAACAGTGTGGCTAATTACAACATGCATCTGAGTGGCACGTGCTTTATCGATCGGGAATGAATAAGGGCATGCAAATAGTGTCACATCATGTTGCATGCTATTAATATTTACTTTAGTGCGGTGATGTGTCATGCACCAGAGGCCTCAGGAGAGCACCTTGGCAAAGTAGGCGGCACAGAAAATACAGAGCATTGAAGTGGCAATTATATGTGAACAGGAAGAAAGCAAACCTAGGGGCCCAATTTTTATTAGCCATATCATAAGAAGCCAACAAAGATATATATAGGAACAACTATACATAGTTGTGTTTTCATTCATTTTTATTTTTATTAACTTATCATTTATTTGACTCGATAAGCGCAAGTAATTTCTCTTATGCTGTCTTTGTTGGCTTCTTATGATATGACTACTAAAAATTCGGCCCCTCGGTTTCCTTTCTTCTGGCATATATATATATGTGTGTGTGGGGGGGGTTTCACGTAGCCTGAGCCAAATTAGAATATGCAAATGCCACATGGCTGAGAGATACTGAGATTATTTCTTGCGTCTGCCTAATTAGATGATGTCTTTATAAACTTATCAATTATTATAACTAGATCAAAGGTCTAAATAAAAAAATTGTAGAGCAACATGAAAAACTCCCCATACAGCTTTCTGTTGCTCATAAGTGTTTTTCTGAGCGTTAAAGAATCCCACGAATGCACGCAAAATTGCCGCGCGACTGGTCGCTCGAGGCACTTTGCGTGTATTCGCGGGCATCTTTCACACTCGGAAAAGCACATTTATGTACAGCGTACTGAGCAACAGAAAGCTGTATGGGGAGTTATTCATGTTGCTCTACAATTTTCTCAAACCATTTATATGATCATAATTGGGAAGTTCATTAAGATCAATTATCTAATTAGTCCGAATGCATAAAATATCTCCAAGCGACGGCAAACAACTTTACCTTGGTTCTGTCCAGCTACGTAGCATGTGCATGGCTCAAATTAAGAGGAAGCTTTAGCTCGGGCCCAACTCCGACGCGGCCTATTCAAATACATGTAAAAACGCAAAAACGTTTTTCTGCGATAACCCCTGGACCGATTTTAATGAAATTTGTTGCATTTGAGAGAGAAAGTTAAATTCTAGTGACTGTTGGAAGCGGAATTTTGATTTGGGGCTTGAATTTTGTTAAAAGGATTTTCAAAAATTCAGACGTTTGAAAAAAATAGAAGCACGAAGTTTACAAGCTAATAGCTATGCATCAAGAACAGATGTCGCGATTCTGTAAACGGCATCCATTAGACCATTCAAAGCGGACAAATTTGATACGTCAGTTTACATCTTACGTGAATTCGTTACGTTGTTTACGAAGGTTCTGCAAAAGTTGTAATTACACATTACTCCATTTTTTGAGGTTCATGTGTAACATATCAATTTTGTCCGCTTTAGATTTGCTATCAGGTACAATTCACAGAATTGCGATATAATTTTTCCTGGCTGAGTTACGGAGTTGTAAACTTGATAGTTTCGTTTTCTGAAAATTTGCGATTTTTGCCAGATTTTTATAAACATTTGAGGACCTAAATCGAAAATTCGAAACCAACAGTCACTAGATTTTAAGCTTTTCTTTTAAATGCAGCAAACCCCGTCAAATTTGGTGCAGTGGTTGCCGAGAAAAACGAATTCTCCTTTTACATGCATTTAGATAGGAGCACCCGAGCTAAAGCTTCCTCTTAAGTGAAACACCCTGTATTGCGCTGAAGCACGTGCCGATTCTTGGTAGTATTAAATTTTTGTCACGTTCCGAAAATTAATTACTCTCACGCATGTAAATATACCACGTGCGGACAAATCTCACAACGCGAAGGATATGCATGTTCTTTGTTTCAACTAGTGGGTCAGTGCAGCGATTGTCACAAGTATCTTGTAGCGCGAAAAAGAGACTAAGACAAAGAAACACAAATCGAAAGGACGGGAGCCTTCGTTTTTTCAGTACATAATAGTTGAACCAAAAGTACCCAAAGTTGCGAGTTGGCATGCATTCATGCTTGGGAAGTTACAAGCAGCGAGAAAAAGCGCGCGCACATGCATAGAGAAAGGGATACAAAAAGCGCTTCTCTTGTCATGAGTCCCTCTGTAGCTGTCCGCGTTGCTTGTAATTTGCCAACCATGCATGACTACTTACGGAAGTGACACTATTAACCATCCAACCCAAATGCAAAGCTATCAAGGTATTCAAGGTACTTACCAGTGTGTTCTCGTTGACGGGCACAAATGGCGCCAAAGCCGCCAGAAGTTCTGCATGGGTTCCTGTCGGCAGCACGAGCTTTTTACGCTCGCCTGTTTCCAAGATGGCTAAACACACTACCCCCGCCATCTCGAAAGGTACTACTGCCGGACGTCAAAGTTCGTAAGCTAGCGGGAACCGCGGAGCTCGGGAAGTGCGCGTACTCGTAGGAGCGCGATGGACGGCCGCACACGTATGACCCTAGCATAAGGAGCATATAGGAACTAACTGAGCGCCAAAACGAGCAATCGCAGGGAATTGTGGGGCGCGCCGTCAGCTATAGTAGCTTCTGATTGGATGGACGACGCGGCGGCATTAACGGCATGCCCGGCGCGCGTCTTTTTCTGCGCGGTTTCAACTGTTGGTCGTGCGAAGCTTTCCGTCCGCTTTGTCGACCAGCAATGCCATACCATTCATGCCGCTGATTTCTGGGTTTCAATTCGCCCTGAGCACGACGATGACGAGCCAAGAAAAGCAAGGATATGTAGGGTTCTTTTTTTTTTTTTTTTAAGGATACGCTGTTTTCACAAGCGAACTCTGGTTTTTGTTTCGGCAGCCTTTTTTGTTTCTGCCAGGTTTAGCTCTACGACATTTACCGCTGCTTCGACGCGCCGTCACTGACTGCTGTGCCTGCGGGTCGGTCAGACGGATGAAAAAGCTATCTTTATCCGTAATTTATCAAGCAAGGTTTCGACTTTTGCGCTGCTGCTTCTGTTTCCTTGCGCGCTCGTCGGGGAGTGGCTCAGAGCATATGTGTGTGTGTGTGTATATATATATATATATATGGAAATAAGCCGACGCGAGAAACTCGTTTGGACCTTTACATCGAGTGGCATGTGCGCAATGCCCTCTGGAGCTCCCTGGGAGGTCTCCCAACCAACATTATATGTTGTATGGTAGAATCGTAGTGGGATATGCCCATTTCGGTTTGGCCAAGAACGGACGCACACCCAGTGGCACATGCTCAGTGTTGTATAAAACTAAAAGTAAATCAAGAAATTCGTTAAATAAAATTCACCAACATTCCATTCAAAGATCGGCGTGCTTTGTAGGTGCCTGTGAGGCGACATTATATTTTCAGGTCTTATGTAGCAAGCTTTCTCTCTCTCTGTTCTTTTCAAACATATATATATATATATATATATATATATATATATATATATATATATATATATATATATATATTTTTTTTATTTATTTATTTATTTGTTTATTTATTTATTTGGTCAGGATACAAGGGCTATGTAAGGCACTTTATAAGTCACTATCATACAATGGCTATTGGGGGCGAGGACTTACGGAGTCGCTATCTGTCGGAAGCGCTTGGCTTGCGTAGTATGAGGGATAACGCGGCGCGTTCCTCATAGTTTTGGTTTCGGCGCTCAATAAAAACAGCACGCGGGAGCGATCCTGGACATTACTGTTACTCTCGAAACGAATGAAGTCTTTTACTTACTGTCAAAATAATAATCTTGGACAAACAAAGTACAGAATGGCTTACGGACACTATCTCTTTACCGAATAGGTACAGTGATCGCCCAGTGCGGGTGGCCGCCGCGATGGAGTCACCCGAACCGGTTTCTTGCGTGAAAGGTCGGCTATCGCAAAGAGCGAACTATGTGAAATATCTTCTTAAAGTGGGCTGTCTGTATAACCAAGTGGAGCTTAACAAAATGAAGCCTCCATGCAGCCATCGCACGGGTTCGCGGTGACCAACTGCGCGTCTGCATGCATGTCCGCGCACAATGTTTCACTTTCGCACCGTGCCGTGAGCTTTAGGCCGCAGCATATGAGCATTTGACAGTACACAAGCAACCATTGTTGCGTGGATACTCTCAGAGCTGTTAAAAAATAATTTCGTTATAACAGGGACTTCGACGCTTACGACGGCGACTTATTGTGATGTCCCGTCTCGACGATTCAATCTTCTTTTTTTTTCGGAAGCATCGGACGTTTCAGTATAGTTATTTCTCAAGTTGCGTCGCGCTGTATATTTATCGGTCCTCTCAACGAGCAATTACCCGCTGCTTCTTTTTCTTAATCCAGTACATCTCATTGGTTGGTGCTACACAAGCATGAGAATATGCCGTGACTTTTATTTTGATGTGCTTTTTACCGTTGCCTTTTCGTTGCAATGAACTTGCCATTATCTAGAATCAACAAGGTCATTGACCAAAGCTTCATGACATTAACAGGGCTGAGCGCGCGGGCGAGCGTCTCAGTGCGCGCTTTCTGCTACTCACCGAACATCGCAACCTCGACGCTGTACCAGGAATATGACTCGCGGAAGTGCTTGCTGCATGCCCGAGTTGTAGCCGACGGCTGCTTGTCGGTTCTAAGTATCGTAAACTTCACGCAGCTTCTTGTCCTGCGGGCTGACATATGAAGGCTGACATCCGGCTCCGTTGTGTACGTCCGGCACTGCGGCATCGAGCAGTAGCCTACCATGTTGGATGCCTTCAAAGGCAGCCACTACCTATTATAGGGTTTGCAAGTGTTGTCAAGTGCACACCCGAAGAGAGAAAACCCCCCACTTAATCAGAACCGCAGCGCATGTGGGTCTTTCGTTTTCAGCTCGCTTCGGCGCTTCCGAAGCAGCCGACGCGGCCGCTGTGTCCATATGATCCCTCATACTCCGTCACGCTGACGGAGGCGCCAGCTTTTTTAGTGGTGGAGCTCGCCCCCAATATAAGCGCAAAGGTACAGGAACAGATGATATACGTTACGTAAGGAAGAGAACTATTTACATTCATACAGCCGAGGAACTAAGTAAAATTTATTCGTAGCTCGCTTGTGGATCGAGTGTTGGGGAGTTTAAACCACCCGACCGCGCACACCGGCACTGCTATATAGTGACAGAAGCCGAGTGGCGAGGCTCGAGGAAGTCGCACATATGAGCTCGCGCGTGAGAACGAGAGGCCGGGCAGCCGACAGGAAACTCGTTCGCGGACTTTGTTGTAACCACTGGTTCATATGTAACAGCTGCGTGCTTGCAAATCCGCTTGTGACGTGTACGGCCCTGCAGTACTGAGCAGCGGCCAAGTGTGATTCTTTGGGAATCGTATCATTTAAAAGTTGTTTGTTTCTTGTAAAGCAGAGAGAGCGGTCACAGCTTTTGGAGCTCTGTCGCTCCACAAGCTATGATTGACATACATATTTGTAAATAAATCTGTATATGAGATGTTGTCGCAAGCCCCATTTGCAACGTGCACGTGGACTCAATATCAAATAGGGTGAGGAGATCGACAGTTCTACCATCGCGAGAGGCGGCCCTGCAGGGGCCTGAAATTATAGCTTCATCTACAACTCGCTCTGTATGGAAATATTCTGCCAACGCACCAAGAAGGCACTTTGCGGTCAAAATATATATACTTTCGTCTACAGACTAGCACAACAAAATATTGCTGTTCACTTATAATCTCGATCCTTGCACACAGCCCTCTACTGTGCGGGTTCAGCTGTAATGCCGACTGTTGAATGGCGCAACTGTCGAATAAAAGGCACTTTTTATGGCGAAGCAACGACGAAATACGTGCGTCTTTTGGCTTCCGGAACAAAACTTATTGACTATTTAAGAAGGTATTTACACGAGTCAAAATGCAGCAAAAGAAACACAGATTGCCAAGTCTTGCTCCACACCAACACGATGTTTCAGCTCACATTTTTCTCGGAGGCGTCAGGGATCTGCACCTTCTACACCCTGCAAGTGGCAATCAGTGCGTCTCTTCAAAACATGTGGGATACATGTACAGCATGATGTTCCGGATCTTCGTGGCGGAGCGCCGGCGGAGACCGGGGTCTCTGACTATGGATATATAGTGTAATTAAACAAAACGCGAAGTTCCCGCATATTATTCACAACAACCGTGAGGCAGAACAAGAAGAAAAAACGGTGCTGGAAAACAAGCGTTTCAATCGATGTGGTTTAGCTCGCTACAACTTGAAGCATAGGAGAAAATTAAATAAGATGAACACGTTATATTCGTGTCCCGAAACCAAATTATAACGCGAGGCGCGTTATTAGGGGAGGAAATTCCGTAAAACAGCTCCCATTATATTTTTGAAAATACGGTATTTGTTAACGTAAAACTCGGAGAAGCAGCATAGCCTCCGAAAACAGCGGTGGAAACTCTTGCACCTATCCCTTCTTCCTTCCTACTGCAGATCTCGGAAGTCTCAAGTACTCACTTCTTCCATCGAGATAGAGAGTTTCTAGATTTCTATCTAGATAGAAATGCAGTGATTGTGGAGAGGAACAGGCGCTATCTGCAACGCGCGAAAGATCGACAAGCGAGCGAGCTGTCGCTGTGAGCACCCACTTGCATTATCTGGAAAGAGAGAGAGAAAGTGATCGCGTGGAGGAAGAGGTGCAATTGGCGCTATTCTTTTCGCGCGCGAAACTGCGAAACATCGAAGAGCGAACCACCTTCAGCGTGCTGCGCTCAGATTCTGTTCAACTTCACGCAGGACTCCCTGCCAGAGTGCGATGACGTTTATAAGAACATTTATCTTTTTGTGAGCCGGAGGTTACGTAGCCACGGCGCTGCGTACTGTGTTACGCTCCTACGGTAAGTTGCATGCAGCGGGTATCCCCGTGTTCTTTATCTTATATGATCTGAATAACCAGTAAACTCAATTGAACGGTTGTTGTTTAGCTTAACTTTTGCGAGCATTTTACTGAGCGTCCCCTGAAATAAGATCCTTGTAGAATCACCCGGTCGGTATACAGGGTGTTAATCTTTAAGTTTTACGGAATTTTTAGAAATTGTCTGTGGCAGGTAGCATAATTCTTATCACTGAGCTGGGTTATTCGATGCGGCAGACATTAGTAGCACGAAAAATCGGAGCACGTATTTGACTAATTAACAAAAAATCGCTAATTAACTTCTTAGTTAATGACTTTATGACACATATTGTAATTTACGAATTGTAGCCGGTGAGCTTGTCAGGCGTATCCACTTGGAATTAATTTCCAGAATGCCACAAGGTTAGAGATATGCGCCATCAAACTTGCTGTAAAAATGCATTGTTCCACTTACTTTTTTACCATAAAGCTGTTTTATACATTGAAGCACAAAAGCAACTGGAACGCTCATGTATTTCATCCCACAATTTGGGAAATATCTCGAAATATCCTTGCACCTTGCATTCGCAAACAACTTTTTTAGTGAATTGCAAACCAACTTGCAGATAACAAAAGTTCCACACACAGAACAATCGTTAAATCAAAATGAAAGAAGAAATATGGACGTGGAATCAAACTTATACAATTATCACAATACAGTACGGAATACGTAATCGCGCAACCATTAAACAGCGCTAGTCTTTTTTTTACATATGGTATTTATAATAATCAGTGTAATGGTGTATGTACAGGAACTACATTTACAAAATTATGATCAAGAGATGGTTATAAACAATGACAGGATAACGAGCAGTATACACAAAGAAAACACCATACAGGGGAAAACCTTCCATCTCCACGAGAATTTGAAAGTTCGCCACCTAATCAAAAGTGTATGTCAATTCAGCTGGCATTCATTTTGATCGTAGATGTCCTTTAGGTGCATAATCATATGAGAGAAATGTACTCTTGAAAAAGCTATTCTTTCTGCATTTCGGTCTTGCATACGAGTTTATCATAGGCTATACCAATAATTAAGCTGGCAGCATTGGCCTTGACTGCATGTTGCCTAATGCAGGCCTCCTGATAAACCTGCATTAGGCAACGCTCGGTCGGTGCCAACAGTGCTATCTTATTGGCATAATTGGCACTCTTGGACTAACACTGTAGTGATGGTTATAGTTATGGCAAAGTGTACGGCATTCTAGTTCACTGTAGCTATGGTAATGATGGACACGCCCTTTCTTTTGTGAAAACTTTATACCCTTTGTGCCTGTGAGCATTCGAATTAAAAGAAGTATGACTTACAGCCAATCATAAAAAGGTTTTGTGATGTTCAGGGAGAGACCAAGTCTTCTAAAAAAAAATTTACACAAAAGATTTCTTTTGCTTTTGAGGATATGTAACAAGCAGTGGAAGAAATAAATTTTTAAATCATCATAATAAACACGCGTCTAAGCAAAGCCTCTCTGGATACACAGGCAGGGCTTTCCAAGCTCTCTACAGAGATAATTCATACAATTTTTGTTGATAACACTTTTACATAAGCGAACAAAATTTCAGATCATGAGGGAGAAAGACTTCTTTTGTCAAATATGCTCCACTTAACCAGAAACGTCTGCAATGGTCGAGCTGCCAAGCCTGGGACACTTAGCATGGAATGACCCAGAAAACGAAAAGAAAAGAAAGAAAAAGAAATTTAAAACCACAGATGTATCTTAGCCTTGATATATGACACAGATTTGGAAGCCCACTCAATCATGAACACTCAGTGGCAGCTCTGTTCAATGACATGTATGCCCATAGTGCGTCCCTTCATTGTGGGAGACCTTCGTCAGGTCTATATATGCCACGCCAGCATGTCGGCGACGTTGTCAATGATTTTCCGCTCAGCTAGAGACACACGGTATGGGCGGCGCCACACGATAGATATGTCGTCTGTCAGAATGCAATGCTCTGCAACGGTTGCTTGGCCCAAGATCAATGGATAGACGTCAAAAGAAGTAGCGTGTTTTTTTTTTCAACAAATCAAGCAGCTGTTGCGTCTGCGCAGGAGTCAAGTCAGAGCTGATGACTGCTGTCAGGGCGGTAGACAAAGAAGGGTCCTCAGAATAGACTGGTGTAAATGGCAAGACACATACAATATAAGCAAAAATTGGTTGACGAAGTCGTGCTAGTAGTTCAAAATAAATCGGTAGTTCCAAAGGAGATTTTTAACTTCACAAAAAGCTAAACGGTTCTCACCCATTGATCACACAAAAATATAAAGATCTTTCGCTTAAGTTATACATTATGATTATGCTTATTACTATTATGAAATATTTTTGGGGGTCATGGTATTACTCATACAGTGACTTCATTGGGTCCAATTGGAACCTATTACCTCCTATTGAAAGATTCCATTGAACTCAATGGTGTTTTTTTGACTGGGTGGGTTGCTATCAAGCACACAAGTACTTCAAAAACTTAATTTGCTGACACCATATTGTCCTGTTTGCATCAGGCATTCTATCACATGCTATGTTCTTTCCCAACTGATGGATGAAACCAGCATACAAGTATTAAGATAACTGTATTTCACAACGCACAATGCATGGGCTGTTTGTCTATTTATTAAATTATTAAATTTATTAAATACAAATGATAACTTCCTGTGATTGCAAGATGTTTAACAGTGTAAATGGTGATATTCAGGTGCCACTGGAGCTTTCGCGTTCTGTCTAGTTCTTATAGTTATGTATTACTACATTCTTTCTCAATAATGTACTTTGCTATTCCAGATGGACTCGACGAATGCATATGCTTGTCCCCGATGCCACCAAAGAATGTGTTCCTTAGCTACCCTTTTCCGGCACTTCTGCACATGGCATGGCACAGAGAGTAACTGGCATTGCAATCTGGAAGGGTGTGTCAAGACTTACAGACTGTATAGCACCTTCCGGAAGCATGTCAGGCAACACCACAACCATTTGTTCCTAACAAGTACCAGTGAGACCCCTGTGGAGCCAGTACACTTCAACAGTGAACATGGTGCAATCGAGGACTCCTTCAGTATGTCCAGTGATGAAGAGCCTGAACAGGGATGTAGCAGCAATACTGCGGTGCTTGACACCAGTGATCAATGTGCAATGCATTTGTCCTCTCTGCTGTTGAAGTGGCAAGAGGGGAGACAATTACCGGAAAGCACGACTAATGAAATTGCCAATGATTTGCTCCACTTCATTACAGAGTTCAAAGCAACATTTAATTCAGTGGAAATTACAAGGCTTGAGCATCTTGCGACGAAATCCGGGCGGGAGAACTATTGGAAAAGTGTATTTCCTTTTGTGTCTCCTAAAGCCATGTATCTTTCAGATTCCCAAGATGAGTGCTTTGAATATGTTCCGATCCTAGAAACTATAAAAGCGGTTGCTGGGGTGCGCAAGCTTTTTGGAGAATTCAAAGAATCATGTTCAACCCTCTTGCAAAACATATCTGATGGCAGCTATTATAAAGAGCACAGCATATTTAGAAACGCCAGCACAAAAAGATTATTGGCCATTCAGCTCTATTTTGATGACTTTGAAATCTGTAACCCCCTGGGAAGCAAACGTGGAAAGCATAAACTTCTGGCCGGGTACTTGACAATCTTAAATCTTCCACCACAATTGCAGTCAAAGCTGAATGATAAATACCTTGTAATGCTTGCAAGGACATCCCTTGTGACCAAATTCACTCTTCATAAAATTCTTGAACCACTTCTTAAAGATCTGCAGCAACTAGAAGCAAATGGCATTGAGCTTAACGGAGAAGTTGTGAAAGGCTCACTTTTGTTTGTGAGTGGTGACAACTTATCAAGCCACCAACTTGGTGGTTTCCGCGAATGTTTTTCATCTGGCCCTATCTGCCGGTATTGCATGGCAACCAGAAATGAAATTAATGACAAATGGCATGAGGATGACTTTGTTATTAGAACAAAGGAAATGCATGCTCGTCATATTCAACTCATAAAGCAAGATCCAACTCTCTCTAATACCTATGGTGTTACAGGTGAAAGCTGTCTAAGTGCTCTTAATTCTTTTGATGTGACTCAAGGGTTGCCACCAGACGTTATGCATGACCTTTATGAAGGGGTCATCCCATTTGTCATGAAGCATGTCATCCAGCACATTGTATCAAGTCAGCTTCTAACTCTAGACCAGCTGAATGAGCGGCTTGCCAAATTTCCTCTTCGAGGAGGGGACAAAAAGTCTCGATTGCCACCCCTGTCACGTGCAGCAGTGTTCGGAAGAACAACCATCAAGGGGTCAGCTGCTGAAAAGCTCTGCTTTTTTCGTTTTTTCTCTCTGCTTGTCGGAGACAGTGTCCCAGAAGGAAATCCTGCGTATCAAGTATACCTCGAACTCCGTGCTATAGTGGACATTGTTCTTGCACCACAGGTGTCTCGTGGTTCTGTTGCCTATTTGAAGGTGCTTATTGAGGACTTCTACAGTGCATTTAAGGAAACTTTTGCAGATGTCAGCATTATCCCAAAGATGCACTATCTGACTCATTACCCCAGCTTTCTACTTTTGTATGGCCCTCTTTCTAAATTGTCCTGCATGCGTTTTGAAGCAAAGCACCAATTTTTTAAGTCTCTCACTAGGAAAGTACGCAACTTCAAGAACATTTCTTCAACACTGAGTCGTCGACATCAAATGCAACTTATGTATGCTTTGACACAACCTCAAGAATCACTGACCGTCATAGGGAGCAAGAGGCTAGAGCCAGACTCATTACCTGACCTCTTGAAAGACAGACTTCGAGAACTCTGGCCGAATACAGCAGACGTGCACTGTGCGGATTCTGTTACTGTCTCTGGAAGGACGCTAAGTGTGGGTGCTGTCGTACCTTTGCTTGTACCAGATGATGACCTTCCAGAGTTTGCTAAAGTGACACTGATTGCAGTTTGTAACCTAAAGTTGTTTGTTTTTGCCACCATTCTTGACACAAGATATTTTGATGAGCATTTTTATGCCTTTGTTGTAGAGAGCACAGCTCATAATGTCATAATTGAAAATGTTCAGCACCATAGGGAATTTTATGACCTGCTGTACATGTACAAACAGGGAGGCAATAACTATGTTAGCCCTCGTTATGCTTTCCTCACAGATTCAGATGAGTAACATGCAGCACAAAAGCTCTAAACTTCTACATTTTGTGCTCATCCTTGGTTTTTCTGTAAGCATGTTCATTCATTCAAATTTATTTTATTTATTTTATTTACAAATACTGCAGCCCAGAAGGGCTATTGCAGGAGTGGGTGAATACAAATGCGAGAAAGAAAATCACTATACAAAGAAGCATGCATACTTAACTTAAGCATGCATACTTAAGCATGCATACAATAACTTTATTAAATGCCCTGCGATTCGTTGGGGTGGGTCTGGACCCCGCCTAGGTGTCGGCCAAGTGTTGTTGGCCCTTGGCGGCTTCCTCGGCTCGCTGGACGGCCCAGAGTTGGTGCCGCAGGTCCGAGCTGAGCAACGCAGACTTCCAGCGTGCGCGGAGGTTGTCGCTGTTTGAGGCTGCACCAATCTTACTGTGTATTATACCCTTACATTCCTATCGGATATGCTCTAGGGTGGCTCTAGAGTCGCAATGTCTGCACTTGTCAGTCATGTACAAATCTGGGTGTATTAGGTACATGATAGCTCGACTCGGATAGGATCTGGTTTGTAACTGCCACCATTTGACAGACTGTTCTTTGCTTAATTTTGGGTGAAGCGGCGGGAATGTGCGCCTCTGCAATCTATGGTGTTGTGCAATTTCGTGAAATCTGGTCATTCGATCTTGCCACTCCCACTCGTTGGTAGTTGGTGAAGCGGGGCTAACCGAGGCTTGGTCCGTAAGCTCTTGAGCCATGCGGGGCGCTGCCTCATTGCTACCATCTGGTAGTGTGTGAGCAGGGGTCGAGATGCACACTTTTGTCGGGGTTATTACCTGATTTTAGAAGTTGTAGTGCCTCGGGGGAGATTCGACCGTTGGCGAAGTTTTGTATCACCGTCTGGGAATCACTGATGATTACATCTCCTTGCGTTTGTGCTATGGCTAACGCGATAGCTATTTCCTCTGCGGTTTATACGTGTGGCGTGTTCACTGTAGCGCTTGTCGCGCATTTTCCCTCGCAATTTATCACCACTGCTGTATAGGCACGCTTGTGTCTGTATCTAGCTGCATCTACAAATGTGGTGTCCTTGCTGTTACCAATTTCTGTATATCGCAGGCTCCGTTTTGCCACCTACCCTGATAGTGAGTGGGATGCATATTCTTGGATATTGGAAGGACAGTTATCGTGCCTCTGATGTGTCTGGGTATATCTGCTTTGATGCCATATTGGGTATGATACCCTATACCCAGGCGATTCAATATTTGCCTACCTGTTTTAGTTTGGACAGGCATTCATACTGTGCTATGTGCTGTGCCTTGATTAGCTCACCCAGTGTATTGTGTAGACCTAGCTGCAGTAGTCTATCGTTGTTGGTGGTGATGGAGAGACCGATTGCTTGCTTGTAAATTTTTCTGATTAAGCAGCCTAAATTGTATCATTCTGACGAGTACCATTGTAGGTACGATGCCACATATACTATTCTGCTTAGTACAAATGCTTGGAATAGTCTAAGCAGATTGTCTTCTTTCATTCCACTATGTTTGTTGGCTATTCGTTTGAGTAGCCGCATGATTTGAGATGTTATATTGTCTAATTTACGTATGGTCTCTCCATTGTCGCCGCTACTTTCAATGATGAGCCACAATACTCTGATCTTGTCAACCTTGGGTGTGGGCGTACCATCCGCTGTAGTTAGGTAAATTTCCGGATTGTTTCGTTCCTCGTAGTTGCGTGGTTTTCGGCCACGTCGCGATGGTATATATGTAAATGAGGAGCTCAGATTTCTCTGCTGAACACGTGAGTCCGGTTCCTGCTGGGTATTGTTCAACTGCTTCTATTGCACGTTGTAATGTGTTTTCAATGTGTCTATCGTTGCCATCGCTCACCCAGAGGGTGATATCATCAGCGTAGATGGTATGATTGCTGCCATCGATTTCCTGTAGCTTTGACGGTAATCCGATCAGAGCCAGATTAAACAGCATCGGTGATATTACGGAACTTTTGGGCATACCTGCGCTTACGATTTGTAGTTCTTCGGAGTTAAGGCTTCTATCTTAATGTGTGCTTTTCTGTTAGTAAGGAAGTTTTGTATGTAAGTGTATACTCGTTGGTCTAGGCCTAGCTCATTTATTCTGTTTAATATTGTTCCGTGGGTAACACTGTCAAAAGCTTTCTTTAGGTCCAATCCTAGGCTAGCTTTGGTCTTCCGGCTTGCGTTATGTATAATTCGATGCTTAAGTTGGAGCATTGCATCCTGTGTAGACAAATTTCTCCGGAAGCCCAACATTGTAAGGGGGAGAATGTCGTTGTCCTCGAGATAGTTGGTCAGTCTCATAAGGACAACATGCTCCATGAGTTTGCCCACACAGGACGTGAGTGAAATCGGTCTCAGGTTCTCCAACTGTAACCGCTTGCCTGGTTTAGGTACTAGAATAATCTGGGCCATTTTCCATTGTTGTGGTATTGCACCGGATTGCCAGCATTTGTTTATATACTTGGTAAGTTGGTCTACAGAGGCATCATCGAGATTTCGGATCGTCTTGTTTGTTATTCCGTCTAGTCCCGGCGCGGATGTAGTATTAAGCTTTTGTAGAACTGCTCTCAATTCCGCTTTGCTAATCTCTTCATCTAATTGTCTGTTTTTGGTGCCTGTGTAATCTACATGAGGAGTTGGCTTCGCCCAAGATAAATACCTTGTGGCTATCTCATCGATAAAAGCTTTTTCAGTTTTGTCATATGCATGTAAGATTTTATTTATGTTTTGTCTGTACGTGGCTTTACTTTCCTCGGAATTCAAAAGGTGCCTGAGCAAAGTTCACATTCTGGATAATCCTAACTGATTATTCATATTGGTCCATTATCCATCCATTGCTTGCTGTCATTTTTCCATTTTCAGGTCTAAGGCTATTAGTGCATATTGTGTTTCCATGTCAGAGAGGGATCTTGAGGAATAGGCAACTGGAAGCCTATGACCTGCTGTCTCTTGTAAGAGGACTGCCCCAAGACTGTACGGTGATGCATCTGCAGACACAGTGAGATGACTGCAAGGGTAGTAGTTGGTGAGCACCAGTGTCGTCGTCAGTGTTATTTTTTTAATAGCATTGAAGCTCTCTACTAGTGGTGTATCCCAGCACCATTAAGCATCACTGTGAAGTAGGTCACGTAACAGTTTTGTGAGCTGTGAGAGCCCTGGGAGAAATTTGGTCAGGTGATTAGCCAATCGCAAGAAGGATCTCGCTTCTGTTGCATCTGCTGGCTCTGCTAGATGACAGACCGCGTTGACCTTTTCAGCATCAGCACTGATACTGTTTGCCGATACAAAGTACCTGAGGAATCTCACTGACTGCTGGTGTAGTACACACTTTGCTGCATTTAAGGTGATGCTAAGAAGTACTCTGTGGAGTCATGCATCATGTTCTTCCTTCATGCAGCCAAACACTATCATGTCGTCTAGCAGACATGCTTGGCTGTGCAGGCCTTCTAGCACTCTTAGCATTTCCCTCTGGAAAAATTCAGGTGCTGTGGAAATCGGAGGAACTGAAAACGGCCAAATGGCATCACGAAAGTGGTGTACCTCTGGGACTCGGCTGCCAGTGGAGCTTGCCAATAACCGGAACTTGTATCGAGCTTGCTAAACATGTAGCTCCAGAGAATTTGGCAAAGCATTCATCGATGGTGGGCATTAAGACTTGTTCACGCAGAATGTTCTTCAACCCCTCAAAGTCGATGCAGATTTGAAGCTTGCCTCCTTTTTTTTTTTTTTTTGCAACTGCCATAGCTGCGCAGCACTTTGTGGCCTCTTCAACTTTTCTGATGCCACCCAAGCACTCTAGTCTCTTAACTCACGTTTGGCATAGAGCAACATGGGCAGAGGTACTCACCTCAGGTACGTAATAGCACATAGGAATATCATCATCTTGTATTTTGTCTTGACTAGACCCAGGCATGAAGTCAGGTATAGAATGTTGTACAGGTATCAGGTATAGAAAGTGGCATAGAATGTTGGATGGGTCGCTGACCTAGCAGGTTGACTCTGTTACCTCCAGAACGCTTGGTAGGACATCTAAAGTAATTGATCGCGAGACGTCCAAGAAGTGCGTGACTCTGTCGATCACATAAATTTATTCTTGACACAACCGGCCACTCCAGCACAGGCTTGCACTGAACAGTCCAATCGTTACTATTTTGGTCCTGCTAAGTCCAAGCAGCTGTTTTTTTGCTTGCTTTAAGTTGCCCATAACTTCTTCGTTGGTATAGCGGTTATATCCGCGCCAGTGTTTACCTCGAACTTCATGGGCAAGCCGTTGACTGTCGCACCTCTGTTACGCCTTTTGTAAGCGGATAAGCACACGGCGGCGAAGTGTACACGTCCCTTTTTGACACAAGCACTGCACGTTTTGCCGTTCGCTGGGCACACAAAGTGTGATGGTGGAAGCGTCGTTGAGCCGCACCCCTTGCACGTCGGCGCAGTCTGCTCGCGCTGGTTTTTCTGAGCCTACTGATTTGACTTTCCTTTACTCTTGGAGTTGCGAGCAGGGGTGGCGGCGGCTTCTCGGCGTTAAGTTGCAGCTTCTCCCTTAACTGCGTGTCTTTGAGACCGACCACGAGCCTATCTCGGATCAGTCAGTTCCTCTGATCGCCGTACTCGCAGGTTTCGGCTCGTCTGAATAGTTCGGCGGCGAACGTATCGACTGTCTCGTGCGCTTCGTGCTTCCGGCTGTTGAACTTCGCACGCTCGTGTATGACGTTCGTCCGCGGCACAAAATATTTCGCTAACGCTCGGGTTTCTGTGTCGTAGCCGAGTTTCTCGGCGTCGCGGAGCTAGGTAATCTTCGGCTTGACGACCCATGGCATAGACGAGGGCGTTTACCTGCTTCTCGTCAGCTTGCTACCTAAGTCCTGAGATAGCGCTCCCATCTCGTGAACCACCGTTTCCACTCTTCGGATCGCCGAAACTGGTTTTTTGGGCTGTTCAACTACGAACGGGTTGAGCGGACGGGCGCGGTTCGTCGGATAGACTTTCTCGCGCCTGCGGTGCTCCTGCTGCATGCCGGATTATACCTTTCTTGCGCCTTGCGGCGCTCTAAATTCAAAATAACTTCACTTTGAGTTGAAATGTTTTGGAAAGTCACGGAGAGCAGCATACGAAAAGCCTGGCACAAGCGAAGGTACTACTACAAGAGAGCAGGCCCGGTCTCTACTACGGCCCCTACTGCTCCTCTGGAAAAATCAGTTATGCTATTTTGAAGGTAGAGCGCCGCAAGGCGCAAGAAAGGTATAATCTGGCATGACTGATACAGCACGAGCGCCACAGGCGCGAAAAAGTCCATCCGACGTACCGCGCCCGTGCGAGGAGAAGGTTACGCCAACAAGGAATTTACCCGGAGCGGAGCTGTAGGCATTGAAGGCGAAGCCATGTGTAGTGAAGTTTTGTGTCCGGGGCACTGCGCCCCTGCGCTGCGGGAGTTTTCAGACTTCTATTTCAACGGTGCGTTTCTCACGGCGTTGTCGAGCATCCTGCCGCTGCCTCCATGTCGTGGTCGTCTGCCGAGCATGTGACGAGATTGACGAGACGCAAGTGTTAATTGACGACTGTTTAATAAGCCACACTCGCATGGCTACATGCCGTCTCGGCTGGCGCCGGCCGCGGTCTGCTAGAGGCGTCATCGCGTCATTCCACATCTCACCATATGATTTCACCATGGATGGATGGATGGCTGAACCATTTAGATTGGGCGGCGGCTCACACCACCTCGCCGTGACTATATAGTAATATGTGTGACTGCAGAGAAGTAGTATGTATGTAATTGTACTTAGTGGAGGGTTACATTCCACTCGTCTTAATTTTAGCCACCAAACAGATAATCTCTGTTTGGTTATTTCTACGTTGTCTGCACTCCCCCAAACCCCAACGCTTTGAAAAAATCCCCCCTGTTGCTTTAAACTGTAGGACGAAACCCTTTATAGAAAAATATCAGGTGTTCAGCCGTTTCTTCCTCTTCACACACACCGCATAACGTGTCTATCCCTTGATAGTTGGTTCGGTACATCTTAGTCCGCAATACTCCCGTCCCGTCCTGACTTCAAACAACAAAGATCTTTCCCTAGAATTATTGTAGATATTTTCTTTGGCAATTTACTGCTTGAAAATTCTGTATGTTCCCAGTGCTGATTTCGTCTGCATCCCTATTTCCCACAGACCCCTCTCTGTTTGTTAGACCTTGCCCTTAACCGATGATTCTTGGTTTGGCCTCCTGTTGCTGTCCAGATATTTGCTCGACAATTTTCTGGTTCACTTCCTCCACTTTGTGTCAACATTCCTGATGTACAAGTAGCAGAAAACTTTCCTAGCCCACTGCTTTTCCCCCATTTCTCTCGATCGCTCCTATGTCTTGCTGCTAGCTTCTCTGCTCTCAAATGGTGACCACACTGTCTCCCTGTACCCTCTATTTGGTGCATTTCCATGTGCTCCCAAAGCAAGCCTACCTACCCCACGTGGCTTAATTTCCAACCTTTCTCAAACCTCTGATCTTACGCACAGGACCGCATTGCCAAAAGTCAGACTAGGAATCATCACTCCTTTCCAAATCCCTCTCGACCACTTTGTACCTATTGTAATTATTTACTTGTACCTATTAGTTATCACCTATTGTAGTGCCCTATTTTTCATCACAGCTGCATTCCTGTTACTTTAAGTCCTACCTTTTGTGTTCTGTTATGTACGCAGCTCCATTGTTTATCCACATGCCAAAATATTTGTGCTTATCCACTACCTCCAGTGTAACCTAGCTCCTGTATCCTATGCTTGCCACCTTTATTTTGATTAAAAATCATGATTGCTGATTTCTCATTACTCAAGTTTAAACCTAACCTAGCTCCTTCTTTACTGCAGATGTCCATCGATCCCTGCAAATCTTCCTTGTTGTCAGCCATTAGTACTACATAATCTGCGTACATCAGTCCTGGTAATGACTGTTCAATCTATTCTCCCTGCTTGACAAAAGAAAGGTTGAAGCCAAGTCTGCTCCTCTCTAATTTAGCCTCTAATCCTTGTAGGTACAGTGTGAACAACAAAGGTGACAGCCCCTGTCTAAGCCCCGTTGTATCTCTATAGGCTCAGATACCTTTTTTTTTCCATTTTATAATCACCTTGAGACTTTTATAGATATCTTTTAAGAGATTAGTTGCTCCATGTTCCACATCTAGTGTGCCCAGTGTGTGCCACAAGTCTTGAATTACACTGTTGTAGGCTCCCTTTATATCCAGAAATGCCAGCCATAGGGGCATGTATTCCTATTCTGCTATTTCGATGCACTGTGTCAATGTGAACAGATTGTACCCTAACTCCTTTGTTTCTGGAACCAATTTTGTAGTTCCCCCAGCATCCCCTCACCCTCCACCCATGCCTATGGACATGTGTGCGTAGTGCCATGTCATATCAGTCCCGCACACAACACTCCCTTGAGGACAAACATACAGCAAAAATGCAACATTTTATCTAAATTTACAACTGTATGTTATTCATTGTTAGTCTTCTCGGGTACTGAAGAAAACTGGAATGCTTGATTTAAAAAAAACTAGCATGCGAACTAGGGCCTATATAGGCAATTTTCATAAAGCTGTTTTGTTTACAATACCGTTTGATTAATATAAGGCTGTATAATGGGCACCTGATCACAGTTTCCTTTATGCATAGAGATGCTTGCATGGCGTTATGGCTATGGGAACTACAAATAGGAGTCAGAATAATCCATTTACTTTTTGTCATCTGTGTAGCCCATATTAGTCATTCCTCCTTGAATTCCACATTTATTGGCAATTATTCCTAATGGGACAAATTTTTACCTATATTATGGCCCATTCCATTTTCCAATAAGAATTTGTTGCCGTGTATTTCAGCCCTTGTGTCTTGCTTAAACGAAGGGATTCAGAATAATAATTTCTAGCTGCAATACAACATGAGCAAACTCCCCCATATACTGTAATATGTACTAACTTCTAACAATTCAACTGCATACATTCTGCTGTCATCTCCCAATAGGAGCCAGCATTCGAGAGTGGCCAGTAATGTAATAACTGCTCTCCAAGCCAATGTTAAATACCGGTATGCTGCTATAGGTTACATCTGGAAAAAAAAAACATTATATATATATATATATATATATATATATAGCTCTAGGTAACAGATTCTATATAGTAGTCACCAGGTAACAAGCTTTCTTTTATGTGTGTTAGAGAAGAAAGGAAATGCAGAAGCTAGTAGATCTCTTGTACAATAAAAAAACCTTTCTCTGAAGTGGTCTTGTTTAAGGGGACAGGGTAGGTCCTATTCTTGCCATGCATTTTAGGCTATGTTTGTGACCCTTTTTCTCGTGATCTGCTGGGGTTAGAACATTAAACTTGGTGGCATTGTAATCAGCAATGTTAGGCAGTGTTACTGAACCAGGATTATTTCTTTTTGAAGATTAGTTTTTTTTGTTTTCGTTTTTTTACTGGACCCACCAAATTTTAGAGCCAAAATCTGCAGTATATAGCCTGTAAACAAAAATCCCCTACAAGGATATCTATAATCCTGGTTCAGTAGACTTTCTGTAATGTTTGCTCAGTACGTGGAAAATATTTTCTCCCTAGCTCTTGTAGTTTCTGAAAAAAAGGGTCAAATACAGCAAAATTTGGTGTTTTGAGATAATTGGCTTTGAAGTGGAGGAAAGAGCTTTATTGCAATATCGGACTATAGAAACAAATTCTGGCGCATTTTTTCAATAGCCACCAGCCTGGTAGTCCCCTCCATCATCAACACTTCTTTTCTGTGCTAGCTGCCATGTTTTCCAGGCCTCCTTAGTTACCAGTCGTGTAGCCTTCTCTGCAAAGTACAGTCGCCACCGGTCAACTTCGCGCAACCACTGGACTGTGAACCGTCCTGGAGAAACTCCGAATGACCTCAAAATGTCGGATCGAGCAATGCTTCGGTCATTAAAAGTTAGCACAGCATCCATTGTCCATATTTTCAGCGTCTTGAGGCCAAGAAAGACATTCTTCGGAACGCGCTCCCATACAACGTTGTTGAACGCCTCATTCGCGTTGCGAGTTTTTCCATGGAGACATTTCTGGAGAAGCTGAGGCTTTGAGAGCTGCTGAAACACCGGCGTTCCGCTTCGAGCGTTCCGCCGAGCGCGAAAGCTTCGATGCAGACGCTCACGTGGTGGCCGCGGCGCCCACTGCTGGATTGTGTTGCGGAGAGTTGGCGTCATTGAAGGTCGACTTATGCCGGTTTCCGTGGAAGATACGTTTTTTGAAGCACTTCTTTGGCTTCGTCATTGCATTACCGGTAAATAACCAGCACCAAAGAATAAATAAATTCGATTGTCCGCGAAAACACGCCAAAGCACGAGCAAAACGCCGCGCGTTGCGAGTAATCCAGCTGCGTCTTAGGATTCGTTTGGCTAAGTGAAATATGCTAGCTAGGTTTTCACTGTTGCCAGATGAGTGACAGCCATTCCACTAAAGGTGACAAAAAATAGGCGGTGAAAAAAATTTTTTTTTTCAGTTTAGGAGAGGCAAAGATCCCGAGCATGTGTCAAAGGGGGCGTGGCTGGATGCCGCCTAGGTTTCGAAAAATGTTGATTTTGAGGTAAATATTTCGCGTGCGCGCAAATGAAACACTGGGTCATGTTAAGGAAAGAATAGAGATTTTAAATTACACAAAAACAAAAAATCAATTTTTTTCGGAAAATTTGCCTACCCTGTTCCCTTAAGAGTTTTTTGGTGTTGCAAAACGAAGAGAACTACTCTTACTAGTCATGGCTGACAAAATGCTTGTTGAATGAATTCGGTGATGTGTAGGGCTTTCATAAGGAAGGGCAGCAATTGTGTCTTTGCTTTCAGTTAGATCACACCAAAACAGCATGAAAAGAGTAGGCTCAACTCAAACAATGGAGGCTGCTTTAAAAAGCAACTTCAGAAAGCCCACCTTACCTCAGATGAGTTTGTACTTGACACTAGCAGTATATGATTAGCTTTAGTAAACAAAGATCTCATGTTTCCAATCATAACATTTTTTTTATTGTTTCTAGATACCTAATAAGACAGATGCGCTGGCAAGGCTTTTGAGAATGCACTTTCTGATTGTTCGGTAAGACTAAGGAAAAACTAAACATGAAAATTTTGAATGTTTTGGTTTTAGCCAAGCGAAATAAAAATTATATCAGAAGGTACTTTTGGCAGAAGATACTGAAAAGCTGAAACCCCACTTATGAGCACACCTTCTAAAAACAGCTGTGAAGAATAGAGCTTCGTTGGTTGCTGCTTTTGTATACATATGAAAAGTTTGACAGAGATCACAAATATGCGAGAATAGTATGAATGCATGTTTGCCTTAATAGTGCAAGAAATTCAGACAACCACACAAGAGAAAACTACAAGACAATGAAGCACTAACTTCAAACTAAAGCTAATTCGTGATGAAAAGCACCTATTTGACCACCATCACAATAACATAAGAGCAATAAACACAAATAAATCATGGCTCATGTGCCCTCAAAACACCAAAACATCAAATCATGGCTTATCACACTGCTGCATCCTCAGAAAAAAAAAAACAAAAAAAAGCTGAACATGAAAGTGAAAACCATGCCAGAGCTCGTATGCCTGCACAAAAGGCAGACAGGTAGTATCAAATTGATACTAGACACAACTTTTGGGGAATTACAGTTAACTGTTATCAAAGGGTGGCTAATACTCGAGCCATTTTTGTGTTATAGAAAGCTTCATCTATTTCTCGAGTTAATCTATCTTGTATACACACACGGTAAACCTATGTTGTACATGCCTAGATACACATACAAGGTGTCAAAACTGAATATAGAGAGAGACTCAGCACCAATGTAGATGCATGTATACATGAACCTAACTAGGCCACTGCCATGAGGCCTTTTCTGAATTGTCTTTAAGTATATGACATTTGAGAGGCAAATATTAGGGCAGTCCCATTCGTGCTTCAATTCTGTGGACGGGTTGATACATGAATTCCTAATATGACTCTCAATCTTGTTTTAATGACCTAGCTGAATCAATGACAGATAAAACATGCAATGATCACGATGGAATTATGATGAAAACATGCACCTGCTAAGCAGCACTGAAGGAGCATTGGAACTTTTGAGGGAGGGTCGACAGACATCCGAACAGAGATTTGGGAGCCCATCACTGCTTCGCTGCAATGCTCGCTCACAGGTCCTGTGGGATGCACGTTATTTTTTGGCATTTCACAGCAGTCTTGCAGCACCCCTGTTGTACACCACTGGGTTAGGGCTCTTTGGCTAGCATTGCAATAGCTCCTGCCAACTTAGATTAGAACCTCCTGCACATTTCTGAATGGATTTGATAATGTTAGCTTAGCCTTTGTCAAATCTTTATACCGAAAGGGAATGCCACAAATTCCAAATACATTTTCAAATTTTAATAGAGCACAATATGGTGAAATTAAGATGGCTGTCATCACCATGCATCACACCAATGTTGATGATAGGATAATGACACTTATGTCCCTCAGTAACAGCCCCGAATCTGGCCTTTGGTTATATACTAAGTGGCGTGAGTTTAAGTTTGGAAGCTTGTATCTCTGGATTTTGTTGTTAGCCAATGTAGCCTGAGCTTTGCAAGATTGCACCAACTCAGCTTTGTTAACACCGTTTTATTTTATCTTAGCCAACACATAGTAATGCAATCTCCGGTTGATATAATCAAATGAACTTATCCTGGGGTTTTCCTAGATGAAGCAGGTGAGATTACGTTAAGTTGAATTGGCTGGGCTTACACAGTAAATGTAAGGGCATAGCAAAATCATTAAGAGCAAAGCAATGCAGCCATAGTAAACACATTCATATCGGCTTTAATGCATTTTTTCTTTACAGTTACAACAGAAAAGCATTTAGAATGAAGTGACATTCGGCTACTGTTGACTGTTTTAAACAAGTAGGACTGTGTGTGTTGTCATGCCTGTAGACCTGTTTCAGTACAACACGTTCAATTTTGCTAAGGTTGATTCAGATTGAACTCAAGGATGATTGCGCACTGATTCACTGATTGACAGTCATTTTCAAGCGCAGGAATGTGCATGCCAGACATAACTCACTCCTTGGTGCAGTGCTGCTGCACAGCTACTCAAGGGTATGCAGAGTAACATTCAGAGCACGCTCAACGAGGTGGCTTGAGTGACTGACCAAGCAACACATCGCTCAACCAGCATCGATTTTCCCCTGCATTGAATCATACATGATTGCAGTGTTTTAAAGCCATATGCTTAGTGGCTTAGCTTAGACTATGGTTATAACAGGTAGCGTATGTCAGTGCTTCATGTCTATTTGGCGAGCTCACCTAAAGGCCTTTGTGTTAAGGTATCAGTTAAGAAGGTGTTTGTCATAACTTGTCTTTCAGCAATTCACTCTTGTAGGACAGCTTTGGGTACCTGCTTTGTGCATTGTCATTTGTATCCCAGTCAGCAGACTGACTTGTGGTGGTATTTTGGCTCATATAGTGCTCACATCACAGTCCTGAACATGCAGAAAGCTGCATGTTCAGGACAGTGATGTGAGCACAATGTAAATGAACAGTCATTGTAGTAGGACGTACCAGCAAGTTTTTCTAGCTCTCGGAGATACCTCATGTGCCTTGCTTCATGCGCTGCCTGCCACCTTTGTATGATTTCAAGTGTCAGTGCTACCCACGACCAGAGCCAATGCAGTATTACTTCCTCTCACATAGTGAAGCTGTGCAACAAGGCAAAGAAGAAATGAGCCTCATGCTTTTTAGCAAGAAGTCGTTATTTGTTGGAAGCAAAAACTGAAAGCTGAGCGACTCGGAATTGATTCACACTGTGGGCTGTCATGATAAACACACGAACGAGAAATGAAAGCGTGGATGACACAGGCATAATCCATGCTTTGACTTCTCTTCCTTGTGTTTATCACGCGACCCACGGTATGTATGTTAGAAGCAAGATTTAAGTCCGGGGTTGTCTTGATGAGCTTCAGGTACTGTTCTGTTGTTCCATGTACTGTGTGACGAGAAGACAAATATATTTCTTGGAAGATAATGTGCATGCACCCAGGTAACTGTCATCTTGTGATTGACAGCTGCTTCTTTCCTCACTCCCAGGCTAAGTGGGTGCTTTCGTACTTTTCTCAGTTACTAGCCAATTGCTTGCACAGTTTGGTTTCTATATGATGATGGGATGCACTGCTTCGTAGGTTAAAAAAAAAGGCATTTATTGTGAAATATGTGTAGTCCATAAAGCTCGAAATAAACTATGCCGCCATTGAATACTGTCACATATTTGTGTGTGTGTATTCACTTGTGTACTTTCTTGCAATAGAGAGATAAGGCAGATGCGAAGAAGGCCTGTGGTGGCAAATGTTACTTTCTTGTAGATTCTTGCTACTGGTGTTGCTGTTGCCTTCTGAGGTGAAAGTGTTGAGTGCTATTTTATACTACACTAGTTCAACGTACTTGACCAGGAGACACCAGTTGACTTAACTGACCTTGCTGAGAATAGCGTGAGTGATATTAGCTAGAGCTAGGAGCTCTGGAAGTGTATTTGAAATGTGGCGGCAAGAGCCAGACTCGTTACGCCTACACAAACTTATCTCTTTCTTATTCTGAGCCCAGTTAAGGCTTAATATTTTGTACATTAGAGGGGGCCAGTTATCCCCTGCAGTGAGCGCCGCACAGATTCCATTGCAAGCAATGAGCTTGGCAAAACATATTTGGTTTGGGCGAGCTATTCGAGGTCATGAACATGAATTTTGTCTATCGAAACTGCCTATTGGTGGCCAGGTATTTATTTATAACTGGGCAGCCACGTCTTAAATTTAAGAATCACTCTACTGCAGACGTGTCCATCGCCCTGTAGTAAAGAATTCCTGGGCATGCTTTGAAGCATACAGAGCACCTAATGTACAACTTAATATGAAGTTTTATAATTTGTATAACCTAAGTGGTTTGGGTTCTCAAAGAGACCTTTGCATATGGAAAGCGTCATACCCCACTTGTGTTATATTGTGCAGCTTTGGGATTGTCTTGTATACATTTCTGGCACTCTTTTGTAAGCCCTGCGGTTTGTGTCCTCTCTTTGCACAGTCAAAACTTAAAGCTCCCTATTGCCAAGGCCATGAATTTCAAGGTATTTGGCACAACTGGCAGGATTCAAGGAAATTCTGCTGTTGGTGAGCCGCGGTTACACTCGCAGTTTAACAGGAGGAGTTCTGAGTTGAGATTGAGCTGTTTGAATTACATGCATGCATATTTGGAGATTCAGCTGTAGCCACTAGTGACATCAAGTCAACTTTTGTATGCCCGACATCATGGTAAAAGTAACACGTAAAACGCACGAATACACAGCCTTTGCCACTGCAGACGATAGATAGCAGCCAACAGCAATCAACGGTGCTTCCTTGATCAGTAGATGTGGATGTTAACCTGTACCCTATGTTTACACTGGGAAGTCAAAGTGCTACGTAATTTCAGAGCACCATGGTTTGAGTAGTGAGCCCTTGCCATTGTGGCTCCCACTAAAATCAGTGATGTTTGCTTTTATTCAATATGACGATTGGCCACTGTTTTGCTTGGTAGAATGCGTTTGGGTCTGAGAAGGCGTTTGTACTGAGGGAAAGGTTCTGTAAACCAACATTGATGCTAATCAAATTCTATAGCTCCTCAGCTGCATGTATAGAGTTACATTTGTTTGGTGAGGAGCAATTATACAATGTGTATAGCGGCCGTGAAGCAGTATGTTGAAAACATTGGTGTGCATGGCTGTTTACATAATGGGTACAGCCTTGTGAAATCTGCTGTGGCAGCAATAATAATAATAAAAAAGACAAGGACAAATCTGCTCATCCACAATTTGAACCCCTGTCGGAGTATAAGAATGAGCGTTCCAAGGTTTTTTTTTTTCTTTATTATACCATTGTCACATGGCCACTTTCGATCGCGATCGAGCCCGATCCCGTTCGAAATTCTCGACTGTGATTGGCTTCCTCTCACGGCTTGCTCAAGGAGGGCACACGCGACCGAGAAATTGGATCCTGATCGAGTTTGATCGCCATGGAGAGTGCGCGGTGTGACAACTGCATTGCACTACTCGGAATACGAACTAGCGCTCGACATGATCGCATCTATTTCTAGTGCGTGAGGCTTTCCATTGAATGTCACTACAACTAACCAACGTTTTGCTTCTTTTGCGCTACAGTGGGCCGTGACGATTCCGTTCATAGCTTCAAAGTGGACAATAGACAGACGTTTTCTCGCTCGTAGAAGCATGAAAAGGTGGGCTTGTGCTTGGCAATGAACTCTGACCGACACGTTTGCTTCCGGCTGGAGCAGCAGACGCGACAACTCGCCGTTTGTAGGCTGCCGGCCGATGGCGGTATCCCTCGCGAACGGCAAGATATTTCCCTGCCGTAGAGAGCATCGGACCAGGAACGATTCTTGAGGCAATTTTTGTCGCTGAATGCGAGCATGGCCACGCCGCATCGCCGTGCAGAGCGGAAGCGGAACATTATTTTTCGGTGAGTTCGCACTGACGCAATGCAGTCGGTCGGCTCGTCGGTCGTGCAACGGGCGGCGCGCCGGCAGGAAGCCGCGTCCACTTGAGACACCTCTTACGCGACGTACATACGTTCCAAGTTTCCAACGTTCGGCGGTTCCGTTGGCGGATGCACCGCCACGGCATCGACCTTTGCCATTTCTGCCGCGGCCGTGCCTGTCGCCGAGCATATAGGCTTAACTGGATCGGGCGGAGCTTGCATGATTGCGGAGTACAGTGGTAGTATTTAATCACGTGACCTTCAGGTTGGTTCCAGATCACGTGGTTTTAAACTCTCAATAGATGGTTTTTGGTCACGTGATCTAAAACTCCGTACGTCGTAAAGCCGGCTGATGACATCCTTTTACTACGTTTCTCAGAGATGGTAGTAAAACGATGTAATGTAACGCATTTTACTGCCTCATGCCAGAGTAACTTTCTGGTGCCAGGTAGTCTTCAAAGCTCATGAGCCGCAAAAACCCCAATGCCGGCTAACTTTTGTTTACAGTGTGGCCGCGCGCCTCCTATCCGGGCGCCAATCTGCGCAGATTCGCGTGCGATGGCGCCTAGTTCGCGTTGCAGCGGCTCTTGATCGTGAAGAGGAATTCGCTCGCCACTGCGGCGGCTCTTCATCAGGCCAGCACCTTGACAGCGAGTGTTCACGGTAATCGAGTGAGATGCGTTCATGTTTGCCTGCGTGCGCGTGGCACCATGCTTGTTAATTTAGTGAGTGTGCGAATATTTGCAGCAGTTAATACGGCCGATAAAACTGCTAGCCTTACTTCGTATAGGTGTGTAACAACTTGATATCGAACTAAGTGCTTCGCCTTTCGGGCAGAATAGGGACTTTTTTGATGCGTAATTTGTACACACATCTCAGCCTGTGAGACATGATTGAAGAGTACCGTATCAGAAGAGATACGTTATTTTCGTAAGTATTGCTTACAGCGCACACTAAAAACACGGACACAGAAGAGACACGAAACGCGAGCGCTGACTCCCGACCAAAAGTTTATTGCATTGAAACAAGAATAAAATAGAAAAACTTACACATGCATACACCCGCGCATCATACATTCCCTCGACCAATAGCGAAACAAGATAGGCGAGCGCTAAAGCAAGAAGTGCGATAATTTCAACGATTAGATGCCTCTAAAAAACATGTTTCCCTGTGTGCAGTGCAAGTGACACGTGGCTTACGCAGCTATCACCAAATTTAATGATTATACAAGCCTCTGAAATGAGGCGGGCCTTTTCATTTTTATTTGTCCAGATTACACGCGTGCGATCATTTCGGAGCCTTTCAGATTCAAATGGCGAGAGAGTTCCGGATTTTATGTGTGCGCAGATTCTAAATGATACCTTTTTCTCAGTGTTTGGTCATGAAGCTATGACTACGCGTCCTACATTAGAAGCACTTTCTTTTATAGGCATGTCTGAAATAGTAATTGACGCAGCAGGTATTTTTTTCTTCGACGAGTCGACTAAAATTATAATCTACGTGTGACCAAAATCAATCCAGGCACGACATCCTTAATATCGCAGCTGAAGGAACATCGCGTATACTCTCCGCAATATTTTCACATTCTTAGTCTAATAGGGAATTCCACTGGTCGATTTGGTGCAAGTTGCGTTTTCCACTGGTTGATAGCGATCCGCCGGCTCCGCGACGGAGCGCTCCTCGTTGATCCGCCGAGCAGAGACGGATTTCACCGGAACTCCGACGACGCGGTGGCGTCACTTCCGGATCCGTCGTGTAGGTTGGCTGTTTTCAGCCTTTTTTGAGGCGTTGTTTGGTAACCTTGTGCAGGTGTTTACATTCTCGAAATGGCGTCGTTCAAGCGTGCTGCCGTGCTTCTTGCCTTGAGCGATTCTGACACCAGCACTAGTTTCCTGGTAAGTAGCGGCAGTGACGAGTTGCTCGTGCTTTAGGAAATGATATTCAAGGTGCAAAAGATGAACTCGCGATATGGCTGGCGGGCGCCGAAGTTCGGCTGCACTCCCTGCCACAGCATGATTATTTTTCGCTGGTCAATCTGAATTGGGTCGCCCCGTGCCGGATTTTGTTCATCTCTCGTGGATCCAACACCCCGCTATAGATGGACCAGTGCAATTCACCACAACTCAAGCATTCCAAATGATTGGCGAATGGCTAAAGTCATTCCAGTTTCAGTCTTCCATTCGTAATAGATTCACAGGTTATCAAATATTTGGAAGAGCACAACTTCATTTTTCAGTACCAGCATGGATTCTTGCGACAAGCAGTTAGCTGGCTTTATTGATGACCTGCAGCCATCCATAGATACTGGTGTTCAGATAGACGAAATATTCTTTGATTACTCGAAGGCATTTGACCGTCTTCCACGCCGCCATCTTCGAACAAACCTAGCAAGGTATAACATTCATCCTGTAGTTCTTGCATGGATTAAAGACTTGCATCCCCTTTCTTTTTCTTCCGCTCTCCCGTGGTGGCATGCCACCGAAACGCCGCACGTGTCTAATTTGCTCCGGCCCCCCGGGGTGGCGGATCCGTCGTCCACGCGAATGTGTATAAAAATAATGGTAAATGAGTCCGCACCTATGTTCAAAATTATGTGTCACCTCTGTGTCGTATGCTAAACAGCTTCGCTGCTCATCCACCTTCACAGAGTGGAATGACTCATGAATATTTTTATTGTTTTTTACTGTGCTCCCAACTAATGCCCACGTTTGTGGACAGTAACTTGTGCTGTGTGAAAATGAAGATTTTTTCATGAGTTATTTCACGGCACTTCGGAAACCATTTCAAATGAAATGTTAAAAATGTTTGTTTTTCTTGCCTAGATGAAGAGGTTAAGTGCGACTGGTACCTCCGTTTTCTGTCTCCTTACATTTTTAGTGGTAAAATTATGCAAGATTTCACCTTGCCTGCCGGCGTCAAGATATTGTTATCAAACTAGTCACATGGTTCCCTGCAAGATGTTCGTGAAAAATGCACGAGAGGCAACTAAGGACAAATCATGACGATTTAGTTACAGACGGGCGATAGATTAGCCTCAACCCAGTATCAGTTGCTTATAAAGACATCGCTGGTACAAAATACACTGCAAAATACAAAATACACTGTACTGATGGGCGACTTTAATGCCACGGTAAGCAAAAAGCAGGCTGGAGACAAGTCAGAGGGGGAATATGGCATAGGCTCTAGGAATAGCAGGGGAGAGTTATTAGTAGAGTTTGCAGAACAGAATAATATGCGGATAATGAATACCTTCTTCCGCAAGCGGGATTGTCGAAAGTGGACGTGGAGGAGGCCGAATGGCGAGACTAGAAATGAAATAGACTTTATACTCTGCGCTAACCCTGGCATCATACAAGATGTGGACTTGGTCGGCAAGGTGCGCTGCAGTGACCGTAGGATGGTAAGAACTCGAATTAGCCTAGGCTTGAGGAGGGAACGGAAGAAACTGGTACATAAGGAGCCGATCAATGAGTTAGCGGTAAAAGGGACAATAGATGAATTACAGATCAAGCTACAGAACAGGTATTCGGCTTTAACTCAGGAAGAGGACCTTATTGTTGAATATATGAAAGATAATCTTATGGGCATCATTAAGGAGTGTGCAATAGAAGTCGGCAGTAACTCCGTTAGACAGGATGCCAGTAAGCTATCACAGGAGACGAAAGATCTGATCAAGAAACACAAATGTATGAAAGCGTCTAACCCTACAGCTAGAATAGAACTGGCAGAACGTTCCAAGTTAATCAACAAGCGCAAAACGCTGACATAAGGAAGTATAATATGGGTAGAATTGAACATGCTCTCAGGCACGGAGGAAGCCTAAAAGCAGTGAAGAAGAATCTAGGAATAGGGAAGAAACAGATGTATGCGTTAGGAGACAAAGCCGGCAATATCATTACTAATATGCATGGGATAGTTCAAGTGGCTGAGGAGTTCTATAGGGATTTATACAGTACCAGTCGCACACACGAAGATAATGGAAGAGGGAATAGTCTAGAGGAATTTGAAATCCCACAAGTAACGCCGGGAGAAGTAAAGAAAGCGTTGGGAGCTATGCAAAGGGGGAAGGCAGCTGGGGAGGATCAGGTAACAGCAGATTTGTTGAAGTATGGTGAACAGATTGTTCTACAAAAACTGGCCACCCTGTATACGCAATGCCTTATGACACCGAGCGTACCAGTATCTTGGAAGAACGCTAACATAGTCCTAATCCATAAGAGAGGGGAGGACAAAGACTTGATAAATTATAGACCGATCAGCTTACTGTCCGTTGCCTACTAAGGTAATCGCAAATAGAATCAGGAACACCTTAGACTGTCAACCAAGGGAGCAGGCAGGATTCCGTAAAGGCTACTCAACAATAGACCATATTCACACAAACAATCAGGTGATAGACAAATGTGCGGAATATAACCAACCCTTATATATAGCTTTCATTGATTACGAGAAAGCGTTTGATTCAGTCGGAACCTCAGCCATCATGGAGGCATTACGGAATCAGGGTGTAGACGAGCCGCATGTAAAAATACTGAAATATATCTATAGCGGCTCCACAGCTACCGTAGTCCTCCTAAAGTAAGCAACAGAATCCCAATAAGAAAGCTGTCAGGCAGGGAGATACGATCTCTCCAATGCTCTTCACGGCGTGTTCACAGGAGGTTTCAGAGACCTGGATTTGCAATGGGGATAAGAATTAATGGAGAATACCTTACTAACTTGTGATTCGCTGATGATATTGCCTTACTTAGTAACTCAGGGGACCAATTGCAATACATGCTTACTGACCTGCAGAGGCAAAGCAGAAGGGTGGGTCTAAAAATTAATCTGCATAAAACTAAAGTAATGTTTAACAGTCTCGCAAGAGAGCAGCAGTTTACGATAGGTAGCGAGGCTCTGGAAGTGGTAAAGGAATACATCTACTTAGGACGGGTAGTGACAGCGGATCCGGTTCATGAAACTGAAATAATCAGAATAAGAATGGGCTGGGGTGCGTTTAGCAGACATTCACAGATGATGAACACCAGGTTGCCATTATCCCTCAAGAGAAAACTGTATAACAGCTGTGTCTTACCAGTACTCACGTACGGGGCAGAAACGTGGAGGCTTACGAAAGAGGTTCTACTTAAGTTGAGGACGACGCAACGAGCTATGGAAAGAAGAATGATAGGTGTAACGTTAAGGGATAAGAAAAGAGCAGTTTGGGTGAGGGAACAAACTCGAGTTAATTACATCTTAGTTGAAATCAAGAAAAAGATATGGGCATGGGCAGGACATGTAATGTGGAGGGAAGATAACCAGTGGTCATTAAGGGTTACGGACAGGATTCCAAGGGAAGGGAAGCGTAGCAGGGGGCGGCAGAAAGTTAGGTGGGCAGATTAGATTAAGAAGTTTGCAGGGACAACATGGCCACAATTATTACATAACTGGGGTAGTTGGAGAAGTGTGAGAGAGGCCTTTGCCCTGCTGTGGGCGTAACCAGGCTGATGATGCTGATAAACACATCGGTGGGCAAGGGTGATGGCTGATAAGCCCGGCACAAGAAAGCAGCATGTGGCGTTATCACAGTTCGTCACTGATATACCACAGACGCCTTGGGAGACTTCGCTTCGTAATGAGCTTCAAAATGCGCAAGGTGGAAGTGGCTACGATCGGTCGGTCAAGCTGAACCCTTATGCTGCACATTCCGCCATTTTTTTCGAGGCTCGACGCCTACAAAATGGCCTTGATGGGCCCGTTTTGTTTTCTTAAAGCAACGCAAACATGGCGTTTTGCATAGGAAACCAAAATGAAGGCACTGAACCTAAAGTTCTTAATAAAGCAAAGCAGTTTATCTTCCCAGTAAAAAAAATAAAGCAGCTAGCTCAAATCCTACGATTACTCCGTCGAAAACGCTACTCGCTTCCGCCGTCTGCTGTCTACAAGCTGTCGTCTTCTTCCTTAGCTAGGATGCATGTCTCCGGGAAACGGTATGAGTCATCGTATATTGGCGCCAACGTACTTGCTTTTCCACCTTGAGACAACACACGCGACCTACCAGTGGTGATGAGTACACGTTCTAGGACGCGTTATCGCTATCTCGCGAAATGCAAATGACTCAACACGACTCGTCTGGCTGTGAAGTAGCCGAATATCGCCGATAGCGTTGCGCACCCAACAGGGGCCCTATAACGTAAAACTATTCCAATATGTTTCTATTCCAATCTCCTGACGTCAAATTTGCGTAACCACCGACGCAAGCACCGGGCGGTCACCCGCAGGGTTGTCTGAACAGACCAATCAACCGCTCTCCTCGTTCATAGGAGGTCACTTTTGTTTACTTGAAAAACGAATAACATAGCCTATACTGAGCGGCTTGTCGTATCTAATTGGTTGAGAAGAGGCGAGGGGAACGCTCAAGTGGAGAGGGATTCACTGGGGCAGAGCCAGTGCACTGAAAATCGATAACCGGATGAAGAGGGTGATGCCGGCGTCTACGATTGGTCGGCTTTCACTTACTTAGCTTGTGGTGGCTGGTCGAAAATCGCGGCGGCATGCAACGGAAGCTTAAGAATGACGCTAAATCTGACCCTCAGCAAACAAGAGTTGGCAGAATGATGTGGTAAACATGCGGAAAGTGCTCTAAAACGTTACACGGCCACGCAAGAAGTTTCATTATACGCAAATACACCCATGCTCTGCGGCAGGTGCGAGTAGCCAGCGTCTCAGCGACTGGCGGCAGCCATCTTTTATTCCTTTCGGAACGGGGCAGCCTGCGGCTATTCCGAAGAAAATTCAGTTTTGTTCGGCATATTAATGCATCTTTATCGCGTACACGTCACTTTGACGCGGTGAGTTTGTGCGTTTTTGTGACGTCGCGTGACAGGCAGGTGAAGTGGGTGCAGCCCGAAAACTTTTTACCAATAGCCGAGGGCTGATGGCGAAAAGCGGTCGTATCAGAAATAACTGTTTTTCTTTTTTCTGTCAAATCATGCATAATCAGTGTGTACACATCATATCAGATGGGGAAGTATCGCGGTTTTCGTGACGTCGCGTGACAGACAGGTGAATTGGGGGTGGTCGAAAAAAGTTTTTGACCAATCGTGGAGGGCTGATAGCAGAATTGGAATAGAAAAGTTTGGAATAGTTTTACGTTATAGCGTCCCAGGACAGGTATCCGCTTGCGCGACGCAAGCACCTGCACTGTCACTCTTGTTCACTTCGCTGCTTGCTCGCACCGCATGAGGAAACTGCAAGGCACCGCCTTGCGCACATTTCTTTTTATCAAATAAAAAACCGCCATTCTCATAACTTCTGATCATGCGAAAAGTCATTAATCTTGATTACAATACAAACGCCGCCGTGAAAATTGGAAAAACCCGCCGTGGTTGCTCAGTGGCTATGGTGTTAGGCTGCTGAGCACGAGGTCGCGGGATCGAATCCCGGCCACGGCGGCCGCATTTCGATGGGGGCGAAATGCGAAAACACCCGTGTATTTAGATTTAGGTGCACGTTAAAGAACCCCAGTGGTCGAAATTTCCGGAGTCCTCCACTACGGCGTGCCTCATAGTCAGAAAGTGGTTTTGGCACGTAAAGCCAAATAATTTAATTAATTTAATTAAAATTGGAAAACACTTTATTTATTTATTTATTTATTTATTTACAGAGTACCTACATCACCATAAAGGCAATACGTAGGGGGGGAACAAAATACAAACCAGTGATACCGAAAACCTTTTGGACTGATACACTCACAAACAGAAGCACTGCAATAGCTTTTGGAGAAAGGCATACAAGTAATATGAAACAAACCGGTTTCAAGATATATAACGTACAAATTTGTTTGACAAGAGCGCCGTCACAGAATTGAATACAATAGTTCGTTATTTGACACATTAAAAAATAAGTTATGGGGCTCTACGTGCCGAAACACTTTCTGATTATGAGGCACGCCATAGTGGAGGACTCCGGAAATTTCGACCACCTGGGGTTCTTTAACGTGCACCTAAATGTAAGTACACGGGTGTTTTCGCATTTTGCCCCTATCAAAATGCGGCCGCCGTGGCCGGGATTTGATCCCGTGACCTCATGCTCAGCAGCCCAACACCACAATTTTACACATTTACTATATCATTTGATAGACTGTTCCATTGTCTAATTGATTTGGGGAGAAAAGAGTACTAAAAAGTGTTTGTTCTGCAGTTATAGGCTGAGATCTTTTTGTTGTTATCACAGCGAGTCGATATCTAATCTGGTCCCAGGAGACCATTATAGCGGTTAATACCTGTCTGACTGTTATCTATTCGGTGCAATAGTTTGAGCCTTAACTTCTGCCTACGCATATGTAGTAGATCCCATCCTAAAGTGGCCTTCATTTCGGAAACGCTAGAGTACGGGCTGTAATTATTGCAAACAAACCTTACTGCTTGGTTCTGTAGTTTTTCCAGTCTATCAATGAGGTCATCTTGATAGGGATCGCATATTACACAAGCATAATCAAATATTGTTCTGACATGTAAGAAGTATAAAGTTTCTTTAACTTCGCGTGTTGCCTGTTTAAAATTTCTGCGAATAAAATGTAACATCCTACTAGCTTTTGCTATGACAGTGTCAATCTGTTTATGCCAAGTGAGTGATTCGGTACAATAGACTCCTAAATACTTGTATTCCGACTGTATGTCGATAATCGTGCCATTGATGTTATACCGGTGCTGAAATTTGCAAAATTTTATGGAAGAAACTTACGCTACTGCACTTTCTTTATATTTAAATTCATGTTCCATTTTTTTTACACCAGATCGCTACCTTATCTAAATCTGTTTGCAATGTATCTATGTCATCTTCAGTGGTAATTTCTCTGTAAATCACACAGTCATCAGCAAATAGATTTATGGGTGATGTAATTAGTTGGACAATGTCATTTATGTAGATTAAAATTTACAAGGGGCCCAGTACGTTTCCCTGAGGAACGTTCGAAGAAAAAGTTATTGGTGAAGATGCGGCATTGTTTAGGACGACAGACTGGGTTCTTCCGTTTAGGTAGTTTCCTATCCAAATTTGAACTTTTTCGTTTATACTTAATGCAGCAAGCTTTACATATTAGAGCTTATGGGACGCAATATCGAATGTTTTTGAAGATCAATAAAAACCGCGTCTACCTGACTATTGTTATCAATGGCTTTAGATAAGAAGTGCTGGAATTCTGTTAGTTGTGTGTTGCAGGAATAACCTTTTCAGAATCCGGTGCCGAGAAGGTGTAAAGAAAGCGTTTGAGTCAAGCAATGCAGATATGTTACTATATAAAATGTGTTCGAATATTTTGCAACATATCGACGTTAGTGAAATCGGCCTATAGTTTTCTCTGAGTTTTCTATCGCCCGATTTAAAAACTGGTGTCACGCTTGCCGTTTTCCAATGTAGGGGAATGAGGCCTGTTTCAAGCGAAAGCTTATAAATGATCGTTAAATACGGAGCAATGATGCTATGACACTCTTTAAGGACCATTGGGGATATTCCATCAGGTTCAATTGCTTTTGTGTCATCTAAATGCCGTAATAAAGAATCGACGCCACCAACATCAAATTCAATGTCTGGCATCATATCGCCCCGATTGGCGTTGTTCAAAAGCGAAGTCTCCCCAACAGATACTAGCGAGCACACACGTTGGAAGTACTGGTTGAAGCATTCCGCCCTCTGATAGTCTGACGTCACGGTTTTGCCGTCAATAGTTAAAGCTGGTATTGATATGTCTTCTTCGCTGAAGGTGTGCAATGTTCGAGCAATTTCAAATAATTGTGTTTAAAAGGACGCTCTAAAAAAGTAGGGAGGGTATCGCAGGAGTGAAGCGGCCGATTTACTCTTCAAAGCGTTGTTTTACTCTCGCAAAATGTCGAGTGGAGTGAAATGCATTGTTCACTCCGTCACCAAGGAGAGAGTGAAATGTGCTTTTCACCCTGTCCTTCCGAGAGAGAGTAGAATGCCCATTCTACTCTTGCGGCAATAGAGAACAAAACGTAGCGTAATCATCATCATCATCAACCTGGTTACGCCCACTGCAGGGCAAAGGCCTCTCCCATACTTCTCCAACTACCCTGGTCATGTACTAATTGTGGCCATGTTGTCCCTGCAAACTTCTTAATCTCATCCGCCCACCTAACTTTGTGCCGTCCCCTGCTACGCTCCCCTTCCCTTGGAATCCAGTCCGGAACCCTTGATGACGATCGGTTATCTTCCCTCCTCATTACATGTCCTGCCATGCCGGTTGTGCGGGTAAGCGCAGGTTCCCAGATATCGAAGTTGATATGGCTCGTAGGGAGAGTTTGCTTGATTTCCCAATTATGAAGAGCCTACTGAAAGTGAAAATTTCTACTTAATTCACGTAGTTTTGTTAACTAGCACATAATTACGACGCATCACCCGTCACTGAGTGCTCGCCACTGGCGCAATATTTCCGAAGGAACCAGCCTTTTATTTCAAAACCGGTAATTTAAAATATTGTTTAAGATCTTCGTAGACAGCACTCGGAATATGTGATGTTGAAATATTCTGTTGATGGACGATTAGACATGTTATCGTACATGATAGCACATTTTACAGATGTTAACACATTTTAATTTCAGCATAAATGAATGCAGGCAATTGCGCAAACTTTTGAAGACAATGCGTCTCTCAGCGAGTTACTGGTACTTTTCAGTATAGGGTATGCAGTTCTGCGCCTATTCCTGAGGCGATTCGGAATGTAGGGCCGTCCCAAAATATGTGTCGATCACCCCGTACATAGATCTGGTACCAGAGGTACCGGTGCTCTCAGTGATATCGATACCGATTGTACCAGTGGTGCGCTGATCCAGAAGAAAGCTTAGGGACCGGTGGTATGGCGCCACTGGTGGAATCGCCGTGCGATAACGGAGGTAACGGCGGTATTGGTACCCGTGCGCCCACCACTTAGATACATCTAGTACCGGTGGTATGGTGCTCTAGGTCATATTGGTACCGTTAGTACCAGTGATACCAGTGGTGCTTCGATGCCGAAGGTAGATCGGGTGCCTGTTGTACAGGTCTCCCGGCGGTATCAGTACCTGTCGCACCACTGTCTGGTCAGTGGTACCACCAATCACGTGGTACAGCGTGTGGTACCGGCTGTATCTGTACTGCTGGTACCAGTAGTATCACTGGCACCGGTAACAGTGGCACGAGCATATGGTACCGCTGCGAATATTAGTACCGGTGGCACCACTTTGCAGTACCACCGCATGATGGGGGTACCGGCAATAAGGGAAGCCTTCTCGCGTTGTTCTCTGGTGACAGCTTCAGATACAGCCATCCAGCCGCTGCGGCTCTGCTCGAAGAAGCAGACACTTTCGTTTGAGACGCCTGCAGGCCTCTCTGAATAAATTTGATAGTTAACAAAACTAATCCCCCCCCAAGTACTTCGGAAGACATTGTCTTTCAGCGATTTCATTAAGAGGCTGAATAACCTACCAGATTTTGTGTAGCTGGCGGTCATCGATACTACTACTATCGACCTCATACCCACTTTAGGCAATTATAAGCAATTGCATTAAAATGTCTTTCTTTGTCTAGGCCTAGAAGTGAATTCTGAAGGGCATTGTTTGCTAACCGCAGTGCGACACAATTTGCACACTCTTGTGCTGAATGAAACTATGCTTCTGCACCAGACGTCGTCCTTTGAGTAGCTTCATTTATGACCACAGTGCCGCCAAACGTCAACTGAGCCCCAACGAGAAGATTGAACAAGCCATGATATATTGCGCGGTAATCTACTGAATTAAAACTTGGGGTATTGGGCCTTTTGCAGAGAAAAAAATACAAAATAATTTTTATACAAAGGCTCTTACATACACGTAAGTTTCAGATCGTGTGTCTTTTACTGTAGGCAGAACTCTGTCGAATGTACTGTTGTAGTTCACTCAAACTCTTGGTGTGGCCTGCATTTGTGCCTCGTGATAGTTTAACCTCCGGCCGTTGAAATCCTAATGTCTAGCCTAGCAAAGTTGCCATTGTTACAGGAAGATACATGTTTTAAATATTGAGTAATGTGGGAATGTCGCTATAAAATAAAAGGAAATGAATTGCAGTAGTTTTTGTCTCTGTAACTTGTATCAATAAGAACAATTAGAGGTGCCAATTTGACATTTCTGGTCGCAATCGTAGTCTTCTTCATGCGGCATTGAGTACAATTTTGTAGTTGTCAGTGTGAGATTCCGTGTTCTAGCATTGTTTGATCTTACAAAGTAGTTATTTGCAGGATGAATATTATTTTGCTACAATTGTAGATTATCTTCAGTTCTTTCATTCTAGTAATCGTTTATATAACTTCGATATGAATTCTGAATAAATCATTGCTGCTGCTGCTGCTGCTGAATAGCAATATTTCATTGGCGGGAATATTAGAATTCAGGGCCATTACACTCTGTGAAGGTGGATGATCAGTGCAGCTCTATATATTGTCACGTGGTAGTGATGTTAAAGAACGCAGTATCCATACTGTGAAAGACAAAACTAACTTTTATTGGGCGAACATATGCCCACAATAAAAGGCTACACTTATAGCACAACGACAGCGGCGAACACGGTCGGCGAACGTCGAAAATATGATGAGTGCTTAAGGCTGATCCACACGACGGACCAAGTCCGCGGGCCGCTCGGTCACGTGATACGGCGTCACGGCCCGCCGCGGTCCGGTCCGGCGCAGACCACATCCACACGGCGGACCGCCATAGCAGACGGCAGAGCAGACCAACCAGCTACACTCTCGGCCAGAGTGTTATCATTGTTATCATTGCGGCTCGAGTCCCACAAAGCCGGGAACTGCTCAACGAGGTATACAAAATGAAAAAACCTCCTCATCACTTCAAGAGGACACGGTGTTTAAAAAATATATCTGCTGCACGCACGTGTAGGCGGAACGGCGGACATGAAACGACTGGCTTGACCGGCTTTTGCTGAGCCGAAAACTAGATTGGATTTGGCTGAAGACACTCTGTCGCCGGACAACATTCGCTGGCTAAGCCAAAATCGCTGGGGTGTGTATGCGGTCCGCCGCCAAAACGGAAGCGGGAAAAGCCTCGGCGATTTGTTGGACCGCGAGGGCCGCGGTCTTGCGCGGGCCAACGGTGGTACGCACGAACTGGTGACGTCCTATCACGTGATGCGCGGACCGCGGTCCAAAAAAGAAATTTGGTCAGTCGTGTGGATCGGCCTTTAAGCGCGTCGGCTTTTATACATCAGTCGTCGAATGTTCCAGAGGAATCGCTGGCACCCGCGTGTCTTCCACAAAGTTCTACATTATTCGCGTCGCGCACACATGCAATTAGATTACACAAGGTTCGGTCACAGACAGCAGATGGAACCATCGATAACATTCCAGAAATATCCGATGCATGCAGGCGCGACCTGCGCTGTGCGATAACATTTGTTAGGCGGTGAAACGTGTCGCCCGATAAAGACAAGTACTACAGGTGTCAATACCCCCCTCTTAAAAAGCATCGACCCGATGCTCCAAGCAAACGAAAGTAATAAAGAAACACTCCTAGCAAAGAAAAGAACAAAATAAGCAAAGTTCTTCAGCGTCCGTAAAAGGGTTTAAGACGCACCACGTGGACCACTTCAGATCGTGCGCGGTGCCGCTGTGAATGTTAAATGCCGTCTGGCACGACCTCATAGTCCAGTGCGCCAATACGTCGGATGACCTTGTACGGTCCGAAATAGCGTCGCAATAGCTTTCACTCAGCACTCGTCGGCGTATCGGGGTCCATACTCAAACACGGTCGCCGGGCTGGTACTCGACGAAGCGTCGTCGGAGGTTGTAGCGTCGGCTGTCGGTAAGCTGCTGGTTCTTGATCCGTAGGCGGGCGAGCTGTCGGGCTTCTTCGGCGCGCTGGAGATAGGTAGCGACGTCAAGATTCTCCTCGTCAGTGACGTCCGGCAGCATGGCGTTGAGCGACGTCTTCGGGTTCCTGCCGTAAACCAATTTGAACGGCGTTATCTGTGTTGTTTCTTGCACCGCCGTGTTGTAAGTGAAGGTCACATACGGCAGGACCGCGTCCCACGTCTTGTGCCCGACGTCGACGTAAATTGCTAGCATGTCGGCGAGGGTCTTGTTCAGGCGCTCCGTGAGCCATTCGTTTGCGGATGGTCGGCAGTTGTCCTCCTGTGGCTTGCCTGGCTGTATTGCAGAATGGCTTGGGCGAGCTCTGCTATAAAAGCCGTTCCTCGGTCGGTGATGAGGACTTCTGGGGCACCATGTCCCGCCAGGATGTTCTCGACGAAAAATTTCGCCACTTCGGCTGCGCTGCCTTTTGGTAGAGCTTTAGTTTCAGCGAAGCGGGTGAGATAGTCCGCCGCAATGACGATCCACTTCTTCCCGGATGTTGACGTCGGAAATGGCCCCAACAAATCCATCCCAATCTGCTGGAATGGTCGGCGAGGAGGTTCGATCGGCTGTAGTAATCCTGCTGGCCTTGTCGGTGGCGTCTTGCGTCGCTGACAGTCTCGGCATGTCTTGACGTAACGGGCGACGTCTGCGGTCAGACGCGGCCAGCAATACCTTTCCTGTATCCTCGACAGCGTCCGGGAGAATCCGAGGTGCCCAGTGGGTGGATCGTCGTGTAGGGCATGCAGTACTTCTGGACGCAGCGCTGGCGGTACAACCAGAAGGTAGCTGGCGCGGAGTGGGGAAAAGTTCTTCTTCACGAGCAGGTTGTTTTGTAGCGTGAACGAAGACAACCCGCGCTTAAATTCCCTAGGGACAACGTCGGTGTTCCCTTCCAAATACTCGGCGAGGCCTTTTAGCTCCGGGTCTGCTCGTTGCTGTTTAGTCAAATCTTCCGCGCTTATTATTCCAAGGAAGGCGTCGTCGTCCTCATCGTCTTGCGGCGGGGAATCTATGGGGGTGCGTGGACAGGCCGCCATTGGAATATGAACCTGGCAACGTTTAACGCAAGAACATTATCTAGTGAGGCGAGTCTAGCAGTGCTATTGGAAGAATTACAGGGCAGTAAATGGGATATAATAGGGCTCAGTGAAGTTAGGAGGCCAAAAGAAGCATATACAGTGTTAAGGAGCGGGCACGTCCTGTGCTACCGGGGCTTAGCGGAGAGACGAGAACTAGGAGTCGGATTCCTGATTAATAAGAATATAGCTGGTAACATACAGGAATTCTACAGCATTAACGAGAGGGTGGCATGTCTTGTTGTGAAACTTAATAAGAGGTACAAAATGAAGGTTGTACAGGTCTACGCCCCTACATCCAGTCATGATGACCAGGAAGTCGAAAGCTTCTACGAAGACGTGGAATCGGCGATGGGTAGAGTGAAAACAAAATACACTATACTGATGGGCGATTTCAATGCCAAGGTAGGCAAGAAGCATGCTGGAGACAAGGCAGTGGGGGAATATGGCATAGGCACTAGGAATAGCAGGGGGGAGGTATTAGTAGAGTTTGCAGAACAGAATAATATGAGGATAATGAATACCTTCTTCCGCAAGCGGAATAACCGAAAGTGGACATGGAGGAGCCCGAACGGCGAGACTAGAAATGAAATAGATTTCATACTCTGCGCTAACCCTGGCATCATACAAGATGTGGACGTGCTCGGTAAGGTGCGCTGCAGTGACCACAGGATGGTAAGAACTCGAATTAGCCTAGACCTGAGGAGGGAACGGAGGAAACTGGTACATAAGAAGCCGATCAATGAGTTAGCGCTAAGAGGGAAAATAGAGGAATTCCAGATCAAGCTACAGAACAGGTATTCGGCTTTAAGTCACGAAGAGGACCTTAGTGTTGAAGCAATGAACGACAATCTTATGGGTATCATTAAGGAGTGTGCAATAGAAGTGGGTGGTAACTCCGTTAGACAGGATACCAGTAAGCTATCGCAGGAGACGAAAGATCTGATCAAGAAACGCCAATGTATGAAAGCCTCTAACCCTACAGCTAGAATAGAACTGGCAGAACTTTCGAAGTTAATCAACAAGCGTAAGACAGCTGACATAAGGAAGTATAACATGGATAGAATTGAACAAGCTCTCAGGAACGGAGGAAGCCTAAAAGCACTGAAGAAGAAACTAGGAATTGGCAAGAATCAGATGTATGCGCTAAGAGACAAAGCCGGCAATATCATTACTAATATGGATGAGATAGTTCAAGTGGCTGAGGAGTTCTATAGAGATTTATACAGTACGAGTGGCACCCACGATGATAATGGAAGAGAGAATAATCTAGAGGAATTCGATATCCCAGAAGTAACGCCGGAAGAAGTAAAGAAAGCCTTGGGAGCTATACAAAGGGGGAAGGCAGCTGGGGAGGATCAGGTAACAGCAGATTTGCTGAAGGATGGTGGGCAGATTGTTCTAGAAAAACTGGCCACCCTGTATACACAATGCCTCAAGACCTCGAGCGTACCGGAATCTTGGAAGAACGCTAACATAATCCTAATCCATAAGAAAGGCGACGCCAAAGACTTGAAAAATTATAGACCGATCAGCTTACTGTCCGTTGCCTACAAAGTATTTACTAAGGTAATTGCAAATAGAATCCGGAACACCTTAGACTTCCGTCAACCAAAGGACCAGGCAGGATTCCGTAAAGGCTACTCAACAATAGATCATATTCACACTATCAATCAGGTGATAGAGAAATGTGCGGAATATAACCAACCATTATATATAGCTTTCATTGATTACGAGAAAGCGTTTGATTCAGTCGAAACCTCAGCAGTCATGGAGGCATTGCGGAATCAGGGTGTAGACGAGCCGTATGTAAAAATACTGAAAGATATCTATAGCGACTCCACAGCCACCATAGTCCTCCATAAAGAAAGCAACAAAATTCCAATAAAGAAAGGCGTCAGGCAGGGAGATACGATCTCTCCAATGCTATTCACAGCGTGTTTACAGGAGGTATTCAGAGACCTGGATTGGGAAGAATTGGGGATAAGAGTAAATGGAGAATACCTTAGTAACTTGCGCTTCGCTGATGATATTGCCTTGCTTAGTAACTCGGGGGACCAACTGCAATGCATGCTCACTGATCTGGAGAGGCAGAGCAGAAGGGTGGGACTAAAAATGAATCTGCAGAAAACTAAAGTAATGTTTAACAGTCTCGGAAGGGAACAGCAGTTTACGATAGGTAGCGAGGCACTGGAAGTGGTAAGAGAATACATCTACTTAGGACAGGTAGTGACTGCTGATCCAGATCATGAGAGTGAAATAATCAGAAGAATAAGAATGGGCTGGGGTGCGTTTGGCAGGCATTCGCAGATCATGAACAGCAGGTTGCCATTATCCCTCAAGAGAAAAGTGTATAACAGCTGTGTCTTACCAGTACTCACGTACGGGGCAGAAACCTGGAGGCTTACGAAAAGGGTTCTACTTAAATTGAGGACGACGCAACGAGCTATGGAAAGAAGAATGATAGGTGTAACGTTAAGGGATAAGAAAAGAGCAGATTGGGTGAGGGAACAAACGCGCGTTAATGACATCTTAGTTGAAATCAAGAAAAAGAAATGGGCATGGGCAGGACATGTAATGAGGAGGGAAGATAACCGATGGTCATTAAGGGTTACGGACTGGATTCCGAGGGAAGGGAAGCGTAGCAGGGGGCGACAGAAAGTTAGGTGGGCAGATGAGATTAGGAAGTTTGGAGGGTCAACATGGCCACAATTAGTACATGACCGGGGTAGTTGGAGAAGTATGGGAGAGGCCTTTGCCCTGCAGTGGGCGTAATCAGGCTGATGATGATGATAGGCAGTCGGCGTCAAAGTGTTTTCTTCCGGACTTGTATATTACCGTGACGTCATATTCTTGCAGTCTGAGGCTCCAGCGCGCCAGCCGTCCTGAAAGGTTTTTTAAGTTAGCTAGCCAACACAACGCGTGATGGTCGCTGACGACTTTGAATGGCCTGCCATAGAGGTAAAGGCGGAACTTAGCTGTAGCCCAAATGATGGTGAGGCATTCCTTTTCAGTCGTAGAATAATTGCCTTCCGATTTTGACAACCACCGGCTAGCATTAGATGTCACCAGTTCAAGTCCGTCTTTCCTCTGGACTAGGACGGCACCGAGGCCTAAGCTACTGGCGTCAGTTTGGATTTCGGTATCGGCGTCTTTGTCGAAGTGTGCAAGTACCGGCGGCGACTGCATGCGTCGTTTGAGTTCTTGAAATGCGTCGGCCTGCGGCGTTTGCCACTTGAACTCGACATCAGATTTGGTTAGATGGGTTAGCGGCTCCGCGATGCGTGAAAAGTCCTTGACAAAGCACATGCCAAGGAATCTGCGCACTGCCTTCTTGTCGATTGACTGCGGGAACTTTGCGATGGCAGCTGTCTTCTGCGGGTCGGGGCGTAATCCAGATTTGCTGATGACGTGCCCAGGAATAGAAGCTCATCGTAAGAAAAGCGGCACTTTTCCGGCTTCAGAATGAGCCCTGATGACTTGATGGCCTCCAATACTGTCGCAAGCCGCCTAAGGTGATCGTTGAAATTTCCGGCGAAGACAACTATCCGGCTAATACCGTGTGCATGACGCGCCGAAACGTTGCAGGCGCCGAGCACAGCCCGAAAGGCATGACCTTGAACTCGTAGAAGCCGTCTGGCGTGATGAAGGCGGTCTTTTTGCGATCTCTCTCGTCGACTTCTATTTGCCAGTAGCCAGACTTGAGGTCCATCGACGAGAAGTATTTAGCATTGCAGAGCCGATCTAATGCGTCGTCTATCCGTGGAACGGGGTATGCGTCCTTCTTCGTGATCTTGTTCAGTCGACGATAATCGACGCAGAAGCGTAGGGTTCCATCCTTTTTTTTCACCAGGACTACAGGAGATGCCCACGGGCTTTTCGATGGCTGGATGATGACGTCCCGCAGCATTTCGTCGACTTGTTCCCTAATAGCTTCACGTTCTCGCGTCGAAACTCGGTAACGGCAATGGCGGAGTGGTCGAGCGCACTTTTCGGTTATTATGCGATGCTTTGTACCTGGTGTTTGTCGAACCCTCGATGACGTCGAAAAGCAGTCTTTGTATCGTCTGAGAAGACTTCCGATCTGCTGCTGCTTACTCGTAGGAAGAGTTGGATTCACGTGGATGTCTGGTTCGGGGACTATGCTCATCGGGGGAGATGTGGCAGAATTCGAGAGGACAAAGGCATTGCTGGTTTCCACAATTTCCTCGATGCACGCGGCCGTCGTTCCCTTGCTGATGTGCTTGAACTCTTGGCTGAAGTTGGTTAGCATAACCTCCGCTTTCCCTCCGTGGAGTCGAGCGATCCCTCTTGCGACGCAAATTTCACGGTCGAGCAGTAGATGTTGGTCGCCCTCGATGACGCCTTCTACGTCAGCGGGTATTTCGGTACCGACGGAAACAATAATGCTGGAGCGCGGCGGCATGCTCACTTGATCTTCGAGCACACTCAAGGCGTGGTGACTATGAGAGCTCTCCGGTGGTATCGCTTGATCTTCCGACTGCGTTATCGATTTTGGCTTCAAGTCTATGATTGCGCCATGTTGGTTCAGGAAGTCCATGCCGAGAATGACGTCTCGTGAACACTTTTGGAGGAAAACGAAGGTGGCAGGGTAAGTCCGGTCATGAACGGTAATTCTTGCCGTGCAGATTCCAGTCGGCGTAATGAGGTGTCCTCCAGCGGTCCGAATTTGGGGGCCTTCCCATACAGTTTTAACTTTATCCAACTGGGCGGCAATGTGTCCACTCATTACGGAGTAATCGGCCCCTGTGTCCACTAAGGCGGTAACTGCGTGGCCGTCGAGAAGGACGTCGAGGTCGGTGGTTCTTTGTCTGGCGTTGCAGTTAGGTCTTGGCGTCGGATCACAGCTGCGTCATGTTGAACTGAAGTTGGACCGTCGCGTCGTCAAGTCCTCTTTTGTCGGTGTAATCTTGGCTTCCTGACTTCGTCGGGACGGCGGCGTGTCGTTATTATGTCGTCGAGATGGTCTCTTCGTTGTCTTCGTCGGCGGCGGATGATCTTTGTCAGTTCGATGAACAGCAACCGCACCTCCATCGGTTGATGCTTTTAGTTTTCCAGATATGGGCTCGCAGAGCAGCCCCGGGCTGGGCCGGTGTATGGTCGGCGCTGCGGCGACAGGTAGCGGCCTGGTGACAGCGAACGGGACGGTCGTCGAGGGCTCCACTGAGTGGCGGCGAGGTAGTCGGCGATATCGCGCGGTCGTTCGCCAATCTGTGGTCGCGGTGCGTTAACGGCGACACTCGGAGTCTCATCTTTCGGTATGGGCATCGGCGGTATATGTGCCCGGCTTTTCCGCAGTTATAGCAAAGCGGACGGTGGTCGGGGGCGCGCCAAACATCAGTCTTCCTTGGAATGCTGCGTGGGGCGATGGGTCGGCGTGCTGGCGGCGGGGGTGGTGGCGACGGGGCTGGTGGCGGACGACGGAACTGTGTCGTCACTGGGCCCTGCCGTGGGCGCGGACGGGGTACGTGACGGCGGGCTACAGCGGCGTATGTCATTGCTTGCGGCTGAGGCTGCGGCGATTCAGGGGCTACTCCGAGTTGTTGTTGGAGCTCCTCACGGACAGCCCCGGCAACTGAAGCCACTTGAGGCTTTGATGAAGGGAACAGCTTTTGTAGCTCCTCCCGCACGACCGCTCGGATAGTCTCGCGCAGGTCATCTGTGGCCAGTGATTGAATTCCTGCGTAGTTTGTAGAGCTCGTGCGGCGGTTGAATTGCCGGTTCCGTATTTCCTGTGTCTTCTCAATGCTGGTGGCCTCGCGAAGAAACTCGTCGACGGTCTTCGGTGGGCTCCGTACCATTCCGGCGAAAAGTTCCTCCTTTGCACCACGCATCAATAGGCGGACTTTCTTTTTCTCGGACATTTCCGGGTCGGCGTGGCGGAATAGGCGGCTCATTTCTTCTATCAAGGTCGCGGTGGTCTCATTAGGCAACTGCACTCGGGTTTCTAGTAGTGCTTGGGCTCGTTCTCGGCGTACGACGCTTGTGAATGTCTGCAGAATGCCGCTTCGGAAAAGGTCCCAGGTCGTTAAGGTGGCTTCTCGTTTCTCGAACCACGTCCTGGCAGCGTCTTCCAATGCGAACAAGGCATGTCGCAGTTTGTCGTCGCTGTGCCAGCTGTTAAATGCAGCGACCCTCTCATACGTCTCAAGCAAGGTTTTCGTGCCCTCTAATGTTGAACCGCGGAACGTCGGAGGCTCCCTGGGCTGCTGCAGGACGATGGGGGACGCTGGGGCTGCTATTGGGATTGCCTTGGCCACAATCTTCTTGGTCATCTCAGGTAGAAGTTTGTGCTCCGGGGGCAGCTCTTGAAGACGGCGGCTTGCTCGAAGGTCCGGTACAACATTGGTGTTCTCTTTGCAGTCCGGGCTTGGATCGCAGCTTGTCGGAAGCGTCCAGTACATGAACGAAAAGCACCTCCACCAGATGTCTCGTGGTAGTGACGTTAAAGAACACAGTATCAATACTGTGAAAGACACAACTAACTTTTATTGGGGGGAACCTGTGCCCACAAAAACAGGCCATACTTATAGCGCAACAATAGCGGCGAACACGGTCGGCGATCGTCGAAAATCTGATGAGTGGTTAAGCGCGTCGGCTTTTATACATCAGTCGTCGAACGTTCCAGAGTAATTGCTGGGTCCCGCGTGTCTTCCACAAACTTCTACATTATTCGCATCGCAAACACATGCAATCAGATTACACAAGGTTCGGTCACAGACAGCGAATGGAACCATCGATAACATTCCAGAAACTTCCGATACATGCAGGCGCGTCCTGCGCTGTGCGATAACATTTGTTAGGCGGTGAAATGTGTCGCACAATAAAAACAAGTACACGTGTCAATATGGTGAAAAATATTTTGCTAATAAATATGTTGACTGAAAATAAAATACACAAATGTGAATGTCACTTTTTCACAATTTTTTATGGCTCTGATAATGTGCCTACTGAATGTTTTTTTTTAATTTGTAACTTTCATTTATTATTTTTTTTTATTTATTATTTGGTTATCAAGCTGACTATCGCTTTTTGATTGCTATGATATACGACCAATGGCTCTGTGGCAGCATCGGAAAGGTTCTTGGCCAATGTGAGGTCGATACACGACCGATGACACGTCGCGGGCACACTGATGTTGGTATAACATTGAATGCCGAACTTTTCCAAGAGAAACGCCACGAACCACTGTCCGTCTGGCCAAGACACGTCTATGTTTAAATAACCCAAAATTATGATGGGAGTGGAGTCGGTAGGGGTGGATCCAACCAAAGCTGCATACGCTTGGCGTTTGCGGCACCATTTCCGTCCGTAGTGCGTGCCGCTGGCCGTCGTCGCACACATTCCCGCTTCTGTTCACGACGGTCTTCTTTGTAGGCAAAATGTTATTCCGCAGTCCTCACCGCACGTGGCCTACCCATTGTACGGGTGGAAGGGAACTGAGATAACATTACGTGGTTTGCCTATTGAGTCCGTGACGTCAAACAGCAATCTATATTTACCAGTGTTTTTTTCCGCGGTTTTACTGTTTATTACAATATTTTATTATTTCAAGATGTTTAGACACTTCTCCCGAATAAACGCAGCTGCGGCATTCCGGCGATACCTTTTTGCTAGATGCTTTAGCTCTTTTGGCTTTGAGGTGGCCGCCATCTTTCTTGCCTACGCACAAAAACCACCAGAAGCTAGCATATAACGGCTCCACTGCAATAATGTAAATAATAATGTTGGCGACTGGTATTAATGAAGCATTTTTTTTGTCCCCACTAGAATGTTCAACGTTGGGCTACTGTTTTTGAGGCGTTGTGGTGGTTAAAGCTTCGACAAAGACACTTATCAAATGCACCAGTTGCCGTGCCCTTCACGAGCAATCTGCTTTTACAGCCACCAACGTGCCGGCTTGGAGATGTGAAAAATTTTTGAAATTGGAAAGCGGGATGTTGAAAATGTTATCCTTATTGATATGCTTCATATGTAGGTTCAGAAAAGCTATACATGTGGCTAATGTTGTGTACTTTCAGCTTATCAGACAGCAAATCGGCGAGGTTTTGCTTATTCCCCTTACTGCACATGTTTACAATTGACATAAGGTACCACAAATAGCATTGACACGTCTATAAATTGTTTGTTTTTCGGTGAACGTTTATCAATGGTCAATCTTTAATGTGATGTCTCACGAGGCAAGGCTCGCCTTCATGTGTCAGAAATTCCTCAATTCTGGTCACCGGTTCTACCACAGAGTAATATAGTAAACGTAAAGAGCGGACACTGCCGTAGGCGCCTGCTGCGACGTTGGCTCTCAGCGCACCTAATGGAATCGGCGAAATGCCCCAGCCTCCAAGATGGTCGCCCCACGCCCCCGAATCTCTGAGGCCGTGATTTCAGTTCCGTTTCTTTTTTTTTTTTTTGTGACCCATACCGTTTTGTAAATCGAGTGATTTCATGCAGCCGCTTGTGCCGCTTTTCATATGTTGCGACGACGAGCGTGCAAAGTTGCTTCACTTCATGTTAGTTCTATTTAAATTTATATTTACTGTTTCGAGCTGTAACTTAGCGCAAAAATCCTGCCTACTGTTGAGGAAGTAGAACTTTATCGCTTGTAATCTTGTAGGTCTAGTAACTCACGTTAAAAGGAGTATCGTAAATAAATGTGCCATATTCCTTAGATATCAATCAACTTGATGCACAGCCATGAACAGGAAAATACCAGACAACAATTTATTGCAGCAAGATTGTGAGAGCAGATACGTGAAAATGGGAAGAAACTGCGAACTGTAAGTAATACGGGTATCACACGGCGCGCTTTTAATCACGTTCAAGCCCGATACGATTTAATTCATCATGCGAATAATTTCCGAATATTCTCGCTATTGCAGCCTGCTCTGCGATCTCAGAGACGTCGTCCCAATCGAGATTGCGTTCGTTATTTGCCTTTCATGATCGGACTCTCCTTCCTCGTACACCGAAATTACTAAGCACTTTTACTTGGCTCGGAGGATCTACTCCCTCCCACATTGCAAACTCAATAGACCTCAGGCTTTGACACTAAGGCTGCTACAGACGGGGGCCATACCCAAACCCCCTACTTCTTCACAAGATGTACCCCAAAATTCAGACAAAAAATGCATGTGCACTATGCAATGACTTAGCGAATTTACCTCACATGCTCTGGCGATGTCCCGCGTTACGCGGCGATGAAAGCAACACTTCACATTGGGATGCGGTCCTACACAGTCCCAACCTCAAAGAACAGTTATGGGCTATCCAACGGGCCCGCGACGCGGCGGTGAGGCTTGGCCTCTCTGTCCCGACGTGGGAGCGGCCCGCTGCGCGCTAGTGCGCGTCCTAAAGGACCCTAATAAAGTTTTTCATCCATCCATCCATCCATCCATCCATCCCATTACATGCATTTCGCAGTTTCTTCCTGTTTTCATGTCTGCCACTTTCCTCACAATCTTGCTGCAAGAAATTGTCTGCTATTTTCGTGTCCTTCGCTGTGCAGCAAGTTGAGTTATAGTGAAGGAACATGGCACATTCATTTACGATACTCCTTTTGGTGTGGGTTACTAGAAGTAGAATGTCATTAAAGCATAAAGTTACTGCGTTAGTTTGGAATTTTCGTCTTTGTTATTTTCTTACTTTTGTTTATTAAGTGTCCTTTTCTGTTTCCTGTTATGTTTGTAGCATCAGGACGATGCTTTTTGAAAGGGGAAGTCCATTGACACGTGGACTTGCTTATCTTTTACAGGTGAGCGCTTTTCACCGTCTAACAAGTGTAATCGCTATGCGCGGGACGCGCCCGCATCTATCAGAAGTTTCTCCAATGTTATCGATGGTTCTATTGTCACCGAAGCTTCTGTAATCTGATTGCATGTGTGACGCGAATTTTGTAGAACTTTCTGGAAGGCGCGTGGGTACCACCTACTCCTCTGGAAGCTTCGTTGACTCGTGTATAAAAGCCGACGCGCGTGACCGGCAGATCAGATTTTCGACGATCGCGGACTTTGTTCGCCGCTGTCGCCGTTCTTTGAGTGCAGCCTGGTTTTGAGGACGAATATTCACCCAATAAAAGAGTAGTTTCGCCATTCAGTTTTACTGCTTTCTTCACCCTCACTACCACGTGACAAGATTGTCTCTTCTCACACTGAGTACGCCACACGGATAGCGGTGCAAATCCTAGGACGCATGCGAGCTCCAGCGAGTACGTCGGAGTGTATGACGAGTCAGGCGTAAATAGCCGACGCACCTGACGCTATCGTTGTGCTCGTGCCCTGCTTGCTTATCTGGGCACAGGTTCGCCCAATAGAAAGTTAGTTTCCTGTGTCGCCGTTGTGTCACGGTCTGATTCTTCACAGTTACAACAACGGGACACAATGCTTCACACAATGTGTGCACCTTTGTTTACAATATCGTTAGCGACAGATTCACTCCGAAATTAACTGTGTACCATTATGTTCCGATAAATTCAACTTAATTTACATTTAAATGCGATGGTTCATTTTTGTACAGTAAATTTTCCAACTGTAGCAGGTGTTCAGTGAAGCCTATGCAATTTTGAAATGTGTGGAGTGCCTGTGCCAGCTTCTTTTAGCAAATATCCGTGCAGTTGTAGTAACGAGAATAGGGAGAAAGCAGTTTTTGGAACTGCAATTATTGCATTTCACATAGATAATTTATAGTACATAACTAAGTTTCAGAATCCAAGCCAGTGAAAGATTATGGCACATGATAGGAGTGCTTACGTTATAGCGCAAAATTCGCTCACTGTAGGTTCAAATTTTTTTCACCCAGTATTTATTCTGACAGTCGAATACAAAGTGTCGATAACTGTGTTCCACTTTAATGTGGAGCTCAGTGTGTTTCAAATCATCTTTCCAGGGTATCTCATTCAACTGGTGAGACTCTCTGGAAAGTGGCGAATGTATGCATTTCAAATACTCAGCAGCTCGAATTGAACAAAGAGACCTCGTAAACGACTATATCTCTAGAGGTAAATGTCCACCTTTATTTTGTTATGCTTAATTGGCAGGTTTAATGAGTATGTACACAGAAGGTAACACTGGCAGACTTAAGATTTTCTTGTAGATTTTTAGCACTTCTCCGTTAATGTATACTTGTAATGAACAGCGCATTCCTTAGAATGTAACTTCGGTTTATGTTTAAGCAAAATTAATAAAATGCGGATTTATATTATAAGTTAACCTCTTAGAGTACATTTCGGAATTATTAACGTTTATCTGAGGGAAATGTGTACCTTTATCACTGGCATATTCCTTAACGATGTAACTTATGTTTATATGCAGGCAAAATTGTGAAAATGAGCGCTGCCATTGTAAGTTACCGTGTCTAGAGTGTAGTGGTGCATCGCGAGGTCACGGATTTCCAGTGAATTAACATAGGTGGCGTTCACGCTTTAAATAGAGGTATGTGTTAAAATTACACGTGGGACTTATCCTTTTACGCAAAATAGCCATTACACGAGCTCGTGTGGATGGCCTATCCTTGTGCACTGTCGGTGGAAAATTAGTCAAGAATGAGTATATCAGGTGGAGTGCCGGAACTGTGTTGGTACACAGCCAATAAGCTGCATTTTTAGCTATCTCTTATTTTCGCCTGGCCTTCACGTGAGCGTTCATCGCACAATTATGCCAACAACCATTTACATATCCGTCTTCTAAAAAAGCGCTAGCTCTAGGTAGAAAAGAACGACAGCAAAAAATAAGCTCGTTAAATGTGCCGTTAAATCACCTATGTTGCCGAGCTACAGGCAGACATGAACGAAGTCATACATGCAGAGAGAATGAATTTCACGACACTTTCCAACGGTACGCTCGTATGGGCCTTGCCCATCGATCAATCTTGCATTTTTCTGGAGCGTGCTGAAACTAAAATGGAATGACTGAAAGGTACCGGCGTCTCAAGGTAAATAAGGTTTTCGAAGCAGACGTGAGTCATCGATTGAGAAAGAAGTCATACCTCCGCAAAAAGTTATTTTCCCTTACCAGTTAGTGTGCGCAAACCTAATATCACCCTCACGTGTACTATCATACATTGGTAAATATATTCGTGCGAAAAATTCTTACGCAGGGCACACCCGCATTCCTCGTCGAGGAGGAGCGGTGGCGAAGCGAGCGCATTTTCTCTCTGCTATGTGGCCAGCACCGCACTTTCCTCGTCGCTCATCACTCTGACGAAGGTCGGCACGCATTCGCTGGGGGTCTCGTAAATGTTGGCGCTCAATTCGCCGCACCGATTTGTCGTCGCCGAGGTCATGGCGGCCTGACATTGGTCATGAAACAAACGGTCACCGGTCGTACCTTTCCTCCTGAAGCACGCATCGACCCTCCCCCCCCTCCCCCCCCGTGACCCGCATTTTCCCCCTGCGTCACGCACCGCGTAACACGCTCGGGCGGAGGACGCACCGAATCAGCGAGCAGCCGTCTCGCATGGCTCGTCGTAAGCGCTCGGCTTTGCACGGAGCCCTCGTAGTGAGTACTTGTGATAACCTCGGCGAGCCCACGAGGAAGGTCCTCCTTAAACAAGGCTGGGCGCGTAGGTGGATGCTATAACGAGAAGCAAAGAAAATCCTGGTAGTTTGGAAGGCGCGCTGCTCGGGTGCGCACCGTCGGAGGGCGACGCTACCACCGGGTGGCACGCCTTTCCGTGCGCACGCCAGGAGACAATGCTTCCTGCCGTTGCACCCGCGTCTCTTCCTAGACAACCAGGAGACCGGGGCGCACCTTCCGCGTAGGAAGAGTGGTCATTCCAGGAAAGACAGCTTTGCGAGCGTCATCACAATATTTGGAACATGACGGCGGTTTGGAGCTGGACTCAAAACAAAAACACCCGATCTCTGGCCGGGTATATATAGGCTCTCGGGCTGCGCCCCACTCGCAGTTATCAGCTGGCCCAGTCTGCTCGGGTGAAAGTCCGCTGTCCTCGGCTCCAGACCTCGGAGAGCTGACTCCCGCCCCGGCGCAGGTGAGCTGCGATGCCGGCCTGTGCAGTGCAGTAACATAGGTTCGAGGTCGCTATTTCTAACACATCAGTTATCATCTGAAGCATGCCTACTCTCTGTACACAATTGCCTTCGTGAATTCGAGGAGGTAATTTGAACTGCTGCGGACATGAACAGCATCCTGATAGGAATATGCCGGTGAGGCAGATAAATGTGCACGGAACTCACATTACTGCTAGTTTTCGTGCAATTTCGTTGCCAATATTTTTAGCTATATGTGACTCTTATGTCGGTCTTGTGCTACTTCGCATTCAAATGATGTGCTGCCTCTTTTTCATGGGTATATTGCAGTTCACTATGTTATATGTCCTTGCCGCCTTGCTTTCTTGGTTTAAACGTCCTCGTAAATGCATTTCATTGCTAGGAGTCTTGTTTTCCTTCTTCCTTATTTAGCTCTGGTCGGTTCTCTCAGCCTCTCAATTTATTTGAACAATGTGGCAGAACGTCCATTCAAGTATTTTTTCGCTTTCGATTCAGTCTTTCATTGTTTATGGCAATACTTCCCTGTGGAGCTGAACTTGAGTTTAACACTGTGGGATTCTCACCCCTGCTCTTGGGAAAAAAGGAACGATAACACAGTAGTGCAAACAATCACAAGGGCATTTTTGCACCTTTCATTGATCAGTGCCTGCTAGCCGAGTATCTATCCACAAAACATGCCGATGGGCGCGCGACAAATCTAGGAAGTCCGACTGACCGCGACCGGATAACGAGCGAATATGTTCGTCCCATGCTGGACACCGAGGCCTGGTCATTCGCGCGTACGGTCACGCGAACGGTGGCACGTTCGAACCAGGCCTCGCGAGACGGTCTCTCAGAAGCATGGAACGGCGCACGCGCGGAATGTCCGCGCCGCTTGCTGACCGCAGCCTAAGAGGAAAAGCCTCCTTTCCGCGCCCAAGTAATTAAGTTAACCCCGCCATTAGGCGGCGTTAGCAGCGCAGCACTCGCGCCATCTCTCGTACTGCGCTTCAACCACACCGACCGCCGCGGACACCAGGCCACGCCGGATCACAGGAGACAGGAGCCATGCGGGAAAACAACATATCAGGGGACGCGTCAGAGTCGCGCATCCCCACAACACATATCTCTGGATCTACGAGTTCAATGTAGCTTCTAGACCCACAAGGAACCTCTGTGCACTTACAGCGCTTAGCGCTGTTTTTCTACATTCTACGAAAATGAACGATGCGTGTCATTGCAAAAGACGGCAAAGTAATAGCAGAATGTCTATTTTTTTCAACGTCGTCGACATTGTTTCGCGGCACTGTAAAAACTCTTGGAACAACAACAAAAAATCGCCGACGGTTACGATACTCCCTAATTCGAAATTTGAGCGCAGCTATATACGCGTTCTCATTTCGCGATATATTGAGGCATAGAAATTCAGAGGGGTCGCGGGATCGAATCCCGGCCACGGTGACCGCATTTCGAGGGGGGCGAAATTCGAAAACACCCGTGTACTTAGATTTAGGTGCACGTTAAAGAACCCTAGGTGGTCAAAATTTCCGGAGTCCTCCACTACGGTGTGCCTCATAATCAAAAAGTGGCTTTGGCACGTAAAACACCGTAATTAAAAAAAAAGAATTTCAAAGGGACATGTAGTAGAGGTCAAGCGCGTCACCTTTTATACATGACTCGTCCAAGTTTCCATTGTAATCGGTGGTGCCCTTCGACTTCCAGACAGTTCTAAAAAATTCGCGTCGCTCGTACAGTCAGATTACAAAACAATCGCAAACCAAGGCATTCGAAACAAGCGCGAGTGAGACCGAACTGAGCAAACCAAACAAGCGAGAGTGAGAGCTGACACGAGCAGACGATAGTACGAAACGAGCAGTCGGGCGGGTCCGCATGAAACCGGTTTCCCGCGCGCACGTCACTGATGGGGCCGCTCTCACTGGTCTTTGCCTCTCCGCCGTTCGCGGCTCGCGTCTTTCATCTGCCGCTCCGCGTTCGCTCTTTCATCTTTCACTGCTCTGCTCGATCGCTCGGTTACGCCGCCGACTTCGCTGATGCGCTCCGCAGGAATGGGCGATTAAAAGAGTTGCACTCTAAACAATATAGTTCTAATATCACTGCCAGGTTGATGGTCTCGCGCGCTTAGGGCCGTATAATGGTTGACAACAAGTCTGTCACTCAGGTATGCAGTTATGCGGGGCGACTTTCTCAAATCAGGTGTAACAAAGAATTCAATTGTAAAGGAGGAGGAAAGAGAAAAGTAGAAGGCAGGGAGGTTAACCAGAATAACGTCCGGTTGGCTACCCTACACCGGGGGAATGGGAAAGGGGGAAACAAAGATCACAGGGAGAGAGAGGAGGGAAGGAAAGAAGGAAATTGCGGCGAGTTCGCTGACGCGAGTGGTCTTACAGAAATCGCGTTAATAGTCACAGATGGTCGCACAAACCCGTCGTCCTTAAGTTCAATTGTAAAAGAAGTGAACTATCCATTAAGGTAGGCACAGGGTTGAATTTTCATATTTTTTTTCGATATTGTATGGGTTTGACTGTCACTCAGTAAGCACACGTGTCTGACCAACTGATTCCATTGTGGGATGATGCTTTCTGACTGGCGGTGTTTAATCTTACCCTCAAAAACTGTGCTAGATAAATAGACATAGTGTAGCCTTTCAGTGCGACTACTTATGCGGCATAAAGCAAGTGCTTAGAAGGGATTTCCACACCAACATATACTTGTGAAAGACGCCCATATGTAAGACATATAGGGTAATAAAATAAAAAGAACAAACAAGAAAAAATTAAAGTTTTTTAAGGATTTCGTTTTTTTCTTTGTTTTCATTTTTTTGGTTTGTGCTTCCGTGTTTCTTTATGGAGAGGAAGCTATTGCGCCGCTTCTGTAGTCGGATAGCGAAGTGAACGAGACGAAGATTGAGTCTATACTCCACATTTAGCCCTGCGACCAAGCAGGAGACAGATAAATGAGAAAAGGCAGGCAGGTTAAACAAGGTCGCGCCTGGTTGGCTACCCTTCACGACCCGCTAGTCGTCTCCCAGCTGAGTTCGGGGGTACCTGTTCGTTCCCTCCACGGCAGCCGCACTTATATGGGGCGCAATGCAAAGATCGGTCCTGCAGCCTGCATTTGACACTTGTTAAAGAACCCCAGGGGTTCCAAATTATTTCGCAACCATCTCCCTCCCCCCCCTCCCACACACACTACGGCGTGCCTCATAACGAGATAACGGTTTTAGCGCGTAAAGCTCCTAGAATTCATTTTTTTTTTTGTTAACATGGGGCGATTCACACCGAAAATACTTGAAATGTACATTGAGAGAACAAAACTTTCCTAATAATAAGTGGTGTGAGGAAAATGAAACTCCAAGTCAATTTCGGCCCAAACTAGAACAGCTCATTGCGAAAATAAAACATAAATACACTTATCCGGCTGAGAATCCGAAGCATCGTTTAGAGTGCTAAATAATAGCGTAAGTTATCGGCTTATAATATTTATGTTTGTGGTTCTTCATATTAGAGCACTCTTTGGATACCTAGAAGAGTTGATTGTTGGGCTGCTTGGTTTTCCATAATTGAACTAGTAACTTAGCGCAATAAAGACCACAGAGACCAGAAAGGTGGACAAAGACAAGCGCTTGTCTTTGTCCACCTTTCTTGTCTCTATGGGTTTTATTGCGCTAAATTGCTCGTTCAACGTAGGAAGCCTTTTCATAACGATTTAGCTCGATTACAATCAAAACGAAGATGTAGTATATACGTGGAAATAGTTAGTGCGTAAGCCATAATGTCTACAAAGAAGCGTTTCCTCTGATTGCGACCATTAAAATATTTATTCCAAGCTTCTATCGTGCTTACTCGGTTCAGGCACGGCCTCTTGTAAAGTCCGTACCACCGCATTGCAGTGAGGAAATTTGGAAAAAAAAATGTTTCGGTAAATGAAACGCACATACTCGCATGCTGGTTAATTCCTTCTAACCGCTACAATATGATACTAGCCTATATCCGATAAATCGGTCAGTCACTGCAAATGAGTTCATAGTCAGCCGACAGTGGTAGCACCTATTTGCATAGCCGTCTGAGCGCAGTTCCAGGCTTCAGTGAGTAGCCACAAGCCACGTTGTGTAACCCCTTCACCCGGCAAGAACTGCGAAAAGAAGCACCGACCTATGCGAGTAGACACAGCATATTTGCCACACCAATTTTATAGCCGCCACTACTTCGGCGTGGCTGTAACGCCCTGTGTTTGAAAGCGTATGCTATTTTTAATCGAATTACGCGAATTATTCCCTTAACATCGTTGAAGTCAACAAACGAGTCTCGCGGAAATCCACGCAGGATGGAAGGGGCCTATGATATACATGAACACTACGAACTGCAGCCTTTCTTTTTTTACAAATTTGTCGTAACATGCATATGACAAGTTTCAGAAATGTTGCGTCCATGGGAATATGGACATGAATCATACTGGAGTGTAAAAACACGAGACATTTTCAACTTCAACTTCTAGCTAAAAATTCAAAGTATTTTAGTTGCTCTGTGGCAGGGAAAGCACGAAGACAAACATGCGCGTGAAGGCTGTGTCGAGAACGTAAATATCTTGCACTGCAAGAATTTTTCTCGCATATTTAACGCTGCTGTATAATAAACAGAGAAATAAAATTACAATGCGAAATTCCAAGCAGACCGTTGTTATTGGTTCGTCACTCTAAATTTCACATTTTATCTTTCTGTAAACGAGCTTGAAGGTGAGAGTAATTAGCCAGTCAAGTACACGGAAATGACAAATATATATAAAAATGCGAAGGGCAGTGAATTCTAACGTTTTTATGCAACATTGAAATCTCTAACTTGAAGGCTGTTGTAATGTGCGCTGGAAATCATTGTTGATGTGCCTAGTAGCGCGTGTAAAAACATTTTTCGTGAACAACTTCTGGTAAGTCTGCTGAATTTAGACCCTGGAGCCAAATACTTTGAGACCGAGCGCAGTATTTCACGCATTTTGATCCTACACGGGGACTTTACACTTCTCATCTCTTGTGATCATAATACTCATTTGATTATATTTCATGGATTCTTTGAACCACATGGCTGCACCTTTTCCGGACGAAAATCGTTTGGAGGTCAAATAGAGGTGCATAAACTCACAGCTGTTGTCCTTTTCTTTCGACATTTGTTCAGGCCACCGTCATCCTGAAGTTCTCATAGCGCTGCAATCATTTCTTAATGCAAAACTATAGGTGAAGTACGCGCGTCTGACAGTTACGGCTTGGTTTCTCAGATTGAGCGCTTATGTTACTGTGAGAGTTGAAAATCATACTGTAGTTGGGGGAGTCTCTAGGAGACCTGTCGTGCGGCACTGACGTTACGCCGAGCTAAACCGATTGCCTAATTATCGTGTCTGTATCTTCTTTCTTTGCAGCAGACGTGACCCTCCATTTTAGGGAGACAGCTGCCGCCCTTGATTGAGCATGAGGCCGAGGCTGAGGCCCTGCATCCTCCTTTGCACCACAGCGTTCGTGCTATTAGCCCTGATGGTTCATTCGAGCGAAGCGATGGGTCACAAAAAACACAAGAAGATCATGAAAGTCCTCCTGGCACACGCACTGCTGAAGAAGCGCGTCATCCCAATCCCTATACCATTTCCTCAGGAGTCTCACCACACAAACATCGTGCCGGTGCCGAACCCCATACCGTTCAAAGTGCCGTGAGTATCGTAATGCCTCGTAATACGAGGTCTACAGCGTACAAGATCTGTTAGGAGCAAGTTCAGATATTCAGAGCTGCGTAAGATTCAGCGAAGTTCGGATTGACTACTGCCTTTGGTGGCATTACTTTGAAGTATAGAATGTGAAACTACAGGTGGTATTGTTTAGTGGTACTGATTGCCCCATGGTGTCGGAATTAAGGCATTGTAGATTAAATCAATATATTCATTATTGCTACACGATAGCTTATGAACATATTCTTTTCGCACTATTGCTTTCACGCACTATCGGGGAAGCGCGATAATTGATGGCACTTTGGTGTCTCAGGGCATTCCACCAAGTCAGCATTTGTGTAATCAAAACTAGGGTTACAACACAATTTCCATAAGCAAATACCCAGGTTGTTCGAAAACCCAAGATAGTTGGAGTATACACATGCTCTGAACTGTTGATAGGATGGCATGATAAATTTCAATGACACGCTATATACAATGAAAATAAATTGCGCGAATATATGCAAATCATAAGGATTACAAAATGTCTTTTAATTTAGAAGGTAAATCCATTTTGATACTCAGAGGTGTGCAAAATGATGCGATATACAGCGTTGACTTCTGTCAAAGGCAGTGTGTTGCTGCTGCTGCTATTCAGGGACTCTCGGTGTGAATTAGAAACTTCCTAGTTACGTTTTCACGTTTTCTTTGGTTACAATTCACGAAACATAACCAATTTTTGCCTTTCTCATACATAAAGACATGCTTTTTCGGCAAATTGCTCGTTTTATGTACAGCCCAAACCAAGTGGATGGTTCATATGTACTATATGACAAAAAAAAAAAAAAGAACACTGTCAACACAATGACTCCTCGAAAGAGTTTTGAACCTTAAGGTTGTGCGTAATTTTGATGCTCGATGCGTAGCCATGATAAAATATCGCCATATATATTAATACAAGGCCCGGGCAGCAAATCGCAGACACTGCTGAAGATATGGTTGTCTTTGATGAAAGCATTGCATAATTTCTATAAAGGCAACGCAGCGCGTAAATGAGGGCCACAATAGAACGAAACATACTTCGTCGCTGCAAAAAAAAAAAAAAAAACAACACAATCAAATGAAAAGGCTGTTGCATGCAGACAGGTTCGCCGTCGTCAAATCAGATGAAGGTGCGTAAAAAATTAAGAAATATCAAATGACGTGACAAAGACAGCAGCACCGACCCTGGAACAAGCGCGATTCGGAAAAGAGTTGAGCATGTTGTTAATAACCAACCGGAAAATACATAATGTGCATGCCGAGTTTGAACAAGAAAAAAAAAATATAAGCCATTCCACTCTGTGAAGGTGGATGACCAGCGAAGCTGTGTAGCACACGACAAAGACGTGACAGAATTTTGAACAAAGGTACGAACACATTTACTGTCTTGAGCGGTGGTCATCGTGACTAAAGGTGCGCACACACATTTATTATTATACATCCGCGTTGATTCATGTTATACATTGGTGTGTTCATTTCGCGATCTTTCGAAGCAAATAATTTGAGACCGCAATCACCGTACCGACTGGCAGGGTACAGTCAGCGCCTTCGCAGAGGGAGGGGCAGTATAGGAACGCTGGCATTATGAGCGGCAATGGAGCCAGCTGTAGAAGACAAGGAACGCGCGAGCAGTGGCACGGGCGCGTTCGCGCTGTTACGCCGAGGGATGCCAACAACCGATTTGCGGTAGAAGACGACGACGAAACCGCAAGCAGTGGCACGAGCCAGTGATGATGATGACAGTTTTTTTGCTCACGCGCACTTGTTAACGGACACAAAAAATGCACGGAACCCTCAGCACAAACAGCTTCGCTAAAAAAAAATTGTGCGGATCCCTCACGCCGTAGGAATCGATGTAAGCGAAGCTTTGTATGCTGCTTGCTTTGATTGACGATAATAGGCGGTGACGTTGGCGGCGAATAGAGAGACAGACAAACAAATAACTTTATTGACAAGGTCCTGAAAAGCGCTGCCGGATGGCAGAGCTGCGGACCCCTCCCACGTGGGGACAGTTAGGACGAGCCTAACCTAAGAACATGCTTTCGAATTAAAAAAAAAAAAAAAAAAACACCGCATTGTGGGCCCCCTGGGCCGCCCAAGTTTGCCGTGAAAGTTTTGAGCTCTGGATGGCAGAGCTCGATTCTTCTTCCGTGATGCGATTGGACCTCTGTAACGAGTGGCATCGAATGTGTTATTTCTTCAGCATTTAGTCCAATACGTCAGCGGCGAGTTCATGTTAAACGTTGCCTTGTGTGCACCACTGCTGTTTGTCTGCTTAGTGCACATAACACACACGAAGACATGTTTGCTTGAGGCGTTGTTGTGCGCAATTGTTCATAATCTCTGGCAGGGTTGAGCATTACCATTGCCTCACATGGCACATCCCATCGTGGCTAAAGTGTTAAGCTTTAATTAAGCAATGGGGGTGTACGCAATTCAATTAATTATGATTATTATTTGTATACATTGTATAGCATCATTAGCGGTCTACACCACGTTTAGCTGCACAGCGAAGACGCTCCTGTTCCGCGTGACACTTCTTTCAGGCCTGGGTGTCCTCAATGCTGAGTGCATGCTGAGTGCAAACGTGGCTAGCACGCTGTTAAGACGCCAACTCCGTGAGATCTCTTCAGGCTATGGACGATTGTAATGTTTACACTATCAAAGCCCGGCACGCGACCTCCACAGGCCAGAATCTTTATTTGTGTCGCATAGGAAAGCAAGCACAGCACGAGCCATACGCACAAACTGTGGAACGCTGCCGTAGCGGCGCCGGCCGAGATGCGCGGAGTCGAGCGCCATCTGGGGGGTGTTACAAGGAACTGAGCGGCTCGCGCAAGCAAGACTACAGCAGCAGCAGCGCTTGGAAAGTCGGGAGCAGAGGCAAAGAAAGCTTCCGAATAAGAGTGACGCAGGTCCAATGCGTTGGGGAAATACATAAAGCGAAGCACGCGTCACGAATAACGACGCCCTTGCGCGACTCCTGTTGCGCTCCTCAACTTCTCCGTCAGTTCCCGACAGCCTCAGGGCTATCTTCCCAGCTTGCGGAAACACTCACGGACCAACAGCGGACAGGTCTGATATTGTAAGGGGTCTGCATAACGTTCCAAAAATGCGCTACGCGATCAAATTTCTCGGTACTGCATCCCGTGTAAAGGATACAAGGTAATCTGGTAGGCCGGCAGACAGGCAGGAAAGCGAGCAAATGCCTTCAAATCGGAGAACTGGGGCAAAGAATGCTTCCTGTTGTAATTGCGAAAGAATTCAAGCAGGCATATATTGCCCGCTGTGCAGTCAGAGTGTTGCGTTATATATATATATCTATCTATCTATATATATATATATATATATAATTCAATGAGAAGTTCTATAGGTCCGGTGCATAGGTAGTTGAACAAACGAAGGTGTGCACACTTACGAAAATCGCATCTTTAATGTTTTTAACGTTTCGGCCGTCGCACGGCCTTCGTCAGAATCAATGATTAATTCTGACGAAGGCCGTGCCGCGGCTGCAGCGTTAAGAACGTTAAAGATGCAATTTTTATGAGTGTGTACCTTCGTTCATTTTACCTATATATATATATATATATATATATACATTTGTCAGTGCGAGCAACAGTGGTTAGATATTGGGGAATGCTTCTATGCATGTTCAAGCACGTGTTCAGGGTTCGCATATGTTCTTTGTAAGAAGAACAGGTGTACAGGGCTATAATGTCAGATTTCTGAAAGAGCATGATAGATATGTACTGCCCGATATATGAGTAGTCTACACAAGAGAACGCCATTCTGTTGTCCTCGCCTTTTGTGTCATACTGTACTCACGTCAATCGTGTACGGCGTACCAGCAAAGCCGGGCGTTTTTCATAACTTACGCGCATTTCCTCTATTTCTGTGTAGGATTCACACTGTTCACAAGCATCATCACCACACCAAGCACGTTCATCACCACAAGCACACCAAAGGGCGCAACACGCTGCTCATCCTCGACCGACAGCATGAGAGGCGCCACCATGGTGGCGGATACCATGGCGGGGGTTACCACAGTGGCTATCACGGAGGCTATCATGGAAGCTACTGGTGAAAACTGCTAAACGAACACCATAGTAGGATGACTACAAGTGCTTAGCTTTTTACAATGTGACCTTACGTAAGAGATCAACAGAATGGACAGAGTCTGACTGGTATGTCGTCGTCGAGTGCTTGTACTTTGATAACTAACTCACTAGCATGTATCACCTCGAAGAGCGCCTGACAACTGACATGCGGAAAATGTAAATGAAGCAGAACGGACTGTTTTCTATGAAACTGGCGTATCGGAAAAATGCCAGTGAACTCCTAAATAGCACTCCTTGATTGGCAGCTGCCACATTTAAGGTTTTACAGGTTCGCTTTCAGAAATATTTCCCAAAGTAAATTTATCACTAAATGTCCCGAGGTGTCAAGCGTAATGTGCGCTACAGGAAAATGTTTGGCATTCGCTGTGTACGTATTCCATTGCTCATGTACGCCTGGTCGTCGATGTGTGTGATTCAATGTGTGCTTCCATCTATTTTTGTACCCATGCGAGAGTGTGTTCCCAATTCGAGAAAGCTAGACTATGTGTAATATTTTACCTTACTAAACCGAATACACGAAGCGAAACCCCGCAACTTTTGCGTCTTTTTAATGACACCGCAGTGTTCTCACGCCCGACTCAATTGCATTCCTACTTCGCAAAGCAGCGAGCACATGTAATTTTTTTTTACCAATCTGGGCCTAAAATTGGTGTCGTGTGCATTTTCAGCACTGCATATAGAACTGGTGAGTGCTATGGCTTCCTGTGTTTTCTTTTAGGTGTGAAGTAAAGTCCTCTATTGCACTTTACAGTAGTGCAGTTTTCTAGTTCCGTGTTTTTATTGCAAACTACGAATAAGTGAGCCCCTTCAAGTGCAAATTGATGCTTCTGAGAAATCTAGGTGCACATTGAAATTGTATGAGTAATATTGGAACGAGAATTTCTAGCTCTTTTTACATACTACTGTTCGGTGCATGTTATGTTTTTGTGACACATTTAGTCGTGTCATATTGTGTAATCGCTGTGAAGCTCTTGCGTACTCTCTTTTGTGTGCTATGTTGCTGCGTACACTCATCCAAGAACTTTTTATTTTAACGTGATTGTTGTCCTCCTTCTTTGTCTTCCGTTATTTGCCTTGCGTGACGTGTTGTAGAGTGCATGGTCTATGTTGCTTGCGTGAGAACTTAACATTTCAAAGGAGAGGCCGGCTGATATGCCTGACAACTCTGCCAAAATACGGGTCAGAACTGTATCGCTTACGTACGTTCTTATGTAACCAAAGACATCATTTTAAAAAGCTGTTTGGAAAGCACATGTATTTCAACTTCAGGCATGTATCTTTATATGAAGTCTTGCTTCCGTAACATCCTATAGAATTACATGGTCTGTCAAGCGGTGCATCGCATAATTTCGCATGATTTTGTGTTTATAACCTCAGCAATCAAGCTGGGAAGCGAAAAAAAAAATTGACAGGCGTTGTCAACAATATTCGGCCACCTTATTGCGTAAACCGTGTCGTCGTACCATGGTGTGTCAAAGCTCAAGAGAGTGCGACAAATGTCTTTCCCTAATGTTTACAGCTTACTTAACGTAAGGTGAAATAGGAACTAAAGCGGATTACCTAAATAAAGTCAGATGCGATGACGAGTGAATCTTACGTTTCTGACCACGGATGTCGGCATATGCATTAAGGATTCATTGTATTGTGCACGAGAAAGGTTTCTACAAAGGAAAAATAATGTGTCACGCGGACAATAAAAACACGCAAGAAGAATCTGTTGGTATTACTGGTCTCAAATAACATTGACCGACGAGACACTGGGGCTTTCATTATAAATGCATCCATCAATGCAAATATCCCCATAGACATATTTTTGAAACCTCTTATAAATTGTTAAAGTACTGAAAGTTGGACGAGTTGGTAGCTGCGCATTATGAAACTGCAGCGCGCACAACAAACGAGACACAAAGCAAAGGTAGCGCACAAGCGCTGAGTCGCAACTGAGTTTTATATCTTTAAAGAAAATTCCACAATCATATATACCCAGGCTAACCAAAGTGATCATGTGCAAGAGACTTTAGAATAAAAATTAAAAAAAATGTATATAGAACTACGTCTAACAAACACAGAAATAGTACCCATTCTAAAAATTCACGTGGTGTTCAAAAAGCTAAATTTCTTGTCAGTTAGTAGTATAGATGGCTCATTCACACATATCGGCACGCTTTTTAATATGGAAGGCCTCGGTTATGACATATGTTATAAATATTTGACGAGACGATTGATACCGAGAGAAATATTGGATGCAGATGTTCTATGTTAGGAGAATACGTGTATAAGGCTATTATGTCCGATTTCTGAAAGAGCCGTAGGTATAGTTGCGTGATTTCAGTGACATTAGTGTTAAGCGCGCGTCATGTTATTAGTCATACTGGTAGCACAGCGCAAATTGAGTCGTACACAGAAGGATCGGAAGCCAGGAGCGCAACCCTCCCCCCCCCCCCCCCCCCTCTGTTAGGGAGCTCTTTAAGTTTATTTATGTCTATACAGAATATAGGTTAGTACTAGGCATACATGCTATTTAAAGTCGACACGTTCCTCCGTTAACTATTAGCGATTCCTGGTCCCAACATATCCGATGGGCCGGATTTCTATGTCAGGTATATATTGCTTGTTGTTGGCTTCTCAACACCAAATTTATTTAACCAGGAGTGGTAAAATAATGACCATAGCACTTGACATTGGCAGCGTAGTTTCTAGTGCACGTGTGCCCTTCATCGCAGCTTTGGTTCCTTCGTATGGGATAGGAAAACAACACTGAATCTATTTTCTTCTTCTGACGTTTCTTAAAGGTCGCCGGTTCGTGTATAGTTAAGGAATGTTAGTTTCTTATTTTGTACAAGTTTCAATTGCTTGCGGCGCGCTATCGGTTGCGGCTTTCTTTCACCATTTTAAGAGAACGAAATGCAAAGTGATTCATCGGACGTACACGCGAATGTATTTTAAAGGTACTACCACCAAATTCCTTTACATTTCTTGCCGGCTACGTTTGACGTACTCATTAGTCGTCTATGGGATACGGTGTATCCATAACGAGAGAGCTTTTCCGCAAAGCCACATCTCACGAAGCTTTACTCTATACTCAGTGTACAGTGGCTAGAATAGATTTTACTTCAGAGCACTACTTTCGTATTGCAATTTTCATAGTCCCTACAGAATGCTGCACTGCTGCACCATAAAAAATGGTTTGGCCTCATCAAGGCTATCAGAAAAATCGAACACGAAGAATTTTTTTTCCTGGTGTAAGTATGCTCGATGATGATGTCCAAGATTTCTTAGTTCCTCTAAATTATCTCAAAGGGGGTTGCGTGACTGCTTTTCACTTAATGGCGCACCGCTTGTTGCCGAAGTTACAAAACAAACAGTAATTGTACCAAACTGCCCATCGCGCACGCATACCCCCCCCCCCCCCCCCCCATCATCACATGTGCTAGGCAGCACAATCGAAAGCAGTAAACAGACGTACTGAAATGCAAGACATTACGGTGGAATGGATGTAGCACTCGAGTGGTGGTGAGGACATATTGCTTCTGTCTTTCTGCTAATGGCATATTAGAGTGGCAAAAAATATTTAATTTGGGCCTATTAGACAAACTCTCCCCAGCAGGGCAGCGCAAACATCAACAGAAAAGAAGCAAGACAAAAAATACATCAAATATGTGGTAGAGAACCCGCATACACAATATTTCAAACCGAGATTCTACCCCAACGCTAACGTTGCGATAGTTCTAGCTCAGATGCAGTCTGTGGCATCTATCACTGACTGCAGACTGTTTCTTGACTAATAATCTTTTTTAAATATCAGCGTTCGAGAAATTCCAGTCTTGGAGATTTTACGTTAATTCTTCTCTAACTTTTTATTTATACCTTATGCCACAGCAATAGCCATTTGAGAGCGCCTTTCTTGTTCGAAAAGTGAGCCCTCAGGTGCACTGGCACTGATTGCCATCGAAGTGAGCGAGTGCGCCTCGATTCCCTCTGCCATCTTGGCAGAACCCACCTACAACATTCATAATTTGCAGTTAAGTATAAGGGTGTATTGAAAGGCCCGAGGCTAACAATGAGTTTATAGCACTCTTTCGTGAAGCACAGTCCGGACGAAACTGAAGGAGAGCAACAAAGCAAACTGTAACATAACCAGGGTTACTCGCACCTGTTTGCGGAAAAACACAGACGGCACTTTGAAGATTCGTCAGCTGCGCTAACTGCACGGCAAAGAGTTTAGCTCTGAGTCATTAGGTTCATTTACGCTTTTTTTAGCAGATGAATCAGACTTTTGACTCCGATATGTCCGGAAACGTGAAGTATGCAAACACAGCTGCACGCCAGAGGTTATTCCACGCATCACTCAAGCCGGTCGCTAGTGAGACGTAATCACATAGTGTGAAAGCGGGAATCAACGGTGTAGAAGCAGAAGCAGCTTCTAGCAAGTTGTTCCAGCAGGAATGCCGACCAGCGTCTACTGCGCTCACCGAGACGCCCTCCACTGCGTCACGCAAGTCCGCAACAATGGCGGGAGGGGAACTCGCACTGAAGCTAGCACGCTTGTGTGTCCGTTTAACATCCTTCTGCAGCGGCAGCCGAGGTCTGAGGCTTGATTCATGGCAATGGCGACCGCATTGTGAGGGAGGTGGATTGCAAAAAAATCACTCAGATCAAATGCACATGCTGTATTCTACTTGAACTGAAGCTTTAGCGGAGCAGTAATTTAGGTGATATACAACTAACGCCGATCGGAACAATGTTTACTTCAATCCTGTGCAACATCGAATCTAATGCGATGTTAATGTCTATCTACCCGAAATGTGACAACACTGAAATAATGCGAATTTTATGTTTGTGCGTAACACTGCTGACAACGTATGGCAAATTGGAAAGTCGAATCAATAGATTGTGTAAAAACGTCCGTGTTGGGGACAAAGCCACGAATGCCATTACGAGGGACGTTCCGAAAGTAAGTTTCGTCGTTTTTTTTTAAGAGAAGATGGTACACCAGGTGAAACAAACAATCGCCTTAAGAATCAACGCCCGTTGCTAGTTCATCGACGGAAGGAGCGTCAGTGGAGGAGGAATCACGCATGCGCAGAGCGCCGATGAAGACAAAGTAACAGCAGACCGACGTGCCCGAGGTTATTCGAGTACAAATCACGATGGCACACAGACGGGTGCTGACAACGTGGTCGCCAATAGGAGTGCGTGCTGTTATGCGCCATGAATGGATACCAGGTGCCTGCATTGAAAACCGCAATCTTGGAACGTTACTTAAAAAACAATGCTGAGATGGAGCAGGCTGTACGACAATTCCTTGCTTCACAGTGCACCGAGTTTTACCAGAGTGGTTTCTTCAAATTGATTGCATGCTACGACAAATGTGTCAACGTCGATGGCGACTATGTGAAAAAATAGTGCACTGTGTACAGTTCAAGACTCGATGGTGTATTTTTTTCGGCCATAAAGTTTCCGAGTTAAAATAAATGACGAAACTTACTTTCGGTTGTCGGGTTAAGTATGGCGGTGAAAGGTGTAAGCACAAAGAAGTGTGACGCAATGTATATCTACCTAAACCTAATAAGTATAGGGTGTATGCACTTTTGGCGCACAGTAGCACATACCCATTCCGGTAGATTCGCCAAGAATGCGCATAAACCCAGTGGCACATTCCGAATGGCTAAACCAAAGAAAATTACGTAAATCAAAGAATCCGTTGAATATAGTTGGTTATTCCGCAATGAAGTCAGTATGCTTTACAGATACTTGACAGTGGATATCATATTCTGAGGCTTTAAACAGGACTTTGACATTACGCCGAATCGAGGTGCGCTTACTGGCACTACCACTCGGTCGGTCAGAATACATGGGTGCATACACAGCCTGTTTCCTGATAATCGCATTCAACGCACGTATAATTTTGGTATATACCCATAAGATCCCACCAAGATCCCACTATACCCACCAAGATCACAATCAACCCAGCAGCAGACGGCAACCACGAGCACCAGCAACAACCACACCTAATCCGGGAGGGTAGGGAACGAAACCTCCACCTGAAAAGGCCTGTGTACAATGCCTTATGTGCACACGCTAAACCATAGCCGATCAAAAGTCACACTTGCTTCTTCGCCACGACGTGCCTCTTTGCCTACCATGCATCGTTAGAACATTAGGCTTCTCAATTTTACTCACCACACCAAAGTAGACTAAATTTTTAGATACATATAGTACGGATCAAATTTGCGTGCGATACAGGAACCAAGCTCCCCGAAATTGATCTTTTGATTCGTCAGCGGTACAGGGTAATGATGCCTGGTGTTCATTGAGCGTTTGGAAATGTGCAGATAACTCATAAAACACCACTTCCTTTTTGAAGCATGCAATTAGGCTGTTCTTTGAAATGATATATTCTCCTTGTTTCGGCTGTAATATATCGACTGTATGCGCACTAAATTTGACTGTTTGGTTCAATATATTCTGGAAATATTTTCAAATCCTAGAGTAGCTGCGAATGCAAACAATTTCAAGTTATTGCGAAAAATCCTCCTGTATTTTGCCGGACCTGTATCGCCAGCTTCTGTAACGCAATAGCGTTTACTCGTGTCAGTGTGAAAATCTATTCTTCAATTGTGCCTACCACCGGTGCCACGATAAAGTAAAGAACTGTAAAAATCCGGTTTAGTAATCTCTATTCGTCATCCATGACACACACCCTGAACCTAATAAACCATCACGACTGAAATGCAGTTTTTCCTGTCGTGTCGCTCGTCGATGGCCGCCTTATGGAACGAATCAAGCTACTTCTCATGAAGCGCGCATCGTTTACCGACGGCTCTCTAAGAGAGCTTCCGCATATTTTATGACTGCCGACAATCTGTTGCAGACAACCAGGATAAACTGTGATTTAATCGTGCCAGATATGCGCCTACATAACGTTTTCGATGGACTAGCAATGAGGCGTCTGAAAAGTAGGGTCAAATTGTTTTCATAACAGTATAGTCTGGGACAGTAGGAAAGAAGAGCTTGACACTGTAGTTTCAAAAGTATTGTTCACATTGTATGCAGACAACACTAAAAAACTGCAGAATGTAAATGTTATTCACGTCAATCAACTTCACCAGCACAATGTTTTAGCCTCTCTACAAAAGGAGCAGAAAGCTTCCGCGACTTCATGGGGCAGAACAAAAAAGTATCGTCGCCAATTGCAGCTGTTTTGAAAAAGAAAGAGAGAAGATGCACTGTTCACCGCGGTTGCATTCTTTCCCACTCTGCGCTTTTCTCCGTGAAATTTGACAAACTTCCTCAAAGCCCAGCTTTTTGGAAGAAACTCGTTTTTCTACCTCCGCCAAGGGCGAGCGCAAGTAGATGTTATTTGATCTTGCCGTTGAGTGCGGCAGTTGGCCGAAGTTGAGGGGGACTTAGAGAAATTAAGGTTTATTTACAGTATAGACAGGATTGAAACAAAGCAAAAAACTGTAAAGCGCCATCGGTACGGCCGCCAGCAAACTGGACATTGCAGCCCGCGGCAAGAACTCTCTCTTCGCGATGGTTCTCTGGCTTATAACCCCTTCAGTCAACCGGGGTCAGGTCATTTTCAGCCAGTCGTCTAGCCCGTAGAGGGGGTTTCATGTTCATCAATCATAGAGCCCGTGCAAGCGGCGTCATGTTCGGCCAATGTCGACACTCCATGGGCTCTTCGATGGCTGCCTCCGTCGAACGTTGCCTCTCGCCTAGAAGACGCTGAACTGGACGGGACGGGTCGTCTTGAAGGACATTACAGTGCTGCAAGCAGTATTTCTCGAGACTTGGGTCGACTGCCTCGAACCATGCTGGCTTCCAGTAGCATTTTCGGGAGGTGTCACGCAGCGGGGAGACAAAAGCTCCACGCGTGCCACACGAGGGCGGGATAGCCAATCTGTCCGACGGGTCCGATGGCATAGTCGACGCACACCTGCGCCCCATAATTGGAATGCGACGGTGAGTGCTTTCGTTTGGAGAGCTTGACCGATGCTAGTTAATGGTCCGTATCTAACAGCTCCTCCTCGCCCCGCAAGTTCAGAATGCCCGGTAAAGTTGATTCTATGGCCATGAAGAACGCCGATGAAGCCTGTAGTGCACTGGCGACGACCTTCGTGCGACAAATTGCTGGATCCTGTGCTTTGGAGAATGTGCGTGAAACAAACGAAACAATGTAGCACTGCCCCATGTGCAAGCGCAGGCTCTTGGTGCTTGACTCGCCAGTCTCCTATTATATCAAACTCAACCCTGTCTTTTTATTTTTTTTCCATTTTGATAATGCAGATCCAACCACCTTTCTAAATAGCTTTCCTTATCTCCTCGTACACCGACAAGGCCAGAGTGATACTGTTGTTGCAAAAGAATTGTGAGTAACAGGTAATGAATACAACCACTGTAAGTATATATACACAAGCAATGTTTTGAAGCTACGAGGATCTTTGCCAGCGCATAATCAATCGGCATATCTCGTTACTCAAAGGAAGGGAAATAATGCGTCCGTTTACTGAAACAAGTCGCTCTAACTATCCGCGTTCCTATTCAACTTGCCTTTTTTGTAGCGGACAGTGAAGTTATATTCCTGGAGAATGAGACTCCACCTAGGCAAGCATCCGTTCTGAGGGGACATGTGTCTGTGCCACGTCAAAGGACAGTGGCCGGTTTTGAAAGTGAATTTTGCTCCGTACTAATAACAAGATAATTTCTGAACCGCCCAAACAAAGCAGGCGTGTTCTTTTTCCGAAGCAGTTTGCGCCTCCTCTCTGCACGTTAATTTTCGGCTAGCACACTGTCCCGGATGCTCCTCTGCGTCTTCGCCCCCCTGACAGGACAAATCCCAACCCTCAGTCAATACCGTCACGCTGTACGATGAATTCCTGAGAATATTCGGGAGTCCGAAGCAGTTGTCTTTAACTTAAAGCATTTTCAGATCCTGAAATGCGCTTTCTGTTTCCTCATTCCATCGAACCTATTCGGGCCCTCCTTTACTCAGGGTGTCTGTCAGGGGGCTTGCTACCTGGGACAAATTTGGATTATACCTCTGGTTACATCTCACGAGTCCGACAAAGGCCCTGACATCCAGCTTAGTTCGCGGCTGAGCAAAGTTAGTGATAGGTCCTTTTTTTCCTTGTGCAGACTCCGCAAACGGACCACTGCCACACCTCGATTCTTAGGCAAGCCTTCACAGGAAACCGGTGCACTCACCTTCCGTTCCACCTGACTACTTAAACACCCTCCTGCCCCGAGATACTTTAAGTGGGCACATCAGCTGCGGATCTGTCAGAGTCATGGCCAATCCGTTCATGTAGCTCACCCAGCTCACCTCTCACCGCAGTCCTGCCCAGCTGGCGTGCCCTTCCAACGTTAGTAATATACATGTAGGTGAAAAAAAGAAATTCCTCTTACTGCTGCATATTAAGGATCTGATCATGGACCAATTACTGAACTGTTGCTGAGGGAACTTCTTGATGGCCAAAAGGACATGCAGAGCAATTAAACGTCACTGAGTGCAAACTTGAGGGCCTGGAAGCCATTTGCAAGCAAATATGGGTAACTCGGAGGACAGTTTGAGAAAATGCAACCAACAATACAGACTCTAGAAAAGAAACTAATTGATCTAGAAGATTGGAGCAAACGAAACAACTTAATAGTCTTTGGCTTTAAATAAGATTCGGATGAAACATCGTATTCGCTATTGACTACACTAAATGAAAAAGTACTTGTAAAGCATATAGGTGTTCCAGTATCTTCCATTGAAAGACTGCACAGGATGGGCCGTAAGCAGGCAAAGAAGCACAGACATATCATTCTAAAGTTTACAGACCTCCGAGAAAAAAGAAACACGCTGAGTGACTGTCACAAGCTGAAAGGGCAAAACATTTCGATTTTGGAAGATTTTTCAGTAGACACGGCAGATAAGGAAGAACCTTTTGCACAGCCCGGCTGACGGTAGGAAAGCAGGTATAAAAGTAAGGCTTCAGTACGACAGGACTAAGGTTGACAAGCAAACATATCGATCGGACATCGCTCAAATAAAACGCATACTAATCGTTCCGCGTCAAGAAAGCCCTAAAAGACCGCAATGACCCCGCTGTTAGGTTAACAAGGAAAAACAAGAGTTTCGGTGTCTAAAAACGAATTACCGGAGCATAGTAAACCAAACCGCCGAATCAGCGAGCATCGTATCTGCCCATAGACCACATGTTCTAATAACAGAAACCCGGTTGCATAGTGACATAACCTATACTCTGAAATAACGCCTCACGGTTACGGAATCTACAGACAGGACAGCCATTCCCGTGGCGGTGCAATTCTCTTCCTAGAAGCGTTGAGTGTTGTTAGGCTGCCTGATATTACAGGAATTCAATGTGTTGTTGCTAAAATTTTCCTTAACGAGTGCAATCTATTCATAGGAGGGTTCGGGGGCCTCCAAATTGCGACACCACCTTCGTCGAAAACCTTAATGAGTCCCTGGGCGCCTGTAGCAATAATCACTGCCGTACGCTACCTGCAGCCTATTTTATTGCTCCATCTGTAAACTGGAATAACTATTTCTCTGAGCCCCTCTCAAGTGCTTCTGAGCCTTTCGTACATATAGTAGCGCTCTGTAACCTTTCACAACTTGTCAAAGAACCTACCCGTATTCAAAACTACACTACCAATTCAGCACCTTTTTCCTAGCAAATGCTGCCGTTGTTCGCCGTAACTCGAAAATTCAGGTTTTCGAAGATCTATCAGATCACAAAATGGCGTACCTTGCGGTGGAAGTGAATTTTGTCCCATCGTCTGAAAAACAAGAAAGAATGGTCCCCCACAAAATGAAAAACAAGAAAGAATTTTCCCAGTTTTCTGTACAAGCTTATCAGCTTGACGTGCTCCTTCGTGATCCATGGTTTTCGATCTTTTTTGAACGTGTGACCTGTCTGAATGGGAAATGCGCGATGTAAATGCATACAAAGGTTTCAAGAAACTCCTTATATGCTTCGTTTACGTTCTTTTTCTTAACACAAAATTCGAATCGTGCGTGATTACAGCCTGACTAAACAAATCCAATGCGTTATTGGAAATGTTGATAAGTAATTTATTGTGTTGTTTGTTACTCATCGAATACACGACGAAAACTGGACAGGGATCACTAATATCATAGGAAAGTGTACCCGTAGTACCTACAGGTGTATCTACATTTGTAATGAGAAGGTCGAGGGCAGATGAAGTGGAAGAAGTAACCCTGGTTAGTGTAGCAATGAGATTAGTAAAGCCAGATGAAAGTAGTATATAGGCTCTTTATACCGTGTACATACTTATTATCTCACAAAGTATTTTTGTTGAAGTCACCTCTACAGAGAAAATGAACATTTTGGAATTTGCAGAATTCCAAAAGTTTACTAAAAGAACCTAAATAATTCTCGATACTGCGATTCGGAGGGCGGTATATTACTGACAACACCTTTTGGTGTCCTTCACAGTTAGCATTTCGTAGTCATGACTTAGGAATGAAAAATCTGGCAACACTTCGTAATTACCATTATTTTTAGCATAAAGGGCGATACCGCCTCCTCCCCTATTCTGACGGGTCATGTAAAATGAGGTATAGCCTTCCAGTTGAACAACATCGTAGCTGCTTTGAAACCAAGTTTCAGATATCAATATGACGTGAAACTGAAACGAAAATTTATTGAGAAAACAAGTAATGCTGTCGCCCTTGCCCACAGCGGAACGGGAATTGAAATGCAAAACAGAAATATGTGTAGTATCTGGCAGATGAACATTTTGCGGCAAGAAAAAACCAAGCTGTTTTATTTGACCAGAAGGTGCAAAGTGTAACGCAACATTCAGCGTATCTTGGAAAGGTCTTCCTCATGCTCTATCCTTATGAATAGTGTTTCGTCAGACTGTCTCGCGAAAACCTTGCTATTGTACGACCAGACGGATTTCCATTCATGATCACGTTTTCTACCGATAGCGATTCCAAGCAGCCGTTTTAGCGTAGGGCACAGGTGCTCCTTCACATATATCTTCTGAGAGCTATCAATACCAATGTCTTTGTTGACACGACGCGTTTTCTTTGCTTTCTTCAGCGCAGCGTCATGCTTGATTCGGGATTTAGATTGTACAATGACGTTAGATTTTTTAGAGTCTCGGGTTGGATAACGATAACATACTTCAATGTGAGTCTCTGTAATTTCTTCTTTGATGGCTTCCTCAATTTTTCGAACAATGTAAGGCACCCTTATATCGTCAGGCCTAACAATGCCTTGTATCTCAAGATTCTTTTCTCTTGAGTACTGTTCTGAGCGCACGAACCTCTTTTCAAGCTCTCGGGTCCTGAATTCAAGGGCCTGGCATTTTTCTTGAAGCACTTTAATTTCATTTTCTAGTTTCTGTCTCGGGGATTCTTAAGCTCCTAATTTTGCCTTCAGTTGTTCAACTGAGGCGTGACCGAACTGGATGCTCTGAGTACGATTTTTGTGTTCTACTTTCAGTTCTCGGATCTCAGTGCGCATGTCCCTTTACACTCACTGAACTGAACACTGCTTTAGTTTATCTTTAGACTGTGCACCCTAGAATTGAAACAGAATGTCGAGAAAATTTATGGCTGCCATCATGCTTTCTTATTACAACGGCCCATCCACGGTTGTCCTCGCCCCGTGAAACAAGTCGTTTCTGGGGAGTTGCACATTGATAGTGGTACCTGTGCTCAGGAACTGCGCCGCGAATGACTAGAATGCCGGCTCACTGTCCATTTTCTAAACAAGATAGAAGAAATGACGCGCCGCCTATGAAAGAATTTTGGTGAATTAGCAAAAGATTTCGAACACCAGGCACTTGATTCGCATAAACGCTGCAAAAAAAGCAAAAGTATGCTTAACTTTTGCAGTTTTTTTTGCTGAAATTGTATTTAGTGCAATAAAGCTTTTGTGTTATAAAAGTTTTCTTAAGCCGTATACATGGCGGTATTTACTATGAGTATTGGTAGTAACGCATGCAGCTCAGCCTGCCCGGCAATAAGCTTTCAGAAAGTGCCCGAAGCTCTCCAACCTAAGGAAGTGCTGAGTGTTTGGACCACTTGCGGAAAGAATTTCGTCGATAGGGTGCACGATGAAAGAAATCGAAACGTGAAGAGAAGTGAAATGGTTATCATGTTACTGTAATTCCAATCATCCTGGAGACGTCTTCATTTAACCTCATCACTACCAAAGAAATATTTTGACGAGGAAATAAGCAGTTCGTATGAAACTTTATTTTACATAGTTTAAGGCGCTCATAATACATTCGTGATATAAAAAGTATGTTGAAGCAAAAAAGCTGATTTTTTTTTTGTGGACACAAATTGTAAAAACAGCTCGTAAGCTACTCACAGCCATTTTCTTGAACAGCTGCCTCAGCCGAGATATGGTGCCCTCCTTTACAAGCAGGGTAAACCAAGGTGCAGGATGACACAATTACATTAGTTGAATGCCTCGGAAATTCTCACTGAGGCTTACTCGACTTTAGAAAAAGTGTTCACAAATCTGGACACAGATTTGCAAGAATGCACGCAGCCATCTTCCTTTAATAGCCGATTCTGCCAAGATATTGCTTCCCTTTTTGGAAGTTGACTAAACCATGGCCAGACTCAGAAAAGAGCGCAATATTATTGTCAGGTCGCTTTTCGTTCAGGGATAGTTGCCTGTAGAAAAAGTGTCGGAAAATGTGAACACTCGTAGTGAAGAGGTTAAAGAATTTCCTGTACCCTTGGACAAGAAAAATTGTTAAAATCAATGTTTTTTTGCCTTTTCCCCGGGGTTCGGTATTGGTCGTCGTTTTCTCGTCGGATATATGTGTTTATATAGATAAACAACTTGGGTCCCTGGGTCGAACCGGCAAGTTGCTGCTGGCTGTGTATAGCCCAGTGGAGAGGAAGGGTCCCTGGATGCGCACCCCTGGTCATGTGTTCGTGCAGAGAGTGAGTGTGTGAGTGAGTGAAAACATTTATTGCGTCTTTTAAGAGTTTCGCGGTTACGAGGTCTCCGTCGTCTTCATCTTGTTGGCGCTGGCGACTTGAGACTTCTCTTCAGCAAGGGTGGGCCCCTATTCCAAGGCTCCACTGAGTCGTGCTGCATCGCTCGCGTGCTGCACTAGGGCCCTTTGGGCCGTGAGCTCGCTGCTGGTGAGCCGACACTCCCATTGCTCCGCACTCGGGTGTTCGTGTTTGTGGAATGCTTTGTTGCGTTCGCACTCCCAGGTGATGTGGTAGAGTGTAGGTGTGGCACCGCACCAAGGGCAGGTGGCCCTGTATTGTGTCGGAAACATCTTATTGAGCACATGTAAGTTGGGGAAGGAGTTTGTTTGTAGTCTGCGCCAGCTGGTCGCTTCCTCCTTTGTGAGGGCTTTGTGTGGTGGCGGATATCTAATTCTAGTTCCTCCATATAAGTTCAGGGTCTCTGCGTATATCCCCCTCGCAAGCCTGTAGGTGGGTCTCCGGGGCATTAGACCGTCCTGCTCGGAACGCTTCGCCTCGAGCTAGGCTGTCTGCCCTTTCGTTCCCCCCTATGCCTACGTGACCCGGGATCCAGATTAGTTTGCAGAGAACTTCGGCACTGGGTATGTGCAACGGGTATGAGCCAATAAGTATGGACGTATCCCGGCTCAATCTCCCAGAATAGGGATGTGCCGCTGTTGTCGCTAGGGGCGCAGAAGCCTTAAATAGTTTTAAATACTGGGATGTATCCTAGATTCAGGCCGCTATCGGCGTTCAAAGACAGAGGCACGCGGCGGAGGACTTGTTCGACTGTTCGACTGCGCAGGGAGTGGGGTTATCTTTCTGAGATCCCCGCTCAAGTTCATTACTTAATAAATGGTTTATCTTTATAAATCCCAGTTTAATAAAGTCGCTACAATAAGTATCGTAGTTCTCAGTGCCCATACGCCTGTCAACAAGATTTTTCCTTTCATAAGCATTGCACATGGCCTCCGTGCTCGTACCACAGGCAGCAAACTGCTACAGCTGACGAGTCCGTGCTCGTGTCATTGGGTATTGCCGCTATTTAGCTAATAATAGCACCGCATAAATTACATTCCAAGTTCAAGATAAATATGCGTGTAATTATCGAGTTGTCAAAAAATTTCTGCTAAAAAAGCACCGCGCACTCCCCCTTTTTTATTGTACAGTTACGCAATTGGCTTCATTCTTTTAAGAAAGTAAGGAGTGACAAGGTTTTTATAACATACATGGCAATCTTGCCAAAATTAACTGTTAAATATCTAGTGGAGAGCTTCTGTAAGAAGTTCTTGCACATAACGGTCGCTTGCTAGCAAAGCATATGCACCTTTATCGAGCAGAAAATTAAGGCCATGAGGCCATCCTTCAATGTTGGCGTTGCTCACGTCAGTAATCTGCAAAAGAGCAGTAAAAGAAAAAGTGAGCATGAGTCTAGCACCGGGCACTTATATATCCTGCTGATAATTTAAGCACTGTCTAACTCGTATCATACAGCATAAGCGACGCCAGTACCCCATATCATGAGATCTAAGCCGGAAGTTTATTTTGTCTGCATACTGCTTATGAACATCTCGTGATTTTAAAGGGTGGCCCTGTACACATTGTAAACACACATACAAAAACGCACCATAGCCAAATATAGCATGCGGTACTTGAAATAATTCTATCAAGCTTGCATCGTCTATGCAAGCTTACTGGAGCTTTCAATTTACGGAAACGTTTTATAAAGGAAGAGGAAATAAACATGGCCGAAAAACGCCATTCAGCTCTGCCCAAATCAGGACGCTCGGCCTTAGCATGCGTCTTGAATGGTGGGTCCCCTATGGACCTTTCCATCGGGCAAAAGGAAAAGCCTTTCCTCCATTCTGGCTAGTGCAATCGGGCGCAACACTGCTTGACTGTGTTGCCGTCGTGGGGTTGGAACAATCTGGAGGTGTTTTAGCTAGTTCTACGAATAGTTACGTGATGGCAGCTCATGCAAGATACGAGTAGATGGACAACCAGTGGATAGTTTTCGACAGCAGTAATACCTGCAGAAAGTGAAAACTCTTAACTTCTCAAAGATTCGACGTGCACCAACAGCCACGACGTGTGAGTGGTTGTTAGCTATGCTGGATGCATCGGCTCCGACTCCACGAATAGCAGTGACGTGGATGGATTTATTTATTCTAGGCGGTTGGCAAGCGCGAATAGGAAAAGCTTATCTTCATGTGACCGCTTGGCGCGTGAAGCATGGAAGTGCGGCGAGCTAAATGGCAGCCCGAAACAGTAATGCGCTAGTCGGGAAAATACTTGCGCCACTCACCGACATGATATCAAGCATATAAAGTCTACGTTGCCAGGTCCAGTTAGGATTTTCTCTATGTGGCCGATGGCGCGGCTCAACACAGCGATCACTGCGACCGGCAAACCAACATGATATGTAACATTTGCGTCTCAGGAGTTGGTGTGGCCCCGTAAAGAAGTAACCCTCAATCGGCACTGCCTCCAAAGCATGCGGCTGCTCTATATGAGAACAGTATTTTCTCAAAATAGATGGCGCGTCAATGATGATGGGTCGAAATAATGTTTTACTACTCATTGCTGCAAAACCGTAACTTTTGGGAACTACAGGACGAATGATGCAATAAGAGCAGACTAGAGACATTTTTAACTGGTCCCCGAGGCTTACGCTGGTATCGAACACCTGCGCGCGCCCGCATAACATTAGATAGTCTGTGCCATGTCGACTAAAATCACTATTTTTACAGAGCGATTTCGAAGGTGCAAGAGGCCGCGCTATCCTGTACGTACTTTGCCAGCCCGAAAAGCACAAAAAAAAATTCTGGGGTTTTACGTGCCAAAACCACTTTCTGATTATGAGGCACGCCGTAGTGGGGGACTCCGGAAATTTTGACCACCTGGGGTTTTTTAACGTGCACCTAAATCTAAGTACACGGGTGTTTTCGCATTTCGCCCCCATCAAAATGCGGCCGCCGTGGCCGGGATTCGATCCCGCGACCTCGTGCTCAGCAGCCCAACACCATATCCACTGAGCAACCACGGCGGGTCGAAAAGCACAACCAGCAACTTCCGACGAGGATATGCCTAACGTGCAACAAAGAGCATTCGTCCATGCCAGCATGGCGGCGAAATCAGCTCGCTCACAGATGTAGCCACTGCGTAATCAATATTACCGGCGCGCTGGACGAAATGGTTTTTTAAAGCTACGGCTGGCGGCTGCCAACGCTCCCCCTCCACGCTTGTAGGCCACATGCACCCAAATCTGTAGGAAGAGAATTGTAGTTTCTGCGCCACCACATTGCCCATGCGCACTTTGAAATGATATTGTGAGAAGTTTCGGCACGCGATTCCACCCCTGTGCTCCACCCCTGTGCCCCCTCCCTACTCAACTCATTTAGCCTCCTGCGATTTTTTTTCTTTTTTTTTTTACCACCAGCAAACTGCTGTTCTCGAGACGGCATTTCGGGGCTGTGATGACAATTCAAAAGGAAACGACAGTGCTGCTGAAGCGTTTAAGAGAAGATGACCTTCAAGGGTACTTACAGGAATGAAAAAAAGAGGTGGAAGAAGTGTATTGTAACTGGGAATGTTTCAAAGATGACCTCATAGATGTATCTGGAAATTTGGGAAATAACTTTTTTAAACGCGCTGAACAAAAATTTCGACTGACCTCTGATATGTTGAACTTAGTGGTGAGTATGTTAACCAGGATCACTTGGAAGGATGATGGCAGATAGAATTATAGCGAATGCACCCACGTAGAACAGCTCCTCCCGGAGTGCTGGAACAAGTGCACCATTTGTTAATGCATCACATCGCGTGTATTCGAATCAGTAAGTGAACGCATACAATGCAATGTTTTTTCTGCGTTTATCTCAGAAAAGGCTATATTTACGTGCTGTGAACTGCGTCCAGCTACGTCACGGTGAATCCCGTGGAGAGTCGTAGCGACATCTTTTTTTCTACCTGCACGCATAAAAAAATGGGCAGTTTTGTCCGAAGAACGCCGCGTCGACAGCGACAGCAAGATAAAGCGTTGCGCTTGAGCTGCTCGGACGGTGTTGTAACTATACGTGGGTGTGACATGGTGGTGCGACGCAGTAACCAGGGTTGCTATAGCAGAAGGAATAGCGGCCCGGCAGTTACCAGGTGTAAGCGCTGCCAGGGGCTTTGCAAGTGCTGCCCCTCCATAGCGCACGACATGAAACCGAGGGGAAACCGTCGGCTTTAGTCAGTGAAATATTAGGTGACGTTAGTTGCACATTTACTGTCCGCTTGGCTCGGCAAGTGCGTAGACACAGCAGCTCAGCGCGAACGCTAGACGAGCGTCATTGCACGTGCGCAGAGCGTTCACGCCGGCAGCGGTGCGGCCGTTTTGTTCCGCCTTTTTTTTTTCTTGCAGTCAAAGCCACTGCGTTTCTCTCTGCAGAGCATCAAACCGTCCGCGCGCGAGACAGTCAGTAGCGAGACAGCACGACGGCGCCAATGGCGTGAATGCGCGTCTAGCCTCTACTTAATTGCTGTCCCAATAAAAATGGCACCCGCCGTGGTTGCTTAGTGGCTATGATGTTGGGCGTGGTAAGCACGAGGTCGCAGGATCGAATCCCAGCCACCGCGACCACATATCGATGGGGCAGAAATGCGAAAACACCGGTGTACTTAGATTTAGGTGCACGTTAAAGAACCCCAGGTGGTCAAAATTTCCGGAGTCCCCCACTACGGCGTGCCTCATAATCAGAAAGTGGTTTCGGCTCGTAAAACCCCATAATTTAATTTAATTTTAATTTAATAAAAATGGCTGTGACTGAGAGGACAATGCTTCAACTTCTACAACTCAAGGTGTGTGAAAAAAAAAATGATGGTCGTCTATATAAAGCTTTCGGGCATTTGTAATACTACAGCTTTCCTAATTAATTTAATTATGGGTTTTACGTGCCAAAACAACGATCTGATTATGAGGCACGCCAATTTGAAGCACATAAATTACTTGACAACGTAGAACCGACTTCTATGCTATTCCTTAGTCGTTTTTGCCTTGCCTTCATCATGATGGCTATGCTGCTACGACAATGCACACTGCATGTGGTAGCACTAACCAAGAACAACTCGGTCTCTTCAATATATATATATATATATATATATATATATATATATATATATATATATATATATATATATATATCCTGTGGAGAGTCGTAGCGACATCTTTTTTTCTACCTACACGCATAATAAATGGGCAGTTTTGTCCGAAGAACGACGCGTCGACAGCGACAGCAAGATAAAGCGTTGCGCTTGTTTCGGAAGTTTTCAAAATTTTGTACTAAGACAGCACGTACGCGGTCTAAATCTCAAGTATCGGGTCACTGGCACTTATTAGGCCTTAAAGCAGTTGCAAGCTGACGAGTCGAATGTACGCGAATTAAAACAGCACGACCACGTCTAGGTAATGGGGGAATATTTTTGGGGTACCATTTAGCGGACCATAAACAGCGCGTTCTCATTTATAAACAGTTTATTAGCTGCTAATACGAAAGCATTATATGCTCCATTACGCCAAAATCCGTCGTAGTCTGCGTGAGCGAAAGATGGTACGAAAAATGGCATACGGCACAAAGTGCAAAAACAGGTCAAAACAACGTGAAGAACGTAAATTGATGGTTTGAAACGACACATCCCAGCCTTCAGCACAGCTCCGGAACTTCTACAAACGAAATAGCCGGTACTTTATATTAGAGTGACCTTTAAGCGTATTAGCAAACCACGTTGCATTATTATGCGACACTGCTACTCTAGCAGGCACATACTTGTGTATGAGTTGGTTTACTTTTGCAGTGAACATACCCCAGTTTTCCTGAACTTCTCCAAAGACAAGTTTTTGAACATAAACGTCCAGGAATTCACTAAATTTTTCATTCACTAGGTCAAAATTCGCTCTTTCATTCAGACGAATGTTTTTATGTCTGCGCTGGACATGAGTAGAGAATATGTCGATGTTAAAGTGTAAGAGCGAATGATCCCTCAAACCAGGGAGGTAATTTATACAAGATATGAGTTCTGGGTGCAGAGAAAAAAATATAGTCTAATGTATTCTAGGAGTAAGGTGCGATTTTTGTCGGTTCGCTCACAAGGTGCGTCAGATGGAAGCAATTGAATATATCTCAGAAATAATTCATCCTCATCATCATCATCATCCATCAGTCCGCAACCAATAATGACACCGGTTATCTTACGTCCTCATTACATGCCCTGCCCATGCCCATTTCTTTTTCTCGATTTCAACTAAGATATCATTACCTCGCGTTTGTTCCCTCACCCAATCTGCTGTCTTTCTATCCCTTCACGTTACACCCATCATTCGTCTTTCCATAGCTTATTGCGTCGTCCTCAATTTAAGTAGAACCCTTTTCGTAAGCCTCCAGGTTTCTGCCGCGTAGGTGAGTACTGGTAAGACACAGCTGTTATACACTTTTCTCTTGAGGGATAATGGCAACCTGCTGTTCATGATCTGAGAATGCCTGCCAATCGCACCCCAGCCCATTCTTATTCTTCTGCTTATTTCAGTCTCATGACTCAGATCCGCGGACACTACCTGCCCTAAGTAGATGTTCCGAGACTGTTAAACATTACTTTAGTTTTCTGCAGATTAATATTTAGACCCACCCTTCTGCTTTTCCTGTCCAGGTCGTGAGCATATATTGTAATTGGTCCCCTGAGTTACTAAGCACGGCAGTATCATCAGCGAATTGCAACTTACTAATGTATTTCAATTAACTCTTATACCCGATTCTTCCCAATCCAGGTCTCAGAATACCTCCGCTAAACACGCTGTGAATAGCATTGGAGAAATTGTATTTCCCTGCCTGACGCCCTTCTTTATTGGGATTTTGTTGCGTTCTTTGTGGAGAACTACGGAGGCTGTGCAGCCGCTATAGATATCTTTCAGTATTTTTACATACGGCTCGTCTACACCCTGATTCCGTAATGCCTGCATGACTGCTGAGGTTTCGACTGAATCAAACGCTTTCTCTGAATCAACGAAAGCTATATATAAGGGTTGGTTATATTCCGCACATTTCTCCATCACCTGATTGATAGTGTGAATATGGTCTATTGTTGAGCAGCCTTTACGAAATCCTTCCTGGTCCTTTGGTTGACAGAAGTCTAAGGTGTTACTGATTCCATTTGCGATTACCTTAGTAAATATTTTGTAGACAACGGACAGTAAGCTCATCTGTCTATAATTGTTTAAGTCCTTGGCGTCCCATATTTTATGGATTAAGATTATGTTGCCGTTCATCCAAGATTCCGGTACGCTCGAGATCATGAGGCATTGCGTATACAGGGTGGCCAGTTTTCTTGAACAATCTGCCCACCATCCTTCAACAAATCTGCTGTAACCTGATCCTCACCAGCTGCCTTCCCCCTCTGCATAGTTCCCAAGACTTTCTTTACTTCGCCCGGCGTTACCTGGGGGATCTTGAATTTCTCCAGACTATTCCCTCTTCCATTATCTTCGTGGGTGCCACTGGTGCTGTATGAATCTCTACAGAACGCCTCAGCCCCTTGAACTATGTTATCCGTATCAGTAATAATATTGCTGGCTTTGTCTCTTAACACACACATCTGATTCTTGCCTATTTCTAGTTTCTTCTTCACTGCTTTTAGGCTTCCTCCGTTGCTGAGAGCATGCTCAATTTTATCCATATTATTCTGCCTTATTTATGTATTTATTTATTTACATGTACCTTACAGGCCTTCGAGAAGGCATAGTGTAAGGGGGGAAATACGGTAACATATTAGTATGGAGTCGGGAAAGAAGTAAACATCAGCAACAGAACATGGAAAATTAATACGTTAGCAAATACAATATGTAGAGCAATAACAATAAATGGTAAACAATAACATAATAGCATAATAACATCGTAAACGTTTTTGCATGTTATACAGTAGTAAGTATTGTAAAAAAAAGAAAATGGGAGCACTGAAATTCTTTAACATTGCAGAAAAAATGTAAGAAAATTACAAAAGACATGACGTGTTTAGACGGTTGAAACGGCATATTGATTGGTTAGTAGATTGCGAAATGCAGTGTGTTTAGTTTGGCATGCAATGGTATCTGGCAGTGCGTTCCATAATCGGACCGCACGGGGCAAAGCTGAAAAATTAAAAGCGTGCGTGTTGCCATAAATTCGGGTGTAGCTGAACTGATTGTTCAGTCGTTGTGACGTCGAGGATGCTTTCTTCAGGTTTGATAATGTTAGGCCAACTGTGTGAACAAATCTATGAAATAATAATAGAAGGGAAATATCACGGCGAGTAGTTAGTGGTTGCAACGAAAGATCGATTTTTATTTGGGTTACACTTGACTGGTTACTATAATTTTTAGAAATGAAACGGCTCGCTCTATTCTGGATGCTCTCCAGGAGTTCGATGAGGTAATTTTGATGAGGCGACCATATACAAAAGGCGTACTCAATTTGTGGCCGTACAATAGTTACGTAAGCTAGTTTTCGTAGCGGTGAAGGCGCACTTCTTAAGTTGCGGCGCAGATATCCCAATGATCTGGAGGCGTTAGCTGAAATGGAGGTGATGTGTTTAGTCCATGAAAGATTGTGTGTAAGGAGCACTCTTAAGTACTTATATTCTGTGGTGTGGTCAACTATGTTAGAATCCAGATGATAAGAAAAGTGAGAGTTAACAGTTTTTCGAGAAAAGGAAACTACTTTGCACTTCGACACGTTTAGGGACATGAGCCACGTAGCACACCAATCACTGATATGTGCAAGATCATCTTGGAGTGCCGCGTGGTCAGAGGGACAGTTAATCGAACGGTATACAATGCAGTCGTCAGCAAATAATCGCACAGAAGATGATATATTGTTAGGTAAGTCGTTAATGTAAATTAAAAAGAGAAGAGGACCAAGTACACTACCTTGAGGTACACCAGAGGTGACGTCAGAGAGCCCAGAGGAAAAGTTAGCAACAACAGTGAACTGTTCGCGATTAGTAAGAAAGTTACGAATCCATGATAGGGTTAGTGAGTCGAGTTTAATTGCTGAGAGCTTTGATATCAGGCGACTATGGGCTACGCGATCGAATGCTTTCGAGAAATCTAAAAAGATGCAGTCAATTTGTTTGTTACTGTTCATATCAAAGTGTAAGTCTGACGTGAATTCTAGTAGTTGGGTTTCGCAAGAAAATCCTTTTCGGAAACCATGCTGTTTCGGGTAAAAAAAGTTATTACATTCAAGATGAGAATATATATGGGATGCGATTATGTGTTCCAACATTTTGCAGCAAATGCATGTTAGTGATATAGGACGGTAATTATCACTAGAACTCTTGTTACCTTTCTTAAAGACAGGAACTACTTTTGCTATCTTCCAGTCTGTAGGAAGCATACCAGTTGTAAGCGATTGGTTAAAAAGGTGTAGCAGAATTTTGCTTGATACTAGTATTGTGTTTTTTAGTATTTTAGAATTTATACCAGCTATACCAGAGGATGAAGACATTTTAAGGTTATCTATAAGATCGACTACGCCTTTTAAAGTGATAGTGATGGGTGACATGTACTGGAAATCAAAATCGGGAACAAAAGGTATGTTACAACTATCTTCTCTTGTAAAGATGGATGTGAAAAATGAGTTGAATACTGTCGGACATTGACTGTCAGGAATAGGTGTGTTGTTTTTATCCTGCAATGAAATATTACTGCCTTTATTACTAGGGTTAACTATGTTCCAGAATTTTCTTGGATTGCTTGTAAGAATTCCCGGTAAGTCTATTGAAAAATATTTATTCTTGGCGACCAATAAAGCTGTGCAGTACTCTTTTAGATAGCTTTTGTATTTATCCCAAGCCAATGTTGTTTGTCCACGCTTTGCATTTTCATATAGGCGTTTTTTCTTGTTTCTCATTCTGTGAAGAGTTTTAGTAAACCATGGGTTGGAATTATCGTTAGTTACAGTAACAAGAGGAACGTGCTTTTCAATCAATGTAGACAACTTATCTCTGAACAGCACCCAATTTTCGTTGACAGATATGCTGTAAAAGGATGGCTCCAATACAGCAACAAAAAAGTTGTTTAGTTCTAAATTGATGATATCATAATTACCTTTATGGTAGTCTCTAATTAGCTTTGTTATGGAACCAGTGGACGCGCACGGAATATCGATGGTCACCTGGAGTAGCCGGTGATCACTGAATCCATCTAAGTAAGTTATATGTGTGACAGTTTCTGGAGCTGTTGTTAAAATGAGATCCAAAAGATTGGAATTACGAGTCGGTTGATTAACTACTTGAAATAGGTTAAAATCTAATGTTAAGGAAATAAAGCTTGTGCACATATGACACGAAGAGGATAGATTAACCCAGTCGATTGAAGGAAGATTGAAATCTCCGAATAGGTACATTACATCTGCCTGATAAAGAGCAATTACCTCATTAATACTGTCATGTAATGCAGTTACGAAGGAAAAATCAGAATCCGGCGCACGGTAACAATTACCGAGCAGTACCTTCACGGTGGATACAGAGCAGGCTACCCAAATGATTTCGAGGTTAGTACGGGTTTGAACAACAAATGATGTGATATTCTTTTTAATTGCTATCATCACACCGCCCCCTCTTTTCTTATCTCGGTCGCGCCTGTATATGTTGTAGGTTGTGTTACCGGGGAAAATTTCGTTGTCAGTTATTTCAGGGTTTAACCAGGTTTCGGTAAAAGCAAGAGCATCCGAATTGCAATCGTCCAGAAAAGAAGCAACAAGATCGCGCTTTGACATAATACTACGGATGTTAGCAAACGATAATGATAAGGATGAAGAAGTAAACGTTTGATTTGGTTTATGGTGATTGCGCACATGCGTATTGTGCCGGAGCTATCTGTGTCAGCTATCTTATGCTCGTTGAGTAACTTCGAAAGTTCTGCCAGTTCTATTCTAGCTGTAGGGTTAGAGGCTTTCATACATTGGCGTTTCTTAATCAGATCCTTCGTCTCCTGCGATAGCTTACCGGTATCCTGTCTAACGAAGTTACCACCGACTTCTATTGCACAGTCCTTAATGATGCCCATAAGATTGTCGTTCATTGCTTCAACACTAAGGCCTCTTCCTGAGTTAAAGCCGAATACCTGTTCTGTAGCTTGATATGGAATTTGTCTACTTTGTCTCTTACAGCTAACTCATTGATCCGATTGTTATGTACCAGTTTATTCCGTTTTACCATGTGTAAATAATTACACATGCTGAAAGATGGGCTTATTATAGGAGAAGTGCCGGACCATGCTAAACCTCCAAAATTGAAGTCCCTTAGGAAAATGACCGGGCAGGAGCGATATTGAGAAACAATGCCGGCAACGACATCATGCAAGTCATCAAGAAAAGCCGCTGTGGCGCTTGGAGGGCAGTATAATGCTCCTGATAGTCTTGTCTTTTTTAAGAGAAAAGCCCACCCAGGCCCACCCGACACTTATAGGCGTACTTGAAATGATATAATTTGCTTTGATATAGCAGTCAATGTGCCACCACCAGATCTTCCATCGCGATCGCATCGATACACATCGTGGCAATGAATGGCATATGTAGGTATTGGTTTTGTTCAACAATCTTTTCTGGCGTAATTTGTGCCATTTGACTCAAATAGTATCACCTAATCTAAATAAACACTCTCTTGACATAACGATTGCAAAGCTACCGCTCCGCCCTCCCTCCTTTTTAGCTAGTATGTAGAATCGCTGTTCGCTTGTTCGAAATTTGGTGGCTTTCAAGGTAATCACGTTGCGACGGTGCCTCACGAGAGGCTCAGAGCGTGTCCATTATTAATTCGCATGGTTTATGCGTTGCGACAACCCAAACACTTTGCCACGCAAGTAAATAATATAGGCCCTTTCGTTGTCTACAAACATAGACCATGGATAGCCTCCTGCTTGGATTATTGAAATAGCCCGCTAACTTCGGCAGGCGAAAAATTCAAGGGCGAGTAGTACGAGTGAGCTAAAGCAGAATCCCGCAGATTTTTAACCCTTTTCTTTTGTACGTAGTCACACTATTCTACCTAAGTTGGGCGCAAGTTATACGAAAAATTATAAGTACTACTCTTGAGGCATTCTCAACCCTTATTTTATCTGAAAACGCAAACGGCAAAAAGATACTTTCCATTCACCGAAACAACTTAGCAAGAGGCTTTTTTGTTTCGGCATAGTAGGCTAATAAATGACGTGAACGGATATTTCTTGGAGCTGCATGATCACGGCTATTATCGCGCGTGCGAAATCCTCTATACAACCCCATCTCGGGAGCTCCTTACCTTGATTTCCGGGATAGAATCGACGTAATTTTCGTTTATTCTTACTTCATTGTCAAGACTTCCTATGTGGCCAGTTAGAGAACAGCGCAGTGTCGTAAACAACATGTTAATTTCTGCTGAGCAGTGGATTGAATCTGAAATAGATGACATTTTATCTTCAGTTACATCAAGTGTATAAAAACACGTTAGAGAGGAAATAGGCTCAAGTAAGGGACTAGCAAGTGTGCCTCAATATGAACCGGAATATTGATCCTGCCATACCTAAATAGGGGGATGCGAGGTTCAATGCCTAATTCGCAGACTATCGAGGACGTTATCACTGGTGTTAAATATGATAATCGCCAGAAAATCTGCAGCGAATATGCACAATTGTGCATTCTATTTGACTTGTTTTACCAAGGTATACAATCGTACATTTTTCGAGATATGCGAAAAACTCTGTAAGCTATACATCTCGAATTTTCTTCAGCTTTAATACAGCCCAGTCTCCTGTACATATGGCTAAGAAAATATTTACTTACAATACTCTCACATTGCAGTAAAGCTCCTAGTTTAAGAATTCTCTTCGCCTTACAACAGATAATTCAGTGCATGATCTACTAAAGAGCTCATAATTTTAACGGCTGTCCCACTTCCATGGTTGGTAGTGGCCTACCCTCAAGGCTAGACAGTTTTACAAGGGCAATGTTTATTCACATGAAAGGGGACACCACTGTAATGCGAGAGAAAGAACTTTCCGGCTACGCATTAGCTCTTCTAAAATCTGTTGCTTCTACTTTCATGGTTTTGTCTCGAGTGTAAAACAATGGCATATTGTACTGCATGCGCATATTATAGACTCCCTAATTGCACCTGCTTTCATTTTCCCCAGCTGCTATTTCCTATATATCTTTTTTCACACCATTATCAGAGACGAGTGATGGGAATTCGATTATCCGTGTGTTGATCAGTATCAATAATCAAGGGCCATGTTTATCACATCTACGCTTCCAGCTCTGCTGCATTGCAAAGGAATGGTCAAATATACTTTAGAAAAAAAATGGATAGTTTTCCTTGCCCAATGTATTAGGGCCCGAACGGCATATGTACGAGCGTTTAACTCACATTGTTTGCCCTAAGTTTCCCAGTCTTGTACTTTCCATCAAAACTGCACTGTAGAAGCTCCAGGGAACGTGGCACATAAAAATAAAATTTGCGCAGCTGAACGCCATAACCTTTTAGGTCTTTTATGCCAAAATACGGTGCAGGGCTGGCTTCTATTTCAAATGTTTTCAGCACGTTGGTTACATTGATGAGCTCATTGATGGTGATGCTGTCACTTGTGGGAAAGAAAGCAATTTTGCAAACATTAAACACTGAGTCGGTGTTGTGGTACTAAACATTATTCGCATAAACTGCGTGCATCAGACTTACCTGCGTCAAATCTTGCAGCAAAGAACACTAAAAATAACACAAATAACATTTTCCCACGCATTTCCAAATGCTCCGGAAGCCACACTGCTTTAAATATGTGCGCCTGTATATATATAGCGCTGATTGGATATATCTATAGACGAGTTGACGTACGGAGCAACGTGTTGTTTACGCGATTGCCTATGTTATTTGATGTCGTAATTATCTGTGAAAGAAATTTGTCTGACGCCTTAGCCAGGCGACGCGTGACTAAAACCTACAAACAGTTCTGACGCATGAAACACAGGTACCTGCCACCTAGCAGCGATATCCGTTATCGCATTACTTGGAAGCAGAAATCACTACGCTAACATAACTTTGCTCAAAACACCACTGTTCACAGAACCTGATATGAACATTTGGTCCTCTTAGTCTGTTACGCATATGTAGTTTGCGCCTTAGTGTGAAATGCACCCGCACGTCACTGACAGCACTGAATCGTATAATGGAGCATACAATGACACATTGAAGCATTGGAAGAACTGGAGCACAAATGTAAAAATTGCTTGCAGCACTTTGAAGTCCAACATAAAAAACTCCGAATGCAAATAAAGCAAGAAATAAGTGCGCACTAGATTTGTGAAAGAGTGTTACCACTTTCTATTTAACACACTTAAATTTTAACACCCTTAAGGGTGTAAATCAGTTTGTCGCCAGACGAACACCCTAAGGGTGCTGTTCTCTACACCCTACAGTTGGGGTGCAATTATAGCACCCTAGAGGAAGGGTGTCCAGCAAAATAAATTTAGGGTGTAGGGGCGCAAGTCCATATTAACACCCATTTATGTGGGTGTTGGAAGGGTGTACACCCTTTTATTTCTAGTGTGTACGGAAGGCAGGTTCGGCAGCACACGCCTACAATTACTACTATGTACAGCGATCCACGCGTAACTATCGCGTGTGCCAGAAGGTTCAAGTTCGGCTACCAAACGCACCGTCGAACAGCTGGCCTTGAAGCTTCGATGGGCACACACGCACCTATACGTGTGGATCACATTACATATTAGTATTTCACATATTAGCTTCCGCCTTCCCATCGTGCCGCGCGCCGAAGTGACTGTACAGCGTCGTCCCGTCACTTCCGGTCGCTTTTCATTGGGCAGGGGGCGGGCGCGCAAATTGAACGTTTATTCTGGCAGGTTTGCTTGCTCGCATGGCCGCCTGTTTGCTGCTGCTTCGTTGTGGTCTCCAACTAGAGCGGTGAGGCGGGTAGTTGCTACTAAGTTTCGTGCCGAGCATTTTTTTATTTTTGGGAGGGGGGGCGCAGTCTGTGCTGCATGACTGAGGGTACAGTACACAAATCGGGACCGTGAGTGAGACGATCGGCGCTCTTCTGCTGGTGATTAGATTATTCGCTGCGTCCGAACGAAGCAACCTTGCGAAGTCACAGCGTAGTTACAGCGATATCCTGGCTCGATAAAGACCGTCACATCTTGGTCGTGCGACAGCGACGCGTAAGCATTCATGAGGTGACTGAAGAATGCGTTTGTAAGAGCGTATGCTATGGATAGGCAATTACAGCTTTGACGACACCAGCCCCTAATACATAGGCTGAGCCTTACAAACTGTGTCCGAGGATGCGCTTAGAAGGCAGACCAGTAGCTTAGTAAAACTCTGAATAACTTAGGCAAGGTACGTGGAGATTCGGATTTGAGAACTTCCAGCGTGATCTCGCCGCTATAAATGTCTTCGTTATGGCTTCACCAAGCAAATTGTACCTTGATGCCATTGTACAGCAGAGGCTCGTCTAATAGCACGTCCCTGTTTGTTCAGCAATGTATCCAGACAGCTTCTTTAATTTCGCCACATTTTGTTGGGTTTTTAAGGGTACCGAAATATTCGTGCAGAATTGTGCAAGTTGCTCGCGCGTTTTCATTCTGCTACTGCAGTTTGTCTTAGAAGTGTTTAATTGCATGATGATATAATTGTGAGCCCAAACTATAGTGATAATTAAATTGTAAGTGAAAGTGCGTACATTTTCTCGATGATACATTTTGGAGTGGCCGTCATGCCAGTAACATCAGAATCCTAGAAAAAGATCGACAGTCACTTAGGAATGCGAAAACTTAATGACTTCATGGATGTACACTTGCAATTATCACGTGACCGTGATACGTCATACATTGTCACGTGTCCTTCACAATTCTATCTTCACCTGCCGTAATCCACCTTGCTACAGTTTGTACGAACCTTAACCGAATTTATTCCACCCTAATTCACATTATTTACCCACAATTGCTCATAATTAACGTTGCTCTATTTACTACCTTCTGTATCACTACTGACGTCACACAAGACACTGATGACGTCACATTTTATTGCTTTATTATACATACTTTCAAGGCCTAGTAGACACAACAGAAAGAAGGGGTGAAAGTATACAATATTTGCAGAGCAGGGCAAGAATAGAAAATTAAACTGTAAGACATTTTGAACAGCGATGTTGAATTAGTGGTATCACAAATTGAGACTGTGGAGGCGGGAAGGCGGTTCCATGCAGTGGCTGTTCTTGGAAAAAGGAAGAATGGCACATCAATTTTGTGTTGATGGTCGATGCGATACGAGATATATATTGGTGTGGTGAAATATTTTCTTTAAGAGAAGGGTTAAAGTACCATATTCCATAAAAAATACACAGACGAAGGTACCTACGATGTAACCAAAGGTCAGGTTGACCTAGACCCGCCGTGGTTGCTCAGTGGCTATGGTGTTAGGCTGCTGAGCACGAAATCGCGCGATCGAATGCCGGCCACGGCGGCCGCATTTCGATGGGGGCGAAATGCGAAAACACCCGTGTACTTAGATTTAGGTGCACGCTAAAGAACCCCAGGTGGTCGAAGTTTCCGGAGTCCTCCACTACGGCGTGCCTCATAATCAGAAAGTGGTTTTGGCACGTAAAACCCCATAATTTAATTTTTTTTAGGTTGACCTAGTGTTCTTTTCATGGACGTGACGCTAAAATGACGTGAATAATTTGAGAGAATAAGAGGACGGCGCAGTTCTGAATGCTTTCTGAATGCTTTTAAGGGAAATGACAAGATTGGCATGAGCAGGGTCCCGTATGGATTGTTGTTGCGGAGAACGCCATCTTTCCTACCTGAAAGGCCATAAAATGCTTTATCATTAAAAATGCAATAGCTACACACATTGCTCAAAGCGTGGACGTGTACACGTTCCTTAGATTTATGCATCAATGCATTCAACACCCTTCAGTCGTCGATTCAACACCCTTCTTCTACACTCTTAAAACGGTTGCACCCTTTGGGGTGTATATTTGTCCCACAACAATAATCGTCATCTGCCTTGCTTGCGTTTCCTTTCTTGAAACTCGGCGCTCGCTACTTTCCTGTCGAGAATGCTGCGTCACACTGATAACGCGCATGCCGTTCGTGACTGGGAAGTACCGGGCTCGCAGCGTTAAAGAAAGGAAACGCGGGCAAGACAGATGACGATTATTGTGGTGGGACAAGATACGCCCCAAAGGGTGTAAATTTTTCTAAGAGTGTAGCAAAGTCGCACCTTATGTGTAGTATACACCCTTGTGATAGGGTGTTTTGACCGAAAAGGTGCTAAAAGGGTGTGGACACGGGTGTAAATGCAGAAAGCACCCCTCTTAACAGCCATAAGGGTGTAAAATTTTTAGTGAGTACGTTTTGCTTTGCATGTTGCCCCATTCATTGGTCAGGTGGAACATTTCGAAGGCAAAGAAGCAGGACTGTATCCACAAGGAGCTGCAAAGATAGATTTATAGGTATGAAAAACTCTCAGCCAATCTTAATGCTAGGCGTGTGACCAGCGAATGTGGTCAAGCATCGTGATCACCCAAGACATTGAATGGCCACACCCAAAGAGTGAGGTCGACATAAAAGCCGGGAAACTTCGGTAGTTACCAAGACACGCCGGCTCCGGGAAGGAGGAGGAATAGACATTTGTTGAAGCAAAATGAAAAAAAAACACACACGCCTGCCTTCCACCCTGTGAAAGCTGATGTACAGCGAAGTTGTTGCCGGTGTTAGACAAGCCCTTACAACCACAAGTGAGGTACGTCACGCGCGATCGCACGCGTGTCCAAGTGCAGCTTATATGCTCATACCTGTAGGCCCTTCGTCAAGCGCAAATGCCTCATCGAACGAACTCAATTTTTCAGAGTAAATTGCGTTAGAGAATTCGTAAAGTTCGACTTACACACAAGTTCAAGACCTGATTTCTTCGAATTTCAATTCCTCGCGGGATCTAATCCCGGCCACGGCGGCCGCATTTCGATGGGGGCGAAATGCGAAAACACTTGTGTACTTAGATTTAGGTGCACGTTAAGGAACCCCAGGTGGTCGAAATTTCCGGAGCCCTCCACTACGGCGTGCCTCATAATCAGAAAGTGGTTTTGGCACGTAAAACCCCATAATTAAAAAAAATTTTAATTCCAATATACGAGAACAACGCCATGGTGATGTGACGATTCCACTTGATGGCATAATCTGACGACGTCATCACCTCAAACGTGGCGTCGCGCGATGACGTATTCGTGCAGTGATGATGTCGCCTGATGGTGTTATGTGCTGCCTCCTGCAGAAGCAGCAAACTGTGCGCGTCCCACTTCTTTTCAGAGTCTCCGGGATCGGCCCACATTTTTGTATGAGGATCGCGCACGCGGACAGCGACAAATACCGACCAACTAGGGGTTAACAGCTTCGCTGTAAAGAAAGATACAGGCTTGCGTGTTTCTTCCGTCTCGCAGTCTGGATTTCTGGTGAGGGGGATCTCATGCTAGGACTCCGACGGCTTTGGCTGCCTGCCGGGCCCGCCCCACCAGCTGTTGCAGGTAGAGCGGGCCCGAACTGGACAGCATGGCCTCCAATTCTTCGAATGCGGTGTTGAGGATTGGGAGGGGGGAAGCAATGTCGCTCTGTTCGGTCATGTCCAGGTAGTATGGTATCGTCACTCACACGCCTTGCAATGGGGTCATTTATTGGGATAGAGGTGTCATAATATAGTACGCGGAAGTAGGAAAAATAAACATGTCAAGGCAGTGCGCCGTGCGGTGGCGAAGACGACACCAACTCTTGCCAAATACCCATGAGTGAGGACCCTCATCATCATCTTTCGACACTGAGTTGTGTGCGTCGATGGTGGCGCCTCGAAAAGCGTGGCGCGAGAGAGTGTGACCCGTGGCGTGAGAAGTGTGCGAAGTTCGGTGTTAGAGGGAAAAAGAGCTTCCTCGCTGGGCGTCCGGTCCATAGGAACTATCGCCGCCCGCGTCCCTACGCCACACCTGAATTAACGCTGTCACCCGCTGAGAGGCTACTTCACCCAATTCTTCCGCTGGGCAACCGGTCCAGGAGGGCTGGCGGTCCTGAATCGGGGTGAACGAGCGTTCGCTTGAGCGGCAACAGGGCTACCCCGCTAGCTGTGTACGTGACCCGCTGGCTGCTGCTGTGGGCTGCAGAGCGCAAACCCCGCCGGAGCGAAACCAGGCACGCGGATGCTCCGGTACATCGACTCCGGGGCTCCGGTGCTCCGGTGGCAGGGCCGCCACCTGAGCCCCGCGAGGCGGTCCCACCCTGTTGTCCAACACTGATGGCCGACATCTGATCCACGACGTCTCGGAGACGTGGACTCGTGCTTCCGCCTGAACTGTATGCCGCTTACATTTGGCCAATATATATATATATATATATATATATATATATATATATATATGTAGTATAGTGTCGCCCCCTGTCAGATCTCTGTGTCATCGTACATGTATGTTTTGTAGTTGTTTAGCTAGATGGCGCACCCCCCTTCTGTCATGTGACGAGCTTGTACCAATCGGGAGGTGTCATCTGGCATGTGAAGCCTTTTTAATAATAAACGGCCGCGGGTCGGCTGAGTCTTCGTTCCGGTTATCATCGGGAGCAGTTAGCTCCGTGTCTCCTTCACTGCGCCGCCGCTAGCCGCGCGTTCGCCGGTCGGGGCCCCCCGCTTGCCTGCCGCTGCCGACACAACATCTTTTGGCGACGAGGATGGGATTCCCGCAGCGGTTCCGACCGAAGCCCCGGGAAACCAACGAGCTTCGTAAGTGAAGCGACCCTTCCAGTGTCCGCACGGCAGGCAAACGCCGCCGACGCACTTGGCGTCGCGAGGCTTCCGAGCCTAGGCCTACTCGCCCCCTTTGTTCTTCCTTGCCCCATTCCTGCTGCGAGCTCCGGCTTGTTTTCTGCACGGTCTCCTACACGCTACCGGGTATGGCGTCTTTCACGGCGAACCTTCCCGTTTTTCTGGAATTGCCCGGGCCACCGTTAATTCCATGGCATCGATGGAAAAAAATTTTTCAGGCCCACCTCGAAGCGGCCGGTGGTGGCGACTGGACGGACGCGCGACGAGCGTCCGCGCTCGTCAGTGCTCTCGGGCGTGAGGGACAACGGAAGTACTTTGCAGACGAGGAGCAGGAAGCAGCAAGGCAGTTAACCGGCGCAGCGTCAGCGTCAACTGAAGCAGCAAGGCAGTCGACCGGCGCAGCGTCATCGTCAAGTGAAGCGGTCCCGCCAGCGTCAGAGTTCCAGAAACTCTTGGAGCGGCTTGACCGGCTGTTCGCCGCGTCAACAAATGTTCTGGCGGAGAGGCACGAATTCACCAGTCGAAGGTAGTTCGAGGGAGAAGGATTCCTGGAATTCGTGACCGCATTGAAGGAGAACGCGGTACAGTGCAACTTCGGCACAGCCTACAACGAGCGCGTCCGAGACCAAATTATACATGTGGTAGCGAACGTCAGCGTTCGCGAAAAGTTGCTGGCTCATGGCGAAACCCTGTCCCTGGACAAGGCAGAAGAAATTGGACGCTCGTTAGAAGCCTTGCATCGAGCGAACCGCGCGTTCGGCTCCGAAAATGTACGAAGAATCGAGGCATCTCAACTTGGCGTTCCGTCGACGGGCCGAGATGGCCGACTTCTTCCGGGGAGCCGCCAAGATGGCCGACGTAGTCCGGGAGGCCATGAAGATGGCCGACTTCTTCCGGGAAGCCGCCGAGAGGGCCGACTTCTTCCGGGAAGCCGCCAAGAGGGCCGACTTCTTCCGGGAAGCCGCCAAGAGGGCCGACTTCTTCCGGGAAGGCGCCAAGAGGGCAGACATTTCGCACATGGCTCCTCCGGGAACCGTGGTGCATGCGATCGGTGTGGCAGCACGAAGCATATTGCAACGTACAGGAATTGTCCAGCAAGGAATCGGCGGTGCAACGCCTGCCACACGTTGGGCCATTTTGCATCAGTATGCCGAAAAACCCGTACTGTTCAACACGTCTCTTCCGCAGAGACGCTGTCTTCAACTTCCGCAGGGCAGCCGTCCGCGTCTGTCTTGACGGTAAGCGCTTTTGAAACTAAAAATGATTTGGAAGTTCCAGTCGTAGTGAACGGCGTCTCCATGCGACTGCCGGTGGATACGGGAGCGTCTGTCTCATTGATGACGGCCGAAGATTTTGGAAAGCACTTTGGTCGACAGCACAGACTGTCACAAACAGTGGACTTGAAAAATTTCTCCAAGCAACGCATCGACATTCAAGGCCTGTTTCAAGCCACTGTCCAGTTTTTCCAAAGGTCATGCTCCGTCACGTTCCACGTAACGACTACAGGAACATCACTGCTGGGTTTACACGCCATCCAACGCTTGGGCATACAGATCGACGGTACGTCGCTGACATGTCGTCTACCATCGCTTCCTTCAGTACAGGGCCCCACAGGTGTGCCTCCGGATTTTGATCACCTTTCCAGTGACGAGTTGGGCCTCGTCAACAACTTTGTGCACCGAATTCATCGGCAGCAAGATGCGAAACCAGTATCTTCAAAGTTGCGCCGACTACCCCTGGCCCTCCGTGACCAGGTCACACATGAATTGCGACGTCTCGAGGACTGCGACGTCATCGAGTGCGTCGAGGCTACTGAGTGGGTGTCTCCACTCGTGGTGGTGCGCAAGAAGGATGGAACCATGCGGCTCTGTGTAGATCTACGGGAACAGGACAGTCTTGTGTCTCAAGTTCAAGAAAGGGTCTTGCAGAAACAGTGGCAGACTAAACAGTACGTAGACAAACGTAGAGGTGCTCAGGCAACTCGTATCAAGGTGGGAGACACCGTCAGAATAAGTTTAACAGGAAAGGATTTTTTAAGTACAGTAAACCTCGTAAAGTCAAGGCCCAGATAGGACCATCTACTTTTCAACCCAGTGATGGGCAAACGTGGCATGTGTCTAAGTTAACCGTAGTGATGAAGGATCCAGGAGGTAGTACATTGTGTACAAGTGATAGAAACTTTTTGTACCCATATTCAAACTTGGATAGTCATTCCGATGACTCGTCTGTAGTGGCATTGTCTTCTCATAGTTATAAGCATCAGCTAAGCAGTTCGTCTGACTATCAATTCCGAGTCTGCACAGTCAGCAGTCGTCTCTGATTCCGTTGGGGAATTGGTAGCCTCCCAGGACTTGTTGGGACGTCGAGAGGAGCTTCCTGGGCAACCCTCTCCAGCTTTGAGCGACAACCACATTCAATTGTCCAACCAGGGGGAGGGAAATAGTAGTGGGACGACTGGGTCTTTCAAGTCGACCGATACGCGTCGCAACCCCCAAAGTTCTTCTGAGGTACGCACGCGTCCTCATCGTGACAGAAAACGGCCTCCGTGGCTCGATGATTTTGTTTCTGTAGTGTAGAGTGTATTTCCGTCTTCGAAATGCCACGGCTAAGGGCCTCGTTGTGACATTTAGCAGACAGTCCACATGTTTCATTAACACAGGTATAAAATGTGCTCCTTGTTGCGGTGCAGTGAGTTTGGTGCCGTGTTCCTTGTCAGACTTTGTTTGAGTGACTGCCTGTGTTTTGGTGCCCAAGACTGGTGCACGTGTATGTGAACTTGGGCAGGGAACGAACTGAAATTGCCTTTGGACTTAAGTGCGCGTCTTGTATGCGCGTTTCACTGTATGCTTGCTTTGTTTCCAGGGGGGGATGATGTAGTATAGTGTCGCCCCCTGTCAGATCTCTGTGTCATCGTACATGTGTGTTTTGTAGTTGTTTAGCTAGATGGCGCACCCCCCTTCTGTCATGTGACGAGCTTGTACCAATCGGGAGGTGTCATCTGGCATGTGAAGCCTTTTTAATAATAAACGGCCGCGGGTCGGATGAGTCTTCGTTCCGGTTATCATCGGGAGCAGTTAGCTCCGTGTCTCCTTCACTGCGCCGGCGCTAGCCGCGCTTTCGCCGGTCGGGGCCCCCCGCTTGCCTGCCGCTGCCGACACAACAATATATATATATATATATATATATATATATATATATATATATATATATATATATATATATATACACCAGAAATAAAGCAGTTCTGGGTGCGGGTAAACATTCACAGTGGAGTAGACGCGCGTATGAAGCGGTTTAATGACGTTTCGGCCGGGGTCCGGCCTTCATCAGAAACACTGACACCAAGGACAACGCAGGGGAAATTACTTGTGCGTAATAAATGAAATAAAGAAACGATAAATTAATGGAAATTAACGTGGATGAAAAAACAACTTGCCGCAGGTGGGAACTGAACCCACAACCTTCGCATTTCGAGTGCGATGCTTTACCAATTCGGTTCGGTTCCCACCTGCGGCAAGTTGTTTTTTCATCCACTTTAATTTCCATTAAGTTATCGTTTCTTTATTTCATTTATTAAGCACAAGTAATTTCCCCAGTGTTCTTCTTGGTGTCAGTGTTTGTTGGCTTCTTATGGTATGACTAAGAAAATGCGGGCCCCGCGGTTAACCCCCTTTCTTCTCGTTCATATATATATATATATATATATATATATATATATATATATATATATATATATATATATATAGCTGCATGCCGTCTAGAAGGTGTTTTGGGGAACCGTCGCGTGTGTGTGCCGCTTTCAATGTGTTAAGTGCATCAGCACAAGTCTGATGTGTGTTTGGGCTTCTGCGTGCTGCTTCTGCCCCTTTCTGGAGTGATCCTGCAGGAAATAACATCACAAGAGGGTGTGGTCTACCGCGTGATTCTAATCTGAGGTGTAGAAAAGTCTAATACGCCTGTCACACGAGCACAGGAAGTCTGTAGAGCAATAAGGCTTCTCTTGAAAAAGAGTTTTGCTTGCAGACACACGACAAGAAGCGATCTCTTTTTCAGAAGCAGTCTTTCCTGGAAGCGGAGTTCGTCGATTTCTTTTACGGCCGAAAAGGCGTAGCCTCGAAACCGGTGGGCGCCAACTATTATCATACATTAGAGAAAACTAATCAAATACGATTTTTTCTGTCGCCTTGGCTCACCGTAAAAATAATTTTGTGTGTCGCAGAAGGTATAGTAAATGTGGTAACGGTCATTTTCTTCAGCACCCTCTTGAGCAGGTCGAACGCTCTCTAAACTACTACAATAAATTTATACATTAACGTTTGCTAATCTGGTGATATTAAATTTATTTGAAAAGTCGGTACTAAAATAAGCTTTCGTCTTAAGTTTTGAGATACATGAGTTTATTTTGGCCGATTTTATTTCGAACGCCAGCGCCACGCTTTCAGTAAAACATGTCCAGAAGGAAACATTAAAAAGTGATCGTTGGTGCCGTATGTCTGCCGCGCAATACCTCTTCAATAAAAAGCCTTCCAACTTGGTGAGAGACCGCTTACGTAAAAGAGTTTTTGCGTTCTCGTGTGAGAGAGGTATAGTCAAGTTGACGCCAGGTGACAGCGCCTTTGCGGGGGAGTGATTTGTGTGAGGGGGAGAAACGCGGCAGGATAGGTGTCATAGCCCTGAAGCTTCCGCGTTGCACCGGCTTCCTACAGAGCGATAACGTCCGACGGTGCTCCACTATTGATAATGTACTGCGGGAGGTTGATTCGTTACGAGTGAAGTTTCTACAATTCCGCTGCCAAATCGCAAGTGGGGGGTTCCTTTTAGAATTTTGTGGATGGTTTTTCTTCAACTTGTCTACTATAAGCCGCCTAATTCTTTAGGAACGCTGCGTGGTGCTTCTGAACTTTGGTTTTTAAGCATGAACTGTTGAGCATGAAATGTTTTTAGCTCCCGCTGTCGGCGACCATCAAGTGAGCTTGAACTGAGAGCCAGAGCCATTATGCGGGCAAGCTGCGAGAACAAAACTAAATAATCCGGGCAACCAGTCAAAACTCGGCCTCTCCGAACCCTTCTTACAGGACCGCATTACATGCGCTAGTTACTGCCCAAGCACGTTGCAGAATATATTGCTTCCGCGTTCTTCCTAGTGTTTGTTCATAACATCATTCACACTAAAATATTTAATTTCCAGTAGCGACGTTCCAAATTTGAACCCGCCGTGGTTGCTCAGTGGCTATGGTGTTGGGCTGCTGAGCACGAGGTCGCGGGAACGAATCCCGGCCAGGGCGGCCGCATTTCGATGGAGGTGAAATGCGAAAACACCCGTGTTTTTAGATGTAGGTGCACGTTAAAGAACCCCAGGTGGTCGAAATTTCCGGAGTACTCCACTACGGCGTGCCTCATAGTCAGGAAGTAGTTTTGGCACGTAAAACCTCATATTTTTTTTAATGTGGAGGACGTTTAAGCTACGCCTTCAAGAGTGGAACGCGATAGCGTTATCGCACCCCGTTCCCACCGCCCACTCATTCGCTCGGCATGCTCTTCAGTCACACAAAGACATAGTTTTCATATACAACACTTCTAAGTCCACAGCACAACTTTTTCTAATTATTTGTTCTAACAAGTGCTTCTCACAATCTACATTACCGCACTGTGTTGTGCCCACTACAACGTTTCTTGCTCCCCTGTTCCTTTAGCGTTCACACGCACTGAGTATGTCGGTCACTCAGCACACACACACACACACTACACTGGGAGCACCACGCAGACGCATGACTCCTCGCCAGCAGCACGCCACACATGGCAGGGGACGCTTTCCCACCATACGCTCTACGGCGCAGCGACACGTCAGAGGCGTCCCGCATCGGAAGCTGCAACTAGGAATCGCACTGTGAGCGGAAAGAGGAGCCGCGTCACGTAAACACGAGGGTTCGAGTGACGCACGCTGGAAGTTGGAAGGGGAGAGAGCGAGAAAACTTATTAAATGCAAAGGTATTGGGACATTTTCGCACCGGTCCCCGCACGGACCCAATGCGCTGAACCAAGACGAAAGGGAGAATCGGGTGAGTGGCGCGCCACTTGTCGGGGCAGCGCTGTACATTGCGAGGAGGGGGTCTTCTGTGTTTGCCGCAAGATGGCTCTGCGTGTGGGCCAAGCGCATAAGAAACATACTTCGCTACTCGTTTAACTGTGACTTCTGTAATTTACATGCTCATGATTACCGATATATACCGCAGTATAACTCTCTACGGCACGTTTCTAAGGCAACACCGTATTCACTCCAGGTGCTTTTGTCCCGCTTTGAACCGTCGATCTTATAGCTGAGAGGTAGCGTCTCCATCTCGCACTCCGGAGACCCTGATTCGATTCCCACCCTGCCCATATTGAAATTTGTTTTTATTTAGGGTTTGCCGTCCAGGATTTTTCTCTCACGGCCAACGACGGCAACACCGACTTTTCTGTGACACGAGCTCCTTAACGCTTTCGCGTTAAAAGGCAGATACAGGTCACCATACACTTAATCGTTTTCTTTTGGCGCTGAGACAGGGCTGCATGTTGAACGCCAGTGGTCCGTGAGTTCCGCGGTGCGGATTTTGCGTTGCCTCGAGAGATGGCGCTACGTTGCGTGGCGCCTCCTTCAGGCAATTTCTTTTTCTTCTAGCTCGGCAGCCCGCTCTGCCGTGCCGCTTTTAGCGGCTTTTATTATTCTAGCTGAGCCGGGTCCACATGCACCAGGGGACAGTTTGGCATGGTGCGGTGTGGTGCAGTGTGGTGAGGCGTGCCGTTGCGAACATGCACTACAACCATTTTAATGTTGTGGCTAGTATCATCTCCACCCAATCTGCTTTGACGGTTGCCATTTCATGCTTGCATGTACGCTCAATTATGGGGGCGCCAGCGATTTTTTTTCTCTTTTGCAGACTGGAGGCTTTTAATTGCTTCTTCAATAATGGTGAACATGTTCTGTTGGAGGAATTGAAGTTGTAGTTCAAGGAGTTCGAATCGGGCGTCCAATTTCTTGTTGGTGTGGGCGATGTTTGTGTAAAGGGTGGTGTTCTTACTGGAGAGGGTGGTGCTTGAGTCACCGCACGACATTTCTTCTACCTCACTCTTGCCGGCTTCTGGTACCATGTCGGCTGTGGAGGCGGAAGGGTTGTGGTGTTGGGAGAGGGGTGCAGATGTTGCAGGGGTTGACTCAGGGATTCGATTAAAGGCAGATGAAGTGCTTTGTCGAACTAGGTGATTGCGGAGCTGCTGCATCTCTTCGCGTAGGGCGGCGTTCTCGTTACGTAGTTCCTGTATTAGCTGAAAAATGATTTTATTGAAATGTTGAGGGTTTGGAAGTTGTTGGCTTTGGAGGGTATAGGGGGTTGTAGGGGAGATGTGCGTGGTGTTTTGGGAGGGGGCAAACACCATGCTACCAGCTCACCTGAGCGGCGCCGGTGTCCGTTGGTTGATCCCGGGCCTGGGCTTGGTGTGCTGAGCCGGGCTGCAGGAGTGTTTGGGACCTGGTCCATGATCGGGAATGTGACTGTGGACGCCGTCCTAATGTGAGACATCGCTAGCCGAGCAGGGACGGCTACACTGTCTTTGCTGGTCCTGTCTGCTGGAAAGGTATGGTGATGGTAAGGTCGTTTGAACCGTTTGGCTCATTCCTTGTTGGCTGCAAGATGCGCGCTTTGACAGAGCACGTAATTTGGTGTGCGAGCGCGTCCAGGTAGCTTGTTGGTTCGGTGGCCAACTTGTAGGCATATTACGCATAATTCTGTGGTGCGACGGTAGGGGGTTCAACATAATTTGTCGCCGGCGTACGTGACATAGAAGGATAGTGTTCGGCCGTAGAAGGTTACGAAGGTGGTGGTGGACTTGTCCAGCACGGAAGCCTGGATAATGGTTCAACCGCGATCTGAGAGGTAGTTAAGGAGGTCTTCCTCGGAGGCACTTGCGCGGACACAGTATGCCACGCTCCAGGCCGAGTCTGCTTGCGCTTGAACGTGCGTCGTCACGGCGAAATCTTATCCCCAAATGTGAATGTTATTGAGATGCCGCATTCTGGTGACAAATTCTTCGTGAGGAATTCCAGCTATGGCAATGTTCTGGGTAGCATCAGTGCGTACCGTAAGGGCACGGTCGTCGGCTGCTACAGCGTGGGCGCAGGTTGCGATTAGCCTCTGGGCGAGTTTGGAGTTGCCAGCTTTGCCATGTTTATGGCACCCCGTGGTCGAATTGTGATCTCGTAAACATCCTTCGATGGCGATGGAGGGCGTCGAAGATGAGGTGCCTTGTTGCTGGGTAGCGGCTATGTGGTGGTTTTCGTGGCCTGGGGCTTTTGACATTTCCTTCGGAGGGTGGTCTCGTCGGGGATAGCGTCAGTTGCTTCGTACTCCTCGAAGAATTGGAGGTGATAGGGGAAAATATTGTGCCTGTCAAAGCCGAAGGAGGGTTTTAGCAGATGGCGCGAAAATCCGCGAAAGGTCAGGTTGGTTGAGCGAGCCGTGGCGGATCGCTTTCCGAGCCTGCGGTGCCTCGGGAACCCTGGGCAAGGAGCGGTGGGCGAAATTCACGGTGTTAGATGATTTTCGGAGCACACAGACGGCACGTCCGTCCTATTCGCGAAGCTCGGGGGGTCTTCCAGGGGCGGAAAACCGCATTGCAGTATCTCCGTCGAGCTGCCTGCCTGCTCAGCTGCCCGAGGAGCCAGGACCACCGTCCGTGGTGTGCTGTGGTGCTAGTAGTACTAGTATCCTGGTATACCACCAAGGAAGCGCGGACGGCACCCCTTGGTGGCTTACAGCAGGGCAAAATTATTCCCTCGTAGGACAGCCGTGAGAAGGGAAGCGTGGGCGGCGTTCCCAGGCCGGAGGGACCCAAGACTGAGGGGCGCTATCTTGGTGCGAGGTGTAATCACGGCGCAACTAATCAATGAATTGATCAATCACTTTATTTCAGCATAAAAGACACTTGGTGGATACAGACAAAAAGGCGTCTATCAGGCCTCACATGGTCTGCACCATAACTATTGGCAGACAACGCGCATGATAGATACAGCACTTGAACAGAAATCAACCGAAGAGTGTACAGACGACAGCGTTAATAATTGAAAGGTCATAAATCAGTTACTAATGCCATAAATACTAGTAGAAACGAAAGCATAACAACAAGTTATTGATCAGAAGCCGCTTGTACACAGATACAGATTCACATGAGTACAGAAATACGAATTGAAATCACACATCGTGTTGTGAAAGGAAAACACTGAGAAAATATGAGCATCACAGCAAAAGAAATAACATAAATAGGTGTTATATTGTGTTAGATTTGGAGCTATGAATTATGAAGCTGCACAATTATCTGATATTCTAATAGCTGAGTGCCGTAGTTTGTACGTGTTCTAGGCAGCCTCCAGAGTTCACGCACCCTAAGTGTACGGACAATGTCACTCTGGCTTAGTCCGTACAATTCTGTAAGAAATGAATTGATATTTTTCAATTCCTATTATTAGCGTTTATTAAACATTTTATGGGATAAGTAATTTACTGGTAATAGATTTAGAGCCTTAGAGGTTGGTTGTGTGTGTGCGTCATATGCAGCGTTAACGATGTTGCGAAGCACTTTTTTTTTAATTTCTGTAGTTTTTGAGTGTTACATTTGGTGTCATGTCCCATACTAAAAACGGTGCGACGAAAACTGGGATTTGTAAATTGAGGACTTATATACTAAGGCAGGTTGTAGCGATATTTGCACAAACTCCTATGCTTTTTAAAGTTTATTTAATGCTTCGTTTACTTGAGCTGCCCACGTCATATGTTCTTCACGCCAAGACTTTTAGCATCGCGCAATACTGGTATATCTGATAACCATAATTTTAAAATGCTTTCATATTTGCAGCATTCAAGTTTAACGGGTTCGCGACATTCCAAGCGGGAAGTTTGCTTAAAACTACGTTGCCTTTCTTATGAGAATAGAAGGCTCACATAATATTAAGAAAAATTCTTGTATCGTCTTCACATTGTCACGTAGTGACGACGATAAAGAACACAGTAGCTATACTGTGAAAGACAAAACTAGGTTTTATTGGGCGAACTTGTGCCCACAAGAACAGGCTACACTTATAGCACAACGATAGCGGCGAACACGGTCGGCGATCGTCGAAAATCTGATCAGCGCGTAAAGCGCGTCGGCTTTTGTAGATCAGTCGTCGAATGTTCCAGAGTAACCGCTGGAACCCGCGTGTCTTCCACAAAGTTCTACAATATTCACGTCGCGCATACATGTAATCAGATTACACAAGTTGCGGGGAAAGACAGCGGATGGAACCATCGGTAACATTCCAGAAACTTCTTTTGCATGCAGGCGCGTCCTGCATTGTGCGATAACCTTTTTGAGGTGGTGAGAAGTGGTCGCCCGACAAAGATAAAGAAGTACACGTGTCATCACCCTCCCCTCTTAAAAATCATCGTCCCGATGCTACAAATATAAGAGAGCGAAACACAAAAGGACACTTATTAAACAAAAGTGACAAAACAACGAAAAGAAACAAAGTCCGAAGGTCAGCTACGCGTAGTCCCAAAGTTCATTAACGCTGGTAGTACGGCGTGAGTCGCACAACGTGGACTATTTCAGGTCTTGAGCGGCGCCGCTGTGATAGCGAAATGCCGCCTGGCACGACCTCATAGTCCAGTGCGCCAATACATCGGATGATCTTGTACGGTCCAAAATAGCGACGCAAAAGCTTCTCGCTCAGTCCTCGTCGGCGTATAGGGGTCCAAACCCAAACTCGGTCACCGGGCTGGTACTCGACGAAGCCTCGTCGGAGGTTGTAGTGTCGGCTGTCAGTACGCTGCTGGTTCTTCATCCGTAGGCGGGCGAGTTGTCAGGCTTCTTCGGCGCGCTGGAGAAAGGTTGCGACGGCAAGATTCTCTTCGTAGGTGACGTGCGGCAGCATGGCGTCGAGCGACGTCGTCGGGTTCCTGCCGTAAACCAGCTTAAATGCCGTGATCCGTGTTGTTTCTTGCACTGCCGTGTTGTAAGCAAAGGTTACGTACGGCAGGACCGCGTCCCACGTCTTGTGGCGGACTTCGACGTACATTGCTAGAATGTCGGCGAGGGTCTTGTTCAGGCGCTCCGTGAGACCACTCGTCTGCGGGCGGTAGGCGGTTGTCCTCCTGTGGCTTGTATGGCTGTACTGCAGAATGGCTTGGGTAAGCTCTGTTCCTCTGTCGGTGATGGGGACTTCTGGGGCCCAATGTCGCAGCAGAATGTCCTCGACGAAAAATATCGCCACTTCGACTGCGCTGCCTTTCGGTAGAGCTTTAGTTTCAGCGAAGCGGGTGAGATAGTCCGTCGCCGCGACGATCTACTTATTTCCGGATGTTGACGCCGGAAACGGTCCCAATAAATCCATCCCGATCTGCTGAAATGGTCGGCAGGGAGGTTTGATCGGCTGTATTAATTCTGCTGGCCTTGTCGGTGGTGTCTTGCGTCGCTGACAGTCTCGGCATGTGTTGAGGTAACGGGCGACGTCGGCGGTCAGACGCGGCCAGTAATACCTTTCCTGTATCCTCGACAGCGTTCGGGAGAATCCGAGGTGCCCAGTGGTTGGATCGTCGTGTAGGGCGTGCAGTACTTCTGGACGCAGCGCTGACGGTACAACAAGAAGGTAGCTGGTACGGACTGGTCAGAAGTTCTTCACGAGCAGGTTGTTTTGTAATGTGAACAAAGACGATCCGCGCTTAAATGCCCTAGGTACTACGTCGGTGTTCCCTTCCAAATACTCGACGAGGCTCTTTAGCTCCGGGTCTGCTTGTTGCTGTTTAGTGAAGTCTTCTGCGCTTATTATTCTGAGGAAGGCGTCGTCAACTACGTCGTCTTCCGCCGGGGGATCGATGGGGGCGCGTGATAGGCAGTCGGCGTCTGAGTGTTTTCGTCCGGACTTGTAGATTACCGTGACGTCATATTCTTGCAGTCTGAGGCTCCACCTCGCCAGCCGTCCTGAAGGGTCTTTAAGTTAGCTAGCCAACACAACGCGTGATGTTCGCTGACGACTTTAAATGGCCTGCCAGAGGTATGGGCGGAATTTTGCTGTAGCCCAAATGATGGCGAGGCATTCCTTTTTCGTTGTAGAATAATTGCCTTCAGCTTTTGACAGCGACCGGCTAGCATAAGATATCACCCGTTCATGTCCGTCTTTCTTCTGACTAGGACGGCACCGAAGCCTAGGCTACTGGCGTCAGTGTGGATTTCGGTATCGGCGTCTTCGTCGAAATGTGCAAGTACCGGTGCTGACTGCATGCGTTGATTGATTGATTGATGTTTTATGTTTTATGGCGCAAGGGCCAAGTTTGGCCAAAGGGCGCCATGTCAGTGGTTATGAGTTCGCAGTGTAATTATGAGTTCTATGAAGTTGGTGTGACGTGGCTGTAAAGGGGCCTTAAAAATGGTCGCTATAAAGTGCGTAAAATCTGCATAATGAGATTGTGGCGATTAGGTATGACGTGTACTGTGAAAATTAAGATGCATTTAAAAAGAATGATACGATAGGTAAAAATATATCAGGTTATAAGATATGCTAGAGCACTACTGCCTCCTTAGAGCCCTTGAAACACAAGGGCCTGGAGGCATGTGCTATGCAAAACAATTATCGCAGCGGCATCCTCTGGAGCGAGGATGCTCTAGGAATTTAATGGGCTGATAACGTGCAGAACGACATCATTTAAGAAGCTGAGGACTGCCTTGGTGTTAAAAAGCGGTTCCTTACCAAGAAACATAGCTGGTTGTAGAGGGATGTAATAACGGTATGGAAGCGGAAAATGTTTCTTTCTTTCAGATTCGGCTTTCCGACACTCCAAGAGGACGTGGAGGACGGTCAGCCTCTCACCACATCGATCACAGGTTGGCGGTTTATTTCCAGTAAGCAGAAAATTGAGGGTACCAAATGTGTGCCCTATTCTGAGGCGACAGAATAAGGCATCTGTTCACCGAGATTTCGTTGGGGAGGGCTAAAAACCTAACTGTGGCTTTATAACGTGCGGTTTATTATTTGTTTCTGCATTCCACATGCGCTGCTAGTGTTGTCGCAGTTGCCTTCTTAAGAAAGGCCTCAGATCTGGGACAGGGACAGCAGCCGTAGGAAAAGTGGTTAGTGTTGTGACTGATGTGGCCATTTTGTCAGCTAGCACATTACCCTCGATGCCCCTATGGCCAGTCACCCAGCATATTACTACGTGTCTATGTGGTAGATAAATATTGCATAAGAGCGAGTAAAGTTAAATGGAAACATGATTTGTATGGTTTTGTAAGGAAATAACGCTTTTACAAGACTTGACGAGTCTGCAAATACTATTGTTCTGTGGAGTTTTAATTTATTTATGTGTTTTACTGCATACAGTACTGCATAGGCTTCTGCAGTGAAGGTACTTGTTAAAGGATTCAATACGTCAGATTCAGAAAATGAGGGACCAACTGCAGCAAAAGATACGCCAGAATGTGATTTTGACGCTTCTGTGTAGAATTCGCTGCAGGAGTACTTCGATTGAAGTTCGCGGAAATGTATAGCGATTTCCAGGTCAGGTGCGTGCTTTGTGACCTCTACAAAGGATATGTCACAGTCTATCACCTGCCACTCCTAGGCTGGTAATAGCTTAGCTCAAAGCATAAGAAATCCATAAGAAAGGGTACGCCAAACAATTGAAAAATTATAGACCGATCGGCTTACTGTCAGTTGCCTACAAACTATTTACTAAGGTAATTGCAAATAGAATCAGGAACACCTTAGACTTCTGTCAAGGAAAGGACCAGGCAGGATTCCGTAAAGGCTACTCAACAATAGACCATATTCACAATATCAATCAGGTGATAGAGAAATGTGCAGAATATAACCAGCCCTTATATATACCTTTCATTGATTACGAGAAAGCGTTTGATTCTGTCAAAACCTCAGCAGTCATGGAGGCATTACGGAATCAGGGTGTAGACGAGCCGTATGTAAAAACACTGAAAGATATCTATAGCGGCTCCACTGCCACCGTAGTCCTCCATAAAGAAAGCGACAAAATTCCAATAAAGAAAGGCGTCGGGCAGAGAGATACGATCTCTCCAATGCTATTCACAGCGTGCTTACAGGAGGTATTGAGAGACCTGGATTGGGAAGAAATGGGGATAAAAGTTAATGGAGAATACCGTAGTAACTTGCGCTTCGCTGATGATATTGCCTTGCTTAGTAACTCAGGGGACCAACTGCAATGCATGCTCACTGACCTGGAGAGGCAAAGCCGAAGGGTGGGTCTAAAAATTAATCTGCAGAAAACTAAAGTAATGTTTAACAGTCTCCGCAAAGAAAAGCAATTTACAATAGGTAGCGAGGCACTGGAAGTGGTAAGGGAATACATCTATTTAGGACAGGTAGTGACTGCGGATCCGGATTATGAGACTGAAATAATCAGAACAATGGGATGGGGTGCATTTGGCAGGCATTCTCAGGTCATGAACAGCAGGTTGCCATTATCCCTCAAGAGAAAAGTTTATAACAGCTGTGTCTTACCAGTACTCACGTACGGCGCAGAAACCTGGAGGCTTACGAAAAGGGTTCTACTGAAATTGAGGACGACGCAACGAGCTATGGAAAGAAGAATGATGGGTGTAACGTTAAGGGATCAGAAAAGAGCAGATTGGGTGAGGGAACAAACGCGAGTGAATGACATCTTAGTTGAAATCAAGAAAAAGAAATGGGCATGGGCAGGACATGTAATGAGGAGGGAAGACAACCGATGGTCATTAAGGGTTGCGGACTGGATTCCAAGGGAAGTTAAGCGTAGCAGGGGGCGGCAGAAAGTTAGGTGGGCGGATGAGATTAAGAAGTTTGGAGGGACGACATGGCCACAATTAGTACATGACCGGGGATGTTGGAGAAGTATGGGAGAGGCCTTTGCCCTGCAGTGGGCGTAACCAGGCTGCTGCTGCTGCTGATGATGATGGTGATGATGATGGTGGTGGTGGTGGAAGCATTAGGCGATATTCGAGAACTGCGACATCCATTTCCGTGCTAAGTTCTCTTGCACGCAGTGACAATGGAAGTCTCATAGAGGATCTATTCCGAAAAAGTGTTTCACATGTCAAGTCGTTAACGGTTGTGAAACACGGATGTTCCTTATTAGATCAAACCTTGACAAAACATCTGACTCGACGTACACACTTTCGACAGGGCTTGTTCTAAATGCGCCAGTGGCCAGACGGATACCCAGATGATGAACAGGGTCTAACATCTTAAGCGCTCTCGGTGCAGCAGAGTGATACACTACGGCACCATAATCTAACCGTGATCGAACTAAGCTCCTGTATATATTCAATAAACACTGTCCGTCGCTACCCTACGTTGTGTGGGATAGGATTTTAAGTAAGTTCATTGTTCTAAGACATTTTCCTTTAGGATATTCTATGTGAGGAATGAAAGTAAGCCTGGAGTCAAGTATAACACCAAGAAATGTATGCTCTTTGTTTACAGGAATTTGTTGTCCGCCCAGTTCTACGCAAGGATCTGGGACCAGGCCTCTCTTTCTTGTGAAGAGAACACAAGAACGTTTCTTGGGGGTTGACTTTAAATCCATTTCGGTCTGCCCATTCGGACACCTTGTTTAAGCCCTGCTGTACCTGTCGTTCGCATACTGTGAGGTTGCAGGATTTCAAGCCTATTTCTATATCGTCTACGCATACGGAATAAAAAATGGCCGGTGGCAGTGAAGCACGTAGTGTGTTCATCTTAACGATAAAGAGAGTGTAGCTGAGCACGCCTCCCTGGGGTACACCAGATTCCTACGTAAAAGGACGTGACAGTGCATTGCCGAACTTTACACGGAAGGTACGATTTGACAAATACCTTTCAATTATTTTCAACATAGTTCCACAGATTCCCATTCCCGACAAGTCTCGCAAGATCTCGTAACGCCCATGTTGTATCATATGCCTTCTTCATATCGAGGAATATCGAGAGGAAATACTGTTTGTGTACCAACGCATCGCGGATATATCCTTCAATGCGCACAAGATGATCGGTTGTCGACCGCCCTTGTATGAAGCCACACTGATAGGGATCGAGCATATTTTTGAGTTCAAGGAAATGTATGAGTCTGTTATTAATCATTTTTTCAAAAAGCTTACACAGAGAATTTGTAAGAGCTATCGGACGATAACTTGCTGCCAAGCAAAGGTCTTTTCCCTGCTTTAGAACAGGTACCACAATCGCTTCTTTCCATGTAGATGGGAGGTATCTCGCAGCACAAATAGTGTTGAAAAGTACGAGTGGTGTAACTTGTGTGTCAGTATGTAAGTCTCTGATCATGTGATACATGACTCGGTCATGTCCCGGTGCAGTACTTATGCATGTGTTCAAGGCAGCGCTCAACTCGGCAAACTGAAAGGCCGGTTATAGGGTTCATTCTATCTGGATTTTCGTATTATTGGCTTGCATTCTTCTATATGCTTATATTTGAGAAAGAATTGAGAATAATGGGTTGAGCTCGAAACGCTCTGACAATGCTCCGCAAGTGCGTCTGCCTCATCTTGTAGGGTATCGCCTTGTGTGTTTACCAAAGGGAGTGAATATGCTTGTCGCCCTCTTATCCTATTAACCCTGTTCCAGGCTTTGGCCTCATCTGTGTACGAGTTGATGCCCAATAAAAACTTCTGCCAACTCTCTTTTCTGGTCTGTCGGCGGGTTCTTCTGCCTTGGGACTTTACTTTCTTAAAGTTAACAAGATTCTCCGCAGTGGGAGAGGCGCGTAGCAACCCCCAAGCTTTGTTCTGCTTTTTACGAGCGATCCTACATTCGTCGTTCCACCACGGGGCATGCCATTTGCACCGCAAGCCATTTACTTCTGCTATGCATTTAGATGCGGCATCTATTAAGAAGGCTGTAAAATACTCCACTGCAGCATCAATTCCTAACGAAGACATGTCAGCCCATGAGATACTAGTGAGACTTCGAAAATTTTCCCCATCAGCTGTCTCAATCTTCCACCTAGGAGCCTGTGGCGGATATTCGTTTTCTTTAGATGATCTTAGCCGTATGGGGAAGTTGTCGCTCCCGTAAGGATTGTTGGTGACTTCCCATTCGAGTTCAGGCAGTATAGACGGGGAAACTAGGCTAAGATCAATTGAAGAAAAAGTTCTGTTTGCAAGACAGTAATATGTGGGTTCTTTTTATTCAGCAGACACGCACCAGACGAAAAAAGGAACTGTTCAACGAGACGACCTCGCGCATCGATACGAGAGTCTCCCCGCAGGCTGCTGTGTGCATTGAAATCGCCAAGAACAACGTAAGGTTCTGGTAATTCATCTATGTAGGACTGAAATTCATGTTTAGTTAGTTTGTAATGTGGGGGTATGTAAAGCGAGCAAATAGTGATAAGTTTGTTTAGCAGAAGAACTCGAACCACCACTGCTTCAAGGTGCTGTCGTAGCTGTAATCTTTGACATGCTATGCCTTTTTGAATTACAATGGCAACCCCACCTGATGATGCGATAGCATCATCGCGATCTCTGCGAAAAGTAACATTGTCGAAGAAAGTTTGCGTGTTTTGGTTTTAAGTGTGTTTCCTGTAAACACAGCACTGTTGGATTGTGTTCGTGGATGAGTTCTTGTACATCGTCAAGGTTTCTCAGAAGACCTCTGACGTTCCATTGAATGATTTGTGTATCCATATTTAAAGTAAATTACTGCTGTGTGTACGGAAACGGAAGTGATGCCTTAGGTTACAGAGCCCTTTCGAGGCCCTGTAATAGGGGTTTTGCCGTTTCTGAAGCGTTCGAGGGAGCCTCGCCGCTCCTTAGGCGCTTGTTGCGTCTTGAGGATAGGTGTAGTGTCCATTGCCTCTTGTGAGGCGCCGGACACATGCTCTTGCGAGCGAGAAGTTTGCCGAAAGATTCTCATCTCGGAAGGCAAGACCCCTGCGCCCACTAGCCCGGAGGTCGATGGGTCTGCCTGTGGAATTTGGCTGCGCTGGCTGTTGCCAGCGCTGGAAGGGGCCGGGGAGGCAGGGGCAGCCTTGGCTGCGCCTACCTCCGGGGCCGCTATCGGTCCTGCGGGATCACTGCGTGTAGCCCAGGTTGCCGCAGATAACTCTTGTGGAGCCAGCAACCCAAGGGTAGCCTGGCCTGTTTGCGGGTTGGATGGAGTAGGCTTACCTACTTCCACCTTGGGGGCATGAGCCAAAGGTACCTACTCGCTGCGCGCGGGGTGGGCACTTGGCAATGGCCGCTGCGACGCTTCCCCCCGACGCACCGCATCAGCATAAGGTGTGTTGTAGAAAGGTGAGCACCTTTTACGGGCTTCCTTAAACGAAATATTTTCCTTAACTTTCAGGGTAATTATCTCTTTTTCTTTCTTCCAATTCGGACAGGAGCGTGAGTAGGCACGATGTTCACCACTGCAGTTTACACAGTGAGGTGTGCCACTGCAGTTGTCGGAGGGGTGGCCCTGCACTCCACGCTTTGCACAAATTATTTGACCACGGCAGCTCTGCGAGCCATGGCCGAACCTTTGGCATTGGAAACAACATCTAGGGTTTGGAATATATGGTCGGACAGTTAGCCTAATGTATCCTGTTTCAATGGTTTCCGGCGGAACGCTAGATGCAAATGTTAAGACGAGGTGTTTGGTGGGAATTTCTTTGTTGTCCCGACTAAGGGTAATAAGCTTTACATCGGTAACATTTTGATCTTTCCATCCATCCAGGAGTTCAGCTTCTGTGAAATCTTGAAGGTCTGCCTCTGACACGACTCCGCGTGAGCTATCCATTGATCGGTGTGGTGTAACAGATACTGGTATGTTACGAAATGTCACCAGACTACCAAGCTTCTCGTATTGATTTTTTTGAAGAATCTCAAGAAGAAGGTCTCCGCTTGCCATTTTCGTCACCATATAGCCTGACCCTAAGGCTTCGGTCAAAAATTTTGAAACTATCAATGGTGAAATGAGTCTGGCCTGTTTCGCAGCGTTCTCACTATGCACAACATGGTATTTTGGGTAGTTCTCTTTTGTGCGGGTCAAACATGTACTTAAGTCATCGGGGCGTCCCCTCTTCTGAGGGCGACGATCAACTAGGCGGGGAAATGCGGGTGTTCCCATATTATGTCAGTTCGTTTTCGGCAGCAATGGCGACCACCCACAACGGAACCCAACATGGGGACGCTGCAGGACTTAACGCGTAGGGCTGCAGGCGCCAACCGTACAATGCCACTATAATCTAATATAATATACCCAAGGGAGTGCACATACACAAGGTTAACCCTAGCCGCTGTGGAGAAAGCAAATAAATGGAAGAGAGAAGAAGACAGGATAGATCAAAAAGTGAGATAAAGATGAAGGTTTGGGGAGAGGGAGACAGGAACAGGCGACTGCCGATTTCCCCCGGGTGGGTCAGTCCGGGGGTACCGTCTACGTGAAGCGGAGGCCACAGAGATGTGTTGCCTCCGCCGGGGGGCCTTAAACGTCCGAACAGCCGGCATCGGCTCAACCCCCACGATCCCCCTTTCCCCGGACACGGCTAAGCCGCGCACGGCTACACGCGCGAGGGCCCAACCCTCATGTGCTCGGGTAGGTGGTGTCGCATCGCAGCAAACGCCTACTGACGCAGACGCCCCTGCGGGGGCCTGCATGCGTCATTTTATTTCTTGAAATGCGTCGGCCTGCGGCGTTTCCCATTTGAACTCGACATCAGATTTGGTTAGATGCGTTAGCGGCTCAGCGGTGCGTGAAAAATCCTCGACAAAGCACCTATAGTAGGCACACATGCCCAGGAATCTACGCACTCCCTTCTTGTCGATGGGCTGCGGGAACTTCGCGATGGCAGCTGTTTTCTGCGGGTCGAGGCATACTCCGGATTTGCTGATGACGTGGCCTACGAACCGAAGCTCATCGTAAGCGAAGCGGCACTCTTCTGCTTCAGAGTGAGCCCTGATCATTTGATGGCCTCTAGTACTGTCGCAAGCCGCCTAAGGTGATCGTCGAAATTTCCCGCAAAGACGACGACGTCATCCAAGTAAACAAGACAGGTCTGCCATTTCAATCTCGCTAACACCGTGTCCATGACGCGTTGGAACGTTGCAGGCACCGAGCACAGTCCGAATGGCATGACCTTGAATTCGTAGAGGCCGTCTGGCGTGATGAAGGCGGTCTTTTCGCGAACTCTCTCGTCTACTTCGATTTGCCAGTAGCCAGACTTGAGGTCCATCGACGAGAAGTATTTAGGGTTGCACAGCCGATCCAGTGCGTCGTCTATCCATGGAAGGGGGTATACATCTTTCTTCGTGATCTTGTTCAGTCGACGATAATCGACGCAGAAACGTAGGGTTCCGTCTTTTTTCTTCACCAGGACAACAGGAGATGCCCACGGGATTTTCGACCGCTGGATGATGTCGTCGCGGAGCATTTCGTAGACTTGTTGCCTCATAGCTTCACGTTCTCGCGTCGAAACTCGGTAAGGGCTCTGGCGGAGTGGTCGAGCGCACTCTTCGGTTATTATGCGATGCTTTGCAACTGGTGTTTGTCGAATCTTCGATGAAGTCGAAAAGCAGTCCTTGTATCGTTGGAGAACACTTCTGAGCTTTTGCTGCTTGCTCATGGGGAGACTTGGATTTACGTCGAAGTTTGGTTCGGGGACTATGGTCGGCAGGGTAGATGTACCTCGCTGTACGCGGTGTACATCTTTCCTCATTTACATTTCCTCGATGTACGCGATCATCGTGCCCTTGCTGATGTGCTTGAACTCTTGGCTGAAGTTGGTTAGCATCACTTCCGTTTTCTCTCCGTGGAGTCTACCGATCACCCTTGCGACGCAAATTTCACGGTCTAGCAGTAGACGTTGGTCACCCTCGATGACGCCTTGTACGTCGGCAGGTGTTTTGGTGCCGACGGAAATGACAATGCTGGAGCGAGGCGGGATGCTGACTAGGCTTTAGAGCACGCTTAAGGCATGGTGACTACGACAGCTCTCCGGCGGTATCGCATGATCTTCAGACATGGTTATCCACTTTGACTTCAGGTGGATGACTGCGCCGTGTTGGTTTAGGAAGTCCATGCCGAGAATGACGTCGCGTGAACATTGTTGGAGGATAACGAAGGTGGCAAGGTAAGTCCGGTTATGAACGGTAATTCTTGTCATGCAGATTCCAGTCGGCGTAATCAGGTGTCCTCCAGCGGTCCGAATTTGAGGGCCTTCCCATTCAGTCTTAACCTTCTTCAACTGGGCGGCGATGTGTCCACTGATAACGGAGTAATCGGCCCCTGTGTCGACTAAGGCGGTGACTGCGTGGCCGTCGAGAAGCACGTCGAGGTCGGTGGTTCTTGGTCTTGTGTTACAGTTAGGTCTTGGCGTCGGATCCCGGCTGTGTGGCGTTGAACTGTGGCTGGTATGGGACGTCGTCATGTCTTTCGTCGTCGTATTCTTTGCTTTCATACGTCGTCGGGACGGCGGCGTGTCGTTATGTCGTCGAGGTAGTTTGTTCGCCGTCTTCGTCGGCGGCGGAGGATCTTCGTCAGTTCGACGAACAGCAACCGCACCTCCATCGGTTGCTGCTTTTAGTTTTCCAGATATTGGCTGGCTGACCGGCCCCGGGCTGGGCCAGTGTATGGACGGCGCTGCGGCGACAGGTAGCTGCCTGGTGACGGCGAACGGGACAGTCGTCGAGAGTTGCTCTGAGTGGCGGCTAGGTAATCGGCGACGTCACGTGGGCGCTCCCCAAGCTGTGGACGCGGCGCGTTGACGGCGAACCCTCTAAGTCCCAAGTCGCGGTATGGGCATCGGCGGTACACATGGCCGGCTACTCCGCAGTGATAGCAGAGTGGGCGGTGGTCGGGGGCTCGCCTGATGTCCGTCTTCCTCGCGTAGGTGCACTGCGCGACAGGTGGGCATGCTGGCGGCGGCGGCGGCGGAAGGCGGAATGGCGGCGTTACAGGGCCCTGGCGCGGTCACGGAAGGGGGCCTTGGCGACGTGCGACGGCGGCGTAGGTCATCGCTTCTGGCTCGGGCTGTGGTAACTGAGGTTGCACCTCAGGAACCCCAAGCGATCGCTGAACCTCGTGTTTTACGATGTTGGCGATCGAGGCCACTTGAGGCTGCGATGAATGCAGGACCTTGCGCAGTTCTTCGTGCACAATGGCCCTGATGGTCTCTTGAAGGTCGTCGGAACCAAGCCCTTGAATGGGGTACTGCGGCGTGAGCCCCAGGCGGTTAAATTGCCGGGTGCGCATCTCCAGAGTTTTCTCGATCGTCGATGCCTCTGCCGAAAACTCAGCTACAGTCTTGGGTCCAGCGAAAAGTTCGGCGAAAAGTTCTTGCTTGACGCCCCGCATCAGGAAGGGGACTTTTTTCTCCTCCGACATTTCCGGGTCGGCGTGCCGGAAAAGACGGGCCATCTCCTCCGTGACGATCGCGATCGTCTCATTTGGCAGCTGCGCTCTGGTTTCTAGTAGAGCTTGGGCTCGCTCTTTTCGTGCCACGCTTGTAAATGTTTGTAAGAAGCCGCTTGGGAATAGGTCCCATGTCGTTAAGGTGGCTTTTCGATTCTCGAACCACGTCCTTGCAGCGTCTTCCAATGCGAAGAAGACATGTAGCAATTTGTCGTCGCTGTTCCAGCTGTTAAATGCAGCAACCTGCAGCAAGCCAGGTTCCCGGGTCCTCGAATGTTGAACCACGGAACGTAGGAGGCTCCATGGGCTGCTGCAGCACGATGGGGGACGCTGGGGCTGCCATTTGGGTTGGCTTGGCCACAATCTTCTTGGTCTTCTCAGGAAGAAGTCCATGCTCCGGGGGCAGCTTTTGAAGACGGCGGCTTACTCGATGGTCCGGGACTACGTTGGGGTTCTCTTTGCGGTCCGGGCTTGGATCACGGCTTGTCGAGGGCGTCCGGTACATGAACGAAAAGCACCTCCACCAGATATCACGTGGTGGTGACGTTGAAGAGCACAGTACTAATACTGTGAAAGACAAAACAACGTTTTATTGGGCGAACCTGTGCCCGCAAAAACAGGCTACACTTATAGCACAACGATAGCGGCGAACACGGTCGGCGATCGTCGAAAATCTGGTCAGCGGGTCAAGCGCGTTGGCTCTTATAAATCAGTTGTCGAATGTTCCAGAGTAACCGCTGGAACCCGCGTGTCTTCCACAAAGTTCTACAATATTCGCGTCGCGCAAATATGCAATCAGATTACACAAGGTTCGGTCACAGACAGCAGATGGAACCATCGATAACATTCCAGAAACTTCTTTTATAAGCAGGCGCGTCCTGCGTTGCGCGATAAAATTTGTTAGGTGATGTGAAGTGGTCGCCCGACAAAGATAAGGAAGTACACATTTCAATATATAGGTTTGTGCTTGTGTGTATGTTTAGTATATCGCTCGCATATATTTTGAATATTTTGAAGAGTAATGGGCCTAAGATAATGCCCTAATGCACACCAGTATGAATTGGTTTACTTAACATAGACAGTCGTTATCAGTGATTTGGCGTCGATGATGAAAATACGACGTCAGAAGTGTAACCTAGCCGAATAACAAGAAGCGACGAAGGTGCTTCTGAAGATGAAGATGTGGAGGGCTTTTACGAACAGAAATAAACAGTGATGGGCGCCTTGTTGTTCTATATATTGTCACGTGGTGTTGACGTCGAAGAATACAGTAGCAGTACTGTGAAAGACAAAACTAACTTTTATTGGGCGAACCTGTGCCCATAAAGCAGGCTACACTTATAGCACAACGATAGCGGCGAACACGGTCGGCGATCGTCGAAAATCTGATCAGCGGGTCAAACGCGTCGGCTTTTATACAGCAGTCATCGAATGTTCCAGACTAATTGTTGGGACCCGCATGCCTTCCACATGGTTCTACACCATTCGAGTCAGGCATTGAAATCAGATAACACAAGGTTCGGCGACAACAGACAGCGGATAGAAGCATCGATAACTTTCCAGAATCTTCGGATACATGCAGGCGCGTCCCGCGCTGTGCGATAACATTTGTTAGGCGGCGAAACGTGGTCGCCCGATAAATCTAAGTACACGTGTCAATACCCCCCTCTTAAAAATCATCGACCCGATGCTGAAAACAGAAGAAAGTAATAAAGAAAAGCACTCGTAGCAAAGAAAACAACAAAATAAAGAAGTTCGTCAGCGTCCGTAAACGGGTTTAAGACGCACCACGTGGACCACTTCAGATCGTGCGCGGCGCCGCTGTCCATGAGAAATGCCGTCTGGCAGGACCTCATAGTCTAGTGCGCCAATACGTCGGATGACCCTGTAGGGCCGAGATATCGTCGCAGTAGTTTTTCACTGAGTCCTCGTCGGCGTATCGGCGTCCACACCCAAACACGGTGGCCGGGCTGGTACTCGACGAAGCGTCGTCGGAGATTGTAGTGTCGGCTATCGGTACACTGCTTGTTCTTGATCCGTAGGCGGGCGAGCTTTGGAGCTTCTTCGGCGCGCGGGAGATAGCGACGTCAAGATTCTCTTCGTCAGTGACGTGCGGCAGCATAGCGTCGAGCGTCGTCGTCGGGTTCCTGCCGTAAACCAGCTTAAACGGCGTGATCTGTGTTGTTTCTCGCACCGCCGTGTTGTAAGCGAATGTTACGTACGGCAGGACGGCATCCTAGGTCTTGTGTTCGACGTCGACGTACATTGCTAGCATGTCGGCGAGGGTCTTGTTCAAGCGCTCCGTGAGACCATTTGTCTTCGGGTGGTTGGCAGTTGTCCTCCTGTGACTTGTCTGGCTGTATTGAAGAATGACTTGGGTGAGCTCTGATGTAAAAGCCGTTCCTCTGTCGGTGATTAGGACTTCTGGAGCACCACGTCGCAGCAGGATGTTCTCGACGAAAAATTTCGCCACTTCGGCTGCGCTGCCTTTCGGTATAGCTTTAGTTTCAGTGAAGCGGGTAAGATGGTCCGTCGCCGCAACGATCCACTTATTTTCGGAAGTTGATGTCGGAAACGGTCCCAGCAAGCCCATCCCCATCTGCTGAAAAGGTCGGTAAGGAGGCTTGATCGGCTGTAGTAATCCCGCTGGCCTTATCGGTGGTGTCTTGCGTCGTTGACAGTCTCGACATGCCTTTACGTAACGGGCGACATCGGCGGTTAGGCGCGGCCAGTAATACCGTTCTTGTATCCTCGATAGCGTCCGGGAGAAACCGAGGTGCCCAGCTGTCGGATCGTCATGTAGGGCGTGCTGTTGTTTGCCATGCGCTTAAAAGCTTCAAAGTCGGCTCGTAGCTCGGCTAAATTGTTTCGAAGTATTTTGTTTTCTTTTACTATTTTCTTGTACTCTGGGTTTTTTCTGATTGGTGTAGGTGTATTCTTAGCATTGGCAGTGGGAGATGCGAGTTGCGCCCAGCTCACCTGATTATTTTGAGGGGTGTTGCATGCCAGTAGGATCCCTGGTGACTTGCTTCTTCGGGCCTCCTTCGTTTTTGTCTGATGTTGCTGAGCCACCTAGGGTCGGGATGCCGACCGTCTTCTCTGGCCCGGCTGCCCGGAACAAAATCGGCTCCGCGACGGCGAGCGGGTTCTGGAGCGGCTGCGACGATGCATCGCCGGAAGGAACTCCAGCTCGGAGTCGTCGTCTTCGGTGGCGAACCACCGTAGCTGGGTATTCGCTGGGTTCTTCGGCCGTGGTCGTATTATCTGCCTGACTGGCTTTAGTCTTTTGGGACATCTGCGGCCACCCACTACATGATCACTCCCACAAATGGCGCATTTGGGGTTGCACGTGTGTCCATCGGCAGGCTCCCGCACCCCGCACGAGCGGCACAACTGTACGTCGGGCTGTGGACATACGTCGGTGCGGTGTCTCACGGTGCCACAGATACGGCAGAATTGTACCGCATTTCGGTAGGGTGTGCAGAGTTTCTCCCCCCCCCCCCCCCCCGAATTAACAAACACACCTTGGCACTCGGCTGCCGTAGAAGGTGAGCAAAGAACTTTGTGAGTCGCCCATCATTCTTGCGTCGATCAACTCCAGTCCCTGCGTTCGGATACGTAGGTCCGATCGCAGCACGTCAGAAGGAGTGTGCGCTTCTATACCATGGATTACTCCCCGCGTCGTGTCTTCTCCTGCTGTAACGTACTCATTGACCGCGTGTAGTCGTCCGTTGATGTTCAAGGATTTAATGGCTTGCATGACCTTGGCCGTATCCCGATTCGGGGTGGATATCACTGCAATGTTGGAACCTCACTTGCTTCTTAGAATAAAATTGTTGTCGGTGGTTCTGTCCTAGCACGACTCCATGACGGCTCTTGCCAGGGCCTGACTGGTGACATTCTTGAGTGGTAGCCCTTGGTGTGATCTGATGACCACCTTCAGGTCACTCTTCGGTAGCATCGGAAGACGCTTGATTCATGGGCGCCCGCGATGCGCGATGGGTTTGGATGAATTGGTAATCGAACCTGATGGCAGTGCGCTTCCTTGCGCGGAGCGTCGCTCCTGAGCGAGATTTTTCTTTTTCTTCAGGGAAAGAAGGCGCTCCTATCCGGCTTCTACTGTCGTTTCGTCGACCACGGTAGCGGTTTGCATGTTGTTGTTGATCGTAGCTGCCTTATTGCATTCGTGGTGCGGTGTTGCATCACCCACCTGAGATGCAGTGAAATCCATCTGTTCTTCAAGTCGCGACGTTGTTATAAGTCGCGGGTTCGATGTCGCAGCCAGAGTTCTTAAGGCCGCCATGCTCGAGTGCGCGCTCGCCCGCCGGCGCCGGCGCTGCTCCCCTAACTGAAGTTAGGGTTAGCAGCTCGCCCCGTTCTGAAGCTGGAAAATCGGCCGCAAAGCGCCGAAATATGGTCCGACTGACCTGCAGTTGGTCTCCGCAGGCGCCGGACCATTTCTTGGAGATGGTGGTGATCGTTACGGGCCAGTCCCAGAAGGTGGTCCACCCGAAAAACCAAACATGCGTAGCCCGATGTGAGTGCAGTCGTTTCGAACCATCCATCAGAAAGCCGAATGGAAAGAAGTACATTCCCTAGCTTTACCGGATCGAGCACATGCTTCTTCCTTCTTATATCGCGCTTTATAAGTGCGTGTTCTAAGGCATATTGATCTCGTTTCGAAAAGTAATGAGCTTACCTTTGAGTTATCATCAATCGTTTCTTTCCTGATTTCGTTTTTTTTCTTCTGAAGTAGTTACTCATAGCAGGTTATTTTTCCATCGCGGCTTCCCATAAGATTATCTCAGTCTCTCTAACTTTCCGGTTGACGTTCTTTGTTGCCATACTGCTCACAATACAGGTAGCATACTTCCTAGTATGCTTCCTAGTTTTTTTCCTCCAATGTGAATCAATGTTTTTCCTGTACAAATACCTAAAAACTCACCCAGCCCACTTACTTTCTTTCATATTCCTTAGTCGTTCTTCATCAGCAATTTTACTGTGAGCTTCTCTCACTTCAAAGTTTGTCCAGCCCATATCACCCTGCGCAACTTGATTTATGGTCTTCCCGTGAGCGCCCCATGCGAGGCGTTCCACTGACCTTTGATTGCCATCGAGTCCTGATTGTACCACGATTTCAAGCAAACAACCGCATTTTCAAATCTAAGTTATGGAAGCATTAAACCTTCCCACATACCCCGGACCACCTCGTACCTATTGTATCCCCATAACGCTCTGTTTTTCATTAGGGCTGCATTTCTCTTGCCCTTTGCCGTTACTGTGTTCTCATGTGTTACCATATACCTATTTCCTTCGTTTATCCATATACCAAGGTATTCATATTTTTTTACCCGCAGTATCTGTTGCCCCTGAATTCATAGTGTCTGTTCAATGTTTTCAATGGATACCGTAACACCTGATTTTTTTACGCTCAATTTGAGACTTAATTCTCGCCTTCGTATTCACAGATATTAACCAGACGGTGCATATCCCTTTGCTTTTAGCTCGCAAGACAATGTCGTCCGCATAAAGCAAACCTGGAAGATGCTGCGCTACTAATGTACCCACCTGTTTGTATGAGAGATTAAACACGATATTACTTTCTTCTAGTGCCCTCTCCATTCTCACCATGTGCATCATAAACAGCAGTGGGGATAAAGGGCACCCCTGCTTAAGTGCCTTTTTGATATCAACTTTCTCTTCACTCCTCATGCCTTTCCATTCAACACATACTTGATTTTCTAGGTAAATCTCTCTCAAAAGCTGTATACAATTTTCGCCCATGCCTTCCCCTTCAAGAATGTCTCATAAAATGTTGCAGCCTACGTTCTCATATGCTCCTTGCTATAATGTCTAAAAAGGCCACATATAATGGTCTCCTTGCTACTCTCGATATTTCAAACCACTGAGTAAGGAAAAATTACTTATCATCCAGACGCCTAAATCCTGAAGCCTTTCAGAAGTTCTCCCAAAATGCCATTATTCTGTGGCCATGCTCGTAGCTTTAACCTAATTGCCCGCATTGCTAACCTGCATATTACCGATGTAATGGTCAACGGTCTATACGAGTGAATTCTATCGTTCCCCCCTTAACATTTATAAATTAAATTCAGTCTACTTTGTCACCAAATATCTCGTATTCGTCTTTCTTTTAAACTTTTTCTACTTCTTTCAACACAGCTTCCTTAATTTTGGACCTAGTTCATTAATCAGCCTAAAGGTAACGTTGTCTAGTCCTGTGGTCGTGCGCTTCGGAATTTTCTTTGCGGTTTTCTTCCAGTTCACATTTGTCAGCTCCAGCTCCTTTTACATCTGGTTCTCCTCCATTCTCTTTTTTTTCTGAAATACAACCATGTCATTGCCTGGAACGCTTCAGCTGTTATTTTACGGAAGCAATTTAATGCCGCGTCCCCTTTCACTTTGTTTCCATTTCGTCTAGGATATGTTGTATTGTGCGAGACTTCATGCCTAATAAATTTAGGTGGTTAGAAAATATTCTAGGTGGGGCCGTCTTTTTCTCACGTATTTCTGACAACCAACGTTCACTCTCACCTTTTATCTTTGCTTGAACTAGTATTTGAACCATAGGTTTTTTCTCTCGGCATGTTTTCCAATCTTTGGCTACTTCATCCTGCGGCAACTGCGCTTCTTTTTGGCTGCCTGTGCTCTCGGGATGCTTTCTGTTGTTCGGCGATCGCTTCTCGTATCTCCCTATTCCACCAGCTTTTCGGATTCTTTTTTTCTTTCCAACGAGCACGTTGCTTCTTTTTCCGTATTTTTGTCGTTATTACACTTTGAAGCTCACCATATTCCCACTCTTTGCTTGCCCATTTGCCAAGTTCTTCTTTGACTCGTGTTACTATATTTGTTATTTACTCAGCGTTCAAATTTGCACTGGCTATCTTGCACTCTTTGCTCTCTTTCCCAGCTACATATCCCATTTGCAAAAGCATGCGGTTATGGTCATTCCCTATGTTCTGATACCCTCCTTCGTCAATGACACTATTTCTCAACTTATTATGAATTATTTTTGTTACAAGACAGTAATCAGTGGTCGATTGGTGGTTTTCCACTTCCCACGTGGCCTGCCCGTCACACTTAAGCCGTGTATTTGCGATAATGAGGTTACATTGCTCACAAAGACCCAGCATTGCAATGCCTTCCCGTTGTTGTCATTATAGCCATCTAGATTCTGTATGTGGGCATTCATGTCGCCTAATAGGATACTTTTGGCAGAATTCCGGAAACCCTCATAATCGGCACTTAAACATTCCACTAACTCCTCATTCTTCTCTCTGCAATTGTTTCCCGCCCACAAATACGTTACGGCCTGCCAAGCTTTCTTTCGACTCGTCGTACATGATAAACAAAGATGCTCTTGACATTTTGAATTTACACTTTTCCATTTGGGTCGCTGATGGATGAGCATTTCGATTCCCCCTCCCTTTCTTTCCGATTTAGTTCGGTTGCACCCGTCCCAAACATTATTCTCAATCACTGCCGGCTCTTCGGATTCTCTAAGGTGCGTTTCTGTAACCGCATACACCCCTATTTGTTCTCTATTTAACTGCTCCTCAATCACTACCCACTTTTCCTTTCTTCTCCCGCTCTGCATGTTTATGTAGCCTATTTCACTACGAACTCTCTTTCATGCTTTCCTCCTTTTTCTGGTATTGACGGTGATGGTACTCCGAGGTTCCCCTAGGGGACAATATTTATCGCGAGTGTACTGTAAACTAAGGAGCAGTGGGGCTGTAGCTTTGAGAGAGAGAACGACGACGAGAGAGACAAGAGAGAGAGAGAAGAAGAAGAAACTTTTATTGTCAAGGTTGAGGGGAGTTTTCTTTCCCAGCGGTGTGGGCTAGCGTGGCGTCTGCTTTACCGCGACGCTATCAGCCCATTCCGCCAACCGCATCTGGTCTTGCGGATTGGAAGTTTTCGTCTTCATCTCCCACTCTTCGTGCGAAGGAGCTCGCCTAAAGAGTCCTATCGGGGGAGGGTTCTTTTGGCATCCCCACAAGATGTGATCTTGGTCCGCCAGGGGGCAATTACAATGTTTGCAGTTTGATGGATATTCACCACCGGTCATTGCAGCTAGCCTTTTTGGACTAAGTACAGATCTAGTCTGTACTCTCATGAGGTTAGTGGCCTGTATCCTTGTCAGTGTCTCGTGCGGGGATAAATATATTCGTGTGGATTCGCGGTAATAAACGGTCATTTCGTTAAAGGTGTGGATACCTTCATGTCGGTCAACGCCCTCTGGCAGGCCCACCTCCCGGTTACTAGCTGCTCGGGCGGCTAGGTGGGCGGCCTCATTGCCAGGGTTGCCCGCATGAGCGGGTACCCACACCAACTTCAATTGATTGAGCTTTTTGTTAATGATTCTAAATACTCGAGGGGAAATGAAACCTGAGGTGTAGTTACGAATCGCTGTTTTCGAGACGGATATAATAATCTTGGTGCCCGGGATGGAGGTGCCCATGGCGATGGCAGCCTCTTCCGCCTCCACAATGGAAGATGTGTTTACCGCCGCACAGCTGATGGTGTGTCCGTCGCCAGTAGTGACAGCTATGGTGTGTCGACCTTCACTGGTGCGAGCAGCATCCACGTACATAGCGGTTGGTTTTTGTAGCAGTGCCAGAGTGCTACCGCCCTAGCTTTGCGTTAACCGCTGTTTTCAGGGCTCATGTTTTTCGGAAGCGGGGGGATAATGATCTTGGTCCGGATAGTGTTAGGTATCCGCTGTCGTTGCGGGATGTCTTAGGTTGGGCGATACCCCAAGGTGTCCAGGATCCGCTGTCCCACGTGTGTGCCGGATGATCGAGCTGTTTCAGCCCATTTGTGGGCCTCTATGGTTTCCTCAACGTTGTTATGCACCCCTAGACTCCCGAGTGCCTTCGCATTAGTCCATTTTGGTAGCCCAAGAGCCTGTTTGAATAACGTTCGGATTAGACCGTTAATCTGTTCCAAGTCCCTCTTCCTTAGGTGCAAGTAATGGCAGACACACGCCACTCGGCTCAGAAAAAAAGCCAGGATTAGTGTGCCGGCATCTTTCTCCTTAACTCCTTGCCGTTGGTTGGAGACCCTCCTGAGAAGGTTCTATAATTGCCCAGCTGTAGTTCGGAGTCGTGCTACGGCTTCTTGGTTGTGCGTGTTTTGGTGGATCCACAATCCCAACACTCTGATTTTAGGAACGGGTGGGACCGGTTGTCCAGCTACCTGCCCCTGATGGTGTGCGGGCATATTGGCAGCCGGATTTGCGGAATTTTTGTTCCGGACTGTAAGGAGTTCTGATTTTTTCGGCGAACAGCTGAGGCCATTGTTGCGAGCGTGTTTCTGCACTGCGTCAGCTGCTGCCTGCAGTGATTCTGAAATTTCTGCATCCGACCCAGTGCACGGGCAGATCGTTACGTCATCGACGTAGATGGCATGCCTGGTATGAGGAATCGCTTTGAGCTGTCCGAATAAGCCACTCATGGTGGTATTAAAGAGGAAAGGAGAAAGTACTGCTCCCTGCGGTGTACCTCCAGTGCCGTGCTCCATGGTTTTGCTTTCAATATCGCCTATGTTTACGGTGGCCGTACGCCCCTTGAGGAATGTGGTAATATAGGCATATGTTCTCTTACCTACGTTCATGTTGCATATGTTTTCTAGAATGGCTCGACGTGAGACATTGTCAAATGCTTTGTGTATGTCTAATGCTAACACTGTTCGAGTTGCGCGTATGGCCGCTGGTTTAAGGATATCATTTTGTTCTTGCCACATTATGTCTTGAGTGCACACTTTGGGTCGAAAGCCGATCATTGTCTCTGGGAAGAGGTGGTTGGTTTCGGCATAGTCAACCAGCCTATTGAGAACCACATGCTCCATAGCCCTACCAAGACAAGAGGTAAGGGATATGGGTCTGAGGTTCTCTAGACTGAGTAACTTGCCCGGTTTAGGTATGAAGACTCCACTAGCGTGCTTCCACTCTAGCGGGAGTGTACCATTTTGCCAGTGCGGATTAAAAAGCTTGGTGATCATTGTTATGGTAGGGTCATCTAGGTTCCTGAGTATCTTGTTGGTGATCTTATGTTTACCGGGTGATGATGTCATGCGTAGGCAGCTGAGAGCGGCGCGTACTTCGGCCTCGGTGATGTCTTCGTCTAATGTTGTGTTTTCGTCGCCTCTGTACTCTATATATGCACCTGGCTCCCGTGCTGTATTAAGATATTGCCCGATCAAGAGGTTTACGAGATCAGATTCTGTTCCCGGGAAACTGTGTACGACTTTCTGAATCCTTTTATGAGCAGCACTTTTAGAGTGCTGGGGATGTTTAAGCAGGGTCCAGGGGTTCTTTTTGCTCAAGTGGCCATTCATGCTGTCGCATAATTGGTTCCATTGCATAGTGCTGAGCTCGCTAGAGTAGTCCTGAATCTCTTTCTCTAAGGCGGCCAGTTCGCGGCGCAGCGTGTGGTTGATCTTATTCTTTAGCCATCTCTGCTGAAGGTCTCGATGCTTTTCCCATAGACCTAGGAGTTTTGATTCCGGCACGGGGCCTTCCTCTTCTATTGGTGCCATGGTTGTGGCATTGTCCACATCCTGGATAAGCTCATTCGTCCACGCAGTTAGGTCTGCTATATCGGTGAGCTGTTTGCGGTTTCTTACGTATCGGAATACATTCCATATGGTATGTGGAGTTAGCTTCATTTTCCTTGTATGCCCTTTGGAAGGGATTGTGATAACAGCGAGATAGTAATAACTCCCAAGACTACTTTCGATGTTATCCCAAAGAGCCCCATTGGCATTTTTGACGAAGCATAAGTCGGGTGTGGTATTCTTTCTTACACTGTTGCCGATACACGTGGGCCTATCTGGGTCAGTGATGAGTGTAAGTTCTAAGTCACTTGTCACTCAATATAGCGCATTGCCTTTCCTAGTGCAGTTTTGGTATCAACAGACTGTGTGCGGAGCGTTAAAATCTCCTACAACGAGTTGTTCCTGCTCTGCGGCATTACATGCTTTTTTCAGGAGGGCAATATCTCTGTTGCTTTCATCTTTCGGGGAGCTGTACAAGTTAAGGATGAATACACATCTTTGTTCCTTTTTTCTAGGCAGTAGCTGTACAAACGTGTAAGAAATTTTCTCTTCTTCCAGATCAATTTGCATTGCCGTAAGGTTGCGTTGTATCGCAACTACCGTGGAAGGTTTGTTGTCGGCTTCAGTTAATTCATTGAACGTGGTGTACCCAGTAATTCTGACTTGGGTGCCTGTTTCCTGTAAGCCTACAATATCTACCTTGGGATCAAAGCTAGTGGGTTGGAAATGCAGTGCTGCGCACTTTTCCTTAAAGGATCTGCAATACCATTGTATAATCTTAATAGTTTCAGCCATGTGTTTGGGTGTACGGTTCTGCCCTCACCGGCAATACAGATGTCATTATGAAGCCCTTAGTGTTGGGCACTTTGGTGGCTGGGGTGGAAAGTTGTTCGTGTTCCGGGCTTTGTGTAAGGCCCTACGTACATTCCGCTCCATACACAGCGCCTATCCTGGTAAGATCATGGGTTACCATCTGCTGAAATTCTGCGGTAGACTTTATGTGATTGAAGACTGTCCCAGCTAGCTGAGCAATTGCTCCTTCTAACTTATCTACTCTGTCCGTAGGGTTTGAGGCTTCGGACTCTTTGGGTGTGTCCCGCACTGACGCTTTGCGCTTGTTTGTCGGCTCTGCCTCCATCGATTCAAGCTCGTCTTTCCGAACACAGGCCACTATTTCGCGTGCAGCCGGCATCATAGAGGCGCCTCCAATTGGCTGCCTACTTTCTAGGGCCCTGATTTTGGCATTGGCTGCCTCTAGCTGTTGTCTCAGTGCTCTAATCTCTTCAGCGAGCTCCTTCACCTGGTTTGCGTCCTGTTGAGGTCGTGTGGGCGTGGGGTTGGGTTCGGGATTGGCTGGCTAGGCGATCTTCCGCGATACCGCCTGGTAACTGCGTTGTTTGCAGTTGGAGTGGTTGCGAGACAGGCTGTTGCTCCGGCTGCGCTGCCTGCTGCTACTCCTGCTATTTGAAGCTTCGCGCTTAGGGCCGATTTACGCTCAAACCGCCCATCGCCGCACGCCGCACCGCAAGCCAGCGGTCCGCCAGTAATGGCCGACGTGACGTCACGAGGGGCGGTCGTGAACTTTCGCCTCCGTGCGGCGACCGCTTAAACATGGCGCTGGTTCGAAGCGGAGCGCGAGGCCTAGGCCCCTAGGCTGCAGCGGCAGTTTGTTTTTTGTGTGGTTTATTGTGATCATTGCAAGAGCTATTCAACACCTGCAAAGCTATTTGTCTAATGCAACAAGCAGCTGTACTCTTCCTGACCTCTTCAGTACGTGCGATCGCCAAAGGAAACAGACGGATGTGTGTTGTGCTTACGCGAGGGTCGGAAGTTATGGAGCCGCCGATTTCGTGTGTTTTGCCGTTTTTTGCATGTGCATTACAAACGCGAAAGCCATCGTATACACCTGCATTCTGAGCTTGACACTAGTTTGGTACGCGGCAAAATGAAAAGATTGCGATCGCCCTCCTCAGCATATGGTGTTCGTAGGTGTTGTGTGTGCGCGCTTCATCGATACGAAGATTGCAAGTTTGTGCAGTAGTGGTTTGTGTTTCAGAAGTGATGGCACGATGAGCTTCATTATCGCCTCATCGCAGTCATTCGTAATGTGCTGTTTGTGTCTACCTTCGTGTGAGCTGTTTTGCGGGCTGCGATGCGCATTGGTGACCGCGAACACGTACAGAACGTTCGAGCGCTAGGGTTCTTACTTTTACGAAGCGTAAGTGTACTGTGATGTGTACGTGCAATGTGTCGCAGTGGTGCTACGCGTATAAGTGTTCGTTTCATGCAATATGCATATGTTCTGAAGTGAACCGTGCATAAGCGTTGCGGGCGAGTTTTGGTTCCGGCTCTTTCTGCCTCGTTCACGTATCTTGTGTGCTTTTTCAGAAGTTACTTCCGTGCTATGAAGGTGTTTGTAATCAATGAGGACAATATAAGGAACAGCTTAAAAGTTACATAAGTACATGCGCGCTGTCGTGAAATGTGGGCGCGCTTATGCACTGTTCTCATGAACGCAAATTTCGGGCACCCTTCATTTTTGTCATGTGGACACTGGTGTGAACAGCAAAATTCCTGAGGTATATTTCTAGATTAAGCAAGTTATGCAGTCTAATACTGAGGGATGTGAGCATCTTGCATGTGCAAGAAATTCAGCTGCTTGTTTCTTGTTAGTATCTGAGTACACACTGTTAGTGCCAACACCAGTGGCACGGCATGATAAGCATATAATGTGTGAAAATTACATACTTCCTTTTGATTCTTGACAATTTGCATTTTTTGATAAAAAGCCATATGCATGTAACAAAGCATGAAGATGACAACACAACTGGTATGGTCAATATATGATTCGAGGATTGTAGCAGCAGAACTTAAGGAACACGGACACAGAATGGACGACTAGACGAGGATGCAGCTGCACTGTCAACTGATTTCTTAATTGAAATTACCACTCTTATTTATTTCGTCGCCATATCTCTTATCTGTCTGAGGCTGTCTCAAAACGGTGACTTCCTTTCTTGTCAAGGCGACTGACGGTGTGCTTACACATTGCGCTCCTGTTTTACTCATCTCAAATGCCTCAAGAATCTCATGAGTTAGCCTATTGTTGTTCTTTTTCAGGACTTGCACTTAACGAAATTTGGAGGTGCATGTGCTTACTTAGCTATCCTGTCTCTTGTTCATTTTGCAACATTTGCAGTGCAAGGCCAGATTGCTGCCAGGGGTCCCTGAAAGTGATGATGCGTGCTCTCTTGTTCGAACATTAAGGCATCTTCCTGTTTGCTCTATGTATTGTTTTCCACAGGACAGGAGGATGGCGTACACTACTCCTTTGACACAATCGCAGTATCTGCTCTGGTGCATGATCTGGCCTTGTGGTTCCTTTTTTTCCTGGTTCACTCATGAGCACATACTTTTTCCCTTGTTTGGTGCTGAGCACACTACTCGGACGCCGTGTCTTTCACCAACCCTGATGACATTCTGGGTCAGTCCGTGCACATATGTAATTTTTGCAGAATTGTTTTTGGCATCCACAACTTCAGATCCGCTTTTGCTTTCTTGTTTTCTTTTAGTCTTCTCTACGAGGCCTTCAGCTATGCTGCATAGTATTCACACGGCATGTCTTTCCTTGCATTTTTCAGCCTACTTAACTGCCGCTGAAAACTTTGTTCATTTTGATGCTGGCATGATTTTAGTGCTGAACTAAACTCTGCACTCGCTATTGCCCTTCTTACAGTCTTGAAATGGCTTGACGTGAAGGGAAGAAATTGTCTCTATGCTCTGGGCTCGAACCCCCAGTGTAGATGTCCTGGTTGGAATTCTAGTAAAATGTCGAGGAACTGCAGGGGACTGTGGTTCAGACGCTCATAAGGGAAGTTCAACTCTGGGCACGTTGATCGAAAGGACTCCAGTACGGTGTCCTCAAGTTGTTGGTAATCAGTTGCATTCTCTTTCAATAGATGAAGCGCCAATAGTGATGGCACACTAGGAAGGAACAAAGACAGGACAAGGCACTACTTGCAACTGTTTATTGAAGTCAAAGGTGGCTGATTAATAGCCATGGGGAAAGGGGGGGGCGATAAAAGAGGAACACTGATTATGTAAATGTGCACTATCTATGGACATGCTTTCATTTGTGTAAATATTCAAAGACGGGGTGCTGACACAGGCTTCCCCTCTTTTCTTAATCTGGTTGGCCTCCAACAATTAATGCGCCACAGAATCTTTACTTTTAAACATGATTGTTGTATCATGAAGCCTTGCTTCACATACTTGTTTCTTCTCATTCCCGCAGGCCTTGCAATGAAGCGGCAAGTTTGAACCTTATCCATTTTTCAATGAAAGCTTATGTTCCCACAGGCATCCATTAATACATCGGCCAGTTTGGCCGATATACTCTTTCCCACACTTCAGTGGTATACGACCCCTTCTTCACACTTAACAAAAGGGTTCGTATGTTTAATAGAACACCCGACTTTCTTAGAGCCATCTGAACCAATCGGGCGGCACAAAGTAGCAAGTTTTCGGGGCGCAGAAAAAAACCACAGGAATTTTGTATGTCACGGCGATGTGTTTAAGATTATGCGCCACTTTATGAGATTATGGTATCACCACTGGTTTAGCTTTCTTTTCGAATGTTTGACCTTCACTTCTTTTTCTTTCTTTTTTCACCTTTTTCAATAATGTCTCCGAAACTGCGCTTAAAACCAAGCAAGAAAAGCCAGCCTTCCTCAACTTCAAAATCTGTTTGTCAAAGCTTGCTTGTGCCTTATGACAGCACGATATTTTTCAGTGCGGATTCGAGGCACATACTGGCAGTCGCACGTTTAACAGTCTTGGAGTGTGTAGACTCATACGACAACAATTCCTTGCGGGCGCGGGGTCAGCACATCCAGCAGGAACCTTTGTCAGTAAGGGTTATGTCAAGATCTAAAAACTGCAAGCTGTTATCCTTGGCTAGTTCAAAAGTAAAATCTAAGCCTTTGCCTTTCTGTTTAAAATCAGATAAGATGCCCTGCACAGTATGCGAGTAAGTCACAGGGGATCATTCCGTCAGTAAAATTAAAAATCGTCAACATACCTAAATACCTTGAGCACTTTGCCTCCGTCAAACGCCTTGGACAGCACTCTGTCGATGCCCGCAAGGAAAATGTTGCAAAGTACGGGAGCCACGCATGAGCCAATACAAATTCCTTTCTTTTGCACATAAAACTAGCCTTGAAAACAAACAGCTGTTGAGCACAAATAAAGCTCAATTAAACATACGAACCTTTTTGTTAAGTGTGAAGAAGGGTTCGTATACCGCTGAAGTGTGGGAAAGAGTATATCAGCCAAACTGGCCGATGTATTAATGAATGCCTGCGGGAACATAAGCTTTCATTGAAAAATTGATAAGGTTCAAACTTGCCGCTTCATTGAAAGGCCTGCGGGAATGAGAAGAAACAAGTATGTGAAGCAAGGCTTCATGATACAACAATCATGTTTAAAAGTAAAGATTCTGTGGCGCATTAATTGTTGGAGGCCAACCAGATTAATAAAAGAGGGGACGCCTGTGTCAGCACCCCGTCTCTGAATATTTACACAAATGAAAGCATGTTCATAGATAAGTTTTAGATTTAGATTAAATGTGATTTCCTTCATATATATCTTCAGTGTTCTCGCACGTGCGCATTCACATAATCAGTGTTCCTCTTTTCTCGCCCCCTCTTCCCATGGCTATATAATCAGCCACCTTTGATTTCAATAAACGGTTGCAAGTAGCGCCTTGTCCTGTCTTTGTTCCTTCCTAGTGTGCCATCACTATTGGCGCTTCATCTATTCAAAGCTATGCACCAACTAGCCCCACAACATGTTTTATTGCATTCTCTGTTTGGCACAGTATCAGGAAGTCCACATATCGATAGATCCGTGTGACACGCCTTTCCTTGATGGATCCTTGAATTTTCTTGTCGCATGCTGCCAAATACAAGTCACTCAGGATTGGGGCTATTTTTGATCCAATGCAGACCCCTCTTTTTTTTACAAACAAGGTACCATCATGTACAGTGATTGTGGCAGCGAAATAGGCGCTCAACAGCTCCAAGAAGGTCTCCACAGACATTCCTACAGAGTTTTGAAATGGAATGACTCCTTTCTTCATGACTGTCTCTCTCAATACATTCATCAAATCCACATGCGGTATTGAATAATACATATCTTCGATGTCAATCGAGGACCCATACCAATCATTCATTTCGTACATTCTTATCTCGAAGGTTAGTTCTGCGGAGTTCCTAATCATGAACTGATCTTCTACCCTAACTTGAGAAAGTTGCGTGACAAGGTGTGCTGAAAGCAGCAATTGCCACGTACCAATTTTATGGCTTTTTTCACTGAAGAACACCGACAGTGTGGTGGTTTTGTTGCACAGCTGGCTACCATTAGTTGTTTCTCCTAGAAGCATCTTGACCTTTCTTTTCGCTTTCTTTAGGTCTTTATTTTCTACCTTGCAGAAGTTCTTGTTGATGGCTTCTAATGCTTTTGTATTGTAGCTGCTGGCATCAAATACTACAAATCCCTCTTTGTCTGAAAGGCACAATATGAAGTTTTCTTTTTTCAGTTCCTTTACAGTTTTAACAAAACTGTGCACATGGCATTTGCATTCTTTTGAATGAGCCAGTGTATCTACTGTCAGCCACAACTCTGCTAGCGTCCTCTTCATTCGCTTTTTCTGCTACTCGTCTGATAATGGCAAGCTTCACTGCTGCGTCTAGTCTCAGGGGAAGCGCAAATTTTGGACAGAGTTCCAATACTTCAGAAGGTTGTGAGAGCTGCACCTGTCCTACTGTGACCACTGGGTTCTTGCTTATCTTCTCGTACTCTTTTTGACCTTGTATTGTTGACTTCAAAATTGGCAGGAACCACTTATGCCACATGTGTTCAGTGTTAAAACTGCCGCTGGCCAAGTGAAGACGATAGTATTTTTTGCCAGAGGATTGCACCTTGAGGAAGTCGGTGAGTAGGCGAATCTGTTTCTATATATCAGCCCGCAGTATCTTCATAATTCTTCTTGCGTGTCCTTGGGAAGGCGACAACATCCTGAGTAGCAACCTAACGTCTTCCACTGAAACATTCTTCTTGATGCAACATGAGGATAAGCGGGCCCAGCAAGTGAAGAAGGCAATGTGAAGACATATTTGTCGTGAGTCAAGCAGATCCAGGAAACAAGTAGAAATGCTGAGAGTGCTGAAAATGAATGTCAAAGAGGTGTTTAACGGGGCCAGTTGTTCCATTCTTTGAGGATAGTAGCAGCAGAGCTTGAGGAACACGGACACAGAAAGAACGAGGAGATAAGGACACAGCTGCACTGTCAGCTGATTTCTTTATTGAAATTCCCTCTCATTTTTTTTCATCGCCATATCTCTTCTCATATATCTGAGGCTGTCTCAAAAAGGTGACTTCCTTCCTTGTCAAGGCCACCGGCAGTGTGCTTGTTGGTCATTTGCATTTGCATCATTTGCATCTTCTGAAGGACCCCGTGCATGCGAACAAAGTACTTGTTTGCTCCTAATGCTTAATTTGTGTTTTTCAAATACCATACTTAATAAGGTACCATATGATAGAAACTTTCTAACTTCAAAAATACTGGGATGTAAACATCAGTTTGTATTAATTATGGTAATGGCTATTCGCTTTTAGAAAAGTATTCAATTCAATTTGCTTCTGGCACTATACTATTTGGTCCTGAAAATACTTATTTGCTCACCTGTAATATTGCATCTTTTTTGTGCTGCCTTTCACATGTGCATTGCAAACAAGACTCACATAAATGTGCACTCAGAGCATATTACATATAATTAAAGAAAATTTCCCAGTGGGCTAGTTGATTCGACATAACACTGTTGCGCAAAGTGACGAAGGGACAGGACTTAAGAGAGAAAAACAATGCACGACACCCGAGTGCAAACTAACAACTGTCTTATTTTTCAGAAAATGAGACCTTCATATAGCCTACTCGCATGTTCAGGGATGTTCTTCCCAGTCTAACCACGCCATCTATTGTCATTCATTAAGCTAATCTCTTTGCTGAGTGATATAGATGGCACATGGGGTCATCTTGATGTTGTAAGCTTCCATGACTTCTTTTTCTTTGGTTACTACATTTCAGCAAGATCCCCATCCTGTGGAAGATACGGCATGAAGCGCAATGTATGGCAAGGTCTCTGGGTGCTTGTATCAGACTGCAGTTGTATAGATCGTCGCACAGTCAATCATTTACGCACCTGCCTGTTTGGCGCATGTAATCAGCCCCACGTGTCAAAGGTATCTTGTAGACCATGTCTATCGTGCACTCAGTCAATCCTTTAATGTGGTTTATAGTGCATGCATTCAGGGTATTCCTTTCGCTGGTCATTCCATTTACTTTTGAGCACATTTCCTTTAGCTTTTGTCGTGCTGTGAGGACCACTCGTTCGCTCGGTTAAACTGAGCGAACGAGTTCAGCAAAAGATGAGAGCGAAGGCAGCATGCAGTGGGAGATTAAAAAATCGGCAAGTAAGAAGAGGCATGAGGAGGAAAGTGGATAGGAAGGTGCAGCAAAGGAGAGGAGTGTATGGCAAAAGTGTGCGAATAAAAGCTAAGTGCAGTGACGGTAGCTGCGAGATGGTGCCAGAGTAGCACGCAATGTCTGGGAGGTTTGTTGGCGGTGGCTTCTGTGAACCACGTCCACGCATCACCCATGCGCTGGCTCACGCGATTCGAGATTGGCAAGGCAGTGGCGCCACACTTCGCTCCGTTTGCAACATGCCACACGAGACCGATTGTCCTTGCCAGTGAAATGACAACACATGTAGAGCTGCACTAAAATTTCGTATTAGGGAGTATCGTAATTGTCTGTGACTTTTTTCTGTCAATTGCATGTCCTCTGCAGTAATAAACATTGCAGAAGCATCGTTGGTCGCTTATGCTCTTATGCCTCTCAATATAGGTATTGTATCAAAGCAGATTCCTTGCTTTGTACACATTTGTTTCCAGAGCTGTCTCTGCACATTTTACACTTTATGAAGAGGGGAGGCTACGGAACAGCTTAGAAGTTATATCACTGCTCCATGTATTGCAATTATTCATTTTGTGCTAGGTGTCATGTGCTGTAATGTAAGCTATGCAAATGCTCCTTATGCAATCTTTTGCACACGTGGCGACACAGCAAAACACCTTCTCTGCCACTGCCGAACCGTCGCATATCTGTACACGTGTACATGTGTGATAGCGTTTCCCTTTCTGTCATGCGGGCCATATTGCGATCACATCACTCTCGCTCACTATGTGTATATAATTGTTGGCTGCCAAGCTGTGGTGTACTTTTTTGTCCTTATATTCCTTGGCTGTCATTCTGCCACGTTAAGTTGCTGCCATGCAATAAAACATGTTTCAAGTTCAGTCTGCCTCTTCGTTCACGGAAGCCCTGGAACACGACACCAACCTTTCACGCTCAAAATTTGTTCTGTGAGCTGTACTCCATCTCAGTAGTTCCTTGCCGCACTGGGGAAGCTGCAGGGCTCCTTAGTTAATAGGAAGGCTGAATGGCCCTCAAGGTGTCTTCATCGCACCGCACCGTCTGCTCGGTGTCTGCTTTCCATCCTGTCATTACATGCTCCATTGTTGGAGGATTGACGAAAAAAATGTTTTGACGCCATAACCAGAAGCCTTGTTTACGTGCATGCGACAGCAAAGCTTCGCTTAACCTGTACACTTTCCCTTCATTTACCTTGCAGCCACCTTAATAAACAGCAGGTATGAACGCCCTCATAAATGTTCACTTGCGGCGCAGCGTCTGCTCGGCATCTACTTGCTGGAATGAAAGCAGTTTAGGAAATAATCTAAAGCTCTATTTTACTGACTGCAGCATTTATCATGGGTGCGAAGAGGGTGTTGCGACAGAAAGCCTGCGGTGCAAATTCAAGGAAATGTACTAGGATGCTGATCAAAAGTTTTATAGTTGTATAGTGCAAAACCACATTTACATACATGAATGACATGACACTGGTCATAACCTAAAGCAACGGTTCGTGGGGCCCACATATATGGGCACATAAACATCATTCCCAATGCAAGTTTGCCAGTTGCAAGTTTGACTTGATATGATAGTCACTTTTCAGATAGAAGTGACATGATGACATACTGGTAATCAATGCCTGTTATTTCTTTATTCCCACAATGATCAGTTGTATAATACTTGTGCTCAGATACGATAACGCATCTCTGAATCACAGATATCACATCCAATCTGCCCTATGCAAGTTTGCCTCATGAAATGGGAAACTCATTGATATAATCAGTTACGGATTATGCCAAAGTGTTATGCTGTTTCTTGCAGTTTTGTCTTTCATGAGTATTTGCATAATGTGAAAAACAGTAGCCTGATGTTCTAAATGTTAATGTATACTATATGACAATACTATTCTTTTTTCGTGATCAGAGGAGGCTTTTGTGTCAATATATAAATTGGAAGTTTTTTAACAACGAATATGTGACAAGTACTTGCAGGTGAACAAGAGTATGCAGCCTTCCAAAGGCAAGCACGGTAACGAATGTATCTTTTAGCCGTATTGGCACAAAACTTTCCAATAGGCTTTTTTTTGGCTAAAGCCAACCACCCATCTCGATCTAGCAGATTTATCTTTTATGTGACAAGTCTGTGTTGTTTTCCTTGCAGCAAGTCCTTTTACATGTGTCTGCAAAACATTGGCCCTTCATTATGTTTGTTTTTTCTACAACTTTCATGTTTTTTTTTGGAAATAATTTATTTTGCATTTTTGGAAGCTCTTCATACAGCAGCCATTATTTCTTGGAAAGCTTCTTTGCAACGAGGCTGTAAGGTTGTTGATACACTATTCAAGTATTTTTTTTTTTTTATATAACATTAGTAGCCTTGCATTTAAAACTTATCCTTTGTCCCCAATAGTTAGCTCTATTTTGCACTAGTTGGTTAAGATGTAGTACCTAAATATATGGAAATAAATATTGCTACTACAAGTACTCACGTCGTCGTGTCACTATTCAATATTTGACACTTACTATTTTTGTTCAATTTCTGTTTGAAAAAAATTAACATTCGCCCACCTCACAATGCACGAAGATGCGCCCAAGCCATATTTGTGATGTAAAAAAGAGGTGAGGCATGCAGACAGGACACAAGAGCAGAGAAGTGGACTTCTCTACTCTTGTTTCCTGTCTGCACACCTCACCTCTTTTTTGCATAATGAATCCTTACCAAATAGCTCAACTTTCTGTCGTTCTAACCCATATTTGTGCTTTCTGAAGTCTTACTTTGCTGCATATAATAGTGGCAAAAAGCAGCTTTTCAGAGAGAACTTGATTTTGTTGTTCTGTGTATTCTGTTCTTCTGCCATAAGTATAGTGAACTGATAACTATTCGCATACACACAGCCTCTCAATGGAACAGACATTTATTTGATACACATGAATTCGCACCCTGTTCATCTAGATTTCAAAATTATGCTGATTGTGGCTAGCCTCCAGTATGTACAGAAGCATGTCTATGATGTGGTCTGAGGGTACATGTGCAGTGCTACTGTGAAGCTAGTTATAGTTCTCACAGCAATGCACCAAGTAAGGTTGTTGCTTCATTGTTATAAAGAAAGACAGCATCAGCTAGGCTGTAAGGGCAACAAAAATGATTGGCGCAATTCACCAAACATACAAACAGAATATAATATGACCATAATGCCATGTGCTAGTTAGTATATCAAGTGACTAAGAGAATGATGTAAGGGCTGTTTGGTTAATCTGGTTTATTTGTCGTTTTAAAACACAGGCTGTGAAGGTAAGTTCAACATGTCGAGGTTGTCAACATGTCTAATTATTTACGAAATTGGGGAGATGGCAGTGAGACTCCCTGGGAAAGCAATACCTCAGTTGTACTAATGGTATGGCTTGATTATATAATTTCATCATTGCTTGTTTAGAAATATGATGGTGAGTTAGAACCTATGAAATGCCACTACAGCAAGGCTGAACATCCATCTTTACTTCTCAGAGGCTTAGAGTGATAAACAGTTATGCTTTAGAGCATATTTTCGTAACAAATATATGCCATCTTCATTTCAGTGGAATGGAAAGAGGTGATTGAGCACAGCCATGCTATTGTAGCATGCATGAAGGAATACAGGAGAGCCTGGGGGCTAATATATGTTAATAGAGTTAACAAGTAGCTGTGACTGGCAAGATTATTTTGCTCCACAGAGGATGCTGCAGTAAGGTTTGTGCAACTGTAAGCAATACGAGAACGAGTGAAAGATTACTTGTAATATATGGATTTGTATGGCAGATGAGAATGTGCACCCAATTTGCCACTACGCATTTTTTCTATTTTATGTTCAGCACAGAGTGTGAGTCACTATGGCTTCTTAACTGGAAATTTCTGCGTTCCGTTTCACAGTGTTTATGGGGCTACCTGCATTCATTTGACTACTTATGAAGTGATTGGACAATAGAACATGCCCACATTACAGATTTACACAGAACAGAATATGAATTCATCATAAAGCTCCACCCGAGAAACTGTCTGTTGGTTATGAAAACAAAAAATGGCAACAAACATTCCCTTACTTTCTTGTGCTGCCCCGTAAATGCTGCTAATTAACTAATGTCTACGATGCAGACATTCTGTTCTTTCATTAGGGGCAGGTGCAAGTTGCCCTGACACAATGAACATGCATTCATTGCCTACAAGCTACTGCATGTTGGAATTGGTGTTACAGCAGGCATGGTAAATGTTCTCCCCTGCTTGTGTCTTGTGCACCATATGAGCCAGCATTTCATTTCATTGTCGTGTACCTGTTTAAGCTGTTACTGATTCAGAAAGGCAAATATAAAACGACTTACTAAGTCAACCATTTCACATGCAAGATCACTGCACTCATTGCAAAGCTTATTAGAGAGTTTTAGATCAGGGGGATGCAATCGTTGATGCTCTAAGTACTAGGGGGCCCCAATGCTTGTGTCCCCTTAATCTAGATCTCTATAGTCGCTTGATAATCTTGCTTTGCTTTGAGATGAAGTACACATACTGTGCACCTATTTGTTAGTCTATGCACTTCTCTTTCTTTTTAATGTGGCTGTGCATTAGCTAGCTAGGTTGTCACTACATGAATGAGATTAGGGCCATGCCTAACGCTATCAAATAACATTCCTTTGCTATAGCTCACTGACTGTGCAAGCTTCTTTTTTATCTAGGGAAAAGAATAAAAAGAGAATGCATGCATAAATGATGTTGATAGCAGCAAACGGTCTCAAGGCAATCATCCTTGATTGTCGCCATTGCTGAGAGAGCAAGCATGCTTGTATTCACTTTGACCACAGGCTGTACATTGTTTAAATGCTGATAGAGGTATGGATAAATAGTGAAGGGGCAGCAGATTGGCCACCCAGGCCTTTATGCATGGGCATTGCTGCCTTGCGTGCCCCATAAACCTCTGTCATCTCTTAAGGCATGAATGACATAACACTACTTCTATTGGCAGGGACATCTTTAGCAGCAACAAGAAATGTAAACATTAGGTGAATTCACGCCTATATGGGGTGTCTTTTCAGCAATATGAATTAATATTTGTTTTCATGCAAACATTCTTCTCTTGAAAACATATCTGACAAGCATCTCTGCCTGAAGAAGTAACTGTGATATGTACATATCACTATTATGTATGTCATAATTGTAATCAATTGCTCAGGACGTACTGATGGCTAGTTGTTTAGTCATGACTTAACATGGCAGTGCACTTTGAAATAATGATGTAACATAGTATGAACAAATGCTAGCTCTGTGTGCTCGTGTACGTTCATTCGGTGTTACATCGTTGTTCAGAAGTGCGATGCCATATTACATCATGTAAGCAATTGTAGGCTCACTATTAACTTGACAGCTACTAAAGAGACCTCAGCAGCAAAGTGCAACTAAATCAACAAGCCACTTTTGATGATTCACATGCGTGCTCAGTGACGAAGTGACTTGTCAATCAACACAGCTGTATTCTGTGATAATAGAACCATCTGTATAGGAGTATGTTAATAGATAATGCTGCGGCGCTTCAGCAGGCTACGCTGTTGCTGTGACAGATCCCTTGCTCATTGGCTTAGATACACCTGTGTGTTCATGTATGCACGTTCTTCCAAGCTATTACGTACAGGGTCTGGCCCCATCCGTGAAAGGAATGCGCATTGGTTGGTGGCAGAAAACAGACCGAGTTTATTTTCTACAAGAGATGCAGATGAGAGCCGCATGTGTTTGAGGGGGCAAACTCTCGGTCCCTGTCTAGTGGCCGAGATGCTGGGGATGATGGAGAATTCTTGGAAGTCTACTTGGGGCAGGGTCGCTTCCTGTTTCGTCTGCACTGGTGCCTTGTCCAGCCAAGGAGTGGTGGTGCATCACTTGTACACAACATTTTCCTCCCTTCTCAGATGGAGTCGCCTTAGTGATCCGGAGGGTGTCGTTACCGCTGCGGGCATGACTCTGCAGTTGTGTTTGGCACGGTCTCAGCGGCAGTGCCAATCTCTGGTTTGGTCACCGATGATTGCGAAGGCTTCAGCATTCCTGAGAGAGTGGCCTCTGACGACGTGGAGTTATCTGCTTTTACCCCAAGCATAAATGGGAGCGGGACACTGCTCGCGGTTAGCGTACAGCCCTTATCCTGTGTCGCCGAATCTTCTGTGGGGTGTCTCAAAACACGGGGCTTGATGTGGTCACATTGTCATTGCACCAACCTGTTGGGGCCCTTAATGAGCCACGATCTATGGCCTAGCTTTTCCAAAACCGTTCCCTCTGTCCAGATCGGATTCCCTCCGAAGTTTCGAAAGAAAACTGCTTGTCTGACAGCGAGTACTGTCGACTTTGTGTCCCTGTTGCAGTTCGTATGGATTTTGTTCGCTTTTACTTGGGGCTGAATGCACGTGAGAGCTGTATCCAGCTCACGCCCGAACCCAAGTGCAGCTGGCATTTCACCCGTTGATGTGCAGATGGTGGTGTGTTGCTCAAGAAAAAGTGGGCCAGCCTACATGCGAATGTTCTGTCCTTGTTTTTGGCTAATGCTCGTTTTGTTTCAAAAGCCATCCTTTCTGCTTGGCCATTTGTTGTAGGATGGTACGGTGTGCTTGTTACATGGGTCACTCCATTTTTCTTTAGGAAGCTCTCAACTTCTGCTGAAACGAAGGATGGCCCGTTATCAGTCACAAGCTTTTTGGGGAGCCCAAAAGCTGCGAAAAGGTTCCGGAGTTCCTCAATCAATGTGGCAGACTGTGTATTATGCATGGAGCACACTTCCAACAATTTGCTGTATGTGTCCACAACAATTAGCCAGCATTCTGCCTTCTATGGGACCAACGAAGTCTGCGTGAACTGTGTCCCAAGGCGTTCTGGTGCATTCCCATTTGGGCACTGGTGCCCTGGCTGGTGCCCTTTGGTGTTGACAACAAGTTGCAGTTTCTAGTGAGCCGTTCGATATCTGCGTCAATGCCTGCCCAACAAAAGTACCTTCGTGCACATGCCTTCATGACCACAAATATATGGTGGTTTGCAGGTGCGAGTTTAAGAAGGTAGTTTCTCGCCTTTGTTTTGGAGTTACCATCCGGGAGCCTCTAACAAGGCACCCTTCCTGCGCTGAAAGCTCAGTCTCCAGTTTCCGGCACGATGAAAACTGTTCTTTTGGCAGTTTATGAACTTCACCGTTTGAAACAGCCTCCAGCACTTGGGACAGAACTGAGTCCTCTCGAGTCATTCGTGTTAGTTGACGCGGTGAATGCTCAAAGCTGAGCATGGTACCCAACATGAGCACGTCTCTTGGGGGATAAGGTTCAACTTGTGCCGGTAGTGAAAGTCAGCTTAGAGTGTCCGCATTTTGGTGCAGTAGGCCAGGCCTGTACAGCAACTTCTAATCATACGTTGCTAGTTTAAGGCACCATCGCGTAATCCTTGATGAAAAGACTCGGTGTACTTGCTTTGTTTCACTCACGATTCAAATCAATGCCTGGCGATCTGTTATGGTCACATGCCAGCCAGCTATGTACTTATGAAAATGACTGATGCTGTAGATTACTGCTGCACTTTCTTTGTTGAGCTGGAAGTAGCTCTTTTCGGCACTTCCCAGTGTTCATGAACTGAATGCAATGGGCGCCTCTCAGCAAATAGCATCTTCCCGAGCGAGGACGGCATCAACACCGTACGGCGATGCGTCCACAGACAAAAGAAGGGGCTTCGTCCCGTCGTAGTGAGCGAGCACTGTAGATGCATGAATCATCTTCTTAAGTGCCTCGAAATTGTTTTGATGCTTGCTCTTCCACTTCCAGGGCGTGTTTTTCTTTAGGAGCCTATACAATTCCACCACGACCATTGCTCTGTTCTCCAAAATGCAGTCGTCAAATGAAATAAGGCCCAGAAAAGCCCTTAGGGATGTCTTGTTAGATGGTTTGGGTGCTTGAAGTATAGCCTCAACCTTTTTCTCGGTGTTGCAAACACCACTGCCATCAATTCGATGTCCCAGGAACTAAACTGACGTAATTCCGAACCTGCACTTTTCTTTCTTGAGGCGTAAGCCTTTCTCAGTGTCTCGACAGAACCTGATTCAGACGCTGTGCGTGCTCATTTGCACTATTCCCGTTGACAATGATGTCGTCAAGGTGAACACTCACCCCTGGAATTCCAGGTATCTGTGTCTCCCTCAGGCACTGGAAGATAGCTGGTGCAGCGGAAATTCAGAACGGGAGGCATTCCACCCTGAATAGTCGTTTTGTGGTGTTCACTGTGAGCAGTGCTGCTGTTTCTTCATCAACTTTCAGTTGTTGATATGCTTGATAAAGTACCAACATTAAGAAGAGGGTTCCACCATGTAGGTTTGCAAACACTTCATCTGTAGTTGGTAGCAGGTAAGATGCCTTCTTCGCTGCTGCATTAACAGTAACAGTATTAACAGTACTCCTATAGTCACCACAGACATTGAGTGTACCGTCGGTCTTCTGAACAAGTACCAATGGGGTTGCCCATTTGGTATGCTGCGTTGGTTTTAGGATGCCTTGGGGCTGTAGATGGTCAAGCTTATGTTCCATAAGCGCCTGCAGCGCCACTGAAATCGGACGAGCCTTGCAAAACATTCCTGTCGCACCGTCTTCGAGTTCCAGGTGAACTAAAGGACCTGTATAGCTTCCAATGTCTTCCTTGAAGACATCTGGGTGTCATCCCACGACCTCTGTAATTTCTAGTGCTGGCTCTCCAACGTGGTTGATCCCCTTCACCTGAATTTGAAGTGCCAAAAACCAATCTCTTCCTAGGAGGTTGCACCCGGTGCCCTTCATAACCAACAATGGCAGCAGATAGTCCTTTGATCTCAACATCACATGAACTTGTGCGGAGCCCAGGACGTGTAATTGTTTACCTGACCATGTGCACAAATCGAGCGGCTCGCATGAAAACCATGGAGTGTTTTTCTTCCACCTTCTGTAGTCCGTGTCCTCGCTTATCAGGGAGCATGCCGCACCTGTGTCCACCTCAAACTGGACTGGATTTCCCTCCACTATCAAGTCCACGAGGGACTTGGGGCAGTGTGTACGTACACTATATGTGTGCAGCTTGCAGCAGGATTTGCTGACAGGTGGTGGTTTGGCACTGTGTGCCCGTAGCTGCTAGTTGTCAGAGCGTGGTTCCGTGTTTTTCTTTTTCTTTGAGATGCAGGCATGCTCGACGTGACCTTCCTTGGAGCAGAAACGGCACTCGGCTGTCTTGAATTTGCATGTTTCAGGGTCGTGCAAGCCGTCGCATCGATAGCAATGTCGCGCTGACGTATGCTTGCCTCCTGGCTTGGTTTGCGACGTCCTGTTAATTTCCCCCGAGTTTGCCACTCCTTTGATATCTCGCTGATGCCTTGACGCACTTTCCGCTGACAAGGCTAAGTCCACAGCGCATTGAAATGTCAGGCTTTTTCTGCGAACAGCCTCTGCGGAAGATGTTCGTCCCAGACGCCGCGGACGAACCTGTCCCGCAGCATCACATCTTGGGACGGCATAGTTGGGTTCGCCGCTGAAGCGGTTGTTTGGGTGTTAGGTGACGTCGTCGATATTGTAGCCGAAGGCAGCGCTCCGAAGTTGCAGTCGGCTGTCAAGGTTCCGAGGGCCGCAGCGTAGCTGCTGATCGACTCGTCTGGCCGTTGGTCGGGTCTTTGAAACACGTACCGGCTCTAAAGCTCGTCCTGTTGTCGAAGCGCCGCCTAAGAAGTGTCACTAAATCATTTAAGTTGACTTCTGCCGGGATCTTCGGCACTATCAGCGCGCGCACACGGTGTTCGAAAGTGTCGGCTCAACACGGCTTCGTCGCTGACGTCGCTCGCCACGAAGTAAAATCGAGGCGCTGGATCCACGATTCCCATGATTTGCCCGAGAAAGGCTCGACAGCGCCGTGCATTCGTCCTGTAGCCACGGTCGAAAAATTATCCGCTTCGCAACTCCTGCCTCATCGCCAGTGTTACGTACGGGGTCTGGCCCCATCCGTGAAAGGAGTGCGCATCGGTTGGTGGCAGAAAACAGACTGCGTTTATTTTCTACAAAAGACGCAGGCGAGAGCTGCATGTGTTCGAGGGGGCAAACTCTCGGTCCCTGTCCGGTAGCCGAGACGCTGAGGGCGACGGAGGATTCTCAGAACTCGACTCGGGATGGTGCCGCTTCCCGTTTCTCCGCGCTGGTGCTTCGTCCAGCCGAGGAGCGATGGTGCGTCGCTTGTCCACAACACAAGCATTCGCTAGCACAGCTACAAAAAGTGCGCCAGCGCGCCGTACACAACCGAGCACATAGTCACCTATGTTGTCGCAACATTATGCGGTAGCAATAAACAAATAACAAAAAAGCGGCACAGGTAAGACGACTGCACAGTATTCCAAAGGTGGGTCACCACGTCAATGCCACACATGCAGCACAGAATGTGACAGTGCAGGAGTCGCGTTTTCACCACGATGCGGAAGCTTCAACCTACATCGACAAAAATATACTAGTGTCGTCTGCTGTTGGCGATAGTTGCCGACTTCGAACAGTGTTGCTCTGCGCACTGCCGAATGTTTGCCAGCTTTCAACAGACGTCGCGTCCCCAAACCGAAGTGCGGATGCAGGCGCATTCGAACCGCTCGAGCTAAATAATAAAAAAATAACTAATAACACAGCAAACGTAATAGTAAAATTCTGGCACGGCGCGAAATTTTGCTGGTCGCCAGCACACGAGACTGCCAACTCGCTGATGCATGTTGCCAGTTGCTGGCTACCTATTTGGACAACCAGAGGGCGCATGCGAAACGCACCGCATCATGCGGTTTGAGCGTAAATGCAATTTTGTGACCGATCGCGACGACCGCCCGTTTTTCACGAACCGCATGCATGCGGTGCGGCGTGCGGCGATGGGCGGTTTGAGCGTAAATCGGCCCTTAGCGGAGCGCACGGAAGGGCGGCCGTGCCGCACGGCGTCTCGGTAGCCCGTTCCGCTCTCTGTGCCGGCGCATGCGTTTTGTGCGCCACTCGCCGGTGGCCCTGCTGTCGTCGACGTGGTCGCGCTTCCTTTTTTTCCCTCCGCGGCTGGTTGTCTGCGCTGCGCAGGTGCATAGAAGCGATAGCGGCAGCTGAGAGCGCCTGTAGGGGGACCGCCGCGGCAGATGATGCAACGTGCTTTGCACGCTGCCACAGTTCCCCTTGGCAGCGTCTCATGTTCTTCGTCGCCGCAATGGCGGCAACGTTGCCGACTGAATAAATCTGATCTGTCTTCCTCCGCAATACCAATCAACAACGCACAAGAAATTCTTTGCATTAAAGTGTCTTTTCGTTTTTGCACAAATATTATAATCGCGTGGTACTGTGCGCCCGACTGCGATAAATATTTTACGAAAGACCTACACAACTTGTTTTTGCATTTATTTGCTACATTTCCCAAAAGTAACTTCATCCTCTGCGATGATTTTAACCTTCCTGAGATTAACTGGGATAAATTGACAGCATCTTCTCAGCTATCTAAAGAATTTCTTGATCTTGTTCTAACGTTTAACTTCGCACAAATGGTGTCTACGCCAACTCGCGGTGCCAATATTCTTGATTTAGTTTTGGTTTCCAACCCCGATGCTGTTCAATCATTAACGTGTATTGATGGCCTAAGTGATCACAAGATGGTGTTATTTGACCTGACCTTTCAGGTACCAACCAGTCAACCTTCAACAAAATATATCCGCGATTACAACACAGGAGACTTCTCAAAAATAAATCAGGAATTAAATGCTTTTTTTTTGTCTTTTGAGCAGTCCGCTTCCTCGCAAAATGTAGACAGCAATTGGCAACTTTAGAAACAGAAGATATTGTCTCTTGTCGAGAAATATGCGCCACTTGTCCGCATTCGTGGCCATGTCCGTAAACCATGGTTCACCAACTCCCTTAGGAAGCTCGTAAACAAAAAGAAGCGCCTTTTTCGGGCAGCTAAACACTCGGACTGCGATTCCAGATGGGAAAAGTATTTCGCATGCCTCCGCCAATACAATAATTTGTTAAGGCAATCAAAAAAGAATTTTTTTCATATCGACCTTCTTAGTATCCTTTCTGAAACCCACAGAAGTTTTGGAAACTTCTACGCACAAACCGCAGTGCTTCTCACAATATAACTTTGTCATATCCTGATGGATCACCTGTCTATACTAATCCTCGATCCGATGTCATGAATTCTTATTTCTCTTCCGTTTTCACTCAAGAACCCACCTTAGGTAACAGTACCCTTCCTGACTGCAACTTTTCCTGCATGCCTTCAATTAACGTCACATCAGAGGGCATTTTGGCCCTGATGGATAATATCAAGGTCTCCAGTGCTCCCGGCCCGGATAACATTCCCGCTAAAGTTGTCAAAAGCACTAAGGTGCTTACTAGTAAGATTCTACAAATCATCTTTATGCAATCCATAACTACCAGTACCATTCCTAACGACTGGAAGTTAAGCAAGGTTGTCCCAGTTTTCAAAAGTGGCGACAGAACTGATCCATCGAATTATCGCCCGATATCACTCACCTCTATTGCCTGCAAACTTCTTGAACACATAATCTATTCTCATGTTGCCTCTCATCTTGAAGCTAACTCTTTCCTTTTCTGTAACCAGCATGGCTTCCAACCAGGTCACTCATGTGAAACTCAACTCTTTGAATTCACTACTGACCTCCATTTAAAGCTTGATTCTCTCTTCCAAACAGACGTAATTTATCTAGACTTTTCGAAAGCCTTTGACCGTGCACCTCACGAACGACTAATGATCAAAGTGAACAGCTTGTGCCCTTTATACCCTTTGTAGCCTTTATACACGTCCTTGATCCGGTGCTTCCTAACTGGCCAATCACAGTTTACAGTGATTGGACACCGTCCCTCTACAGTCACCGAAGTATTATCTGGAGTATCGCAAGGTTCAGTCCTTGGACCCCTTTTGTTTTTAATTTTCAATAATGATTTCCGCTCTGGTATTTCGTCATCCATTCGGCTCTTTGCCGATGACTGCATGCTGTACCGCCGTGTAAACTCATACAATGATCAGTTGCTTTTACAGCGTGACCTCACAAATGAAAAATGGTGCACAGAGTGGCTCATGCAGCTAAACGTCAAAATATGTAAGTTCATGCGCATATCGCGGAAACACTCTCTCATGTCATACTCTTACTCTTGGCATTCCCTTCCTATCGAGCCTCCTATCACCTTCGCTAGCAAGCTTACATGTTCAGAACATATCCAAAATCTGGTTACTGCCACAAATCGATCCCTGGAATTCATGAGACGGTCACTATCATCATCACCCCCTGTGATCCGTCAACTAGCATATGAAACATTTATCCGTACTAAACTGGAATTCGCGTCGGCAATATGGAATCCCCATCAAGCGCACCTTGTTGAGCTACTAGAAGCCGTCCAAAATCGCGCAGCCCGGTTTATTACATCCCATTACGACTATCGGCTAAGTGTTAGAAATATCAAATCATCCCTCCACATCCAATCATTAGCACATCGTCGAAAAATCGCACGCTTCTGCCTCTTTCAAAAGCTGTATTACAATTTCCTGCATTTACGCGACACACTTCTTTTGCCACCCAATCGTACTTCACGCCGTCTCTCAAAGAACCTCAGTATTCAACGTCTTCACGGCTCCACTAAATCCTTCAACAGCTCTTTCTTGCCGGTAGCTATTGCAGAATGGAATAGTTTACCGGACCGCGTAGTAATCGAACGTAATCCTACCAAGTTTTGAAACATACTAACGATCTTTCTGAGTATTGATGCTTAATGGATTGGACTTATTTTTACTACAGCACACATTTTTTAGTGCATTGGTTTTTACTTTTTGTTTGACATTCATTTGATTACACCTTCTTTACCCCTTATGAATGTTATTGTTATTGTTTCTTACTTCAGTCATGACTGCTTGTACCTTCCTTTTTCTTAGGTATGCTCACCCCTTATGTAATACCCCAACAGGGGCCTTTAAGGGTCAATAAATGACGATGATGATGATGATTTAGGCCCAAAAGCGGACGTGCTTGGGTAATGTTCGTCCGGCAAAGGTCACCACAATATGGCGAGAGGATCCTATCCTTCTCGCTCCAGCGCTTTCCAATCCTGGATTTCTCGTGCATATTTCCTTGAATATGTCGGCATCAGTCTCGTCCGAGTAAGTGTAATAGATAACGCCTTTCACTGAATTTTCTGGGAGCGGTGCGTATGCAAAAACGGCACATTCCTGTTGCTCAATTTTAAGGCATTTGATGTTATAATAAGCTTCACCTCTTACACTGGATAGGGTGCTGATCAGCGCAATGTTGCTGGTAGAGTGTACTCTGACTTGATCTTCTTGCAGCGCTTCATCCAGGTTAGCTTGGGCGGCTGCACACAATATACGCAGAACCTTGGCTGGGTCGTAAGATAGCAGGTTGATCGCGCACTGTGCGCGAATGATGATCTTATAATCTTCGGCCGGGAGCTTCGGTAGGGGTCTTCTCTTCGGTAACGGCGGCGGGCGAGCGCGATATCTCGCTGCGCTGCTCGGCGTTTCACTTGGCGTCCCTATGTTTCCTTCGGCGGCTGGCTGCGTCTCGGCGTCAGTCTTGCGTCGGGCATATCGCCGCTGCGTGTCGAGAGCCGTCCAACTGCCGTCGTTCAGTTCTTCGTCGGTGATGGTTTCCCCATCCACGACGATTTCCATGCTGCAGAATTTTCGGATCGCTAGGGTTATGCAGTCGTGTCGGCGTGGAGTCCCGACCACGCCGGCGCCGATAGACTTCTCGATGAGGAGCGCAAGAAGTGAACGCCCGTTCGGGCTAAAAACGCTGGTAATAAGGCGAAAAATCCACCCACCGACCAAAACTTGGTATTAGCGTTGTCCTCTTGTCTCTAGGATTCCGTTGGTAACAAAATCCATTCGGAAAACCTAAAAAATCTGGCCGAAAACATTTTAGAAAGCGGGAACCGATGTTCGCAAGACTGTCCTACTCGGCTTCTTCGTCCTCACGAAAGAGACAAACCTTGTTTCGGTGCTCGATCGGCTGTATTACCTCTCGTTGGCCTATCTTTCTATTCGTGAACGGCTACTGCCAAAAGTACTTCACGACATTCGGTGGTAGGAGTTGGACCTTTTGCAAACCTGGAACTCCGTAGCCGGACCATCCCTGTCACATCTCCCATGTCTGAGGAAACTAGTCCTACCAATCCACGCCAGGCTACGCCTCCGGTAGGCTGTCCTGGTGCCCCACGCCAACGGGATCCTCCCATATCATGACGTAGAGGACTGGCTGTCATCGTACAACCTTGTGAGTGCCCACAACAAATGGACTGAAGCTGGCAAGCTTGGTTACGTACCATTCTACCTTTCCTGGGTCGCCTATCTTTGGTTCCGCAACCATGAGGCCAACTTTTCCACCTGGACAGCATTCCGAACGACACTTCAAGAAGTCTTCGGTCGCCCTGCTGTGCGCAAACTTCGGGCTGAACAACAGCTTCGCTGTCGTGCCCAACAAAAAGGCGAAACTTTTAAGAGCTACATTGAAGATGTAGTTGACATTTGCCGGCGTATCAACCCAGATATGACCGAAGATGACAAGGTTAAGAAGATCTTGAAAGGCATAGAAGATGACGCCTTCCAAATGCTCTTGGCAAAGAATCCTCAGACGGTCAACGACCTCATAACGCTTTGCCAGAGCTATGAGGAGCTGTGCAAACAATGGCTTTCTACGCGCCGTGCTCACGCTCCGGACGTCGCGCTTTCAGCTCTGAGTGATGGCGTGAGTGCTACTCCTTGCAGTTGAGCAATGTTCGACGAAATCAAGCAATTTGTACGAGAAGAAGTGGCACGCCAACTCTCTCTTCTGCCAGTCAGTCCAGCGTCAGAGTCGCCCTTGTCTCCCGATCTCCGTCAGGTGATACAAGAACAAATCGCTGTCGCCGTACCGCTTGCTCATTAACCGCCTCCTACGCCTGTTCCACTTACGTACGCTGCCGTTGTCGCGAATCCAAGGCCTCTGTCTGCAGGTATTCAACCCAGACTTACCAGCGCGTTTCCCTCACCTCCGCAAGCGACTGCAACCTCCAAGCATCTACTGGCCGCCACAGCAGCCCGTGCGCCCACCTCGCCAATATTTACATCAGTCTCCGCCCGCTGTTCTCAATCCGTGGCGCACCCATGACAACCGGCCTATCTGCTATTCGTGCGGCCTACCTGGGCATGTAGCACGGCTTTGCCGCCGGCGCGGATGGTATCCTTCGGATTCTCCAAGGGCACAAGGCAACGGTTTTGACTCTCAAACCCGTTCCACTTCTGCCGTTCAGCCCTTCGAAACCTCGCGCCTCCTGCTTCCCGAATCTTCAGTACCCGCTGGTCTCCGTCTCCCCGTCGGCGTTCTCTGTCGCCGCTAATCCGTCGCCCTGAAGCTATCCGAGAGGAAAACTAAGGACCGCAGTTCTGGAGGCAAGAACTGCGATCTCAAAGAACTCCTCAAGACCTCATTTATTTCCTGCGAACGTCCTTGAAGTTTATGCAGAAGACATTGCCGTTCATGCGCTTGTAGACACGGGAGCAGAAATATCAGTGATTTCGGACCAGCTTCGTATTAACCTTAGAAAAGTCACGACGCCATATTCTGCCATTTCATTACGTACAGCAAGCGCTGCGCCGATTCAACCGTTAGGGAAGTGTACCGTGCGTGTTGTTATAAGCGGCGCTTCATACCATGTTGAATTCATTGTTCTGCCTTGCTGCTCCCATGCCATGATTTTAGGATGGGACTTCCTGTCCTCTCATCATGCCGTTATAGATTGTGCCCGTGCTGAACTCGCGCTGTCGCCATTCGGCTACACCGTTTTTGAAGATAATGATGATGCTTCCGGTCGTGTGTTCGTCGCCTCCGACACCGAGATTCCTCCATACTCTACCGCACTTGTACCCGTTTCCTGCGTTGGGTTTTCCGACTCTAGAGTTCTTTTCACGCCGTCTAAGCTTGTTGCTCGCCGTCATCCCTTCTTGCTTCCTTTTGTCCTTTTTGCGATTCGCCAAGGTTCCAGTGCACTTTAGGTATCGAACCTATTTCTTTGCCCTGCTAGCCTGCTTCACGATGACTGTCTTGGTTATTCCGACCAAATCGAACCAAGCTTCCTTTGCGATGTGCCTGACGACCCAGCTTCTCCCCTGGTTGACGCTTTGGCCCTTCAAGTTTCTCCTCCCACGCCGCCGTGTGACCCAACATTTTCCCGGTGTATTGATCCCTACCTCATTTCAAGTCAGCACGCCCAGATCGTCGATCTCCATGACCGCTTTCGCACGTCATTCAACCTACAACAATCTCGCTTAGGCCGTACTTCCACTGTTGTCCATCAAATCGACACCGGCAACCATGCGCCTTTACGCTGCAGGCCGTATCGTGTATCCGTCACGGAGCGTAGCGTCACCGCTGAGCAAGTTGGAGACATGCTACAACGCGGCGTCATACAACCTTCGCACAGTCCCTGGGCTTCTCCTGTAGTGCTGGTCAAAAAGAAAAATGGCACAATTCGCTTTTGAGTGGACTACCGGCGACTCGATAAGATCACCTTCAAGGACGTTTATCCACTAGCCCTTACCCAGGTAGCACACAAAGTCTTGAAAACGTCGTATTAAGGGATTCAACGTCTGAAACGGATTTTTGACCACAATCGACGCATCAAAGACGTTCCAAACAAGATAGCTTAAAAACGAGGGGTGAATACGTTTTGAAAACGACTCAAGGCGCCACCGCCACGCCACGGCGCGTCAGCCTCTTAAGCGGCTTCTACAATATTCAACAACTCATCAACGCGATCCAACCTTGCGCAAGGTGGCGATACCGTCGTCAAATCATGTGACCAAGGTGGCCACGTGATTCGTGATGCCGGGCGAACCCGGCATAGTCGCGTCGTCGCGTCACCGCACTCGCATTGCGCTGTGGTGTGTTTGCGGCTGTTCTGAATGTGCTGCCGCTGCCCTTTGCTATGTAAGTGTTGCAGTGTTTTGCTGTCAAGAAAACGATATTCTGTGATCAGTTTGGGTTGTGCGATATGTTTGTGTGGTTTTAATTTGAAAATCAGTAGTGTTTTCAATTGTTATGTGACCAAGGCGGCCATGTTATTCGTGAAGCCGGGCATAGTTGCGTTATCGCACTCGCATGGCACTATGGTCTGTTTGCGACTGTTCTGAATGTGCTGCCGCTGCCCTTTATCATGTAAGTGTTGCAGTGCTTTGCTGTCAAGAAAACGACATTCTGTGATTAGTTTGGGTAGTGCGATCTATTTGAGCCGGGCATAATAGCGCTATCGCACTTGCATTGCGCTGTGGTATGATAGCGGCTGTTCTGAATGTGCTGCCGCTGCCCTTTGTCATGTAAGTGTTGCAGGGTTTTGCCGTCAAGAAAACGACGTTCTGTGATTAGTTTGGGTTGTGCGATCTGTTTGTGTAGTTTAATTTGGAAATGAGTGGTGTTTTCAATTGGAGGGCGCGGAGTGGAGGGCACTAATCAGCTCTTCAAGTTCATTGTCATGTTATGTGAGGCGTCTTTTCACTGACGCTGTAATTAAGGCGTTAAGGGCAGTATAATGACGAAAGTTAGAGGGACGAAATCGTGCCTGTGTGTCCCTAGCGTCGGGATCGGCCGCTATGCGTGATCCTAACGAAAGCATTTTGCAGAATGCGAAGAAAGGCGGCAAAATTTCTGTCTGTGCGCACCTTGCCGATCTCCCCAATAGAGCCGTCATCGTGGTATTTTAGTCTCCCGTTTAGCAAGAGTGTTGCAGACAAGGGAACTGGTTCAAACAGGCTTTTTTTTAATGATTCAGTACTAGTGCGGTATCCCAAAAGGTGAGGTCAAGTGCTCGCCCTATTTGCTTCCCTCGCGCTACAGCGCACTGACAGAATTTTGCGTGCACCATACCGTGCTTTTATCGTTTGCGCTTCAGGTTCTCGATTGTGTTTTCGCCCCCTCTACCCATGCGATGGGTATTTCATGGTATTACCGGGTACCACATGTGTCCATATCTTGTGTCCAATATATGAAACGGCCAAATTCGATTTTATTTGACGCCTCAAATGGTAGTAATGTATTGAGTCCCTTGTAGCTTTGTGCTTGTTAGCAATTTTACTATTTGGCGAATGGATACAGCATGTACGCTGCATAACTCGCTTGTGGATACTGCATACGTGAGTCGAGTATGCCCTTGGTATAAGATAACTTGTATGCTTTAGGTAGTACGATTGTTTGCAGTTTGGGACATGTGTCGGAATGTACGCTGTGCGCCCTTCGCGCTTTACGGCGGCCTGCCGAGTTCGTGCGGGTGCCATGTGTGCGCATGGAGTTCGCGAAGCGCTTGCGCAGTTTTTTTTATATATATATACATGTGTTCCGTTCGCGCGCTTCGCACAACAGGGCATGTCGCAGTTCTTTGTCCTTGTGCAACACATTTTCCTAGCGTACGTCTGTGCATTATTTGATACCGGTTTCACACGGGGCTCTTTTAGCCGCTATCCAGTCCGTTACAAATCGAATTTCTCGGTCGTGATTGGCTACTCTGTGCAAGCTACGAGAGTGAGCCAGTCGCATCGATAATTTCGATCCGGATCGGGCGTGATCGCGATCGAGAGTGGTCGTGTGACACCGGTTTTACACATGGCTCCCACATAGGGAACACTTTAATTTCAATGCTACTGAGTGAAGAGCAAGTGCATATATATGCCAGTGGTGGTATGTGGGCAAGTCTCTCTGGTGAAGCCAATACTTGTGCATTCAATACATTTCAATTACCAGCGTAGTGCATCAATGTGTCTACTTCGACAAAATGGAGCACCAGTGCAGATATCTGAGCATACCTGTACAGGGCAGCAAGTGTGTCTACATTCAAACCACTACCAGCATGTGCGGCAGTTCTATTTCCAGCAGCGGGACTGCACAATAATCAGTAGGGTGCTCTCAAGCTGTTTATCTATGAAGCTCTGCCTGGACTGTGTGCCAAATATTTTTGGACGTGAAACTGGGGGTGAATTGGTAAACATCAGTGGAACTGTGCCTGGACTTTGTGGCAAATGTTTTTGGATGTGAAAGTGTGAGTGAACTGGCAAAGAATTTGCTCTGGGCTACATGTGTTAAACGTTTTGCTCATTCAGAGTGCTTTTTTTTACTTCAGGAGACTGGAGATGTGCGCAAAGTGTGACATGTCAGTGTGCTAATTAATGTATTTGCTGGTTTGCAAATTATTCGTTGCAACTTTGTTTTTGCCAGAGAGGTACAACTTTGCCTCTTGTAAAGGGCTTTTTAGGTAAAACACATACTATTTATTATGACCATTGCTTCCTTTGTTACACAAATGCAGCTTCCAGTGCATTCCAGTTTATTTCCATGTTTATGTAAGTTTCTAATATGAGGCTTGCATATTCATTTCTCACGTTCTGAAGTGGCAAGATGCAGCATTATTGTCTCATCGTTCGCTGTACTACAGTAGTGTTCACTTGTTACACTGAATCCCCCGTTTAAGTATTCTGTACTAATTTCACTTTTTCCTTTTTTGTTGTATGGTTATTTTTTCTCGCCATTACCTTCTTTGATATATCCTACAGGCAATATTTCCAATTTTGCATTGTTCTCATTTTTTTTATTTCTGTCACAGGAATGGTATGCGGTGGTATTTCTTTTTGTGCTCTTTTCAAGCTTCTAGCTGATAGGTAACATTGCTTGGAGGCAGTTACCATCCGATTCATACTCTTGCATTTTTCAGTCTACTTCTTCCATTCGCTCCGATGTCACTTCTGCATAACTCTAGTCTTTCTAATAGCACGTGCACTTTACTATGATAAATTAGACACTTTAGTACACTCCAGGTTTTTCTGTTAATTTTTGTATGTGTACTTGGAATTTTGTTTATGTGCTACTGAATGTTCACGTTCGAGTTCATTACGAATCCTTTCTGCGACTTTTGTCATTGTTGATGTACCTTTACTTCTATTTGCATTTCTCACACAGTTTGTTCGAACCTTGCATAAGCATTACATTTTAATAAAGTGTTTTTGCTTTGTCACAATGTTCTCATTTCATGCACTCTTGGCATGAAGGGCTTGGTCTGGCCACCTGCCAAGACGTGGCCATTTGTTCTTTGCAGGATGTCATTCCCATCGTGGTTGTAAGCATCGTAGCTTACTAAAGGCGGTATTAAGGATTTATTATTCCTAACAGGCTCATTTTCGTGCGACTTGGTAGAGGATGCGCCGGCCATGCGGGGAACAGCGCTTGGCACTGCGCCGTGGCTCTTACAGTCAACACCGACGCTTCTACTCATCTGGGGCGCGATTGGAGGTCGTTGTTCGAAACGCCCGATCAGTTTCACCTCACGCGATTGGCCTAGGCCGTGCCAACGGGTGCGGCTGACGACGTCTGCGCGGCATAGGCCAGTCGCGTGAGGCGAAACTAAACGCGTGTTTTGAACAACGATGTCTGATCGCCCCCGTCACCCGCGAAAATTAGCTTCAGATGATCGTAAACCTTTCAAGACCGCTTCTAGACCCGCTTTTTGATAACGTCCTAAAAACATTTAGAAATTGGTTACGAATAGTTTTGCCAAAGGGATTACTTGCGTCTTTCCCAATCCTATTTCTAGACCAGCTTTTCGAATACGTCTTGCAGACCTGTTCTAGATCGTCTCAAGAAAGTAATTAAGCCGGACATTAGCTGAAATATACGACGTTTTCCCGCTGAAGTTCTCTCATTCGTGTCTTCTTTAACCCGTTTTTATCGTCTTGGATAAACGCTACGAAAACGTTACGTAGCTCTTTTGTGCTACCTGGGTATTGACGACGCGCTAGACTACCTCCAAGGCATCGAATTTTTCTCATCTTTAGACTTACGATCCAGGTACTGGCAAGTGCCAGTGGCCGAGTCAGACCGTCCAAAAAGGGCCTTCATCACACATGACGGTTTATTTGAATTCACCGTGATGTCATTGGGCCTGTGTAACCCGCCTGCCACATTTGAAAGAATGATGGACAACATATTGCGCGGCCTCAAATGGCAGATGTGCCCGTGTTATCTGGATGACATCGTTATCTTTTCACCGGACTTTCCTTCCCACTTACTTCGACTTGAACGCGTCCTCAAGTGCATTGCCGATGCTGGCCTCCAGCTTAACTTGAAGTGTCGCTTCGCTGCCCGGCAGCTGGTCATGCTCGGCCATGTCTTGTCGAAAGAAGGTGTACTCCGTGATCCGACGAAAGTACAAGCTGTTGCCCAGTTTCCACGACCGACTACCTTGAAAGAACTGCGCAGCTTCATTGGGTTAGCGGCATAATTCCGCCGTTTTATCCGAGATTTCGCCACCATAATAACACCTTTAACGCAGCTTCTTCGTGGTGGCCACAACCTTTCGACCTGGTCACCGAATTGCGATGCCGCATTCACAAAGCTGCGTCGTCTCTTGACGTCACCACCAATCCCGCGCCATTTCGACCCAAGCGCTCCAACTGAAATACACACGGATGCCAGTGGCGTCGGCCTTGGTTCCGTTCTCGCTCAGAGAAAGGCTGGCTTCGATGAGTACGTCGTCGCCTTCGCCAGTCGTGCACTCAGTAAACCCGAATCAAACTATTCTGCAACAGAAAAACAATGCCGGGCTATAATTTGGGCCATAACAAAATTTCGTTCATGTCTCTATGGACGCCCATTTGACGTGATAACTGATTACCACTCGCTTTGCTGCCTGTCGTGCTTAAAAAAACCAGCCGGTCGTCTTGCTCGATGGGCCCTTCGACTGCAGTAGTACGACATCCGAGTGCTGTACCGCTCTGGCCGCAAACACTCGGATGCGGATGCCTTGTCTCATTCGCCACCAACAGACGAGGTTAGCTCCCCGAAGGCCTCGTTGTCCGAATCTTTCCTTGCTGCCACGGACATTATTCTGAAGCAGAGTACAGACCCATGGATCGTGTCCATGCAGCGTTTTTTGTCCAGCCCATCGAAACCCACTGCCAATCGCGCATTACGTCACCAAGCACATCACTTCTCCATTCGCGACGGGCTCTTGTACCGTCGCAACTACCTCCCGGACGGTTGCAAATGGTTACTTGTCATCCCGCGACACCTGCGTTCGGATATTTGTGCAGCGTTCCACGACGATCCCCAGTGCGCGCATGCAGGGGTACTGAAGACATACTGGCGTCTACGCCTTCGTTACTGCTGGCGGGGGATGTGTCGATTCATCCATCATTATGTCCGCTCCTGTCTGGTTTGCCAACGCCGTAAAGATCCCCTCGTCGTTCAACCGTCCCATTGCAGCCTTTGCCTTGCCCAGCACGTGCTTTTGATCTAGTAGGCATCGACATTTCTGGACCTCTGCCAACCACATCAGATGGCAATCGCTGGGTAATCGTGGCCATCGACCACCTTACGCGCTATGCGGAAACTTCCCCTTTGTCCAGCGCTTCTGCACGTGACTTCGCCTGGTTTCTCCTGCGCCACATCATCCTTCGCCACGGAGCTCCCAGGTAATTACTCAGTGACAGAGGCCGCGTCTTCCTCTCCGACGTCATCGAGGCTCTCTTCAAAGAATGCCGCATCATTCATCGCACCACTACTGCGTATCATCCGCAGACTAATGGCATGACGGAGCGCTTTAATCGCACTCTTGGTGACACGCTGGCCATGTACGTTGCATCCGACCAAAGCAAATGGGACCATGTTCTACCATTTCTGACCTACGCTTACAATACCGCCACGCAGACTACCACGGGAATTTTGCCCTTCTTTCTCCTTTACGACCGCGAACCTTTTTCCACAGTGGATACTATCCTTCCGTACTGCCCTGACACCACGGAAACCACTACCTTACCCGAAGCTGTTGCACACGCAGAAGAGTCTCGCAAGCTATCCCGTATATTTACGGCAGAAGACCCGCAACGCCAGAAGCACCATCGAGAAACTTCCCATGCCCCTGTATACTATGCTCCTGGCTCGCTAGTGTGGATTTGGGTTCCAGCCCCTACCCCTGGACTGTCACCGAAACTCGCGTCGAAGTACCAGGGCCCAAACCGCGTGATCAACCAAACGTCTCCAGTCAATTATATCGTGGACCTTTGGGTCGTCGCCGTCGAGGACGTGAGATTGTGCATGTCCAGCGTCTAAAGCCGTACTATGACCCGCATGTGTTGTCCTACCCGTAGGTCGCCGGGACGGCTTCCTTTTCCGCGAGGGAGATAACTGTACTGTAAAGTAAGGAGCAGTGGGGCTGTGGATTTCAGAGAGAGAACAACGACGAGAGAGACAAACCTTGTTTCGGTGCTCGATCGGCTGTATTAGCTCTCGCTGATCTATCAATCTTGTCGCGAACGCCAACTGCCCAAAGTGCTTCACGACACTAGCTACACTGGCTTCCTGATCGCCCGTGCCTCCCCCCCCCCCCCAAAGAAGCATGCGTGCGACCAGAAAGTCGCCAGCCCACTCCTCGTCTAAGCCTGTGATTGAAGTGGATCCCATCTCGTTGGAAACCACCACACCTTCTTACTTCCCTGTTTACTTCTACCACCTCAAAACCTTTATATCAGCTCATCGTCCATATAGCTTGAGTAACAGCCACTACGGGTCTTTGTACGTTATTGTCACGTACAGGCACCTCCCGCATCGTGCACAGGACGATCTGCACCTGAGGGGACAGTGCGCTCAAGTCGTCTAGCCCTTTCGCCAAGAGCTGGGCTAGTCGATTGTAGCAAGTATGTGACACCCCCTCGGGCATAATCTTGGTTCGCCCGCCAAGCTCGGTGGCCTGCTAAAGCTCGGCAGGCAACATTGGTCACGGCACCACAATAAACACCGACGAGCACGGCTGCTCGCCGGTCAGTCATCGTTCAGCACCATCACGCTGCGGAGCGTCCGTCTATCGGAGGGTGCCACAAGCCCTCCCTTGTTCACAACCCGGGGTGGATCGTGACACTGGCGACGAGGATGGGATCCTCGTGACACGATTTTTCATTGAGGAGGTCGTTCATCCCACCTGCTACTGCGACAAGGTTGCGTCCGTGCGCCCTTTCCGCGAACTTTATTTTGCTCGCTCCATGACAGCGCCCAATGCCCACCCCGTCCCTACCGAATGTTTACATTTCATACTAGGTACAGCGGGGCGTGGCGTTTCGCGCTGCGCGCGACATCTCTCGCATCCGCTCTTCGTCGCGCTGCGCGCGACGAAGAGCGGATGCGAGAGAAAATCTGGCGGCCTTTGTTCCTTGAGTATGTGACTCTGCCTAGGCACTACGGACGAGGTTCCTTAGCGCTTGTTGTATGCGTTTGACCCTTAGACATGCCGGCATTGCGGAGTGCGGTCGAAGTTGTTTACGTTCCGCCGCTGGCTGGCTGCGCGGTGAGGCAGTGGGCACGGACGCCCCATTTGGTGATCGCTAATGTCTGAAGGGGCAAGGTTCTTACTGGTGTTGTATAACTCGCGGGTCGCTTTTTTCATCGCGACGATAGATTGTATTTTTTACAAGCACTCCTCCAGGAGGGCACATGCAACCGGCAAACAGAGGCCTCAGGAGAACACCTGAGGAGCACCGGGCGGCGTAGGAACACCGGTGCACCCAAGGGGTAGCGGGGGGGTCAAAACTGGAAGCAGGGTGGCCCGTGGGTTGGGGCCACGGAGGCCGAAGCGTGCTAGTAAGTTTTCGCATATGAAATTGGCTGTCCGTGAGAGTGAACATTGTTTCAATTAGTAAAAAACACGATTGAATAAATATAATTACGTCCAGCCGCCAACTTGTGACGCTCAGTTACGCTCTACTGCGCCCCGCGACTTCTGCCGGTACGCCTCGGGACAAGCGCATAAAACACGCGCTAGGAAGCTTTTCCGTAGTGCCTTGGCAGAGTCATATATTCGAGGAGCAAAAGTCCGCACATTTCTTATTTCGCACCCCCTCTTACTCGCGCATGCGTGCAAGCGTCCGGCATCTCCGCAAGTGCCACGCCCCGCTGCACCTACTAGCAATTGTAAATACGTGTTCCTAACGCTACTCTTTTATCTCGTTTCACCCTCTTCACATTTGCTTCTGAGCACCGGCGATATTTAGCCTTTCACTCTCTGCTACTGCTGAGGCCTCTCTCTGTTTCCCTTTGTCATCCAAATAAACTCTTCTTTGTGCTCTTCTCTTTGTGCTCTTTCTCGGCATGTATTTGGTGTCTACACAGTTCTACGCGCGGGTCTGGAAGCAGGTCTCTCTTGTAAAAAGAACGCAATATCTTTTGTGGCGGTTGATTTTAAATCCGCTTTCATCTGCCCACTTGGACACTTTGTTCAAGCCCAGCTGTACTTGTCTCTTGCACACTGTGAGGTTACAAGATTTGAAGCCAATTTAAATGTCATCCACATATGCAGAATAAAAAATCGCCGGTTGTAATTAAGCGTGAAGTCTGGTCATCTTAACTATGAAGATTGTGCAGCTGAGCAAGCCTCCTTGAGCTATACCAGTTTCCTGTATAAATGGACGTGACAACAAGTTGCCGATTTTAATTGGGAAGGTACGGTTGGACAAATATCTTTTTATTAGGGTTCGCTTATGTCCACGGATGCCATTCCCGTCAAGTCTCTCACGATTGCGTTGCGCCAGGTTGTGTCGTATGTCTTCTCCATATCGAGAAATATGGATAGGAAAAGCTGTTTATGTATAAATGCGTCGCGAATATTTCCTTCAATGCGCACAAGGTGATCGGTTGTGGACCGCCCTACTCTGAAGCAACACTGATAGGGTCAAGTATTTTGTTTAGTTCCAGGAAATATATGAGTCGCCGATTAATAATTTTCTCAAACAGCTTACAAAAGCAACTTGTGAGAGCTAACGGGTGGTAACTTGCCGCCAACGAAAGATCTTTACCTTGCTTCAAAATGGGGACCACAATCGCTTCTCTCCGTGCAAGTGGAATATATCTGGCAGCCCAAACAGTGTTGAAAAGTGCAAGTAGTGTAAGTTGTTTATCAATGTGTACGTTCTTAATCATGTCGTGCATTATTCTATGAGGTCCTGGTGCAGAGCTCTTGCATGTGATCAAGGCAGCTCTCAGCTCGGCAATAAAAGCGGTTATATGTCTCGTTCTGTGAACATTTACAATCAAGTGCCTTACTTTCTGCTATTTGTTTGTGTTTTAGCAATGACTTCGAATAAGGGGTGGCGCTGCACACATTCGAAATACTCTCCGAGAGCATCGGCCTGCTCTTCCAGGCTATATCCTTTATCATTGACGAAGGGTAATGTACGAATTTTCCTGTCCTTTTAGCCTTCTTACACCATCCGATACTTTTTCTCTTGTGTGTAAGAAGTGATACCCGACAGAAATTTCACCCAGCTTTCTCTTTTTGCCTGTCGTCATGTGCGCCTGCCTTGCGATTTCATACTCTTGAATTCAATTAGAGTCTCCACATTTGGCGATCGATGTTGCATGCTCCATGCCCTATTCTGGCTCGTTCGCGCTTCTTTGCAATCTTCGTTCCACCACGGGACACGCCTTCTGCATGAAATACCATTTGTTTGTGGTATGCACTTTTGCGCTGCATCGATAATAAAATGAGTAAAATATGATACGGCGTCATATATAGTATAGTAGCCTAAAAAATTTCGAGATAAATAAAGACATTCTTTAAAACTTTTCAAATCGGCTGAGGCTAATTTCCAGCGAGGGTCATGCGGTGGAGAATCATGTTGTGCTGCTAAATTTAGAGTGACTGGGAAGTGGTCATTTCCAAAAGGATTCTTGATGACACTCCATTTCAGGTCAGACAGAAGTGTAGCAGTACCAATTTCTAAGTCTATCGATGTGTATGAGTTGTGATGTACACTGCAATAAGTTGGCTCCTTATTAAATAGGAATGCAGCAGATGTCAAAAGAAAATGTTCTACCAGCCGACCTCTCGCGTCGCAATGGGTATCTCCCCACAGGGTGTTGTCGGCATTAAAATCACGCGTGAGTATGTAGGGCTCCGGAAGCTGATTTATGAGGTTGTAGAAATCTGTTTTCTGGAGGTGATAGTTTGGGGGTATGTAAAAGGAGCAAACAGTAACTAACTTATTAAAAAGAATTCTCAGCACTAATACTGCCTCAATACTGCGTCTGCGTCTGTAAGGCTACGTGATGACAAGCTACAGACTTGTCTGCAACGACTGCTTCGCCACCGCACGACCTGTTAGCCTCGTCACGGTCTTTTCTGAAGATGGAGTAGTTACGAAGAAAGTTTGTGTGTTTGCTTTTCAGATAAGTCTCTTGAACACAAAGCAACTTTGGATTATGTTTATGTAGGAGTTCTTTACCTTCACCCTGATTGTAAAGAAGACCACTGACATCCCAATAGAATATTTGTGTATCCATTATGCTAAATGTGTTTAGTGCTATGTGTTTAAGAGACGGAGATTAGCTCATGGGCCCTTTGGAGGCGCCGTGACGCGAGGTTTGTCTTTTTTGGAGTGATCAAATGAGGCTCGCCGCTCCTTAGGCGCTGGTGGCGCCGTCTGGCTGGTGATTGTGTCCATCGCTTTTTGCGAGGCGTTGGACACGCGCTCTTCTGAGCGCTGTGTTTGACGTGAAGGCATCGGCACGCTCAACGAGGTCTTTGAGGCCACCGTCCCGGAGGTGGCTGGCCCCTTCTGCCGGAGTGGCGGAGCAGCGCTAGCTGCAAGCGCCGCGGGGGCAGATGGCGCGACTGCCGAATCACTGCTTGTGGGTCGGACAGCTGCCGGAAGCCTTTGTGTCCCTGCCCCCTGACGTCTCACATCGGCAAAAGTGTTCTTGGGCAGGTAGGATACCCGCCTGCGTGCCTCTTTGAAACTTATATTTTCCTTTACTTTAATTGTTACAATTTCGTTTTCTTTTTTCGAGGATGGGCATGACCGCGAGTATTCGGCATGCTCCCTATCACAATGTACACAGTGGAGAGAGTTCTCACAAGATTCGGAGGTGTGTTCATGGGCACTGCATTTCGCACAAGTTTGGCGGCCTCGGCAGCTCTGAGAACTGTGGCCGAAACGCTGGCATTTTAAACATCTGAGCGGATTAGGCGCGTATGGCCTAACACGGAGCTTAATATACCCGGCCTCGACGGACTCGGGCAGGACACTTGAACCAAAGGTATTATGTCCTTGGTTTCAATTTCTTTGCCATCCCGGTTCATCTTAATTCTCTTGACATTAACAACATTCAGCTCACTGAAGCCCTCCGAAAGCTCAGGCTCTGTCAGCTGGAGCAAATCATCATCCAAGACAACGCCGTGGGTGGTGTTCAGAGTGCTGTGTGGAGTTACTCCCACTTGAACATCCCCAAATGGCACTAGACGGGGCAACGTTTCGTGTTGTTTTTGATCATGCAGTTCTAAGAGGAGATCACTACTTGCCATCCTTGATACCTTGTAGCCTGGACTAAGAATCTCAGTTAAAGACTGGAAAACTACAAAAGGGGAGATTGTTCGTACCTGTTTAGCGGCTTTTCTCTAGTGAATTACCTGAAATTGTGGGAAGTTCGGCCTTTGACGTCCAAAGAACTGGAACACATCTTCGATGCGCCCTCCTTTCTGAGGGCGATCAGGAAGGGGAGGGAAGGAACTAGCCATAGAATAACGTAATTTTCAGCAATAACGCCAACCACCCACCGTGAAGCCCTACAAGAGGACGCTGCAGGACCTGTAAAAACCGGTTCTGCCAAGGCCAGCTGTACGTTATCACTATAACCAAATATGAAATAACTTAGATTGGCTATTCACACAAGGTTAACCCTGGCTGCCTGGAAAGATTGGAAGGGAAGCCAGGAGAAGACAGGAACGGTAGAAAGTGAGAGAAAGGCGAAGGTTGGAGAGAGAGAGAGAGAGAAAGGAAATAAAACTACTGATTTCCCCCGTGTGGGTCAGTCCGGGTGTGAAGCAGAGGCCAAGGAGGTGTGTTGCCTCCGCCGGGGGCCTAAAAGGTCCGAACACCCGGCAGCGGCTCAGCCCCCAGGACCCTCTTTCCCAGACACGGCTAAGCCACGCACGGCTACACGCGGGAGGGTCCAACCCTTGTGTGCTCGGGTACGTGGTGTCGCAACACACCAAACGCCTGCTGACGCAAACGCCCCTGCGGGGCCTTCCAGTCAGTGAAGATGGTTGAACGGCAAAGCTGTGTTACTTCCACCAAGTGTTACAACATGTAAGTCAAACTTCGCAAGCATTCTATATTGTAGACATCTTGTTTCATCATTCTTTCACCTCATTTTGGCTTTTGCCTGCTTTGCGTCGTGAGCATGGCCTACGACGACAAACCCGTTCACGAGCCGACTCTCGCTGACGCTCGCAGTAGGCAGCTTCTTCCTCAAGTGTACGCACTACTCGTGTCTTCCTATAGTTGAAGCTGGGATGAAATCTGGGGAACCACTAATCCAAAGCTTCGTATATTGGGCGCAAGGCCCACCACCTGAGGTGCGGGCACTGCAATCGTTTTGAAGATTGGTTCGATTGGTGGGACGATTGAAGTGGCTCCCTTGCATTTCTTGCTGGCGCAAGAAGTGCCGGCAGCCACGCGCTTCTAGTATCGCGTTTTAATCGCTGGGCACTGCTCGTTGGCCGCAAACACCAGCATAACATTTGTTTATTTCGCGGCATAGTGGAATCAATCGTCATTAAATTCGATGCCGATCTGGGTCGATCACCCAGAACGCACCGTGTGACAGCCGTATAAGATTCGCCTATAAGGTAGCATTCTCACAGTGGGAAGGAGTCACTCCACACCGTTTGCCCCTAATGAGCCCTATTTTTCTGCTCCCACATGGTCCGAAAAACAGCTTCGCTGATTTTCGGATTCTGTTGTAGGGAGAAAGTGCAAGGCAAAAGTGCAATGCAAAACGTGCACATATCGACGCTACACAGCACGCAAGTCACCTCGCGTTTCTCCTGGCGCTCTAGGACGCGTTTAGAGGGCATTTTCCGGTGCGTACTAGAAAGCGCTGGCGTGGCTCAGTGTTAGAGTAACTCACTCCTAGGCAGTAGGCCCGGGCTTGATCGCGGCGGGACCTGGATCTTTTTTTTTTTTTTTAATTCCCGGCGATAGCTGCTACGGACGCCGGACACCGGCGGTGGCGGCGGACGCCATCGCCACCCTCAACGGCGATTGGAATGAGCCCATAAAATATTATGCTGGAAAACAGCGCTAACAATACGGACGAGAAAGGAAGAAGACATGACGAGCACCAACTGCCAAGAGTTGGTTTTATTGTGCGTGCACAATTATATACACTGGGAAGGAAGGTGCAAGTGCAAGGCGGGGAGAACAAAGCTTCCAGTCGCGCATTTGTCTGAAGATAAAATGCAAAGGAACACACCAAGATACTCCCTGTCGCTGAGGACGAGTGAAGGAGCGATGACGCATGACGGGCCCTTGCACATCATCGAAAATGTTTCAAACATTCCCCGGGCGCGATTGCCTCGATGTGTCTTGGTGTGAACAGATGTGTGTCGATGTGAACCTTGGCGTCTTGAAGCACCATCAGTTGGCCCAATGAATAGACAGATTGCTCCCATTCTTATTCTTTGCGTTGTACGCATGATCTTGCAAATAAACATTAAGGTACTATCTATCTATCTATCTATCTATCTATCTATCTATCTATCTATCTATCTATCTATCTATCTATCTATCTATCTATCTATCTATCTGTCTATCTGTCTGTCTGTCTGTCTGTCTGTCTGTCTGTCTGTCTGTCTGTCTGTGTTTGTATGTCTGTCGTAGCCAGGTAAGAAGAGCGAGACGGCCAGACAAGGAGTCACATACGCACACGTTTAATGGTCTCTAAGACGTGTTCTTTCTCAATAAGAAGAAGAGCACGCGCTGCCAGATCACCGACCACGCGCAGTCACGGGGAACTGTCTCCCCGCTTTCACTAGATGGCAGCATGTACAACATCTCCCCAACAGAGCAAGTGAAGTTCGCTGCAGCAGGCGGCTTCACGCACCTCCCACTTCTAGTATACATGTGGGAAGTGCCTTGGCAACACGAGCGGGCGTCTGCTACACCGTCACTGATACAAACACTTTCTGCGTTGGTTTTAGCAGAAAATAGCGAACTAGCTGGGTCCTGTTCGTGCGTACAGCGCCAGTGTCGGCGTTAACCCAGTAGGACCCAGGCTCATCGGCTGGGGCTTGTACTGTCGCTTTGCACTTGAGGTCTGTCAAGCAAACGTTGTCTCCGTAGAATAGCTCTGGCAGGTCGCGGACTCCGTGACGTCTGTCGAAGTCTTTCCTTTGACGCTTCCGGTACTCTTCCTCGAGCTTCCGAAGGATCTCTTTATCCGGCAATTGGGGTGTCAGCTTGGTGGAACTAAGAGGAAACTTTGTTCTTAGCCGACGATCCATCAGTAGTTCCGCAGCCCTATACCCATTCTTCAAAGGAATCGACCTGTAAGCTAGAAGCGTCTAATAAGAGTCCTTCGTCTTTGTCGTAGAAGTCTTGACGATTTTTACCGCAGTCTCACCAAGTTCATTGCTCTCAGGATAGTGAGGGCGAGAGGTAATGTTCTTGAAGGCGTAGTCCTGAACGAAGAGTGAAAACTCAGTAGATGAAAACTGCAGGCTGTTGTCGGAAACCACTTCTTTAGGAATCCCAGTGGCGTGCAAAAAATGACTTGCAGTGGTTGACTACAGCTGCGGACATAAGCTTCTCGAGCCGTGCCAGTTCAGGGTATCTTGAATAATAATCTGTTGCTATCAACCACCACTGACTCTTATTGTGAAACAAGTCCATTGCAATGCGTTGCCAGGGTCTTTCTCGAAATTCGGAACTTTTTAGTGACATTTTTCGGTTACTTGTTATTTCGACGCATAGCTGACATTGCTTTAAAGGGACGTGACATCAGCTCATATAGTGGGCCACCAGACACAATCTCTGGCTCGAGCAAGTGTCTTTGTTATGCCGAAGTGTCCTTCATGTAAGACTAGTAGGACTTCGTTTTGGCAAGAGGCAGGGACGACAACTCGAGCAGCGTAGAGGAGTAAATCGCTCTACAGAGTGAGCTAGTGTCGATGCTCATAGAAAGGTTTTAGGGCCACTGGTAAATCTCGCCTAGAGTGCCACTCTTTTTTCTTGCTCCACCGGCGAAGTTGTGCACAAACAGGGTCTTTTTGTTGGGATGCCTTTAACCATTGAAGGCAGGGCTCCTTTATGGGAAAAGATTTTTTCAAAGAGCTTGCGAAAGCTTGCGCGTTTTCTTCGAGCACTCTGTCTTGTATTTTTTGGAGAGGCGCTCTGGAAAGATTGTCTGCGGCTAGAAGGTCTTTGCCTGGAACGTATGCAATCTCGTACTGGTATCGCATCATTCTCATCTTTAGCCTCTGTAATCTGGGAGTCAGGTCATCAAGGCTTTTCGAAGTGAAGATGGGAACCAACCGCTTATGGCCCGTCTCCAGCTTGAACTGCTTGCCGACAAGAGAATCGCCGAACTTGTCACATGCACAGACTAAAGCAACAGGCTCTTTCTTGACTTGAGCGTAAGGCTTCTCTGTCTCGGAGAGTAATCATGAAGCGTAAGCGATGACAGAAAACTTTCCATTAGTTTGCTTCTGCCAGATTATTGCACCAAGTCCGAAGGACGATGCATCTGCAGCGACGATCGTTTCTCTTGATGGATCGTAAACTCCAAGGGCAGGGCGAGACGAGAGCACCGACTTCCATCTGTTGAACGCCTGCTGTTTTGGAGCATCCCAAGCAAACTCTTCCTTCTTTGAGAGCAAAATAGTAGGTGGTTGCAGGACTTTAGAGAGATTGGGAGCGAATCTGGCGAGGTATGCTGCCATTCCGATAATTCTCTGCAGCTCGCTGCTGTTTCTTGGGCTCTCCATTTTCATAATGGCTTCAACTTTCTTTTCGTCGGGTCGTATTCCGTCTTTGTCTAGCCAGTGTCGAAGGAACGTGAGGCGCTGGAAATAAACAAGCATTTGGTTTCATTCAATGTCACTCCAGTCTTGACGAGTAGCTGCAGCCCATTTCTGAGTGTCTCATTGTGCTCATGGTCATTCAAACCCCAGGTAACGATGTCGTCCATGTGACAGACAACCCTACTGACGCCTTGCAAAATGCATGACATCTGTTTCGGGAAGTGTTCAGGAGCAGACGCGATTCCAAACGGTAACCGGTTGAAATATAAGCGTCCGAAAGGCGAGATGAACGTGGTGAGCATTTTAGAACCTTCACAAAGTGGAATTTGCAAAAATCCAGTTAGCGTCCAGTTTGGAGAACACTTTAGCTCCATGAAGAAGTCCGAGAGTGTGCTCCACGGAAGGGATATGATGCCATTCTCTCAGAACGTGGCGGTTCAATTTTGTGAAGTCCACGCAAATTGTCACGTCACCGGAGGGCTTTGGGACGACTACCATTGGTGCACACCACTCAGGCGGCTCGTCAACAGGTGATATGACTCCGAGTTTCTGCATTCTTTGTAGTTCCTACTTTGTGCTTTCGTATAAAGGAATTGGGATGCGCCTCGGAGAGCTGAGCGCGAAATGTTTCGCTCCTGCTTGCAGCATAATCGGGTGTTCCTTGTGCAGCTTGCCGAGTCACGGGAACAACGCTGGAAATTCCTCCGGATTCATTTTTTCAGCAATGGTGTTTACAAATGTCAACATCCGAAGTTCTTTTATCGCTGGCTTGCCAAGCAACGGTGTGCGGACCTCATCTAGGATGTAGACATCCTGATTTGTCGTACGGTCGCGGTAGATGAGCTCGAGTTGTGCCACTCCTGCAGCTGGAAGAAGCTTTCCGTCTGGACCATGTAGCTGGCGAGGAGGAGCTGAGAGAAAAGGTCTATCCTTGAGCGTCTGGAATTCTTGCTTAGGGAGGACTGTCGTCGGCGCCATTGTAAATTTTGAAATCTACTGGCTAACCTTGAACCAAGACTGTTGCCTCCAATGTGCCAGCATCCGACGTCTTGATTGCTCCGAGGAATCCTGCTTCTAAAGTGACTTGTCGCGGTTCGATACACTTGAGGCACCGCGACATGCAAACGGAGGCGTAATGACCCCTTTTCTGGCATTTTCTGCAGACTTCCGAGCGTGCTGGGTATAGAGTACGAGGGTGACGCTCTTGACCGCACCAACGGCATGGTTTGTGCATGACGTTTTTTACCAGAGGATGAAGATGGCTTGTTTGCCCCACATGAATAGCTGCCGAATTTGTCCTGTTTCGAATTATCCCAAGTGGATTGGGGAGCGGACGCAACTTTGTTTACACATGGCACTTCCTGGCGGAGCTTGACTTGTTGCTGACGGACCCTCTCGATCTGGCGGACGGACTCAATAGCCTCCTCGCAGTGCAGAACTCGCAGTGTTTTGAAAATGTGTGAAGTGCAGTAACAAAAGCTTCGGCCGACTCACCGTCTTATTGCACTCTGGTGTTGAATGTGGCTTGTTCAAGGATTACGTTGAGTGGCGGGATAAAGTATTTGTCGAACTGCTCCACGACTGCGTCGAATTTCTTGGGGTTCTCTTCAGATAGAGCAAAAGTGGCGTAGATTTCCTCAGCTCGCTCGCCCATGATGTAGAGTAGCGCGTCGACTTGATGCTTCTCGGGCTTAATGCAAAACCCCGAAGAGGTTCGCAAACGTTCAAATCTTTGTTTCCACTTCGGCCACTCGTTCGGCGACGAAAGGTTGAAGGCGTCCGGCGGTTTAATTACGAATGACGCCATGACCTCGAACGTTAAGGGGTCGCATTGCTTGAGCACCGAGATGTGTGTATAGGGAGCAGCTAACCGGCGTTTCGTTGCTGGCATCATCCTTCGCAGGCAGGAGGAATAGGAGCCGATGTCCGCTGGTAGAACCTGTTCTTCTGACACCATGTTGTAGTCAGGAAGGATAAGCGAGACAGGCAGAAAAGAAGTCACATACACACGTCCAATCGTCTCTCAGATGTGTTCTATCTCAAAAAGAAGAAGAGCACGCGCTGCCACATCACCGACCACACGCAGTCACGGGGAACTGTCTCCCCGCTTTCACTAGATGGCAACATGTACAACACTATCTATCTATCTATCTATCTATCTATCTATCTATCTATCTATCTATCTATCTATCTATCTATCTATCTATCTATCTATCTATCTATCTATCTATCTATCTATCTATCTATCTATCTATCTATCTATCTATCTATCTATCTATCTATCTATCTATCTATCTATCTATCTATCTATCTATCTATCTATCTATCTATCTATCTATCTATCTATCTATCTATCTATCTATCTATCTATCTATCTATCTATCTATCTATCTATCTATCTATCTATCTATCTATCTATCTATCTATCTATCTATCTATCTATCTCCTCCCGAGTCCCGGGTTGCAGTTGGGTGCATACATTTTTGTAATACTTTCAGTATAGCTTATTCAGACCACGTAGGTAAAAAGTGTTAAAGGTTACTTTAGTTACACTTTGCGTTTGTATGATGTGGAATGTCCAATACATTGGACACCAGGACTGAACTTGGAATCTTGCACCCAATGCTCCGCCAGTAACATCCACCAAGATTTGCAAAGTGTTTGGTTCAAAATAAAGTTGTGAGAAAGCACAGCATTAAAGCAGGCAGAACATATTTATTTAGTGCAGGACAAAGGACACAAAAGCCCTAGCAGCTATTGTAACAAAAACAGTTCACCTTTGCATTAGCGTGCGAGAACCACTATTTCCTCATGTGTGCTCTCTCAAAACACTGTCTATCTTTTGTGATGTAGAAGAAAAGATCGCATTTGATGCAAAAAAAAATAGTTTTTTTTTACATCCTTCTAGCTTGCATCGAGCACCATTCGGAATGTCTGCCAACCTCGCCAAGTGCTTCATTCAATTTCTCATAGCCTTCATTGGCCGTAGAGGTTTTCGCTTCATTGGAGGGCTCCAGTTTTCTTCTTCTTCCTCTGTTGATGACTGCTCGGCCTGTGCAATAAGCATATGACCTACTTCATTGCGGATGTCGAGAAACTTGAGGATGTCTGAAGGCTTCTTTTGCATGGCCTTCATATGCCTGGTGTATTGGATCCACGAGTTACTGAGCACAATATCAAATAAATGAAAAATGCGCCCGACGGTCCATTTTTTAACGCGCGCTCTAAGGCGGTAGTAGCTAATCATTTGATCGGCCATATCTACACCACCCATGTAGGCATTGTATACTTGTACGATGTGAGGCCTTGGTACTTCTATGTACTTTTTTTCTTTGGCAGACCATCTGCGGCATGAGTCCAGCGGCTGCGTTCTATGTTGTGACGACAGCAACGTGACAACTTTGTTGTCGTACCACCGCACAACAATTTGCCTGTCATCACTACGGATGCACATCTCCGAAGTACCCCGTCCAACTGCCTTCAGCTGTGCATCTGAGGACAACTTGATACCTTCTGGAAGGCGATTGTTCATGATAGGGCCTGTAGCTCCAATTCCTTTTCAACGAGCCTATCCAGCAGAGATGATGATGTAAAGCAACGATCAAAGAAGAGCTTTGTGCCTGGACTAAGACTTTGGGAAAGCCTCAAGACTGCTGACTCACCTATTCCAGAACAGCCTGGGAGCAACAATGTCTTCTTTCCCTGGTAATCTCAAAATCGAGAATAAGACCATCTGGAGCTGCCAAGACAAATTTTTTAAGTCCTATTGGATTAGGTTTTCTTGGAACAAACTGTTTTAATTGCGTCTTTCCGGTAAACGGGATCATTTTCTCATCGATGCTGAGAAATTCCTCTCGCGGAAGTTTGCGACAACCTTCAAGCACCATTTCAGTTAACGGTCGAATCCTCCACAGCCTATCATCCTCTTTGTCCTTAGGAGGTACTAAAAGGTCGTTGACGACCTTCAATCGTGACCTAAGCTGAAAGAACCTGTCTCTCGTCATACTATTTGCTATGATTGGCACTCGTGTATTCTTCATCCAATACATCCTGATTTGTGGATACCCAAGGCCTGACATAGCAATTGACATGCCAAAAAACATTTTCAATTCATCAGCTGACGTGTTGAGACTCCTCCCTGTCTCAGTTACGTGTTTTGTGTTCATGGCCAGGGCCATGCGTTCATACATTTCGTTGTCTATGTACGTCTCAAAGTGTTTAGCTGGATTCCACGAGGTTCGCTCATCGGCGTCATTCGGCATGACCTGGAACTGCGGCAGGCTGTACAGTACTGACCTGTAATTACAAAACAAAAACAATTGTTCCGCCTTCCTGTACACGAACAAAATGCTTATTAACGAATCCTGCAAAGTACAAAGCAGATGTAATCTGCAGCAGTCATCATAATCTGTTCCTTTCACCAATGAGTGGAGGCTAAGTCTCACCTTTCAGCTACCTTCCACAACAAAGGCCTTTTGCTGGTGGGCGCTACATAGGTTTCTTCTACATCGCCATCACTGTCATCCTCTGAACTGAGTTCCGTGTTGGGATCTGTAGCGGAAATAGGAGGAACATACTCAATGGTGTCATCATCACTGTCCGAAAGGTCAGACAATTCTGACGTGTCTTCTTCTGCAATTTTCTCCAAAACACGGTTCGCGGTCGCATCGCTTATCCTTGGTCGGTCTCCTGAATTGAGAAAATAAAGGCTATAGTGAAATATTCACGAGAAATAAGCAACTTATCGATTTATGCAAAGCAGTGCTCGCAAACATTAAAGTGCCACTTTTGTCAGAAAAACGCGAGCCGAGTCCTGTTGTCCAATACAATGGACGCGACAAAGATGTGCTCGCCAAACTAAAATAAATGAAGGCACCTCGGCGAAACACTCGTTAAAATGTGCCTATAGTACTTAAGATTAATAACCAAGGTAAAGAACTACACAAGTACACGCTATATATTTTAAATAACACTTACTTTGACGGGTGGTGCCGTAGAACACGCCACTGGTGAACGCTGCCATTTTGGACTGGCCTTCCAGGCGTGTCGCTGCACTGATTTTGCCCATACTTGATAGAGGGCGCTAGTAGATGTTGAAAAAAACTAAAAAGCTGTTTTCAACGGCAAATAGTGGGCGCTGCGTTCGCAGCAGACGACGACGTGTAGTCCAAAATACTGGACAATTCCCCATAGCCAGGACTCAAGAGGATCTATCCTCTTACGCCTACGGAGGGGTCAAAGTTGTCCCCAGCTTCGTCAACCGAATGTCGTCATGCAGCCATCCATCGATTCTTCTACGCTCTCCTAGTGGCCCAAATTATTTGATAGCGTGGGCCCTTAGGTATGTGCTCGTGCCCGTGATGCCGCTGTGGTCGTTGGTTGTCATTCCGGGTTTGCTACCAAACTATCGTCATGCCGTCATTATTACACCGTCGCTATGTATTCGTTGCATACATTCGTAATGAAGCTCCGTGATCTTTCATAATCGGCATTAAAATTTCATCATTTGACTCGCTTTATGAAGACGTCGTCACGCCTTCTACGCCGACCAAGTAGTACATTTTGTTTCATAGCTTGGGCCACCAAGTAAGCAACGGGTAAGCTCGTCGCACAATACCGTCCTGGTCGTTACACCGTCGTCTTTCCATGTTTATCACCAGAGTCTCATCATGCCGCCATCGCCGGCATACAGTCGTCAAGCATTCATTTCCCTACCTTCGTCGAGAGGCTGTCACGGTCATTTCATCGTTGTCATTGAAGCTTTGTCTTCGGAATCTCGTCATGCAAGCGTCGTCACGCCTTCATTGCTGACGCAGCGACACTAGTCGTTGAATAGCGTGGGCCAATAGGAGGGTGCTCGCGGTCGTGAAATATGGTTGTGGCATTGTCGTCATTCTAGGTTTGTAATCTGACTCTCGCAATGGTGTCGTCACGCCATCGTTGTCATACATTATGAAACGTTGTTGTAGTTGTCATACAGTCCTCAAGCATTTGTTATCATACCGTTGCCATTGAGGCCGTCGTGGTCGTTTTATTGCCCTTCTTCAGCTTTGTCATTCGGCTCTCGACACGTCTTTGTCGTCAGACCATTGTCATCATACAGTCTCCCTCAAACAGTTGTTACTTATTTGCCGCCTCCCACTCGTCATCCCATTGTGCTTGTACCATTGTTATGCCATCAGCGTCATTGCGTCATCGTCACAAAGGTTTCACACATACCCTGTCATGCCTTCGTCATGATGGCATCATGGTTGTTGCATCTTTGTCATTTGAACTTGGTCATACTGTCGTCTACGTGCCGTAGTAGTCACAAAGCCGTAGCGATTGTCGTTAGGACTGTCATGAGTCACCGGCGGCACCTGCATGACAATGTGAAAAGAACGAAGGTGACGGTCGACGAAACGGAAAAGGGACCCGCATGCGAGAAGCCCGTGAAGCACGTGAAGCGCGAGAGAAAAGAAGAAATGAAGAAAAAGGGGACGCATGCGGAAATGAGCTGGCATTGCTGACGTGGTTGAGAAGCAAGACAGTGTCATCTCCAGCTGTGCTCTGGAGACAGGAGGCAGCAGCTTCGGGGATCACGGACCGGAGAAGGGACGTTCCTGCGTTGGCCAGCGACAACTGCAGCTCCTGAGCCTCGACTGCGTTGCCGTGGCGGTGTTACGCGGCCCCGCTCCAATCCCACGCTGCCCGACTGCTGCCCCGTGCAACGAAGGCAATCGCGTGGCCATGTCAGCGGCGCAACGGCTGACTAGCCCAGTCCGCGTCCGGTGCCACGCGAGTCTCTGCGGAAGACTACAACATCATCGCTCTCGTCGGAGGCCAACGCCCACGCTGCGGCGGAACCACGCAGGCCAACGACCTTGGCCACGCTGGGTTGAAATCCGACACGACTGGCGCAGGTCACAACGTGTGTTTGCTCGTGACGTCGCGTTGGTTAGTCGAGCGGGGGAACAATATGTATTTGAGGGCTCATTTATTTTTTATGTGTACAGCTAGTTTTTTGGAGTATATTGTGTGTGTAAGTGCTTATAGTGTGTCAGGGTAGTTTGCTGTTTTTTTTCGTTATTTTTTTTCTTCAATATAAATGTTTAAAATATTCGAATTCTGTCTCCGTCCATTTCTGGAGCTCTGAAATCCCTGACAAGGACGTCGTCCTGATGCTGTCACTATGCCATTATTAGGACTTAAGAAGCGTCATCCTGTTGTTATCATGCCGATATAGTCATACTGGATTTGTTGTCCCATCGAGGAAGATTCCGCTTTTATAATTCTATGATAATCATGTCATTCAATCGTGATTATGACTTTAGCGCCTGTCTTCGTTTCTTCTTGTGTCCTTGTTTTGCTGCGCTATCCAGATGCCTTTCCATCATAACCGACTAACAAGCCGATATCGCCACCCTCGTGATTATGGCGCTTTCTTCATGTCATCGTCATCATTGTGTCGTCTTCATACAGTCACTGTTTTGCTTCCTTTGTTATGCTGTCGTCATCATGCCGGCTATGTCGCGCCGTCGTCTTCATTCCAGCTTCATTATCCAGTTGCCATCACGCCGTCCTGGTCATATCATTGTCGACAGACACTTGTCTTAATCCTGCTGTATTTAATCCTGCTGTATCGTTTTGCTATTATCATTTCAGAATCGCATGTCATTATACTCCCTCTGTTGCCATCACACCTCTTTTGTCATTCTAAATTCGTGACTGGGTTGTCTTCGTCCTCCTGGGCGGCCTTGGCAAGCGAGTTCCATAGCATAATTGGACGATACCGCACACAGCGTACGTTACATGTTGCCGAAGCAACGCAAGTCTCAAAAGGACCAATCTACTTCACATGTAGCGGAGGCAATGGTAGTCTTATAACAAACACTACTGATTTTAAATAAATGCGACTTCAGAATAAGGTGTCCCGACGTTACTTGAGTGCTAATTACATCATCAATGAAAGTCACCGCGAGATAGGTTCTGCTGTAGCTTTAAGCGTGAAATGCATTTAGCTCCCGTGGTCCGAGACCATCGAATGACCTCGTGTCAAAAGCCAGATTCGTTTTCCCGGCAAGTTGCAAGAAAAATAGATCATACGGTCAAACAATCAAAAAAGTGGTCTCTGGCTCCCAACTATTTGTACAAGACCGCGTTACATATGCGTTCGTTACTGCCCAAACATGTTACGAAAAATAATGCCTCCCAGTTCTTCCTAATGTTTGTTCACAATATCACTAGTACTTCTAGCACGCCGAAGTTTAATTTGTCATTTCCAATGGCGACGTTCAAAATGCTGATACAGGGCACCATACACTTCATTGTCATCTTTTGGCACACAAACAGTGTAGCCCGTTCAACGCCAGTGGTCCACGGCCGAGCTTATTTTCGCTAACTGCGTCACAACGTCAGGCGCGGAGAACGCGCCTCAAAAGTGTCCCTAAAAGTAACGAAATTAATTGCAATAATGCTGAGTGTCAGAGAAAGCGTCAAGAAATTGTCCCAGTCCCGAACTAACTGCGTCACACGGCCGAACTGATTTTCGCTAACTGCGTCAAAACACCAGGTGCGCTGGGCGCGCATGAAAACTACCTAAATTAGTTCCAATAACGTGCGACTCAGAGAAAGCGCCGCAAACATCTCCTACGACGAGTCATTAACTCGAATTAACTGCGCCAGGACGGCTGAGCTGTTTTTCGCCAACTTCGTCACCAGTATAGGTTCGTGCAGTAAACCTAATTGCTTGAAATGCGTCTCAGACTGTCAAACAAAATTGCTCACGATGCCGTAGTTTAATAATGCAGGGGACCCTCTCGAATTCGTGCCGCAGAACCGCAAGAATACGCAGGGAGCCGAACAAGCATGGCTAAATAAAAATAACATAAGAGAAGAACGGGCAGACGTGTTGCCGAACAGGAGAACGCTCACATGCGCAGCCGGCCTCGCTCGCTTCGACAGCGTGTCTGACGCATGGCTCATGCTTCTGACGCGTCATGGGCCTGTCGCACGGTGACGCAAGTAATTCGCACAGTGTAACTTAAATTCTACGCAGATATTTTTAGTTTTGCCGGGAAGGAATAAAAAAAATAAACCAACGTCTGTTCACTTTTTTCACATTGTTGTTACTTTTTTTCGATACTCGCTGCAGCAAACGATCGACATTAACACTAGCCTGACGTATTTCCTGTTGCCAGGTGTCACGGTTACCTTACGGAAAGTGACTTAAATAATATCGCTATCCATGTTTTCTATTCAATTGAAGGATGAGAGCGTCTGATTTTAAAAGTTAAAGAAGAATATACATATTTAATATAGAAAGTGCAAAGAAAGCACACATAAACAAAGGATATAAAAAAGCAAAATGATAAATGGGACTCTACACTGCTTATGACAAACACAATTCTCATTAATCAAAGCCACCGCTATTCTAATCCTATAGTTGTTAGGTGCGTCTGAATACACACGGACAGTAGAATGACAGCGGGGTGCGGCTCACCAACAGTTGTAGCACATGGTCGCGTAGGTAAATAGCGCCGCGCCGTCGTCGACGAAAGGCACCGCTCGCTGCTTGAGCGAACCCCAGGTTGTCACGCGATGGGACCTTGTCCTGGCTCCGGAGGCTAGGCAGTCCAGGTTCTGCCGCTAGAACTCTGGAAGCTCGGCCCCAAGGCCCGGCGGCTTACTCCCGCTCCCGGTGGAGACTGACTTCTTCGGCGCTCACTTGCGTCCGAGCTCCACCACGCCGTGTTAAGAACGGCCCGCTGAGTTTCAAGTTTTGCCAGCCAGTTGCGACATCGGCGTCAACTTTTCCTGGAACGCCACCGCAACCCTCTAGCCACGGCGTCACTAAGTCGACTGTGGGCGGGGGACAATGCGCTCCGTCCGCCACTCTGCGTCGCGGGATTGCCGAGATGAGCTCGACGAACCAGGCTTTGTGACGGAACCCGCCACCGCCAACCCGATCTTCTGTGAGCGGGAGAGTTGCCGAGGGAAACGTCTTCGGAGGCCTCTTCCCACGCGCCTTTCAAGACGCAAGACAATGGACAACCGGCGGCCGCGCTGTTAAGTTGTCTTTGCCGCACCGCTCTCCTTATCTATGACACTGGCTTCGCGCACTGTCACTCACTAACACACAGCAGAGTCCCCATTTTGAAAAAGTTAGTTTTTCGGAGAAAAATGAACTGCAGTTCAGTGCGCGACCAGACACTACTTTTTTATTAAAACTACACACACAAATAAAAGAATCCACAGTCAAGTGGTCACTTGTAATCGGCATTCCACCAGGTCTGTTTTACCCGGAATCTCCGAGAATATGTCTTGTATGTATTTAGGACATCACATATTTCGGCGCGCTGAATCTCCTCGATACCATCTCCGATCGTGACGGAGTCAATGCCACAGCTCTCATGGACCTTGAAGGCAGGTAATGGCTTCTCAGACTCCTCTTCCTCGACCACCACAAAAGATGATGTTTGAGGAAGCTCTTCCATCTGACGTTCTTCATATTTTTTCAGCATGTTTTTGTGAAAAAGCCTTTTGCTTTGTCCTAGATTCAGCCAATAATCGTAATCATTCTTCTTTCCTGTGACGGAAAATGGCCCTTTCCCCTGCATTAGTAATTTGTTCTTATTTTTGGGAAGTAGAATCAGGGCCTGGTCGCCAACTTTGAGTTCTCGTTGTTTGCAGCGGCGGTCGTAATACTTCTTTTGTGACTTCTGTGCGTGGCTCATGTTTTGTTGTGCCAGATCCAACCTCTTCTCGAAACGTTCTCTTAAATCTAGGACGTATCCGTATGCCTTCTTGATTTCTTCATTCTCTTGCTCCTGAGTCCAGAGCTTCTTCACTATGCTCAGGGTTCCTCGGATATGACGGCCATAAAGGAGTTCAAAAGGTGAAAACCCGGAACTCGCTTTGGGGGGATTCACGATATGCAAACAGAAGAGGTGCAAGCAAGAGATCCCAAGATTTTGGCTGTTCTTGTACAAGCTTTCGCAACATCTGTTTCAAGGTTCCATTAAACCTCTCGACCATACCGTTACACATAGGATGATAGGGAGTGCGACTGAGATGCTTGACTGCCAAGAATTCATCGACTTCCTTTATGAGATCCGATGTAATTCATGAAGCTTGATCGCAGAGAACTTTGTGTGGGAAGCCAATGCGAGAAAATACCTCAACGAGTCCTTCCGCAACTGTAGCTTAGTCGATTGCTGTCAAAGGTACAGCGTCGGGGTAACAAGTCGCAAACACAACAGTGAGTATATATTGATGACGCTTGGCGAAAGTGGGAGTTAGAGGTCCAATGATGTCAACAGCCACACGTTAAAAAGGGGTGTCGATCAACGGCATCCGTCCCAAAAAGACTGTGCCCATCTTGCTTTTTGGCGAAGTCCTTTGACAGGCGTCACAGGATTTGACGTGTCTGCGTACTTCTTGTACTCCATGCCAGTAGAAAGCCTCAAGAACGCAATCCGTCGTCTTCTTGATACCCTGGTGTCCAGACATGACACTCTCATGAGCCAAACGTAACACTTGACCTCGCAGGGACTTTGGGACTACTGCTTGTTGAAAAGTTTTTCCAGGGGATAGTAAGTAGTGACGACATCAAATCCTTTTCTTGATGACAAATGCAAAGGTTGTTGATCCTTTGCCAACATATTCCTTGTCCACTCTCGCCCTACACACATCGAGCGTTCCGTCTTTCTCTTGTTCTTCCCGGAAATTCTTGACACATTTGCCAAGGAAATTTAGCGGACGGCAATCTTTGAAAGTCCACCGTGCCTTTTATACCAACTAGGAGTGAATTTGGCCGGTTACCTTCATCCGCGGAGTCAACTTCCCTCTTATTGGAATTATTCCGAGAAGGAAATTTCCGGGAATCGTCGGAGTCACTGGCCTCACTTGACCCAGGTAGATTTCCCACTATGCCATCGTTTAGCGTTGATGTCGTACACATGACAATCGCTGTCCGAGAGAAGTAGGGAGATCTGGTTTGCTCCTCGGCCTCAGGGACTACAATGCTACTTCCATCCGCCAACCACAAAGTACCGTAGTGCCAGTGAGGGCTTCATCTGGCACGAGTGATCGGCGAACAACCAAAGTATTATTTCCGGTGCCCTTTAAGACGGGAACCTTTTGTCCATTGACTTCTGGAAAAACAGGCATGCGACGTGTACTAGATAGCGGTAGCGTCATCCCCGCACCAGTGATGTCCTCGTCTTGTTTCAAAGCATCGCAATCGTCTGTGAATTGCTGCCGACTGGTCTCGTCCTCGGGCAACAGCAGGCAAGAGGTAGCTGGCCTCCATGTGCTGTATTTTTCTGTATAACTCTTGGGTTCATGTCCAGTTTTGCGACAGTATGGGCACTATAGTTGGTTTACCTTACTGCAGCAGTCAGAAGCCTTGTGTCTCGTACGCCCACAAACGAAGCGTCTGATTTCCACCTTTGAACAGGTGTTATCTCCTTCCTCCTTTATACTTGTGCTTTCAACCTTATCCCGAACTATTATTAAGTCCCGTAGCCTCTTTGCCTCCATGAAAATATCAGCCGCTTCTGCCATGGTTTCAACAGTCTTGCAGTTGTTCGCCCGTAAGAAGAGCGCCAGCTGACTGTGGCAGTTGAGCATGAATTGCTCGACCACAATTAAGTCACGGACAGAATGAAACTCCTTACCTCTCTGGGACATTTCCATCCAGCAGTCGTCAAAGTTTCGACGCCTTATGGCATACTACCTTCCAATTTCGTCGTCTGGAGGCTTGCTCTTCCGGAATATCTCCCTGTAGCCTTCAGCCGTGAAACGAAAAGGCTGGAGCAATGCCAACTTAACCTTGTCGTACTCTAGAGAGTCACCAGGCGACAATTGTGCAAATACTTTCAGAGCTTCGCAGCTTAGGCATAAACTAAGAGTCATTGTCCACTTTTCTCGAGGCCAGTCTTGACCTGTCGCCACCCTCTGGAATCTCTTCAGATATGCGTCAAGGTCGTCTCGGTCCTCGTTGAAAACCGGTATAAAATTGTGCGGATTCACCACTGAAGACGCACCTTTTGGAGCCCAGTGTCAGCCACGTTCGCTCCGCGGGACCAGTCTCCGTTACTCTCAGGCGCAGTTGAAACGTTCGTTCTTCCATTTCCAAGCGTCGCTGGCTTGCCTCTCCACTATGATTTTCTGTTTCTGCGACTGTAAGGCGCCACTGTAAGTTGCGGCCCTCCAGTTCCAGCTGGACTTTCTTCGCATCTCTCTCCACATCTCGTTCCTCGCGCGCTCGCGCCTCTTGCTCATAGAACCATGCTTCCAGTGCCACTCCTTCCAACCACATGCGTTCTGCCAGCGCTAGTAAGTCTCGCGTGCTCATTCTTTTTCTTATGAAAAACAACAACTGTATCAAACGCTAAAGTCCTGTCGCGGACAATTTGTCGCGGTTCGTTTATGGAAAGCGACTTAAAATAATATCGCTATCCATGTTTCCTATTCAAATGAAGCATGAGAGCGTTTGATTTCAGAAGTGAAAGAATATCATCGTCATCATCATCATCATCATCAGCCTGGTCACGCCCACTGCAGGGCAAAGGCCTCTCCCAAACTTCTCCAACTACCCCGGTCGTGTACTAATTGTGGCCATGTTGTCCCTGCAAACTTCTTAATCTCATTTGCCTACCTAACTTTCTGCCGCCCCCTGCTACGCTTCCCTTCCCTTGGAATTCAGTCCGTAACCCTTAATGACCATCAGTTATCTTCCCTCCTGATTACATGTCCTGCGCACGCCCATTTCTTTTTCTTTCTTTATTTATTTATTTATTTATTTAAAATACCTTACAGGCCCTATGGGGGCATTGCGTAAGGGGGGTTACAAAATCAAGAAAAAGAAAGAGTGCGCAGCCTTCTAAATTGTAATACAAAAGATACGCCTCAATGCAGGGCTCATCAACATTACTACCAAGATCAAAACATGAAAAAGGAATAACTGATTTCATCTAAGATGTCATTAACTCGCGTTTGTTCCCTCGCCCAATCTGCTCTTTTCTTATCCGTTAACGTTACACCTATCACTCTCCTTTCCATAGCTCGTTCCGTCGTCCTCAATTTAAGTAGAACCCTCATCGTAAGCCTCCAGGTTTCTGCCCCGTACGTGAGTACTGGCAAGACACAGCTGTTATACACTGTTCTCTTGAGGGATAATGGAAACCTGCTGTTCATGATCTGAGAATGCCTCCCAAACGCACCCCAGCCCATTCTTATTCTTCTGATTACTTCAGTCTCATGATCCGGATCCGCAGTCACTACCTGTCCTAAGTAGATGCTTTCCCTTACCACTTCCAGTGCCCTGCTACCTATCGTAAACTGCTATTCTCTTCCGAGGCTGTTAAACATTACTTTAGTTTCCTGCAGATTAATTTTTGGACCCACCCTTCTGCTTTGCCTCTCCAGGTCAGTGAGCATGCATTGCAATTCGTCCCCTGAGTTACTAAGCAAGGCAATATCATCAGCGAGTCTCAAGTTACTAAGGTATTCTCCATTAACCCTTATCCCCAATTCTTCCCAATCCAGGTCTCTGAATACCTCCTGTAAACAAGCTGTGAATCTCATTGGAGAGATCATATCTCCCTGCCTGACGCCTCTCTTTATTGGAATTTTGTTGCTTTCTTTATGGAGGACTACGGTGGCTGTGGAGCCGCTATAAATATCTTTCAGTATTTTTAGATACGGCTCGTCTACACCCTGATTCCGTAATGCCTCCATGACTGCTGAGGTTTCAACTGAATCAAACGCTTTCTCGTAATCAATGAAAGCTATATATAAGGGTTGGTTATATTCCGCACATTTCTCTATCACCTGATTGATAGTGTGAATGTGGTCTATTGTTGAGTAGCCCTTACGGAATCCTTCCTGGTCCTTTGGTTGACGGAAGTCTAAGGTGTTCCTGATTTCTATTTTCAATTACCTTAATAAATACTTTGTAGGCAACGGACAGTTAGCTGATCGGTCTATAATTTTTAAGTCTTTGGCGTTCCCTTTCTTATGGATTAGGATTATTTTAGCATTCTTCCAAGATTCCGGTATGCTCGAAGTCATGAGGCATTGCGTATGCAGGGTGGCCAGTTTCCTATATGGCCAGACCTTCTATATAAAACAATAAACATATCTACATATAGAAAGTGGAAAGAACGCACGCATAAACAAAGCATATAAAAAAGCGACAGGATAAATAGCACTCTACACTGCTTATGACAAACAGAGTTCTCATTAATCAAAGCCACCGCTATTCTAATCCTATAGTTGTTAGGTGCGTCCGAATACACAAGGACAGTAGAATGAGAGCGGCGTGCGGCTCACCAACAGTTGTGGCACATGGTCGCGTAGGTAAAGAACGCCGAGTTGTCGTCGATGGAAGGCACTTGTCGTGCCTTGAGCGAACTCCAGGTTGGCACGCGATGGTACCTTGTCCTGGATCCAGAGGCTAGTCAGTCCAGGTTCTGCCGGTAGAAGTCTGGAAGCTCGGGCCCACGGCCCGGTGGCTTACTCCCGCTCCTGGCGGAGGCTGACTTCTTCGGCACTCACTTGCGTCCGAGCATCATCACGCCGTTCTAGGGTCTCTCCCTCATCTCTTCTTCTTCCTTCATTTTCTTCTACGTCAACTATCGTGTACGGCCCTTAGTGGTTCCTTTCTTCTTAGTATATTGTTTTGACGGCGCGTCAGAGATCGCGCGCGTCACCACTTTGTTTGTCGTCGGCTTCATGCGCCCGCCTATTCGCTCTCGATGTTAAGTTGTCTTCACCGCACCGCTCCCTTTATCTACGATACTGGCGTCGCGCACTGTCCCTCTCTAACACACAAAACCAGGTTTCGCCAAGTGTCCCTTCTTGTTGAATTTATTTATCTATGATGTTAGATTCGTCGAGATGACACTTGCAGCGAGGTTCAGTTCAAAACTGAACCTCAAGTGGTCGGTTTGGAGGACAGAAGCAGGCGCTGGAGCTTCGTGGTTTTCTGGTTGTCTGAAGGCGCCGATGAAACTGTGTTGGAACTAAAACAAAAAGTTGTCGACACATTTACTGAAAAGGTTAGCATCACCTACGAATGATTGGAAGAATTCACCGGATTGTCAAGCCTGGAATGCAAGAACCACTTATAATATTCTTCCAAAACTACAATGAAGAACAGGAAATTATCAAATACGCCACAAACTTAAAAGAACAGACCTAACCGTTCAAACCGATTACTCACGTGAGACAGTGCGCAAGAGAAAGGTTCTCTGGGTTAGTGCTAAACGCGCGAAAAAAGATGGAAAGAAAGTAACCCTGATAAACGATAACCTGAAAGTGGATAGCGAAATTTACGCTTGAGACGAAGCCACATGTGCTAGGGTCAAACTGCCCCGTCGTCTGTCCACTTCAAGCCGTGAGTGACATCAGGCTTCCAGCGATAAGGAGCTACGCCTACTGAACCTAAAGGTCCGCAGTATAGCAAATAAGAGGGACCAAGTTTAATTTCTAATGTTAGAGTATAATCGGCATAGTGTCCGGCACTAGGCTCAAAGATGAAAGAGATGATGAAGGTGTTTTTCTTCTGTTGTATAACGGGTTCCGGTGCAACAGACAATCAAGGGGTGGTAGTGTCGCTGTGCTGAGGAAGTAAGGTATGTAATCTTTTGTTCTACCACATCTTATTGATCACGACAACGTCTCTTTAAAACTGTGCTGCTGGGGCCGGTGTTTGATTTTATTTTCGGTTATCGACCACTTCATTCACCACAAACGTTTTTCCTTTACTTGGCTGATCACATGTCTAAGTTCATTCACGATAAAAGAATTCTTGCTGGCGATTTCAACCTGCTTGGATTGGATTAGAATTGTCCTGTTTGTGGTTGTGGCCCTGGGGCGCATTACATTATAGATTTTATTTTGCAACATAACCTTCTAAGGTAGCTACAAAACCCACGCGTGTCCAGGGCACTTGTTCTTCCATACTTGACCTGTTGTTTATCACCCGATTGAATGAAAATTTTCGTGTCGGTAGAAAACTGCCTCTGCGGTCATAATATGGTGTATTTTTTATGCATCATCATAGAACCCAACAACTCTCCACCTACAAAGCCTGTCTGCGTAAAGAACTTGTCGCATGCCAGGGATGAAATCGTACTTGATTACCTTGACCTGTGCCTGAGCGATTTTAAATAAAAAGATATGTCTGTACTATGGGATAAGTTCAAATAAATGTGCACGTACTGTGTAAAACATTTTATTCCCAAGAATGAAAATGCGCAAAAAAATTCCCTGGATCACTCGTAAGGTCTTCCATTTAAAACGACAACTAAAGCGATTAGAATGAACACTTGTCTCCTGCAACGTTACAACACAGCACCTCTTGCACTGCGTCAGGCTGTGAGCCATTAAATATGTCATTACTTTGAACACACGCTGCCGATCTTTATTCAAAACGCTCCGAAGAAGGTTTGGAGACACTTGTCCAGGAAAACAATCATGTCGACCTAATTATGCCCAGTGGTGTTCTTGTCATCGATAAAGCAAGCATTCTTGAACATTTTAATACATATCTATACAGTGTTCTTTTCGAAATCGAACTCCCAAATACGGCAAACAGCTGTGTCATGTCCTCCCGAACCAAGCGTTGTAACTTCTACAGGCGTGTTATCCATGTTGTTGAATCTGAAAACAAGAGTGTGTCCTGGTCCTGATGGGATTCTAAATAAGTTCTTGCAGCATTCTAGTGAAATGGTATACAAATTTCTTGTCATAATTTTCCGTGCAAGTCTATCAACTAGCAGTGTTCCTTGGGATTGGAGAGTTGCGCGGATTGTGTGAATACTTGAGAAAGGTAGCGCATCATCTGTTGCAAATTTTCGTCCAATATCACTTTCATCATCTTCTTCTAAACTCCTTGAGCACATTGTAGCCACTTATATAACTACCTTTCTAAATGACAGAGACATTCTATCTCTATTACAACACGTATTTAGAAAGGGACTTTCAACAGTCACACAACCAACATCTGTAGTTCATAGCTTTTCTGGTACTCTAAACAGCTCCGGGCAGATCGACGTCATTTTTTCGATTTTAGGAAAGCGTTTGACCTTGTTCCACATGCAGAACTAATATGTAGGCTTAAATGTACTGGGCTTGCTTCTTTGATAATTAACTGAGTGTCTGCTTACCTTTCTAACCGGGCGCAGTTCGTCAGTATTGATTCTCATTGTTCCTACCTCCGAGTCACTTCTGGCATACCGCAGGGAAGTGTGCTCGCACCATTACTCTTTTCGATATACATTAATGACAATGTTGATAGGATTAGTGAACCAGTGCAGACTAGGCTTTTTGCCGACGATTGTGTATTGCTTAATGAAGTCACGTCTTCTGAAGATCAAGTTATTCTTACTTCAAACCTTCAGAACATTCATTCCTGGTATAATCGATAGAACATAAAGCTTAGCAATGAGAAAACAGTCTTCATGAAAGTTACCAATAAAAAGAGTAGCCTATCATTTACATATAACCTTCCATCTCAACCGCTCAAAGAAGTTAATGAATAAGCATACCTAGGTGGTACTATAACCAATTAACTTGGCCGGAATAAGCATATATCAAACATATGCACGTAAGCTTTTAAGAAACTTCGCCTCCTCAGGCACAAACTAAAAGCTGCCCATACCAGCGCAAAGCTCTTAGCCTAAACCTCAATCATCAGACCTAAACTCGAGTACGCATGCACCGTCTGGGACGCTTAAACAGACATAACATCGAGGCGCTGGAGATGATCCAGCGAAAATCTGTTCGATTTATCTTTAATAAACACCACTCTAATGACTCTCCCGCCACCCTTATGGCGCGACATAACATACAGACACTGGAAATACGAAGAACATTCAAAGATTGAAGTTACTTTTCTGAATCAAAAATGACGAACTGTCCAGGAGACCTGATTCATTTATTAAGTGCACCACAACACGCCTAACAAGAAATCATCAAGCGGAATCCCTAACACCATACACCGCTAGAGTAAATGTTTTTAAATACGCTTTCGTTCGGCGCCCAATAACTCAATGAAATTTCTCCCGACTAATCTACTAACCAGTATCGGTGCTTTTGACAAAATTGCTTATTGACAGTTGCAGACTTATAGTTTCCTGTTCCGGCTATTTACATATGCTGTTTACTGCAATGTGATTTCCTGTGTTTTTTGTTGTTGTTATTGTAGCTTGCTTTATCATTCTCCCCTTCTGCCAGGTACCACATAGGTTCTGCAGTATGCTGTCAATAAATAAATCAATAAATATAACAGGTTCTTATGCTCTGGTGTGGTGGGGGACGCCGTTGCGAACATGTGTAATACCCATTTTAAGATGGTGGCTAGTCTCATCTCAAATAATAATAATAATAATAATAATAATAATAATAATAATAATAATAATAATAATAAACTTTATTGCATCCAGTCGCGTCGTGGTATCAATGTCCAGCCCGCATAAGCAAATTTGCTTGTGTGCGAGGCTGGTAGTACTGATAAATAAATAGATAAAGAAAAAGAGAAATATAGGGAAGAAAGTATTATTGCAAAAAAATATTGCAAAAAAATATTGTAGCAAGAGCAAAAGAAATAGACCTTGACATTAAAGATAACTTAAGACAATCTGCTTTGTCGGTAGCTATTTCATGCTTACATCTACTCTCGTTTACGGGTGAGCCGTATTTTGTTCTTTCTTTTGTTGATCGCGTACGTCAGCATGCCTGGGCGAACAAATTTTATTACAACGTTACGCAGGAATAAAGTTAACGCTAACGCGCCAAACGTTGCGTATGTTAAACTAAGGATCCTTCAAGCAAAGGCACAATGCAAAACTGCACTGTGTTCGTTTATGTTTTTATGCGACTACGGAAAAATGGTTGAATAACAAATGTCAAACGCTTGCAGAAGAGAATATCGCCCAGCTGTCATCTTTAGGAAATCGAAAGCAGCTGGCGGATTTTTTTTGTACACTTTTCATTTCTTTATATTTCATTTTGGAGTCATTTAACTTGCGTGTGATCTGTGCGAGGATGGGACAAGAAAGGAAACAAACACGAGCGCAGACTATCAACATATGATTTATTTGAAAATCCACAGAACATATATATACTGATGCCAATGCACACCTGTTCGCTGGGGAATGAGTCGATCTGCTATCTAAAGTAGCCTAGCTCCTTATCTGTTAGATCAATTGATGGGGTGCTGACGCATTTGTCTCTTCTGTGGATTGCGTGGGACTCTAATATATCGCGCGTGAGACGATCCTTGTATATTTTCAATATAGTGCTGCGCACAAAATCCGGTTTGCAACCGCTACACGTCGAACCGCTCAAAGCCAGACTGCTTCCTTGTGCGGTCCTGAGGGAGCGTGGATGGTCTCTGACGCTGTCATTAACCGCCTGTCCGATATAGGAGAGAACACGTGACAGAGGAACGTTGCACGCAACATCGATTCGGCAATCCACGAATTTCTTCACGAGCGTCTTCTTACACTTTTTTTGTCGTCTCATTGTCTCGGTTGACCGGCTAGCCGGCATAAAGGTGCTAGTGTGTTGGGCGCCGTAACAACAACCCGCACTCCGGCCTTTCCAGCAAGTTTTTTTATGTGATGTGAAATCTTATGAATGTACGGTATGACCGTGGTCTTCCGGTTGTCATTCGTGATACAGTGCACTGTTCTTCCAATTTGCATTTCTTTAACAAACTTCTCGGCAATGGTGCGCAACAAAGATTCTGGGAAGCCCGCTGATCGTAGCCGGCCAACTTGCAATTTGAAACTGTTCTCCGTTTGATGCACACGCGACCTCTTTAATGCGTCCCTAAGAACAGCCGTTACCACTCCCCGCTTCACTGTCTTTGATTGTGTACATAAAAAAGGTAGAAGACTCTTCTGAGAACTGAGGGCAGAAGCCCAGGAGGAGTTGTTTCTCTCACGTTTCGTGCACTACCCAGCCACACACGTGGTATGGTGGACCAAAATAGCCGTCTCCAAGTCTGATTCGACCTCGCCTAGCTCAGTTGCTTTTTTGCAGCCTACACACTCGCATGGTTCCGAAGTATCTGATGGTCGGTTTTCCAGTGGTCACGTAAATTGTCGCCGAAGCCAAGGACACGCAAGACACCCACAACACGCGATAGCGGCTGAACCAGTGGAGCAGATAACAAAGCCACTGTCACCATCTCAGACAAAACCAACTACCAAACTGGGTGGAGGGAAGGGCAAAGCGCTTTCATTTCTCTGACGCAATAAAAGTTGTTTTATTTTATTATTGTAGTAGCTATATAATCATTGTAAACTCACTCATATCAGTGTACACACGTTTATCAGTTATATACTCTTTAACAACTGAACCTGAACCGTACCGGAACCTGGCAACGTTTAAGGCTAGAACGTTATCTAGTGAGGAGAGTCTAGCAGTGCTATCAGAGGAATTAGCGGGCAGTAATTGGGATATAATAGGACGCAGTGAGCTTAGGAGGACAAAAGAAGCATATACAGTGCTAAAAAGCGGGCGCGTCCTGTGCTACCGGGGTTTAGCAGAGAGACGAAAACTAGGACTCAGATTCCTGATTAATATGATATAGCTGGTAATATGGCGGAATTATATAGCTTTAACGAGAGGGTGGCAGGTCTTGCTGTGAAACTTAATAAGAGGTACAAATTGAAGGCCGTAGAGGTCTACGCCCCTACATCCAGTCATGATGACCAGGAAGTCGGAAGCTTCTGTGAAGAATTGAAATCGGCGATGGGCAAAGTCAAAACAAAAAAACTATACTAACGGACGACTTCAATGCCAGGGTAGGCAAGAAGCAGGCTGGAGACAAGTCATTGGGCGAATATGGCAAAAGTTCTAGGAATAGCAGGGCAGAGTTATTAGTAGAGTTTCCAGAACGGAATAATATGCGGATAATGAATACCTTCTTCCACAACAGGGACAGTCGAAAGTTGACGTGGAGGAGCCCGAATGGCGAGACCAGAAATCAAATAGACTTAATACTCTGCACTAACCCTGGCATAATACAAGATGTGGACGTGCTTGGCAAGGTGCGCTGCAGTGACCATAGGATGGTAAGTACTCGAATTCGCCTAGACTTGAGGAGGGAACGGACGAAACTGGTGCATAGGAAGCCGACCAATGAGTTAGCGGTAAGAGGGAAAATAGAGGAATTATGGGTTTACCTACAGAACAGGTATTCAGCTTTAACTGAAGATGAGGACCTTAGTGTTGAAGCAATGAACGCCAATATTATGGGCATCATTAAGGAGTGTGCAATAGAAATCGGTGGTAACTTCGTTAGACAGGATACCAGTAAGCTATCGCAGGAGACAAAATATCTGATTAAGAAACGCCAATGTATGAAAGCCTCTAATCCCACAGCTAGAATGGCCCTGGCAGAACTTTCTAAGTTAATCAACAAGCGTAAGACGACTGACATAAGGAAGTATATCATGGATAGAATTGAACACGCTTTCAGGAACGTAGGACGCCTAAAAGCAGTGAAGAAACTAGGAATATGCAAGAATAAGATGTATCCGTTAAGATACATCTTAACGGATACATTATTAATGATAACGGATATCATTAATAATATTAATATATAAATATCATTAATAATAATAGTACCAGTGGCACACACAAAGATAATGGAAGAAGGAATAGTCTAGAGGAATTTAACATACCACAAGTAACGCCGGACGAAGTAAAGAAAGCCTTGGGAGCTATGCCAAGGGCGAAGGCAGCGGGGGAGGATCAGGTTACAGCACATTTGTTGAAGGGTGGTGGGCAGATTGTTCTAAAAGAACTGGCCACCGCGTATACAGTTATGCCTCATGACCTTCAGCGTACCCGAATCTTGGAAGAACGCCAACATAACCTTAATCCAAAGGTAAGGGGACGCCAAAGACTTGAAAAATTATAGACCGATCAGCTTACTGTCCGTTGTCTACAAAGTATTTACTAAGGTAATCACAAATAGAATCAGCAACAGCTTAGACTTCTGTCAAACAAAGCACCAGGAAGGATTGAATAAAAGCTACTCAACAATAGACCATATTTACGCTATCAATCACGTGATAGAGAAATGTGCGGAATATAACCAACCCTTTATATAGCTTTCATTCATTACGAGAAAGCCTTTGATTCAGTCTAAATCTCAGCAGTCATGCAGACATTACGGAATCAGTGTGTAGACGAGCCGTATGTAAAAATACTGAAAGATATCTATAGCAGTTCCACAGCCACTGTAGTTCTACATCAAGAAAGCAAAAAAATCCCAATAAAGAAAGCCGTCAGGCAGGGAGATACGATCTCTCCAATGCTATTCACAGCGTGTTTACAAGAGGTATTCAGAGACCTGGATTGGGAAGATTTGGAGGTAAGAGTTAATGGAGAATACCTCCGTAAGTTGCGATTCGCTAATGCTATCGCCTTGCTTAGTAACTCAGGGAACCAATTGCAATGCGTGCTCACTGACCTGGAGTGGCAAAGGAGAAGGGTGGGTCTAAAAATTAATCTACAGAAAACTAAAATAATGTTTAACAGTCTCGGTAGGGAACCGCAGTTTACGACAGGTAGCGAGGCACTGGAATTGGTAAGGGAATACATATTCTTAGGGCAGGTAGTAACCGCGGATCCGGATCATGAGACTGAAATCATGAGAAGAAAAAGAATGGGCTGAAGTGCGTGTGGCAGGCATTCTCAGATCATGAACTGCAGGTTGCCATTATCCCTCAAGAGAAAAATGTATAACACACTCTAAAAATTTTCACACCCTTATGGGTGTAATGCGGGTGTATTCATCTTTTCACCCTTGTAAACACCCTTGAAACACTCTTTTTTAATGGAAAAGGGTGTTCCACAAGAAAACACTTTTGAAACACCCCCGTCTTTCTAATTTACACCCTAATTGTAAGGGAGTAAGTGAACAGGCTTACAGTGTATGATAAATGAACATTGCCAGTTAAGTAGTCGATATTGGCTTTACATGAAACGCGCGCTACCTGCGCTTGAATCAGGTAGCTGGAATGATTAGATCGGGGCATCTAGGCAGCAGCGCACTGGCTCCGAACAGCGGTCAAAAATGAAGTTTCCCACGAATGTTGATATCGAATGGATGACACTAACGCGCAGACTTTGCATAGCCAGATATCTGCAAAAGGCTTCATATGATCAATGGCAAAATATTTACAATGATATCACTGAATACTTAAAGGTGTGCAACCAGTTAGACTGGGAATGGTTAGGAGTGAGGGCTAACGGTAAATAGCTCACCAACTTACGGTTTGTACATGACACTGGCATACTCAGCAACGCTGCAGACTATTTGCAACAAACGCTTGAGGACCTTGGAGAAGAAAGTGTAAGAGTCTGATTGAAAGTTAGTATGCAGAAGAGAAAAGTAATGTTCCGCAGCCTGGCGAGAGAACGAATGTCATGGTCGGCAGTCAGCCTCTAGAACCTGCGCAGAAATACGTTTATTGAGGTTAATTACTCGCAGGGGCCTCTGATCAAGGAAATGAACAAAAATAAAAAAATAGCTAGAGAGCTTACGGCAGGCATTACTAAATCATGACCAGGGAGCTTACTGCTAATCATTGCTTTCTACCGTTACTAACGTATGGGGCCGAAACTTGGAAGTTACCAAAGAAGCTTGGGAAGACGTTGAGGACCGCGCAACGAGCGATGGAAGGAAAATTATTAGGCATGACGATAATAGACTGGAAGACAGCGATGTGGATTATAGAGCGAACGGGGATAGCTGATATTCTGGTTGACATTAAGAGGAAGAAGTCGTGCTGGGCAGACATTGCAAGGCGTAAGCGAGAGAACTGCTGGTCTATTGTTGTTGCAGAATGGGTGCTAAGGGAAGGGAAGCACAGTCGAGGACGGCAGAGAATAATGTGGACGTGATGGAATTGGGAAACTTGAAGACACGTGGAACCAGTTAGCACAAGAGAGGGGTATTGGAGATCGCTGGAGAAACTTTCGTCCTGCGATGGACGTCAAGATAACCTGATGATGATGATGTGACGACATCCATGCCAGATTCGCGGCATGTCATTCATGTTATGTCATGCATGCGTGTCATGCACGTTCTGAAAGCTCGATTTGCGTCGATTGCGGGGAGGGGGGGGGGGTGCTAGTAGCGGCGTAGCCAAGTGCGGCACGCCAGGCACTTGTAACGCTCACTAACAGTAAATTTTTGCTATATGGCAATGGCCCCGCTCCTTCCCCCTCCACGGTCAATTGGGACCCCACCCCCCCCTCTCACGAAAAAATTTTTTGGCTACACCACTGTGGGGAGGGGGGTGTAAGACTGCTCCAGACCCTACCCCCTAGCTTCTCAACGGAAACGGAGGAGGGTTGGGCAGCTGCCACCGGGCTGCAAACCTTAGGCAGCCCAATTACCGGCTGCATTTCCCTTTGGACGTGAATACTGCTCTAATGTCATTACACTGTAGGATTCGTGGCGGTTTGAGGGCCCCCATGCGACAATAAAAAAAAACACATACAGCCATCAGCAAGTCTTAGCTTGAGCAGATCTTTGGGAGCTGGGCAAGACTCTCATAAAAAAAAAAAAAAAGCTTGGCACCCCTCTTACATGCATTGTCAACTCTGGGTCCCCGCTGACTGCACATTACCGGTAAAAAAAATCACACAGGAACTCCTCTCGGATTTGTCTAAGTATGCGTAAGCATTGTGACTCTTCCTCATCTACACGCAGTCCATGTCGTTATCAATGTTATGAGACTTGATCCGACGAGTATAAGCGACAGCGCTGCGGCGACACGAGCTGCTGTGGTCAGCGGCGTCAAGTGAATGGCGCAAGCAAAGTACTGCAGGTGGCGGGGCCAGGTGCGCTAGTGACGTTTCGTTCGTTTTGAGCCGTTATCGCTCTTTAGCACTTCTCATCCGCGTCGAACCGTTATCAACCGTTCTCCGGCGGCGGCTGCTTCTGGCACGGCCGCGCGAACCGTATCTTGAAAGCAAACTGCAATGTGGACAGAGTGTGCCCACTGCTGAAAACTTCACGCGCTGTGTTCTCACCGTTTACTTCGCTTCGAAAACAGACGCGCGTACACCTATCTTGAAAGTGATCTGCGAAAAGCACACAGTGCGGCATGAGCTGACAGCTTCGTGAGCGCTGTGTTCTCGCCGCTTCGGTCGCGTTGAAGCGAGAGCTAGCACGAAGGTGAATTCACTCGCTGCTGCGGGTTCTATTTTGAAAGATATCGTGTGGTACGGACTGACGGACGGATGGTTTTTCTTGTTGGGTAAGTATAGAAATGCTTACGTTATAAAAAAAACCGCAGGGTTCGCGAATTTCGCGATAACAATCAACACCAACCTACTCCCCCGCCCCCCGCTGAGCGATGCCCTCTTGATCGCCCCCTCCCAACCCCGGGAAAAGGGACACTGCCCCTCTATCTCAGTTGAAGAAACGATGATGAAGCGTTAACAACGACGAGAACGGCATTTCCTCACGCGTAGTCTTATGGCCTCCGAGATTTGCGCGCGAAGCTGGCACTGCGCGAACCTGGGAGGCCACAATTGGCCGCTTAGTAGCATAAAAAGACAAAAAGATGATGCCAAACGACACAGTCAAAAATTCACGCAAAGAACTGATCGTAGCTATACTGTTTGGGGAAAAGAAATAAAAATTAGACAGCCGCAACACACGCCACTAAAGCCACCACCGCAGGCATAACGCGGAACCAACAGTTGGCAACATTCATTCGCGCTTCATTGTCCGCTTCGTCTCCGCAACGAGAGCCGCCATCCTTTCGCGCCGGCCGTTTTGTCATAGTTTTGTTTTTCTGCAAGTCCGCGCGCGCAGCTCATCGGTAGATGCACGGGTGCACGGCGTCGCATTGCGACCTGCGGCATTTTCTCGTGTTCGCGTAATCGGTGTGAAACATGTCGCATGTGAAATATTTGATAGAAGTGCCTCACGTCCAAGTCAAGCCGCCGTACGGGTGTATGGTTGTGTGCCCCGTTCTCGGAAGCGTCGACGGGTTTCCGGCATGCGGATTTCAGGTACATGCAAATGCGTTTCGCTCTCCTATTGAGCTCCGGAGCAAAGCGTGCAATAGTTCATGTGAAAGATGCAGTGCCCGTCATCATGGTGTGAATTTCGAGCGGCAAACGAGAACTGTGGCACTTAGAGCACACCGCGGCTGCTAAGTCAGCGTGGAAATTGTTTTACGTTACCGTAAAATGTTGCTGTCAGTCTAATCTGCGGCTTGTGGATAGCTAGCCCATTGACTTTTGCTTGTGGCAGCGATAGGTATATAAATGAAAGCGGTAATAATTTTCGAAAGCAGACAGTTGTTTCGCTCGGTGTTTGGTCGTGTTCATGGCGTTATGAAAGCTAGAAAACTAACTGGCTTGATCGTGCTTAGTTCCAACTCTAAGGGGCGTAACGTTGGCGCTGTATATGTTTGTTTTGCGGGCCGCGAGTACCACTTTTATGCTTTTGTTGCATGAGAGTGGTAGCTGCTGCATGCCGTCTGGGCAGAATACAATAAAAGCAATTTCCTCACTTTCATACGTATGCAATGTGACGTGACAAAATTTCCAGTGTTTTATTCGGAGCGTAAATATCTAGTATAGATTAGCAAGAAACTCAAATTCTGTCTTACCTTAGTAGGCGTGAAACAAGTGAAACTCTCATTCCTTTTTGACCACGCAGGGGCGTCTGCGTCAGCAGGCGTTTGGTGTGTTGCGACACCACGGACCCGAGCACACGAGGGTTGGACCCTCCCGCGTGTAGCCGTGCGCGGCTTAGCCGTGTCTGGGGAAAAGGGGATCCTGGAGGTTGAGCCGATGCTGGGTGTTTGGACCTTTAAGGCCCCCCGGCGGAGGCAACACACCCCTTTGGCCTCGGCTTCACATAGACGGCACCTCCAGACTGACCCACCTGGGGGAAATCGGCAGTCGCCTTTTCCTGTCCTCCTCTCCACTCTTCGCCTTTCTCTCTATCCTTTTCATCTTTCCTGTCTTCTTTTCCCTTCTTCTCACTTCCATATTTCCTGGCGGCGAGGGTTAACTGTGTGTGATATATCCAAACTTGGGTATATACATTAGGTTATAGTGGCTGTGTACTGCTGGCGCTGGCAGGCTGCATTTTTACAGAATCTTGTCACGTCCCCGTGTTGGGCTCCATGGTGGGTGGCTGGCACAGCTGCCGAAATTTCAGTAATTTCTATGGCTTCTAGCTCATTCCCAAAGCTACCTGATCGACCTCTTTTGAAAAGAGGCCGCACCGATGAACCCTTTAACTTTTTCGCCAAGAGCAAAGATATTTTCCCACATTTTTACGTCATCCATACCGAAACGAACCAAAGGACTGTAAGAACGCTTTCTCCATTTGTTGTTGCGAAGTGCCTCACTGACACACTAGGCCCTGGATACAAAATTACTAAAATGGCCAGTGGCGACCTTCTCCTTGAAGTTCGTGACAAAACACAACACGACAAATTGACAAATCTTGTTTCACTTGGTGAAACCCCAATTTCAGTAACCCCTCACCATTCCCTCAACAGCACAAGAGGTGTAGTTTCAGAGCAGGACCTTCTAGAACTGACTGAGGCAGAGCTGCTAGAGGGCTGGAAGGAGCAGCATGTCACGAATGTACAACGAATCAAGATCCGCCGAGATGACAAGGAAATACCCACAAAACACCTGATCCTTACCTTTTGTACCAGCACACTCCCCGAAAGCATCGAAACAGGCTATATGAAGAAAAATGTCAGACCATACATACCAAATCCACGACGATGTTTCAAATGACAAAGATTCGGCCACGGCTCTCAGAGCTGCCGAGGCCGTACCACCTGTGCAAAGTGCGCATCCCATGACCACCCTGCTGACAACTGCAACAACCCACTTCACTGTGCAAACTGTGACGGCGAACACGCCGCTTATTCTCGCTCCTGCCCTTCATGGAAGAAGGAAAAAGAAATCATAACACTTAAAGTAAAAGAAAATATCTCATTCAAAGAACCGCGCAAGCGTCTTTCTATTGCACAGGCACCTACATTTTCCGAAGTGGCACGGACGGGGGCACGGCCACAACGGTACTCGGCGGCTGTTAGGACCACCCAGAGTGGACCGGCGGCATCGCCACTCGCCCCCACTGCGGGACCAGCTAGTGCTGATCCGCCACCCAGCAAGAGCCAGCAGCCCTCAGGGTCTGTGGTCTCTAGTGCTTCAAGGGCCTCTGCACGCGTAGAGAAGCCCGAAACACCCGCGAGCGGACACCGCGAGCGGACATCCAGCGCCTCGTCAGAGGCGATGGATACATCACAAAGTGCGTTGGCGTCCCAGACGCCGAAGGCTCGGCGCAGTTCTCAGGAGCGCGCCAAAAAGGACAAAACCCGCATCACGGGGCCTGGAAAGAGCCCTGTGGTCGTAAAGTAGCTTCTCTTTCCTAAACACACAGCACATATTAATAACAACATGGATACATCGATATTACATTGGAACGTTAGAGGTCTCCTCCACAACCTCGACGACGTCAAAGAACTGTTACATAAATATAATCCCAAGGTGCTGTGTGTACAACAAACACATCTAAAACCAACACAGTCAGGCTTTCTGACGCAATTCGCCATTTTTCGCAAGGACCGTGACGTTGCCAACACCTCTTCCGGTGGTGTAGCAATAATAGCTGATAAGTCCGTTCCATGCCGTGCTCTGGAACTTCAAACACCTCTTGAGGCAGTTGCGGTTCGGGCCCTATTGTTTGGAAAACTAATTAGCATTTGTTATATCTACATACCACCTAGCTTTCGGCTCCATCGAACAGAACTCGAGGGAATTATAGATGCCCTGCCAGACCCATACATATTGGTTGGGGATTTTAATGCACACAATACTCTTTGGGGGGATTCCCGATGCGACGCAAGAGGTCGAATAATAGAACAAATCCTGTTCTCTTCAGGCGCCTGTGTGGTAAACAAGAAGCAACCAACATTTTACAGCCTTTCACATAACACATACAGTTCCATAGACTTAAGCATAGCATCCCCGACCTTAGTACCCCGTTTAGATTGGAAAGTTATCCAGAACCCTTATGGCAGTGACCATTTTCCTGTGATTCTGCAATCTACAAAAGAACATGTTCCTTTCCCACATGACCCTCGATGGAAGATTGCATCTGCAGACTGGGAAAAATTTAAGACGCTGACATATATGCCTCGAAACGCTCTTAAAGATTTTAATATAAATGACGCTGTTGCTTATTTTGCCGCTTTTATGATTGACGCCGCATTGGAGTGCATCCCACAAACGAACAGGGCCCCGAAGAAAAGGCGAGTGCCCTGGTGGAACGAGGATTGCAGGAATGCACGGAGAAAACAGAATAAGGCTTGGGACAGGCTGCGCCACTCACCAACAACTGAGAACCTTATTAACTTCAAACATATAAAGTCCCAAGGAAGACGAACACGGCGCACTGCTAAAAGGGAAAGCTGGGAAAAATACGTCTCTGGCATTAACTCCTACAAACAAGAAGGAAAAGTATGGAGCCGGTTGAAAAAATTAGTAGGCCACCAACCTTACCTCCTGCCTTTGGTCGATGTCCAAGGCAATAACCTTGAAAACCAGGCTAACGCCCTTGGACAGCATTTCGAGCATGTGTCCAACTCCGAACATTATTCGGAGTCTTTCCATAAACTGAAGCAATCTGCAGAAAGCAAGCCGCTCAATAGAAAGTGTGGTGAAAACGAACCTTACAACCGTCACTTCAGTGTTACGGAATTCAGAGCATCATTAAACACTTGTCAAAGCTCTGCTCCCGGAGCCGACCGTATCATGTATGAGATGATCAAGCATCTGGACTCTAGCGCTCAACTGGTTCTGCTGTCCCTCTTTAACACTATTTGGGCAACTGGGTTCCTTCCACTGGCATGGAGAGAAGCCATCGTAGTACCCATTCTAAAACAAGGTAAAGATGCATCCTCAGTGGAAAGTTACCGTCCCATTGCTTTAACAAGTTGTCTTTGCAAACTTTATGAAAAAATGATAAACCGCAGGCTCTTACATTTCCTTGAAGAAAACAAACTGCTCGATCCTTATCAATGCAGCTTTAGAGAAGGCCGTTCTACAACAGACAATCTTGTTCGCATAGAAGCAAATATCCGCGACGCTTTTATACACAAACAGTTTTTTCTGTCTGTCTTCCTCGACATGGAAAAAGCATATGATACAACGTGGCGGTTTGGAATATTACGAGATCTTTCAGAAATTGGTATCCGCGGGAATATGCTTAACATAATTGAAAGCTACTTATCAAATCGCACGTTCCGCGTTAGAGTTGGGAATGCTCTATCCAGACCATATACACAGGAAACTGGGGTGCCGCAGGGAGGCGTACTCAGCTGTACGCTTTTCATCGTAAAAATGAACTCCTTGCGTTCAGCAATACCGCACGGAATGTTCTACTCCCTATATGTAGATGCTATACAGATCGGTTTCAAGTCATGTAACCTCGCAATCTGTGAACGACACATCCTAATTGGACTGAACAAAGTGTCTAAATGGGCAAGAGAAAATGGCTTTAAAATCAATCCCAATAAAAGCTCATGTGTGTTATTCACACGAAAGAGAGGACTGACCGCAGATCCCAATATAGACTTAAATGGACAGCGCATACATGTAAACACAGAACACAAATTTCTGGGCATTATTCTGGATAACAAATTAACTTTCATTCCGCACCTAAGATATCTTAAGCACAAGTGCCTAAACACAATAAACATTCTGAAAATCTTGTCGCATGCAACATGGGGCAGTGACAGGAAATGCTTGATGAATGTCTACAAAAGCCTGATACGTACACGCCTAGACTACGGGGCCGTGGTTTACCAGTCTGCCACTCCAAGTGCCTTAAAGATTATTGGTCCTATTCATCACTTAGATATCCGCCTGGCTACCGGTGCCTTCAGAACGAGTCCTGTAGAGAGTCGTTACGTTGAAGCCAACGAGTGGTCGCTTCATCTTCAGAGGTCCTACTGCAGTTTCCTTTACTTTCTGAAAGTTAACGCGAACCGCGACCATCCGTGTTACGAAACCATAAACCACCTCGCATCTGCAAAGCTGTTTGATAATCGACCTGCAGCTAGACTACCATTTTCTCTGCGCGTTAGAAAACTTTCTGAGGAAATGGAAGTTCCGACTCTTGAGCAAAGCCTTATGGTCCCAGCAAAGCCACTGCCGCCGTGGCAGTGGCAGCATATAGAATGCGACACATCCTTCGTAGACGTTACAAAACACGCTCCAGAGGCACACATAAGAATGCATTTCTTAGAACTTCAGCACAAGTACCCGTACACAGAATTTTACACTGACGCTTCGAAGTCGCACGCTGGCACTGCCTATGCAGCTGTCGGCCCATCGTTCTCCGAATCCAACGTTATGCACCCTGAAACTAGCATCTTCACCGCAGAGGCTTACGCAATACTGTCTGCTGTTCAACAAATCAAGAAAACAAAGCTACAGAAAGCCATTGTATATACAGACTCCCTATCTGTCGTAAAATCTCTGATATCACTCAAGAACCTCAAGAATCCCATACTCACCAATCTATATTCACTCCTGTGCAAATTATATTCGTGTAATAAACACGTCATAGTATGTTGGGTGCCTGGGCAAAGGGGCATCGAGGGCAACACGCTCGCTGATGAAATTGCCAAATCCATTACAAAAAAAGCTGGCAACTCTTCCATAGGTATCGCACCTTCAGACTTAAAGCTATTTTTGCGCAAGAAACTTAGAAGGCATTGGCAACAGATGTGGGATGCTGAAACTTCCAATAAACTCCATTTAATTAGGCCACACTTAGGAAATTACGCACCAATAACAAAAACACGGCGAACTGAAATCATTTTCTGCCGCCTTAGGATAGGCCACACCTATGACACACACTCTTATCTATTGACCGGTAGCGAAGCTCCAACCTGTCGTAAATGTGGCGAGACGTTGACTGTCCTCCATGTCCTGCTGGAGTGTCGCGAAGCAGAATCTCAAAGGAAAAAGCACTTCCCTCTAGCGTACCGACAGCAGATCCCTTTACACCCATGTATGTTCCTTGGTGCTGACCCGCTTTTTAACCCAAAAACCGTTTTGAACTTTTTTCAGGATGTTGACGCATTACAAATACTAGGCCCACATGTTTCGTAGCACGGCCTCTAATCAGAGGCTCCTGCTGCGAAAGCAGCGCTTTGTATAGCACTTGCCTCCGGGCCCTTTCACTTAAGGACCTCGTTGAGGCAGTAGTGCTACTGACATATATACGTTTTTAGTACCTCACACCTTCATGGTATAACTTTAGGTTAACAGCACACCTCACAAGTCATTGTCATTTTGTTAACATGTTCATATCCTGCTTCTCGTCTTATGCCTCTATACAGCCACACTATCTCGTCATAGACAGCCACCATACCCTTTGTTGTTATTTTTCTCTCAGAGTACATAACACCATTGCTTGGCGCTCTTTGGCCATGACTGGCCCTTGCGCCACAAAACCCTATACATCATCATCATTCCTTTTTGAATTGTTCGCCCAAACCGCACCGCCCGCAGATGCGTCATCGGGTAATTGACAGTAGCTTCGCTACGTGAGTTGTTTTACGCGCCAATATTGCCCGGTTAAGTATCCTGTTAATTTATGCCGACGCTCGTTCATATTGATTTTAAGCGATTACTATCCCCGAGTACCGGACGATGCCAAACTTGTTGTGAGGTGTAGCAAACGCGGGAAATTCAAAGTGGCGTGGCTGCAAGTTCCTGTTTTTACGTTTCTTGCATTCAAAGCCAACAGACACAGTATCACTGATTTAGTTCCATTTCTGCTGTACTTGATCAATCCAATCTGACAACTGTATTTGCTCTTTAATGTTCTCCATTTACTGCCAGAAAATGCTTGAATTTTTTTCAGTATCCAAGTGACAAAATATTTCCCTGACGGCCGTGTGTGAAACACGCAAGATGACAAAACTGGTAGCAAAATGATTAGACGTTTCTTTTATAGAGTTTGGACTCGACTTTTGATGAGGATGTCGATCGACCTTGGGCCTGGTGACAGCACACCCGACATGGCCAAAGTGCAGCCTATCGGTTGAGTGCCCCCGAATGGACCATCAACATCGGAAAATGAAGCACAGCCAGGTAGGGGCAATTTTTTACTTTGGAACAGAATACTGACAGCTGCCTCTTTATTTAAGAACTAAATAACGTATTTACAAACCAATCCTTTCTCTTTGTGCAGCCTACACAGAATTGTTTTTTGCTTGTTATACAGATCTTGAGAAAGCAGTTCTTCTGAACCCTTTTTGCATGCACAAATAAATAAAGAGGAGTGCACTTTCTGAAGAAATTGATGCACTGAAATGTGCGTTCGACACACAATGAGATGCAAAATAACCAATAACTTTAAAGCGGTAAAAAAAACAACTTTGAAACATGTACCAACATCATAACCCTACTTGGCATACGGATCTAAATAAAACAGCAACAGACGTGCATGCAGAGAAGTGTTTGTAAATGTTTGCAAGATATGTACATTGTCTAAGAAATTGTTTTTACTTACTCGGAGCTTCTTGGTGCCATGGCAGTGCAGTAAAAGCTCAAAATGATGCCCCTGCTCCTAATAAAGCACCTTTAGATTTTAAAATTAAATTATGGGCTTTTACATTCCAAAGTCGCAACCTGAAGTTTTGAGAACCTGGCCTTCTTTAATGTACACCTGAATGTAAGTGCATAAGCGTTATTGCATTTTACCCCCGTTGGAAGGCAGCTGCCATGGCCTACATAGAAGCTAGGACCAGCATGACTGAGCAGCATGGCATCATAGTAAGGGGGCTATAACACCAGGTCAAAATGAGAAATACTGCATAGAACTACCAACTTTTTGGCTCACAAGCACTTAGCACTAAGTTAAAGGAGTATGGAGTACTGACAGCGACCATTTATGTACCAATTTCTTTTTAAGCTGACTCCGTTATTAGGGTGCGAAGCTTCAATTAGTCAAAACCAGCCTAAATTACAGAACCAGCTCAAAACACGCACCATGTATAGCTGGATTTGGACATGAAAATGGAGTCAATTCATGTCGCCGAAAATGGAGGTGGCAGTCACACTATTTCATGCATTTTGCCTAAAACATAGTCAATAATAATTAATTTCTAAAATATTCTTTTCAAAAATTTTTTCAAGCATGAAAGGAGGAGCCAAATAGTGTTCAGGTGCACGAGTGGTTAGTTGCACGGCACTTCTGGCTTGTATTCACTGGCTTCTTTCAAGCTTGAAAAAAATAAGTTTGTATTGCACCTATTGAGCAGTAGAAAGCTGGATTGGGAATTTTTCAGGATGCTCTACAATTTTCGCACTGACACTTTTGCTTTGAATATAATATTTGTGCAGTTAAATAATCGTTAATAACCAATTACCTAATAAGGAAAAATGCAAGAATTGGTTTCACTCCCTGAAAACAATAGCAAACGACATTACCTTGGTGCTGTCCAGCTACGTGGCACTTGTACATATTTAAAGCTTGCACATGTCAGACAGACCACCTGGTAATTACAAGGCATATATAGCAGTGGCTAAGTTGTGTGAGCCAGCCATGTGCAGCGAATCATGCGAAACGGCCATGTTTTTTTGACTTAAGGGCATGATAAGATTTACATGCTCGACACCTTGTATCAGTGTGTTCTAGGCCTGTTCGTAGTTTAGCTGCTACATAAACAATATTTCTCCACGTGTAAGCTCATATGCATCTTTCAAGTATATTGCCTCGTGTGTCCAAAATAAACCATCCTCGCGCTTCCTTCATTATATCTTCATCTGTTGCTGTGCTAAATGTTTCACATGCAACTGCACAAATTTTCATTGAGTTTTCATATTTCTTCGTTGTTTGGTGGCTTTATTTCTGAACAAGTTGTTTTCGTTAAACCCTGTTGCACACAGCAGTACACAGCATTTCTGCCTAGAGTGGGAATTTTTTTTTTTCAGATTGACATTAAAACACCTTGCCTGGGTAATGTAAGGTATCCTACATAACACGGCCCTGCAATAATGTTTTATATTGCATTCCAGCATCATGCAAAAGCTGTTTACTTACGAGATTAGAATATGTATAAGTGTTGGAAGTAACAGAACTGGAAGAAGCCAGCAGATAATGAGGCCAAGGAAAGCATACAGGAACATGTTTTAAGTTTTTTATATGAAGTATAGAAATGATAAATTCTCGGTAAATGAAAGTGGATTAAAAGATATCCACCTGTGGGTGAGGAACGGACCCATAACCTTCACATTACGCATGTGATATACTAACCACTGTGGTACTACGGCCGTGTTCGAGCGTCGACAATCTGAGGGGCCATTGTGGACGGTTGAATGCTGCCTCGGTGGCACAGTGGTTAGTGCATCGCATGCCTAATGCAAATGCTGTAGGTTCGTTCTGCCCCCATGTCTCTTTTTTTTACCATTTTCATTTCCCTTTATCATTTCTACATTTAAATAAAAAATTACAAATAAGTTTCCACGTGCCTTCCCTGACATCTTCCAGCTGTGATTCAGAAAAATTTTGACCCTCAGTATCCTTTCTTCTCGTTTGGAAAAGCAGGAGCTTCATTTAAAAATAATGAGTTCACTTTGTTCAGCATCTCAGTGTGGTCTCAAATCTTATCACAGCATGTGTATTACTAAGTGAAGTTTTTGTTAAGATGATGATATAGCATGGGACCTAATTAGTAGCCTTTGTGTACAGATATATGACTAGTCTAATAAATAGGAGGATTTTAAGAAGCACTTCTAACATGGTCTGATCATGTGTTTAAAATAACTAATCTAGCATGATTTCAGGTATAACTGCTGCCCCTGAAAAATATTTGGATCATCTGCATTGGTATTGTTTTTAGAGAGCACCAATACTGCTTTGATTGAAGTAGCCTCGTGAAACATGAAGCATCGCTTCTTGCTGAGTCAAGGAAATATCATCTGCATATCTGAGGTGCATGTGTCATATGCTCGAATGCTGTTTAAAGGCTGCTAATAAGAAAATTACTTCACTTGCCTTCCAGAGATTGCTTCAGTAGTCTATGCTACTCGATCATAAACAATTTACCAGAGTGAACATTCATCACAGTTGGCTTTGCAATGTTTATGCAAAATACCACAATTGCCTACTAGACATGTGACTGCACTAAAACTTGGAATGAATGACCAGTAAGATTTATGGGACAGCAAAACTTTGTTTATTACTCCAGAACAAAATGCCAGGCACTTCGGTTATTTCTGCAATAGAGTTTCTTACAGTAATTACTAGAGGGAACTCTGGCGCTCTAGTCGTACCACTATGGGAATGATGGGAAGCACATGGATTTGTCTGATATTCGTGCTTGTGAATTCAGATGTTCGTGTGGCTTCGTATATTAAACGCTATATAAATCTTATTGTCGTAAATTTCAGCGCAGTCTTCGAAGTGCAGAAGACGGCGCCAACATGCACAATTGCTATTATTTGCAACGATTGAGCTCGTCCGGGTGGCCAAATCGAAAGGCGCCAATCGTCTCAAGGCACTGGTATGCCCGCGATAAATTCATCAGGGCGTTGCACTCGCTTGTCGTTACATGCCTCCGTGGCTTAATGGTTTCAATATCAGACTTCTGTTCTAGAGTTCCTATGTTTGAATCCTGTCGTCGGACGATTTTAATGTTTATTTATTTATTACACAGTATATTGTTGAAAATGACTAGTTTACAAAGTCACAAAGCCGTTTGAAGCCAAACAGACGAAGTTTAGGGAAATCCATGTACTTCCCATAATTTCCATGCTGGTACAGCAGTTCTTGTTTGATCTCCTGTAGACACTAATGTCAGAGTTCCCTCTAGTAATTATTGTATGAAACTGATTTCTGCCCCTCACTCTTGCAGAAGCGGCACCACACCTGCTGCGTAAACATGCACTACCTTTCGTCCAAGTGCAGGGAATGCTGTGAACTCGCCTTGTACAAAGCCTGCACTAAGTAAAACAAATCACAACGTGCAGTTGCTGCCACGTTGAACTGGTGGAATGAGTATTGAAATGCAGCACCTCCTGAACTAGTTCAGGAAGTGCAGGTTAATCAAGTGGAGATTATATAGTAACAGAAGTTGAGTGATTCTGCATTACATTCACGAAATATACTTCATGATACTTTTCCATTTATTTCCTCAGTTATTAAGAATCAGAATCCATTTTGCATTGTTGGACAAAACTACAGAATGCCAACATATTTTCTAGCATTCACTGGTCGCAAACATGTCAAAACTTGTTCTAGTTTCTGGATTGCCGCTTTAACCGTTAACCCCCAAGTTAGTTCCGGAAAAATTTACCAAATTTTCGAAATTTTTTACGTACTCAATTTTTCGGTGTCATTCTCATTCTAAAAATATATTACTTCATTGGTCTGGTTAGAAATAACACAAAAATAAGAGCCACTCTTGAGGGCAGCTTTCCCTCAATGCCGACTGTAACTCATCTTTGACAATAAGAGCAGCATAACATCGGGCAGAAAGAGTGCGACTCGTCATTGGCGATATTGGTACTACCTGCAGTCACTAGTACAGCTTGGGATCAAGGGTTAAAGGTTGCGACTTCGTTGCTGCCCAATTTTATTTCTGCAGCTGTTACACTTGAGTGTAGCGTGTGTATGTACGTGTGCATGCATTAAAATGACTTCACGCTAGAGCAAAGCAACTGTAGCGCAGAGAGGCATTAGTCATCTTTATATATTTTCTTTGTAAAGATGCGCTAAGTTTATCTTTTGCAATATAGACTTGGTGCTCTTTGGCCAAAGGTGAGCTTGTGCTACTAAAACCTATCAATTAATTAGCTTTTTGCAGTAGCAGGTGCTTATTCCTTTTTCAGGATTGGTATGTGAGTTTTAATTTGTTTTTCTTGAGCTGTGCGATTCCCACTCAGAGGACTGCATGTCATCTGAGGTGTTCCTTTTTCAATCAAGAATGTTGAGGTTGTGTTTGTGAAACTCGATTTCTCGCCTCAAACGAGCTTGTACAAACTGACCAAGCTGATAATTCTACCTGCTTATATATGAAATATGTTGCGGTTATGAACCCTCATAATGAATGACACATAGTATAAAAATTTTATCTATTAAAACAATATAATGAAATTTTGCATGTTTTTCGCGTTCGTGTTCACTTCTCTACTCTCGTGTCCTGTCTGCATGCCTCACCTCTTTTTTACCACAATGCAGGGGGAAAAGGTTCCGGTAACACCATGCATTCAGTATGGTGGCCCAGACGTGTATGCAAGCAACCTCCTTCATGTGGACCACGAACTACTCTGCAGTGTCTCGCAGACTTCCATGCGAAGTCCTCGACATTCTCGTCTCATTGGAATGGCTGCTCATCTATCTGCGTGTCCATCACCAAGACGGCCAGTTGTAAAGCTCCTGTACCCGTTTAAGAAAGCTTCATGATATTTTTATTTAGTTTTCACGGTTGGCTGTAGAATCTTAACATTTTTGATGTTTATAACATTTTTACCTGGCACAAAGTGGTGCAATATCTTTAAACCAGTGTAATGTATTTAAGTGATGCTCACTCTAATGCCTATCTGGTTTTGTTAGTGTTTAAGAAATTCGTAAGTCTGATGAGGTAACAGCATTTGAATTTGTCATTGTGGCTCGTTTCAATGAGCTGCTAGGAAATAAGACGCAAAACTAATCACACGCCAGTTGTAGCATTCTTGTTTTCATGACTACAGTATACAAGGTTCAAAAGATGGAAAGTGGGGAAAAAAGCCTCAAGAACATAATCATCCTAGGATTGTCATGTGCTTACAACTCTGCAATGATAATGCCTCATACATCTTGGGAGCACATTGGTCACAATGCCTACAGGTGTACTTGATAAGAGAATAGCTTGCACCCAGATTTGCCACGCAGTTGATGGCTGATGGCTTTTGTTTGTCATCTTCATGTTACTACTATGTATTCAATATTCATTTAGATGTAAAGGACACTATAGGCACTGAAGTACAAAATGGCACTTGCATTTCAGGGGACAAAGTGCCCAGCATGCCTGTCACAAAACGTGTTCTAGGGGCTACCTTGCCTCTATAGGTAAATGGACACCAGATGCTCTGTGTACCGTGTAATCGGTGTACTTGTCTGGAGTACTTGAAAGATGTGCTACGGGCTGTACTGGCACTGTCTGAAGATAATGCATGGTTCTAGAAAGCCTGCAGCTGAGCATCTGCCACCATACTGAAGGAACTGTCCTAATTTTGTTGATGTTGAAATTTAGGAGCTGCAATGAATAGTTGTGAATGTACCAGTGCTGCCAAACTAAAGCACAAATTACACACCTCGACTCACACAATGCACTCTGAAAGTTTTGCTACGTGGTATCTGTGTTTGCTGCCTGACCTTATGGCACCTTTACGAGCAATCGCAGGTGATTGCAGCTGCTGAGTCTTTTTTTTTCAGAATCCGAATCAGAATTTATTTGTTAGAATTTGGGTCATATTACAAGTATTTAGTATGCAGGAGGAGGTCCCATTGTCAAAGACTGTATCGGGACCTCCTGAGGCAAGTTGCATCAACTGGCAAGTTGAAAAAATAATGCTGTGCCACCAGTGTGGCTGCACATTCCGAGATGCAAGCTATCTTGAACCAGGTGTTCGGTAGACAGTACCTGTGCAGCCACAACATGGTGTTTGAGCCCTATAGGCAACTACGTTCACAACTGCCCACAAGTGTGCTGTCGGAACAGAAAGTTGAGAACAAGCAGCATTTTTACCGGTGTTCAAAACATTAGTGCAAGTCATTCTTTCACCAAGGCTGGTAATCATGCATATGTAATGAGAACAGGACATTTGTTACATACAAGGGGTCATGTGTCAAGTTTAATTAGATCAGTAATCTATGAGATGGAATTATAAAAAGTATACCTTTTGTTTCTCAGTGGTCTCTTGGAGAGATGACCATTTCCGGCAGTTTAGTTTTGACTTTTTATGTCTAGATTTGGTGTGCATATTGCAACTATAACTAACAGTCAGTGCTCTGTCCTGCCCAGTTTTTATGCTGTCTGTGATATTTGCAATATTTTGCAGTTCAGCTGCAAAATATTGTCTATACTATTATATATTGTCTATGCATGTATATGTCTTTACTATTACTAGTTTTCATGTTCAACTTTTTTGCAGTGCTCACTAGTTGTTACTAGCCATGTTTTGTTCACACATGCTCTTGGATTGTTGCGCGAAGTGACACGGACACAGACTACAAGGAGGCAGGACGAGCGCTAACTCTGAACTAAATTTGTATTGAAACGAAGAACATATATATATATATAGGTGATTGCAGAAAACCGCAGCATAAGACCATGACAAGGTATGAAGACATCAGTTAAACATATCAGGAAGTAGGGAAGTCAAAAAAGGAAACAACAAAAAGACACTACATCAGATTAGCACACGTGTTGTGAGGATACTGAAATTCGCATTCTGACAGACAGATGCATGGCTAACCCAAGTCTCTCCTAATCTTTTAATGTAGAATGCCTTGATTATTTCCCGTGTGGTTTGACATTTGTGTCTCGAAAGTATTTTTGTGTCTTCAAACAAAGGTTTACAACCGCAATTGAAACAATGTGATGCTAGATGTGAAGCATTAGGGTTGTAAAGTGAATGTTTGTTTTCTTTTAGTCTAATATTAATGCACCTGTCGCTCTGTACAATGTAAGTCTTCCCGCACTTGAGAGGAATCTGACAAACTATACCAGTGTTACAAGGCACAAAAAGGGACACATGTCTAACGCCGCAATCATCTTTTCTGTTTTGCCACCCTGTTCAAGTTTCCTATTTATCATAGGCACATGATAGACAACTTGCGGGGCCGAGAAAACTTTATCCACATCATATGTATTGGCCACGTTCCATAAACCATGGGGTAATCTATGTACATAGGGCACCACAGCAAACCTTCTTCTTTATTTCTTGTTTCTTAGCCTGGCCTTTTACCCATTTTAAAAGCTTTTCGCAGGTTAGTGATAATAAATGCACAGGATAACTAGCCTTCTCGAGCCTATTTGTTGTGAAAAACTGTTTCATATTGTGTGGACATGACTAGCTTACTCAGCTCTTAAGTTTGCCATTACTAATCATGTCCACACAATATGAAACAAAGTTTTTCACATCAAATAGAGAGGCATTCCACATTAAAAGATTGGGAGATACTTGCGTTAGCCATGCATCTTTGTCTCTGTTAGGATGCGAATTTCAGTATCTTCACAACACGTGTCTTAATCTGAAGTAGTCTTTTTGTTGTTTCGTTTGTTTACTTCCTTTCTTCCTGATATGTTTAACTGATGTCTTCATACCTTGTCATGTTCTTACGCTGCAGTTTTTTGCAGTCACCTATATATATATGTTCTTCATTTCAATAAAAATTTAGTTGAGAGTTAGCGCTCATCCTGGTCTGCTTCTAGTCTGTGTACGTGTCACTTCGCGCTACAACCCAAGATCATGTTACTGTACCCAACTCGCCCAACTTTCTATCCGTGTGTTAACATAGACACACTCAGACTTGTTCTTACTTATGTGACCGGTTATTTTTGTACTTTATAATAAGATGCAGTGCTTTTCGAATAAAAACATGTGATAGTTCGTAGTGAGGTTATTTAAAAAAACTGTTCTGCTTAAAATTTAATTGAGCAAGCCTGTGCCATTATTCGGTGCTTATGTCTTTGTATTGGTATGGTTTTACTCATTATCTTCCTTTTTACTATTAAAATGTGCAAACATTATTATGTAACCATTTCTGTTTAATGAAATAATACATACTTCTGACATTTCGTCACAAATTTTACAATGATTTTGTTCACTTAGGTAACCTTAGACCAGCTGATTGTTATTCTGGTAGCTTAACTTACAATGCCTGTGGGATATTCAATGCAAGCACATGGTGAAAAATAAACTAAATTATTGGGTATAAGCAGGTCACTGGCAGTAAATGGAGCATACATATATTTCTGGAAATAGTGCATGCTTATATATTGAACAGCATGCACAGCTACACATGCTGTTTTGTTCGTAAATGCTGAAACAATATTCGAAGTGGAAGCGCTTTGTTGCACTTTGTTCTTTGGCTTTCAGTGCTACCTTTAAGTCATATATGTGAAAGTACTAGTAGAAGCTATCCCGTGGAGATAAATGACAACTTTGATGAATAGAGGTACAAAATGTGTGCTTAAAACGGCAAAAAACTGCTTCACAGGCGAACGTATGCTTCTGTAGTACTGCACTTGTTACCGTCGCTAATCCATGCATTGCTTGCGCTCTATTGCATTCAATATGAGCTACAACAACGAGCTGTGGTGTCTTTCCCTCCTGGTCGAGCTGGTGTTGCGAATATTTTTGACCAAGAAAAGTGGAGGTTTTTAATTATTTCTGAAATACATGCAACCATGCTTTTGGCTGTGTGCTGTTTCCACGGAGCCATAAGTACTGGTGCACCAAGGTGCGGGAGATCCTGTGTCCTTAGTGCAGCGCGCGTTGTTATTGCGCTCTGCATCCTGCCGGCAGTGTACTATCACTGCAGAGGAAGATTACAAAAAGCATAGGATGTGTGCACTGCTGCGATCATGAAACTTAAATTTTTTGCCTGAAAGGGTCGCACGTTATGCTACCACATGAGGGACCAGAAGCGCAATATGACGACGCCTCACAGATTCTGGCTCACACTGAACAAGGTAGTACGATAGCTAAGGCTAGGCAGCATTCACAACAGCTAGTCTGCCCATTTACTACATGGCTGTAGTGAACGCTAAAATACTTGCAGGGATAACACCCTTTTGGAAGGGTGTTGTCCATGCTACACCCATATTGAAAGGGTGGTGTCTGTGTTACACCCCACATAGAAAGGGTGGTGTTTGTTTTACACCCATAGGCAACGTGACGTCATATTAACACCCCTTTTGTGAGGTGTTAATTTGCACCCCTTTGCTTGGGGTGTAGCAATACACCCAAAAAGGGTGTCACCCATGGGACAAGTCATTTACACACCTAAGGGTGTTAAAATTTTTAGAGTGCAGCTGTGTGTTACCAGTACTCACGTACGACGCAGAAACCTGGAGGCTCACGAAGGGGGCTCTACTTAAATTGAGGACGACGCAACGAGCTATGGAAAGAAGAATGATAGGTGTAACGTTAAGGGATAAGAAAAGAGCAGATTGGGTGAGGGAACAAAAGCGAGTTAATGACATCTTAGTTGAAATCAAGAAAGAGAAATGGGCATGGGCAGGCCATGTAATTAGGAGGGAAGATAACCGACGGTCATTAAGGGTTACGGACTGGATTCCAAGGGAAGGGAAGCGTAGCAGGGGGCGGCAGAAAATGAAGTGGGTGGATGAGATTAAGAAGTTTGTAGGGACAACAGCACCACAATTACATTCACAGAGACACAGCTGCGACGGAGCGCAGTTTTAGACACAGGTGGGGGTTAAACCGCGCTCCGACGCGAGCGGCAGTATGCGTTTTCCTTCGTTGTTGGCACTCTCACCCTTGCTTTTTAGGGAAGTGTTATTCCGCGCGGACGCCAGAAAATCAGTCACTAGCCATAAACAGCTTCGCTATTAAATCGTAAAGAACGACTTAAACACAACCTACGGACATGAGTGCATCGGACGGCAATTTCAATATATGAGAAAATAATTTTGTTACGAGGAAACTGAAGCACAAAGCCCTTTTCCAGCGTTTATACCATTCATAAAGTGACGCGCTCTGCTCAGTTCCTTTCAACACCATCCACTAATACGCTCGCCTTCGCGCATCTGTAAAACCCCTCTATTAAGCAAAGCAGCGACAATCATACTCACGCGCACTTTCCGCCTCAATTTTCCTGGGATTTGACTCTCCCGTGGACAGCGCGCAGCAGGCTTTTCGGGCCAGTGCCAGCCGGGCGCCACACTGTGGAAGACCACGACGATGCGCGAGCCATTACTGATGACGAGAGTGTATGATTACGACAGTTTCCTCTTGCCGATGAATGGCTCATACACCCTTAGGCAATGAACGGCTACGCAGCCAGCTGGGGAAGGAGACGACGCGTGAGCAGTGCCACGAGCGCGTTCACACGATTGCGCCGAGGGGCGCCAACGAGATAGTTCGCGGGCTTAGCGCTAGCCATATCCGCCCTAGCCATATACAGCTTCGCTGTAAAATGGCTATCATTGAGCGGCTTGCTCTGCATAGCCGCGCCGTTTTAGCTATCCATGAAGCGGCGGAGAACGCTATGCGGAAAACTTAAGCAGTGCAGCCAATTCATGCTTTCAATTCATATGCGTGGCTTAAAGAAACCTTCAGAAAAATAAGCGAGAATATACGTGATGTTTTTTTTATAGTAAATCCACCTTTATCGAGGGCAACAAAAGCACTTGAACCAATGCCACAAGGCAAGACGCATTCTTGGTTCGTGTGAAGACTGAATAAATAAACAGTGCACGCGCTTGAACTTCGCTTACATCGCTTCACAATAAGCCTACAGCAGGCAATATGTACATTTTACCAGAGTTTAGGGGCCAAATGCAATGCGCGTAGCTCGTATTCAGTGACAAGCCGCAAATAAAGCGCGTCAGTTACGCGATTTTCTTTCGTATTGCAGGCTGCTGGCAGCATAGTGGATGTCGACGCAACTTTTTACAGTGGTTAACCCAACAAAGCCCGAACACCATCACACGTGAAAAAAAAAAGCTAGAACAACTTTTTCGCATTTATTTCCGATCTTCGAGAGTATTTGTTACGAAGAAAGCAGTAAAAAGATAATTCAGTAGAATTCATCAGTTTGTTACTTACTCAATTAGTAATTTGCTGAACTATCCACTACTGAAAAGTCTATCAGCCTATCATAAACGCTAGTATGCTTCCTGCATTAGTTTTCCAGCGCATAAATAGTTTTTGTTGTGTTTTTTTTCTGCATCAAATTATGCGTACCAAATGTAATACGTTGGATTTTGTGGGATTAAGTGATCCTTTTTTTTTCATTATGAACATCACAAGATGAAAGGTGCGCGCCAAGACCATGCGTTTGAAAAATGAGGCCACATTCTGCAATTGATGCACAAGAACTTAACACAGGAAACCACTTAATATGCGCAATTCCTTTTCTTCAAGCCATTCATTCATTCATTCATTTTTATTTCGGCATTACGGTACATGTATAGCATGCACAAAAGTGCTGGGGGCACAGTCTGAAAGCCACAGAAGGTTTGACAGGGTTTGTACCCAATAATTGCACTTTGACGGGGCAAAAGCAAGTGTTCGTTTGCGACAAGCATACAGTGACGAAAACTATACAAGTGAAATGCGCTACTAAGGGACTAACACTAAAACGAAATACTGCACGAGATTAAAAAAAGAAACAGCACTACAGAAAACAATGCTGACGGTTTAAAAGAGTAGGCAATGTATATGTGATCATTTGTCGGCCATAGTTAGTACGAGTTCGTGGCGAAAACCGAGAAGTATTCCGTGCGTATCATAAACATTCACTCTTTCTGTCGAGTTAGCAAGTTTCTGCAAGCACAGACTTTGTTTTAATGCTTTGTGTGTAGCATGTCATTAGTAAAGAATCGTACAAGTAGACAACAGGTATTATCTTAAAGTTTCTACAGATGGGCCTTGTGTGTGCGATATACGGAGCATTGAGAATCAAACGAACAGTCTTTTTCTCTAATCTGGAAAGCCTCCAAATGTTGAAAATTGTTGTGGTTCCTCAGACAAGATAGCAATAGCCCAGTTTTGAAAGGAAAAGTGAATTTACAATAGTTGTACACTTTTAGGCAAAAGAAAACGTGTCCGCAATAGTATGCCAGACAGGCTGGAACAGAATCAGACTGCGAATACCAAGACATGTTCTCATTAAAAATTACACCAAGACATTTCATAGCAGGGACCATTTTTATTTTTCACGTACCACGTAATTGCGCCAAATCAAAGTTGACTTCCCTGTGTTTAGCTCTAAATGAAACCGCTTTTTTTTGACGTGCTTATAGTTAACGAGTTGCTCATACTCCAGGCATGCAGTTTCGCGAGTATGCTATTTGATCTGGTTGGAATTTGCAATAAATCTGATACTAAAAAACTACTATCGTCAGAAGACGCTATAAATTGGGTACTTTCACCTATTTTTACTGCGTCAATATTAAAGACATTCAAAAATAGAGGAACTACGAGGCTTCCCTGCGGTACTTTCCTGCGGATTAAAAGGTTGATTTGTAGTTATTCAGTTATACCTGCTGCTGGTGATGACTCAAGTAGCTTTGCATAAATGTAAAAAAAAATGCTTGCCGCCGCTATTCCAGAATTCCTGACAGATTGCGGAACTGTCCAGCTTCTTCGGGTGCGAGTACTAATTAATGACGGAAAAATCGGCTGAGTGCATTGCAGGCGGGATAAAAAATAATCTTGCGCATTAGCCTCGGAGTAGGTATAAGTCGTGACCTGCAAATTTTTCTTTCTTTGTGAACTTAATTTTATGAGCTAAATGCAGCTCTCAAAGGCACACCAGTAACAGTAACGAACGGGAAATTAGCTTGCATTAAATGTCTGCCCAGTGAATAAAGACCATGCACGAAAGTTTACGTACTGCACTTGTTAACAGGGCTAACCAACAAGTTTGTGTGGAGATCTATACTTTTCTAGAAAATTCCAGCAATATCGCAAAGTACTCGCAGGAATCATTTTTTAACACACGGAGAAAGTTTAACATTTATTTTTGATCAACTAATTCCAACATTCGCGATACAAGGCAATGAAACATGGTTTCCATCATACTGGGATTCATACTTTGCAAGGTTAAGGGCAATGCTAGCATGAGAAAAATTATTTGCCGCACAGAAACACGCAAACACACAAAGAGCAAGGAGTGGCACGCTTCCTTGCCTTCCCAAGTGTTATACATAAACGTTATGACGGAAAACGAGGTAAGTAATTATTTAGGTGAAGTCTGAGTTGCAGGCGCACTATTGTAGGATATATGGCTTAAAAATAATGTGAACAGCGAAAAAGAAAGCACTGTGCCATGCCGCGAATACTTAGAAGAAAAAATAGTTATCGACAGGTTTTACACGCGCTAAATTAGTGCACTACTGCACTGCGACGGAATTAGCAAGGAATTTGGCTTAAATTCTCGGGTTTCATGTGCCAAAACCACAACTTGATTACGAGGCATGCTGCAGCTGCAGTGAGGTACTTTGTATTGATATGCATGCAATCCACGGTAAATGCGCGTTTTTTGTATTTTAACCCCATTAAAATGCGGCCGCCACGGCGAAAGAGAATGGCTTGCAAAAATTATAAAAGTTTTCGTGCAACTTTGCCTACAAGTATTAAGTGAAGTACAGCACTTGTCTCGCAAATAACTGCGTGTTTCGAAGGTGCGTAGTCTTTTCTTCTCATGTTCCGCAGCCTTTGTTTAGGCTGCACGACGTCCCATTTTCTTCCACGAATTGCAAACAACGCTAGGCTAGGCAATCGCGCCGGCTGCTTCATTGAAAAGCGCAGCACCCAGGCATTCTTGCGGTAAACGAAGCTCAGTTAACTTGCAAAATGCACGTGCTCTGTGGCAGCGCTATCAACACGTAGCCTGCGAATGGCGGCCGGACAAAAGTAAAGAAACTGCTAAAAACCTTTCATGACATTTCCATGACGAGATACACAGCTTATGGGGCGGTTTCATGCGCCGCAGCCAGTCAGCGCGCGGGAAGCGCAGGTGTGGCGACAGAGAGGAGACAGACGAGTACAGTGGGCGTGGGTGAGGGGACGACAGAAAAGATCTAAGAGTGTTGTCACTTTCCCGAATAAATCGTTTTACGCTTACGCGGCCCACGCAAGAGAGCGCGTTTCTACCATAAGGTTCGCCTTCGTGCATGGCGTTCGCCGCCAGCATTTACCGGTAAACGTTACAGTTGCATAAGCTGCAGTTGCCGGGAAACGTGAGAATCAGTCACGGATATTTGAATGCTATCGCGTTGCACACTTCAGGGCGAAGATTAGGCGTCCTTCAAATTTTTTCCGCTGCTGTCAATCGTCGCAAGCTCAGCTACAGACTGGCCCTGACGGTTCACTGCCCATTCACGCATGCTATGGTATTGTCACACGTGACTGCGCATAGTAACTCATAAATGAGTCTAAGACAATGTGAATTTGAATAATTCGTAACAGTGCTTCGCATAATACTGCAATAGAATGCTAGGCGCACAACGAATGTGTTACGGGTGGTTCTAAGCTGTCCGATTAAGGTCAGTATGTTCAAAAGTACGTAGAGCCCACAAAAACAAGCAGTAGGCCTGCGACCGAAACAGCCATTAGCACTACGAGCGTGAGAAAGACAACTTCCTCGTCGATGTGTTCTCCAAAGACGTTTTCGATGCGGCACCATGCCTCCAGCTGGTCCGATATGCGCCCCACGTACCACAAAGACGGAAGCAGTGCTCTTCGCTCGTCGGCTCCGCAGGCAGTTTCTTGGGTACCATTGGCAAGAGCACAAGGCGTTGACTGCGCACTACGGGAACTTCTGAGCGGAAGGAGCTGCGCTTCTTTAAAACCATCCTGTAAGCAAGGCCACATGTCGTCGTCATCGCTATCCGCGAAGCAGCCCATTGTCATTGGAGGAGCAAAATCCATGATACTGGCTGTGTATCGACTAGAACGCGTACGCTGGCCTCGCACTTCTTGGTCTAGAACTTCCTGATCTCACGGCTCACGAAACGGCGATAACATTTGGGTGAATCAGTGCTGCTTGATGAGGCTTCTGCGGTTCGGAAAGTTACACATCGTTAGTTAGTACTAGACAGAAAATCTGCAAACACTAACCTTTAGGTCCACCTGACGATGTTGCCTCAGCTTTAGCGCTGTGGTTTGGTGGTTTCGTTCAGGGCAGTAGCCTTGTATTTATGCAGTTTTGCCTGCAAATCACATCTGCGCTGCTAAGATAGTCCTTAACCGCCCTCCAGTTTCAGCGAGAGTTCAGATTGCACTTCACACTTGCTTCTTTTGCTTTTTTCTGCTTGATAGCTTATCTTTGGACACTGACATCGCGTTTCTCGGATAGTGTCTTTTTTATGCGTTGGGCGACACAGCTGCAATATATTAAGTGAAGCTGATATTCTCATTGCTAAAAAAATGTCTCTTGCAGTTACATCTAACGTACTTAATTGAAAGTTCTGCTAACCAGCAGTAATGAATGATGAGGCAGGATTACTCAGCAGCCTATCAGCAAGGAGCACAGTGAGCATTATAATTGTGTTCCAGTAGGCCTGTTCTCCTTTTTAACTATAGCAATTTTCTCTCCCAATGTTAGTTTAACACCAGCCGCTCTCTTAGAAATTTCGTGTTCATTCGAACGCCGTGCAGCCACAAAGAAGGATCAATTGGTGACCTTGTTAGTCGATATTGTCACGTGGTACTGATGGTCAAGTACACAGCAGTAGCGAAACTGTTAATGGTGAAACTCTTTAGTGGGCGACCCTGTGCCCAGAAAAACAGGCTACACACAAAGCACAACGATATCGGCGAACACAGTCGGCGCTGGTCGAAAATCTGATCTGGCCATCTGGCGGTCAGGCGCGTCGCCTTTTATAGATGAGTCATTGAAGTTTCCAGAGTAATTGCTGGTGCCGGCGTGTCTTCCAGAAAGTACTACGCAATTCGCGTCGCGCATACACTCAGGTTACGCAAGGTTCGGTGACAACACACAATGGATAGAGCCATGGATAACGTTCCACTAAGTTCCAATCATGCAAGGGCGTCTTGCGCTGAGCGATAGCCTGAAGTTGTTAGTGGATAAAATGCAGTCCCCTTGAAAAGATAGAGTACACGTGTCAATATGCTTTAGAAGTTTAGATTATAATGTTCACCGAGGCTTGTTACTGCGATAGCTGTGTTGCGCCCAATCTTGATATATATGGGAGGTGGTTGAAATCATGAAGGTGGAAGAGTTGGAAATTCTGTTGATGCTGATATTCAGCGTAAACTTCTTACAATTTTTGTAAAGTAACTGATGCGTCTGGAATACTAACCCTAAGAAGCAACTTAGAAATAATGCGCGCTAATAACGGTCCACCAGACGGGGATGCCCCGGTCTTGGATATCTGCGAAATGTTTCTAGAACATGTGTTTCCAAACAACGTCCACCTCCACACGCGCTGGGGATTGCAATATTGACGCGTGTACTTATCTTTATCGGGCGACCACGTTTCGCCGCCTAACAAGTGTTATCGCAGAGCGCGGGACGCGCCTGCATGTATCCGAAGTTCCTGGAAAGTTATCGATGCTTCTATTCGCTGTCTGTTGTCGCCGAACCTCATGTTATCTGATTTCATCGCCTGCCGCGAATGGTGTAGAACTTTGTGGAAGGCACGCGGGTCCGAACGATTAGTCTGGAACATTCGACGACTGCTGTATAAAAGCCGACGCGCTTGACCCGCTGATCAGATTTTCGACGATCGCCGACCGTGTTCGCCGCTATCGTTGTGCTATAAGTGTAGCCTGTTTTTGTGGGCACAGGTTCGCCCAATAAACGCTAGTTTTGTATTCCACCGTATTGCTGCTTTCTTCACCGTCACTGCCACGTGACAATATTAACGTCCTGGTGCAGAACAGTCGAGGAGGTGTGTGTTGTATTTACGACAGCGTCAGACGAATTATTTGAAGCCGTCGAAATAGTGACGCATTGGGCCGTTTTTCGCGTGTCCATCACAAACGAGAATTCTATCACATACACGTGCGTTCTGAGCCCGACACATGTTCAGGGCTCGTGAAATGAAGTGTCCGATCGGCGCACCGAACGAACGCGAGATGTGTGTGTTCCGTGTATGTGCTTCGTTGCGACGAAATGGTGAACTCCAGTCCTTTCACAACGTTAAGAAGGGATGACACGATCAGTAGCGATGAGCCGTATGACCTCTTCATCGGTTTTGCCGGCTGCGATGCGCCGTGGGGACCGCGACGTTCGAGCGGCGTTCTTGCTGTTACGAAGACTGTTCACAAGATACAAATTCTAATATACAGGGTGTTTCAGCGAACACTTTCAAAAATATTTTAAGGTACCCTGTGGCAGGTAATACAATTCTAGTGCGTGAGCTTGACTCGTAGAGCGTGGCATTATTTGCAGAAAAAATAAAATCCGTAATCGAATAATTAAGAAAAATTCATTAAGTTTTAAGTAATTACCTCATGGAACCTATTGCAGTTTTCCAATACGAGCGGTTGAGACTGCAAGGCATATGCACTTGAATATAACTGTGCGGATGACACAATTTATGAGAAATGAGTCATTAAGGTAGCGGTAAAAATGCACTGCCGTTCCACTTGCTTTGTGAACATAATGTCGTTTTATGCACCGACGGACAAAACTAACTGGACCACCAATGCATTTCTCCGCGAAGTTCGCGAATTACTATCTCGAAACTGGAGGGAGGGATATTCTGTAAGAGTCCATCTAGTGGACTGGCCATTTCGGCCGCTGCTGATTGGTTAGGCCGGCTCGTCTCCTCCTCTCTCGCACAGCTGCATCCAATCAGCAGCTGCTGAAATGGACAGTCAACTAGGTGGACTCCTACAGAATGCACTCCCCCCCCCCCCGTGGTGTCATTCTGGGAATTCGTTCCATGTGAATCCGCCTTGAGAAGTCACCGGCTAGAATTTATAAATTGCAATATGTGCCGTAAGGTTTTGGTGGAAACTTGATTAGGGCATTTTTATTAATTAGTCAACTATGCATTTTATTTTCTGTGCAGGTAATGTCCCCCTCTTTAGTTAGACCAGCTCATGGACTAGAAATGTGCTATCTGCCGAAGGAAATAACAAAAATTGAAATTGTTCTCTGAAACATTCGGTATATTGACACGTGTACTTATCTTTATCGGGCGACCACGTTTCGCCGCCCAACAAATGTTACCGCGCAGCGCAGGACGCGCCTGCATGTAAAAGAAGTTTCTGGAATGTTATCGATGGTTCCTTCCACTGTCTTTCACCGCAACTTGTGTAATCTGATTGCATGTATGCGCGACGCGAATAGTCTAGAACATTGTGGAAGACACGCGGGTCCCATCGGTTAATCTTGAACATTCGACGACTGCTGTATAAAAGCCGACGCGCTTGACCCGCTGATCAGATTTTTCGACGATCGCCGACTGTGTTCGCCGCTTTCGTTGTACAATAAGTGTAGCCTGTTTTGTGGGCACAGGTTCGCCCAATAATATCTAGTTTTACCTTTCACAGTATTGCTACTCTGTTCTTAACGTGACCACCACGTGACATCTGGTGGAGGTGCTTTACGTTCATGTACCGGACGCCCCCGACAAGCCGTAATTCAAGCCCGGACCGCAAAGAAAACACCAACGTAGTCTCGGACCATCGAGCAAGCCGCCGTCTTCAACAGCTGCCCCCGGAGCACGGACTTCTACCTCAGAAGACCAAGAAGATCGTGGCCAAGGCAACCGCAATGGCAGCCCCAGCGTCCCCCATCGTGCTGCAGCAGCCCAAGGAACCACCGACGTTCCGCGGTTCCACTTTTGAGGACCCGGAAAGCTGGCTGGAAACGTATAAGAGGGTCGCTACGTTTAACAGCTGGGCAAGCAACGACAAGCAGCGACATGTCTATTTCGCATTGGAGGACGCCACCAGAACGGGGTTCGAGAATCGAGAAGCCACCTTGACGACGTGGGACCTGTTCCGAAGCGGCTTCCTGCAAACATTTACAAGCGTCGTGCGAAAAGAGCGAGCCCAAGCTCTACTGAAGACCAGAGCGCAGCTACCGAATGAGACGATCGCTACCTTCACTGAGGAAATGAGCCGTCTGTTCCGCCACGCCGACCCGGAAATGTCAGAGGAGAAGAAAGTCCGCCTGCTGATGCGTGGTGTAAAGGAGGAACTTTTCGCCGGAATGGTAAGAAGTCCACCGAAGACCGTCGACGAGTTTCTTCGGGATGCGACGAACATCAAGAAGACACTGGAATTGCGGAACCGGCAATTCCACCAACGCACCAAGCCAACAAGCTACGCCGGCGTTCAATCAGTGGCCACCGACGACCTGCGCGAAACCATCCGGGCAGTCGTACGAGAGGAGCTTCAGAAGATCTTCCCTTCATCGCAACCTCAAGTGGCCTCAATCGCCGAAGCTGTCAAAGAAGAAGTCCAACAACAACTCGGAGTAGCCCCTGAATCCCCGCAGCCTCAGCCGCAAGCGATGAACTACGCCGCCGTCACCCGCCGTCAAAGTCCGCCTCCACGACCGCGCCAGGGCCCCGTAACGCCGCAATTCCGTTGACCGCCGCCGCCAGCACGCCCACCCGTCGCCCAGCGCAGCTACCCGAGGAAGACAGACGTTTGGCGCCCTCCTGACCACCGCCCTCTCTGCTACCACTGCGGAGAAGCGGGTCACGTCTACCGACGATGCCCATACCGGGAGATGGGACTGCGGGGTTTCGCCGTCAACGCTCCGCGCCCGCAGCAAGGTGAACGCCCTCGCGATATCGCCGACTACCTCGCCGCTACTCAGTGGAGCTCTCGACGACCGTCGCGTTCGCCATCAACAGGCCGCTACCTGTCGCCGCAGCGCCGACCATACACTGGCCCAGCCCGGGGCCGGTCAGCGAGCCCATATCCGGAAAACTAAAAGCAGCAACCCATGGAGCTGCGGTTGCTGTTCGTCGAACTGACGAAGATCCTCCGCCGCCGAAGAAGACGCCGAAGAAACTACCTCGACGACATAACGACATTCTCTGGGACGACTCCTATGCCTCGCCACGCCAGCTCATCTGTGAGACTCCACCAACAAAGATGCCGCGGAGGCACGTGCAGGTCAGAGGCAAGAAGCAGTGGCACTGGTGTCGACATTCACCCAATTACTTGCTTTTTCTTACACCGAGGCAGCCAGCACACCTCGAACAGCCACCTTGACTGCGGGTGTGTCAGCAGATTCCTGTTGTACATATGCTCATAATAAACTTCAGTAAACTTGAACTTGATAATAAACTTGAAGGCAAATGGGACATTGATGCATAGCTTCCCTCTATATTTTGCACCTTTAATTACGTATGTGTTGTGTGGCCCTCAATGTAGTTCATGTTGTAGCAGCTGCTTTGTCTGTGTGTAGCACATCGGCTTAAGCTTGCGATATCCACATACTTCTCTCACATATACAAAATAAGGTTCTATGTAGTCCTCAGTGTTACAATAAAAACTGAAAGTAAACAATCTGATCGTGGAATTGTGTTTATTACAGTGATTCCTATGACAGTTACTGACAAGTTGACATCTTGAGCTGGTCAATTCGTCATGGTAAAGAATTGTATGTATACACATAGGAAAAAAGGGGGTATGTGTGTGTCTGTAGGGGGGGGGGGGTATAGGATTAGGGCGGTACGAAAAAACGAACCTGCACCGTCCTTTAGACCCATTCCTTTAAGGTACCCTAACAAAGCGTATTACGCATGAAGTTCATACATAACTCTGATATTACTACACACGCCAGGCGACGCGAGCTACATTTGGCATGACTCGCATTCGCGACTGCGCCGGATGCCCTCCATATTATTCTGGTTAATCCTGCTCACTGCACCACGGCAAATGGAAGATCATGGGCGCAGGTGCCTTTAATGTATATCGACCTTGCGAGGCACCGCTACGCGTGCCAGGGGAGCTGTCCGTGCGAACACTCCCTGGTACACACCTGCCTCGGCGGACCCAACCTACGTACCGTTCTGCTTCGAGCTTTGATACCCCCACGGTCCCTTGGGTGCCCGGGAGTTCCTGCGCCGCCTGCTTTATTACAATCTTAGGTGCTCTCCTGAGAATTCCGTCTTTCGGTTACGTGTGCCCTACAGCTGGATCACTACTTGTAATAAAGAAAAACGATCTATCGTCGCGACGATAGATCGCGACAGCAGCTTCTGCAACAGACCGCGCCCGTGCGAAGAGAATTACAGAACTCCAACGAGAAATCTGACCACAGCTTCGAGCTCCTAACTCGTAACCTTGTCGAGTGACACTCCTGCAACAGATGTGACCGCTGAAAACCGCATACCACCGGAAACTTCAACAGGATAATCCTTCGCTTGCATAACTGCCACCTGCACGATCAACATGGACCACACCCACACCATCCCCCAGCATAGAATTCAGAACCAACTTAAAAAGCTCCAAACACAAGGCTGCACTCACACCACATACCACACTACAACCGCTGCTACGGTTGCCAGATAAAAACTGACTACTGTCACCAAGTGTAGCAAGCGTCTCAGGAACTGGCAACCTCGGCGCGTAGCAACATGGCGGCGCTCTTGCGGTTTCCGATTTCAATGCATGTGCCCTATGGGTAGCTTGTTCTCTAGAGTCAGTATAGTAACTCTATGGTGCCAACTATAAAGGAGCAGCGACCGTCCACCGCACTCTGTGGGCTCGGTGGCTGTGCCACAACACGGTTGCATGATACACTTGTCTTCGCCATGCAGGTGTACTCGCCCTCGATCATCTGCGTCATGCTCCCTGCTGTCTTTTGCGCTACCTGGGCGACCGCGATTGAGCGTGCGCCGTTGCGCGGCGCGGCTGACGGAAGGACATTGTGCGCAGCAACTCCCAACCTGCCGACTCAAGTCTACTTGACACTCGGCGCAGACTGGGAGGCCCCATCTTCAGCAACAACACTCACCGTGCCAACTATAAAGGAGCAGCGACCGTCCACCGCACCCTGTGGGCTCGGTGTCTGTGCCACAACACGGTTGCATAATCCACTTGTCTTCGCCATGCAGGTGTACTCGCCCTCGATCATCTGCGTCATGCTCCCTGCTGTCTTTTGCGCTACCTGGGTGACCGCGATTGAGCGTGCGCCGTTGCGCGGCGCGGCTGACGGAAGGACATTGTGCGCAGCAACTCCCAACCTGCCGACTCAAGTCTACTTGACACTCGGCGCAGACTGGGAGGCCCCATCGTCAGCAACAACACTCACCGTGCCAACTATAAAGGAGCAGCGACCGTCCACCGCACCCTGTGGGCTCGGTGTCTGTGCCACAACACGGTTGCATAATCCACTTGTCTTCGCCATGCAGGTTGGTAACCATCGAATTCTATTCACAAAAAAAACCAGCAACTACTTTTTGGTACAGCTTCCGAGCCCCCAGTGTTGCCTTGCTACCTGTATCCAGTGCTTTCATGTTGTTCGGTCCCTATTACTGATGTGCGGTGACATTGAGAGCAACCCCGGTCCCTACAAGCTAGACGTAGTCCTTGGCGAACTAAAAAAGATGTCTACTGGCCAGACAGAATTGGTTAAGGAAGTGCAAGAGCTTAAGAGCCAACTGCTGTCAATGTACCAGAAAATGACTAATCTAACTACGCGTCTCAGCGCCTCAGAAACTCACTGCGAAAGTCTATCTACACTCCGCAGGGATCTGGAGGAGATTCAGGCCACTTCGGCTGCAACGTCTCGTTTAGTTGGTGTGCTGGAAGCTCGTCTAGATGACGCAGAGAATCGCTCTCGGCGCAATAACCCACTTTTCTATGGTTTACCCGATACCAACCCCACTGAAACGTATTCTTTTACAGAAGACTTGATCATTCGCCACTGCTCTGACCACCTGGACACCCAGTTGAGCCCTAACGACATTGAACGCGCCCAGCGCCTCGGACGACACTCTAAGGACAGCAAACGCCCAATTATCGTTAAGTGTACATCCTTTAAAACTAAAGAATCAATTCTTTCTAAAGGTTCAAAATTCAAAGGTAAAGACTACAGCGTAGGTGAAGACTTTTCGCGCCGCGTTCAAAAGTGCCGGAAACATCTTGTCGCTTTTGCCAGGGCGAAGTCCGTGCCTTCTTCCCTGAGATTTAAAACTTTGCATATTGGCCCCAAACGTTACGTTTTTGATGAACTTTCAGAATCTGTAAAAGGAGTATCTTAACAATCAACTCATCCTTGCCGGTCATCGCGCTATCCCCCACTTACGCCATGTGCCAACGTTTCACTATCAGTAATCTGTACTAACATTCGCAGCTTCCTGCCGAAACGCGATATCGTATCAAACCTTGTAACTTCGTCAGGCCGCAATCTACTTATATTAACCGAAACGTGGCTGCACGACGATATCAATGACTCAGAAATTCTGTTTGACCTGCCCAACTTTAATCTTTTTCGCGCTTATCGCAAGTATTCTCGTGGGAGAGGAGTCCTAATTGCAGTTAGCGAACAATTGTCTTGTTCTGCCATTAATGTCGCGTCAGATTTAGAAATGTTGTGGATTATGTGCCGCGCCTCACCTCTGACGTTATTAATTGGTGTGTGTTATAGGCCACCTCGCAAAAGTCCCGACTTTCCCCGCAAGCTTCACAATGTTCTAAATAAACTAGTATCAAAGCACCCTAAAGCACACATCCTACTATTTGCGGACTTCAATTACCCCAATATCGACTGGAGTAACCAACCTCTGCCCATAGTTAGTCAAGAAGAGCCGAATGACTTCATTGACGTTTGCCTTAATTTTAACTTGACCCAAGTTGTATCCGAACCGACACGCGTCGCAGGGGAAGCGGCGAACACTCTGGATCTCATACTGACCACTCATCCAGACAGTCTTAATTTCATTACAGGCCTCCGAGAAATCAGCGACCATAAAGTAATCCATGCCAACTTTAACTTCTCACCTGAATTAAAACAAACTTGCCAGGAAACTATTAGGCTCTACGATAAGGGAAACTAGGAAGCAATCAACTCTGAAATAACGAACTTTCTGTCGGTTTACGAAAGAGTAATCGAAAGAGTAATCAAAAACCCTGATTCACAAAGACACTGAAAAGGCTCGAAAACAAGAAAAAACGTGCATTTCGTACAGCTAAACGCCACGCAAACCACCAGGCATGGGAAAGATATTATGAAGCTGAGAACGCATACTTGGCCGAGATTGGAAGTGCTAAGCACTCATTTTACGAAGTTGTACTACCAAAAGTGATAGTTGATAACCCCAAGAAATTCTGGAAGGTGATAAACCCGAAGGAAGCGCGCGCTATCACCCTCACTAACAATGCTGGTAAAATCATGGCTGATGCCGACTGTGCAGACATCTTTAACACTGCATTTTCATCTGTTTTTACCGACAAATCCGAAGCACCATGTTTTTTATTACCACTTATTATTACTACAGCCATGGACGCCATAACTTTCAGCAGTAGTGGAATTTCGTGCATAATAGATAAAATAAAAAATTCATCTGCCGCCGGCATAGATGACATCAATCAAAATATTTTAAAAAACGCTAACCCAGCCTGTTCCAGTATTTTCTGTTTATAGTTTTCACAATCGCTCTCCGAAGGAACCATTCCAGACGACTGGAAAGTGGGGAAGGTCGTTCCCGTGCACAAAACAGGTAATACTGATTCACCTCTTAATTATCGGCCCATTTCATTAACAAGTATTCCCTGCAAAATCATGGAACACGTCACTTACTCCCAAATCATGCAATTCTTAGATTCCAATAACTTCTTTCATCGGTCACAGCATGGTTTTCGTAAGGGTTTTTCGTGCGAGATTCAACCAGCCATTTTTCTTCATGACATTCGCGCCAACCTTGATATTAATCTACAAATTCACGCCATCTTCTTAGACTTCGCTAAGGCGTTCGATAAAGTACCTCACCAACGCTTGCTTCTTAAACTTTTCCAGTTAAACCTACATCCAAACATCATCGCGTGGATTAACGAATTCCTCACGCATCGCTCTGTCTGTCTTCATTAAAAACCAATCCTCCAACCCGCTCCCAGTCACCTCTGGAGTCCCGCAGGGTTTTGTCCTCGGTCCCTTGTTATTCCTCATTTACATTAACGACTTACCCCAGCGCGTATCTTGTCATATCCGCTTGTTCACTGATGATTGCGTTATTTATCGTTCGGTAACTAACCCTTCTGACCAAGAATCCCTTCAGGCAAACCTAACCTCGTGCTAAACTGGTGTTCGCAGTGGATGATGACATTCAACCCTAACAAATGTAAGTACATGTCTTTTCACCGCCGTCGCAACCCTTTTGTTTTTGAATATACCGTTTCTAACTCCCCTGTTGACCTCGTCCAGTCTTACAAATACTTAGGTATCACCATTTCTGATGACTTATCTTGGCGACTGCACGTAACTAAGCTAATATCATCAGCTAATAAAACATTAGGTTTCTTAAAACGTCACCTGAGGGAAGCCCCTCAACACGTCAGACTACAAGCATACATCTCACTTATCAGAACTAAACTGGAATACGCATCGCCCATCTGGAACCTTCATCAAGCATATTTAACAAATGCCATCGAAGCTGTAGAAAACCGAGCTACCAGATTTATTCACTCTTCATACTGATTCGACGTTAGCATATCATGTCTAAAATTAGTCAGGTTTGTGTGATCTTTCTACTCGCCGTCGCATTGCCAGTCTTGTTTTGTATCAAGTTTTTTTATTCGCCCCTAAGACAAGAACCATACATCTGCGCACGCCCACCACGCAGATCCCATCGCATCGGTCACCCTCTTCAAGTTTTGCGTCCACGAGCCCGTACTACTACCTTCATGAACTCATTTTTTTCACGAACAGCAACTGAGTGGAACGGCCTTCCCCACCATGTCGCTGCCATAACCTGTCCATCCACATTTTCGACTTCTGTGAACGCCTGCATCTTGTAAACCCCACCCCTTATGTAACACCCCAAAAGGGGTCTTTAAGGAAAATAAAGTGATGTGATGTGATGGAACGGTCGCAAACAGCCGATCAGCCCAAACCTCTGGCGCCACTGCTTCTTTCTTTTGCACGCCCTTTCAGTACGGCGTTACATTTTCCTGCTGGGCAGACGAAGCTCACCGACCGAGTCAAAGTGCGCGTTGATGGTACGGCTTCAATCGTGTGACGTGCACAACTTGCGTCTTGCGTGAACGGCGCTTATCAGCCGTCACTTTAGCGATGACATAGGTCACGTCACTCAAGCATTTGAGAATGATGAACGGGCCCGAATACTTGGAGAGATGCTGTTGGCATAGTCGCCTTTTCCGCACCGGTGTCAACAGCCACACGAAGTCACTGGTGGCGAATCTGACAGGCAGATGCGCGGCGTAGCGAGCCTTAGCACGAACATGCGGCAATAGGGTTCTGAGCCGGGCAAGTCTACGTGCTTCTTCGGCACAACAAAATATCTGCGCGACAGAAGCATCGTCGTTAGAGGAAAGAGGAAGTATGGTGTCGAGAAACCTTTGAAGATGGCGAGCGTAGAGGAGAAAGAAAGGTGCGCATTCTGTAGTAATACGGCATCTTAGTTCTTATGGTCCGCTGAGACATACATTGAAAGCATTTTGACGAGGGTACGATTGGTTCGCTCGGTTAAAGCGTTAGTTGGCGGACGGTAAGGCGTATAATTACGATATTGAGTTCCACAAAGGCATAGCAACTCTTCCACGACTTCAGCGGTGAACTGGCGGCCGCGATCACTTATCACCACACCAGAAGCTCCATGGCGGAGGATAATCGAATACAGAAAAAAAAAACGAAACATCGCACGCTGTAGTTGAGACAAGTGTCATTGTTTGAGTATAACCTGCTAAATAATCGACACACACGATTATCCAGCGGCAGCCAGTGGAAGACTTTGGGAAGGGACCGAGCAAATCTATACACACTTTTTGAAAAGATTACGTTGCTGGTCTAACCGGTTGCACAGTTCCTGCAGGACCTGCAGTCGGTTGTTTGTGGCGTTGACAGATATCACAGCTGGCGACATACTGTCCACGATTGAGGCCAACAGAAACGTTGTCGGAGGCGGTGGAGTATTAGAGCGAATCCAATGTGACCAGATGTAAGGTCGTCGTGCATGGCCCGAAGTACAGCAAGACGCAGGAATTTTGGGGCGACAAGCCGCAGTGGAGCACCGTTCTTTGAATAATTGTTGCGGTAAAGCGTCACGAATCACAAATGGCGTATCGCGTACACATGTGTGGGTTGCGCATCAATAATTCGCTTTAGTGAAGGGTCGCGCTGTTGTTCGTTCTTGAACACGGCAAAGTCAGGAAGGTTGCAATGTGGGCATGTTGGTAATGCATCTTCAAGGGGTGTACGGTAGCGCGATTAAAAGACGGGACAAAAGAAGACACACAGGGACGCACACAGCGCTGTGTGTGTCCCTGTGGTTCTTCTTTGTCCCCGTATTTTAATCGCGCTACCATACACCCCTAAAACTCAGGAAAGTCCGACGTGATTGTAGTTGAGTAGTCGTCGAAATCGTCACATCAGTACCCTCGCTCTGAGAGGGAAGACCAGATAAGCAGTCGGCATACGTGCGGCCCCGACCGCTTTTATAAGCAACACGACAGCCGTGGGTCACGCAGTCCAATACATATAAGATCTGAACTTGTGGATGGCCAAAAGAACAGCAAGACATTCCAGTTCCGTGACTGTATAAGTGTTCTCTGTTTCGTGAAAGCACGACTTGCGTACGCAACGACGTGTTGGCGTTCGTCATGAAACTGGACGAGCACAGCACTAACGCCCACACCAGTTGCATCAGTATGCACTGCAGTGAACGCCTCCGGATCTAAATAGCGGAGAAGTGGCCCGGAAGTGAGCAAAAACTTCAGCTGCTGGAAAGCAGTCTCGCACTGAGCAGATTATATGTAGGGAGTGTCCTTGCGGAGCACGTCAGCCAGTGGACAAGCAAGCTGGTCCAAGGTGAATCCAAGGTCACCTTTAATAAAGTTTTGAATAAACCTGCAGAAATAACAACAAAGGCCCCGAAAGCTTCTGAAGTCTTTCACTGTGCTCGTCTGCTTAAATTTGCGAACAGTAGAAATCTTTTGGGGATCTGGCCATATACCGTCCTTGTCGACGAGATATCCCAGCACAAGGGCTTCATGCTCACCAAAACGACACTTTAATTTAGAGCTTAAAATGAGACCAGGTGTTGGATGCAGTTCAAAACAACGCCGAGCCGCTGGTTGTGCCCGTGGAAAGTTCGGGCGAAAATAATCACGTCATCTACATATCACATACAAATCTCCCATTTGAGACCATGGAGGATGAAGTCCATAAATCACTCGAAGGTTGCTTGGGCATTACATAAGCAAAACGGCATGATCTTATATTTATAGCATCCGTCAGACACAACAACAGCGGCCTTTTCCATGTCAGACGGGTGCATCGGTATCTGCCACTACCCGGACCAAAGGTCAACCGACGAAACGTACTAGGCGGAGTGAAGGAAGTTAACAGCATCGTCAAAGCGTGGTAAGGGATACACGTCTTTGTTTGTGACGGCATTCAGGCGGTGGTAGTCGGCCCAAGATCTCCACGAGTTGCCTTTATTTTTCACTAGTATAACAGGACTTGCCCAAGGACTGCAAGACTCCTGAATAACGCCTTTCTGCAGCATGTCGTCGATCTGTTCGGCCATCACTTAAACTTGCGTGGGAGATACGCGATAGGGTTTCTGACGTATCGGAGTCGCTTGCCCTGCGTTGGTGCGGTTTTGCGTGCGGCATTCCGGCAACACCCGAGAACACTGGCGTTGAGCAAAATCAAATACCGACGTGTAACAGGCGAGCACCTGTTGGAGCACTTCCTGCTCGGAAGACAACAACGACTTGTTTATCATACGTTAGAAGCGATCAGAATAGTTTGGCAATGGTCGACTGATGTCTGAAGAAGCTGCCACTGTTCGTACATTAATTGTGGCTAGCTCCTCAAATGTTGCCAATTTACGTCCGACTGGCAAGGTAACAGACTCTGAAGAAGCGTTCACTGTACACAAGAAAGCCCGCCCGTCGATGGCGTGAACGAGGGACCAACACATACTTCTTAATCGCCTTGTTATGATCTGGCTCGACAAGAGCGCTGCATGATAACATCCGGACACGTGAAGAAGTCACGGGAGTAAACATGATTGTCCGACCAGGCAGAAACACACCTTGAGACAGCGGAAAGACGTCGGATCGATTGGTCTGGAATACAAGTATGGCAATGGGCAATGTGTTTCTTAGTAAAATCTCTTTAGTTCCACAGTCAAGAGAAGCGCTGCATTCATGTAAGAAATCTATACCTAAAATAACATCATGAGTTGCGTCAACCAATAAAGTGAACTCGGCTCTCAAACTCTGTCCTCCGATCGCAACGAAAACTAAACAAACACCAACTGGGCGCAACGTTTCACCTCCAACTCCGCGAAAAGTTTCTTCGCGATTACACACGAACCCAACTTTCTGTCTTAAGCGATTTTGGAAGCGAACGCTCATAACGGAAACAGCGGCACCCGTATGGACGAGAGCAGTAGTTTTCCTAGGTATACTTTGTGGCGCAAAATACATTTCTGGAAAAGGGACAGAAGAAAGGGAGACAGTGAAGCGCCAAACTACCAACTGTTTAATGACAGCCTGAACAAACGTATAGAAGAAAATACAACTTCCGCTCATGCGCAGGGAGCCAAGGTGTGACAGAACAACGTGGTCATGATAACATACTTTGTATGAAGCACATTTCTGCGGAATATAATACGATAGATGTATCGCTGACACAATCAGACCCTTTCTTTTTAATATAAAACGCTTCCAACAACTCCCTTGCAGTTTGGTCCCTACTTCTGCCAAGAATCAATACGCGCATCTTCCTGTGCACTGTAAAGCCTGTCGTTGTAGACCATGCTTTGAACGAGTATTGATTCTTGGCAGAAGTAGGGACCAAACTGCAAGGGAGTTGTTGGAAGCGTTTTATATTAAAAAGAAAGGGTCTGATTGGGTCAGCGATACATCTATCGTATTATATTCCGCAGAAATGTGCTTCATACAAAGTATGTTATCATGACCACGTTGTTCTGTCACACCTTGGCTCCCTGCGCATGAGCGGAAGTTGTATTTTCTTCTATACGTTTGTTCAGGCTGTCATTAAACAGTTGGTAGTTTGGCGCTTCACTGTCTCCCTTTCTTCTGTCCCTTTTCCAGAAATGTATTTTGCGCCACAAAGTATACCTAGGAAATCTAAGCACCAACTTGCCCAAGAAGTCCTTTTGAGAGCAGTAGTATTTACACCGATTATATACACAGACACCTTGTACTTCAGCATAACAACAGACGCAGCAACTGGTGAGTCTGACCGTCTCACGACTGCACCTCCGTTGGCCGCACCAGATTGTTTCCCAGCTGCGGCGGGGAAGGCAACCGACGACGGCGCGGGGATGGCGAACGGCGCAATCGGGTCGGTGGCGGTGTAAGGCTGCTGCGCTCGGAGGCAGGGGACTAATCGCGGAATTAGTACGACCACTGTTACCGCAGAGGATGGACTCCAAATGGCGCGGGCGCGTCTCGTGCACACGGGCTGTGTAGGCAGAAAAACGTGGCGCTCGCTGCGGGCCACGACGTCAAAAGCGCGCAATATACCCTCAGGAACCGCAAGCGTAGCAGACGGGTATGCCATGGTTGAAAGTAAATGGAGCAGGTACGCGTGACGCTGGGTATGATTCCGCAGGAGCATGTCGTGGCATCGGATTTCCCGCGGCAACACGTCGTGTTGTTGGGTAGTATTCTGTAGTGTCACGACGGACTGGTGAGGACTGGCGGCGACTGAGATTCGCCGGGAGAGACAGATAGCTCGTGCTATTTAAGTGTGGTCCTTCAGAAGGCGTACGGCGCTCGATGCGACGTTCTCGCGACCAGGACGGTGGTTCGCGAAGGCCCTCATCAAACGCGCCACTGATAACCAGGAAGTACTCCCTGAAGTCGTGCTCGCTCATCTTGATGCACTCGACGCACTATCGAAGCGATGTCATCGTAGGCTGCGACGTCCATACTTGCAACTGTAGTGACGTTGCCCAAGCGCCCGAACTTCCAATTCTGCTTGATTTCGGAAGGACTGTTCAGGTTTTCTTTCGTTATTAAAAAATTGTAGACGGCTTCAGCAATGCCTTTTAACAGATGTCCTACTTTGTCTTCATCCGGCGTATTCGCGTTTACAATTCCACATAGCTGCAATATTCCTTCGATATACGTTGTACACGCTTCACCAGGCAATTGGGCTCTGCGCGAAAGCGTTTGTTCCGCTTTCTTTTTGGAAGTCGTGTCGCCAAAGCAGGCTTTCAATTCGTGGACAAAAGTTTCCCAAGTGGTCAGCACGCGCTATGATTGTCTAACCAAAGTAGAGTGGTACCGGCGGGAAAAAATGCAACGTTCACAAGCCACACTGACGTACTCCACCCGTTATTGGCGGCTTACTCTTTCGTAGTGTCTCAGCCACTCATCCACGTCTTCATCTGTTTTACCTGAAAATATGCGTGGTTCCGGCGTCCACTAGCTAGTTTGCCTTGGTCACTGGCTGGCTTGAACGATGCCTTCTTCGATAGCGTTCGTTGACCGGCCTGCTTGGGCGTCGGCCATGCTTGTTGGCTCTGGCGGTAGTGCAGCCAGGCGTCTGCTTCTTCGAGGATCTCGTAGGAGTGAGTTGTCCAGGGCGTCCAATACCCAGCACGTCCACCACTTGTTACAATGTAGAATTGATTTATTTACAGTGAAAAGGGCACAGAAGACATGGGACAATCCGTAACAGCCAGTCACCCCAAATCCCTCGCGGCGTTTCTTCTTACTTTTCCACGCTCTTTCAGTGTGGTGTTACAATACTATAAAACGTACTGGAGCGCATTGAAACGCAGTTTTGCAGCGGGGAGAGGACACATCCGACGCGTATACGTACATTAGGGGCCCAGGTAAAAGGCGCAGCAGCGCCACCTGTGCGTTTCTGGGAAAACTGCTTCACCGCGGAGCTTTCCCACGGCCCACTAGCCCTAGTCTAGTACAACAAGCGTTCATGCGCCCGCTCCAAGACCGGTTTCGCATGGCTTGTCTGGTGGATTGGATTGGATCGAAGCGGCAGCTCTGCCTACGGAATGGTACGTTCGGATCCAATTCGCAGTCTTTCCACAAAATGGCGCTTGCAATGGGAGCTTCGGTTATTGCGTTGGCGTTGCTTGAGAAGGAGGCATAGCTGTTAGAGGTGTGAAATGCGTTTGAAGAGATGGCAGAAAGCGAATTCCGGTGCGTCGTCCTCAATTTAAGTAGAACCCTTTTCGTAAGCCTCCAAGTTTCTGCCCCGTACGTGAGTACTGGTAAGACACAGCTGTTATACACTTTTCTCTTGAGGGATAATGGCAACCTGCTGTTCCTGATCTGAGAATGCCTGCCAAACGCACCCCAGCCCATTCCTATTCTTCTGATTATTTCAGTCTCATGATCCGGATCAGCAGTCACTACCTGTCCTAAGTAGATGTATTCCCTTACAACTTCCAGTGCCTCGCTACCTATCGTAAACTGCTGTTCCCGTCCGAGACTGTTAAACATTACTTTAGTTTGCTGCAGATTAATTTTTAGTCCCACCCTTCTGCTCTGCCTCTCCAGGTCAGTGAGCATGCATTGCAGTTGGTCCCCTGAGTTACTAAGCAAGGCAATATCATCAGCGAAGCGCAAGTTACTAAGGTATTCTCCATTTACTCTTATCCCCAATTCTTCCCAATCCAGGTGTCTGAATACCTCCTGTAAACACGTTGTGAATAGCATTGGAGAGATCGTATCTCCCTGCCTGACGCCTTTCTTTATTCGGATTTTGTTGCTTTCTTTATGGAGGACTACGGTGGCTGTGGAGCCGCTATAGATATCTTTCAGTATTTTTACATACGGCTCGTCTACACCCTGATTCCGCAATGCCTCCATGACTGCTGAGGTTTCGACTGAATCAAACGCTTTCTCATAATCAATGAAAGCTATATATAATGGTTGGTTATATTCCGCACATTTCTCTATCACCTGATCGATAGTGTGAATATGATCTATTGTTGAGTAGCCTTTACGGAATCCTGCCTGGTCCTTTGGTTGACAGAAGTCTAAGGTGTTCCTGATTCTATTTGCAATTACCTTAGTAAATACTTTGTAGGCAACGGACAGTAAGCTGATCGGTCTATAATTTTTCAAGTCTTTGGCGTCCCCTTTCTTATGCATTAGGATTATGTTAGCGTTCTTCCAAGATTCCGGTACGCTCGAGGTCATGAGGCATTGTGTATACAGGGTGGCCAGTTTTTCTAGAACAGTCTGCCCACCGTCCTTCAACAAATCTGCTGTTACCTGATCCTCCCCAGCTGCCTTCCCCCTTTGCATAGTTCCCAAGGCTTTCCTTACTTCTTCCGGCGTTACGTGTGGGATTTCGAATTCCTCTAGACTATTCTCTCTTCCATTATCATTGTGGGTGCCACTCGTACTGTATAAATCTCTATAGAACTCCTCAGCCACTTGAACTATCTCATCCATATTAGTAATGATATTGCCGGCTTTGTCTCTTAACGCATACATCTGATTCTTGCCAATTCCTAGTTTCTTCTTCACTGCTTTTAGGCTTCCTCCGTTCCTGAGAGCTTGTTCAATTCCATCCCTATTATACTTCCTTATGTCAGCTGTCTTACGCTTGTTGATTAACTTCGAAAGTTCTGCCAGTTCTATTCTAGCTGTAGGGTTAGAGGCTTTCATACATTGGCGTTTCTTGATCAGGTCTTTCGTCTCCTGCGATAGCTTACTGGTATCCTGCCTAACGGAGTTACCGCCGACTTATATTGCACTCTGCTTAATGATGCCCACAAGATTGTCGTTCATTGCTTCAACACTAAGGTCATCTTCCTGAGTTAAAGCCGAATACCTGTTCTGTAGCTTGATCTGGAATTCCTCTATTTTCCCTCTTAACGCTAACTCATTGATCGGCTTCTTATGTTTCAGTTTTTTCCGTTCCCTCCTCAGGTCTAGGCTAATTCGAGTTCTTACCATCCTGTGGTCACTGCAGCGCACCTTACCGAGCACGTCCACATCTTGTATGATGCCAGGGTTAGCGGAGAGTATGAAGTCTATTTCATTTCTAGTCTCGCCGTTCGGGCTCCTCCACGTCCACTTTCGGCTATCCCGCTCGCGGAAGGAGGTATTCATTATCCGCATATTATTCTGTTCCGCAAACTCTACTAATAACTGTCCCCTGCTATTCCTAGTGCCTATGCCATATTCCCCCACTGCCTTGTCTCCAGCCTGTTTCTTGCCTACCTTGGCATTGAAATCGCCCATCAGTATAGTGTATTTTGTTTTCACTCTACCCATCGCCTATTCCACGTCTTCATAGAAGCTTTCGACTTCCTGGTCATAATGACTGGATGTAGGGGCGTACACCTGTACAACCCTCATTTTGTACCTCTTATTAAGTTTCAGAACAAGACTTGCCACCCTCTCGTTAATTCTATAGAATTCCTGTATGTTACCAGCTATATTCTTATTAATCAGGAATCCTACTCCTAGTTCTCGTCTATCCGCTAAGCTCCGGTAGCACAGGACGTGCCCGCTTCTGAATAGTGTATATGCTTCTTTTGGCCTCCTAATTTCGCTGAGCCTTATTATATCCTATTTGCTGCCCTCTAGTTCTTCCAATAGCACTGCTACACTCGCCTCACTAGATAATGTTCTAGCGTTAGACGTTGCCAGGTTCATATTCCAATGGCGGCCTGTCCGGAGCCAGGGATTCTTAGCACCCTCTGCAGCGTCGCAGGTCTGACCGCCGCCGTGGCCAGTTGCTTCGCAGCTGCTGGGGACTGAGGGCCGGGGTTTGATTGTTGTGTTCATATAGGAGGTTGTGGCCAAGTACTACACCAGGGTGGCCAATCCTGCTCGGGTGAGGGAGTGCGTAACCGGTTCTGGTCACCGGGGTCAGGCCGCACTCCAGGCCTGTTTATGCAATTCTATGAACACGCGGATTTTTTTTTTAATCCGGTGGAAAATTGCGCGGCACCGGGATTCGAACCATGGACCTCTTGCATGCGAGGTGGGTGCTCTACCTCTACGCCACCGCTGCACCCTTCCGGTGAGCATTCCTCGTGATCATCGGCTTGTCTCTCCTGCAAAGACGGAGGCCCTACTGATACACCGAAGGGCCGTCTCCCACCTCAGCTTCCACTAGCTTAGAATCGGCACCGACCCCCTTTCGTGGAAGCACACGCTGACCTACCTTGGTCTCACCATAGACAACCAGCTATCGTATATCCAGGCTATTAAAGCCTTCAGCGCTAAGGCGCGCCGAGTACATGGAGCTGTGGGCCGACTACTCCAACGAGATCGAGTATATTATACCAAGTATGCCCTACGCCTGAACAACTATGCAGCAACATCATCCTTGTTGTATGACACTCAAGGCACTCCAAGGTCGCCAGAACAGTGGCAGAGGCCGGTGAATGGCCACTGTCACTGCTCATGTTGCAGCCCATACTGGGGCACATTGACAGGCTACACCGGGCACCAGGCATATGGCCAAGCTCTCCTAGCCTGGCTGCGGAGCCTACCGTCTTCACAGATGGGCAGGCTGTGCCGCCTCTATGAGGCGACAGTTCCCCACCTACCTATGCCAGCGGCTCTTCCACCTCCCCATCACCGACCTCCGGGCGTGCACCTCTCCCTCAAGGGGATACCCAAGCGGAGCGCACCAGCCGCATTCCTGCAGCAAGCGGCAGCCTGAAAGCTCCAGAAAGAGTTGGAAGGACACCTGCTTGTGGTGTTCACGGATAATTCAGTCTCCCCCAGCAGGTCCGCTGCAGCGGCGTGCACAGTTACAGCCCTCTCCTGTGACAGGCAGTGCCGGCTCCCCTTTACAGTGAGTTCTACTGCAGCTGAGCTCGCGGAGGTGACCATGCTACCGACCTCCTTGCTGAGCATCCTCCCCTGCAGACGGTGGCTGTAGTGTGCAACTCTAAGCCAGCGCTCCAGGCCCTCGCCAACCCACGGCGGGCAGGACTTAAGGGGTGCTGCTGCTTATCAAGCTCACAGCTCTTGCCACCACCGGAATCTCACTATTGTAATGTAATTACTGTAACTGAATTTACAAAACAAACAGCTTTTTTATACCTGTCTGTGTTATGCTTTGGTCAAATATACCACACAGTTATGTAAGCAACGATCACGGCACCGTCATTTTTCTCAGAAAACAAGGTGCCTCGAAGACATTGAGGAGACATTCCCACAAGCGGCGAGCTGTATGCCTGCAGCCTCGCCGCAGCTCCCGGTTCGACGCCTCTCGCTGACCGCAGGCATCTCCCTCCGCCTCGATTCCCGCGTCTAACGACCCCGGCGGTGTACAGTAGCCAGTGTCGTTGAGAGAGTAAAATTGCCTTTCAAGGAGAAAGGCTGTGTGTCCGTTTGCTCCCCCAAGTTCGCGAAGTGCCCTCTATGCGTGGGCGCCGCTTGGGGCTAGTGTGCGCCTGTGCATTACTTTGCGTCGCGTTTTATGTTCCACAGTGGCACATTCGCGGGCCGCTGCCGACCAGAGCTACTTTTTTAACCAAGTGCGCGGTTAGGTAGCTGAGTCCGCGGTCGAGAATTTTTTTACAGTGATGTACTTAAGTTTGCCATTTTTTATCGCGTTACGGAAGTGTGTTGTCATTCTGTATTGTCGTCATAAAGTCGGCCAATATTATTGTACTTCGTTAGCATTTGGACCCATCACTAGCCCAGAAGGCTATGGGTCCGACGAACTGCGTGGGTACCGGCTTTCAGAACTGATAGTAAAGAGTATCTCGTAAAAAAACAAAAAATAGCCTTCCACTGGCTGCCCTCACGCGTCGGGATAGCCGGTAACGAGGAGACGGATACCTATGCCAAAGCTGCCCACCACGATGCAGTCCCGGTTACCAGAGTGGTAGCAGTTTCCAACTACACGAGATACTGGCTACGGTGCCTGCTCACCTCCATTCACCCGGACGCCCGACTGGCTGGTGCCAAGGGCTCCAAGCCGCTTACATAGAAAGTCCTATCCAGAGGAGGCCGTTCCACGCTCCTGCGCTTACGGTAGGCTTCACCTGAACTGCGGCCTGACTGTTCGCCAAGGGCCGCACCACGTCACCTGACTGCAAGAAATAAAACCCCCGAGACTCTGGAGCATCTTCTCTGTACTTGCCCATCCTTGGCGCAGGTACGCTTGATAGTCATCACCATTTACAGGCGTCACGGCCTTCCAGCGGCCACAGAGACTAACCTGCTATTCCCGGTGTATCCCTGGCTCCCTGCGCTCCGAATTTATACATTCCACTGGAATCGCCACCCTTTGAAGGCCCGCTGCAACCCTGACCATTTTGCTGAGGACGACCACCTGCTGGGCATAGAGGAGTCTATAAGGCCTCATCCCCCATCTTTCTGTGTCATCGTTCACTTCCCAGTCCCTTTCCCCTGATGACGCTTCTCCGTGGTCCCTAATGGGTTGCAGAATCAAGAATCTTTCCCTTCTTTAGATCGCTATGTCTAGTGTCTAGCTAGAGTCTCGGATGCGGTTTGGCTGGAAACACTCCAAGGGACAAACGCGCCTTTCTAACACTTTCAAGGCGCTCCCCATAAGGTTTAGCGCCCTTCGATTTATTCAGCCGCGTTGCCTTCTCTGCCGCATTCCTGACTCTTAGCATGCTTTCTGGTGCTCATTTCCGAGCCTTACACTCGAATTTCAGGCTTAACGGCACTCATATCGTCAATCGCGATTGTCATCTAAACCACGTAGTCTGAATTATTTTCGGGCAAATGACCCCTATCGTTGCCACCATCCCCTGACAGAGCTTAAAACACTTCGAGACAATGCAGGTATTTTCTTTGGCGGAACGTAGCTCGCTAACTTGGGAGCTGTTCACAACTGCACTGCCATGCCTACGTTGTGCTTTAGAGTACTTTTCTGACCGATTGAACTCTGTCCTGGTGCTCTTGTCTAATGAGTCGAGGTAACTTTGGACTTCTGCAAGAGCTACCTTGGCAACGTACTCCTTTGATAATGGTGCCAAATTGTCACAGCTGGCCTAGCTGCTTTTCTGGCGTTTCATTGGCACAATATCTCGTCGTGCTAAATCCGGTTGTCATAAACTGCCTCCTCAGCAACTACGCCACTGTAGGCATCTGGCATCACCCCTGAACGTGCATCTAAGGTAACAGGGATTAGCGTCTCTTTCTACCATCGGTAGAACCGTTTGTGCTACTTCTCCGCACCTTCTGTGCGCCACTTCTACGGGCACTTGACATTTCTGCTGCTTTGCCTGTTGCATTCCTTCAATCTCTTCATTGAGAACTGCCTTTTTTGCTTACCTGACTACTTGTTTACTGCCTAATGTCGTGTTTTTTCTTGCCGAATTCGTTCATGCTCCTGCCTTTCGTGCACTTCGTGTGCCATATTTTTTTTTTTTCAGTTTAGAATTCAGTTGTCGAAATATTCCATGTACTCCTCATTACTATTGCTTTCTGAAATAGCCTTAAGAATTTTTGCTTCTGACCTGTCATCATCTACCTTTACGTCGACCTCCTCACAGAAACTTAACAAGCTACCCCTCGTCAAACTCATGAGACTCATGGCCACTACTTTATGCTTTGGCTCAGCTGTCCCGCAATATGTACTTGCTGCGAAATCCGCAGAATTCACAATGCAAATACACAATGCCTGTGGTTTAGTCCTGTTTTCCCAAGAAAATTTGAAGCGTTGGCTGCAGGTTTCACCACTGCCATCCAGTGGTTGCGACTCCGCGTAGCGTTTTTTCCAGGAATTCTCCAGGCAGATGAATTAGTACGTCAGAAAAAAAGGAGCGAAAGAAAACGGGTTTACTTTACATATTTGAAATGGCTCCAGATATGGAAACCCACTCGATCTGGGAGCACTTAAACATCCGAGCACACACCAGGACAGCCTCAAGGCACCAAAGGTGTAACGTCTCCACACGGTCAAGGGCATTAACTAGACCTACCACGAGGCAACCCCCATTGATCAGCACCCATCCTGAACTCAATGCAGCGTTGAAGCCGAAAATTGACGGGTCAACAAAAGACCCCTTCACCAGCACCTGACAGCCTGAACTAATGATGAAAAAGGGTCAACATCGAATGCTACCGTGGCAACGGCATCGACATCGGATTCCCAGATTGCTATGTGCTTGCTAAATATGCGGGGGCGTATGTACAACAAGCGGAATGGTGCCGTATTGTGGGCTGGATATAGCGACTAATTTGACGACTGTGATTGGCCGCGATAGAGTCGTCAGATTCCCTATTCTAGTCACCTGTAGAAGACAACGGTATTAAAAGCAGATAATTTTGGTGCAATGAGGTGGGGACGACGTGTGCTGGTGTGAACTGAGACCCTTAACATTGTTTTCGAGGATCATAGCAGCAGACCCTAAAGAACACGGACACAGAAAGAACGAATAGACGTGGACGCAACTGCATAGCGTTCGTTGCGCAGTTGCGTCTATGTCTATTCGTTCTTTCGGTATCCGTGTTCCTCAAGTTATGCTACTAGAATCCTCGAAGAATGAACCAACTAGCTCAGTTAAACACCCTTTTGATGCTTAATGTGCTCCTGCATGAAGTGGACTTCCGTATCTGGAGCCAGTGTAAATTATGGAAAATAAACCCTTTTTCATTCATCACTACTACCAGACACGCTCGTTGATGGGCTTAGTGAATTCCTGGCCCAAACACTACCTCGAAACGCAGAAAACTGGTTGGAAATGGTGAGATTAAGAACGCAGTCCTCACGATCGAGGATCGACATACCTGGGAACCTTCGCAAGCACGAAGTAAACTGCGGACGGAAGCGGGACTTCTGTGGATACAGGATCTGCAGAGCTCCTCTTCAGGGCTCAGGGAGGCACAACCGTCGCAGTAAATGCGTCAACTCTTTGGCGACTCGAGGAAATTTCAAAGAAGACCAGCAGAAAGCAGTCCTCGCGATCTCGGATCGGCGGACCTGGGAACATGGCTCCGGCAGGCACGACTTTCGGAAGCTCGCGGTTGGGTGAGTGCTTGAGTGACTACGTTTTGCAGGACAATAAGGAGTTAGTTCTGTCGAGAAATTAGCTGTTATCGATCGGCTGCGGTGGTGCGGTCAATACAGGGAAAGTTGTAGTCAGCTCTCGGAAAAGCATGGATATCACAGTGTTAAAGAAAAAGCAGCTGTTGCTATCGACAGTAGAGCTCGATATGGATATTAACCGTAAGTTTTGGAAGCCCGAAATTCGTACAGCGGTTCGCGAAGTGGGTTCGAGAAGGACGAGCTCACGGATGCCTGGGAAAAGATATGTCGCGAGAAGGAAGAGAAGGAGAGCTAGTGGCAAGAAATAGTGGAAGAGAAGGATCACGAGACTAAAGAGAGAAAGAGAAGGAGCACAAAAGGAAAGAAAGAGAGGAAGAAAAGGAAGGCGAGAGGAAAGAAAGAGCGTAAGAGAACGAGGGGCAGGAAGAGATGGAACAAGCGCAGGACGACATTGAGCTCGCGAAAATAAAACTAGAGCAAGCGAGATTAGTGCGTGGCGCGGATGCAGCGCCGGCACAACCGGAATGCCTGAAAATGCCGAGTTCTCTTCAGCCGTACAATACAGGCGATGACGTCGGTCTCCATTTGATTAATGAACGGATTTCTGAGAAGCAATCATTTCACCAAGACACATGACCGGAGCGGTTGCTTGCGTTGCTGCCGGGAGAAGCCTAGCAGCCCGTAGCCCCATTGAGCGCAATCTATTGAGGCGTGTTCAGTTCAGTGAAGGAGAGTTTGTTCGCAAAATACAAGCTTTCCACAGAGGGACCTTGCGGAGATGTCGAGGCAGTAGCAGCAGTCTTCAATGGGCTACAGGAAGGCTATTCTTTTTTTCTCGAGAAAGAGAGAATAAAATTTATTCAAAAACTTTTTCTCTGCAGCTGTTCGCGTGTGACTTGCGTTTGCAACCACACGTTCTTAGGAATTTGGTTACGTTGCACAATAACAGCACCGATACCGTGGCTGCTGGGCACGGTATCGAGGTATATCATGGTATATGATGATGTGCTAAAAAGTAAAAACAACTTTCACTGTACACGTTTTTTTCTTGCACAGGAAGAAACACTGCGCATATTGGTTATCCACCTACGAAACCTGCACGGCATTACACTTTTGGTATCGTGCAGTCATCTTCTGTATCCCGGTCGCGGGATGGTCTTGGTTACTGAAGAAGCCATGCACGTACCGATTTCTGGACCTCATCATTTCATTGGAACCGACGACCACGCAGCGCCTCCTTCGAAGGACCAAAGATGTGATAATCCGATGACACAGCATCAGGGCTGTAAGCAGCATGGAGGAACCGCTAACGGTTCACAGCGCATGTCCGCCAGCTTGACGCCCTCCGACCGCAGCTAGCGCAATGCGGCACGTCATTCCTCGTGGTTTCAATCATGAAGTGTTACGTCCATATGGGCCACCTGTTTTCCTCGCGACACTCAACTGTGCAGGGCTGTGATGCATACTCATGCTTCCACATCACACCAAGTACACAGCTGGTGACGTCGGACGCACCCAGTCTTCGTCTGTTTTCGCAAAAATATGAAATTGCTTCGCCTTTTTTATTTACCCTCGTGTGCCGCGGGCGGTAGGTGCGCCACAACATAGCCTGTATGCGCGCTGAATGCTACTAGCAGCAAACGGGCATATACCATGTGTCACACATAATGTTAGCCAAGCTGTTCACCGAAAAAAAAAAGATTAAGAAAACACTGCGCAACATGCGATTATAAGACGAATGGTGTTCAGTCGTCAGGGGTCGGATGATCGACCATCGCAGTTCTTAAAATCGTATCTTCCACTTGTATTTTATATGCTTGATTTTCAGCGATGCTGCATATGGTTAGGTTCTGGAAAAAATTGCGTGTGTCTATCGAGACGTGTAGATCGAGAATTTCTCCGCATAAGTAGGCCGATCCTGAAGATAGTGCAATACCGGCCGACCCACGGCGGAGGTGAGGGAACGTTTTAAGCACTCTGCCGACTTGCAAAAGTAAATTTGATATCTTAGTTACAAACACAACTAGTATCGGATATTAAGCTGATAAGAACACATGCAGCCCTTTGGCCCGCGTCGGCCATGTCCACGTTTGCACCGCCCTCTCTTTGTCGGCGTTCCAAGCGTGCGTGTCACCTTTCCTTCCCCTCTCCCATGGTGGTGGTCCCGTAAGCCTGCTGCCCGCCAGCACCGTGAGGCGGGAAGAAGTGCGAACCATCCATGTTCCCCCGATCCCGTAAAGTTGGAACGTTTCACCGGAGCAACGGCCAGGTTTCAGAGCGAGTTTGTGGGGACCCAATTTTGTGCGGAATGTGTTGTGAGTGACCGCTGGTAGTTTTAGCCTGACCTCACAACCATTACTGCACTACGGAACGTCGACCAACGCACGACCGCCTTGGATACGGAGAAGCAGAGTGTGTCCTCGGAGTGTGGCGAGGTGCGTGTCTCTTCTACGAGCCCGGATTCGTTAGTAAAAGGTGTCGTGCCGCATTTCCCAACAGGTGATGTATAACTCCTGGTGCCTCACCATCTTCGAGGCTAAAGTCGCGCTTCGCTTACGATTTTATGTGCATACGGCGTTTGACGCACGGCAATGGCCAGTTCGCCATTAAGGGCGCACATACACACCGTCGCTTGTCATTCACCTTCACGGAGTGGAATGGCACAGAATTCTTTTCAGCAGCTTGCCTAACGTTAGCCGCGACGGCCTGTGAAGTAATGCCCAAGTGCGCATTTCTGCGCAGTAAAAATTAATTAGCTCGATTAAAGTGCAAGCATACACTGTCGATTAATTCGTATCTGTGAAGCGCAAGTATACCGCAAGGTATAAGATAGCCTTCGTTTGACTTGATTTTCGTCTATTTAGCCATTAGGTATGTACCACTGATGAAGACGTGGAATCGGTGATGGGTAAAGTGAAAACAAAATACACTGTACTGATGGGCGACTTTAATGCCAAGGTAGGCAAGAAGCAGGCTGGTGGCAAGTCAGTGGGGGAATATGGAATATGCACTAGGAATAGCAGGGGAGAGCTTTTAGTAGACTTCGCGGAACAGAGTAATATGGGGATAATGAATACCTTCTTCCGCAAGCGGGATAGCCGAAAGTGGACGTGGAGGAGCCCGAAAGGCGAGACTAGAAATGAAATAGACTTTATTCTCTGCGCTAACCCTGGCATCACACAAGATGTGGACGTTGGACGTGCTCGGCAAGGTGCGCTCCAGTGACCATAGGATGGTAAGAACTCGAATTAGCCTAAACCTGGGGCGGGAACGGAAGAAACTGGTACATAAGAAGCCGATCAATGAGTTAGCGGTAAGAGGGAAAATAGAGCAATTCCAGATCAAGCTACGGAACAGGTATTCGGCTTTAACTCAGGAAGAGGACCTTAGTGTTGAAGCAGTGAACGACAATCTTGTGGGCATGATTAAGGAGTGTGCAATAGAAGTCGGTGATAACTCCGTTAGACAGGATACCAGTTCGATATCGCAGGAGACGGAAGATCTGATCAAGAAACGCCAATGTATGAAACCCTCTAACCCTACAGCTAGAATAGAACTGGTAGAACTTTCGAAGTTAATGAACAAGCGTAAGACAGCTGACATAAGGAGGTATAATATGGAGAGAATTGAACGTGCTCTCAGGAACAGAGGAAGCCTAAAAACAGGGAAGAAGAAACTAGGAATTGGCAAGAATCAGATGTATGTGTTAAGAGACAAAGCCGGCAATATTTAAGTGGCTGAGGAGTTCTATAGAGGTTTATACAGTACCAGTGGCACCCACAACAATAATGGAAGAGAGAATAGTCTAGAGGGATTCGAAATCCCACAAGTAACGCCGGAAGAAGTAAAGAAAGCCTTGGGAGCTATGCAAAGGGTGAAGGCAGCTGGGGAGGATCAGGTAACAGCAGATTTGTTGAAGGATGGTGGGCAGATTGTTCTAGAGAAACTGGCCTCGAGCGTACGTCGAGCGTACCGGAATATTGGAAGAACGCTAACATAATCCGAATCCATAAGAAAGGGGACGCCAAAGACTTGAAAAATTATAGACCGATCAGCTTACTGTCCGTTGCCTACAAACTATTTACTAAGGTAATCGCGAATAGAATCAGGAACACCTTAGACTTCTGGGAAGCAAAGGACCAGGCAGGATTCCGTAAAGGCTACTCAACAATAGACCATATTCACACTATCAATCAGGTGATAGAGAAATGTGCGGAATATAACCAACCCTTATATATAGCTTTCATTGATTACGAGAAAGCGTTTGATTCTGTCGAAACCTCAGCAGTCATGGAGGCATTACGGAATCAGGGTGTAAACGAGCCGTATGTAGAAATACTGAAATATATCTACAGCGGGTCCACAGCCGATGTAGTCTGCCATAAAGAAAGCAACGAAACCCCAATAACGAAAGGCGTCGGGCAGGGAGATACGACCTCTCCAATGCTATTCACAGCGTGCTCACAGGATGTATTCAGAGAACTGAATTGGGAAGAATTAGGGATAAGAGTTAATGGAGAATACCTTAGTAACTTGCCATTCGCTGATGATATTGCCTTGCTTAGTAACTCAGGGGACCAATTGCAATGCATGCTCACTGACCTGGAGAGGGAAAGCAGAAGGGTGGGTCTCAAAATTAATTTGCAGAAAACTAAAGTAATGTTTAACAGTCTCGGAAGAGAACAGCAATTTACAATAGGTAGCGAGGCAATGGAAGTGGTAAGGGAATACATCTACTTAGGGCAGGTAGTGACCGCGGATCCGGATCATGAGACGGACATAATCAGAAGAACAAGAACGGGCTGGGGTGCGTTTGGCAGGCATTCCCAGATCATGAACAGCAGGTTGCCAGTGTCCCTCAAGAGAAAAGCGTGTAATAGCTGTGTCTTACCAATACTCACCTATGGGGCAGAAACCTGTAGGCTTACGAAAAGGGTTCTACTTAAATTGAGAACCACGCAACGAGCTATGGAAAGAATGATGGGTGTAACGTTAAGGGATAAGAAAAGAGCGGATTGGGTGAGGGAACAAACGCGAGTTAATGACATCTTAGTTGAAATTAAGAAAAAGAGACGGGCATGGGCAGGACATGTAATGAGGAGGGAAGATAACCGATGGTCATTAAGGGTTACGGACTCGATTCGAAAGGAAGGGAAGCGTAGCAGGGGCGGCAGAAAGTTAGGTGGGCGGGTGAGATTAAGAAGTTTGCAGGGACGACATGGCCACAATTAGTACATGACCGGGGTAGTTGGAGAAGTATGGGAGAGGCCTTTGCCCTGCAGTGGGCGTAACCTGACTGATTATTATTATTATTATTATTATTATTATTATTATTATTATTATTATTACTATTTACCACTGGGTTCGTGCGCAGTTGCGGCCGATCCTCCAGAACAGGGGTCTGCTGCTGTGACAGAATAAGTACCGAATACTTTAATGTAGCTAGGTATGTGTCGTACTTTGTTCCGCATGCCATCGCCATTGCATCCTCTGCGATTATCATACATCACCTTTGTCATCTTGACATCGCTGCGTAGGCGTCTGACGTTTTACATGCGCGCAATTTGGTGTTTGTAATTCAGCACAGCTAGTGAGCGGTGCCGTGGGTATATATAAAGACAGCTTCATTTAAATTTATTCTTTTGGGTTGGATAAACGTAAATCTTCGATGACAGTATACGTTTCATAGGATGAAAGTAAAGAAATTGCATGCATTGCCATTAGTTGCACGCTGCATGACATTCAATTGCCCGCATCACTAAACTTCGCCTAGCCTAGATTTCCAAATGTTCGTTACATTTTTTGTTATTTTCTTTCGTCTTTCAGTTTTAGTGTTGCCTTTCTAACGTTCGTCACTACAGTCATTGGTTTGGCCATTAAAGCTAATTCATTCTATTACGAAATGTCGAGCTCCATCTTTCAACAATGACGCTTTCGAGTATCTGCGTCGATAAATTTTTATTATGTTCCGTAAGTATAGTGCTCCACAAAGCCAGTTATTTTATATTATATCATGGGGAATATTCTAAAAATGTGATCACTGTAAAATAGGACGGTAAACTTTATTTAAAATCCTCGCGAAATGCATTTTTCTTAAAGAATGTTTCATTTGGAGGAGGATATGAGAACACACAAAGTAATTCGCATAGGGAATAACAAAGTGCAAGTAAATCCACGCTCGTAGATCAGCCTGCTTGCGCAAGACAAGCTCTACTCCAGGCTTCACTCGTGTATTCCTGCTTTTGCACTCTATGGCACCGGATGCTAAAGAGCATCTGTTGGAAGCACATACTAAAGTACAAAGGTCATCTGCTATTTTTTCCAAACTCCTGTTCAATTTTCTACCTGAGGGTGTCTTCGTTACCTCAGTATTACTAAACGATCCTTGAATCTAAGGTCTTCCTACAATCCTGCGAGTTGGAGGCAGCGCCACCTCTCGAGTGAAGAAGACACTAGGCTTCTAGAAAATTGCCGCATAGTGTCAATTCAGCAGTGACTACTTCTGTCGACTGGTGCCGCTGCCATCCTCTTTCGTGAGTCGAGGTGGAGGGCTGTGTGGAGAAGGTTTTCAGGATACGGAGGTTACTGTGATCAACAGTGAGCAAACCAGGGAAGCTTGAGCCTGAAGCCAGCTCTAGGCTGAGCGTTGTTTTATTCAACCAGTGCTGTTCCGTATAAATATTAAAGTTACGTCACTACTGTAATTTGTGTTGCAGTTTAAAAGCAAAGCTTTCTGCCGAAGTAGCCTCATGTTGTGAAGCAACCACCTTGTGATGCTGGAAGCTTGCATATGCTAGCTTCATGGGCGATTCCCTTATTGACAGTGGCTTCAACGAAAAAGGACAGTCTCGCCAGGTGTCGCATGTTTATCTCGAGTACCAGTGGACGGTTTCGATTGCCATAGTCATTCTGCGATGGCTGCTGTCGTTGCTTGCGGGAGGGTTCGGATTAGTGACCACCTCCATAGCCGCCGCCGTAGTGTCCCAGCGGCAGGTAGCCGTAGCCCCTGTGGTCGTATCGTACACTGATACCGAATCGGCCGTAGTGGTCCTTGTGCAGGGTCAGGTCAGGCCCTCCACCACCTAGGACACCGGCATCCGCAAAAGGCAGGATGAAGGCCGCGCAAACTGCCAGCGCGATCTGCGTGGCACGTTTAGTACATGGAATAACGGTACACACAAGCATGTTGCAGTGTGCACTGCACTTCGAATGAACATCAGCATCAGTTTGCTTTTGACGCACGGACCACGTCTTACCCATTGCAAGGATGTGAATATTCATGTAATCAACTCCAGAGAGAGAGAGAGAGAGAGAGACGAAGAGGAAAATGAAAGGAAATTAACCATGGATATGGCCTGTAGGATACCCTACAAATAAGAAAGATGAAAGGTAGGTAAGAAAATGAGAAGAAAAACAATAAACAGGCAGTCGTTGCAAAGACTGTCGCAAAATGTTCGGTAACAGTCACACGCGTTCGTACAGTCCGGTTCACTTCAAGAAACACAGTAGGGCTTTTGTGGCCTGGTGCATGACCATAGTGCTCAACTGTATCGTCACAACAGTAAAAATGATATGCGGTACTGAAAAGTAGATATAGAGCTTCTCGACAGTATTTTCTCCACCTAGCCCCTCCCATGATTGCCCTCAAAATGGCGAAAGTAAAAAAAAAATGCATTATGTTGAGTTTCTCACATACGTTTTGTTGAGCTTCACTTACACCGTCGGTTTTATCATTGAGTCTTTGTTTATTCTCAATCAATTAGGGTAATGAAACGGGTGGGGCCATGATTAACCTGCCTGCTTTTTCTTGGCATTCATTCTCAACTGTCGACAGACAATAGTCAATAGTGTGACCTGTTTGGCCTCCTGTTCTCTCTCTCTGCAAAAACTGTTGGCATAGAGGTTCAGCATAACAGTGATCTTAGGAACACACTTCTATGCTTTTGCGCAGCAAGACATGCTTTGTGCAGCTGAAGCCTATAGCCGCATTAACTTTTCTTTCCTACTTGAAATCAAGAGCTGCACGGAGGGCCTCTCCCTGCGATTCCATAAAAGGTCAGCTTTGCGCTGTGCGACCTGGAGTCCGATGATGTGGGAAGTTCGTGCACCGCGGTGCAGAAAGGATCATGGGTTTCCACTTGCCATTCAAGACCTTTTTTTAAGAATACGCTTACCTTTACATTTTGCACAAGAATGAGGAATGATTGAGATAAGATGTACCAGGCTCAAGCTCTGGCTGCCGATTCTCGATCACAAAGCATCCGTCTCCTCTTTAACTGCTCCTTCGTCCTGCTTACTTCACTTTCCCCCAATTCTGTGGCAGTGGATGGCTAACATTAGCCTCGGCGAATCTGTCGCTTTGCAGCCCTTTTCCTCCGAGCAAAGCTTGGCCCAAAACATGCACGTCGCTATGCACGAACAGGGGAAGAGCGAAACACACAAAGACCGTCTCCGACACGCATGTGTCAGTATGGGCCCGGTGGTATTCAAGAAGGGTATCTGTGACCGTTTCTCTCTTTTTGTAGTCTCCCCGATATGGGAGGGAAAAGGCAAAGGACCACAGGTCACAAACAGAAGAAAAAGGCACCATGAGATTGCTTGATGGAATTGCCTTTTGCAGAGTGCCCAAACTCATTTTGCGGTGATCAGCTGGTCACCATGAATCACCGCAGTTGGAACTGGCTCTGACGAGGGCGTTGGCTCGCTTACTATTCATCATTATTATTCACTATCATTATTCTTTTTGTGCATGCGTGCATTTTTAATGTATACTGTACGGTAATGTATGATGTTCCCACTCCTGCTATAGTACTATATTGGGCTACTGTATGTGTAAATGAACAAACAGATAAATATATAAATAAATATGGCCAGTTCGGGGCCACAATAAATAATAGGTGCTACGGGGAAAATATCTACCTATCTGTCTGTCTGTCTGTCTGTCTGTGTCTGTCTGTCTGTCTTGCCGCCTACGTCTTGGTGCTCTCCTGGTTATTTCGTTAACTTGGTATGTATCAAATTTGGCATAGTATGACAAGAGTGTATGACGAACGTAACAGATCCTGACAAGCATATCATGACATGCGTGTCATGTAGGTCATGAAACAGCCGCCTACGTCCTGGTATTGACGAAAATTGGCATAGTATGAAAAGAGTGTAGGCCGCACATAAATGACCGATCATGGCATGAATATCACGATATGTGTGTCATGTAGGTCTCGTAATTGGAGATCGCAGGGAGAGGTCTTGGTCCTGCAGTGGACAAAAAATAGGCTGACGATGATGATGACGTAGGTCATGAAACAGCGCCTACATTATGGTGCTGTCATTATCGTTTCGTTAACTTGGTGTGCACCAAAATTGACGTAGTATGACAAGAGTGTACGACCAACATAAATAATAGGTCATGACATGAATACCATGATATCTGTGTCATGTAGGTCACGAAATAGTCGCCTACGTCTTGGTGCTCTTATGATCGTTTCGTTAGCTTTTTTAGACTCCCTGCAGACTGGTCCGCATAACATCGATTCCCGCAGGTCATGAGAGTAGCCTGCTTTTTAGGCACGCGAATGGCCTGAAAGGTGCAGCCACCTGGTGCAGTAAAGCTCATGCAGACAAACAGAAAATATTGCAGTAAACAAGTGTATTCCACTTCGCTGGTAGCGTAAATTTTCGGCAGCGGTGCAATCGCGTTTGGGCCGAAAATTTACACTAGCAGCAAAATAAAATACGCTCAGCTACTGAAATATTAGCTTTGTGCTTGTCGGGCTGAGCACTACTCCACCAGGTGGCTGCACCGTGCAGGCCGTTCGCTTTTGCACCTTCGCTCATCCGGTGAGGCGCCCAATCCGCTTGCGTTTACCGGTATACCAGACACTCTACAACTATATTATTGCATTCTCCGCGAGCGACTGCTTTCGCGCAGTTAACGCCCCATCACAACATACCTAGCTCTTTTCTGTCCTGGACTGTGCTCCCCTTCCCCCTAAGCACTGATTCTGCATTTATAATAAGCTGCCTTTTAACTGTTCTACTGTTACTAAATAAGCAGCAATGCATTTTGCTCTCACCGCTGCTTTCCTATCCTTTCAGGTTACTCGTAGCTTTTTCTGTTATATCGCTTGTTTCGCACTAATTAGCTTATATTCCAGTTTTGTTAATAACCTTCATGTTACTGCACCATACGTTACTGCAGGTTCGATGCAAGGATCTTAGGTTTTTCAAGAATAGCGCTAAGCGGCAGGTTACGACTTGCCATATGCACTACAACTACATTTTTCCGTCTATATTTCCTTTTCCTTAGCTGGGTCCTCTGTGACTGGAAAAAACTGGAAAAAACATACCTTCCCGTAGGTTATACAGCCTCACTACCAATAGCGATTTCCAGCTGTCTTCTCAAGTTAATTAATGTTACCCTAATCATCGGCTTCTTGACATCCAAAGCTATTCTGAATCCCAGAAAACGCTGTATTATTTGTTAAAAATGACCTCCGGTATTGCTGAACAGGAATATGCCATCTTTAAACCGCAAGTTAGATGTTTCCCGTTGACTTACACATTGGGTCAATCCCCCGTTTAACAGATCGAAAGTCACCAGTCATGCAGTGAATAACATTTTAGAAATTGTGTCTTTTTGCCTTATGCCCTTCGTAGTCCGCATGCTCCCCGTTTTCTTGAGAGGAATTAAGGTAGCCCTTGAATATTTTTAGATATGCGCTGACATGTTGATGCATCCTTCCTGCGCACCTTGACAGCGAAATGCTTCAAAGACTGCAATGCCTTTAATTTTATTCAGTATCGGCTACATGAAAAAATTGCAGCATTTTAGATGATGACATCAAGCAAGAATACAGAAGACGTGTTCTCAAGAACTATTTAGATGTCTGTGGTGAAAACAGCAATGATCTCTGCTTGGAATGTCTTTCGAATCCTTGGACTGCACATATATGCTGACAAAATGCTTTGCTCACGTCTTCTTACATTTTATTGTAAAATAAATGAAATTAAAAGAAGGAGAATAGAATGACCTATCAAATTAATGTGTTGACAGGCGAAGAACCACATCTGAGGCACAGCACGAGCAATATTGAATTCTAGTATTGTTTTCCTGCCCGTATGTTTACATATGACGTTTGATTGTATACTACAGCACAAAGACGTGTAGCGAACGCCTATTGAAAAAATAACTGTTTACCATACAGCACCAAGCAGGCCGCAGTACTATTGTTGTTTGTAGGCACTCATGGCATAGAAGTCGGTGCATGCTGGCTGCCCAGTGTTCCAACGATAACAATAAGTACTCTCACTTATCCGAGTAAGAAAATGTTACAAGGTTCATCGCTCCTATGTTCCTATTTCTGCTAAGCCACTTGTAAAACAAAATGTGAATCGTACAAAACAAATACTTCACAATGAAAGTGTAGCACTCTGTATTACAATAATCAGAAATCTAGAAACAGACTGTGGTCGTTTCCGAGGCTTATTCTTTCACAGATTATTACTCTAAGCTGCTATATAAATAGCGGGTAGCCTATTATTTAGGAATACATTAAAACAAAATAACATTCAAAGACATTGGTGCAATTAAGTGTGGGTTTCAATATGGGCCACTTATTAGATAAAACACAAAGAAAGCATTTTACTGAAGGGGCGTCCGTCCTATGTATTTTCGCAATGGAAGCGCTATGAACCTGAGCATGAAGACTACATGCGGCCATTAAATCTAGCCCCCCCCCCCTCACCTACCCTCAGTAGAAGCCATAAACCAATAAAGGAAACTTCATTGGCGTGAGGATCACTCTTCCGTCGCGCGAGTCAAAATTTCTGGAGTGGTGCCTCAGTTATCAACTGGCATCGGTCACCAGGACAAAATTATGACTCAGCGGCTCGGGCAGATCGGGATACTTAATTTCACGAACTTTTGTATTAAAACTAACGCGCATGTTCATAGGCGAGCGCATGGAACTGCAAGACGGCTTTAAGCATTTCACGTTGCAGATTGCTATGTTAATTTCCTCAGTCAGCTGGCAGACTCTGCTATCTGAAATGATTTGAAACAAGAGGCAGTGCTGATTCTGTACAGCGGAGCCTAAGACAAAAGATTCCCGCCACCTCTGTTCCACTGTGCTTCTTTATAATACAGTGCCTTCCAGTTTAAGCTGCCCCGCGCCCAAAAACTTTTCTTGGCGACTTGTTTCACATAGTCGCAGGCGTTAATCGGCGTGAAGTAAACATTGCATGCACTCTTATAGCAATATAATTTTGCAGTCCTTTGTACATCGCCGATTTGACTATATGCGAAAAAGTTAAAACTAGAGTGACGTCTGTCGATGCACACGATCAGAGAGCGCCGCCTTTCAACGTATAACTCTTTTTGCGCAGAACACGGCTATCACATCTGTTTTGAGGCATTTTCTGTCACAACATGTAAAGAACCACAGTTTAATTAGCCGTAGTAATGATGCGATAAGCGCTCCCTACTGTTCACACGGTATCTCTTGTAGCGATGAACTTTGAAGGAGCACATACGCGCACAAAGAAATCAACTAGCTCATTTCGAAGCTTGCGTTACGAAGAAGGTAAGCTAAAGACAGTGTAAATTATTGCAACCAATGACAAGCTCCTTTCAGAGATAGACAAGCAATTGGCTCTAAAACAACTTGGAACTGAAACGAATACTTCAGTGAACTCCTGCTTCGTGCTCGCAGATCAAACGCAGCCTGTCCAGCCGCTGCGATACCAGGCAAGTCAGACGTAACAAGTGCTCCCGTGAGCTGAGAGACGTGTTCTTACCCAGGCCGTGTACTTCATTGCTGCTCCGAGGCTTCTGAGTGCAAGCGTTTCCACAGCGGCCGACCGTGCCTTTTGAGCCCGGCCGTTCGCAGCAAGGGTGGCGCACGCCGCGCACGTGGTTCGGCCACCGGCCGCGCTCAGCCGAGCATGGCGCCTGGCTGTTCCGGAGGGACGCGAGCTCCACAAAAGCGGAACGGCTGGCAGACCCCGGCAGTGCGTGCCTTTCGAGCTTCTTGCTGATGTGCGGGAAGTGGCACGGCGAAGCGGCGTTCTTAACAACATGCGAGCCAGTTATCTTATGCGATAATTAGGGCGCGCACTGCACTCCCGCTCTCAGTGGCCAGTTGCTCAAGAGGCACTTTCCTCGCAGGAAATGGGCACCTTTGTTGGGTGTTGCCGTAGCCTCAGCTTCAGAAAGTCATGTTTCCAGTACATTTTTGCCAGAAGGCGTGGTTGCCGGCACAAGTGGCGCTGACGAAACTTAAGATCCTGCAACAGGCATGGCTTCTCAGGACACGGATTCTTTACGAAACGGATACTGTATGAGAGTTGGCATAGGCTAAATAAAGCTCAAACCGCTACGAAATCGGCGACGTGCATTAAGCGGTGGCATCTTCTAAACACATATTAAACGGGAGCTGCAATAGAGAAAATGAAGTGATGTTATTCAGTTTTCGTGCGTTCAAACATGCTTTGACCCGACGATATGCGAATTTTATCGACGAACGCCAGTATGCTTCAGGCTATATCCAATATTCTTAATGTAACAAGTTAAGCGTCTGTGGTGCAACGTGATGGTATTCAACATCAGCTGAAGTCAGGGAATGCAACTTGACGGATTTATGAGGAGCACAAAAGTAGATGGTTGAAAAGGTTATTGATTTCAACGCGCATATCTGTCAGCGATATGAAGCATGCAGCGTCTACAATGCTAGCCTCGCCGTACTTGTGGTGGTCATCCAATGATGCTTGCGCAGGCTCAATCTTCTTGCAGTCATTTATTTTTACAATCAAATATGCCCTTCAGGTACCGCCTTAAAGCCAAAAACGATGAAATCACTCGACCAAGTGGCGCTGTTCCTGCGCTCATTTGCAGCGGCAGATCGCTTTTCCTGATTATGCAGGAAATGAAAATAGCGCTTGTGGAAATAGAGGCGTCAAGGATATAAAATACATCAGGGGTCCAAATTCAGAATGTATCGATGTATGGCGCTGAGTACGGCCCAATTATCGTTACCAAGCGGCTCTGAAACGCTGAAGGGACGCCGTTGATTTAAAGAGTATTCGCACTTTTGTGTGAAGCGTGGCTCATCCAGAAGTACATGTAGCTGGGCTAGTCGGTTCATGTCGCTGAGTAGCCCACAAATATGATCGCTTTGGCGCAAACAAGGAACGACGAAAGGGAACAAGGGGGGCGTGTGCCCTTGTTCCTCGTTTGCGCCAAAGCAATCATATTTGTGGCTCATCTATCCTGACATTTTTAATCGCAGGTTACGAACTTCGGTTGCGTAGACAAAAGTAAGAGCACCATTAAAGAAAAACAAACTCCAGCTGCTTGTATATGTTGCTTTGTGTCGTTTTTATTATACAAGGTGTCCCACAGAACTTGAGCCAAGCATTAAATATATGCAAATGCCACATAGCTCGACACAACCAAGTTAATGTTGTTTCCCGTCGCTTGGAGATACTCAGATAACTTTTTTCATTCCGCCTAATTAGATAATTATTCCTAATCAATTATTCAGCTCCTCAAATATTATTTCATTGATTTATTTGTTTTTTACAATACCTCAAGTACCCCTGCTGGAGGGGTTCTATAGGAGGGGCGGGCGAGCATACAAATTAGCACAAACACAATACCACAGCAGTAAGCAATGAAATTAGTTAGAATGGAAACAGCAACGAAGAAAAACGTAAAAACTACAACATTTTGCACATCCACAGGTTAAGAAATAGGAAAAGGCACAAGAAAAACACAAAAGCTTATGAAATATGACAATCGACAAGTGTTGAACGTGTGTGTTGAATGTGTACAGAAAGTGGCAGTAACGTTTTTCTAAGTATGGAACACGGTAAGTAAAAACAGGCAGACATCTGGATAAACATAAGAGATCGACAGAAACACGTTTAAAAGAATGCTACAGATAATACGAGCAGATGACGCAATCAGGCAAGTGATTGCGAAATATGCGAATGAATGCGAAATAAAGGTTGATTGATTTATTCAGTGGCGGGCCTAAAACGCGCCGGATCACCATGAAGAATGACGCTGACTGGAAGGTTATTCCGATCGATGGCTGTTTGTGAAAAGAAAGAATGAAGATGAGCAGTTGTCCGCGCATGTGGTGGATAAGCTGCTTTATGGTGGCTGGTATGGCTTGAAAGACGGTATGCTGGTTTGATAAGGGGGTTGTCGGGAGGGAAGGTATGATAGAGCTTGTGATAATGGCAAAGTCTGAATGTTTTGCGGTGCCTATCTAGTTTGAGAAGATAAGCCTTTCATTTTAACTGAGTGACACCTGTATGATATGAGTAGTCAGAAAAGAATAATCTGGCGGCACGATTTTGTACCGACCCAAGTACCTTGCTAAGGTTGTGTTTATAAGAGTTCCAGATCGCGCACGCATATTCTGACTTACATCTTACAAGAGATTGATAGGCTAATTACTTAACGGAGGGCGGCGAAAGTGCGATATTACGTCGTGGATAGCTGAGGGTGCGGTTAGCTGTGTTTGTGATGTGCGTGACGTGTGATGACCACGTGAGGTGACGGGTGATGTTAAGTCTTCAATATTTGAGGGAATCTACTGAAAAAATGATCTCATTTTTAAGCATGTACATGTACGTATTAGTTTGATATTCTTGTCGTCTATGAAAAAAAATAACGGAAGTTTTTTTTTTTTTTTTTTTAATATTAAGGACCATGAGCCACGCATGACACCAAATTTCAGCGTCTATGAGGTCACGCCGAAGCATTAGTTTATCGGTGGGATTAGTGATGGAGTGGTAAATGACACAATAACCCGCTAATAGATGAATGTTTGAAGAGATACACGCGGGGACATCATTGATGTAAAATAAAAAAAAGTAGCGGGCCGAGTACTCTTTCCTGTGGGACACCGGAGGCGACAGCACACAAGGTGGAGTTGACTTCACTGGCGGAAATGAACTGTTGGCGATCGCTGACGAATTCTCTTGTCCATTCAAGCACTAAGGGGTGTAAGTTTAGTCGCAACAATTTTAGCAAGAGTCGACGATGAGGTACCTTATCGAAGGCGGTTTCATAATTGATAAATATGGCATCTACTGTAATGCTATTGTCTAAACGAGAACTGATATTGTTAATAAAAAGAGCTAATTGAGTTTTGCAATAAAGGCTTTGCTTGAATCCGCTTTGGTTAGGAGTAAAAGAATAGACAGAAATTAAAAATTTAACAACGTGTGAGACTCTCGGAAGATTTGTGCTAAAATGGTGCTGTCGATATGCTTATATGCTTATAATTGGATGAAAAGTGTCAGTGAGAAAATTGTAGAGCAACGTGAAAAACTCCCGGTATAGATTTCTGTTGCTCAATGCGTGCTACATGAAAGTGTCTTTGCAAGCGGGAAAGAAGCCAGTAAATATATACAATATTGCCGCGCGACTGGCGGCTCGAGGCATTTTGCATGTATTCGCGGGCATCTTTCATGTTCGGAATAACACTTATTTGGCACGTATCGAGCAACAGAAAGCTGTATTCAGAGTTTTTCATGTTGCTCTACAGTTTTCTCATTGATACTTTTCATGTAATTATAATATTGGGCAAGTTGGTTAAGTAATTAGGATTAGTTATCTAATTAGGCGGAATGAAAAAATAACCTGAGTATCTCCAAGCAACGGCAAACATTACCTTGGTTCTGCCCAACAATTTGGCATTTGCATATTTTTGATGTTTGGCTCAAATTTCGTGGGACACCCTACATATGTGATAAGTACTTTTATGTACGATCACAATAGTGAAATACCAGTGAGATTTGCGGTCAATCTAGGCGCGCAGCAGTCCATTTTGTCAAGTCGCAATATTGTTGACCGGCAGTGTACATAGAGAGCTATTTACTTAATGAAAATTTAGAAAAGGGTACCTACTACGGTAGCTTAATTGCTGTGGTGTAATGCGCTGCTCAGGTCGAGGGTTCATTCCCGGCCCATTCGCGAGCCTACCACATACATCCTACAGATAAAATCCTCGCCATTTGTCTCGCCTACCGACTCTAACTTCGTTTCATCGAAAGGGCAGAGAAGCTCGCTTTCCGTTCAACGCATTATAGGGTCTCTCTTCCAACCATTTTGTTTTGCGGAAGCTTTCGTGTAATATAACCCTAATTGAAAGAGAAAAAATGTTCTTTATCTATACCTAGCAAAAGACAGCAAAAAATCTTGAAGCATGAAAAAAAAACATATAGACCATTCGTTTTGCCTAAATCTTCTATGACCATAATTTACAAAAATAAAAGGCAAAAACTTATCGCTTTGGCGCACTGCTCCTGCTACGCTGCCAACCCGATCAGCCGAGACCACTTTTTCACCCCTACGATGATGATCATAATTTATTGGCATCCCCTGTGGAACGGGGTGGTGACATATGGTCATCTAGCCTATTTGACTTAACCACGTATGCATTCTTTTCATTCAAGCATTTTGCATACATATCCATAATCTTTTTTTTCCCTTCCTAAAAACTTCTCTATCAACCTTGTACTGCTATCTATACCTGTAGCGGATCGGGTCGTATCAATCTCCTGCCTGTGCGATTTCCCACTAACACTCTAAAGGTATTTTGCTTATCTCGACTTCCAACCGGTTTAAGCGTCTGCACCTTTAAATTGAAGCGCTTCTGGGAGGTGTACGGTATACCTACGGGTCTCAATGGGTGAATCCCTTGGCAATCTATTAGGCCATACGGAATGCTCTTCAAATGTTTGCTTCTGTATGCACAGTTACCTCATATTTACCTTTACAAATTTCTGTGCAATTACTTTGCCAATTACTTAATTTGCAGTTATCTCATCCTGTTGCGAATATTTGCTCCGGTATGTTTTTGTCCTTAGGAAACCAGCTCGAGCCTCAAGTAGCAAGGCATTGCTCTTTCCCTTATCGCAAAGATTTTCCCATCTTATTTCTACCTTCGCGCTCTTGAAAATCACTGTCTCTTTTTGTTTCCGCTCTTTGCATCCCATTCACTTTCGCTGCTTCGCGAGTCGCAATAAAGGAGCGGCACCTTGTGGTAATAATGGGAGTAGTAATTGACGTACTGCTCGGATGGGGGCGATGGTGGCGAAGCAAAAAACTAAAGGGGTTAACAAACTCGGGAGAACTTCCGAGGATGCGCAGGTCGCAGTATGCACGATGCCAGAGGTTGAAAGGAAGGGTTGCGAAATTAATAGGGCAATGCTTGCAGTAAGAAGAGACATTTGAAAGCTAGTTAAAGCAATGCACTTTACAATCATTGACATCAAGCGGAAAGTGACACTAGCGGACCGCGCTGGCGCTTTTGTGTGTGACGGAATAATTTTACCAGAACGGTAGCTGCGCCATTCGGACGTCGATTCGCGGCATGCGCACCAACTTTTTTATGGGGGCCGCATCTACTCAGTAAGGTGTATTTAACGTAGCGACGCACAAGCAGGAAGCAGAATAAGGCCCCAATGAGTTAAAAAACGCGAAAAATAGATCTGCAATAGATGTAGACACCGTCAAATTTGTTGCATAAACATACGGGATGGTTGCAAGCAGAATAAATGGTTGGAAAATCAAACGCAACTGATTGAGGAAGGTCTTGGCGTGAACACCTTCGCCAAAATGCATCTACCACAGTTGGAGCAGCTGCCTGTTATTCAGAAGTTTGAATGAAGAGGGTGGAACAAACTGCCTGTGTCAAGGAAAGGCGGACGTATAGGTATGCTAATGAGGCGCGGTATGAAGTGGCAAGAAGAGGTATAAAGTAGGTGCTGCTGACTAATGCGATGGGGAAAGTGAGTAAAGGTAAGCAAATTACGCTTGGGTGGAGTGAACGCAGGATAAACCTTGTCAATAAGGGCTTAGATGATAAAGATCAAGCGAACTCGTAGAGGCCAGGTACCAAAACGTCCGTGATGTATAGAATGGCAATGCAAGCCATTTATTTATACCTGTGGAAGTGGATGGAGAAAAGCGACATATTGAGAAAACTACAGCATATGTTCACACTAAGCAGGCGCTCACACAATATGCTTGTAATGATGCGGTTCATATGGATTTGAACAGCAAATAATAGACCTTTCTGAAAACTATTTCATATTAGATTGCCGTGGGGATGTTTTCAAGCATGAGGGCATAGATGATGATTTCTTGGACCGACCGAGTAAACTGTCTGGGAAGGCCGGAAATGCGATGAAGTTAAGTAACTGCACCTAGGAATAAAGCAAAGGTGTCCCTGGTTTCCATTGTTGTTCACGCTTTGTGGAAAAGGCATAGAAAGACAACTAGAACGCACTGATTTAATTTTGAATCTGTCTTATATCCACAGCGGGAAAGAAGTGCAACAGAATGTCAGTGGGGTGGTGTATGCGGACGACATACTGCTATTACGGGACAATTGAAGGGATTTACAAAGACTTGCGAATATAAATGACAATGCAGCGACTAATCTAGGCCTTATAATTAGCAGAGAAAAAAGGGAATTATGATCTTTATTGAAAATACCAGTAATGACATAGTATCAGATCACCAAGAAGTGCTATAACCATTGTCTATAACCTTTGTCTATGCATAAACGAAGGAAAGACCTACTGAAGCGTCCATTAAGATATTCTAAAAATCAAACGGAAGCGGACGGCTGGAATTATGAAAGATAGAACACTTTGGTGCTACAATAAATACGTACGAAGTGGTGCGACGAATTTACAAAAGTGTAATGGTGCCAGTGCTAAAGTTAGCCAATGCTATTGTTTCCTATAAATGAGAAATCTGGTCGGAGTTAGGGAGAAACCAGAGGGTGGCGAGCCGACTGACTTTTGGCGCCTGTGTTCATTTATGCATTCTAGGTGTTGCGCCTTGGTGCTTCCACTAAAACACAAGGCTAGCTGAAAACCACATGCAACAGTAGCTTTATCAACTGAAGGTAACATATAAACTAATGCCCCTGTCACACTAGCGAATGTAGCCACGGTATGCTTAACCGTGGCTTGCAGTGGTAACTGCGGCTAACGAGAGCGCGGTTTGCCATTGCTACACGAGCTTAGTTAAGCAAACAAACGCGATCCCATTGTCATCGTGTGAGCTAACTTTTTTCGTTATGTTCGCGGCTTACAACAACAAATGATTGCCAGTGTGCTAATATGTAATGTAATAAAATTTACGTTCGCTGTTTTAATACTGAAAGCTATTAATAACTCGCTAATATTCAGCAACTTGGCGATTTTCAGAACAAGTCTCTCAACACTGGTTGCCGTAGCCAGTAGAAGAGCCAAAACTATCCAATATATGTTAGTAGAATCTAGACTGTCGTGCGGCGTCGTTACGGCGTGTTACCTGTCGGTGCGCATTGTTTCTTCTGCTTCACGATACGCCCAAGTGTTGTGCCTTAGGTTCTGCTGGGAATTCTGCTGGGTTTTTTTCTCTTAGCTCAAGTAGCCTGTGTGTATCTGTGCGTGTTATTGTATGCCACAGCGTGCGTGATTTGAGAGATTACCCCTGCGGCGCGGTGCGATGGCACTGGTTGAAGCAGCAGCCAACATCGACATTGAAGACGCCAAGCTTGAATTTTGGGTAGCATTTGCGACTTTTCAAGCATCAGTTCAGCGGCGGCGTATGTAGAAACGGTGCATCACTGCGAAACTTGAAGAACTGGATGCTGGCCGTAACCGCGCTCGGCGCAGGAGCCAGAATCTTTTATTGGCAGCTGCAGCGCTTTCTTCCGACAAACGTTCGATTTGGGCGCTCCCGTAGGAAATTTCGTGGTATGAGGCAATGCTTCCGCACCTTCCGGACAGCGCATTGAGAGAGAAGTTCCGAGTGAACCGCTCCACCTTTGTCAGTGTCTGTGTGTCTATGGGACGGGTAGACACGAACATGCGAAAGGATATTCCCCTAGATAAACGTGTAGCGATAGGCTTTTACCACCTCGCTGTCGGTGCTGCGAATAGAAGTATAGCGAACATCTTTTCCGTTCGACAGTAAACCTTGCCTTTCGCGAGTTCAGCACAAAAATTGTGCGCAGACTGTAGCCGGGTTACGTAAGGTTTCCCAAAGCACACGAAGTTGTCGAACACTTGCGCCGGTTCGAGGCTGTTTCCGAATTCACTCAGGGCATGGGTGCACTGGACGGATGCCACATTGAAGATTGAAGTATGTCCGCCAAAGATCCATGTCACTGATTACAATAATTACAGAGGGTGGTACGGCGTTATATTGTTGGCTATTTTTGATCACACGTACAAGGTTATCTGCACGAATGTAGGATCTCCTGGAAGGAACGACTATTCAAGCCTCTATTACCAGTCACGCCTTCGAAAAGTGTTAGCTGTGAGCTTCTTCACAAGCGGAACAAAAGTGTTTCAAGTGTTGAAATTTGTGCTGTATTGCTGGCCAACCAGGCCTTCCCTTTGCAGCCAACAATAATGAAGCCGCGTGCGCGCCCTCGCCCGATTGGGTCACCTATACACATTTTCAACAATCGCTTGCCGAGCGCGAGGCACGTGGTTGAAACTGCATTTGGCCGGCTCAAAGCACGTTTTCGCATACTCCATAACGTCGAGTGTGACATTGACAATGTCGACTGCATAATCCGTGCGGGTTGTGTGATGCACAACACTAGTGAGCAGCTTAATCACCGACAGAAGGCGACCTCAGCCAACCTGCACAGCCAAAAGGGTCGAATCGTCGGGTGCTGTAATAAGGAGTGGTCTTGCCAAGCACCTCCATTGCAACATATGAACTAATGGTTGCTGAGGCTGTGAAATGGGAGAATTTCTGTTTAATTAGTAAAAAGTTGTTATGTTTATGTAGCTCAGCTTACAAACTGAGCAATAACTTTGTCTTAATCTGGTACAGGCTTCGAGCATTTACTAGGTACTCTTTCTGCTCCAATGACTACAAGGCACTCTTTGTAATGCTGCAGCTTTGTGTATACCTCTTTCATTTTCTGAAAATGCATTCGTACAATCCTTGAATGATCCCACAATTTCAGCACTTACAACGCAAGTAACGCACTCTCCAACATACGCAAGCTAACTTTTCATATGTTCGTTTGCCTGCAGCTCAAGCCTGCCTCTTAATTTTGGTCAGCTTAGCAAACCAGCCAAATCACCTTACTGAAAGCGACTCAAAATAGGGCCACAAGATTTGTCTCGTCTAACTAACTACAACTCAAGTAATCAGAAGCCAACAAACACTGACATCACGGACAAAATAGGGGAAATTACTTGAGCTTAATAAATGAAATAAAGAAACGATAAATTAATGGAAATGAAAGTGGATGAAAAAACAAGTTGCCGCAGGTGGGGAACGATCCCACAATCTATGCATTTCGCCTGCGATGCTCTAACAATTGAGTTGCCGCGGCGCCGTTTCCCCGTCCACTTTCTTAGGTATTTATGCTTCCTTGTAGAACCCTGGGACTGTTAGCCAGCGCCACCACTCACAGACCTTGGCGGCAGACGTGGAACATCCTTTCTGCCGCAGGCGTCACGAGAACGTGATCTTTTTTTTTGGTGAAGGCAGCCGGTCGATAAACCCACACAAGCTACCTGAAGGCATCAATGTTGCCGGACCAATCCCACAAACTTCGCGAAATACGAAGGTTGTGGGATCGTTCCCCACTTGCGGCAAGTTGTTTTTTCATCCACTTTCATTTCCATTAATTTATCGTTTCTTTATTTCATTTATTAAACACAAGTAATTTCCCCTATGTTGTCCTTGGTGTCAGCGTTTGTTGGCTTCTTATGATATGAACAACAAAAATCGAGCCCCTCGGTTAACCCCCTTTCTTCTCGTTAACTAGAACTCGGGCATCTTACATACAACTCGCCCTTTCACTTCTGCCCTTAAGTTCTTGTTCGTTGTGGTATGGCTGTTTTTCCATTACGTTAAAATATGTTCATACCAGCAGAGATCGCCACTTACGTCTGTAAGTTTCACCTTGCTCATCGTGCAAGTTAAATAATCTCGGATTCACACGCATCTATGAGAACACCACACATTCAATTGGTCGGCACTTCCTCGTGCAGTGCGATTATTGAACGCTCTTCCCCATTCGATCATCTTCTAAACAAATCTAGATAATATCCGCCAGCTCCTAAGCTTATATTTCAGCACAGGACCACAAATGGTATGCTTTTTTATATGAATTTAATACGCTGTTTTGTTGAACATTTCTGTGCATGCTATTGCTTTTCTTATTGTTTTTTATCCTTAATTTACGCTTATTTCTCGTTGTTTTTCCTTGCTTTATAGTCTGTATCTGTTTGCCTTTTTTGCGTAATATGGCTTCTAGTGTTTATTGTGTGGTGCTCTGTTTGTATATTATGTTTACATACATTATTATATTACATAATATGCACATATGATGTTATCTGTCTTAAATAACTGCTCACTATTTATTTCCCTTAATGATATAATGTACCAACTAAGGTAGATAACTGAGCTGTTTTGCAGTTGGAAATAAACCCCATACAACACCTTATGCTGCTAACAGACCCCACATCTGAAAAAACATGAGCAAGTCTTTATTTATTTTATTTATTTATTTACTTATTTATTTATAGATACTGCAGCCCCAATGAGGCTATTGCAGGAGTAGGATGAACAACTAACATGAAAACATTAATCAACAAGCAGGCATGTATTGTTTCACTTATAGTGAACGGATGTTGCCCGGCAAGGAGTGCCAGATTTCAAGTGTTGATGGAAAAAAGCTGTAATTGAAGGAATCAGCGCGGGCAAGAAAGGTTGAGATATTTAGAGCATGGTGACTCCTTGTAGATGCGGGTATCGAAAGAGTCAAATAGTTATCTAAAGAGGAGAGACGAAGAGAATTGATTACCATGTGAAGGAATTTTAGGACTTTGCGACGCTCTGCAAAAGTAGTGAGACGAAGTAGAGGAAGAGAGTTAGACGGCGAAAAGTCTTTGTCATAGCTCCTACAAACGAAACAAACTGCCTTTTTTTTGCACAGATTCCAGTTTTTTGACGTCACACTGTATGTACGGATTCCATACAATGCAGCGATATTCTAGGTTGGGGCAAATGAGAATTTTATATGTTAAATGTTTAGTTTCATTAAGAGCAAGATGATGTAAGTAACCTAGTCTTTTAAGGACCCTGTTGAAAGGGGCATCAATGTGTTTTGACCATGACAAAGCTGTGTACAAAGTAGTGCTGGCCACGTAAAAAACCATGCTGGAAAGCGCATAACACTTTGTTAGTTTCAAGAAATACCATAATATATTTAAAGATAATGTGTTCGACTAAATTGAATAAATGTGCTGTTAAGGTGATGGACCTTTAGTTAGATTACAACTGAATGTTACCTCACTTAAATAAAGGAATCAAGAATTGAAGTAAGTTTCCACGAGGTAGGAAGGGTGGCGGTTGAGAAAGATTTTCTAAAGGTAGTTTTTAGATATCTGCTGCACCAAAGAAAGTATCGAATCAGAAAAACGGTCGGGAGACTGACAGGACCGCACGACGTCTTGGTGTCTAAGTTGAGGATTAAGTTATGTACACCGTCAGGAGACAGCGATACATCGTCGATTGGAGGGTATGGTTCAGAATCAAAAACACGGAATACCGAGTTATCAGTCGGAAAGACAGAGTGGAAACAGGCGTTGAAACAAGAAGCTGTTGTCTGCAACAAAAACTCCAAAATTGTTAGTTATCAACGTACTCAGTGTGACAAAGGTGGTAGGAGAGATTTCCAAAATTTACGGGGATTAGTCTTCATTAACATGTTGCTTTTAGCGCAAAAAACACTCGAAAAAAGGAATACATTGAAATGCGAAAGGAAGGGAAATACGAGTGCTCGTCTTTGCTTTCATTTCGCCTTTCTTTTCCTTTCCTTTGGCCTCTCACTGTCTTCATTTTTAAAGTTTTTTTTTTTTTTGCGCTAAAAAGCTACATGTTAAGTAAACACCAGCTTGCCCTAGAAGTTGTTCTCTAGTCTTCATTAATTTCTGCAAGGTTACCGTGTGACAAAATTATTTTGCAGCAACCATTTTAGATCAAAGTTCCTTTTTAGCACTATTAGAACTGCATGAGTTTTGTTGGTCGCCAGAGCGTTTCGATCGACGCAATCTGGCGACACGACGTGATAGATGCAAAAGGTCCCTAGTCATCCAAGGAATTTCAGTGCTTGTTTTCTTTGTTTTTAAAGGATGAAAAGGCTGATACACTTACTTACAATACTTTCGAAGATATTTGTTAAGATATTAGTATCACTAGTGGTACTTATTAGTTGAAACTCATCAAAAGAATCGCATAAGGCGTCTGTTATTGCCAAATGATCAGCGGGGTTCAAGTCAGAAAATGTGCACGAGATATAGCGGGATTTAGCTACGATGCGTGAAACCGAAATTAACAGCATTGTGGTCAGGATATTCCATCAATACCATCGAAATTCACAACCGGCGTTAAAAAGATATGTAGTAAGAAAAACAAGATCAAGGACTGAAGTTTGCCGAGTGAAAGCCTGAGCCATCTGCTGCAGGCCACAGGACAATGAAATGTGAACCAACTCCAACTCGATAGCTGCTTCGTGTCCACTCATTTTAACATGAGACCAATCAACACCAGGAGCATTAAAATCGCCCATGCAGATAACGTTGGATGAATAGGTATAATAACTATGCAAAAGTTCACTTAGATTGTGTAAATACTCAATATTAGAACAAGGCAGACGGTAAACGATTCCTATAATCAAAGACATATCTTAAAGTTGAACTTTACAACACAATTTTAAAGATAAGGTACAATAATAATAATTATAATTGGCATAATAAAGTACGATATCTTGCTGCATAAACTGTCTAGATACAGGGTGCGGGGGGGTTGTACTAGAGCTCAAAAAAAACACTTTGAATGACCACTATCAAATCGTGCAAATAAAAGACACCATATCATCAAAGCTAAAGTTAACACCAGGAGTTCCAGAGGGGTTAATACTAGGACCGTTTTTATTTTTTGTTTGCATTAACGACATCGTAACTATTCCCAGCTCTCCTGAACTTGTTATGTATGCCGATGATACTAACATCATTTTTTAAGTCCACAGATCTAGGAAATATAGAAAGAAGGGCCAACACCAACTTTGCGCCCCTCTTGGCCTGGCTCCGGGAAAATAGGCTGCGGCTTAACATAGCGAAAACAAAGTACATAATATTTCGTGTACTTGACAAACTTCTAAGTAGGGAAATAGTTTTAGCGTTTGAAGGGCAACAGATAGCCAGTGTTAAGGAGGAAAAGTTTCTTGGTGTTTGATTCCAAGAGCACCTTTCATGGAATGTACACATTAATAAATTTAGCTACCGAACTCTCCTGATCTGTTGGGTGCTGGTATAAAATTGCATACATAAATCCTTTCTGGTTGGAACAAAGCACATATACTTCGCCGTTATACTCCAGATTATTGTACGAAATATTGGTATGGGGGAGGGGGAACCAGAACAAAACTAACTACAACAGGCTAATTATTCTACAAAAGAAGATATTGCGCATTTATGAAAACTATAAGGAACCATGCTATGAACTAAGCGCATTACGATTATTCTTAAATACGGAAGGCTTAAAGCTAACGACGTTTATGATCTTAAAGTACTACAGTACATACATAACAATGCACTATATATACACGAAAAAATTAATGAAGCCCCGTACGATATGAGACTAAAAAGAAAACGGACACTAAACACAAAGAACAATTATGTTGAACAAACAACCGGCTACCATGTATTTGGTAGCTTGGTAGCATCCTTATTAAATAAATTTCATGAAAACGGTGTCGAGATAACTGACATTACTAGGAAAACAATACGAGACTTCCTCATTCAAACTGAGTAATTATTTTTAAACGTTCCTTTCGCTATGGGAAGTCACTACTTACCTCCTTTAATGAAGGGGTTTACGTTTTGATGACATTTTCGCATATAGGATGTAACGTGCAAGACATTTATACACACCTTTATTTGCTATGTTTTCGTATGTGAAGAGAATGTTATATGATAATTTTTTCAGCGATTGAAAATAATTATGTATATATGTTATATATGTGTCGGGCATGCGCTGTCTGCGCTACCTTATCAGGAGAGCACTGATATCACGCGTGCGTCTGCCTATTTAAGAGCGTGCCAATAAACCCTTCGCTGCTTCTTGTTCCTGCCATCGTGTAGTTGCCTCGATCTTTACCAGACCCTCGACGCACACGTTACATGGTGTCAGAAGTGGGCACTTGGGGTCGAAGCGTGGATCCGGCGGAGCCCCAACGATGGAACTACTGAAGGCACCGCCACCCTTGCAACTTACCGGCAATCTCTCTGAGCAATGGAAGCGCTTCAAACAGAAGTTTGACTTGTTCATAGTGGCAACCACGACGAAGGAGCAACCCCGCACGGAAGCTGCAAAAGCGGCACTCCTTCTGAGTGTGGCTGGTGACGAAGCACTTGACGTGTTCAACACGTTCAAGTTTGAAGCACAAGAATCCAAGGAAGACTACTCAACAATCATTGAAAAGTTCGAGTCTTACTGCTCCGAGGTAAGCAACGAAGTGCATGAGCGATATCTGTTTCGCTCGAGGAAGCAGGCAGATGGGGAACCGTTCGAAAAATTTCTTCGTGACCTAAGAAAGCAAGCTGGGCAGTGCAATTTCGGAGAACAGCGTGATTCAATGATCCGGGATCAAATAATGTTCGGCACGAATAACTCAAAGTTGCGCGAAAAGATGCTTCGAAAACAACAGTTGACTCTAGTGAAGGCGGAAGAATTTCGCAAGGTCACCGAATCTGTGGCGCAACGAAACGAGGTCTGGAGGGCCACGGACAGCCACATTGACACTATTGCGGGGCCCGCAACTGCACCGAAAAGCAGAAACGCCCAAGATGGCAACTAGCAGTACCGCTGCACAAAGTGCGACCGGCGGCACAGACCAAGGCAGTGTCCTGCATACGGAAAGAAATGCAACGTGTGCCATCTTGCCCAATCATTTTGCGGTGTGCTGTCGAGAAACGTCCAAAATCGCCGAAGTCAGCAAAGACGACTTTGACGATAACTTCGACATCCTAGAAGTTGGTGTTGGGAACAGAAATGCCAAAGACTGGATAGTGGAAGCTGAGGTCAAGGGCAAGAAGGTCTCCTTCAAAGTAGACACCTGGTCACAGGCCAGCTTACTGCCGTTTTCGGCATACCGGAAAATGCGTGCGGCGGGACCGTTGACTGCTGCTACCTCGGTACTACGGGCCTACAACGGAGGCGTCATAACACACTTCGGAGCAACGTCGCAGGAGGTGACGGTAGGAAATACTTCCGCCACAGTCCAGTTCTTTGCCGTAAAACACGGCAGTCAAGCCATACTAGGACTGGAAGCGAGTGAAGCCTTGGGCCTTTTTCAACGCACAGTGGCCACTGTAAGCGCCTCAACAGACTACGAAGCAGTGACGAATTTCCAGCACCTCTTCCAGGGATTAGGCTGCTTGAAGCAACCATACAGCATGGTCCTGCAACCAACAGCGGTTCCTGTCGTTCAACCAGCGCGGCGTATTCCCCTGTCCCGGCGGGGCCCTCTTCAGGAAGAGCTGCAAAGACTGGAGCGCGAGGCCATCATCGTAAAAGAGAACGACCCCACGGACTGAGTAAGCCCTTTGGTTACCGTCAAGAAAAAGGACGGCAGAATTAGAATTTGCATGGACCCCCGGAAAATTAGTGAGAACATAAAGAGAGTACACTTCCAGCTCCCAAGGCGCGAGGATATGGAAGGGGAATTGGCCGGGGCAACTGTATTTAGTTGCTTGGACGCAAACTCCGGCTTCCACCAGATCGCACTTGACGAGCAGACGTCGAAAATATGCACTTTTGCTACTCCTTTTAGCAGGTGCCGTTACCTCCGATCGCCCTTCGGCATCGCCTCAGCGCCTGAAATCTTTCAAAGGACGATGACTCAAGTATTTGAGGGCCTTCCCGGTGTACATGTGTACACTGACGATATTTTGGTATGGGGAGCAAGCAAACAGCAGCATGACCAGAGACTGGTTGCGGTCTTGAAAGCGGCCGAAAAAGCCGGCTTAACGTTCAACGCAAAAAAATGCCGGTTTGGTGTTACGCAAATACAATTCCTGGGCGATATCATTGGACGTGACGGCATCTCGCCAGACCCAAAACTTATCAAAAGCTTGCTTGAAACGCCGGAACCCAAAACCAAATGTGATGTTCAGCGCATGCTCGGTGTAATCAACTACGTCGCAAAGCACGTGCCACGGCTTTCTGAGCGGACTGCGCTTCTCCGAGCGCTTATCAAAACACACGCAGTATTTGAGTGGACTGAAAACCACAGAAAAGAGTGGAAATGTATCACTCAAATTCTAACCATGAAACTCGTACTCGCCATCTTCGATCCGCAAAGGCAGTCTAAAATAACATGTGATGCATCAAAAGATGGCATGGGTGCAGCGCTCTTGCAGTGTCACGATGGCGATAAGTGGCACCCAGTGGCATATGCATCCCGCGCGCTAACACAAGCTGAGCAGCGTTACGCGCAAATTGAAAAGGATACTCTCAGCATTTCGTTCGGCTGTGAGAAGTTTCACCACTTCGTGTACGGGCACAAAGTTTTTATTGAAACTGACCATAAACCGTTGCTATCTATTGCTGCGAAAGGGATCTGCGACATGCCTCCCCACCTTCAGAGGTTTTTTTTAAGACTTCTGCAATACGATTTCGTTTTGGAGTACGTACCAGGAAAACACCTCGTCTGGGCCGACATGCTGTCAAGGTCGGCTCCGGCTAGTCACGAGGACATCGCTGGCGCCGCTGACGACGTGGAAGTGCACGCAGTGCAAGTTCTGGGCTATTTGGTCACGGGCGCTACGCGACAGAAGCTGGTGCGAGAAACAGCGCGTGACGGGTACTTGAGCACTGTCATCTCCAATTTGTCAAGCGGTGAGAGCCTGCAGGGTGAACTCAAGCCGTTTTCGTCAGAGCTTTCCGTCGTGGACGGTATATTGCTGAAAGGAACAAAAGTGGTCATACCCTAAAAGCATGCGACGTGAAATCCTAGGACGAATTCATACTGGGCACCTAGGATTGCAGAAATGCTAAGAAAGAGCACGACGTTTGGTTTTTTGCCCTGGGCTAAGCAGCGACTTATCCCTACTGATTCAGAGTTGCTCTACTTGTCGGAAGTTTTCATACAAGCAACCGAAAGAACCGTTATTCATGCGCCCAATCCCATTATGCGCATGGGTTCGAGTTGGTGTAGACATTTTTTCTTTTGAGGGAAGTTCGTACGTCGTAGCGTTTGACGCGCATTCAAACTTCCCGGAAGTCCAGAAGCTCCAGGACACCACTGCAAGAGCAACAATTTCCGCACTTAGCGCAATGTTTGCCAGGTGTGGCGTACCTCTGGAGGTGTGAACGGACAACGGGCCGCAGTTTTCTAGTTATGAATTTGCAGAATTCGCAAGAAAATATGACTTCGCTCATGTCACATCCAGTCCGCGCTTCCCACAGTCCAACGGTCTGGCAGAGAATGGGGTACAGATCGTGAAACGCCTCTTGAAGAAAAGTAGACTCACGCGAAGACTTTTGGCTAGGCTTGTTGGCCTACCGCTCTACACCACTTGTGGACGGCCGATCACCTGGAGAACTTCTTCAAGGCAGGCGTCTCAGGTCGAATGTACCCGATTTTGGCGACGTGCAGCCTACGCCAGTCAAAAAACATCGTCAGAACAACGGCGGAAAGCATTTGTCACCCTTGGACAAAGGGTCAATCGTAAGGCTCAGGGACACAACATGGTCCCCGAAAGGTATTGTGATGGGTAGAACGTCTCCGAGGTCCTACAACGTGGAAACAGGTGGTCGGGTGTTTAGACGAAACAGACGGCATCTCCTTCAGACTCGCGAACAGTGGACAGCAGATGAAAATGATGATGATGACTGCGGTTCGTCTTACAGCTTGTGCACTGACTCTAGTGCAAGTAGCTCCGTTGATGTTACACCATGCCAGCCTACACACCCGCATCCTCAAGCGTCGTCCGCCGATGGCCCGGCACCAACTACAGCGCACCACGTGCTATCTCCTCCTAGGCCGACGCTAGTCCCAAGAAGGTCGGGTCGCACCAGTAGGCCACCACAGCGGCTTCGGTATGACGCGGCCTTTAATCAAGTAATCTGAACTGTTGTGCTTCTTCGTTACCCATCAGGGGATGTATCGGGCATGCGCTGTCTGCGCTACCTTATCAGGACAGCACTGATATCACGCGTGCGTCTGACTATTCAAGAGCGTGCCAATAAACCCTTCGCTGCTTCTTGTTCCTGCCATCGTGTAGTTGCCTCGATCTTTACCAGACACTCGACGCACACGTTAGAATATACTGTATATTCATATATGTCATTTGTACTGACTAAACACACTGCTTTGTATCACTGACTTTGCATTTCGCCTCACACATTTTCGTTTATACATTTGTGCATTGCACACACTAAAGTGTACAAACTTTATTTTATTATGCCCCCATTGTCATGAATACGGGCAAGAACCTTGTCAAGCTGCAAAAAAGCCGATTTTATTTCTTGCCCCAGCGCTCATTTTTTGTTAATCAACGAATGCGAAATAAAGATTAAAAGACAATCCTCAATAAGCAAGAAGATAAGATTGATTTCAACATGACTAGAAATGGCTTTAAAAACCACGTGAAGGAATTGTTAGTAACACAGTGTTTGAGATAGTGATTATTGCAACATAACTATATTAAACATCGCTTTTTTCGTTTTTTTTTTCATTTTTACGTGGATAGATACACGTTCACGGTCTTATGCAGCATTTCAGTGTACTATGGTAATTTACATGTACAAGCTGTAGTTTACTGTTTGTGGACAGGGAGAGGAAACGGGAAGAGGGGGAAAAGGGGAACATTTATTATTTCACCGTCTATATTAGTAAACCAACTGTAACCCAATAATTTCTCAATTATTTGTTCTAAGTTTCTGTGTAAACTCATGTACAACGTGTGAAAATATGCAACGTTATGTGCGTTCGCTCACTGCCAAAAAACTCCGCTAATTGATGTGTAATACACGCGTACATTGCTACTACAGGGGCGCCTGCCAGGCGCTGCGCGCCTTTTGCTGCAGCACCTTTCTTGAAATAGTATTTAAGATGAAATAAACATTCATTCATTCATTCATTCATTCATTCATTCATTCATTCATTCATTCATTCATTGAAAGACTTAGTATCAAGCGAGGCAAGGAGTAAAGCAGAGTGTAGGTGAGATTGATAAAATACCGCAACACCGCCTCCTCTCCCCAATTTTCTGTCTCCCCGAACCAGCTTGAAGCCAGGGAGGGTTAATTCAGAATCATGCACACCCTTATGTAACCCGGTCTGAGTAACACAAATAATATGTGGCCAGTAAGACAAGACCAACGAAAAAAATTTGCATAAATTGCTGACAAGGCTTCTTGTATTCACGTTTAAAATGAAAAGCTTATTGCCAGTACCCTGAAGTCAAGGAGATTTGAATCTAGGAATTGTTTTGGCCGGTTAAGTTGAGCCAGCAGATGATCTGACGAGAGTATTGGATGTGCTATCCCAATACTATCGTACCCTGTCAATAAATACATGATCAAATTGAAGTTGGACAGATGTGCCACTATCCCTATGAGAGCAGGACGCTTCCCAGAGCTTCTTGTGAATATTGCGAACCTGGGGCTAGAAGTCTTCTGAAACACGAAAGCTAGTGTTTTTAAGTTTATAGCAATTCTTCGCCCCAGTACCTTTCCTGAAAATCAAGGAACGGAACGTGACCGGCCTCTATAATTATTGCCGAGTCTATGACACATTTCGATACGCGAACGTGCGATTTTAAGAGTGTCCTGGAACCACTTAGCAATCTTGCAAGAAAGTTTCTCATAGTTTTCGTTAAAGCCCTCGCTGAGACCATGTATAGTAATGTTGTAATGTTCCTACGCGACCTGTTTTCTAAATTGTCGTTTCCGCAAGAGAGAGCTGAGATAGCGTTTCGTAATTCCTGGATTTCAGTGGCATTAGAAACATGTGCACCACTAGACGTTCAGGGTGACTCCAGAGAACATACACGAGCTTTCAAGGTATCAAACCTCATGTACACAGATGACTGAAACATTTTTATTTCTGCAATATCATATCGAGAACCAGTTTCCTTCGCCATTTAGGAGTTCAGAGAGCATTTCCTCTACCTCGTTTTGTTTATCAACATCTGTCAACTGGGTTTGGGAGGCAGGAACACGCTGAGAACGAGCGTTGGGACTAGGGTTCACTTTCACATCGCCGAACAATAAAATCCTGCGGGCAGCATTTAACAGAGTAGAATATAAAGAAGGGTAGACAAAACCATGGTAGCAGTCATGTGGGCCAGGGGACAGCAGCATACATCGGTCATCAGAACGCATGCACCGAGACTTAACAAGGTAGCATAGCTGCGTGATTAACAGACAGCCGGTCAACATGGTGCCACGCCGCTGTTGCCTCGCCCACTGAAGACGGGAACCGTTGCGGATGCTTTTATAGCCGCAAACCATGTCGTCGTGGAACTTAGTCTGTCGGTGATTGGTCTGTGGATGGTGACGTTAATCTTCTCCAGAGGAGCATGCGGGATATGGGCCGATGAAGCGAGGAGCAAGCTGTCGCTGTTATCCGCAAGGAAGATTGGATCGACCACCCGTTGACCACCCGGCACATCCATAACATGGCGAGGGAACGATGATAGCGCTAAGCGCAGCGTGACTTCATTGACAGGAACAACAGCATTCTCGAACATAGAAGCAGCAAGGTAGCCGGCGAACTGTGTGACGAACTGACAGCGTATCAAAACGTGGTCGCCACGCTGCTGTTTCCTCTCCCACTCTGGTCATCTCTACATGTGCGAGACAAAAAGCTTGCATATTAGCAGCTCGACTGGCAGAATGAGAAGTGTGCTGGCAAGGAATGTCATTTGAGCATTTACTTATCCCTCACTTTTGATGCAAAGGACTTACCCATCATGAGTGAGATGCTCCCGTACACGTCACTGGTCTCTACTTGCAGCTGCGCGATCTTCTGGGTTATATTGAGCCGCTTTTTGTCCGCCCTTCGCATGTGTTTCACTTCCTCCTCGGGCATGGTTATGAGGACCTGCACTGCTGTCGCAGGACGTTTGTGATTCCTCGCAGTGCTGGTTATTCGATTATTGCCACTAGGTGTGCAGCCATCAACATTAGTTTCTGCGACATCTGAAGGGGCATTTGCAGAGGTCATGTATTCTGTAAAACCTTCATTGTTTCCGCTCTCCTACGATGCAACAACAATGTCATCTTCGGGAATGTCACTAACTTCTGGTACCTGTCACAAGGAGCCGAGAAACCTCATATATATATTATTAAACTGCACCACAGGCTCTTTTATTGTACTGACAATAAAAATAGATTAGCATATCTCTACATCTTTGGGCATCTTGAAAGGTTTAGTAGATTGTCAGTGTATACTAGAAAACGAAAAAGTAGGTCATGAACACAATTATATGTTGGCATGCTATCATTCAGCGTTGCATGAACAAGGCTGCCACAATGCAAACTTATTCCTTTTCTAAACAAAAGGTGCTCTTCATCATCCAATATATTGTCATTTACAATATTTCTGCATACTTATGTAGTATACAGCTCTTACTGTCAAGACTTAGCACACGGTTTAATTCATAATTATTAAAATGCAGGAATAGGCAAAAGTAAAAATCATTTTGTACATTCTTCCCTGTTTGATCTTCATTAATATTATGATTGACATGCTGCAACGAGGAACAAGGTGGAGGAATACGGTAGTTTTGTTGAGGCTAAAATAGCGCAATACACAGGGCAACGAGCAAGACAAAACAATACAAGTGCCAACTTGCCACTAAATTCACACTGGGAAAGCCGTTCTTGTGAAACAGTCGTGCATGCTATGCGAGATTTGTAGCAGTGCTATGACTTAACTGGGCTGTTCGATCAGCTGTCGGTCAGATATTATTACAGTGAAAAATATAGTATGCTCTCGGTTTATATAAAGCTTGCATGCATTTACTATCATGAATCCATGAGACGAAGCAAGTCATTAAAAAAAATATGTCACTGCAATAGTGATCTTGACAATTTGCAGAAAGGCTTGATGTGCGCATGTGGCTGCTCGTCAAAGCGAACATTGTAAGTTAGCAAGTTGCAAGTTAAGTGCTGATATCCTTTATAGTCTTGCTCACTGTCCTATGTACTTCACTACCTTACACCTAACAATGTTACACCAACTGGTCTGCCATCTGAACGAAAACAAGACCACATGCGGTGCACCTCCCTCATTCTACGGACATTTTCAAAAAATAAACTCATGCCTACACGCACAACTTGCTAGAACTTTTACACTTGCTGCGTCCAATTTGCAGCGTCTTTCAAAACCGAAGCAGTCAGTCCTATCATCCATCTATGAATTGCACATTCCCCCAATGATTTTCTTCAACCAGAAGAATCTTCCTTCGCTGGCAATGATCCCAGAAGGATGTGTACACACCAGTAATACGGCCATTTAGATGCGCCAGCTCCTTTACGCCTGCAAAGCAGCCTTTCCTTAGTGGAGAAAAATATAAATAGCACTGCGTTCAATTTGAAATTATTGCAGTGGGGTTTGTCTTTTCGTATACTTAAGATATTCTCACAAGACATTCCTCCACGTAGGCGTATTATCACAAGTAGTTGACAATACGAAGAATAATGTTTCCGCTGATAACCATAGCAGTGACGTCCTAAATTTCAGTCTAATCAACAAGGAAATATCACATTCATTTGTTTTCTTGCATTACAGCGCTTTTATAGCTCTCCCAAGAGGCGTAATTTTTATTTGTAGCTCGCTACACGAGCTCGCTATACCAACCTGAGGGGGGGGGGGGGGGGCGTCATAATCTGTCGAGATTCATTGAGAACAGAAACGGATAGCGGCCCGCACAAGCTTCTTACAGGATGGCATGTTGAACACCGCGGTGAATAAAAATTTACCATACGTCCTTCTAGGATAAAGGAGCTGTGTCGAACACTACAGATACGGAAACATCGGCTCCCGCCTTCTCAAACCTTTTCGGCCGCGAAATCACCACTAATTCCGGATAGAAGTGGCACATTCGACGCCTAACATCAAGCGCAATCCATCGACACCAAATGTTCAGTGTTGGGTGGATTTTTCCCAAATTTGATAGGTCTTTTCTGTCCAACCACGCCGCCGCGGTGCTAGGCCTAACGCCAGTTAAGCCTACCCGCTCGTAGGGGGCTCGGCGATAGTGCCTGTACGGCGTTCTTCAACTGATCCAAGATGGCTACGGCGATACAAGTCACTGTTGAAGGGGAGGATATCGTTCTCGAAGATATTAGTGAACGCAAGGGATGAACTACGGCGCTTTCAAAGCAGAAATCGGCACCAGCGAGCCAGTCTGGGGATGGTAATCAGGGCCCTATAACGTAAAAGTATTCCAATATGTTTTTATTCAACTCTCCTGACGTCAAATTTGGGTAACCACCGACGCAAGCATCGGGCGGTCACCCACATGGTTGTCTAAACAGACAAATATTACGCCCTCTTAATTTATAGCAGGTCACTTTGCTTTGAAAACGGATAACATTGCCTGCATTGAGCGGTTTTTCGTTCGTAATTGGCTGCCAGGAGGCGAGGAGTACGCTCAAGTGGAGAGGGTGCCGATGGGGCCGAGCCAGCGCACTGAAAATAGATAACCAGATGAAGAGGACGGCAAAGGCGTCTGCGATTCGTCTGCCTTCCCTTACTTAGCTTTTGGTGGCTGGTCGAAAATCGCGGTGACATACAACGGAAGCTTAAGGATAACGCTAAAACGGATCCTCAGCAAAGAAGAGTTGGCAGGAGATCATAAACGTGCCGAAATTGCTCAAAAATGTTACACGGTGACCCAAAAAGTATTATTATACGCAAATAAACCCATGCTCTGCGACAGGTGCGAGTAGCCAGTGCCTGAGCGATCGGTGCCAGCCATCTTATTTTCCTTTGGGAACGGGGCAGCCTGCTGCTATTCCGAAGGAAATTCAATTTTGTTGGGCATATTAGTGCATCTTTTACGCGTACACGTCACTTTGACGTTGTGCGTTTTTGCGGTTTTGTGACGTCGCGGGGCAGGGAGATGAAGTAGGTGCAGCCCGAAAAGTTTTGACCAATAGCCGACGGCTAATGGCGAAAAGGCGCCGAATCAGAAATAACTATTTTGCTCTTGTTCGGTCAAATTATGCATAATCAGTGTGTACACGTCATATCAGATGGGGAGTTCTCCCGGTTTTCGTGACGTCGCGTGATAGACAGGTGAAGTGGGGGTGGTCCAAAAAGTTTTGGACCATTCGCGGATGGCTGATTGCAGAATTGGAACAGAAAAGTTTGGAATAGTTTTACGTTATAGCGTCCGAGCCCCACAATGTGCTACGTGGCAGAAACAAGGGTGCGGCTTTAACCAATGTCAAGAGGCGGCTTACGGCAGCGTGAAAGCTCCCTCACCTTCAGAGGGAAGATAATAGAGTCATCTTTCGACCTTGTGTTGGCCTGGATATCACGAAGACGGGCCATGTCAGGATAGCCCAGGCCCTCATTGCGGCCTCAGGGCTAACGCATCGGGGATGTACAAGAGGCTATCATTTGCCCCAATATGGTCCAAAACAACGTGGTGGCAAGTACACATGTTGTGGATAGTCCAAGTAAAGTTCAAACAAGAGCCATTCTGGCGTTGGACCTCAAGGGGGTCTTCGATAACGTCTCATATGACCTCATACTAAACAATCTTGCATCCTCCCGATGCGGAAAACATATCTATGATTATGTACGAGGCTTTTTATCTGACCGCACAGCCACCATCGGCCTAGGTGATATTCGGTCGGATATCTTAAAGCTTTCCGGCAGAGGGACTCCCCAGGGTTCGGTTCTCTCACCCACTTTGTTACGTGGTGATGGCAAAGCTACCACAGCTCCTCGAAAACTTCAGAACGTGCAGCATGGCCTGTATGCCGATGATGTTACAATCTGGGTGACCACAGGGTCAGATGGCGTCATTCAACACGCACTACAGGAAGCAGTAAATACAGTACAAGAGTATGCAACAGCCGGAGGACTCACCTGCGCAGCTGAGAAGTCGGAGCTCCAGCTTGTATTAAAAGAACGCAATAAGGCCGATATTCCCCCAGCCATCACATTGCATCTCAATGGCAACGTTATTCCAAGCGTAGATGGACTACGTGTACTAGGCTTTCACATACAACACAACGGTAAGCCCACACATGCCCTACACATGCTCCGCCAACAACTTACCCATGTAACGCATAAGGCGCATTAGAAACCGCTGAGAAGGACTCTAAGAAAAAGGTGTACTCCGAATTGTACAAGCCCTCATAATTAGCCGATTGACCTGCCACCTGACTCAGACCAAAATGTCTGACTCAGACCGAAATGCACCTGATTGACACCCTCATCCGCACGCCCCCAAAGGCAGTGCTGGGACTACCCCAACGTGCGTCTACGCAGCTCCTACTACGACTCGGTGTGCACAACACCATCCGTGAACTAGTCGAAGGTCATCTTAGCAGCCAATTGCAACGTTTGCAAAGAACACTGCAAATGTGGCACATTCTATCCCGGCTAGGATACCAAACACCAAGAAAACCACAACAGGAAAACCGAACAATTCTTGCCCTTAGCATTCGCTGCTAAATTCACGTGGCCCCAGTTCCCCGGAATATGCACCCTGACCGTCATAAAGGCCGAAGAAAGGCAAGAGCACAAGCCCTGGCTTGCCTCTTTGGCGATGACACATCGAAAACACCGGTCCTACACACCGACGTGGCCCGCTACCAACAGAAACGTGCCCTATGTCTAGTCGTACTAGATAGTTCAGACATTCTGAGGGCTTCGGCCACGCTCAACACTGTGGACAGTGGCACGGCGGAAGAGCCTGCTATCGCCCTAGCCATCGTACACGCTTCAACCATGCCGGCACCAGATGAACCCATCACACTAGTCACTGATTCACAGACCGCCTGTATGACTTTGGCACAAGCGAGAATGACACCGTACACACACCGCATCCTTACATCATTACACCCCACAGCGTTACACAGAGTGCATATCGTCTGGACACCTCGACACGCCTCTCTCCATTGTAATGAACGCACTAATGCGGTAGCCTGAGAACTCGCTAGCCAGGCGCCATTCGAAGAGCTGTCCAACCCAGACGACGCACCGACAGAACCACTGAACTACATTGAAACTCTACAATATTACAGAGATACCAGATGACCCTTCCCTCCACCACATAATTCCCTTAACCGAGAAGATGCCTTCGCGTGGCGAAAGCTTCAAACTAATTCATTTCTCTGCCTGGTTTAACTTCACCTCTTCCACACCACACAATATCACTCATACCGTCCTTATTGTGGAGCAAAACCCACAGTATGTCATTGCACCTGGGAGTGCCCACACCCTCCGGGATATAACCTCATTCCTTCACTTTCGCCTTCCTCCTGGGAATCTGTGCTGACCAGCTCAGACCAGCAAGTGCAGCGACGGCTGATCCGGCGGGCACACGGAATGGCGCGACCCAATGTGGCCCTGAACTAAGGGCTACACCTTACGAGGAAGTCACCCAATCTTATTACAAATAAATGTTTTCTCTCTCTGTCTCTTTCTTCGGAGAGAAATCCCAGGGCTTAGGCAGGGTAGAATCTATCAGGATCGGCAGTTCAAACTATGAAGTCAATGCTTATGTAGCTGCTCGGAGCAATAAGTGCAAGGGGGTGATCCGGAATATCGATCGCGCCATCACCCAAGACGAGCTCACAAAGCTTATTATCCAGTCGAGTAATCCGACTGCTATATAGGTGATATGAATTAAAAGCACAAGCACGGTCATAGTCCACTTTGACGGATTCAAAATGCCAGACTATGTGAAATGCGGTCCCACCCTGGTCAAGTGTTCCCTATACCGCAGGCAAACCGACGTTTGCTACACGTGTGGACCGTTAGACCAGAGAGCTGATGTTCGCCCATCCCCGGAAGATGGGAGCTGCCGAGGTACTGCCAGTAACCTGGATGATCAGCACAGATGTACCCCGAAGTGTGCTCTCTGCGGGGGTCTTCATCTCACTGCGGATAAGGACTGCAAGCAGATATTTCAAGTCCTATACATCGTCAGGCAAAGAAGAAGAGCTAGATGAAATGAAGAATTCCGAGAACCGAACGACTCGTTGTACGCGGACAGTTCCCCTCTCAAGTCGGCCATCAGCAAGAAGTCAAGGTCCAGGAGTCTGGAGCTCAGAGGCAGCCGCTATCAGGTTCTGGAGGATGATACCAGCCCGAGCCCGGACAGAGCTTCATTCAGGGCTCGCGCAAAGGACCGGTCGTCCTCCTGGGGCCGCAAGAGTCCCAGGTGACGCTCTTGCTCGAGAGGGCGATCCCTTTCCAGGAGCACATCCAGGAGCAAAGGTCGCTCCAGCTCGCGGTCCCGCAGGCCGAGTGTCAGCATCCAGAAGCCAGCTAATCAAGGAGCTATTCCCACATGGGTGGATGAAGTCAAGGGAAAGCCCAATAAGGTAACGGGAGGTTCACCGCCAGAGCATAGTAATGCTAGGGTAGCGCAGCTTGAGAAAGAAAATGCAATGCTGAAAAGGGCAACGGAGTAACTCAAAGCCGAGATGGCAGACCTAAAGAACATGACGAAACGTAATTTAGCACAATCTCCCGCGTCACCACAGTATGTCAAGCGCGAAGCTCCCATGAAAGTCCCAGTTGAGGAATCACACAACAAACGTCCGGCTAAAAAGAGAGCCATCGCGGGACCAGAGCCTAGCACTTCTCCCATGAAAGCAAATTCAGAAATCAAAGATGTTATTAAATCATTTAGCATTACGATTGGGCAATCAAAGCCACGCTTGACGGTTTCGTGGCAAGTTTCAAATCACTTGGTAGCAGACAGGACAAGCTTGAGAAGCAGGTGTTTGATATGAGTGAACTACCGCAGCCTACTAAGGGGAAAAAGCCAAGCTCCACCTCGACCGAGCAGACAGCGGTTGCATCTGGCAGCATCTTAACTGACCAACTAACTTCCAAGTCTAATCATGGCGGCAAACGGTAAGCGAATTAGAATCTGGCAGTGGAACTGTAGGAGATTCCAGCGAAAGAAGAACGTCCTACAGCAGTTTATCCGATTACATCAGGAAAAGCCGCACGTCATCCTTCGGGAAGAAACGCTCACCAGTTCGGTATCGTTACCAGGCTAAAAAGCGTATATGACACACAGTAAAGGGAAAGGGAAAAGGGGGCATCAGTACTCTAGTAACCAAAAGAAGCAGTTTCATCTCCCTTGACATAAGCGGTAATTCTAGAAATGTCGAGTACTCTCTGGTAGAAATTATACCGAGGAGTCTAAATAAGCACACTATCTTTATACTCAATATATACAGCACACCTGTATACCCCAGGTAGAGGTTTGCAACGTTTGATGCGAAAGCGGCCAGAAAACCAAGATACTCCCCCCTAATCGTTGCCAGGGACTTCAATGCTCCGCATTGAGCGTCGGGGTACCTTAAAAATATCCGCAAAGGTGCCGACCTATGACAGAGTGCAGCTCATCCCAACCTAACTTTTATTACCGACCCCGCATTCTCAACTAGTCTCGGTAATTTCTGCACCAGAGATTCTACACATGATGTCACCTTCGTCAAGAACGTTGATTCGGCGAATTGGACCAACTTGTCAACGCACATGCGTAGCGATCACATCTCAGCAACTAGGAGTAACGTGGACTAGAAACGACTCAGAAATTTTAGCGTCCCTGATCGGCACCTCTTTCGCAAAATCAGAGCAAAATGTAAGCAGTTCATGGACTCAAACCCTACCCTAGACCAATGGTCTGAGCAGCTCAAAGAAGATGTCAGGGTGGCCAATAAGTCGAGCCAGACCAACCTCGAAGTTGACAGGATGGACATTCGTCTGGCGCATCTTCTGGAAGTCAAGAAGTCGCTCGTCGACGGGTAGGAGGGATACAGATTCAATCGCAAACTCAGTAAAAAGATTGCAGAACTGAAAAGAAGTATAGAAGAGCATTTTCAGGAGCTAGCAAAACAGTGGCGGGATGAAGGTTGCAGCTCGGTGGATGGTCGAATGAGAGTACGGTGTTAATGGAACCTGTTCAAACACTTCTTAGATAATATGAACTTCAAGTCTAACCAAAGGCAAGTGATTGAGAAGGTTATGCACGAGGTGAAGCAATCGGAAACCGAAGCTACTATTGCAGATCGGCTGGAAAGCAGATATCTTCCGGTCGAGAACGTGTGGGGACCCCTTTGGATTCCTATCTCCTGTTGACACGCGACTTGGGCCATTCGCTAGCGTGATCGCTTGCGTCACGCAGTTCCAGCCTTATTCTGGATAGCCTACATTCCCAGCGCGACGCGCAGCCTGATTGTTGGTCGCGCGGCTCACGTTACGCCGTGCGCCGCGCCTAGGAACAGTGCCTGAGGAACGGGCCCCTCTTGCCCTCTCTACGGCTTCTCTCTCCTTCAGCATCGGAGGCACGCGGAGGCCTTCACCCGACAGATCGACTTTCGGTGCTCTTCGCTGTCGGACGTGAGACCTACTTGGTCCCACGCCCCTCTGAGCAAGGCGGCCCCTTTCTGTGTGGCGAACCTGCTCGGAAGAAACAGTGTGGTGGAGCAGATATTCCGGAAGCTCTCACCGTAGTCTGCGACTGGCACCCTAGTGCTGTGTTCCTGTATTTTACGCGCATTTGTACATAACATCGAAAAAAAAACCCATTCGTTTGTACCACGGTGGGAGTCGTCTCTACGCCTTGCCGGTGAGTCAGCGAACCCGCCGCGGTGCCCGTTTGCGTGCGCTGCGGAGTGGGAACGAGCTACGTTTCCCCTTAGACCTTAGCTGGCCGGGTCCGGGCACGTTAGCCTGAACCCCCACATATCTGGCGCCAACTAGGTTTCGGCATGGCGTCGGAGCAGCCCCCTTTGCGGCGCCCGTTGCAGCCTGAGAACTTGGTTGCGGACCTTCTGTCGTTTGAGGCAGCGGACAATGCTGTAAGCTTTAGGGATGCTCTTCGTGGCAACCCCATGCTATCAGATGCCAGTCGTGACCCCCTAGGGTCACGTCTGGTATCCAGGATCTCAATACTACTGCGATCTGCTATCCGGCCTCAGTTGGCCTGGAGAGCAACCTTCTCGCAGTACCGTCGGCCAGCCTCCCACAGGCCTGCATGACGTTTCTCTGCCGTTCGTCGGTTCCGTAGGGCCATGAGCGAGTACATCCCTGAAGGCACCCTGTGAGCCTCTCGCCCGGACCAATCGCCGATGCACAACGCAGCTACTATCGTCCCTGATGGAAATGGCGCAATCTTAGGCTAGTGTCTAGCCTCCTGTGGTGGACCTTAATCCCCCTTGGCCTGCCCTGCCGAGCAACTTCAAGGTACATATTCCGAAGTATAGCACTTATTCAGACCGCATGAGCGCTAAGGAATACCTGGTGCCTCTATACTAATACCAGAAAGCGAGTAGGATGGAAGACAGCGTGATTATAGGCACCATATTACCAGTCTCACTGACCGCCCAAGCTACACAGTGGTACCGCCTAGTCCGCAAGCGCGCTCGCAGCATGGAGGCGTCTAGGACGCTATTCAGCCATGAATTGCTTCTGACTGTGAGCGACGCATGTAGTTCGAGCTGGAGCTTCGAATTCAACACAGGGACGAATCTCTGCTCGTGTACGTGAGAGCCATGCAGGAGCTTTATCTCCTAGCAGAGCAACCGGCGTCGAAGTCTTCGAAGGTGGAGCGGGTGATTCGGCAAGCCCTTTCAACCTTCGCCGCTTACCTTATAAACGGCCGGTTCCATGAACTGGATGAGTTGGCCGCTGAATCGAAGCCTATTCAGGATGACATTCTGGACGCACGGGCCTACCGCCCGGCGCCGCCAGCTTCTTTGTCCCTTGAACCCCGGTGCGCTTGAAACGGCGGCAACGCACCGCCCGCCCCTTTCCGGCAAACCGACGCAACGGCAGCCCTGGTTGTACAAACGGAGCGAGGCACTTGGGAGCTTGCTGACCGCGCTTTTGACCCGTACTCGTACGCCAGGCGGGCGCGCACGTTAGCCCAGCCCGGTCGAACGCGAAACTGGGACCGCCGAAGCGGCCCGGCGGTGGAAACTGATACCAATGCCCACGCTGCGCGACAGAAACCACCACCGACGCGGAGCGCGCCGCGAGCTGCTCGGCCTACACGCAGCATCGCCTGCTACAACTGCAATGACACGGGTCACATTGCCCGGGAGTGTGCAAACCACCGCACTACCGACGGGCACGATCGCTCGACGGGAAACGGCGTGCGATTTGTGACCAACCGCGCCGCGCTATACAGGCTCCATTGACCTCGTTGTTGAGGAAGTCTACAAGCTGGAGCTGGGGTCCGGAGCAAGATGCTGTCTTCAGGGCTCTCTCTTTAAAGCTCTTGTGGACACAGCCTAGCTGAAGCTGCCCGACCGGAACAGGGAGTTAGTAGTCTAAGCTGACGCGAGCGACCTAGGAATTGGTGCCGTGCTGCTCAATGAGCATGAGGACCTCCTTCGGCTAGTGGCCTTTGCCAGCCGGTCGTTGAGCCCGCAGAGCGTAAGTGTTCCGTGACTGAACGTGAGTGTCTAGCGATAGTGTTCGCTCTGCGTAAGTTCGATCACTACGTTGACGGAGTACCTTTTGTTGTTGAAACGGGTCACATGGCGCTCACCTGGCCGAAGCACTTGCGCGAGCCTTCAGGCCACCTCGCGTGCTGAGCATTGACATTACAGCGCTACAAATTTGTTCTTCGCTATCGGAAGGGGTGCACAAACGTAGTGCCCGACGCCTTGTCGCGAGTCCCTGTTTTAGACCCGGACACTTTTGACCGGTTCCCCTCCAACACAACGCTTCCGAACAAAGCCGGAGCTCTTGTCTACAACGGCACGACCACAGTGAGTTAGAGCGACAATGCGGCCCATAAGCCGCCATCGTCGGACAAAAGCGCGTACCTACTGGACCGTGTAACGTCCATGGGTATCGCCTTCAGCAGACAGGTGTTGCTGGAAGCCCAGCGAAACGACCCATTTTGTAGCAAATCACTCACGAGCTCTAAAGAGAGCATAGCCCCGAATGGGAGTGAGGCGGCAGTGCCGATGGGCGCAAATTGAGAGCTGTATTGGTGTTGGCGCTGGGTGCGAAGCAGCTGGTATTGCTGCGGGAATGTTGGATTCGCAGCTGCTGGATGCTGATGGAGTGCTCCTGCGCTATATCCCATCTGAACAGGCTCCTCATGAGTCCTTTAAGGTGGTGATTCCCCGCAATCTACGAAGCGCCACTTTGAGCTATTTCCATGATTCGCGGTTGGCGGGAGACGCGACTGGCCGTAAGAGTTATCTTAAGTTGAGCCGCTCCGCGACCTGGCCTGAAGCGGGGTGTACTTCATTATTCTCGCTCATGCCGCGTTTGTCAAAGTGTGAAGCCCCGTGGTGGCAAACCCCCCGGACTCGCGCAGCCGATCGACAGCCAGCTACCTTGGTAAATCGCGGCCTGTGAAGTTATGGGACCTTTCCCAAGGAGCCCGCGAGGTCACACATTCATGATGGCCGTCACAGATAATTTCACGAAGTGGTTGGAACTTTTTCGCCTTCGGAAGCTTCGTATATTTATTTTTTTATTTAAAAAGACATTACAGGCCTACGAAGAAGCATAGCGTGAAGTGGGCATATGGTACAGTTTATCACAAGATACAATCGGTAAAAAGATTAATAATTAATAGTCGATCCCTAGTATGCGTTAGGGGTATGCGAACTTAAGAACCAGTCCTGATGCCAGTGATACAGAACTCGATATGTATCTCTGTGCCAAGCAAACACCTTCACACCTTGACCAGCACAAGATATTCGCTCCAGCCATTACACCTACTCTGCGGCTAGATGACATCCCTGCAGATATCTTTTGTTCTTCACTGACCACAACACACCGCAGTGTAGTTGCGCGCACCTCAAATGTGCGTTCAACCTGGACCACCTTGAACGGTAAAAATATATCGACGCATAAAGGGATTCAAACATTGGCACAAACCATGAATTTAAATCTGTAAAGAAAGATGTCAAAAACAAAGGAAAGAAAGGAATGAATAGATAAGCATTGCATAAAAAGTGCAAGAACGGCAAGAAGTATTACATAAAAGCAGCAAGATACTTTGCCTTGAGACGTTATATACAGCGCAATGTAAAAAAAACAGAAAACAAACATGGCATAACGCGTGCCAATGCATTGAAAACGTAAACGTAATGGGATTGATAAGTACCCGTGCACTAACTTACTTAACTATGCGACAACATAGCACAACTAATTTATGGGACAAGTTGCTCGAGGTATTCACCTGCCTTGGCTTTCCGGCGGAGCTGACCACTCACAACGCTCCTATTTCACGGCCAAAGTGTTCTTTGATGTCTGTGCAGTCTTTGGCATAAAGCACCGCAAAACAACGACTTATCACCCTCAGGCCGATCCCACCGAGCGGATGAACCTAAATATGAAGCCCTTGCTTGCGGCCTTTGCACAGCAACACAGGGTCTGAGGCGCCTGTCTCCGCGAGATATGTTTCTCTTTGCGCACATCAGTGAACCGTTCGACTGGGTACACGCCCGCTTTCCTCAACTTTGGGAGAGAGCTGCCAAGCTCTATGGACCGCGTTCTGCTAATCCGCCGCGGGGCGGACGCCGCTGCGTCGGGTCTCTCCGATTACGCGGTGCAAGTGCACGCTAGGATGAGCGAGGCCCTTTCTCATGCCGGCACTAACCTGGCGAAAGCACGCGCTGGACAGAAGGCACAATACGGCCGGTGGCATAGACAGGTACTATCGTGAGCAATATGAGCGGCAACATGCGAACGCGGGGCAAATAGCCTTGAAACCGAGTCAGAGCGACATGCGGATGGCGCGGTGGAAAATAGAGGGAAAAGGGGGACGCTCTTCCACTCACTGTTGGCACTCCCACCCCGCCTGCGTTTGTCGAAAACGGCACCTTGCGGCATCCCACTGGCCGCCGATAGCCGATAAGACGATTACGTGCACAGTAACTTACACCGAGTCATTTTTTTTAGTAACGCTTTTTTTTTTTGTGAGAGTGCAGCTCTCGTTGAGCGCAAGGTGTTTTCAGCTATACCCCATAGGACTTGATTTATATATTATAGAGCGCATCATGTCACGCGTTCCAAACAGACAGACAAATTTCGCAGAGAAGTAGCTCTCGAGTGTTTATGCTTCAAAACGGTGCTGCTATTGGCCACGCTTCGCAGGGAAGTAGCTCTCGAGTGTTTACACTTCAAAACGGTGCTGCTATTGGCCACGCTTCGCTGCACAAAGTTTCCAGTAACCGCAGTATCAAACAGCGGTATCAATGTGCGCTGGCGATGTCAAGTTCCGCACTCTGTATAAAGAGACGCACGATGGGAGTGCAAACGGTTATTAGAACAGTGTCATTATTTCCACTTTGTTTCCGATGGCAGCCGCACGTATTGCCTATAGCAGGGTTTGAGGGTATCTGACGCGCGCTCTTGTGTTCCCCCTCATATTGCTTACGATAATACATTATCAAGTAGGTGACCTCGTCCTCAGACGCAATCATGTGCTGAGTGACGCTACAAAGGGCACCTAAGCCTTCCTTTTGGCCAAGTGGTTGGTCCCATGCCGAGTGGAGACCAACAAGTCACCTGTTGTGCATAAGCTGGTGGGCTCAAACGGTAGGCCATCCGGCGGCCCAGTGAGCGTCTCCGACCTCAAACATTTCGTTGCCAGAAGCAGCGATTGGAAAGAGCAATAGACAAGGCAGGCGCAACCGAGCAAGGCGGCAGATCTCAATCCGCGTACTCGCCGGTACAACGTGCGAAAACGCTCTTAGTTGCTACTTCTGGCTGGTAGGCAGAGGAACCTTATTCCTAGCCGGACTGGCATGGCGCTCTTTGCATGGCGCTCTTTGGCCATACCTGGCCCTTGCGCCATTAAACCTCAAACATCAATCTACTGGCAAGCGGAGGGATGTGACTATAGCTTGACCGCACGCGTTAAAGCGGAAAAAAAGGCATTCATAGCCGAATAAGACGCTTTTTCGTACTGCACAGCTTCTTCTGAGGGCCGTGGGAAATCAAAGTAATCCGCGAGCCCGCCGGTCTGAGCTGCGAAAGCGGACCTTTGTGTTGCCTTACTGCTCGTGCCCGGGAAACTCAATGCTCCAGTGGCGCTCGAATGACATGAAAGGCAAGGTTAACGTTTCAGCGCTCGCCGGAGGGACGCATAAGCCTACTATAAGCCCAATATGCCGCTTTCCAGGAGCCTCCTCCTTCCCTCTGGCAGACACCTGCAAAGGTGAATACGCCAGAGCGATGCATCATTTGGCAAGCTGACGGACGCAGTGTGAGCTTCGTGTTCTGGGCATGAACATTGTCGTCGGACTGTGAAATTCGCTGTTGGTGTGTGATTATTATCATTGGAGTGCGAACTTAGTTCTTTGAAGTGTTAAATTATCGGACTGGTGCTACACATACGCCTAAGATGAAGCCATCCTAACACGCCTCGATGACGTCGGCCCACTCGTCCAGGTCTCACCTGGACCTCCAGTCGCAAGCCGTCCGGGAAGCCACTACGGTTTCACTCCCTCCTGAGACCACAGCACCACCCGTGATCCAATCGAGCCTTTCTGACGCCTCCACATCCTTCCCAGTGCTGTCGATACCTTCGTCTCCACAGCCAGGTTCCCGTTCACCTTCACGCCGCCAAGTCGCTACGTGGGCCTTCCAATCTGGCTCCAAGGCGCCAATTTGCTTCGTGTTGGCGAAACGCTGGAAAGAACAGAGCAGGGGCGAGGACGGCACGGACGGGCGACATATCCCACGCGTCTTCCGTGGCCGCACGGTGTCGGCCATGGTCGAGGCCTCGGCCGGAGTAGTCATGGCCCCTGATCCTTCGGCAGTATACTGCGGGGTGCGCGAGGTGCTGCGGCTGTGCTGGTCCATGCCTCCAGCGGGGTGCACAAGCTTCACGTGAAGAAGACGGAGCCAGCCACGGAGAGCCTGGAACCGATCCAGCCACACAGGTAGTGAAGACGAATCCAGACAGCAACGCTTCCCTGCTGCGTTCCGTTGTCGGCGCTCTCGCCTCGGACCCTGCGTTCGCGGCAACCATCGCGGCAGCTGTCCAGCAGGCGACGGCGCATGCGCGCCTCCGCAGCTCTGTCCCTTCGCCGCGAGCCGGAGACACCGTTCCGCCTGAAGAGTGTCGACTTCGAGATTTTCGGTTAAGAAAATAAAACAGCTCATACGTCAGCTTTGCCATTGATATCCGGTCGGCCCCCCTTATGGGCCGGCCCGAATCTTTAGGAGTGAGGGGGGGGGGGGGGGAGATGTGGGGTCCCCTCCTGTTCACGCGCGACTTGGGCCATTCGCCCGCGCGATCGCCGGGAATACGCAGATCCAGCCTTATTTTCGATAGCGTACATTCCCCGCAGTCGCAGACGCCGGCGCGCCGTGGAGCCTGATGCTTGCGCGCGCGGCTCACGTTACGCCGTCCGACGCGCGTAGTAGCAGTGCCTGACGAGCGGGCCCCTCTCTCCCTCTCTTCGGCTTCTCTCTCCTTGAACATCGGAGGTACGCGGAGGCCTTCACCGGACAGATTGCCTTTCGGTGCTGTTGGCTGTGAGACGTGCGACCACTTGGTCCAGCGCCTCTCTGAGCAAGGCGGCCAGTTTCTGTGTGGCGAACCTGCTCGGAAGAGTAAGTATGGCGGAGCAGACTTCCCGGGAGCTTTCACCCGTAGTCTGCAACTGCCACCCTAGTGCCGTACTCCTGTATTGTACGCAGATTTTGTAGATAACAGGGAATAAACCCCCATTCGTTTGTACCACGGCGGGAGCCGTCTCTACGTCTTTCCGGTGAGTCAGTGAACCCGCTGTGGCGCCCCTTTGCGTGCGCTGCGGAGTGGGGACGAGCTACGTGTCTCCGTAGACCTTAGCTAGCCGGGCCCGGGCACGTTAGCCTGAGCCCCCAAAGCCGCCAGTCCAATCGACTACCCTGCGTAGAAGGGCGAGCCACATCCAAAGCTCGATGAGTCATTCAGCACTATCGAAATTAGGGCGCTACTGCACAGACTAAATGGCGAGTCTCTCCCTGGTCCAGACGGATTCTCTAATAGAGCAGTAAAGAACCTGAGCTATTACTCTATTGATCAGCTCACTGAATAGAGTAATCGGGTCTGGGAACGGGGATTGGTGCCTGAAACCTGTACGCCGGCATCGGTTGTCCTCATTCCGAAGCCGGGAAAGCCCCCGGGCCTTGCAAATCTTCGGCCCCACTCTCTCACGTCCTGCGTGGGTAACGTGGTGGAGCACGTCATCCAGAACCGTATTTCGGAACACGTTAAGAAGAACAATTTATTCCCACATAACATCATTGGCTTTTGTCCGGCTTTGTCCGGCTTTGTCCAGACAACGGGCGATGAAGTTCATAAAATACCGAGGCATTCACAACGCAACCAGAGATGTCAGGGCTCTCCTGGGTTTGAATCTAGAGAAGGCTTTTGACAATGTGTCTCACGTTCACATTCTGAATGCCATATCGGAGCTCAATCTTGGTGCTGCCTTTCATAGATATATAAGCTCCTTTCTCAAGGGGAGGCAGGTGACACTCAAGATTGGTTATCTGAAGACAGATCCATTTGGGCTCGAACCTAGGGGCACGCCGCAAGGGGTTGTGGTATCTCCACTTCTCTTCAACATAGCAATGAGGGGTCTCTAGAAAAAGCTATCTGCCATTGGTGTGGTCAGTCACACGCTTTATCCAGACGATATAATCATCTGTTGCACGAAAGTAAGCGAAGGGGAGGCTGGCGCCGTCTACAGACCGCCCCAAGCCGAAGTTTCGTATCTCGAACAGCTTCTAGAGTACATGTATCAACACATGCTGGGCAACGCCATAATAATGAGAGGAGATTTTAATCTTCCAGAGATTAACTGGGACTCACTGAGCCCATCCAATGTAACAAATAATACGTTGCTGAGCTTTCTGTTTACCTTCAACCTGACCCAAATAGTATCCAAGCCTACCCGTGTCCTTCAAGCTCCATTTTAGACCTTATTTTCATAAGCGATTTCTTTTCCAAAGAAGATAACAAAGTCGCTATTCTTGAAGGACTATCGGATCATCACATGGTTTTTTGCATGTTCACCATTCCAAACCGAATCCGCCAACGTAACACTAGAAAGCGCGTGTACGCATTTAACAAAGCAGATGATGATGCCATTATGACCTACCTTGCACACGAGTACTACGACTTTAACGAGCTAATCTCAAAGGGCTCGGCCAACATCGGCGAAATTTGGTTGCTGTTCAAAGCACATGTTATGCACTGCTTAAGGCCATTTGTCCCACAAATACAAAAGAACACCAATAAGCACAACCCATGGATTACACGTGACGTAATTCATTTAAAACGTAGAATAAGAAGGTTGCGGAAATCTAACAAATTATGCCCACTTCCAGACTTCTGCCAAAAAATAAACTCGTTAAACAGATTACTAAAGGAAGCAACAAAGGTAAGAAAACAGCGCTTCTGCAGTACAACGCTTAGCAATTTTATCAAAGACTCACCCCAGAAATACTGGCGTTATATCAGGAAAAACGATAACCGTACAAAACCGATATCGCCGACAGAAGAAAAGAAACAAGCGGAAGGGTTTAACACATTCCTCCATTCTGTATTTACCCCCGACAATGGCATTACGCATGCTTACAGGCCAGAAAATATAAAGCACAACGAAACACTGAGCGCTCCAGTCGTAACTCAAGCAGGTGTGTTCGCACTATCATTAAATTTAGACGATAAAAAGTGCAACGGTCCTGACGGAATCCCGAACTGTTTCCTGAAATTTTATGCCGAGCCTGAAAGCAAATACTTATGCCTTATTTACAATAAATCAATCTCCGAACAATGTATCCCAGCGGAATGGAAAATTGCTAAAATAGTGCTCGTCTACAAATCGGGCAATATTTCTTGTCAATCAAACTATAGGCCTATTTCTCTCACATGTACATGCTGTAAAATCTTGGAACATATTATCTTAAAATCCGTTACGCAGTTCATTGAGGCAAACAATATCCTCCATCCATGCCAACATGGCTCAGGACTGGTCTGTCTATCGTTACCCAACTCGTTAAGATACTACACGATTTCGCCAAAGCAATTAAGGACCAGAAACAAATAGATGTAATTTACCTAGACTTCTCAAAGGTCTTTGATCGTGTCTGCCATGCTAAACTACTCCTAAAGCTTAAACATATGCTAGGAGATGGGCCAATTTTTCGTTGGATTTGCAATTGCTTATCTGACCGCCGCCAGTTTGTTCAGTTAGGCTCCCACGCTTCTGAAACTGTACCAGTACTTTCTGGTGTACCCCAGGGCTCCGTTTTGGCCCCTATCCTGTTTCTTTTGTTCATAAATGACATAACTGATCAGATTGAATCCAAAATTAGGTTATTTGCAGACGATTGCGTCCTGTATAGAGAAATACTAAACCGGCAAGACCAAATTAGTCTTAACAAGGATTTTTCTTTGATAGTCCAATGGTGTGAAAACTGGCAAATGGCCATCAACTTCGATAAAACAGTTTCAATGTCAGTAACAAAAAAGAAATCCAAGCTTACTTTTTCATACGGCTGTGATAATACTATACTTAACACTGTCACTCAGTACAAGTACTTGGGCGTTATCATATCATCAGACTTAGGATGGTCGGCTCATGTAGAGCACGTAGCAAGCAAAGCGATGCGAAAGCTTATGTTCTTAAAACGGGCCCTGCGATACTTTACCAAGGAGGCCAATCTCTTGGCCTATGTTACAATCATACGTCCTGTCTTAGAATATACGAACGTGGCGTGGTTTCCCTTTGCCCAAAATCAAATCGCCACTCTTGAGGCTGTCCAGCGAAAAGCCGCGCGGTTTATCTGTAACCGATTTCGGCGCACCGACTCGCCTACTCAGATGCTATCCGAGATCGGCCTTCACACACTAAGCAGTCGTGCGATGCTGTACCGACTCAAATTTTTGTATCTCATCCTGCATAATGAGGTTCATGTGGATTCTAACACCTATATTTCCTATAACACATCCAGAGAAACCCGTCACAAGCATCACCTTACACTCCAAGAATATTCTTGCACCAACAATACATTCAGCTTTTCGTTCTCCCCGCGAGCAGTTTGCGATTGGAATGCTTTAGCCCAGACGTTAGTCGCACAGCCCACTGTTGACAAATTTGTTGAAATTGTTGCCGCAACAGTACTGTCAATCACAACTAAATGATGTTATGAACATTGTCTTTATCATTGTATTAATTACCAAATGTTTTTGGAAATGTGTGATGTGAAATGATTTATGATGCTATCAATTGTATAACCATATGCTTATCCTTCTTCCTTTTTGTCTCTTTGCAAAACATCAGATGTAATTGAAATAAGCTCTTTGTGCGTTATGTTTTTGCCATACTTATTGCTGTTAACATAGGTCCATGAAACTCTACACTTACCAAGTACCGTTTTGTATTCTTATATAAATGCCTGTACTACAATGTCTACAGGCCCTTCTAACCCACTCCTGTAAAAATCCCTGATGGGATTGACAGTATCACAAAATAAATAAAATAAATAAAATAAAAAAAACAGGCGTCAAAACAGCACTAGCGAAGATCAAATCATATCTCGAAAACACAAGGCTCAGATGGTCGCCTAGTAAATGCGAGCTACTCCTTTACATGTCAGTCAGAAAGGGTCCCAGCCTAAATGCTGGAGGCCGCTCTCGGACGTTGATATCAATCTGGTTACACGCGGTGGAAGCCTCATTATCAGGGTCGACCCTATCCATGTACCAGGCATGGTTATTGAATTGAATGGGTCCAACAACCTCGCGTTGGCTAGAATCAGCACGAAAACGGAAAATGTAATTAGGCTCATCAACAGTTTCTAACAGAAGGGGAGGCACGCCTTCCTTATGATTCACATAATTTATGTAGCAGCTATGAACGATTGGCACACTTCTGAGAAAAAGAACTTGAACGTCCTCATTCAGGAAACCATAAAAAGTGTACTTTGCATCCCCATGACCACCACAACAGAACGCATCTATCAACTGGAAGTACACAATTCATTGGAAGAGATTATCGAGGTGCAGGAATGGGTCCACCTGGCTCGGCTGTCCTACTCTTTGGCGGGGAGAATTCTGGCCATCCTGGGCCTCAGCAAATTACTTGCTGAAGAGAGACGGTATCGAATAGCCTACGAGCAAAGAAAAAGCATTTACGTTGCGCCAATCCCTCGCAATGTACACGCGCAGGACAATGGGGGAACGCGTAGGGCCCGAGTGATTGCGATCCTGAAAAAGATCAATGAACCCCAATCGATCTGCTGTGTGGACGCGGCTCCATACGGCCGCTCGTATCACTTTGCCATAGTGCGACTAGATCACAGAGGTCATGCAGTTTCGGCAGCCTCGGTGGCTCTTCTAAAGCGGAGCAGGTTGCTGTTGCTTTGGCTCTTTTGGACGACAACAAAACGCAAATATACACAGATTCAAGATCGGAAGTGAGGGTGTTCGGCTCGGGCTCCATCGCGAAAAAGGTCCATACTATTCTTAGGAACAAGGCAATCACTCCACATATGATTACTTGGTTTCCGGCACACTTGAGCCTAAATCTGGACTCGTTCACCAATCTCAATGACATTGCCTACTCCTAGGTGCGCCTACTAATGCTCCACGCGGGAGCAGGAGCCTTGCCGCAGTCCAATGTCCTAGAGTTCCAGGACACTCTATTCACCTCTAATGAATTCACTAAAGATTTCTATCGGCGGAGAAGAGTCTTTCCTCCACCTTATAAAATGTTCACAAGACCTCAAGCTATAACCCTTAGAATGCTTCAGACTAGCTCTTATCCTAGTCTGGCCTTCATGCACTGTTTATGAAGCTCATAGTGCCCGAGATGCAGGGGGACAAGCAATTTAGATTACATGCTTTGGCGGTATCCCTTGTTACGAGATGATAAGCACATCACTGAACAGAAGTGGAACACGGCCATCAAGAGCTCGGAATACCATCGTCAGCCTCGGGCTGTCCAGAGAGCTTGCGATGCGGCGGTTTGGTTAGGCCTAACTGTCCTCACGTGGGAGCGGCCCGCGGTGTCGCCCTAAGGGGCGGCGCTTCTCACGATCCCTCTAATAAAGTACTTCGTATCCGTATAGGTCCTTGCAAGGCAACTGATGCAGGTGAAGGGTTGTGGGCATGGAATATACAAAGGAGTAGCTCGGCAACTCTCGAATGTCGAAGCCACCAGTGCGCATCGGCCAGTAAACTGCGCGAACAGACTCACGTTCATATACAACGTGGTCACGGCATCAGCGAAAGTTATGAACATTCAGCAAAAATAAAAAAAAAAACATTTTGTGAATTAAGCAATATGCAGCACACCATGTCCACATGCTAGGAGAGATACTGCTGCCGACCCAGCGCTGTCATTGCAGAGAGTCAGAGGCTTAGCGCACATCGTCCGTTTTCGCTACACTACACGCAACGAATTTATGCTTACATAAATTCGTTGCGTGTACGGCTTCAGTACCTACCGATAGCGCTTGCTAAGGCTCTCCATTTTCAGCTGCAGCTGTTTCGCAATATAAGGTCCTTCACCTTGTGGTAGTCAGGCTTTCACTTCATCCAGAATTATGGCGTATATGGGAGTATTGCGCGTATTGGAGCGCAATGCATTGAAGTCTTGCCAAACGCTTATTAGTGCCGCCATTGTCGGCTCTTTTGGCTACACTTTTGGCTCGACATTTCCGACGACGCTGCGCCCACTGCCATGTCATCAACCTTCTTGTCTGGTTCTCGGTTTGCGAGGAGAAACTGGGGTTGTCAAGCTCGTTTTGCGCTAACCTTGGTTAGGGGACTAACTGTGGTTATGTCTGCCGTGTAGCTAGCAGTAAGCGTGGCTAACCACAGCCGTAGTTATCTGAGGATAGTATATGAGAAACCTAGACTAGTATTTACAACAATCCATGGAAAAATGAACACGTTCATTACGCCACGAGCCACATTAGGAAGCTGCGGATTCAACAAACAGTTCAATAATTTATCAAGGGATGCCAAAAGCAAAGCAAGTCACTAGCAAATAAATGGTTCACCATTTAGATGTGCTTATGGCCTTTATGTAGTCGTCTTCGGGATGGCATTATCACATTGAGGCAGGAGTCGGACGAGATTTATCGATTACGAGCGGCCGACAAGATATACGCTTGACTGTCGCTTTGCGGTCAGGAAGTACTCATAGCGGGGCGTCCCAGGCTCCGCGGAAGATCTACAGCGTTCGAGTTGAAGCCCTTGGGGTCCAGGCCCAGGCACGCAGTAACCTGCTCTTCCGATACCTCGTCGCCCAGCTTGAGGAGAGCCGCCGCGGCCATAAAGACCGCAGCCTGCTACTAGGAAGACGCCAGGTCGTCGAGAACTGGCGTCTAGTGGCCCTGGGTCTAGTGGCCCTGGGTCCAAGCACGCGTCTAGCTCGCACCTAGGTACCCTCACCACCTTTCCTCTGTCTAACTGCCGATAAGTCAAATTTGGGCCGGCATATTGTAGCTATGCCATTTTACGTGACAGCGTTAAGGGCGCTGTGTCACACAAAATCTGGTGTCGGCCTCCGGCGTCGTAGCCGGCGTTTGCGTCCTGTGAGCCACAGTTGACGTATATGTTCAGGTATACAAGTATGTCACGCTTGCTATGTGGCATGCGGTATATTGGTGTTATATTGGCACACCATTCTATCACTAAAGTTGCTCATACTTCGAGTTACATTCTTGACAAAGGGCAAAACGAGAACAAGGCGAAAGCAGGAGCGAACGTTTCTACAAGTGGTCTTGTCTTTTTCATGGCGACGTATGCTCTCCTCGCCAGAGTATATATAGGTACGCTTCTTCTAAAGGGGAGAGAAGGTAAGGTGGGCGGGTGAGGCAATGGTCGAGGTTATGTTAGCGGTAAGGGTGTAGAATTGAAAAGAAAGGTGATGTGCTACTGAAAATCGGTGGATGAGTCACCCGGTTCCCGTGTCACTGTGGGTTCCTCGTTTCGTGGAACGGGCTTGGACAATGTGGAGGGCGTAGCTCATCCGCTCCACTGGAGGTCAGTGAACTATCGTCTGTCGGAAAGAGAATAAATGTAGTGGCTGAAAATGGTGCTCGTTCGAAAAAAAGAATAAATATATTCTTCACAATGTTATTCCTAGGGATTTTGAAAATGACAGCCCACACACAACTGTCACAAAAAAAAATAATCACAACGACAGCGTGTGCCTTTTATATTCAGTCCTCTCAAACTGAAATATTAAAAGTTCGAAACAATACGAGAAATCTGAAAATGTAATTTTTTTGGTGCGGCTGTGCCCAACCTCCGGGAACGGCCCACACAAGAGGCCGCGTTTCTACCAAAAAGCTCGCCTTCGGGCATAGCGTTCGCCGCAAGCGCTTCTAGCTAAATATTATGGTTACATCAGCTGCAGTTGCCGTTTAGCGTGAGAAGCAGTCAGGGATCTTTCAATGCTATCGCGTTTCACTTTTAAAGGTGAAGCTTAAGCGTCCTCCAAATTCCCGATGCTAATGCCTTTCGGTGCTTTCCGCGTTGGCAAGTGGCAGCGTTCGACACTCCGCCCTGGTCTGAGCGCCACTTGACCACTCGCTAACGTTAAAAGCGCCTAAAGCCATTTGCATAAAGAAAATCCATCGCTAAAAAATCGTGGCCCTGCTCGCGCTACTCTGTTACCCTTCCATTTCTTCTCCAATTTCTGCGTTTGTACTCAGTGTACGTTGCCGATTTGTGCTTGTTTTTTGTTCTTTTTTTTTTCGTGGTAACGCTTGGCGCGCTCGTGGCAAACTCACGCAGCACGTCTTCGTTGTCGTCGTGTATTACTATCGGCCATCCAACGCACTATATTCGCGTTATCTCGCGCACTTCGAATATCACAGCGCCCGCGATAAAGCCACAAATAAAGCAGTGCAAGGTGAGATGTGTTGGGTTTCTTTTAAAGTCAGAGAAGCACAGAGGAAGGTAAGGAACACTCAGAAACATGGTGGATAAGAAATTGCCGCTAAAGTGCACAAATATCTGCATACGGAATAATGGAAGAGGTCACGAAAGTTGGCAACCAAGTACGAGAGAATCGATCGAAAGTGCAAATAGGCCCCTGGAATCATAAAAAAGAAAGCGAGATATATAGAGACGGCAAATTCATTCTAGAGGATTGAAACAAACAAAAAGACCATGGAGATTAGAAAAGAAAACCGCAAGAAAGACCTCAGTAGGGAAAATCTGTATGATAACGCACAGGGGAGTGCTTTGCCATTTGAAGCTCGAGTTGGCTGCGGGAAGAGAAAAAAAAAATACCGGAGAGAATATGCGCCACAGGGATGAGCCCTGTGGGTGCTTCAAGAAAGCCCGGAGCCGACTCGGCACATGGCAATGGGATGCATAGGTATTGACCCATGGAGACCCGTAGGGAATGTCCACCTTCCCACCTTCCAAAGGCATTGAGATTCAAAGAAGATGGGAGGATTAACCGGTGAGCTATCGAGACAAGTAATAGACGATTAGAGTATCGATGGAAGAAAAGCGGATAAGGGATTGATAGTACTGGAGTCATTGCAAGTGTAGGTAATGCTAAAGTGACAGATGTTGTAAATAAGAAAATTTAAAATAGAGATAACGAAATTCACCGACGATAACGATACTCCCTAAGGCGAAATTTGAGCGCAGCTGCATAAGTGTTTTCATTTCGCGATATATTGGCCCCATAATCTGAACTTCAGCAGCAGAAGCAATGGATATGTTCACTAGGCCTACACTTACAGGCTACGCCCCTGATATCTGCCACGGTTTGTGCCAATGGTGAATGCGATGGGTGCGTCTTCAGCACCGGTAGCAACACAGTCGCCGCGGCGATCTGCTCAAGGTTTTGGTTCACGACGCTGGCGGCGTAAGCCTCCCTGTTTTGTTCGGTAGCCGCAACCGTGAAAACCGATCGAAGGCGACTATTCGAGGTGCGCTATCTGCAAGATCGGCCCAGATTTTTCCTATACGGTTGGCGGGTCCTTGCGAGTCCCTTTGCGCTGACCTCGTTTCTGGCTAAAAAATAAGCGTAAACAAAACACCATTGAAACACAAGCCTTGCATTTTGCGAACGCGGTGCGGTTCTCCACTCTACGGGCACGACAGCGAAGCTACTCGACAAAAGAAAGTCCTGTGGTATAGTGCAAGGGTTCCGAGGTTCTATTGAGGCGTCATTTTAGGGCGAATAACAAACTTGGCATTGTCATATCAAAGTTCTTTCTGGCTATCTATTTACGAGTATCTTGCTACCCACCGGTCCCACGAAAATGTGGGCCGATACCGGGTATAGTACACTCTAAAAATATAGGCCGAATCCAAAGTTAGTGAAGTTTAAAACGTGGGTATGTGTCACAGGGTATGTTCCGCTCTTCATTGAACTTTGACGCTTAATTAGGTACATTGGCTACGTATCGCTCTTCACAGCACCTTCAGGACGCTAACTTGGTTCAATGGGTACTTGCGGATAGCTATGGCGGACTTCACGGTGGCTCCGCCAGAAGGCGCAGTGTGTCCACAGGGAGGCGCGAGAAAGCCGGCCCGCTGCTGTGCATCATTCGTTTCGGCTATTCGCTTACGTTGATTGTCGTACCCTATCCTGTCATACCTAAAGTTCTGCCCAATTTTGTATGTGCGTGTGTGCTTGCCCACAGAAAACTTCATTATATTATGCTGTTTTACACGCCAGAACCTCGATTTGATTATAAAGCATGCCGTAGTGGGAGACTCCGAAATAATTTCGACCACCAAGAGTTCTTCAGAGTGCACCTAATTTGAAGTGCACGGGTGTTTTCGCATTCTGCTCATATGAAATGCGGCCGTCATGGCCGGGATTAGATCCCACGACCTCGGGCTTAGCACCTGAAGACCATAGCCACAACGTAACCATGGCGCGTTGCCAATCAAATACTCACGTGGGACATGGAGGGTACAGGCGCAATGTTTTCTTTACGACTTCTTACAGGAAAAGTAGCTTGTTTAGAGGCTCGTAATCTATTGTGCCCTTGAAGACAAATTTTATATCCGTGAACTTAAACGAAAACTTTCTTTCCAATTTTTTCTCAGCCGTACCACAATTATAGCTGGCTGATAAATGGCTGTCTTCTTATTTGCTACGTACTAGAGAAAATTTCGAGGAAACGTAATTTTCTTATCTTCTGCTTTTCTGGGCGATAAATCAAGAATATATTTCCGCAGTGCCCGGCGCTATGGATTTTGTCAAAATATATTGACGGTTAATGCATGAAGTGCCAATAGCTTACTTGAAATTTGTGCTTTATCGACGTAACAAATATTTATTCTTGTAGTAATATTTTCTTTGAGATCTTAACCTCACGCACTGCCGCGATAAAATAACCGACGATCACAATACTTCCTTACGCGAAATTTGAGCGCAGCTCTCTAGTATTTTCATTTCACGATATATTCACTGGCACGGACAATCTGTCTCGTGCGGCACGTTGCAACCAAAGCGAAGTGTGGCGCTACTGCCTCTCTAATTGGGAGATCGCGAGAGGCAGCGTGTGGGTGACCCGTGGGCGTGATTCAAATTGCCGCCGCAGACAGACCTCCGCTCATGCAGCGCTTTCTATCCATATATGGTGTCGGTGGCCTCATCGCTTAACAGACGACGCGCGCTACTCTTGCGCCATCTCGTAGCCATCGTCACTGCTGAGTCCGTCTTGCCCGGCCCTGCGCTTTTTTCCTCATGCTGACGCCACACCATCCTCCTCCACGATCGCTGTCTTTCATCCCCCGCTGCGGTCTACCTCCGCTGTTTGATCCTTTGATTTGCTCGTTCGCTTGGTTACGAGTAGAGTGTACTAGACTATGGTGACTCTAGTTACGAGGGACGCCGATGCTGGCGGCACACTGCTTTCAAGATACGGAGCCCGCACGGCCGTGCCGTAAGTAGGAGCTGCCGGAGAAGCACGCCCCCCCCCCCCCTCCTCCCTTCCCTCATCACCGCGCCTCGCGCGCGACAGGAGAGGCTGCGCTTCCGGCCCGCCTTCCTCGCTCAAACATGCGAGGGTGAGCCGCCTTCAGCGGCTCACCCTCGCACGCTTTCACTTGCACATACGGCACGCGGCGACGATTTTAACGCCCTTGGACTTTACACGGAACCTGACGGTAACGGCAGAAATGCGCCCTAGAGTGTCCATATGATTGTCAGCGCAATAAAAACGAGGGGAGAGAGCGGAGGAGAGCGAAGGCGGGAGGAGACAAAGAAAGGACAGTGAGAGCGGGGCGGCGGCGGGGAGGAGGGACTGTTGGCACAGAGCCAGGATGGTAAGCCTTCAGAGAACTGGACAAAAACCGTAGATTAGGCGGCGTCTGTTTGTGGTTTTAGAAGAATGGTCGGGTCAGCCGGTCAGCACGCGAGCAACCCAAGAGACATGAGGTGAAATCGTTACCTGAGTAGCCTCGTGGCAGTGCGCCATGAAATGTTTAAAAGTGTTAATATGGACACGTGGCGCCTGTGGAAAAATAACGGGGATGGTGGGAAGCAGACGCGGTGAATGGTTGCGCGTTGGTCGTTAAAGGGACGTTAACCTCAGTAGATCGGCGTAGGCGACGTCGCGGTGTTATACAGAAGTGGCATGACTCTTTGTGGTGGAGGCGCCGAAAAAGGTAGGCTGAGACGTGCCGCTAGCGGTTTCAAATAATGAATTAAAAAGAAAGAACAAAATTAAAAGAAAGAATAAGAAAGAAAGAGAAGGAAAGAAATGTCAAACGGATAAAGTCATGTATATGTGGGAAAATGACTGGCATTGTTGATATATGCGTAGAAACATGGAAAGAAAATCTTAGATTGAGTGGTAATGTAGGGGCCGGGAAGAGATGGAAACGGAAAGAACAGGTGAGCTTAAGAACCGAGGTTAGCTTGTGGGATATTGTATTTGTTGTGCCTTTGTTATTGATATGGAAATTTCAGGAGTTAAGTTACAGATTTTGGCGGCTGCAAGCTGCTGCGTTTGAAGCTTATTTCCTTCGGGTGTAGCCATCTAAAATTGTGTATGAGGTACGATTCCGTGTATTTCCTCTCACGCGATGAACAGATATTTATTTTCAGTATGTAGAGCCTTGCTTCATCGAAAATATGGCCGTGTACATTGAAATGTCTGGCTGCTGCTTTAGATAAATTGTGTTTTGTATCTGCACAATAGCCGCTAATTCTTGCATGAATGTATTCTTCAGTCTAACCCTTGCATTGTAGGCTACAAGTGGCACACTCTAGACAGTAGACTACGTTCCTTGACACGCCGGAGAAGCTGAATGTTTGTTTATTTGAATGCTTTATTTAGACAATACATTGACTAAGATGTAGGGGATAAAGGCAGATGGAACTGCCTTGTGGTTACCTTGTGAAGGCGATCTGACACTGTACTTTTTACTGTAGTAGTAGATAGTACATGATTGCGTGTAGAGCACCTGAGGTGGGCACATAGACCGGATGTTGACTTCACCGTTGTCCTTAATTCGACATGTACAAAAATGTCCTTGAACTTAGTGCTGCCTCTGTTGGATACACTGGGTGGTGGTGGCTGGTCGTGGTAGTGTTGGTGTTGCTGGAGGCGGAGTAAGTCTGGCGTACATAGCCGGCAATGGTTCTGCCTGAGCCTCTGGTGAGTTGATATCAGGGGTGTGTTACGAGGTGTCGAAGAGCCTCGTGTCTCGCATGGAAGCAATCAGCAGTCTTTGCATTCTTTTCCTGATTGCCGTGGGCCCACCAGGGGAAACGACGTTTTCGAAGGTCTTGGGCAAAAGACCATTCTTTTGCAGGCTGTCAACTATCGCTTTTTTTCTGTATCGAATAGCAGGAAGAGAAAAATGAAATCTTCGATGTCGCCGATATGACCACAGAAGTCACAGAGCGGGGACGCCCATCGTCCAGTCTTGAATAACCAAACCGGGCTGTGTGGGGAGTTGGTCCTGATCCGGTGCAACAGCGTTGCGTCTTCGCGAGTAAGTCAATGGGTCACATAGGCTTGATGTGGAGTCTTTAGTTCGACCTAAAGTGATTACGGATTGCATCCTTAGAGTTCTAAAACATGTTTGCGCTCTCCCGTTTGGGGCACATGTCAGCGCTAAGCGTGCAAGAGCGTCAGCTTCCTCATTGCCTTCAATTCCTGCGTGGGATGGGATCCACTCCAACTTTACGCCAAATTACTTGCTCAATAAAATTTTGATCAGTTCCAGAGATCGCCTTGTAAACTTCTTTCGAGCTAGGTCACGGCGTAATGATTGTGACGCTGACTTTGAATCGGGCAGTACCACGGCGTCTCGTGCAGATTAGGCGCGTAGTTTTCTCGAAGCCGCGGTAATTGGGGCGCTTTCCACTGCTGAAGACGAAACTACGCGAGCTAGGCGGCCGGACCACGACACATTAAGAGAGGGTATGCAGAATGCCGCTGCGCAGCTATCTGTTTGTGCACGCACACACCGGATTATCTGGGCGGGCCGGGAAAGAGCGTATTAAGTTTCTGGTTGCTGGTGAGAACTTGGTAGCATTTACTGAAATTGTTGTTCGTGTTTGGGGGTGTGTTCCAGAATTTAGTAGTAAGAAGAGGCGTTGTTCTTGCGATCTTAGGGAGGGGTTTGAGGACGTTGGCTCCCTCAATTTTGATTGCATCGGTGTAGGCTTTTCGGAGGGCAATGTTTGGTGACTCCTATTTCATAAAGTTTCTTTAAGGTAATCGTGCCTATCTAGTAACCTTGATTGTGCCTATCTAGTAAGTATCCTTGCAAATTTGACGTAGTCGTGTGGCTTGACCTTTAATAATACGCTGTTTACAATGTCTTGAATAGTGGCTTGTATGTAGTATAGTCGGGTACAACGTTACAAAAAAGTGGCATTTGCTCCTGAAAGGCGGATGCACACGAGCCTCCACCAGTAGGCGCGCACTCTACACTCACATCCTGGGCCGTACGGCCGGTGACCCTGCCGATGGAGGAGATGACCGCCCCCGCTTCGAACTGGGCCGAGTCGCGTCAGCTGTGTGCATCTGCCCCTCGTCAGAGTGAATTCCCGAATTGTTTGTGGTGGTCTGTCATGCCGAAAATATTTTTGGGAGCATACGATGCATCATTTGTGCCACGTGCGTTTGTTCTGAGCCGTGAGGTGACGAAGAAAGATTTCAGCGAGCATCGGTTACGCTGCGTTACGCTTCATCTGCCGGATCCCGCGGCGACACGCCGCTGCAAGCCAGCATCCATCGTGTTTGTTGCATGTGTTTTGTTTTGCTCCAAAGTGAAGCCACGACGAGGAAAGTTTACCAAAGTCTGGTCTACTGTGAGCGGCGGGTGTGGTCGTGCACTAAGGGAGGGTTCTTATATTGCGTCGCTGTTGTTTTCGTCTGACGGGGTGAAGTGATGAAGCAAAACCATTCTCAGTAGAAATGACAAAAGTGTACGTGGATTACACAAACTTACGAGTGTCTCAAGAGGAAAGATTGCGAAAAAAGCCTCCAACGCAAGATTCGTTGCTGCCAGCTCAGTAGGAACGATCATTGTCAGCAGTGTTGTAAGATACCTGAGTGTGTAGCGGCGTGGTTAGAGCGTTGTGTAGCACCGGCGATTCATTGCTGTCCACCAGTGCTACATCAGTGACTAACACGAGCTGCTTGAGCCAGTGTAATCCAATTAGTAACTGTCAGGTGTTTGGTCGCAGTGTTTGTTTCCTTAATGCCAGCCCTCCAAGTCGTATAAAATTATGACCGTTTCACTGGTGCCTTTACAAGGTAACATGGAACAAATTCGCACCACTGTGTGGCTTAGAAGCCTTTGCTCACTGCACGCGCCAGCTGTAGAATGCCTGCTGTGACACAATCACGTGTAAGGTGTGCTGCCAGCGCTCGACATGCTTTCCCAAAAGACAGCTCTGCGCTGCTTTTCGGTTCTCGTGATAGGGTGCTACTAAAAATTTATATGACAATGTTAGGGCACCAGTGAAAAAAGAAAAAAACAAAACACTGCAAGGTAGCCGCAGCAGCTTCTGAACCGACTCCTTATGCTTCTACGCCCGTCTGTTTGTAAATATGTGTGCGTGTTTTCTTGCGTTTTTGTGTATTCTTCATTTTCCCCATTTAGAGTTGAGATTTTTTTAGTTTTAGCGCATGAATATGTGCCTCCTTCGGTGCGTCTTTGTGTATATTCTTATTTCCATCCTTTTATTTTAAATTATTGGTGCAGCGGGGGCGTAGAGGTAGAACACCCGCCTCGCGTGCAAGAGGTCCGTGGTCTGAATCCCGGTGCCGGCAATTTTCCACGAGATGAAAAAAAGAATCCGCGTATTGATAAAATTGCATAAACAGGCCTGGAGTGTGGCCTGATCCCGGTGACCGGAACCGGTAACGCACTCCCTCACCAGAGCAGGATTGGCCACCCTGGTGCAGTACTTGGCCACAACCTCCTATATGAGCACAACAATCAAGCCCCGGCCATCAGCCCCAGCAGCTGCGAAGAAACTGACCACGGCGGCGGTCAGACCTGCGACGCAGCAGAGGGTGCTAAGAATCCCTGGCTCCGGATAGGCCGCCATTGGAATATGAACCTGGCAACGTTTAACGCTAGAACGTTATCTAGTGAGGCGAGTCTAGCAGTGCTATTGGAGGAATTAGAGGGCAGTAAATGGGATATAATAGGGCTCAGTGAAGTTAGGAGGCCGAAAGAAGCATATGAAGTGCTAAAAAGCGGGCAGGTCCTGTGCTACCGGGGCTTAGAGGGGAGACGAGAACTAGGAGTCGGATTCCTGATTAATAAGAACATAGCTGGTAACATACAGGAATTCTATAGCATTAACGAGAGGGTGGCAGGTCTTGTTGTGAAACTTAATAAAAGGTACAAAATGAAGGTTGTACAGGTCTACGCCCTTACATCCAGTCATGATGACCAGAAAGTCGAAAGCTTCTATGAAGACGCGGAATCGGCGATGAGTAGAGTGAAAACAAAATACACCATACTACTGGGCGACTTTAATGCCAAGGTAGGCAAGAAGCAGGCTGGAGAAAAGGCAGTGGGGGAATATGGCATAGGCACTAGGAATAGCAGTGGAGAGTTATTAGTAGAGTTTGCGGAACAGAATAATATGCGGATAATAAATACCTTCTTCCGCAAGCGAGATAGCCGAAAGTGGACGTGGAGGAGCCCGAACGGCGAGACTAGAAATGAAATACATTTCATATTCTGCGCTAACCCTGGCTTCATACAAAATGTGGACGTGCTCAGCAAGGTGCGCTGCAGTGACCATAGGATGGTAAGAACTCGAATTAGCCTGCACCTGAGGAGGAAACGAAAGAAACTGGTACATAAGAAGCCGATCAAAGAGTTAGCGGTAAGAGGGAAAATAGAGGAATTCCAGATCAAGCTACAGAACAGGTATTCGGCTTTAACTCAGGAAGAGAACCTTAGTGTTGAAGCAATGAACGACAATCTTGTGGGCATCATTAAGGAGTGTGCAATGGAAGTCGGTGGTGACTCCGTTAGGCAGGATACCAGTAAACTATCGCAGGAGACGAAAGATCTGATCAAGAAACGCCAATGTATGAAAGCCTCTAACCCTACAGCTAGAATAGAACTGGCAGAACTTCCGAAGTAAATCAACAAGCGTAAGACAGCCGACATAAGGAAGTATAATATGGATAGAATTGAACATGCTCTCAGGAACGGAGGAAGCCTAAAAGCAGCGAAGAAGAAACTAGGAATTGGCAAGAATCAGATGTATGCGTTAAGAGACAAAGCCGGCAATATCATTACTGATATGGATGAGATAGTTCAAGTGGCTGAGGAGTTCTATAGAGATTTGTACAGTACCAGTTGCACCCAAGACGATAATGGAAGAGAAAATAGTCTAGAGGAATTCGAAATTCCACAGGTAACGCCGGAAGAAGTAAAGAAAGCCTGGGGAGATATGCAAAGGGGGAAGGCAGCTGGGGAGGATCTGGTAACAGCAGATTTGTTGAAGGATGGTGGGCAGATTGTTCTAGAGAAACTGGCCACCCTGTATACGCAATGCCTCATGACCTCGAGCGTACGAGAATCTTGGAAGAACGCTAACATAATCCTGATCCATAAGAAAGGGGACGCCAAAGACTTGAAAAATTATAGACCGATCAGCTTACTGGCAGTTGCCTACAAACTATTTACTAAGGTAAGTGCAAATAGAATCAGGAACACCTTAGACTTCTGTCAAGCAAAGGACCAGGCAGGATTCCGTAATGGCTACTCAACAAGAGACCATATTCACACTATCAATTGATCAGGTGATTGAGAAATGTGCGGAATATAACCAGCCCTTATATATAGCTTTCATTGATTACGAGAAAGCGTTTGACTCTGTCGAAACCTCAGCAGTCATGGAGGCATTACGCAATCAGGGTGTAGACGAGCCGTATGTAAAAATGCTGAAAGATATATATAGCGGCTGCACAGCCACCGTAGTCCTCCATAAAGAAATCAACAAAATCCCAATAAAGAAAGGCGTCAGGCAGGGAGATGCGATCTCTCCAATGTTATTCACAGCGTGTTTACAGGAGGTATTCAGAAACCTGGATTGGGAAGAATTGGGGATAAAAGTTAATGGAGAATACCTTAGTAACTTGGGATTCGCTGATGATATTGCCTTGCTTAATAACTCAGGGGACCAATTGCAATGCATGCTCACTGACGTGGAGAGGCAAAGCGGAAGAGTGGGTCTAAAAATTAATCTGCAAAAAACTAAAGTAATGTTAACAGTCTGGGAAGAGAACAGCAATTTACAATAAGTAGCGAGGCACTGGAAGTGGTAAGGGAATACATCTACTTAGGGCAGGTAGTGACGGCGGATCCGGATCATGAGACGGAAATAATCAGAAGAATAAGAATGGGCTGGGGTGCGCTTGGCAGGCATTCTCAGATCATGAACAGCAGGTTGCCATTTTCTCTCAAGAGAAAAGTTTATAATAGCTGTGTCTTACCAGTACTCACCTACGGGGCAGAAACCTGGAGGCTTACGAAAAGGGTTCTACTCAAATTGAGGACGACGCAACGAGCTATCGAACGAGGAATGATGGGTGTAACGTTAAGGGATAAGAAAAGAGCAGATTGGGTGAGGCAACAAACGCGAGGTAATGACATCTTAGTTGAAATCAAGAAAAAGAAATGGGCATGGGCAGGACATGTAATGAGGAGGGAAGATAACCGATGGTCATTAAGGGTTACGGACTGGATTCCAAGTGAAGGGAAGCGTAGCCTGGGGCGTCAGATAGTTAGGTGGGCGGATGAGATTACAAGTTTGCAGGGATAACATGGCCACAATTAGTACATGACCGGGGTTGTTGGAGAAGTATGGGAGATGCCTTTGCCCTGCAGTGGGCGTAACCAGGCTGATGATGATGATGATTTTATATTAGCCTTTCTTTTTGCAAGCTTTCTTTCAGCTACGTCTTTTTCATTTTTCATTAGCTCGTCTCATCAAAGCACGAAGTCCTGTGAAAGCAAAGCTGGCCACTTCAATCTCATTAAAACCTTTTTTTCTCCTCTACCTTGTCTTCTCAATCTGCCTTCTTGCTGTGTTTTCTGACCTTGCTTCTTGTGTTTGAAGAATGTGATTAACCAACTTGCATGAAAGGAATTTCTATCAGCCATGACGAGAAAAGTTCACAAATACTTTTTCTTAAAAGCATCACGGGGTTTTGAAAGTAATTTCGCCTCTTATCCCTGTTCCTATGTTATTGCATCAGTGCATGCAGCAGCTAGACAAAAGTGCACATGAAAGTGTGCCATATTGTGAAACAGCACCTTGCTATGTTGTTGTATTTTTCACGCTTCCAGTCTTAGTAAACATAGTGTTGCACTGCCCATCACATATTGGGGTACAAATTTTCAACATGCATAACATTGTGCTGTGGGGTCTCATTTCCTGTCTGACGCTCTCATCGTTACAAAGGTATTTTGCAGTGAATAGTGCCCAGCAAATTAGTGCACTGAGAGCTTTCGCAACATTCACCATTTATTACTGCACCAATTTCATAGTCTGAGTCTGGCGGTTGCTTTTCCTACGGCTTCAATATAACACACTCAACTTTACTCAGCATTTTTTGGAAACAACATGCTAGCAGAGTTATTCATGGTTAATAATTGTGCTTGCATTCGTGCTACTTGCCCCGTCACGTAAACGAATTAAACAATGGCTACGACACGACTGCAATTTGAAGTGCAGACTACTAACGGTGCCTTTCAAGCGTGCCCCCGACTACTGCTATTTCACCAAGGGGTCCTTCAAGATCGAGGGTGGCGGCCCAAACGAGTATTATGGGCCTCACTAAGCTAATGATGTTTGATAATAGTTCTCTTATTCGCATTACTTCCCTGAGCCAGATAACCAAAATAAACAATGCAACCACATGAATGTGCTTCGCATGCAAGCTGCTAACAGTGGTTGTTAATTTAATGTTGACTACTGCTATTTCGCCAACAATGGCTACGAATTGACTACGCTTTGAAGTGCAAACTGTTAAAGGTGGCTTTCAAGCGTGCCCGACCACTCTTATTTCACTACGGGGCCCGTCAAGCTCGATTGTGGCTCCCAATAGAGTATTTTGGGCCCTCTCCCATTGTCATTATTCATTTCAGCAGGCTGTAAAGAACAATGCGGGCAGCACAACTACCTGGAAACAGGCCGCCCAACAGGGGCATGTCACTGTGCTTGTATTGCTATTATTTGTTCGAGTGACTTATTGAAATTAACAATGACTGTCCTGTGGAGTAAACTGAGCAGGCGGTGTGTTTTTGTTATTGCTTGGGTGCATTTATTGTCCTTTAGGGGCATGTAAAGTTTGACGATTGCTCCAACATTACTGTTTTGTTTTCGTTTCGACATGGTGTTTCAGTATCGACATGCAGGCTGCCTACACTGGCGGTTAATTTCGTCTCGGCTTCTGCTACTTCACCATAAGGTCCCTCAGCTCGATAATGGATGCCCGAATGAGCCTTTTGCGCCTTACTAAGCTAACGATGCTTTATAACTGCTCTCTTATTCGCATTACTTGCCTGAGCCAGATTAACGAAGTGAACAATGCGACCACATGAATGTGCGTTTGCGTGCAGGCTGCTAACAGTGGCTGTCAATTTCGCGTTGACCACTGCTTTTTCATCGTAGCGCCTGTCAAGCTGGACAGTGGCTACCTGAATGAGCACTTTGGGCCCCACATAGTTATTCAGGGTTAATAATTGTGTTTGGTTTCGTATTTGTGAACATTTAAGCACGTATCCATGCCAATACTTGAATTGAACCCGTCTGAGCAGGACGTGGATTTTTCAGATTTGTGCTTCCATTGAAGGGAATGTTCCATCAAATGGAGTGATTATTTATTTGAGAGGTCACGGGATGCATGGTTGGCTGCTGGGAACCCATCGGCAAAATTTTGGTCGGCATAATAAGGGCTGTTGTTTCGTTAAGAAGCCGCTTCGCTTGATCGAGTGGCTTAATGGTGGACACTTCGCAGTCAGAATCGCTTTCTTCAGTGTTTTCTTCACCCAGTTGGATTACAATAGATGGATGTGGTCACTCCCAGACGTGTCAAGTCTGACCTTTGCACTCAAGTCCATAAGGTGGCGAATTTTTTGCGCCAGTCTCCCACCGTTACGTGTTTGATTTTTTCGCTCAATATGTCTTCGACCGTGGACAGCTTGAAGTCTCTATTGTCCGCGTAGATGCCATATTTGGTCGTCGCTAACACGAGTTGAATGTGACTAAATTACCATTCGTGCGGCGGGAACCTAAGTACAATGCAACCGGCCCTTTCATCTGCTTTGCCTACGATGTAGCTTAGAAAGCGTGGCTTTACAGATGCCACTTACTCAAGCAGCTGCTTCGCCATCGTTTAACTGTAGGCCATGTTCTTGATTTTGAACCGCACCCATATGTTTTCCTTCTTCCAGACCGTCGTCGGCAACTTCTCTTCTCGCCGGATATGGTATGATGCATTGTCCAAAACAATCACGCTACCAGTTGGCAACCTTTGCAGAACGTCATTGAACCATCCCTCGAATCGACTATAGTCCATTTCTTCGTGGTTGTCGCCTGTTTTTGGCCTCGGAATACATCCAAGCAGCTTTCGACGAAGCCATCCTCGCTGCCGATGTACGTCATAGTCAGGCACTAGCATTTCACAGAAGGTTGTCTCAGACCCGTCGACATTACATTTGCTCTAACGTACAGGCGTCTGCGCTTAGGCACAACGATGTCTGTCCACACGATCGACAGAGTGTGTCCCGCCGTCATCCATGTTTCGTCCAGGAAGAACGTGTTTTGGCCTCCCACCCGGTTGCACTCCACGTCACGAAGGTATCGATTCCACCATTCGGCGATGTCATCACGGTCCATAAGCAACGAGTTGCAGCTCCGCTTCTCGTGCTTGAATCCCATCTCGGCAAGCAAGCGACGCACAGTACACTGCTTCAGTAATGGGAGATTATGTCGAGATCCATACGCTTCGAGAACTTGTTAGTTATCTGCTCGACCATCGGTATCGGGTTGCGACGAAAGAAATCATGCACACACGACCTCAGCACGCACAACGTTAAGGTGTACATCTCGTGCTGCGTCTTCTCCACATTTCGGTGGCGCATTCGCGAGAGCGTCGACAGTTTGCCACCCGAAAATGTGAAGCTTTGGCTAAAAACTCGCATGGAACGCCATGCGCGAACTTGCGAGTTTGCAGGCTTGCAAAAAAAAGGAAAAAAAAAACGAATTTAGCACATTTTTGAACATGCGTTTGCAAAAGCAGCAATCCAAAAAATATAATTCTTATACCATTTAAAACCAAGAGTATTTCTTCAATTCAATAATTGGGTCTTACGTGCCAAAACCACTTTCTGATTATGAGGCACGTCGTAGTGGAGACTCAGGAAATTTTGACCACCTGGGGTTCTTTAACGTGCACCTAAATCTAAGCACACCGGTGTTTTCGCATTTCGCAGCCGCCGTGGCCGGGATTCGATCCCGCGACCTCGTGCTCAGCAAGAGTATTTCTTTAAAACTATGAATGAAGCATTTTTGTACCTTTCCTGCCTCGATCGTCTGCTCGTCCCAGGCTTGTAATGGTTTCGATAAATGCATTGTTTTCTAAGTACTTGTTAAACAGCAACTGATTCATCTTAAGCTCGTAAAACGAGTAGTAAGCGTTCCGTGTACGCGAAAACCAGCGCAAAAGCCAAACAGAGCTGCTTTTTCCACTTTTCTCTTTTGCAGTGAAGCTAAAAAGCGGACGACGCGCAGCGTTGTAGAAGGCACGGGGTTATTTCTCTCTCGCAATCCGGCATGTGCTGTAACGTTCTAATCACAAGAGCACTACCCGACCAGTCATCAAGGTACATAGTTCTTATTTATTGCGAGAATTGCGCCTTTTACAAGCACGAGTTTTTCAGCCGGACTATTGCTTTGCTCATGAAGGCAATCGGCTGTCGCGCTTCGGTCATCTGGATGGGGCCTCTCCCATCTTCTAAGGTTTTTACGACTATGCATATTGTTGTTTGTCAAAAGGTTTCGTATACAGCGTTTATTTAGTGTCCCATTATTAACATAGATTACTGTTTTGAGATTGTATGCACTCAGTTGAACATTCCAATGTGAATTTTATTGTTGGGAGAAAATAATTTTGGAATGTTACGAATTTATCTATACTGTCCGGACCATGTCCCTAAATTATAACTATGTCGTCTGCATATCATAGGTAAGTGTGGGGATTGTCTGTGCAGCGAGATAGAAAAAAATCTCCTTCTAGAGTCTCGATAAAGATTTTCGCATAGGTTGGTGCAAAAGGTGTACCCATACTTGTCCTATGTATATGTAGGTAGTAATTGTCTTCAACTACGAAGTTGTTGTATGTGCTAACTAATACAAAAGAGATAAATAGCCTTCGTTAGAGCTTTGCACATTGTGATAAGATTGATTTTGTTTTTATCGAAGTCAAACCATCAGCGATTTCAATGCTGGTGTTTAGGCGGTGAGTTGTAGTGTTGTGAGAAATATATTTTGCCCTATTGTGTCTTTAGTATAATTTCTTCCGTAAGTCTCAGTGGCGGGGGGTGGGAGGGGGTATCCTGTACAAATGACATAGGTGTTTTTGGTGAATCGCCAATCCTTCGGAAAATTGATAAATTCCCACCCACTGTATAATATTGTCACGTGGTAGTGACGGTTAACGAGGCAGCAAAACTGTGGTTAACCGAACGAGCGTTTTATTGGGCGAACTTGTGCCCTCAAAAACAGGCTACACGCTAAGAACAACGGTAGCGTCGAACACGATCGGCGGTCGTCGAAATCTCATCACCGGGTCAAGGGCGTCGGGTTTTATACATCAATCGTCGAATGTTCCAGACTAATCGCTGGGACCCGCGCGCCTTCCAGAAAGTTCTACATTATTCGCGTCGCGCACACATGCAATCAGATTACACAAGGTTCGGTCACAGACAGCGGATGAAGCCATCAATAACACTCCAGAAACTTCCGACACGCACGTGTGCACGCACGTCGTGCACACGTGCACGCACAGTGCACGAACGTCGTGCACTGTGCGATAACATTTGTTAGGCGGTGAAACGTGTCGCCCGATGAAGATAGGTACACGTGTCAATATCCTAATATCGTAATATTCCAGGGCATCCGAGAGTATCAAATAACAACACCCCTCCAGGGAGCCTCTCCACATTTCTTATCCACTTGTTTAGTGAAGGAGCCGCATGTGTGACCATTAGACCTCGTAATATTCTTACTACACGACATAATCACACTGGCGGAGAGTTTTATGCGCTAAGAACACTGTGAGCGCGCTAGAGCAAAACAAAATATGCAGCATGTTCTTGCAGGTTACGCCAACTCTGGCACCATATGAATTAAAAATTAAATTTGAGGTTGTTACTTACCAGTACCACGATCTAATTATGAGGCACGCCGTCATGGGAGACTGCCGGTAATTTTGACCAGCCGGGTTTTTTAACCTGCCTCTAAACAAAAGTACACGGGAATGTTTTTTTTCATTTCGCCCCACCGAAGGTACAACAGGTAGCAAGGTACACAGAGGCAAATTTTTTTTCCTGAGTGGCAATATTGTGACCCTCCGTGCAGGTAATGTGAAGCCAAGAAAATTCATGGTTTTTTTCTTAAAAAAAAAAAAATAAATAAGGCTGCGCCAGGTATAGCCCGCGCAGAGCACCATGGATATCACCCTTGCAATCAAACTCTCTTAACTTCTGTGATGACTCGCCGTTAGTAACTCAGACGCTCCCTTGGCCGCATATGACAAAACTCATCATGACGATTTGTTTATGTGTTCAATTACCTACTGAATGTTACTACTACTTATTTCTGGGCTAGGCTTATACTGTGTATAGAGAAAAAGAGTGGCGAATCAAGCGCACATGCCGTAGCCTGGGGGTATTGCTGACGACTACAATTTCATCATGCCTTATGTATGGAGATGGTAGGCTGGGCGAACGTATGGGCACGTTCTCTGCTCAATGATTTCTTTGAGCATCCTTCTCACAAGGTCATATTGTGTTATTGCCCACCTGGATCTAGTGGGTGAATTGTAGGATAATAACCGAAGGTCCGGTTGCAGTCTTTGGCTTTGGCACCCTCATCTGTATCTTATGGTTTACCCATTCACGGTAATTAAAGAATAATAATCTGAATCGGAACCGTACCTGCAATGTTTTCATTTCGCTATTTGTTTTGCACAGTAGATGGGAGGAACGGACATGCAGCTATTTTACAGTGGCAGCTTTATAGTATATTTTGCCATAGGTGGCTGCTGCTTTTCCCCACTTAAATAACTGGCCTAACTTAGTGGGCGCCAACGACTAAACGACGCTGTAGTGCGTCAGCGCAGAAGACCGCGGGTTTCGATTTTCATTTCCAGAGACTCAAGGCTTCACAAATCATTTTTTATGCAAACAGCACCAAAATGATTCAAACGTTCTGCGCGCATCTTTCATATAGAACCAAGCCGATGGACCATAGCCATATGCGGCTTCGTTCAATCCATTTTCCGTAGGTTCTTATTGCACCCAAGTAACCCATGTAATAAGATGAATGTGCTCGTATTCATGTTTTCTAAACGAGGATCACGCAAACGCACGAAACATATAACGAGAAAATCAATATCTTTCCAGGCTGAGTAATCAGTTTTGCGCGCAGAAATTAGACGTGCAGGTGCAGGTGCAGGCCTAGCATTGGGATGTCATTTATGTAGATAAACCAGAACTTAATCTTTCGTTTTTGGTTACCAAAAGTATGAGCCTGATTCATTGGTTTGGTATCCTATGACCTTATTGTGTTGTGGCGGCAGAACACCATCTAGCATTCCTCACTATTATGACAATTTGGCGTTCTTTAACTCCCATCCAAAACTCGTGGCGATCATTTTTGCGTTCCACCCATCAGCTGCACCTTGGTGCGCAGCACAGAACGACACGGCAGGTGATCGCCAAGGGGGTACAATGCAATATAAAAGCAATATGCCTGCATAGCTACAATGGCTATATAAAACAGACACTCAGCTTAATGAACAGGCTAACCTGGCTATAACGTCTACAATAAAGCGTGAAGCTATAGTATGTGAGATTTATATAAGTCTGATTGTCATCTGCTAGTCGTGAAAGGAGAAAACATTTCCAAAGCAAAAAATATTGATTAGAAAAAGCGCCCTTGGATTATCAGTATCAGAGGTCGCTGATTAATGAAATTGGCGTTTAATGCGGGTTGTCATGATTTTGTAGCGTTAGCAAAATGCTCCGAAGTTAGCAGCGAAAAACTATAAATGATTGTCGTGACGTTAATTTTTTGTTGGTTATGCAGTCATCGAGAGACATAGAGACCAATGGTGGGCTCAGAATTGCGATGCTCATATTTTCCTCAATGTACGGCCGATTCGAAATGTGCCTGAAGCCAATCCGGTGTCATAAACTCGGTGTAAAATGCCCACAAATGTTCCAGTTTACTTAGTCGCAAGGATGATGCGTTGATGCGTAAACAAAGTAGTAATTTTTAAAGAAATAAATAGCCAGTGTTTGTTAAGGTTGCTTTGTAGTAACGTTAGCGGCGTATATTTAAAATATGGTTGTGAATGTACGCGTACTATCAGTATTTACTTTGACTGTTCTGATTAAATGCTCAATTCTTAAGGTGAAATTTCCGAATAAAAAGCGAAGCGCTCAAGCGTGAGCACTGCTTAGTTCTGATTGCAAATCAGCAATATGTGTTCGCTTTATTGAATAAGGGAGCGCAAACGACGGCTGAGCGTGTTGATGCATGGAAAATCTTGTACTGGAGAAACAGTGAGCTCCAGGGTAGAGTTGTGATGTAATGTATGTGGTTGAGTACGGTCAATGTATCTGCGGTATCAGTTTTCTGCTGATATGTTTACCGCTGTTTTTACAATTATTTTCCGCGCGGCCAAAATCTGTAGACACTGTCAGCGCATTTTACGTCTTCTCTGCACCTGCCATGCCATACGGTAATTAAAGGAGACTGTTTCTCGGAATATCAGGTACAGCTAACTTGTACTGAGCAATACCTGCAGAAATAACATCCGCACCATCGAGAGTGGTCAGGCACAGGCACTCAGGGTTTGGCTTGGATTGCCGCGCTGCACATTAACAGCGAATTGCGATAGCTCACGACTGCCCAGTCACAACTCATATGACATTGCAAGTGCTCCGAGCACACATCAGGCACGTTGCCCGCGCCCCTTTCCGCCACCTCGCCGCAATGCCAAAAGACCGGCCCAGTGCCTCTTTTTGTCAGGAGATATCGGCGGACAGTGAATGCCTCCCTAGAGATTATACGCCTGTGGAGAGGCTCCTGGCACCTCCTTGGTATTGGGCTCGTCCACAAGTTCAACTCTCGGCATCGTAAATTCTAACGAAAGCAGGACTCTCGTCGCCAGCTCTCAAACTGCTTTCTTTACTTATGGTGCACGAGACATACAAGGACCATCTTCAGATGTACACTGATGAATCGATAAGTGTGGATGGATCTGCAGGAGCTGTGACATTTCCCAAAAAAGATGTGACCGTTCAGTTGAAAACATTTCACCGAGGAACGTCCACTGCTGCGGTGCTTGCAACACTTCGCAGGGCACTTTTTTGTATTATCCATGAAAACCTAACTCGAAGATGGAGTATATTCACCAATTCGAACGCAGTTCTGCATTGTTTGATATCTGCTTTACGCTGTGGACTACAAGACCAGCTTGTGCTGCAGATAAGGCACCTATATCACCAGCTAGCTGAGAAAGGACATGACATCACTTCTCAGTGGATCCTAGGCCACTGCGGCACCATGGACAATGAAAACGTCAGTGAAGCTTTTAGGAGGGCTCACAAAGATGCCACGAAGGGAGCCATCCGGCTATCAAGGACTGACGCAGCAACAAAGCTTCGCATACTAACACGTGATGCCGCACAATCGATGTGGAACACGTCAGGTTTCCGACATACTGGACTGCGCAGCCTCGACCCATGCTCCCGCTCCGCATTCCGTCCGGAAAATCCCGAATCGAGACAACTGTTCTCTGCCGACTGTGGCTTCGGGTGTCTTTCACGAATGCATTTGCCTGCCTTATCGGAATGGCTGACAGTGCTGCCTGTGATAGTTGCGGAAGCGAAAAATCATTCAAACATATCCTCGGTTATTGTCCTCACTACAGCTCCCAGAGACAGTCGTTTGTGACGGCGGTGGCACTCCTCGATGACCAGCCGCTTTCTGAGCAGACAATCTGGCAGCAGCTGCTGATGCGATCGTGACACCAGAAGGTGATGAAGGCGTTACCGAGACTTCCCCGGTAAACGACGTGCTTGAACGACTGTGACACTCCTGCCTTCCTTTCTGTGTGTGTGTTTCTTTTTTTACCACTCCCTCTCTTTGCATGTGTGTGCACTTCTCTCCTTCTTTTTTTAATCTATCTCCCCATACTCCTTCCCCAGTGTAGAGTGGCAAGTAGATATCTATCTTCCGGTTAGCCTTCCTGCCGTTCTCTTCACTTTTATCTCTCTCTTTGTTGGGACCATAATATTGTTACGGTGCATTTCGACATGACCGTGCAGGCAAGAGGGAGACGAAGAGGAAGTGGTAGACTGTCTACCGGAGCTGTAACCTTTGTACCAGCCTGCTCGTTCACCACTGACCCTTTCCTGTTTAAATAGTTATACATACGTTTGTGCGTCGGGCTTCCACTTTGTAACATTTGGTGGAGATGCTAGGTAACGACTCAAAACGTAGCTTCGCTGTGGCCGCTGCTTTGGTTCTTCACCGATGTCACAGGAGACGGTGCCTCGCCCGAACCGACTATGTCGACTCTCGCACTCACGCACCCGCGTGATCCGGGGCACCTTCTGCGGCGCCGATGGCACCGACGTCGACGAGTGGCTGTAGATGTATGAACGGGTGAGCAGTCACAACCAACGGAATCCCACAGTGATGCTGGCGAACATAACTTTTTACTTGGAGGGAACTGCGCGAGTGTGGTTTGGAAATCACGAAACAGAAATCTGTGACTGAGAGACCTGCAAGCAGAAGCTGCGAGATCTCTTCGGAAAATCGTGGGGTCGGAAGGTCATCGCCAAGAAAGACTTGACATGACGAGTTCAAACGTCCACCGAGGGTTGCGTCGCCTATATACAAGAGGTGCTGGCACTCTTCCGCAAGGCTGACGCTGAAAAAGTCGGGCATGTCTTAAAAGGCATCGCCAATGACGCCTTCAATCTACTCATTTGTAAGAACTGTACTTCGATTAATGACGTTATCACAGAGTGTAAGCGTTTCGAGCAGGTGGAAAGCCGTCACATCTGCCAGTCATTTTCACGGCTTCCCAATGCGGCTGCAACATTGTCTTGTGAAGACCGACAGGACTCTCCTGCGCGGCAGCAACAGCAGGTTTTAGAGCAGCTGATGAGCTGGAAGCCATGTGTCCTGCGGCTCTGTACGCACCTGTCAACGACACACGCGCTCCTATCGTCCCCCTTGTTCAAGCTATTGTGTGCCAAGAACTCGCCAATATCGGCTTACAATCCGTTTGCACCGTGGCCAGTCATCCTTCGCTTGTGCATACCAAAAATCAATGGGTCCCTCCAGGCTGCCATGGTCATGTAACCCGATACTGTCGCAGCGGCTGGTCCTCAATGCCGCTCTCAAACAGCCCTCGTCTAGACCGCAGTTTTCGCCATTTCCAGCAGCAAGCCAAGCCGAAAGTGCACGCCACGGATGGTATGACCACATGGCACCCACGTTCACCGTCGCTGAATAGTCACCAGTCCCGTTCTCCGCCAAGTCATCCCCCGTCATCCAGGTCACCCCAGTCCCGTCACCTGTCGCCGTCTTTCGGACCTGGCCGCGTAACTCCAGAAAACTAACATATGCGGCTCCCGGAGGCGACGCTGCATTGTCGACGTCTCCGCCAAAGCCTCTCACCCTGCCGACCAGACGCAATATAGTCGATGTAGAAGTTGATGGTGTACATGTCCCAGCGCTGGTAGATACTGGAGGCCATATTGCTCTCCGATGGAGGAACGTCGAATATCCTTGGCATGTGTACTGCCGGAATAACTGTTGCTTGTTTCAACATTTCCGTTTTATTTTCTGTTCGTGAGCGCTGCTCCCATGACTTGATCTTCGGCCTCAACTTCTTATTGAACCATTCAGTACTGATTGACTGCAGTGCTGGCCTCCTCCAACTCGAGCTGCCTAATCATTGCTGTCCTCCAAAATCAGCTGAGTCTCATTTTTGTTCTGCAGAGTTCGTACAGTTGCGCCTCAAGCCGCCATGTATACACCTTTGACGCGCTTCCCATCTGTTCCAAACGATGACACCGACTCCTAATGGAAATGTTCTTCTGCTTCGCACAATCGCCGTGCCTCATACCATCGTGACTGTTGCCGACAACCACGTAATTCTTCCTATTTTAAACGTTGGTTCATGTACGCAAGTTATCCTGAAAGGCATGTCGCTCGGCAATGCTTCTACGATCTACGATACCACCATCTTTGTATTGGATGTTCCGTCCTCGTCTGCAGCCACCTGCTGCCCGACCTGCGTCCGATTCCGGCATATTTTCAAAGATGATCGCTCATGACCTGCTTGTCGAACAGGCGGCGGACCTCTGTCGTGTCCTAGTGTCTCATCGCGACGTCTTTGAGGATTGCCTGCTGTGACAGACTTCTGTCGTGACCCATAAGATTAACACCGGTAATGCCATTCCTATTTGCCGACGACCTTATCGCATGTCTTACGCAGAACGCCAAGTTATCGAAGCTGAAGTAGACAAGAGACTAACCAAAAGTGTAATTGAACCCTCTTCGAGCCATTGGGCATCGCCGGTTGTCATGGTCAGGAAAAAAGATGGCAGCTGGCGATTTTCTGCCGACTACCGCCAACTGAACAAGATCACGTAAAACGATGCGTACAATTTCCTGCGGATTGATGGCGCTCTCGACTGCCTTCACGGATCCAAATGCTTCACTTAAATCGACCTGCGATCCAGTTATTGGGAGATTACCATTGGTGAACACGACCGTGAGAAGACCGCTTTCTTTACACCGGACGGCCTTTACCGCTTTAAGGTTATGGCTTTCGGACGTTGTAATGCGCCAGCAACTTTAGAAAGAATGATAGACTCTATCCTTCGGGGCAATAAGTGGTTCCCCTGCCTATGTTAGCTGGACAATGTCATCCTATTTTCCCCTACGTTTGACAGTCACTTCAGTCACTTGGCCGCCATTCTTGAACTCTTTAGGAAGGCTGGCCTTCAACTTAACTCTTCTGAGTGCTATTTCAAGCACCGCGAAGTCAAAGTTCTTGGCCACCTTGTCAGTGCTAGCAGTGTACATCCTGATCCTGGCAATATGCACGCAACCAACAACTTTCCTGTGCCCTGCTCAGCAAAAGATATGAGCAGCTTCGTGGACTTATAATCCTATTTTCGTTTGTTTGTGAAAAATTTTGCGGATACCCCTCGGCCACTGACTGACCTTCTCAAGAAGGCAATGGCGTTCCTTTGGGGCCACGATTTCATTTCTTTAATGAACTACATAGCCATTGTATAACGATGTTTGGTATTCACTAAATGTCCCACTTTTGCGGGTCTTACTTTAGCACTCGCATTGAGCAAAATTTTCCTAGCTGCATTTAGCGTCCTAATAAATACTAACCAAAGATGAGCAGTGCATTCAATAGTTTTGTTGTTTGTGTTGATAAGGTACTCATTACTTGTATTTCAAAACTCGAAAACATTCGCTCCATGTTAATGATCTTAGAATTTTTTATCACCCCCTTCTCAAACTGTTCCAATAGGGACCTGCGATGTATCCGAATAAATGAATAATGAAGGGTACGAGGGTGAGCAGGCGATGGCGGCTCAATCTCCGGCACGCAAGGCATGGAAGTGGGGAGGAAGCGCGCCGTCTCCCGTCCAGCGCACGGCTCCGGAGGCAGGGTAAGGACGGGAAACGCATTCTACTCCAGCGGCCGCTGTGCAGACCGGCGCGCGCGCTCGGGCATCTTCAAAGGCATCTGCGACCGAGAGAGAGAGAGAACTTGAAGCGAAGCTTTCGTCGAAGCCCACATGTTAAGGAAATGGCGGCTCGTTGCAACCGGCGCCATTTACGTGTCGGGAAGCCATCTAACAGCAAGCGAAAAAATAAAAATTAAGAAAGTGACGTCACAACCGCAAATTGCAGCGATGCCAACTTATGCTGCTTCGGGGAAATTTTTTTTTCATTTCTTTAGTGTGCGGCATTTCGACCGCCACGCCGTAGAGAAAGAAATTGAACAATAGGGGACACTCGGCAAAAACTGGAAACAGGAAATACGTCAGGCCTAGCGTTGATCCCATCCTTAACTGACGCGAGCGCAGAAGAATTGGAAATGAACTTAGAGAACATTTTATTTTTTTTTCGCTAGAGCTAAAGAGTTTTGCGCATAAATGAACTTACACTTTGTGACTTATTTTTCTTGCATCACCTAGCAACAAAGTAGCGGCCCGCCACACGCGCCATATGCATCCGTCATGCGCCAGACACGCCAAAGAAATGAGCGAGGCCGGCTGCGCATGTGAAGTTCGTTGTTCGGCTACCCGTCTCTTTTGGACGTAGCCTGTTTATTGGGCTCCCGGCGTGTTCTTGCATTTCTTGTGCACTTCGACGCGCCGCCGCTGCACTACTAGTACAGCATGGTGAGAAATTTTGTTTGACACTCTGGGAGGAATTTCAACCAATTTTGGCTTTTACCGCACGGAACCGAGACCTGTGACGCAGTTAGAGCAAACAGCTCGGCCATCCTGGCGTAGTTAATTTGAATTAATGGCTCGTACTGGGAGATCTTTGCGACGCGTTCTATGCCAGCCAACTTTATTTCAACTTTTTTATAGTTCTTCGGCATGCTCGCCGCTCCCGGCTTTGTGACGCAGTTGGTTTCGTGTCTATGAATCTTACTGGGACAAGTTTTGGTACTTCCTCTGAGCCGCAACATTACTGTGACCAATTTAATTACTCTTAGGGGTACCTTCGAAGCACAGTGGCCGTGCCCGGCCTTGTGGCGCAGTTAGCGAAAAGCACCTGGGCCGTGTGACGCAGTTTCATGTATACTGAATCTTACTGGGGCAAATCTTGGTGCTTTCTCTGACCGTGAACATTATTGTAATAAATTTCGTCAATTTTGGGGATACTTTTGAGACACGCGCAGTGCGCCTGGCGTTGTGACGCAGTTAGCGAAACGCAGCTCGGTCGTGGGGAAAAAGTATGTTTGGCGTGTACCGAGTCTTGCTGGGACAAGTTCGTGACGTATTCTCTGACCGCCAACACTATTGTAATTTCGTTACTTACTGAAAAGCCCGTCTTCTGAACGACTGAAAAGAGGCTTTGAACCCATGTATTTGTCTTGAATGCAAGTAGAAGGAATTCTACCAGCGTCCAGCATGGTCTGGCTGAGAGCCTGTGTTATGGTCACTTCTGTGTGCGCAGTTTACCATCGCATCGGCTGAGGCCAAGTCGTTTTGGAAACGTGCCCTCGCCCGTGTATTCGTGCTCTTAAAGTGCAGGAAATAATGACCGGGAATAGGGAATGCTTGCGAATCAGATGTTTTCATATTTTGACATTGTTTGGGATGAGTCGGGTATTTTCTACGCCATGTGTACGTAAAAGCGAATGCTTTGGTTTGTAATGCCGTCCATTCACGACTCTCGCACGCTTTGCCTCTACACGCAGTATTCCTACAGGGCCTAAACACCAAAATGACACATGCTTCTAAATTTTTCAGCTGATGCCGTCCGGTGGAGCTTAAACTACTGCTGCTTACCTGGTGCCACAGTGTTGGATGAACGCACAAAAATCCCGGAACGAGCATTTATATTGAGCAAAATAAACATTTCCTCAATTACAAGACGTCTTGAGTTTGCGTTATAAAATTGCACGTGGCGCAGATTCCATGGACGCTTGTAAAGATCGTTCGCAATCATTTGTACTAAATAAAACGCTTCCGTACTAAGAACGCGCGCTGTTGAGCAACAGAAGCACAAAAAGAAAATGATGCAGCGATTAGCGCAGCCGGCGCAACGCGCGTGCCCGAAACCTAAACCGGAAGATGTTAATCCCATCCGCATGGCGCACTACGGTCAATTCGGCCGTCGCCTCAATCTCGAAAATCAGTGCCAACCGACTTCCCTCCTCCTCCGCTGCACTCCCCGCTGCCTCGGCAGCGTTAGCCGTAGCAGGCGACGGCTAACGCGCTACAGGAGGAAATCCGCGGAAAAGTTCGTTCTAGCCCTGCGAAGCAGCTTTTGAGGCGAGATTTTGCTTCGTCATTCGGTAACTGACCTTAATAATGTCATGTTGTAATTACGATAAAAGAAACAGAGAAAATCACCTTTATGTAAGGCGTAAAGGGCAAGCACGTGAAGTCTTCGTGTTGCTGAAACACTGCGCGTGCACACGGTGTGCTCAAACACGTGCGTAATTATCCCCGTTTCCGGTTCTGACTGCGCGAAAGCATGTGTATGTTGTTTCGCAGGTTCACTTACGTACCTGCAGGATGCTTTTGTACGGCCGGCGCGTGAGAGATTCTAACTGTCTGGGGCCAGCAGTGCCTCGCAACAGGGCCGCTTCTGCTGCGCGCCTTTTACAGATGTGTGTAGCTCATGCACGGGTTGTGGCTGCAATGTGCAGCGTTTTCCCACGTAGACAGTATTGATAACTTGAGCAACGCACCAGCTAATGGAATTGTTATTTATTTATTTATTACAGTGCCAGTGGTTTGAAATTGATAGAACGAACAAACTTGATGCGACACCTGGAGAGAAGTTTCTAGAATAATTATCCCCCCCCCCCCTCATTAGCCCGAGTAAAACATGTTGAAGGGCTAATTTTATATCGGCATACTACGTGCGTCTGTGTTCTTTTGCGTTGCAAGTTTTCGCAGGGAAATAGTGTTGCTTTTACTGGAACACTCAAGGCACACAAGACAGAAAAAAAGCTTTTTTGTTTGTTTTACGTGCCGAAACAACGATCTCATTATAAGGCACACCGTAATGGGTGACTCCGGATTAATTTTGACCAGGTTGGGTTCTTTGACGTGCCCCAATGCACGGGCCACGTGCATCTTTGCATATCGCCCCCATGGAAATGCAGCCGCCGCGACCGCGATTTGCACCCGTGACCTTTCGCTATCAATCCGTCTGTGTGTACTTTCGTCGCACTGGGCCGGAAATAGCGGTCGGAGCGCGCTGGAAATAAAGCCAAATATGCAAAAGCGCTACACGTGCTTCCACGTTACACAGACTGGCCAATGGGGGAGCGGAGGAGGCTGGGGAGACAGGAGGCGTGAAGGAGGAAACGCAGGGGAGAGCGAGGTGGCGGAAAGATCTAAGAATGGCGCTACATTTAGAAAATTGAGGGGCTTTATTCGGCCGCTGGGCTCTATGGGAGCATCGGCTCATGCTGAATGTATTTCTGTATGTCTACATCAGTAGTTATTTTCACGCGATAGCGTTAAGGGCCTCGTGGGGCACAAAGTCTGCCATCGATGTCTTGCGTCTAGCGTCGACCATCGTTACGAGAAAAATCATTTCGTACCTCGCAGGCCCTCCACGTAGCGCAAGGAAATTACTGAACTAATTGAATTTGTCAAGGTAAATTGCGTCAGAAAATTCGTAAAGTACGACTTACACACAACCGATAGACACAATAGTGTAGGACTGTAATTTGAATATAGGAGAAAACATAATTCTGTTACGCGCAAACTGAAAACACAAGCTCCTTTTTCCGCGGTTCTGCCACTCACGGAGCTGCCATGGCCTCCGATATTCGCTCGCGCAAATGTCAAAGGCCATTAAACAGCGCGCCCGGTTCCTTACAATACCTGCAGATGGCGCTCGCTTCCGCCACATCGCGGCGCACGCAAGAGGCCGCATTTCAACTAGAAAGCGCGCCTTCGTGAATAGCGTTCGCCGCCATCGTTTCCAGGTAAGCATAAAGGTTACATGAGTTGCAGTTCGCGGGTAGCGTGAGAAGCAGTCAGGGATCTTTGAATGCTATAGCGTTCCACTCTTAAAAGCGAAGCTTCACGGTCCTTCACTTTTCTTTTTCTATCGAGGCTAGTTTGAGACTCATCTCACCTGAAGCGCCATGGTGTCATTAAACTATAGGAGTGGCGTATGTCTTAATTTGAACATAATTAGACTGTTATTGACGGCAATTGCTCCAATAGCTTCCTTGGGAAGGTGAGCAAATATGAGGGAAATAAATGGCAGTGCCACAGAGGTTTCAAAAGATACTTCACTTTTATTTGTCTAGAATAATGCAACCATTATTACTGAGGAAATAAAACATGTTTCAATTGATGAAAAGTACAATGACCAGCACACAGTTGTAATGTATAGCAATATTTATGCAAAATCTTATGACAGAATCATTCGCAGTTCCGCGCGACACCATCTATTCATATCCTGCAGTTATCAGACAAAATTGCCCCTCATTATCACGTAGAAAACATGCGGCTTACTTATTTAGCTGCCCGCCGGACATTTAGAGGCCGTCTTACGGAGTGTGAACACACATAGCGCGACTTTTCTTCGCGGAGCGTTCGGCTTTTATCGTCACGACGAGGCAGCGCGTTGGATGCCGCAGCGTGAACTTCCACGAAATCAAACAGCCTCCACTCACAGCTTTTGCCAGTGAATTCCGTGCGCTAGGTCACACAAAAGTTGAAGTGAAGCGGACGCCACATTTTAAATAAACACGCAAGGAAATAAAAAAAAAGCACAGATGGGATCGCCGCGTTCAAGTGAGCGACGCTATTCGGCATGGCATAATAGCTGGTTTGCACAGTCTTGCCAAGCCTAGCGCCAGAATCACTGGTTGACATGGATTACGAAGAACGAATTAGTCAATCGTAGAATAGAAAAAAAATAACATTCATTGTTTTAATGCAGCAAGATATCTGAAACGGAGTATTCACTCGTATGGCAGTACTCTGATTAATATTTTTTTTCAAACATTTTTCTACTTAAGTTTTCCAGTTTCAGTGCTTCTTCCTTTCCTCCCCCGCTTCACCTACTCGCACTTCAATCGTGCCCCACTAACTGATATCTCTGTGGACAGGTTTTCGCGCGCTTTTTGTTCCAAGCTTCGCGACCTATTTAAATGGAAATTGCAGAATCCGCCGTGCGCTGCGTTTTCATGGCTTAGGTCGCATTGATGCAAGACGCAGCACGAAGGTGAATCCGCCTTTTGCGATGCATTGTGGCACCATCGTGCGGTGGCCACGAGAAACAATTTGGCAGGCGCCGCTGCGGGCCGCGACAGCCGCCTTACGCGAGACTCGCGACCAAACAAGCAGCGTGTGAGACAATACCGTAACAACGTGTACGCGCCGTCATATTTTGTCATCGAGAGCTAGCGATCGAGCCCGCTGGTGAATGCTTTGTACCCGGAGGTTTCTTCAGCGTGACGTACGGATGGAAGAGGAACCCCTCCTTGGCCTTAAACATGTGCACCTGCGGCGTAAAGTGAATAAGTAATAAGACAGTTTGAGTGCGCAGAAAAACACATGAATAGAATAGGGCATGAGGTGTAGTTCTTAGGGCGAAATCACGTTTCACCACTGCATGTCTTGCTTTATGGTGTGCCATAGTGCTAGGCGTACGTACATACATACACATGCAGTGGGGAAGCCAACAGAATGCCCAGTCGCATACGTGATTTACCCACATAAAGTGTGTGTACATCTACGATAATGCCAAAACGGTCAGAATGACCAAAATCGGGGATACATCCTGTTTGTGGGGCGCCCATCTTTCTCTTAGAACGCTCCGCGGTACGAACATAGCGGCCGACCGCGTCCTTTTTTTAACTGGTGCGTGTACATAAACGGCGTTGGTATTGTCACCTAGTAGTGACGGCAATGAACGCAGTAGCAATACCGTGAATGACGGAACTAACTTTTATTGGCCGAAGCTGTGGCCACAAAAACAGGCTACACTTAAAGCACAACGATAGCCGCGAACACAGTCGGCGATCGTCGAAATCTGATCAGTGGGTCGATCAAGCGCGTCAGCTTTTATACACGACTCATCGAAGGTTCCAGAGTAATCGCTGGTGCCCGCGTCTTCCAGAAATTTCTACACCATTCGCGTCGCGCATACATGCAATCAAATTACACAAGATTCGGCGACAACAAACAGAGGATAGAACAAACGACAACAGAGAAACTTCCGATACATGCGGGTGCGTCCCGAAAAAGGTAAACAACTACACGTGTCAGTATGAAGACCAGATGTCTTGACGACAACGAAGGTGCCCCCGAAATGTGTCAGCTACACGATAAAGCGAGCCACACCACTCCAGATATACCGCACAGGAAAATGAGCCTTAGTACACACCACACATCTCGATTCGCTAAACGAACATGAAAGCTTTCTGCAAGTAAATAATATTTTACTTTGTGCCGACAAGAATGGCGAAACGACAACTAGTAACGACTGCTAACTAGCACTATCAACTACTTACACAGTGCACACTGTTTCTCACGTCAGGCCGGCAGTGCAAGTGAGCTTGGCTCCGACAGATAACTACGCCGACATCGCAAGCATTCACTGAGCGTTTATAAAGCTGCAAGTGTGCACTGTGTGAAGTTGCGAAATGATGGCGTTCTAGCGACGGATGCACACAGACGATAGAAGAAAAAAAAAGACGCTTCACGTTTCACTCAACCAGGTCGTGCGAGCTCAGAGATCGTTTGTTTCGCTAGCTCAAACATACCTTTGCGTCTACGTCGAGGTTGTTCGTATGACTCAGTAATGACAAAAACAGAGGTAAACTGCCTATGCCAATAGATACCTGCCACAAAGTGCAGCCCTAATCTAGGCTTCACCGCACTGTCGATTGCTTTTTACCGGCGGAAATCGGAAAATCCGCATTGCCGAGCTGGGATAGTCACGGGAGGTGCAGCCGTAAACGAGACACGACATTGGCATCGCGCCAAATTTCGATGGCAGCAATGTTCGATAGGCGTTCCGTACACGCGGCAGCAAGAATGGCAAGGCTGACAAGTGAGTGAAAGAACTTTATTGGAGTTCCAGCGAGGACGCGAACTCGTCGCGCTCCTGGCTAGTCCCACTTCGGGACTGGCAGGTCTAGCCCACCGGCCCGGTCACGGGCACGCCGAACTACCAGGATTTACTTGTCTAGAGCGGGGCCACGCAGACGCGAGTCCCACACCTCCTTGCTGAACTTGGGGTATCTCAACCCGCACTCCTGGAACATGTGCGCTAGACTGGAGGTCTGCCCGCTGGACGGGCAAGCGTCTTCGCGATATACGTCGGGGTAAACAACGACGAATATGTCACGACACGAATATGTGCCGGTCTGTAAGAAACGGCTGGCGCCCTATTCCAATGACAAGAGCAGCGCCTGCCACCGCCGTACTCCACTCACTGGGAGGAGAGAGACGAGTGCGGCCGTGCGCCTGCCAAACTACTTCGGTCCTCAGCCGCTAGGGTGCTGCGCATGCGCAGATAGGCGTAGCAAAAGGTGGATTAGCTGGCTGCTGCTACCGCGCTTCCTCACTCCAGTGCTCTGACAGCGAGATTCTGCTGTCAACGGCTAAGATGTGTTCATGTTTTCATGTGCTTACGGGCTACCGTGCTTGTCAGTTAGTTAGTATGCCTAGGTTTACAAATTTATACGACCGATTAAACTACTATCCTTACTTAGTATCATCATCATCATCATCATCATCAGCCTGGTTACGCCCACTGCAGGGCAAAGGCCTCTCCCATACTTCTCCAACTGCCCCGGTCATGTACTAATTGTGGCCATGTTGACCCTCCAAACTTCCTAATCTCATCTGCCCACCTAACTTTCTGTCGCCCCCTGCTACGCTTCCCTTCCCTCGGAATCCAGTCCGTAACCCTTAATGACCATCGGTTATCTTCCCTCCTCATTACATGTCCTGCCCATGCCCATTTCTTTTTCTTGATTTCAACTAAGATGTCATTAACGCGTTTGTTCCCTCACCCAATCTGCTCTTTTCTTATCCCTTAATCTTACACCTATCATTCTTCTTTCCATAGCTCGTTGCGTCGTCCTCAATTTAAGTAGAACTCTTTTCGTAAGCCTCCAGGTTTCTGCCCCGTACGTGAGTACTGGTAAGACACAGCTGTTATAAACTGTTCTCTTGAGGGATAATGGCAACCTCCTATTCATGATCTCAGAATGCCTGCCAAACGCACCCCAGCCCATTCTTATTCTTCTGATTATTTCACTCTCATGATCCGGATCAGCAGTCACTACCTGTCCTAAGTAGATGTATTCCCTTACCACTTCCAGTGCCTCGCTACCTATCGTAAACTGCTGTTCCCTTCCGAGACTGTTAAACATTACTTTAGTTTTCTGCAGATTAATTTTTAGTCCCACCCTTCTGCTCTGCCTCTCCAGGTCAGTGAGCATGCATTGCAGTTGGTCCCCTGAGATACTAAGCAAGGCAATGTCATCAGCGAAGCGCAAGTTACTAAGGTATTCTCCATTAACTCTTATCCCAATTCTTCCCAATCCAGGTCTCTGAATACCTCCTGTAAACACGCTGTGAATAGCATTGGAGAGATCGTATCTCCCTGCCTGACGCCTTTCTTTATAGGGATTTTGTTGCTTTCTTTATGGAGGACTACAGTGGCTGTGGAGCCGCTATAGATATCTTTCAGTATTTTTACGTACGGCTCGTCTACACATTGATTCCGCAATGCCTCCATGACTGCTGAGGTTTCGACTGAATCAAACGCTTTCTCATAATCAATGAAAGCTATATATAATGGTTGGTTATATTCCGCACATTTCTCTGTCACCTGATTGATAGTGTGAATATGATCTATTGTTGAGTAGCCTTTACGGAATCCTGCCTAGTCCTTTGGTTGACGGAAGTCTAAGGTGTTCCTGATTCTATTTGCAATTACCTTAGTAAATACTTTGTAGGCAACTGACAGTAAGCTGATCGGTCTACAATTTTTCAAGTCTTTGGCGTCCCCTTTCTTATGGATTAGGATTATGTTAGCGTTCTTCCATGATTCCGGTACGCTCGAGGTCATGAGGCATTGTGTATACAGGGTGGCCAGTTTTTCTAGAACAATCTGCCCACCGTCCTTCAACAAATCTGCTGTTACCTGATCCTCCCCGGCCGCCTTCCCCCTTTGCATAGCTCCCAAGGCTTTCCTTACTTCTTCCAGCGTTACTTGTGGGATTTCGAATTCCTCTAGACTATTCTCTCTTCCATTATCATCGTGGGTTCCACTCGTACTTGATAAATCTCTATAGAACTCCTCAGCCACTTGAACTATCTCATCTATATTAGTAATGATATGGCCGGCTTTGTCTCTTAACGCATACATCTGATTCTTGCCAATTCCTAGTTTCTTCTTTTCTGCTTTTAGGCTTAGTATAGCTGTCTACTATTTTACTATCGCAATCGATGGTTCGCCTTCCGGGTGGAACTGCGACTTTTTACAGTGTATTCCTATGCGGACGAATACTTTTTTGTATATCATATAGATTGTTAACTTGTTTATTCCGGGTTGATGATATTATGTTTTACATGCATGTGTTTCTTTTAATAATTATTATCAACATCTTCTTGACATGAAAATGTGCAGGGTGTACGAACCCCTTCATTTCGAAATGCTTTTTCAGGTGAAATAATAAATTTCGCAGTTTCACCCGAACAACGAAGCATTGATTGCGATAGCGTATTATTAGACGGCTATACCAAGTAAAGTAAGTATTTTATTGCATAATTTGACCGCGCAATCGACAACGGGCGAAGAAGGAAACACACTCTGCGCTTGTCCAGTGTATTTCCTTCTTCGTCCGTTGTCGTTTGCGCAGTTACATTATGCATTCAAATATCGACCACCAACTAGCCCGCCTTTCACTGTTGCCTAAAGTAAGTAGTTTTATACGCGGCATAAACTGTCAACATTTATTTCCTAACAAACCTATTAAGCAGGTTGTCACACGCACACGCAAATATCAACTCATCTAACTCGATGACTGAGGGCACTCGCTGTCAGAACGCTGCCGTGATGAAGTACGGAAGTGGTGGTGTGTGAATTTCCATTCGTGCTGCCTCCCGCTTGAATGCGAACAGGGTGCGCAAGAACATAGCGCATGCGGAGCCATCGTGTACGTCGACCCGCGTAGCGTTCGAGACCATAGCAGATGAAATCCAAGATAGGGCGCGCGCGGCGACGCTCATCCGGCGCAGCCGGAGTAGAAGACGAAATGCGTAATCACATGTCATTTCCTATCGTGCGCAGACATACCCCCCTTGCACGCGTGAGAAGATGGCACGCACTCTCCCCGCTTTCTTTCCCTGCGCGCGTGACATGACGCCGCCGCATCAAGCCACCATGCCTATCGGCTTACCCACGCAAGCTTTTCCCTAGAACCCACAGCATACGACGCAGGGTCACGATGTTGCCACACTTGGGCTTTATACGGAACATCACAGCAATTCCGGGAGCCAAGAAAGTGGTAGAAATTCGGCTGAAGTGTGCATATATTGGCTATCGCAATAAAAAAATATCGCACTTTTGCCCGATAGTCGAAGCATCGATCCCGACCGCAAGTTTTACACCGCTAGTTGTACGAAGTAAAGATAGTGGCTTTATCGGCCGTATAAACTTGTGCACGTACATTCGTTTACTAACGCTGTAACGCTGTTTACTGTTAACGTTCACTAACGCTGTTGCTTGTAAATTTACAAGCATAATGTCACGTCCAAACTGACAAGCCTGAACACATCTGACTCGATGACCGCGGGCACTCCCTGCCAAAAAGGTGGCCTGAGAAAGAGCGGCCGCAGCGGCGAGCGTATTGTCCTTCGTGCTGCCTCTAGCTTCAGCAGAATTCAAGTGGCGAAAACAGCGCACACGAAGCTATCAGCCTTCGGCGCGCCTAGACTCTTAACCCAACGCAAATCGTTTACAAGAAGAGTGCCGTGCGGCCGCGCCATACGCTGCCGCCGCCGGGGTAGAACGCCCCCCTGCTGCGTTGTGCGCGATGGAAGACGGCGCGTTTCACTGCCGTATTCTTCCCTTGCGCACGTGAGACTGAGCCAGCATCCTTCTCGGCTCGCCCTTGCATGCTTTGCGTCGCGCCAACAGCATATCTCATGCGGTGGTGATGTTATCACACATGGACTTTACACGGGGCATCGCGGCGACGGTGACGCCAACGGTGGAAATTCACCTGGAAATTCCTTATAATAGCTAAGGCAATAAAATAATTGTTGCACTGCTTATCGGGAGCATGTACTCGTACACATCACGTCATCGCATGAGACGAAACAGCTGTCATAGCGATCGAAAAATGTGATAACAAGATGACCCACAAACCCGCGTATAATAACATAAAAAATTAATGAATGAATCGTGCAAACAGCCTGAGGACCACAAAGAAATCGCCGCATAGATGCACATATATCTCTGATGTTGTGAAGTTAGAGTTCACGCTTCGTGTGTGTTACTGCACTGCAAACATAACACAAAACATTAACAAGAGCATATTGAGTTAAAGTATTTTCTCACAGAAAAAATATAGTAGCCATTTTACTCTGTGACGGTGGATGACCAGTGAAGCTGTAGCACATCACAGAGGCTTAGACAAGGGTACATGTATATATTTTCTTCATTTGGCAATTGTAGTGGCAATAGCTTTGTAATTACTGTTAAAATTATATTATGGGGTTTTACGAGCTAAACTACAGTCTGATTATCAGGCACGCCGTAGGGGGGAAAGACTCCGGATTAACTTCGAACACCTTGGGTTCTTTAACGTGCACTTAAATCTAAGTACCACGGGCGTTTTTGCATTTCGCCCCCATCGAAGTGCGGCCGCCGTGGCTGGGATTTCATCCCGCGACCTCGTGCTCCACACCGCCGCACCAAAGCCACTACACAACCATAGCGGCCTATGGTTACTGTGATTCACTGCTTGGTTCGGTTACAAGCTTAGAATCTTCACCAAAGTTAAATCTATACACGACTGTTGTTGAGTAGGTGGGCGACTTGGACTGGTCTGGCACTTCAAACCCAACTCTTCAAGCACAAACTGAGTGAACAATGTCTTGTCTGTTTTGGAAATGTCCACATTTGAAGTCTTCAACCATAATCACAGAGATAGTGTCATCACGGATAACCCAAGGAAAATGCGTGGTCATGCACTTGGACGTGGTATCACACTTGGACGTGTTTGGAGACATAAACACAGTCTGTATCACAATTATATCTTTCGTTTGTACGGCACAGACATGGCCACAGTCGGTTGCATCGTCCTATTGCGAGTCAACGGTGTATGCTTGTACGCACATTTGTCCTTTGCGTACATTGCGATGCCTCCTGCTCTTGAGTACATGTGCTGTTCTCAAACGATTCGAGTATACGCATTGACTTCAAACAATACATCTTCATATATTTGCTTCATTTATAGTTACTTATTATTATTATTATTATTATTATTATTATTATTATTATTATTATTATTATTATTATTATTATTGGCGGAGTGCTTGTAGCCTGCTCCACCTCCACCACGCGTCGGCTCGGTGTTGCACGTTCTCCAGGATAAGCCCACATTTTGGCCCACGCACACGAAAACTGCATTGGGAGTTAGAGGTATACAGCTGGCTAGAGGTATGGACCACTGGTCCTTCGTAGATGATGCTACGAAACTAGCCACACGTGAATGACGACTTCCAAAATAGTGCGCTCTCCGGTGCGCTCCAGTACAAATTCTCTTTGCAAAACAAGGCTTTCTCCAATGATTTCCAGCGGTGATATTTCATCGCTTCTCAGCCGGCTGTTCTTGAGTCCACGGACAGATCAAATGCTTTCCTTCTGCCATTGTAAATTCTAGGCTAATTAGAAAATAAAACTCGTTGTTCTTGACGGAAGTGTTAACTGTGGTTAAGTATTGGTGACCTGGGGCCCTATAACGTAAAACTATTCCAATATGTTTCTATTCCAATTTGCTGACGTCAAATTTGCGTAACCGCCGACGCAAGCACCGGGCGGTCACCCACAGGGTTGTCTGAACAGACCAATCAAACGCTCTCCTGGTTTATAGGAGGTCACTTTTGTTTGCTTGAAAAACGAATAACATTGCCTACACTGAGCGGCTTGTCGTATCTAATTGGCTGACAAGAGGTGAGGAGAACGCTCAAGTGGAGAGGGATTCACTGGGGCAGAGCCAGTACTGAAAATCGATAACCGGATGAAGAGGGTGGTGCCGGCGTCTGCGATTCGTCGGCTTGCCATTACTTAGCTTGGTTTTTGTCAAAAATCGCGGCGGCATGCAACGGAAGCTTAAGAATGACGCTAAAACGGATCCTCTGCAAAGAATGGTTGGCAGAACGAGGTCGTAAACATGCCGAAAGTGCTCGAAAACATCACATGGCGAAGCAAGACGTTTTATTACAAGCAAATAAACCTATGTTTTCCGCCAGGTGCAAGTAGTCTGGCCCTGAGCGATTGGCGGCAGCCATCTTTAATTCTTTTCGGAACGGGGCTGCCTGCGGCTATTCCGAAAAAAATTCAGTTTCGTTCGGCATATTAATGCATCTTTATCGCGTACACGCCACTTTGACGCGGTGAGTTCGTGCGGTTTTGTGATGTCACGTGACAGGCAGGTGAAGTGAGTGCAGCCCGAAAACTTTTTACCAATAGCCGAGGGCTAATGGCGAAAAGGGGTCGAATCAGAAATAACTGTTTTTCTTTTTTCTGTCAAATCATGCATAATCAGTGTGTACACATCAGATCAGATGGGGAGGTATTGCGGTTTTCGTGACGTCGCATGAGAGACAGGTGAAGGGGGGGGGGGGGGGGGCGGGTCGAAAAACGTTTTTGACCAATCGCGGAGGGCTGATAGCAGAATTCGAATAGAAAAGTTTGGAACAGTTTTACGTTATAGCGCCCCTGATCTGCAAAAAAATGGGCTAAGTCATTCAGATTTCATCTGAAGATCATCTGAAGACACACGTCGAACATGTATCCTTACAGCGAAAACTGTCATCTTAGGCATCTTTGGTTGGAAAATGCCTTTCTCATGCATGCGCAGATTTCTGCGAATGTTCAATTAAATTGTACATCCACCTTTTGAAGCGGCGCACCTCCACTCATGTGATACCAGGTTTTATTTTGCGCAAGTCGTCAGTTGTGTACAGAACTTTAAACGGATGGAGACGCTTGTTTTATATTTACAGGTTTTATCGAAAACCTGCAATTGAAAACTACCTCTCCAGAAAATCAAAGAAACGCAACGACTGCTTTCTGAACGAGTGTTTTTCAGGGTGGCTTTTTCCAAAGTGCTTTCCGGTGTTCTTTGTTTTTCAGAATACCTCGTTTGTGTTTGCTTGCGTGCGTGAAGGAGTCGCATATTGGAGCGACCGCGCGGTGTCCGTGACAGTCGGACAGAATGACAAATGGCTACTCACTCTCGTCGCCCGATCAGAAACGCCTCGTGCTTGTCGAGTGCAACATCGACTGCACCATCGCGCGCGCAACACGGAGCGCACCATCGCTGAGCCTCCGCAGTAACGTGCAGTGGCGCAGATGACCTATGCATCGATGAACTCGCGTACAGATTGAGCGCGTACCTGAGGTCGTCATACGTTGTAGTTATTGTCGTTGTTCTACGGCAATTTATTCCCCATTGTAAGATTTGCAGCAAAATATACTCAGAAAGTGCCTTGGTTAGATATGCTGAAGAAAGAAACATTGCGTGTGTGCATTGATCAAGTAAAAACATTCATAAACGTGCATGATTTCAGAGAATCACAGTCATGCCGCCTTTGCCAAATGAAATGCCGCATCTCTTGCGGCCGGGAAGCCACTGCAGGAAACTGTAGAGGAAAGCGCAAGTAGGCTGGCGTAAGCCGCCGGTGTCCTGGGGCGCAGCGCAACTGTACGACACTTTTGCTGCAAATCTATTCGCAAATCAAGCAGGTGTCGCAGAAAGCAGATCACATGATTTGACGAAATTAACGATGTTTTGAAAATAGAAGTTTTTAGTGCATGGCACAACCCCACAGTTCAAAAGTCTTAATTTATCAGAAGTGGTTGCTGGGTGTGCGGGAGCGCGCGTGTTATGCCTGCGTCTGTCTGTCTGTGGGTGTATGTGTATGTGTGGGCGTTTGCATATGTGTGTGTATGTGTGTGCGTGTGTTTCACGTTTTGAGCGCCACCTGTGTTCGTACAAAAGAGAGGGCTCCTGTTCGCTCGCAACGCATTTAAAGAAAACATCTTCAAGGAACGAGCTGACTGCTGCTTAGCCGCTCGCTCTAGGCTGCGCGCAAATCTTCTCAAAACATTGGATAAGAAATCTGTTTAAGCGGAAAGCTTAGAACGGTGTGCCACTGCTGAGTGCTTGTGTAGCCATGCATAGGTACAAAAGACTCGCGAACATGACTCTACGCATCGCAGCATCTCCTGTAAGTAGTTTCGGTAATTATCGAGTCATCTTTAATTATGATTCATGAATGGAACAGCTGAACAAAAAGAGTACAGAGGATGCTTGATCGTAGAGAGAGCATAAAAGAAAGATATATTTACTGCGTTATTTCCGCTTACTCGATGAGGTTGGATAATTTGTTCTGACTTTCTTTTTTCGTAATTAAGATAAGCTTTTATTCAGTGATGCGTCCATCGCTTGCGTCTTTCTTTTCGATCATCGTACTGTCGCACTTATGGTTGTGGAGTGTAATTTATACTCATTATGTAATTCCCGGAGACCGGGCAGAAATGAATATTCTGTGAACACCATATTATTCGCCTAATTCGCCTGCGTAAAACTAGCGTTTGGCTTACCTCACTCCAACAAAAATAACAAGATAAAACAAAAAAAGAGGAAATCATCTGATTTAATTGCAGGTCATCTTTTCGGAGCTGAAATGTCACTTCGGTGTGTAAACATACATACTCGGGCCTCAATTTCAAGTTCTTGCTTTTTTGTGCTACATAGAACGCGGAATTTTCGGCTTAGGATGCATGTGTATGAATATAATTCGAAGCAACTATATTTTTCTTAGAGGCTGTATGGATGGAGATAACGAAAAACACGCGAAGTATTCTTTTAAGCTTCATTATCATCCTTCGGCAAAGTGGTTTTGACACCTGCTTCTCGTAATGTGTGTGCGGTTTTATTGCGATATCAATTATACGGAAAGTCAAGGCGAATTTCCGCCCTCGTCGTCACCTCGACGTTCGGTATGAACTCCAGGCGCTATAAGTTCGCGACCGCGTGCGCCATGCTGTATGTGCGAGGGAAAGCATGCGAGGGTGAGCCGAGAAACATGGCGGCTTGATGGGGCGGCCTCTTCTTGCGCACACTGGGGAGCAATTTGGGGAGGGCGCGCATCGAAGGGGGGGGGGGGGGGGGGGGGCATGTTAGTGCGCATCTTGTCTTGAACTCCGGCTACAGGAGCTGAGCACGGCTGCTCGCGTCCTATCTCGGAGTTAAACAGCGGTAGGTTCAAACGTGAGATAGCTGACAGTTTCGTGTGCGCTCTGTTCTCGCGCGCCTAGTTCGCGCTGAAGTACGAGACACCCCGAATGGGAATTCACTCACTGCTGCTTCCTCTCTTCACGCCAGCCGTCTGATAGTAAGCGTTCCGCAGTAATCGAGTGAGATGTGTTCATGTTTGTGTGTGCGCGCATGACGGTGTTATTGTTAATTCACTTAGTAAGCGATTGTGTACAGCACTTGTAGCAGCTGATTAAGCTGCTAACTTTACATCGTACAGCTGTCTTATAATTTGTCATCGCAATCAATGTTCCGCCTTTCGGGTGAAATTGCGACTTTGACTCATTGCAGCGGTATAGTGATAACCGTTTTTTATTTATGCGTGTCGTTCAATATTGTCAAGATACCCATTCCACCGCTTGCGGTTGTTCCAGCAACACACTCCTTGCAGTATTTAGTATTCTTGACTGGTTTAGGGATGAAAAGACCGCACGGCATAACTTCTGAGGTAGTTGAGTGAACATAGTAAACCTAACCAAAAAATATTTTAACCGAATGGAGTGAGGGTTAATTACCTACAGAAAGAAATTAATGGTGGACTTTCACAGACCCACACTAAAGTTCCGCAAGTTTGGATTTCATTTAACCTGTGTCAGCAGAATCATCGTCATTCATCACTGTTACACCAGTGCACTAGTTTTGTTATCTGTAAACTACAACGCTGAAGCTCACGCGTGGTCTTCGAGGAACTAGATTTGATGCGTGTCATAGACCAACAATTTTTTTTTCTCTCGCAGCTCCTTCCACTTTCGATGCCAACCCGCATGCAAGACGGGACGGTACACCTAGGAGGCTTAGCAGGCTATCTCGTAGAAGCGCTGTCTGCTGGACTTGGATTCACGTAAGCAGCGTGATCGTCACCTGAATGCCGCTCTAGTTTACGGAGTGCGTCGCCATAGCGTCGCTGTAGTGTCACCTTTTTAACCATGACTATCACTCAACAACATCCTCATTACCTCCACACAGTGCTGCTCGTGTCGAAGCCCTTGAGGGTGAACAAACATGATCACTTTACTTTCCAGGCTGTACTCCGCAGTTACCGCTAATGTCTGTCCCAATTAAATGTATATGTAGAGGTTTATACACTAATTACTGCATAATATAGCGGATTAGTTGGAGTAAGACTGACTACCGCAGCCTAGTAACAGAGTCTGAACGGAATCTATTCGGCAAGAGAGCAGTAGAAAGCTTTGGCGCTTCTCTGTGTCTATCCGTATTTTTCCTGTTCCCTTGATTCACGTTCTTCTTTGAGCCAGGAACAATTTGTCTAGCTGAATTGAATTCAAATAAATTCTGCGGTTTCACGGGCCAAACCACGATTTGATTATGAGGCATGCCGTAGTTATGAGGCACGCCGTATGAGGCACGCCGAAATAATTTTGACCATGAGGGGATCATTAACGTGCCCCCAATGTACGCAGAAACGGGTGTTTTTGCATTTCGCTCCCGTCGAAAAGCGGCCGCTATTTGATCCTGCGAGTTCGTGCTTAGCAGTGCAACACCTTAACCGCTAAATAACCGCGGCAGCCAATTTGTATAGTGAGTCTAAACGCCAAATTATTTGTTTATTTATTTATTTATTTATTTGTTTATTTATTTATTTATTTCACAATACTGCTGACTCGAGTAGGAGTCGTTGCTAAGTGGTTAGCAAACGATGATTACATCATGACAAATCTCTCAATAAGACAGCCGCAAAAAAGAGCACGGCATGATTACATACGTACAAATATGTATGCGCGTACAGGTCGTCCGAGCTAACTTTAGCCAGAGTTTAAAGATATGCACATGCACGTAGCTGGACAGAACAAACGTAATGTTGTTTGCCGTCGCTTGCAGATCCTCAAGGTATTTTTGTCATTGTACCTAAATAGATAATTAGTTTAAATAATTATTTACCTTGTCAAATATTATAAATACACGAAAAGTGTGAATGAGAAAATTGTAGAGTGACATGAGAAACTCCCGATACAGCTTTTTGTTCCTCAATACGTGCTACATAAAAGTGCTTTTGCGAATACACGCAAAGTGCCTCGAGCGGCCAGTCGCGCGGCAATTTTGCGTGCATTTGCGGTCTTCAGTGACGCTCTGTTATACACTTGTATGTAGCGCCTATTGAGCAACAGAAAGCTGTATCGGGAGTTTTTCATGTCGCTCTACAATTTTCTCATTGACACTTCTCATCTATTTGAAATATTTGAGAAGTTAATTAATTAGTAAAGACTAATTATCTAATTAGGCGGAATGAAAAAAAAGTGGTTTCAGTATCTCCAAGTGACGGCAAACAACATTACCTTTGTTGCGCCCAGCTACGTGGCATTTGCATATATTTAAACTCTGGCTAAAGTTACCTGGGACACCGTGTATCATAATAAGACGAGAAACCACGCGAACAAAGGACCGATCAGCTGGTAATTAATTTTTCAAAAGTTTCACTGTCTTTTGTTTAAACAGCGCGCGAGTCTTAGTCATTCCACTTTATCATTGTTCGGAGGATGAAAGAATTTGGAAAGACATTATTTTTCAGCTGAAATGGAACTATTGAGAGACTATGAAGCCTTCTAGTAGAATAACCTGTTAAAAATGCACATAGTTATAAGTGTCACTTTTTAAGTGCCCTTTAGTGTTGTTAAACATAAAGCGCAATCCTGCAATTTTTTTCCTCTCTCAGGTATATTTTAATTAGGCTAGCTTTTGCCATCAATCCCGAAATAGATACCCTGTTATCGTGATTAAAAATAAATCGTGCTGCTTTATTTGGAACTCTTTTTAATTTGCTGATATTAACCTTATTAAAAGGGTACCAAATAATACTAGCGTGAATGCGTAAAATAACAATCGGCAAATTACCAGTCCTATATGCTGTAAGCTTCGCTTCCCATGAAGAATTCCGATAGGAACGTTTCATGTATTATAGTTCCAAGGTTGCAAGGTTATAATTTGGGTTACGTGATCGTTCCAGAGCTGATGATTGCATGCATGAAGACCTAGATATTTGTAATACTCGACTTGTGAAAATGCGTTTCCACCTAGTATGTCAAATGACAGGACACGTGCCTTATTTGTTACAGTCATGACCTCACTTTTCTTAATCTTTTGTGACATTTGCGTCGACAATGCCATTTACGTATAGAAGGAATAACAACCCGCCTAACATGGAACCTTGGGAAACACCTGAGACAAATGGAAGCAAATTTGAAAAGACTGTGTAAAAATAACATATAGATAGCCACAACTTCATACTAGATGAAATTACAAATCATACTGTTTCTTTTTTTAATCTGCGGCAGTTAAACAAGTAGTTTTGGGTGCGACAGCTTATCAAACACCTTGGCGAAATTCATAAGTATAGCGTCGACTTGACAGATATTATCTATAGCAGAAGAAAAATAACGAATCACCTCACCTCTCTGTTGAGCAAAACGAGCACAGGGTAAAAGCGGGAGCCAAGGGTTCAAAACGTGGACTTGTCGAACCATTGGCTCCCGCTTTTACCTTGTTCTCATTTGGCTCATAGTCTTCAATATCCAGCTCCCGCATTCCCCGTTTTTTCTCCCTGCAGAAAACGCCATGCCCGAACTCATGCTGCGTTGGTGATAAGACAGTGTTAACGTCCAAGAAATCACTTTCATGCTTGTATATTGACACGTGTACTTATCTTTATCGGGCGACCACGTTTCGCCGCTTAACAACTGTAATCGCGCAGCGCGGAACGCGCCTGCAGTTTCTGGAAAGTTATCGATACTTCTACCCGGCTTTCTGTTGTCGCCGAACCTTGTGTTATCTGATTTCATCGCGTAACGCGAATGGTGTAGAACTTTGTGGAAGGTACGCGGGTCCAAACGATTAGTCTGGAATATTCGACGACTGCTCTATAAAAGCCGACGCGCTTGACCCGCTGATCAGATTTCCGACGATCGCCGACCGTGTTCGCCGCTATCGTTGTGCTATCAGTGTAGCCTGTTTTGTGGGCACAGGTTCGCCCAATAAAAGTTAGTTTTGTCGTTCACAGTATTGCTACTGTGTTATTCAACGTCACCACCACGTGACATCTGGTGGAGGTGCTTGTGCGTTCATGTACCGAACGCCCCCGCAAAGCAGCGATCCAAGCCCGAAGCCCGAGGACAAAACCGACATCGCCCAAGACCAGCGTGCTAGCCGCAGACTACAAGGACTGCCCTCAGAGCACGGACTTCTACCTGAGTCGACAAAGAAGATCGTGGTCAAAGCAACCGCAACGGCTGCCCAAGCGTCCCCCGTTATCCTACAACAACCTCGGGACCCACCGACCTTCCATGGAGGAGCGACTGAAGACCCAGAATCCTGGCTGGAGACCTACGAGCGAATCGCGGTTTTTAACAACTGGGACTCCGACGACAAGCTGCGGCATGTACACTTTGCCTTAGAAGATGCCGCCAGAACGTGGTTTGAGAACCGGGAGTCGACCTTGACGACATGGGACCTCTTCCGTAGCGGCTTCCTGCGCACCTTTACGAGCGTCGTGCGCAAGGAAAGGGCCGAAGCCATGCTGGACGCCCGAGTGCAGCTACCTAACGAGAACGTTGCCATCTTCACGGAAGAAATGAACCGTCTCTTCCGCCACGCCGACCCGGATATGCCCGAGGAGAAGAAAGTCCGCCTTCTCATGCGTGGTGTGAAGGAAGAACTCTTTGGCGCAATGATACGAAGCCCACCGAAGACCGTAGAAGAGTTCCTTCGCGAGGCCACTAGCATCGAGAAGACACTCGAAATGCGGAACCGGCAATTCAATCGCCGTACAAGCTCTACCCACTACGCAGGAATTCAATCACTGGCCACGGACGATCTGCGCGAGACCATCAGGGCCATTGTGCGCGAAGAACTGCGCAAGGTCTTGCCTTCGTCGCAGCCTCAAGTGGCCTCGATCGCCGACATCGTGAAAGAAGAGGTGCACCGATCGCTTGGAGTTCCTGAGGTGCAACCAGAATCACCACAGCCCCAGCCGGAAGCGATGACCTACGCCGCCGTCGCACGCCGTCAAGGCACCCCTCCGCGACCGCGCCAGGGCCCTGTAACGCCGCAACTCCGTCGTCCGCCGCCGCCGCCGCCACCAGCACGCCCACCCGTCGCCCACCGCACCTACGCGAGGAAGACGGACATTTGGCGAGCCCCCGACCACCGCCCGCTCTGCTATCACTGCGGAGAAGCCGGCCATGTGTACCGCCGATGCCCATACCGCGACTTGGGACTGAGAGGGTTCGCCGTCAATGCGCCGCGTCCACAGCTTGGCGAGCGCCTACGTGACATCGCCGATCACCTCGCCGCTACTCAGTGGAGCCCTCGACGGCCGTCCCGTTCGCCGTCACCAGGCCGCTACCTGTCGCCGCAGCGCCGGCCCAGCCCGGGGCCGCTCTACGAGCCCATATCCGGAAAACTAAAAGCAGCAACCGATGGAGGTGCGGTTGCTGTTCGTCGAACTGACGAAGATCCTCCGCCGCCGACGAAGACGACGAAGAGACCACCTCGACGACATAATAACGACCCGCCGCCGTCCCGACGAAGCCACGAAGCCAAGACTACACCGACGAAAGACGACTTGACGACGCGACGTTCCAGCTTCAGTTCAACACGACGCAGCCGTGATCCGACGCCAAGACCTAACTGCAACGCCAGACAAAGAACCACCGACCTCGACGTGCTTCTCGACGGCCACGCAGTCACCGCCTTAGTCGACACAGGGGCTGATTACTCCGTCATGAGTGGACACATCGCCGCCCAGTTGAAGAAAGTTAAGACTACGTGGAAAGGCCCTCAAATTCGCACCGCTGGAGGACACCTGATTACGCCGACTGGGATCTGCACGGCAAGAATTACCGTTCATGACCGGACATACCCTGCCACCTTTGTTGTCCTCCAACAGTGTTCACGAGACGTCATTCTCGGCATGGACTTCCTGAATCAACATGGCGCAGTCATAGACCTGAAGTCGAAATCGATAACGCTGTCACAAGATCAAGCGATACCGCCGGAGAGCTGTCGTAGTCACCACGCCTTGAGTGTGCTCGAAGATCAAGTGAGCATCCCGCCGCGCTCCAGCATTATTATTTCCGTCGGCACTGAAACACCTGCTGACGTAGAAGGCGTCATCGAGGGCGACCAACATCTACTGCTCGACCGTGAAATTTGCGTCGCAAGAGGGATCGCTCGACTCCACGGAGGGCAAGTGGAAGTTATGCTAACCAACTTCAGCCAAGAGTTCAAGCACATCAACAAGGGCACGACAATCGCATACATCGAGGAAATTGTGGAAACCAGCAATGCCTTTGTCCTCTCGGATTCAGCCGCATCTACCCCGATGAGCATTGTCCCCGAACCAGACTTCGACGTGAATCCAAGTCTTCCTATGAGTAAGCAGCAACAGATCATAAGTCTTCTCCGACGATACAAAGACTGCTTTTCGACGTCATCGAGGATTCGACAAACACCCGTTGCAAAGCATCGCATAATAACCGAAGAGAGCGCTCGACCACTCCGCCAGAGCCCTTACCGAGTTTCGACTCGAGAACGTGAAGCTATTAGGCAACAAGTCGACGAAATGCTGCGCGACGACATCATCCAGCCGTCGAAAAGCCCGTGGGCCTCTCCTGTAGTCCTGTAAAGAAAAAGGACGGCACCCTACGCTTCTGCGTCGATTATCGTCGACTGAACAAGATCACGAAGAAGGATGTGTACCCCCTTCCACGGATAGAGGACGCATTGGATCGGCTCTGCAACGCTAAATACTTCTCGTCGATGGACCTCAAGTCTGGCTACTGGCAAATAGAAGTCGACGAGAGAGATCGCGAAAAGACTGCCTTCATCACGCCAGACGGTCTCTACGAGTTCAAGGTCATGCCATTCGGACTGTGCTCGGCGCCTGCAACGTTTCAGCGCGTCATGGACACGGTGTTAGCCGGACTGAAGTGGCAGACGTGCCTTGTTTACCTGGATGACGTCGTTGTCTTCGCCGGAAATTTCGACGATCACCTTAGGCGGCTTGCGACAGTGTTAGAAGCCATCAAGTCATCAGGGCTCACTCTGAAGCCGGAAAAGTGCCGCTTCGCTTACGATGAGCTTTCGTTCCTAGGCCACGTGATCAGCAAATCAGGAGTACGCCCCGACCCACAGAAGACAGCTGCCATCGCAAAGTTCCCGCAGCCAACCGACAAGAAGGCAGTGCGCAGATTCCTTGGCATGTGTGCCTACTATAGGCGCTTTGTCAAGGACTTTTCACGCATCGCGGAGCCGCTAACACATCTAACCAAATCTGATGTCGAGTTCAAGTGGCAAACGCCGCAGGCCAAGGCATTTCAAGAACTCAAACGACGCATGCAGTCGCCGCCGGTACTTGCACACTTCGACGAGGACGCCGATACCGAAATCCACACTGACGCCAGTAGCCTAGGCCTCGGTGCCGTCCTAGTCCAGAGGAAAGAAGGACTTGAAAGGGTGATATCGTATGCTAGCCGGTCGCTGTCAAAAGCGGAAAGCAACTATTCTACGACTGAAAAGGAATGCCTCGCCATCATTTGGGCTACAGCTAAATTCCGCCCTTACCTCTATGGCAGGCCATTCAAAGTCGTCAGTGACCATCACGCATTGTGTTGGCTAGCTAACTTGAAGGACCCGTCAGGACGACTGGCGCGGTGGAGCCTCAGACTACAAGAATATGACGTCACGGTAATATACAAGTCCGGAAGAAAACACTCCGACGCCGACTGCTTATCGCGCGCCCCCATCGAACCCCCGCCGCAAGACGACGAGGACGACGACGCCTTCCTTGGGATAATAAGCGCGGAAGACTTCACTAACCAGCAACGAGCAGACCCGGAGCTAAAAGGCCTCGTCGAGTATTTCGAAGGGAACACCGACGTTGTCCCTAGGGCATTTAAGCGCGGGTTGTCTTCGTTCACGCTACAGAACAACCTGCTCGTGAAGAAGAACTTCTCACCAGTCCGCGCCAGCTACCTTTTTGTTGTACCGTCAGCGCTGCGTCCAGAAATACTGCACGCCCTACACGACGATCCAACCGCTGGGCACCTCGGATTCTCCCGGACGCTGTCGAGAATACAGGAAAGGTATTACTGGCCGCGTCTGACCGCCGACGTCGCCCGTTACGTCAAGACATGCCGAGACTGTCAACGACGCAAGACACCACTGACAAGGCCAGCAGGATTACTACAGCCGATCGAACCTCCTCGCCGACCATTCCAGCAGATTGGAATGGATTTGTTGGGGCCGTTTCCGATATCAACATCCGGGAACAAGTGGATCGTCGTGGCGACGGACTATCTCACCCGCTTTGCTGAAACTAAAGCTCTACCAAAAGGCAGCGCAGCCGAAGTGGCGAAATTTTTCGTGGAGAACATCCTGCTGCGACATGGTGCCCCAGAAGTCCTCATCACCGACAGAGGAACGGCTTTTACAGCGAGCTCACCCAAGCCATTCTGCAGTACAGCCAGACAAGCCACAGGAGGACAACTGCCTACCATCCGCAGACGAATGGTCTCACGGAGCGCCTGAACAAGACCCTCGCCGACATGCTAGCAATGTACGTCGACGTCGAACACAAGACGTGGGACGCGGTCCTGCCGTACGTAACCTTTGCGTACAACACGGCGATGCAAGAAACAACACAGATCACGCCGTTTAAGCTGGTTTACGGCAGGAACCCGACGACGACGCTTGACGCCATGCTGCCGCACGTAACTGACGAAGAGAATGTTGACGTCGCTACCTACCTCCAGCGCGCCGAAGAAGCCCGACAGCTCGCCCGCCTGCGGATCAAGAGCCAGCAGAGGACCGACAGCCGACACTACAACCTCCGACGACGCTTCGTCGAGTACCAGCCTGGCGACCGTGTTTGGGTCAGGACCCCGATACGCCGACGAGGACTCAGTGAAAAACTACTCCGACGCTATTTCGGACCCTACAAGGTCATCCGACGCATTGGCGCTCTGGACTATGAGGTCGTGCCAGACGGCATTTCGCATTCACAGCGGCGCCGCGCACGATCTGAAGTGGTCCACGTGGTGCGCCTTAAACCCTTTTACGGACGTTGACGAACTTCGTCATTTTTGTTATTTTCTTTGCTACGAGTGCTTTTGTTTATTACCTTCGTTTGTTTGCAGCATCGGGTCGATGCTTTTTAAGAGGGGGGTATTGACACGTGTACTTAACTTTATCGGGCGACCACGTTTCGCCGCTTAACAACTGTAATCGCGCAGCGCGGAACGCACCTGCAGTTTCTGGAAAGTTATCGATGCTTCTACCCGGCTTTCTGTTGTCGCCGAACCTTGTGTTATCTGATTTCATCGCGTAACGCGAATGGTGTAGAACTTTGTGGAAGGCACGCGGGTCCAAACGATTAGTCTGGAATATTCGACGACTGCTCTATAAAAGCCGACGCGCTTGACCCGCTGATCAGATTTCCGACGATCGCCGACCGTGTTCGCCGCTATCGTTGTGCTATCAGTGTAGCCTGTTTTGTGGGCACAGGTTCGCCCAATAAAAGTTAGTTTTGTCGTTCACAGTATTGCTACTGTGTTATTCAACGTCACCACCACGTGACAATATGATGTTTTCCTGTACTTTGCAACATGTACAAATCAGAGCTATCGCCCTCTATTTAGTGATTTTATCTATTCAAATTGTTCATAGGGGCTTTACTTTTGACACTTTACAGTTACCGGGTCCACTAGAGAGCGATTGGTTGGAAATATTACGAGATATTTAGAATATCATTCTGCATACTAGATTAAAAATACGTTACGTGTTTCATAGGGAGTAGGATATTTCTTGTCGCACAAACCTAAAAGTAAGTTACCCACCCCACTTTCCGATACTTCCAAGTTTCCAATAGGAGGCAGATCTATAAAACAAGCAGAAAAAGGTGTTTCCATTGTCGGTTCTCAATACTGGTCTAAAATGCTCACATAATGCATTGACAACTACAATAGTATCAGATGTAGAAGCATTACTTACAGTAAAAGTGTCAGTATTAGACATGATGGCTTTTTAAGATCACCAAGTTTGCTGGAGACTCTCTAATCATTCTGCTACGACGTGTATTATAAATATTATATTTTACAGCGAAGTTGTATACCTCTACCGTCCAAGGAAATTTTCGTGTCGTTGTGGTAAGCAAAAACGTGGCCGATCCCGGAGATAGTGCAATGCCGGGCCGACCCACGGCGGCGGTGAAGCAGGATGTAGCACTGGACCTGCTTCACTATCTCCACTATATGTTCAGTATCTTCGCTATATGTGGGCTGATACCGAAGATAGTGCAATGCCGGGCCGGCCCGCGGTGGCGGTAAAGCAGGAGTTAAGCACTCTTCATACGTGGGCCGATCCCGAAGATAGTGGAATGCCGGGCCGACCCGTGGCGGAGGTGAAGCAGGAGACAGGCACTCCCCATTCGTGGGCTGATCCCGAAATAGTGCAATTCCAGGCCGACCCGCGGCGGAGGTGAAGCAGGAGATAAACACTCCCCATACGTGGCCCGATCCCGCAGATAGTGCAATGCCGGGCCGGCCCGCGGCGGAGGTGAAGCAGGAGATAAGCACTTCCCATACGTAGCCCGATCCCGAATATAGTTCAATGCCGGGCCGGCCCGCGGTGGAAGTGAAGCAGGCGTTGAGCACCCCCCACACGTGGGCCCATCCCGAAGATAGTGTTATGCGGGGCCGAACCACGGCGGCGGTGAAGCAGGAGAGTAGCAATCCCCATACGTGGGCCGATACCGAAGATAGTGCAATGCCGGGCAAGCCCGCGGTGGCGGTAAAGCAGGAGTTAAGCACTCGCCATACGTGGGCCGGTCCCGAAGATAGTGGAATGCCGGGCCGACCCGTGGCGGAGGTGAAGCAGGAGACAAGCACTCCCCATACGTGGGCCGATCCCGAAATTAGTGCAATTCCAGGCCGACCCGCGGCGGAGGTGAAGCAGGAGATAAACACTCCCCATACGTGGCCCGATCCCGTAGATAGTGCAATGCCGGGCCGGCCCGCGGCGGAGGTGAAGCAGGACATAAGCACTTCCCATACGTAGCCCGATCCCGAAAATAGTTCAATGCCGGGCCGGCCCGCGGTGGAAGTGAAGCAGGCGTTCAGCACCCCCCACACGTGGGCCCATCCCGAAGATAGTGTTATGCGGGGCCGAACCACGGCGGCGGTGAAGCAGAAGATAAGCACTCTCCATACGTGGCCCGATCCCGACGATACTGCAATGCCGGGCCGGCCCGCGGTGGAGGTGAAGCAGGCGTTAAGCACACCCCATACGTGGGCCGATCCCGAAGATATTGCAATGCCAGGCCGACCCGCGGTGGAGGTGAAGCAGACGTTAAGGACTCCCCATACGTGGACGGATATCCAAGATACTGCAATGCCGGGCCGACCCACGGCGGAGGTGCACTTCGCCATTAAGGGTCCCACATACAGAGCTTCGCTAGTCATCCTTCTTCACAGAGTGGAAGGGCACTGCAATTTTTTTCTTCTTGCATCTTATTCTGAAGTTCATGAAACATGCTTGAAGTCTGACTGGGTATGATTGTGCTATGGCGGCGCGTTCTCGACAGTGTTTTTAAGCGTTTGATTTTTCTTTTTAGGCGAATGATATTTCTTGCGTTCGAAGAATTTAACATGTTAGTCTCTTTTTTAAATTCTAAGTGCTACAAATAGTTGTATACAAGAACGAACTGTATTCTTAAACTGCAACCACAGAGAATCGACACCACTAGTAGCAACGCTGGGAAGGAATTCGTAATGATAAGATTGTGATCTGTCCAATAGAGACCATGTAAGTTTTTGAAAAGTTACGAAAACGTGCAAGCTTAAGAAGCTTTACAGCAAAGGTGTATATGGCTAGCCTATTCGCCCGTCCGTCTGTCGCAAGTACGCCGAAAACGCATCCGGCGCAATCACATGCTCCCGGGCGAAAAATAAATACAGAAAGAGAGGCGCGCGATTGGCTGCGCCACTAGTGACGTCGTTGATCTCTGACGCGGCCAAGCGAGCGCGCAGCAGTTTCTCTCTGGCTTCGAAGTGGGTAGGCCACGCGTCATACGTACTCCTGAGGAGCAGGTAGCTTTCGATCAGCAACGCCTGGAGCAAAACCGGGAACGAGTTCGTATACGCCGTGCCGATGCTGCTGCCCGGCCAAAGAACGGGTTCGTGCAGCTGAGCGCAAGCAACAACTGCGTACCGAGGATTCAGCAGCCTACCAAGCCGTCGTTTGATGAACCGTCGGGATTAACCCAGGGAAAACACCGGGACCGCACCTTTCAGCTTCGATGGTGAACTATCTGTACAGAGTGCTTAGGCGCGGAACTATCGCTTTCAGCGAAGAGAACTGCCCAAATACGGCTCTGTGATCCGATATCCCATCAACCACATCCCATTCAGTGGTTCCTGGGATGTTACTTCGCACAAAAACAAGATCAAGAATAGCTTTAGCCTCACCATGTGCGCGCGAGTAATCATGAACTAGTCGTCTTAAGTCAAAATGAAACCTCATGTCAACGAGTTCTTCATTATTTACGCCGTCATTATCACTGACTTACAAGTGCTCCAGTCAACGCCAGTTCAATTGAAATCGAGGATCAGTTTAGTGTCATGCGACGTAATAAAAGCCACAAACGTTTTGAGTTATTCTAGTACTTCCACACGTTCACTCGGTAGTCTGTAAACCAGAGTGTTTCATGCAAACAATAATTACTAGAGAGAATATTTACGTTAATGTTTCCTTGAGCTGCAATGGCGCGGATCAGCCAGCATGGGAATTACGGCAAGTACATGGATTTACCTAAGCTTCGTCCTTCTGCCTTCAAACCGGCTTCACGACTTGGTAAACTAGTCTTTTTCAACAATGTACTGCGTAAGATATAATTAAACACAATATTAAAATTGTGCAACGGTATGATTATAACACAGCACTCCTAACACAGAAGCCTGATATTGAGATCATTACGATACGGACGCATGCGTGGGCAAGCGACCTAAAACGCCCTTATTAATTTATCACCGGCAAGCCAGTGCCTTGAAACACTGGGCGCGCTTCGGTTTCGCCACTTCGACAAGCTGAACCGCTGCAATTAGTAGCGATTGTGCGTGTTTGCAGCGTCTTAAGCACGTCTAAAAGTACAGATTGCTCTGAAATTCACGACAATGAAGGCGTATAAACGTAATAATCAAATCAACAACAACATCTGAATCCACAAGCACGAAGATCAGACAAGTTCATTTACTTCCAATCATTCCCATTGTGGCTGAACGATTGCAGTGCCAGAGTTCCCTCTAGTTATTATTGTAGAAAACTGTATGCTGTAAACCGCTCGTATTACTATACATTGGCTTCCGAAAATAACTTACAAAGCATGGTCTAGACTGACGGAGACTCAGTAGTTCCTATATCCTTAAGGTCCTTCAAAAAAGCAGGGCTAAGGCCCCACCCCTTGAATTCCTATCGCACCTGTGTTCACCAAACTGAGGAGGAATAACTTCGTTGTCCAAGCCACCATCATAGAGCCACGTTTTTGGTTAGGCTGATAACTTCAGCCTCGTGGATGGAAGATAAGGGAAGAAAGGTTCAAAAGCGGGCGAGTTGAAATCCATCCAGCGAACGTCCTCTATTCTTTCTTGTGTTTTGTTTGTGCGTTACGAAATAATTGCAGATAAGTGCTCTAAGCCAAGTAAGTCCCTTGCGTACAACGTTCGTACAGTTTACATTAAAAAGATTAATTGAACAACAACCAGGAAGTCATTTTGTTTTTACATTTTAAATATGACAATCTTTCGTGAATTTATCCCAAGCGTACATAGTACCATTGACTGATTCCTTGTCGTGAATACGTTTCACACGATCATTGCGTTCTCTGTTATCACTGGTACACCCTCACTTTTTTTTTCTTATGCCAGGTACTTTTTGCGAGTTGTCTTCTGTCCCATACATACCTGACTTTTTACATCGAAGCTGTATAGCTCTATCCCTCTATGGTTATGTCGTCTCCGCAAGCAAAAGATTGGGAGGTGGGCACCGATGTGTTCTTTGCAGTACCAGCATGTGACGCTCACCTCCACACATCCGAAGGAATTCACTCAGTGAGACCAGCACGTACCAAAATTTGCACAAGCACTTGCATTTAAAGTAGGAGGAAGTATCAATTGGTCAGAAATTGAGATAAGCACGATATGTTTGGACTATTGGTCTAAAAAAGCAGGGAAGAGACTGATACGACCGGAGTCATTACAAGCATAGGCAACAGTACATGGTAAGTAGAGAAGATTACAGAGACGTATACAAGAGTACTAGAAGGAAAAGCATTGATCGCATACCTGAGTAACTCAAGCAGGCTAGGTGACGATTTGTCTCCCCACCTTTTCAAATGGGATACCAATAAATCATCACCATCATCTTCACCGCAGCATCTGCGGGAGGCGCATCACGCGAGCTGCTGGGTTCCTTCCAGCACAAGCAGATGGCGCTCGCCTCCACGCATCCGTGGTAGCGGCGGCGCTTGCCGTGCGGGGGAAAGAAAGAGCCAGAAAGCTCGCCTTCGCGCATAGCGTTCGCCGCAAGTGTATGCTAGTCAAGATTACGGTTGCATAAGCTGCCGTTACCGGAAGTGGTCATTGTAGCATTCGAAGCAGGGACTGACGCAACTACACCTATGTATGTAAAATAAGAACTCTCCTAGCAAATGATTAGAGTTGTGACTGTGCTATGGGAAGGTCGCGTATAGTGAGGACTCCTGAAGAGCAGCATGCATTTCTATTATGTCTAGTGCACTCTTTGCAGGTGCACTAAGTAGCAGCGCAAGCCAAGTCGCAGGCAGTTGAAACGTCTTAGGCTGATAATTATGCAAAATTCACGTGGATGTCGCAATCTTAATAATTTCAAGCTACTTCGCAATGGATAATCGTTCTAGTTGTCGTTTACAGATTCGCTGGCCGACCACCTTCACACCGTGGATTGGAGACCACTTTTTAGTTTACCACGACTCTTTAGAACTAGGGGGGTTTTCTGGTAAAAGAGCAAATTATTAATGATGGGTCTCTTTTTTGGGCGTTTCGTTCCAATACTGTGACATCTTTCAATACTAGCTACAGTAACCTTAAGTGTTTCTCGCAAAAAGCTTCTTGAGACACTCTAGCACAATGATGGCAAAGTTTTGTCTGCAGGCTCACGAAAGGCGTGAATAATAATGTTTTTTCTCCTGGTATGATTTTAAGGTCATTATTTTATTAGCAATAAATGTGGCACATTTTTCTGCCTTCATTACTTGTGTTTCGACAGATGCCATTTGCTCATGAACACCAGCCATTCGCGTGACCGATGCCTCTAAGAATTCAGTCTGTCCTTGCACTTTACTAACAATTCCTAAAAAAAGTCTGTGTTCTACTGATCTATTTCTCGCCTTCGAAAACTTGAAGCAGCAGGTCATGATCGCTTAAGCTACCTTCTTTTACATTGCGCAATTGCCGAGCTGGCTTGTCATGACCAGGCCCTGGATTTTGTTCTACGACACCACACAGCAGCCACATATAAAGAAAGAAACAAATAACAATAAAGTACAATATTTAGCTTCCGTGGGCAAGGCACCATAATCGAAAAGACATCATTACAACTAACCATTCAGCATTTGTAAGGGAACTAACCTTCATGAGGAAAAAGACAGGCTTGTTCAGCATCGTTGCAGACACGCTGCTGCCTCGCCCACTGGAGACGCGTAGCGATGGCGGCAGGTTTAAATGTCCTGGGCCAGATTCGCTCCAGAACGCATTTTTTTAGTACCCAGCAGGCAGGATCAGGGAATTCCAGGGCGGGAGGAGCGGGGGGGGGGGGGGGTTGCAAAAAAACTTTCACTTTCAACAGATGTAGCCTGTATCCTCAGTCGTTCTCAGATAATCAGCGATTAAATAAAAAATGGCAGCAGGACGGGCGTGTGAAAGATGCTTCTGACGACGTATTGGGAAAGTCGCGCCACCAAATGATCGGTCAGCAGGCCCAACTGCACTCAGAACCGATCTTCGCCTTATTCCTGTACCCTTGATGTCGCTGTCAATGCTTTTCAGCAGGGCTCACGACACTAGTTTTCTGCGAGCCTGAAGAAGCTTGTCTCATTGAAAGTTTTGATGGAAGCTAACGGGAAATTATATTTTCCTCGTCTTTTTGGGAGAGCAAGAAGTAAGCTCACCACATGAATGGCAACGCTTAAAGAATATTTTTTATTATTATTCTGGAATAAACAAAATGTACGCCAAGTAAGAGCGTCGCTTATACCTTTCGAAAGTTGTAACAAAAAAGAACATTTGCTAATTGTGAATGCTCAAGTATTTTTGCAGCGATCAGCTTTACGAGGCCTCTAATGTGCAACTGTCAAAAATGTTGAAATACCACCCACACGCGTAGCTTTTTTACGCAAGCTATTGTTACGGCGATGTTGGGAGTATAGACAGAGTGTATTTACAAGATATACACAAGCAGAATCAATGGAGTTAAGATGGCTGACCAGTAACAGCACGCAGCAGCCAGCGTCTCGCGATCTTCTTCTTTCTTTCTCTCCTTTTATCGCTCCGTAACATGAGCCTCGGGTGCTGAAGCGCCGCGTTGGCGCATGGTAGGCGAAGAATTGCGAGCAAAGCACGGCGTCAGCCGCGAAACGCGCACGAAATCAACAAGCGTCGTACTTGACGATGGATCAAACTGTAACGCCGAGATCTCGTAATTGACGTCGTTAACTTGACGTAGGACTTCATAAGGCCCTGTGTAGCGAGAGAGAAGCTTCTGGGAGAGGCCGACCCGACGACATGATGAAGACAGGAGAATCCAAGCACCTGGGACGAGCTTAACATAGCGATGGCACTAGTCGTAACACTCTTTTTGTATATGCTGCAAGGCTAATAAATGAGATCGGGTGACTTGACGCGCCATGTGAGCGCGATCGATGACTTCACGAGCGTACTCAGTTGCAACACGTGAAACAGAAGGAAGGATGGTGTCAAACGGTAATGTGGGGTTGCGGCCATTCAAAAGATAGAAGGGTGAATACTCTTCGGTATCAGGTCAGGATGCGTTATACGTGCCTGTCACATAGGCCAGCGTGGCGTCGCAGTCGCGGTGATCATTGGAGACGTACACCGACAGCATCTCTGTGGGTCTTCAGTTGAGAGCATTCGTTTGTGGGTGGTAAGCGGTGGACAGCTTGTGCTCAGTGGCACAAGAGCGGAGGAGGTCGTCGACAACTCGAGACAAGAACGAGCGGCCGCGGTCTTTAAGTAACTGTCGAGGTGCACCGTAGTGGAGAATGACATAGTGGAGGAGAAAGTCGGCAACGTTAGTTGCGCAACTGGTCGGCAACGCTTTTGCTATCGCGTAGCGTGTCGCATAATCAGAAGCGTCAGCGATCCACTTGTTCCCTCTAGTCATTGTCGGAATAGGGCGAAGCAGGTCAAAGCCTGCGCGAAAGTAGCGTCCAGCGATCCACTTGTTCTCTCTAATCATCATCGGAATAGGGCGAAGCAAGCCTGCGCGAAAGAAGGGTTAACAGGGAACTTCAATTGGATGTAGTCGGTCGAGAGGCGCCAGGGGAGGATTCTTCCCGCGCTGAAACAATTCGCAAGTTGCAAGAACGACGCACAGAGCGGTAGAGACCTGGCCAATATAACCGCCGTCGTATGCGGTCGACGGCGGACACTCCAAAGTGCCCCGCCGTCGGTGCACCTGAAGTTGTTCGAGAACGACGGATCGCAGATGACAAGGAAGGACAAGGAGCAACTCAGGGCCGTCAGGGTTGAATTACGACTGTAGAGGATGCCGTCGTGCAGCACGAACATGCGGCACGTGCCGTCGGCGCTGCCAGATTGCATACCGGCGATGATAGGCTGTAAGGATTTGTCGCGTTGTTGTTCAACGCGCATGTCGGTCATGTCAGTCAAAGCCATCACACTGGTCACCGGATCATACACGCCAGGATCAGGAGGATTCACGGGGTGACGAGCGAGGCAGCCAGCGTCCTTGTGCAGACGTCCGTACTTATAGTTGAAAATAATTGAAGATTCCTGGAGCCTCAAAGCCCAGCGACCAAGCCGTCCTGTCGGGTCCTGCAGGGAAGACACCCAGGAGAAGGCGTGGTGGTCTGTAACGATAGAAAACACGCGGCCGTACAACTTTGGCCAGAACTTGGCGACAGCCCAAACTAAAGCCAAGCACTCCCGCTAGTTGATGGAGTAATTTCTCTCGGGAGGTGAGAGCCGGCGGCTGGCGTAAGATATGACGCACGCGCTGCCATTCAGCAGTGCCATGCAGTGGCCGCTTCCATCAGTGTGGACATCAGTCGGTGCAGATGGATCAAAATGGGCAAGTATGGGAGGGCTGGTCAAAAACCCGATGAGAGCCGCGAACGGGTGAGCCTGCTCCAGGCCTCATGAGAATGGCGTGTTCTTCTTAAAAGAATCTGTCAAAGGTCGAGCAACGTCGGTGAAGTTTTTGACGAAACGGCGAAAGTAAGAACACAGGGTGACGAATCAGCGCACGTCAGAAACAGAACGCGGCACAGGCAAACAGCGAACGGCGCGAACTTTTGCGGATCTGGTTCTACACCGGATGCGTCAACGAGGTGTCCCAACACGGTAATCTGACTGCACCCGAATTGTCATTTCGTGGAGTTCAGTTGGACGTCGGCTTTTCGGAGGACCGCGAGAATGGGAGCGAATCGAGTAAGGTGGCTGCCGAACATGGGAGAAAACACAATAACGTCTTCAAGGTAACAAAGGCACCTGGTCCAATTGTAGCCTCGCAGAAGAGAGTCTATCATACGTTCAACCATCGCAGGAGCATTGCATAGGCCAAAGAGCATGACATTGAACTGATATAACCCATCACGCGTGATGAAGGCCTTCTTCTCGCGGTCCATTTCATCAACTGAAATCTGCCAGTAGGCGGAGCGAAAATCAATGAACGAAAATTATTTAAGTTCGTGCAAGCAGTCCAAGGCGTCATCGATGCGTGGTAGGGGTGGACATCCTTTCGCGTGATATTGCTTAACGGCGATAATCGACGCAAAAAGGCCAAGTAGCATCTCTTTTTTTTTTTTTTTCCGCAAGGACGACAGGCGAAGCCCAAGGGCTGGTTTATGGTTCAATGACACGTTTGTGGAGCATGTTCTCCACTTCTGATTGGATGGCTCGACATTCAGCATGCGATACACGATATAGACGATAGGGACGCCGACGAATAGGATTTGTGTCTCCAGTGTTTATACGGTGGTGAACAGGAGATCTTTGGCCTAAAGGCCTGTCGCCGAAATCAAAGACGCCACTGTACAATTCGAGGAGGAGACGTATGTCCGTGGCCTGTGCAGAGGTAAGGTAATGTGCAATCATTTTCGCCAAGTCATCCGTTAAAGAACCAGAGCAGTGAGCTGCAATTGGCGCTGATGAACCACTCTCGGCATTCAGTCTCTCAATGTCAAATTCGGAAGTACTAGAAACGCTGGCCAAAACATGCCGGCCGGAAGCACTTGAGGGCAGAGGCTGAAGTACACAAGCGGTAGAACGACGTCGTTATTAGTTACCGCGACCAGCGTATCTGGAATACCAACGTTCCGGTTCAAAAGTACGTCGACGATGGGGCGAAGCAAATATTCACCGTCAGGAACCTGTGGCTTTGCTCTCAAGTGACGTAAGTGACTGCATCGGGTGACATACGCGCGTCGTGAAGCAAGCACAAGTGCGGTGGGGCAGTACACGGAGCATCGCCGAGTTAAGGCAGTTCCAGCTGAAGAACGCCAGTTGCGCAGTCGATGAGAGCAGAATAATCGGATAACAAAGCCAATCCAATGATAATGTCGTAAGGGCCGTTGGCGATCACAGCGAAGAGAACAGATGTAGGGCGGCTGGTTATACTTAAACGCGTATTACACATTCCAAGAACAACCAGCACGCCGCCGTTGGCCACAGGAAGGACTCGCGCACTTGCTGGGATGGGGACCCTCTTTAAACGTCTACATAGGCTAGCACTCATCACATATACGTGGGCTCGGGTTGACGAGTGCTTGGACAGCTACGCCGTCTATTTTAACGTCAATTACACTTCGTTTTGTGGGCACAGGCAGAGAATTTGCTGCAGTAGTAGGCAATGCAGCACCACCTCCGAGCGCTGCATTTCTTAGTTTTCCGGAAGGGTGCGGCCAAAAGCCACAGGGGATGAAAGGCGACGTGGCTGCGGCGAACGGGAAGATGGGCGACGTGTTTGCGGTCAGCGAGACTGGTGTGCGTGCGGCGATGGTGAGCGACTGTACCACCTGTTCATAGCTCTGTTGCCGGCGCTGTCAGGCTCGGCGGTGGGCGAAACATCGCGGGCATTTTCATTAAAACGGCTCAGGTTTGTCGGCGTGCAAAGTGTTGAGGGCGACGAGTTGCGACAGTATCGGACGGCATGACCAATGCGACAGGTAAAACATTTCGGCTGGTCGTACGCAGTTCTCCGCTCAGTCGGGTCGCGACAATGCGGAGAGAAGCGTCAAGGTGGAGCGAAAATTGTAGAAGGGCGTTCGTTGGCTCTGGGGTTGGTGACAGCACAGACTGAATTTAGGCCAAAGTTTACAAGTTCCTGGCGAATGATGGCTTGTACGAGGAGAACTGAAAAGCGGGTGGCATCGGTGCTACGCGAACAGAAAGCTGCGGGCGCCATCGCGTCCAGTTCGGGTCGAACGATTCGTAACACGTCCTCTGATGGCGACACATGCTGCTGTACAGGCTGATGCACACGTCGACGTTGCGGCAGTATTGGGAAGTCTGGAGAATGGTTGGAAGACGCGTCGGCTTTTTGCCTGATCAAATTGTCGGCACTCGTTGATGATAGCATCAGCTGTAGTGCAGCTCTTGCACATTAAAGGCATCGTCAGATTAAAGGCATCGTCAGCAATGCCCTTCAGCACGTGCCCGGCCTCCTCAGCTTCTGTCATGTCGTGATCGTCCTTACGACAAAGCGCCAGCACGTATTGGATATATGAGACATAGGGTTCCGTGGGGAATTGGGCACGGGAGGCCAGTTCCTGCTTTGCGGCAATTTTGCGGGCCAGCTGGTTTGCGAAATAACTCTGTCAACTTCTCATTGCATTGGTCACAGCTGGTTAGCTCCTCTTCGTCGTTTTCGTACCACACTATTTCCGTGCCTCTTAGGTAGAACAAGACAGCTAGCATAAGCGTAGTGTCCCATCTGTTGATTCCGCTCATGCCTTCCTACATAGCCAACCCCGCCTCAACATCGGCGCCATCGGTCCCGCAGAAAGTTCCAGGATCCTTGGGCTGCACAACCACCAACGAAGGGCACTGCGAGGCAGCTAGCGACGGTGACGTTGGAGGCGGCAACGACGTTGATCACGTGTGGTCACCGTCATTCATGGTGGGGACGGTTGTTCGACGTCCACTGCGGAGCTCCGTTTCCAGCCGTGGTACCCAGCACCTCCACCAATATGTTACGGGTATGTTGGGAGTATAGAAAGACTGTATTTACAATATGTACACAAGCAGAGTCAATGTAGTTAAGATGGCTGACCAGCAACAACACGCAGCAGCCAGTGTCTCGGGATCTTCTTCCTTCCTCTTCTTTTATCCTTCCGTTACAATATCTAAAGGGAACCGGCGTCGACCATGGCGAAAAACATTTACTCTTCTTCCGTGTATGGGAGACGGTCAAGCGCCGAAACTGCGAAAGTTCACGTGATGTAACATAATTGAGCGAGCAGATGCTAAACCGTGGGCTTGCGAGAATGCGAGCGTTCTCAAATAGACTGCGGAAATTGCTTTTGTGTTTGGAACAATACGCTACCGCCGCCTGCCACCATTCGGCTGAACTCAAGCAGGCTGGCGCTCTATATGCTTGTCATTTAAAGACAAAGCGGGAGACAAAAAGCGCATCCCAAGACCGTATTTTCACTCAAGTGAAATGATCGAGCCCGAAGATAAGTTGTTGTGTGTCCTTCTTATTTGAGCAGCATGCAACAAATGGCTATTTTGTAAGACGGAACCGGCAATAAAAACGAGGAAACAATGTCAGCCGAAGCGGTGGCTGCCAGCGGTGAGCACTTCGGACCCCTTCGAATCACGTTGCACTAGGAAAAATGTTCAGTGCCATAAAATGTCATTGACATGCACCAGATATTCAAGCGACATTTTTGTCAGTCGCGGAAGCCACGACTGTTGCGTTGCCTGTTTCTGGCCACTGGAAGAGGTTGACTTCTCGCTTGTATGTCTGCGCGAAATATTTGCGCCCTGTTGTAGTCACAACAGAAGCTACTGTCACGGGTAAGGGTAAACCTAATAAAAAAGTACTTTAACAATTATTTCTAGAATAACCAATGCAGTACAAAGAAATAATAAAGAGTACACAGTGCAGTCGATACAAAATTATATGATGTTTGTAATTTATTATGGGCTACAATAGTGTTCAATCGGGGAGAATGAAACGGTGTCGCTAATCCTTTTCGCTATGTCGCCTGCAGTTGGCAGCCCGACAGCACCACATGTAAGGGATCGCAGCATCGCTACCAGAGTGTGGCTGTCATGTCGCTTGTCGCCGTCGTTTGGATATGGTGTGTGGTTGCTTTAAAGCGACACCTAAGGGAAACACCAAATAAGTTTTTATTGATAAATAATAGTGAAAACTACGCTTTCATATATTGCGCAGGAAGAGTTCAAGACTAGGAGAGAAGCGCCCAACTTTCTTTCTCTTTTTTTCATTTCACCTTGAAAATCACGGTTTCATACATTAGTGGGACGTCGCGAATTGCAAAATACTTTCTCGTACTTTCCGCCTTACGCCAGAGTAAAATTTATTTGGCTCCTTCAAAATAATACGTAACATTTCCTCACTGATAAGCAATTGCCTAGACCCGAATTACCACTGTTAAATGCGAGAGATTGTTTGATGGAGCTGTCGTCCTAGGAGGAGGAAATAACTGTCGTGCTTTCCTTACATATAAATTAGGCTTCAATATTTTTGTACAAAGACATCTAAGACGCACAAGGACACGTTGTTCGAAGTCAATGTCTTTACCACATAAGTACTGTGATGTATACAAGAGGCGGAGGATATATATATATATATATATATATATATATATATATATATATATATATATATATATAGAGAGAGAGAGAGAGAGCGAAAGCAGTAATGATCACTTTGAAGCAGTAAAGCCATACTTTTCAAGTAACAAACAAACATGTTATCATTCACAGAAATGTTTGCAGTAATCTTTTCTTGGATATATGAGGTATGTTTACATCACTTATTTTGTATTTGTTAAGTGTTGACGGAAGACAGTAGGACAGTGCTTGAAGGCCATGATTAGTGCCATAATTAGGGAATAAATATGCGCTTACCAGCGTTCACTATAAATTTTTGATGAAATTGTAAACATTAGCCCGGACAGTGTGAAATAGATGTTGTTGAGCAGGTCCGCTGTGGCCCGCTGCGTTGGAAGGAACGGGCCGTTGAAGAGCCCACGGCTACGGTCTTTTCACGCAAGTGCTTCAGAGTTTACAGCACAGATGTATGCTTTTGTTATATTACCAGTGATAGTTTTCAATGCGATTAGTAGTTTTTAGATACTCAAGCACTCTTCAGTGTACCAGTGTCTAACAAGATCTATGCGTCGACCCCGCAGGTACAAGTGCAGTCTAAAAATGTGGGCGTAATATACGCGCACACCTGTACGTAACGAATTACATGTAATTACTCGTAACGATTTAGGGTTTTTGGTGATTTCGTAGTTTAACGATTCCTTTGTTTACTCGGCAACGATCACTGCGATTCACTTATCTTTCTCAGCTAACAGTTACATGTAACCAGTAACATTTTGGCGAAAGAACCTCTGCCAGTTTTGAGCACTTTGGTGTGAAATGAATTCAAATAGATCGGTGACCCCCGACCCATACTCAGTATACTGACCCGCCGTGGTGGCTGAGCGGCTTTGGCGTTTTACTGCTAAGCACGAGATCGCGGGCTCGAATCCCAGCCGCGGTGGCCGCATATCGGTGGGGACGAAATGCAAAAATGCAAGTCTACCATGCATTGCGTGCACGTTAAAGAGTTCCCTGCTCGTCAAAACTAAAGGCTGTGGCGTGCCTCTTAATCAGATCGTCGTTCTGGCACGTAAAACTCGAGAATTTCTGTTCTCAGCATCCTGCAGCTACACCTCGATCAGCAGAGCACAGCAGGCTTGTAGATTAGCACTATTCTATTGCAATTAAGTCTGACGTCTGAGTTTTTCTTTTATAACAAATTTCTTTATCAAACACTTTTCTTCGCTTAGTACAACCTATGATTTGTCTGATATGGCCAGCATTTTTATCGGTAAACGAATGTTTCTACTGCTTGATAGTACGTGACTCACGCACACATATTTTTTTATAGTGTACCACGTCAACAGTATTGCTAGGGGTGAATAACACTCAGCTTTATATTATAATTTGTTACAAGCTTGACCAACTTGTTAAAGGACAGTAAATATGTTTGCTGGCGTCCGTTACAAGTATTGTTTTAAGTTTAGATGACTAACGAGTGAACGCCGAGAGGAGGTCCATAGATACTGGCCGACCAATGGAAACACTGCTTCTAGGGCGTGATGACGATGCTCACTTCGGACGTTGAAAGCAGGAAAGCACGTGATATTATTTTTTTCAGTTTTTTCACTGACACTATAAGGAGTGCCATGCGCTTACCCCTACAACAATGAAGCGATGTTCTTCATGAAAAATACACAACCAGATATCGTGTTATTGAGAAACGACCATCTTGTGAGCTAGGTTGACGTAAATTAAGTAATTCAATTCAATTTCAATTTTATTTCTATAAGCCATCACCTCTCCAGTACTCACATTGTGCAAGCTTGCAGTGTCGCCGCAGTTGGCTTTACATAAAAAAAACGAGCAAAGATTACCGCATGAAATCCAAAAGAGTAATTCTTGCGGAGGTAAATTTTCTGTGAGGAGCTGCGCAGAATGCATTGAAAGAGCCTGGCCAGCTCATTATATTTACTGTACTTGCGCTACGTTAATAAAGTCGGCTGCAAAGCAATGTTAAGGTGACATATTAATTTTTAATAATTGCTGAATTATCGTTCAGGGAGGTATTTGGTAACCACAATCAATTCCGGTTTTGAAAGAAGCAATTTTAATTGTAATCGATTGCCTTTTTTGCGACGAACCTGCCAAAGAGCTTGTCAATGAAAAAAAAAAAATTATCTGTCTAGTGTTGGGCAGAATCAACCCGCGTCACACGCTTTCCTCAAGCACAGCAGCCCGACGCTTTAGTGTGCTTCACCACGAATGGCAACGGCAGTAAGGGATTAATTCGCAATGCTCACACGCCCTGCTATGCCTTACAGCTCCATGACTACATGCCGGCTTGGCGTGTCCAGAGCGAAGCGCGAGATAGGAGCCCGGCTACAGCACACGGGTCATTCACAATGGCGCCCCAATGGTGCAGTCTCGGAGGCCATACAATATTCGAGGCAATGCAAAACACTTAGCCCGGACATCTCGGTGGTGCCGCCAGGAGGCGCAGTTTGTGCAAAGGATAGAACCAAAAAACGGGACGGTGGCGCAACCCACCACCCCGTTCCAAAGGGGACGCTCATAACATCTACCCATCCATCCATAGCGCTGGGGAGGAGCCCGGCTGCAGTACACGCCTCATACATGAAGAATTTCGGCGCTGGCAATGCAGTCCGTCCCCATATTGTTTCAATGCTGTGCGCACTAACGTCGACAAGAGGCGTGAGATGGACTCCACCAGAATAACAAACGTGGCATTATCCAGCAGCCTATATTTACACAAGCATAATATTTCAAGATGTCTGCGCAAAATTACGCAGCTAACTTGCGAATCCCTCAGTGTGATGCTGAGTCACAAAGACGAAATGCTACAGTGAAAACAGAAATGTTGCTGGCAAAACAAAACAATAAATTATTACCTGTGCATATAAAATATTAAGACGAGAAATAGTAAATGTTCATGTAGTCACGAGCTCGACGAAATCTGGTCAGGCAACATGAGGCGTTCCCAAAGATCTCTGGGAGTTTTTCGACTTTGGCTTCGTCAGTGACAGCAACTTGTTCTTCAGTGAAAGTTCATACTGTCAGCTGGAATTGGTGTTTAGCAAGAGAACTTGGTTGTTCTACCTTTTTTTAAACGGCAATAGTTCTGAACAAGATTGTCCTGCCAGTGAACGAACCATGAATTCTGTTCAAGAGTAAAAGAAAATCAAGTCACCGGGCTGGAGGAGCTGTTTTGTTTTTACGACATCGACATATGTTTTGCTACAAATTACTCTTGCCACTTCAGTGTATGCACTATACCCACAGCATGGGTCGAAAATTTAAGGCTGCATGTTCTTTACATTAGTAAAAATGTGAATTTCCCAGTGAGTCTCGTTATATGCTCTGCTTCAGCAGCAGTGGTCTTCACATTGCACGGAGAATCCATAAATCATGAATGAAAGGTCCTGATAAACTCGTCTTATAGCGATTACCATTCTCAAATCTATCTATCTATCTATCTATCTATCTATCTATCTATCTATCTATCTATCTATCTATCTATCTATCTATCTATCTATCTATCTATCTATCTATCTATCTATCTATCTATCTATCTATCTATCTATCTATCTATCTATCTATCTATCTAGCGTCCGTAGCTGTGCTTTCCCAGTGATCCAAATTGTCTGCTGTATTGAGCCACTAAGTATGTGCTGGCAGCTGTCAGGCTGAGAAAACTACAAGAGCGACTGACCCGAATGCACAACTTGCTGCTGGCTGCTGTACGACCTAGTACACAACATGGGTCGCTGTGTACGTGGTACTGCGTACGTGCCGGAAGAGACAACTTAAACGTCATAATTACAATGTCATAAGTGCAATCACTAAAATTTGTACCAATAATGCGTTTCCCTTCACCAAATTACACAAGCGCCAACACTTACATGCCGATCACATTAGCCAAGGTAATCAACCCGAATGGATTCGTACTGCCAAGCTTTTCTATTAGCAGATCCCCAAGTGACCATAGCCTGGACATTACATCGTATGACGTGCGCCCTAACGAAATACCCCTTTCGCATCTGCGGGCGTCAATTCTCGAAGCACTCTCTAAGTGCCATATTCTACAGATACTGAATCGTGAATAATAGGGTAATCCACTACTCGCACGCTCGTACTCCGGGTTCGAGTCATGGGCGAAGGACAATAAATTTTTACAGTGACGCTGTTAGCATGCAGCTGGTCCCGCCAACACGGGAACTGGAAAAGGGCTATGTGTTTGAGCTTCCGTGTAACATAATCATGTTTTCTCCTATATTAGAATTACAATCTGATGCTAGTATGTTTGAAGGTTGTGTGTAAGTGGGATTTTTTTACTGCGGGAACACTACTTGGCTCATTGGGCATTTTGCCTGTGTCTGGCGGTGGTGGCACACTTAATGGTAGGAACGCTAAAATGTAAATATAGTATGTATGAGGTTGATGCACAGTATAGAAAAAAAAATGTATGGAAAGTGCTTATGTAGACGTATCCAGGTATTATGAATTAAGTGATTTGAATATTCGCAATGCGTTTGCCCGTAGGCCGATTCGAAAGCAGGCCGCCCCAAGGAAGCTTTGCAGTGAGAACCCGAGGCATTACATCTACTCCACACCAGCAGGTGTTATTGGCGAGACGAAGGAGCACCTAGATCGCACGGTACTCCTAGCGGTTCGTGACGTCACGGGAGAGGGTTCGCCGCTAGTATGTAAAAGGACACGCGCGTTGGCTTGTCTCCACTGCGTGTTGCGAAATGGTTCCAGCAGCATCTACCTCGGAGGCGCCTACGAAGCGAATTGGTCGTCTGCAAAAATATGCCTCAGAAGAAAAAGCAGGGGCCCAGCGCAACGCTGCTCGGCGTGCAATACAATTGCAATGCAATCACGTTTCTAAAGTCGGCATCCACGTGATTTACGGACCATAAGATAATGATCGCTGGCGTTCAACCTCCACTACCAGCACGGACACCGCCACCTCGTTTGTCAATGGAGCAAATAAAAAAGAGATTTTGATGGTTCTAATTGTGCGTGTTTCCATTAAAAAAATGCGGAACCGGCAACACTTCCGGGGGCTAATTCGACAGCACTAAAGAGAACACATTTGGGGAATCCACGGTGGACTACTTTGGGAAACTACATTCGGAAACAAAAGTGAATCATGATAGTTTCCGAATGTAGTTCTTCATGTAGTCCCCCCATGTGTTCCCTTTAGTGCTGTCACAGTAGCCCGCGGCAGTGTTACTGACTCCCCCTTTTTTTTAATGAATTTCGTTACAATGATAGCGGCAACACCGACGGACGTCATACACCAAGTATGTCCAGCGCTGTTTCTATGGCTATCGCTCTCGAATATCATGTAGATAAATGTGATTTCCCTCTGGCATTGCAGAGCAACAGCAACGGCTGGTGATGCTGATAAGGCCGCCGTTTTTCCCATGACACAGCCATGCATTCTGAAGTTGCAGGTCTGCAGATGCATGACAGGAGAGCTTGGGGTTCTGCATACTAGTAACACTTTCATGATACTCTTAAAGGTACATATCTATGGGTTTACTGTCTTGGTAAACGCACACAAACAAACTGTACAGAACACGCTGTAACTCTTACCGAAAGATTATGTTGTGCGATACATGCAGGCTACATCAGCTGTGATCTTTCATTAGACGTTGCAGATAAAACATAGCTAGCACCATCAGAGAAGCAATCGGCAAAACTGTAAGTCTGCAAATCTAAGCTCTGGCACTGAGGGGCGCTGATTATCGGATGTCATCTATTTATTGTTTGTGAACCTTGAGAAAATTGATTTACGGCCGTTTTTGTATGACAAAAGACATGCAAAATTTCGTGCAACCTGTCCCTTATGAGATCTGTCACGTATTTATCATTTACTTCAGACATATTCCTTCACAAGGCAAACTAAATTTAAGCATGCTGGGATGTACAGAGCAGTTCCATGTAAGAGTGAGGCCTAAACGGAATCTGTATGCTGTGGAAAACTCCGATTCCGCGTATTTGCAGTACATGCAAAATACAGAAATGCTTCCATGGGAAATCCGATGGACCGATTTGAATTTCATGCATTTGACTTCGAAGGTTAAAATATGGTGGCTTTAGGAATGAATATTTTGATATAGGTACTGGAATGGTTTTGCCAAAAATTGGTAAGCTGCAAAAAAATTTCGTAGTTTCGCCCGAAAGGTGAAGCATCCATTGCAATAGCAAATTATTAGTCAGTTATACGAAGCAAGTATGGTAGATTTATCGGCCGCATAACCTTGTAAACATTCGCTGACTCAATAAATTTACAAGCGTGGTGTCACGCGCTCAAACGCAAACTTGAACACAGCTGATTCGATGACCGCGGACGCTCGCTGTCACAGCACTGGCGTGAGCAAGAGCGATAGCAGCAGCGAGCGAATTGGCCTTTCTACTGCCTCTCGCCTCAACGCAAAGTAAGCGGTGAGAAAACAGCGCCCACTAAGCCATCAGCCATCGGCCTGCCTAGACTTGGTACGCACCGCAGGTCGCTTTCAAGATAAGACCCACGCGGCCGCTGTTACGCCGCGCCATACGAAGCCGCCACCAGAATATAACGTGCCCCTTGAGCGCTATGAACACGGAGGAAGGAAACTAAGGAGAGGCCCTACCCCCTCTGCGCGCTAGGAGAAAAGTGTGGCGGAAATGACGTAGTAGGTTCTAATTTTTTTGCTGCTTTTTTATTTTTTTTGGTTGTATGGCCACGCCTTTTGGGCCACAATGGCGGCGTTGTTATGGTTTTGAGCGCTCACACGTGTTGCTCTGGTAGGTTTCGGGCCGTGGCAAAGGCGCTGAGTGGGCGGGTTTGCGTTAGTCACCGTGTCTTGTTGCGCTGTGTTACCTGCACCGTGCTCTGCCAGATGTTGCGCGAGCGCGCGACTCCACGCGCAGCGCGGCGTGGTTTCGCGAAAGATGTAAACAAGAGAGGAGGGTGGCCCAAAAGGCGGAGCATCGCCATGAGCAACGCCAAATTCCGGCTTCACTTTTGCTTCACAAAGAGTGACGTCAGGGCCTCTCCTTAGTTTCCTTCCTCCGTGGCTATGAAAGACGGCGCCCTCCCTGCTCCTCCCTTGCACGCGCGAGGTGGAGCCACCATCCTCGGCTGACCGTAGAACGCATTCACCTGCAACTACAGCGTAAGGCGCGCGGCCGCCATGTTACGGAACTTAGATTTTACGCGCAATATGACGGTAACCGCGATGCAGGCGGTGGAAATTTCCATGAAGTGATTGCTCTCGCAATAAAAATTGATGCACGAACTTTACAAGTCCGTAACTCTGCGTTACAAACAGATATTGCAGTTTTATAAGCTGAGCGTCTAAAGCCGGCAAATTTGGATATATGAATTTACAGCCCGCAGAATCGTTTTGATGTTTACAACGGTGTATCTGTACCGTTGTATGTACACTAGGTGTAGGCTGCAGAATTGGGACATAATATTTTTATCGTTGACATAGAGTTGTAAACTTGATTCTTGACCCGTCGTAGTTCCTTAGTGACTTTGACAGTGCGATGGTAAGCACGAGGGCGTCATGTCAAATCCCGGCCGTGGCGAGCGCATTTCCCTGGCGGGCGAAGTGCCAAAACGCCCATGCACCGTGGATTCGATGCACGTTATTCAAGCCTGGGTAGTCAAATCTAAGCCGGAGTCCCCCACTACGGCGTGTCTCATAATAGCACCGTGGTTTTGGCACGTAAAACACTAGAAATAAACTTCAGCTTCTCTAAAATTTCCAATCTTTAAGATATTTACTTGGGTCTGATGGTGTAAACATAAATTCCCTTCTGCACTCTTGTTTTCATCAAACGTTTATTGCGATAGCGATTATGTCGACACTCCAGGGGAATTTCTGCCATCGTTGTCACCGTGAGGTTCCATGCGATATCACAAGTTATCGCACCTGCCATCGTTGTCACAGTGAGGTTCCGTACAATATTGACACGTGTGCTTACATTTATCGGGCGACCACGTTTCGCCGCCTAACAAATCTTATCACACAGCGCGGGACGCGCCTGCATGTATTCGAAGTTTCTGGAAAGTTATCGATGCTTCTATCCGCGGTCTGTTGTCGCCGAACTTTGTGTTATCTGATTTCATCGCCTGACGCGAATGGTGTAGAACTATGTGGAAGGCACGCGGGTCCCAACGATTAGTCTGGAACATTCGATGACTGCTCTATAAAAGCCGACGCGCTTGACCCGCTGATCAGATTTTTCGACGATCGCCGACCGTGTTCGCCGATTCCGTTGTGCTATAAGTGTAGCCTGTTTTGTGGGCACAAGTTCGCCCAATAAAAGTTAGTTTTCTCGTTCACAGTATTGCTACTGTGTTCTTCTACGTCACCACCACGTGACATCTGGTGGAGGTGCTGGGTAGAAGAACACAGTAGCAATACTGTGAACGAGAAAACTAACTTTTATTGGGCGAACTTGTGCCCACAAAACAGGCTACACTTATAGCACAACGGAATCGGCGAACACGGTCGGCGATCGTCGAAAAATCTGATCAGCGGGTCAAGCGCGTCGGCTTTTTGACACGTGTGCTTACATTTATCGGGCGACCACGTTTCGCCGCCTAACAAATCTTATCACACAGCGCGGGACGCGCCTGCATGTATTCGAAGTTTCTGGAAAGTTATCGATGCTTCTATCCGCGGTCTGTTGTCGCCGAACTTTGTGTTATCTGATTTCATCGCCTGACGCGAATGGTGTAGAACTATGTGGAAGGCACGCGGGTCCCAACGATTAGTCTGGAACATTCGATGACTGCTCTATAAAAGCCGACGCGCTTGACCCGCTGATCAGAAATTTCGACGATCACCTTAGGCGGCTTGCAACAGTACTCGAGGCCATCAAGTCATCAGGGCTCACTCTGAAGCCAGAAAAGTGCCGCTTCGCCTACGATGAGCTTCTGTTCCTAGGCCACGTCATCAGCAAGTCTGGAGTCCGCCCCGACCCGCAGAAGACAGCTGCCATCGCAAAGTTCCCGCAGCCCACCGACAAGAAGGCAGTGCGTAGATTTCTTGGCATGTGTGCCTACTACAGGCGATTTGTCAAGGACTTTTCACGCATCGCTGAGCCGCTGACACAGCTAACTAAATGTGACATCGAGTTCAAGTGGGAAACGCCGCAGGCCGACGCATTTCAAGAACTCAAACGACGCATGCAGTCGCCGCCCGTACTTGCGCACTTCGACGAGCACGCCGATACCGAAATTCACACTGACGCCAGTAGCCTAGGCCTCGGTGCCGTCCTAGTCCAGAGAAAAGATGGACATGAACACGTGATAGCTTACGCTAGCCGGTCGTTGTCAAAAGCGGAAGGCAATTATTCTACAACCGAAAAGGAATGCCTCGCCATCGTTTGGGCTACAGCGAAATTTCGCCCTTACCTATATGGCAGGCCATTCAAAGTGGTCAGCGACCATCACGCGTTGTGTTGGCTAGCTAACTTAAAGGACCCTTCAGGACGGCTGGCACGGTGGAGCCTCAGACTACAAGAATACGACATCACTGTAACATACAAGTCCGGTCGAAAACACTCAGATGCCGATTGCCTATCACGCGCCCCCATTGACCCGCCGCCGCAAGATAACGAGGATGACGACGCCTTCCTTGGAATAATAAGCGCGGAAGACTTCGCTGATCAACAACGAGGGGACCCGGAGCTAAAAGCCCTTGTCGAGTATTTGGAAGGGCACACCGACGTTGTCCCTAGGGCATTTAAGCGTGGATTATCTTCGTTCACGCTTAAAAACAACCTACTCGTGAAGAAAAACTTTTCACCAGTCCGCGCCAACTACCTTCTTGTTGTTCCGTCGGCGCTGCGTCCAGAAGTACTGCACGCCTTACACGACGATCCAACTGCTGGGCACCTCGGATTCTCCCGGACGCTGTCGAGGATACATGAAAGGTATTACTGGCCGCGTCTTACCGCCGACGTCGCCCGTTACGTCAAGACATGCCGAGACTGTCAACGACGCAAGACACCACCGACAAGGCCAGCAGGGTTACTACAGCCGATCGAACCTCCTCGTCGACCATTCGAGCAGATTGGGATGGATTTGTTGGGGCCGTTTCCGACGTCAACATCCGGGAATAAGTGGATCGTCGTGGCGACGGACTATCTCACCCGCTTCGCTGAAACAAAAGCTCTACCGAAAGGCAGCGCAGCCGAGGTGGCGAAATTTTTCGTCGAGAACATCCTGCTGCGACATGGCGCCCCAGAAGTCCTCATCACTGACAGAGGAACGGCTTTTACAGCAGAGCTCACCCAAGCCATTCTGCAATATAGCCAGACAAGCCACAGGAGGACAACTGCCTACCATCCGCAAACTAATGGTCTCACGGAGCGCCTGAATAAGACCCTCGCCGACATGCTAGCGATGTACGTCGACGTTGAGCACAAGACGTGGGACGCGGTCCTGCCGTATGTAACCTTCGCTTACAACACGGCGGTGCAAGAAACAACACAGATCACGCCGTTTAAGCTGGTTTACGGCAGGAACCCGACGACGACGCTCGACGCCATGCTGCCCCACGTCATTGACGAAGAGAATGTTGACGTCGCTAGCTATCTCCAGCGCGCCGAAGAAGCCCGACAGCTCGCCCGCCTCCGGATCAAGAACCAACAGAGGACCGGCAGCCGACACTACAACCTCCGACGACGCTTCGTCGAGTACCAGCCCGGCGACCGCATTTGGTATGGACCCCGATACGCCGACGAGGACTGAGTGACAAACTATTGCGACGCTATTTCGGACCCTACAAGGTCATCCGACGTATTGGCGCGCTGGACTATGAGGTCGTGCCAGACGGCATTTCGCATTCACAGCGGCGCCGCGCACAATCTGAAGTGGTCCACGTGGTGCGCTTAAACCCTTTTACGGACGCTGACGAACTTCCTTATTTTGTTGTTTTCTCTGCTACGAGTGCTTTTCTTTATTTCGTTTGTTTGCAGCATCGGGTCGATGCTTTTTAAGAGGGGGTATTGACACGTGTGCTTACATTTATCGGGCGACCACGTTTCGCCGCCTAACAAATCTTATCACACAGCGCGGGACGCGCCTGCATGTATTCGAAGTTTCTGGAAAGTTATCGATGCTTCTATCCGCGGTCTGTTGTCGCCGAACTTTGTGTTATCTGATTTCATCGCCTGACGCGAATGGTGTAGAACTATGTGGAAGGCACGCGGGTCCCAACGATTAGTCTGGAACATTCGATGACTGCTCTATAAAAGCCGACGCGCTTGACCCGCTGATCAGATTTTTCGACGATCGCCGACCGTGTTCGCCGATTCCGTTGTGCTATAAGTGTAGCCTGTTTTGTGGGCACAAGTTCGCCCAATAAAAGTTAGTTTTCTCGTTCACAGTATTGCTACTGTGTTCTTCTACGTCACCACCACGTGACAATATCACAAGTAATCGCACCAGGTGCGATAACTTATGATATCGCACGGAACCTCACGGTGACAACGAAGTCAGAAATTCCGCTGGAGTGTCGACATAATTGCTATCGCAATAAACGTTTGATGCAAACAAGAGTGCAACCACTTAAGAAGCACCAATATCTCGGGAGCTCTTACACGAGGTGCGAACTTGTGATTGAATATAATACTCTGGTACAAGAGCATGAATCCCTCATTTGAATGAGTTCAATCAGAGGGCTTGGATGCATTCACTTTGAAAACTGCAGACACTCATTACGAAGAATGAAAACCATTTGCGTAGTATTAGATCAGCAAATATGTGGTAGTTCCTATCAGTGCTTTCATCTTTTGCGAAATATTTTATGTACCTATAAATAAGGGATCATTTAACCCGTCAATTATGCTATTTTTATTGCGATAGCAATTATGTTGACACTCCTGGATAATTTCCACCATCGTCATCGCCATCGACATCAGCGTCGCCGTGAGGTGCCATATAAAAATCAAGCGCGATAAGATCGTGGCCACGCATGCGGTAGGTGCGAAGTAAAACGTGGGAGTTGAACCGCGATGAACGGTGGCTTGATGCGTGGTGTGCTCTCGCATGCAAAGGGGAGGGGGGAGCAGAGACATGAGCGCGCGACAGGAGGAAGGGGCGCAAGCAAATTAGCACGCATTCCAACGGCCACTGCGGCGGCGTCTGCGCATGGCGCGGCTGAGCGCGGCGATAACTTGAAGATAATCTGCGGTGGGCGCAAGCGTTCGCGACCTGAAATGGCGGATGACTTCGTGCGCGCTGTGTTCTCGCGTGCAAAGTTCACCGTGAGTGAGAGGCAGTGCGGATTCGCTGGACGGTGCTGCCGCTCTTCATCACGCCAACGTTGTGAGTGCACGTGGTTATCGAATGAGATCTGTTCGCGTTTGCCCATACGTGCGGGGCACAACGCTTGCTAACTTATTTAATAAGCGACCGTTCACTGCACTTTGCATGCCCAAAATAACTACGAACTTTGCATCGTGGAGTTGCCTGTCACTTTGCTACCACTATCAATGTTTCGCCTTATACGGGCGAAACTGCGACTATTTTATTCACACCTATTAATTGCGTTTCTTTTCGTTTGTCATTCATAATCCTAAATATCTGTGTCACCTTACAAATGCTACGTTCTACACTGACGATATGTAGTATTTTCACGATTTGTGTACTTAATCCTGAATCGTCGTTTTAAGGCAATTTAGCAGTCGCTACAGAAATGCTTCTGGCCTTCGATTCTGTTGTGTGTGTGTGCGTGTGGGCAGATCAATATTACCAGCATGCCATTTGCACGTCCAGTGGCGCAGTTTGATTTCCGGAGCCTTAAGAACTCAATTGCGAGGGATTATTGTGCTAATCATCGGTTAGCTGGATACGCCGGCCTGCAAATCTCTCAATAAACTCCTTATATCTACGAGTCTACGAAAAAATAAATTGAGCCAAATAAATTGATCGGGCTACCTGACAAGTCTTTAGTGTTTCCCGGTCGTATTAGATTATGTTCACACTGCGCTCGTAATTCACTCACTTACTCAAGATTCCTAAGCCGGTCTATTAGCGAGGTCATAGGCTACAACAAGCAATGATGATATTAATTGCTACAGAATGCAGACCTGTCGACACATGTTTGGAATATGTTCGGTGATATGACTACTGAACTTGAACTAGTTTGCTTTCAACGACGTTCGCTTCTAGGTGTAAGATCGGCAGAAATACCGAGTGACTCCTCTGTCTCTCGCAGGTACACCTATCACATGCCAACCGACGGAAATTGGGGCGGGCGTCTTCCTGACGGCTCCTGGGGTGGACAAGTTGGCCTTGTCGTCCGCAACGTCAGTGGAGTGAAGCGACACGCATTTTTGCGTTGGATTTGGCGTTGCACCCGTCTTTATCTGCACTTCCGCACAACACTCAGAACCTACTCAGTCTACATGTTGATATTTTATACGACGTAGTGCCGTGCTCAATAGGAAATGCAACAAAGGAGCGCCTGACTCACTGGGATCCAAGCATGCACGGCAGGGCCACACATAAAAGATTGGTAATTAACACATGAAAGATTGGTATATGTAATCTTATAGAAGTGCAATATGATTTCTTTCTTGACTGCCATGGCCCAGAAATGTTAAACAATTCTTCTTGCTAGAATTGTTTTGGAAGTATAAACTACTGCTAGCAATTTAGTTTGTAACTACCGCACTCAACTAATTTGATAATGTGCTTGCTAACCATACGAAAAAAGTGGTAGGCCTGAAGCACTCTACTGACTATGAATAGGTTATCTATTTACCGGTAGCCTAAAACTTCCTATCTTGTCATAGCCTGTATGAAAGTTTAAATGAACGAGCTAATCATTGCTACTAAGCAAACAAACCCAAGGCATTAACAGTGAATAGTGCTTAAGCTCAGTCGATACTTTTCAGAATGTAAAACACCATATGACAATGTATACGAAGAAAAGCTTCGCACAGCGAGCTGCTCAATGATCGCAAGAAAGTGATGAGCTGGGGTCACCAGTGACCATGAATCACTGTTCTGTCTACGCTATCGGTAGCCTGTGTTCCTCAACGTTATCGAGGGTGCCAACGCAAGTGTCATTTAATAAGTGCTTAAGTAATAGTATTCCGTAATTATGCGACCGAGTCCCCAGTGATTGAACCGCATCCACCAAACAGCGATGGGCTTCAGCCAGTAGTAATTATGATTTATTGTTTTTCTAATAATGGCAGTGGCTAAGCGCGAATACGTTCGTCATTTTTCTTCACCCCATCCGGTCGTTGATCAGTTTTCTCCCTGTGCCAGTGGCATCCCTCAGAGCATCGAGGAGTCATAGGTATGACATAGAATCAGAAGTACAGCACTGATAACGGTACGCAAAGATTAGTGGGAAGAATATAAGGGTCCTGCTGAACAGCCTCGTAGTAAACTTGAGTAGAAGTTTACACTTCAACCTTTTCAAGTTACTACTGATTATATTTTTTTTATTTACATAATACTGCAGACCTCATGTGGTCCAAGCAGGAAGGGCAGATAACAAGGCATATTTATAAACGCCATAAAGTTATTACAGAGACAAAAGGTTTATCCAGAAGTCACCTGCACCCGGATTAAGTGAAAAAATCCTCAGTTAGGCCGTTTGAACACTCTTAACAGGGAAGCTGTTTAAGCTATTAGTTCCGCAGTAGAGAGTTACCAGAAAACTCAGCCTAGCAACCACCTGCGAGAGCACCGAGCCACGTAACCTCCTCGCACCCCACGCACGTAGGGGGGAGTCGTGACATCACAGGCGAGTAAAAGCTCGAAACAGCCGGCGCGGCGACACGTCTCTCGCCTCCTCTACTCCGTGCGTACGTGCGGCTGCCCTGGGAAGACCGAAGAAAGTCCTGACGCCCGAAGAAGAGGCGGCTTACCAGGATGAATGCCGTACTGCCAAGCGAGAAGCGATGCGTCGCCGCCGAGCTGATCCGATACACCGCGCCGAAGCTGAGGAAAGGCAACGCCGAGTCAAGCATACCGAGTTTCAATCCAGGGAACGCGAGAGTCGGCGCCTGAACGCTCGATGTCGCAGAGAAAGCAATCCCGGCCTGCGAATGCTCGAAAACTTCTCGCGTCATGCCCGCCGAGACAACAACTTCGCAAAACCTAGCATAACCTCGCAAAACCTTGAAACAACTTAGCCAAGCCTAATAACAACTTAGAAAAAACCTAGCATAACCTCGCAAAACCTACAAACAACTTAGGCAAGCAACGTAAAAGCTAGGTGATCACAAGCTCCGCTGTTGATCCAGCCTTGCAACACTAGTGCAAGCTGCGCACGTTTTTTTGCTTGATAATCCTATCACGTGACAGGTTTCTGACTCCCAGTAACAAAACACATTTGTGGTTCATAATCAGCATTGTTTAATGCATATTACTTCTTAATATGAAGTACACTGAATATTGACCCTAATCTTTTCAAATGGATTGAATGTTTCGTGACTAATCGCTCTTAGTTTGTGTCAGCTAACGACTCGTTATCATCGCCATGTGCCGTAACATCTGGTGTTCCCCAAGGTTCTGTTTTGGATGTTTTACTCTTTCTAATTTATATTAATGATCTTGCCATTGGAATTAACTCTTCCCTTAAGCTCTTTGCTGATGACTGAGTTCTTTTTCGCACAACAAATGGCCCTACCGATAGTTGCGCCCTTCACTGTTATCTCGACAACGTATTTCATTGGCGTGAGCGGTGGTGTATGCTTCTAAACACGTCTAAATGAAAAGTTGTGTCCATCTCACGCCAGTGTAATCCGTCCAAAACGTTCGATTACAAGATCACAAGAGAATGTCCTATTTTATAAATATCTTGGTGTTCACGTTACTAACAACCTATCCTGGCGCATGCACATCGAATATGTCACTAGCAATGCGAACCGTGCCCTTGGCTACATGCGCAGAAACTTCTCTCAAGCTCCTTCCCATTTGAAGTTACTTTTGTATCAAAGACTAATACAGCCTAAACTAGAATATGCATCATCCATATGGGACCCCGAGCAACTCACTTCAATCGACGCTATAGAATCTGTTCAGAATCGCTAAGGTCGCTTCATCCTTTCGAATTATTCTAACACAGCTAGTGTTTCTTTAATAAAATCAAAACTTGGTCTAACTAATCTTGCAGTTCGTAGAAAAATTACACGCCTTAGTCTTTTCCGCAGCATTTTCTTTCATAACCAGACACTAAAATAGGATTTTTTTTGTTCAATCCCATCATATTGTCACGTGGTGGTGACGTTGAAGAACACAGTAGCAATAATGGGAACAACAAAACTAACCTTTATTGGGCGAACCTGTGCCCACAAAACAGGCTACACTTATAGCACAACGATAGCCGCGAACACGGTCGGCGATCGTCGAAAATCTGATCAGCGGGTCAAGCGCGTCAGCTTTCATACAGCAGTCGTCGAACGTTCGACTAATCGTTGGGACCCGCGTGCCTTCCACAAAGTTATACACCATTCGCGTCAGGCGATGGAATCAGATAACACAAGGTTCGGCGACAACAGACAGCGGATAGAAGCATCGATAGCTTTCCAGAAACTTCGGATACATGCAGGCGCGTCCCGCGCCGTGCGATAACATTTGTTAGGTGGCGAAACCTGGTCGCCCGGTAAAGATAAGTAGACGTGTCAATATACGTCATCACGAGTTGATCATCCGCATAAAGTTGTCATCCCTAGCTGCAAAACAAACGTGCTTTTATTGCGAAAGCAATACTGCTCGCACTTTCGGCCCATCGGTGGTCGTGGCGCCTCCTTACACAGCTGCGCGTCACGTGACCGTGTGACGTCACGCCAGACCGAGAGACCCAGATCGCGGCATCGATGGTGGAGGCGAAGCCTTGCGCGCCGCTGCTGCGGCGCTACCGAGAGAGGGCGCTCGCTGGTGTGACGTCACGCCAGACCGAGAGACGGGGCCCCAGATCGCGGCATCGATGGTGGAGGGGAAGCCTTGCGCGCCGCTGCTGCGGCGCTACCGAGAGAGGGCGCTCGCTGGTGTGACGTCACGCCAGACCGAGAGACGGGGCCCCAGACAACACCACCTAGATAGCACAAGGCCTGTTCACTACGCTCCATGACGTCATGCTACTTGGCCCGAAATTTCCATTGCCAAGGCTGGCGTGACGAAAGCGGTGACGTCAAAGTCACTGTTGCTTACTCGGGAGCATCCCCATTAGATTCTATGGCAGTCGGGCCAGGTAGCATGACGTCATGGATAGGAGTGCACAGGCCTTGTGCTATCTAGGTGGTGTTGCCCCAGATCGCGGCATCGATGGTGGAGGCGAAGCCTTGCGCGCCGCTGCTGCGGCGCTACCGAGAGAGGGCGCTCGCTGGTGCGACGTCACTCTAGGAGGATAAATGGGGCTACAGCTCGGCTACTCGCCTAAAGCCCCTCAATCTCCCAAAGTAGCGCCATTCGCTTCCCTCCTCCTCCGCTCGGCGCGGCCTCGACGGTGGCGCCGCCGGTGGTGGGCCTGCCGTAGCAGACGACGGCTAACACGCTACGGGACAAAATCCGCAGAAAAGTTCGTTCGAGCCCTGCGGAGCAGTTTTTTCAATCGAGATCTTTCTTCGTCAGTCGGTAACTGGCCTTTAGAATTTCGTGTTGGAATTGCGGAAGAAATAGAGAAAATGACCGTTATTCAAGGCGTATTTAAAGCGTAAAGCGCGCGACGTTGAGAGTTCGTGTTGCTGAAACACGACGCAAGCACGCGGTGTACTCAAACACGCGCGTAATTACCAAAGTTTCAAGTGTTGACAGCGTGAAAGTATGTGTACGTGGTTTCGTAGGTTCATTCACGTACCTGCAGGACACTTTTGTTCGGTCGGCGCGTGAGAGATTCCGGCTGTGTGCGGTCAGCAATGCCTGGCAACATGGCCGTTTTTTCATTGCGGGGTGCTTTGGTAATCGTGACGATATATTGTTTTTTTTTTTTTTTTACAAGTACTGCTCCAGGAGGGCACATGTAATGGCTAACGGAGGCCTCTGAAGAGCACGTAACATTACACTAATGCAGGCGTCGCAGGGAGTGTTCGCATACAAAATTGGCTGTCCGCGATCTCATACCCCCTTGGCATGCACAGGCTTCGGCGAGCCCCATCTAGCGCTGGTTTTAGCTTTGGTGTTCCCGTTGCCGCTTTGGTGCCCTAGAGGCGCCGTCAATAATACGACATAATGACAAGTTGTTACACTAGTAAATAAAATTTTATGAAGAAATACAATCGCACCGAGGCGCCAACTTCTAAAGCAGCGCTAGCGCGCGAGTATTATGAAACGCCAACGAGGAATTTACCGGCCCACGTACGACTCTACGATCAAAGTGCACGTTAAACATCCCCAGGCGAGCTAGATAAAGTTATCCGGAGTCATCCACTACGACCTCCATCCTAGCTTTAGTCGCTTCGGAACGTTAAAAACATTAATCACCACAAACCAAATCAATACATGCGGGCGTACATTCGAAGCTAAAAGACTGCATCGTAAGTCATAGTGAGCCTTGCAATAGCGTCGAGAATGTGCTAACTTCTGGTGGAGCTCAAAACACACCCTGAATAAAGTCGCTTTTATGTCACAGGCCAGCTGCAGATGCGTGCATTTCACCGCAAGACGATACTACATGAAACAAAGAGAGCACATTCGAAAAAAGAAAGTCAAACAACGCGCTAAAAACCACGCAGAGCATGAACACCCACTTTTTCGAAGCGGAAGGCGTGAACTAGGCTCAAAATAAGAGGTTGTGAGTAGCCGTGGCCCTTACTTCACTAAGCCGTGCGTTCTTTGCCACTTCATCGAAGTCAGCCCGTCCGATCCTGCAATCCACACTTCTTTTTGCGTTGCGCCCGCCGGACGGCAACGCAAAGCTTTTTGCCCTCGCTGTGTCTGTTGCGGCAACCGAAGGCGCAGCAGCATGGCATCGCAATTAAGTTCTCGGCCCGGCACATTCTATTACGCTAACGCACTCCGTCAGTCCGCCTGCCGTACTTTCGTCGCGCAGGCCCAACAATGGAGGTCGGCGCGCGCTAGAAAGAAAAAATATACAAAAGCGCGGCGCCTGCTTCGCGCTGGAAAGAAAAAAAATATAGAAAAGCGCGGCGCCCGCTTCCACGTGACACAGATTGGCCAATGGGGGAGCGGAGGAGGCTGGGGCGACAGGAAGCGTGGAGGAGGACGCGCCAGGGTGAGCGCGGTGGCGGAAAGATCTAAGAATGGCGCTACTTTTGAAAAATTGAGGGGTTTTATCCTCGCCGTGGTCGGCGCGCCGCCTTGCGCTTTGCCGGATGATGTATAGCCATAACCGGGCGCGGCCAAGGGTATTGCTTTCGCAATCTTCCAGGCTTAACAAAGTTAAGCTTTCAGCCATTTTTTTAATTATTTCTTATCTAAGACTAGGGAAGAGTGGAACCACCATTGAAGACGCGCCATCCTTCAAAACGGTCATCGCCAAGCATATCATTGAACAGGCATCTGCATTACGATTTTTTTGCTCATTGCTGTACTTCGTTTGTTGTTGTTTATTTTTTTCCCACACACCTGCTCTGTAACGCCGCTGATCGCCCTGAGGGTATTGCAATAAATAAATAAATAAATAAATAAATAAGTACCGACTTTCCAACTCCTAGTTATCTACCAGCGGATGTTGATGAACATAGTGCGAAATAGCGTCAGTGACAAGGCTATGCGACTCAGTTTGGGTCGCTATATGGAAACAAGGTCAGCACTCAATCCACGCTGATCGCATCTATCCGGTCATGTTCTCATAGAGGTGATGGCTATTCGTATAAAGCGAAGCGGCCTTGTTGTGCGAGCCGCGTCTTACTAATGTGCAACACCCGCCTTGGTTGCTCGGTGGCTATGGTGTTGGGCTGCTGAGCACGAGGTCGCGGGATCGAATCCCGGCCACGGCGGCCGCATTTCGATGGGGGCGAAATGCGAAAACACCCGTGTGCTTAGATTTAGGTGCACGTTAAAGAACCCCAGGTGGTCGAAATTTCCGGAGTCTTCCACTACGGCGTGCCTCATAATCAGAAAGTGGTTTTGGCACGTAAAACCCCATAATTTAGTTTTTAACTAATGTGCAACATTAGAGTTTTCCAGCTCTGCATGATACGTTATACCTTACTATGATAAGCCGTACTTAGGATACGTTGCGCAGACATGCATACATGGCAGACACGCCACGAAATGAACGTTTTAAAACATCGTGATCGCGTTCCGCTCTAGAGCGTATATGTAAATAATGGTGCACTGAAGAAATAGGCTTTTAAAACTGAAGTACTGCATAGCCCATGCATTAGCATATGTAATGCGAAGGCGCCATCCCGTAGATATAAATTAAAACACTTTCGCCGCTACGTAGCATTTTTAGTTTTGCCTAACCGCGCCAAAGCAAAGCATTGATGTCAAGATGAACTGCGTGTCCTAGGTAATAGCTGTGCTCAGCGTGATATAAGACCACCACTACCACCGCTGTAGCCGACAGTATCCGGCGCTCATGCGCGTGGGGTGTGGCATACGTTTCACGGCGTATCATGTAGAACGCAAAGCTAAAACTGTCTGATATTAGGATCCATCCCCTGTTGCCCGTTGTACGTACCACCGGGTAGCCTCTATCGCGCAGCCTCAGTCGCGACGCGTACGAGAGCAAAGAGCGCGACGCTCTTTGGCGTGCCGGCGCTCCCAAATGTCAAGCAAGCTAGGCGAACATTGTGTGCGCAGAAAACGGGCTTCTATCAATCGATGGCTGTGCATAGTTTGAGCGAGAGGCCACTACCATGGATGGCCACGGACATCACTGCTTTACCGTTGGTACTGCTTTGAGGCCAGCTAGTTAGCTAGATTAAGAAAAGTCGGCAGGATCTCTTAAAAAAATGCTGCCGCATTTATAGGTTTCACTGGCAGAATTATTGTGAGGCTAGGCAGTGGTGTGGTCGCATATCCGAACCTTAACAAAAAGTTGCTCATCGTTAGGTCTCGGAGCAGCGGAGCCTGCACAAGAAGACTGTACCAAAGACGTGAGAGCTACGCGCGAGTACTGTATTTAAATGAACCTAGAGGTACCATTCTTGAAATGCAAGCCACTATACACGTTTGTGAAACAATCCGCGACGCCGCCAGTGTATTCAGTATGCATCATATGTACGAACACCTTGACTATGCACGAGACACTAAAGCTGCACACCGTAGACCGGACATGTTTTGTGGTTCTGATGCAGGAGTGCGACGTGGCTGTGGGGCCCCTGGCGCTGACCCAAGACCGTGTCAGTGCTATGCAGCCGCTACCAGCCTACTTCTACGCAGATGCGAGCCACATGGCTGGCCGTAGAGAAGTATTCTTCAGCGATGTTTTCGGATACATATACGCCTTCGATGAACAGGTAAATGAAGGGATGAAAGCGCTGCTTTGGTCTTCTACTATGGGAGGGTTTAGGACTTCGAAACGAAACCAGAGGGAATGTTAGCATCAGTCTGGCTAAATGGCCCTGCATCGTCATGATGTTTAGCAGATCGTGCAGTATTGCGAAATTAGCGGTTACTTTCTAATCCCCTTCAAGGCAAGCGACGCGTTCATGACGTGTCACGCGTTAGACTGGAAGGACGAAGCGTTGCGACCGAAATATTACCGCTATTGCAAAGTTTGAGGCGAAGTGGTGCGGCTAAGGCTCTCGGTGTTTGCTGTGCTCGCAGCATATTATCTTGATGGTGCATCAGAAATGTTAGCAAAACCGGAATTTCCTAGCCTTTACGTGAACCGGGTAAGCTGAAAAGCAAACGTGGATTGCAGTTCTGAAGGTTATAAATTGTGACGCTGCTAATGAAGGTAACGCATTGTGACGCTTTGAGCGTATTGGTCGACCAATAGTTTCAGAACTCTCATTGGGAAACCCACTGTACTGTCTCATATCCAAGAGTAAAGAGTTAGACATCGGCGTAATCGCCAGCTAGGTTTATTCCACATTTTTACCCTTCGAAGTGAATGACTGTTTATCAGAATACTTTTTTCACTTCGTCAAACGGTAATCTCAGCAGTGTTGTTGTTCCCAGGTAAGTCTTCAGTATTAGTATACCATCCTACGCAAGCGCATCTGCAGTATGATATTTATATCCAAAGTCCTGAAGAGCACTATGTTTCGTTATCCCTATATTGCTTGTTGCTGTTCAACCAGATCAATCATCCGACAGTGCCATACGTTCTGATGTTGAAATAGCCAATTTTATGATCTCAAGACGGATATTCGAGAAAAACTAACTGCTAATACTGTTTGAATCGAATATTGAATAATTTTTCATTTCTAAGCAAAGTGAAATGCACTGTTTTTTTTCTATTTCTAAGAGTTTAAAAACCAATTTACAAGTTTACTCAAATTGCGTCCCTACAGATTAATTAAGTCCATGCCTTCCATCATTTGTAAAAATTCCAGCAAAAAATTCACTAATTAGTCTAATTACAGTACAATTACCTTCATGGTTACTAACAGTACGGCGCATGCTTATATTGGAGAGAATCGTCATACAAATCTACTTTCCTCTTTCTACAGCTCAACGTGATCATGTAGGCTAAAATAACCCGCTCCAAACTATTCGTACAATTTACCTTATTGCACTGGTGTCACTGAAACGGGTTTCTACGCCCACGCTTCCAGTAACGTAGAAATGCGGGGGTGAAATGTAGGGGCCGTCGCATTCCCCTCTTCTGACGAGCCCATTCTATGGGCTCGTCAGAAGAGGGAAATGCTCCGCACTCGACGCATAGTCACTTAAGCAGCAGGTGTTAGACAAAACATTTTATGGCGCCATATGCCAAAGCTTCACTCTTTGCCGTCCTGCTGCGTCCCATTTCCTTCAACAGTCACGCAAGAGCCACTAGTCCAGCAGGCTGCCATTTCTCCGCAGCATCTTTTGGAAAAGGCCGAAGTGGGAGACTCATCAGCACCACGTACGGTGTTTCTTGGAACAAGCAAACGGAGAAGATAGAAAAAGCGCGCGCCAAGAGCGCTCAGAAATGATCTACTTTTTATTCGTCTGGATAAATCTCCAACGTCGTTCCGCCGGCACTCTGGTTAACTTGAAGCCTCGAAGCGGTAGAAATGCTGTACAGTCCGTCGCAGTTTTCCATTTGGCTTTCTCTGGTGGCGTCGACGAACATGGCTGTCACGCCCTGGAAATGTTTATTCCAGTAAAGCTAGATCCCCATAAAAGTGTTGGAGTTTTTGATGTTAAAGCATGCAATGGTTTATAGAGCGAAAAAGCTGGAGTCTGTAGTAGCAAAACGGCCGCCAAATTTCCATTATCTACGACGCCACGTCACGACCGCCCCTCGACGGAGCAGAGCGGGCGAATCGGAACACGTGTCGCCACATTACCGCGCCAGGTGTTGCGTGAGGCGAGAGGGCATCGCCGCAGCACCACGCCACTAGCGCGCCTCGGCGGTGCAGATATGGCGGCACGTGGCGGCGGGGCGAGACGGGTTGTCGTGGGGGGGACGGTCCCGTGACGCGCTAGGAAGGCGGCGCGCGGTCCGTCTCTCCCTCTCTCACTGCCACTGGACTTCGCTGCGCGCTTGCTTGCCCGCCATGGTGGCCTCTGCTGCTTCCGCAATCTGTCGTCGCGCAGGACGTCGCTGGCATGCAGCGCCCTTGATTTCTCAGCAATATAGACCAAATAATTCTGGTCTACGGCCTACAGCCAACATGCTAACGTAGAAGCTGTAAAAAATAATAACCCGCTCCAGTTTATTCCAAGAACTCTATAACATAACCCCCAGCAAGTCTCGCAAACGTTACTCCCAGCGAAAAACTCGAACGGTTGCTCAGCGGCGTTCAATGGAAAGATAATTTTCGTAATGAGCTGATGGTAACAGCAAAGTATACTATTCAAGCCATCTGTTCCAGAAGGCACCAAGACAAACCTATCTTCGCCTTCATTGTCCCTGTATTTCTTCTTTTGTAGGCTTGGCTAGCAGGCTCACCTTTAAGGAGAGAGTGTAGCCGTCTACCGATCAACAAAGGAGCCGGTGTAAGCGCTGGTCTCTCCAGTTGGCTCAATAATACTGCCAATAGGCGTTAGTTGACCTATGATTCCACTTGTGTCACCAGTCTGTAGTTCGCCGTATTTCAAAAAGTTTGTCTTCAAAGCCTTTCGTATCGCTGTCCTGAATGTGCGTATGGGCCGTTTGCAGACACCACGCCCACATGGTAGCACGCTCCGCAAAGAGCTTCCATTTAATTCGCTGTTCTTTGAAATACTGCAAGAGACGTTCGTACCGAATTGACTTCCAAACTATTTTCAACTCTTTAGAAACCCTTTTAAACGTACGTAAGACAGTTGTCAGAATAAACTGCATCGTAGTCTCATCTCGCAGTGAACCGCCTGAGTGCATCGACAAAACTTCATCGACGACTGCGAAACTCCCTAATGCCAATTTCGAGCGCAGCGGTTTAGGTTTTCTGAATTGGCGATGTAGTAAGGCAAAGAATTTGATTCTGCAGGGAAAGCTGTTCTCGGCGGTGGCGCTGAGCCTCTGCTCATAGAGAGAGACATTCAACAAAAGCGGGCACTCCCACAGAGCCCAGCGGCCTAATTGCCTGTAGCGCAGCAAGCTGATGGGATTAACTCCTTCCCGTTTCGGTTTATGACGCGCGTGTTTTGAACGCTAGCTGGCACGCGCTACGTCGGCTGCGCTACTCGGCGCCTTTATTCTTTTTTCCCTTCTACTGTTGATAAGCGCGCGGTCTTATTGGGGAATCGTTTATTTAATTAAAATGATTGCGAACGATATTTACAAGCCTCCATCGAATCTGTGCCACGCGCAATTTCATAAAGTAGACGCAGAACGCCTTGTAAATGAGGAAACGTTTATTTCACTCTATTTAAATGTTCGTTCCGGGTTTTTTGTGCCTTCATCCAACGTTGTGGCATTAGGTAAGCAGCACTAGTTCCCGTACGAAGCTCCACCGGATGGCATCAGCTAAAAAAAAAGTAAATCACAAGAATATGCGTCATTTCGGTATTTAGACTTTACAGAAATACTGCGTGTAGAGGGTAAACGTGCGAAAATGGTGAGTGGGCGACATTACGAACAAAGGCAATTCGCTTTTGCATACTAGGCATCGAAGATACCCGACTCATTCCAAGCCATACTATAAATTATGAAAAAAAAAATACATCTGATTCCCAAGCATTCTCCCATTCCAGGGGTTTATTTCCTGCACTTTAAGAGCACAAATGCACAGGCAACTGTGCGTATCCAAAACAACTTAGCCTCAGCCGACGCGATAGTACGCTACATACACAGAGGTGGCCACAACACAGGCTCTCAGCCAGACAATGCTAGACGCTCACAGAATGCCTTCTACTCGCTCTCAAGAGAAAGGCCTGGGTGCAAAGACTGTTTTCAGTCGTTTAGAAGAGAGAATTTTCAAACTCATATATTTTGAGCTCGTCGGCGTAATGTTTTGCGTGTTCTGCCGGCGCAAGCAACACACTGCCGTGTTGTCACTCGTGGCAATCGCTCGTCGCGTCTTCGACAAGCGTGAGTACCGAAAGAACGCATATGCTGCGGGGCCATAGAAAGCGTCACAAATTTGTCGCACTATGATTCAGCACACGCCAAACCAACTGTCGGCACGGCCGGCTTGCTTTCTTGCTGCGTTGTAACCCCAGGCGCGGCAAGCGTGCCTCAAAAGTATCCCAAAAAGTAACGAAATTAATAACAATAATTTTGGGGCTCAGAGAATGCGTCACGATCTAGTCCCAGTACGATTCAGTACACGCCAAACTAACTGCGGCACACGGCCGAGCTGCTTTTGGCTAACTGCGTCACAACGCCGGGTGCGGCAAGCGTGCCCAAAAACTATAGCGAAATAAGTTATAATAATGTTCCGGCTCATAGAAAGCGTCGCATACCTGTCCCAGTACGAGTCATTAACTCAAATTAACTACGCCAGGACGGCCGAGCTCTGTTTCGCTAACGGCGTCACAATCACTGTTCCGTGCCGTAAAAGCCTAAATTGGTTGAAATGCGTCGCAGATTGTAAAAAAAAAAAAAATCTCATCTTGCTGTAGTCTAATATTGAAGCGGCGCCGTGTCAAAGTGCAGAAGGAACGCAAGAATACGCCGGGAGCCCAACAAACATGCTACATCCAAGAGAGACGGGTCGCCGAACAGGCGAATTTCACATACGCAGCGGACCTCGCTGGCTTCGGTGGCCTGTCTGGCGCATGACGCATGCACCTGTCGCATGCACCTGCCTGGCGTGCCGTAAGCTTGTAGCTAGGCAGCGCAAGAAAAACCAATCGCAAATTATAAGTTTATTTAAAAGCAAAACTTTTTTAGTTTTAGCGGGAAAGAATAAAAAAAAATAAAATGTTGTCTGTAAGTTGATTTCACATACTTTTTTTCCGATGATCGTGTCAATTACCGGATGGGATTAACACTAGGCGTGACGTGTTTCCTGTTGCCAGTTTTCGCCGACTATCTTCTCTTGTTCAATTTCTTTCTCTATGCTCTGCTCGTGAAGCTCGTTAAGCACCAGCGGCAGACGAAGCATTTCCACCGGTCGCGTCGCTCATTGCTCAGAAAGAAAGTGAGGGCAGAGATTGTAAGACTCAGAACGAAGTCGGCTCCGGGCCCTGACGGGGTAACTTAGACGATGATTCCATTAGTTATCTAACGAAGTGCATGCAGGAATGTTGGGATAAAGGTGAGCTCCCACAACAGTGGAAGAAGGCAAGCATTATTTTAATACCGAAATCCGGGAAGCCTCCGCAACTGGAAAACATACGGCCAATTTCCTTAACTTCATGCGTGGGGAAATTGATGGAGCACGTCGTCCAGACCCGACTGATGGGCTTCATGGAGCAGGGCGATCTATGGCCACATGAGATGGTCGGGTTCTGACCTCACTTGTGTACGCAGGATGTCATGCTCCAAATCAAACATGATATAATAGAATCAAGGTCTAAAGATGCAAAAGCAATTCTCGGACTGGACCTCACGAAGGCTTTTGACAACGTAAAGCATGAGGCGGTCCTGAACAAGATTATTGTAGGTACCAGGACATATCGATACATCAGTGACTTCCTGACGGGAAGAACTGCCTGCATGAGGTTCCAAACGCTGGAATCCCCCACAATTGAGCTAGGGAGTAAGGGTACGCCCCAGGGATCAGTGCTGTCTCCCCTACTCTTGAACGTGGCAATGAGAGAACTCTCCGAGCAATTGGCAAAGCTCGAGGGATTAAAATTTACTATATATGCGGATGATATCACCCTCTGGGTCAACCGGGGAAGTGATTCAGCCGTCGAAAGCCTGCTCCAGGCCGCCACCGACATCATAGTCGATTACGCGGCCGAGAGAGGCCTAGCATGCTCGCCGCAATCAGAATTGTTTATATACAATCCAAAACACTTAAGGTGCAAGGCACCGTCGGAGATCAAAATTAAAGTGGCGGGTAAGGAGGTACCAATAGTCGAGCAAATTAAAAGCTTGGGCCTGATTCTCTAGTCACACGGCCACAATGGCGAGACCGTCAAGAGGCTGCAGAATCACGCAATACAGACCCTGAGTCTAATTAGGCGGGTGGTCAGCAAAGGCCGAGGGCTAAAGGAGAAAAATTTAATTAAACTAATACAGGCGTACATATTCAGCCGGGTGAGCTATGCAACGCCATATCTCGATTTGAAAGTGGTGGAAAGAGAAAAGATTCATTCTCTAATGAAAAAATGCGTAAAAGGAGCGCATGGACTGCCCATGTGCACATCAACAGAGAGACTGATGGCTCTAGGAGTGCACAACACATGGGCAGAACTGGCGGAAGCGGTGCGAACCTCTCACATTGAGAGACTTAGCACCACGAGGACAGGAAGAGCCATATTGGACAAAGTTGGATAAATGCGGACAGAGGCCCCACTAAAAGGTGGAAGTAGATAGGGAAGTGAGAAAAAATCTGATTATCCACCCCCCCCCCCCCCCCCCCCCTGCGAAAAACATGCACCCGGAACATAGCAAAGACAGGAGACATAAACGAGCCGAAGCATTCAAAATTAGATTCGGTAAAATTTCGGAACATGAGGTGGCCGATGTAGACGCGGCGGGAGGTAGCGGCAGTTTTACGGTGGCAACGGCCGTCAGCGGCCGGGGTATTCCCGTGACCGCTGTCACTCTGCGCGGGCGCAACATAGAAGTTGCCGAGGAAATTGCGATCGCATTAGCTTGCGCTGGAACGGACGCGAAATTTGTGATCAGTGACAGCAAAACTGCCATACAAAATTTTAGCAAGGGAAGGATCTCGCCCTTAGCGGCCAGAATCCTAAGCCAGAGAAAGTTAGATACAAAAATTCAAATAATTTGGACTCCGGCGCACGAAGCCGTCCCCGGCAACGAGGCGGCCCACGAGCTGGCTCGAGATCTCTACCGCCGAGCCGCTACGGGGCCCCTCGATGAACGAGGGAGCGGAGAGCGCATGCTAAAATATGGGAAGATCACGCAGCAATATAGATTTGCTCGTAGGCTGGTATCCCCGCCAGACCCAAAATTAAACAACAGACAAGCAGTCGCATGGAGACGACTACAAACTTATACGTATCCGCACCCGGTTATGGCGAGCCATATGTTCCCCGAGACCAGGAGCGATAGAGGTAATCTTTGTGGGGCGAGAGGGACCACATAATATGGGAGTGTCCGTACTCTCCCGGGGGAACGCACAAAATAGGTAGTAGAGACACCTGGGAGACCCTGCTGCGCAGCTCGGACTCTGAGCTCCAGCTCCGGCTCGTGCAACTGGCTGAAGAGGCTGCTGGGACCCAAGACCTCCCAGCCTGCATCTGAGGCGGCGGCACTCGCCCTCTGACTTGCGTGTCGGGGGGTGGGTAGATCGCCTTATCCGTTGGACAATAAAGTTTGTTCTGAACACGTGAACGCGTGGCTCACGCGGAGCGAATTCTCTAGGGGCGGCAGCGCCGCAGGCGAATTGCCGCACGTGCAGTGGGTCCGAAGCCCGCGCCAGCGCTCTGCTTCCGCGCTGACCACATTCCTTTAATTGCATGACAGCGGTCCTCTTATCTTGGCACTCGCATTCCTTGTGTTTCGAACGAAACGGAAAATCAATCCCCTTAGAATTAGAATGTTCATTCTCCTTGTAAGATTGTTACTAGGGGAGAGGTCTGCCAAAACAGCTGTATTTCTCGTGGTAGCATGTAATATTCTTGTTTCTTGTTGAAGAGTACAGTTGATCGAAACTCCGTTTCTTGAATCAGCCAGTTAGTTTCATTCCACCAAAGGGCGTTTTCCTGAAAACGCTTTGGTGTTGTGCCACGCGTGAGTAGATCGGCTGGGTTGCTGTCTGATGGGCAGTATCTCCACTGAGCTGATTGACTTAAAGGGAATCTGAAACTGTTTTCAATTTCCATGAATTGCTGGAGTTGGGAAGAACAGACTTAATAATTTACGGTTCTGAAATTTTTTTCTTCGTTTTGTTAATATACGGGGCGGAAATCGCTTTTTAATCCCCCCTCACGGGCACGCCCCCGTCGCTTCCCGGAGTGCCGCGTGAGGAGGCAGCCGGATGAGAGAACCGCCGAGAGTGACGTCATTCCCGGGGACCGTACTGCCGGACCGGCGTGCTGGCATGTGCTGACATGCTTCTTTCCGTCCTGCGCTTTACTAAACGACGCTACGAGTGATCTGCCGCCGCTGACGTTTGTTTCCTTTTGCGATTTTCGCGAACTGTGCTTCCTTTCTGTGCTGCGTGAGTGCCTACAGCCAAGAGTGCCCAACGTGCCCTCGTTCTGTGCAGCATTCGGCTGTGCGAACACAGGCGGGTGTGACGATGTGGTGTTTCACATGTTCCCGAAGAACAAGAAGCTTGCAGCGCAGTGGGTCCGTGCGGTGAGGAGAGATAACTTCGTGCCCGCGAAATCAACTGGGCAGTCCTCGGACCATTTCCGTGAGAGTGATTATCATCGGAGGTTGACAACGATGCGGGCAATCGGTATTCCAATTAAATCGGCGCGACTGAAGCCCGGCTTTGTTCCGTCTATATTCTCCCACAAGAGAAACACCTCGCCACTTCGAAGATCGGCCTTCGCCAAGAGGCGCTCAGTTCTGAATGAAAGAAAAAAAGAATTTACCCATAGAAACAATCCGCGTACTTATACGCCTGCTAAAACGTTCTTTTAAATCAATTTGATTTTCGTTATTTTTTAATTGCAGCCCGTCGCGGCAGCTTCACGTGCATACTCGCGCGAGCAAACGCCGCTGGCACACTGCGAAGCATAGACGGAAACGCGGGGAGTAATAAATTTTCGTGACCGGACTTCTTAGGTAGCTTCCACAGCGTTGCCCCTGAGGTATGAAATGGAGTGTAGGCTTGCCTAGCGACATTCGACGTACGGTTGCAGCTACCGTAAAGTTACCATGTTTACCAGAGGGCGGCGCTAAAACTGGATAATATCTGTATGTCGACACTAGCGTGCAGCACGCATACCGATTCTTAATCGAGCCACATCGTAATGTCGTCGAACCATAGTACGAATATTGCACACATAATCCCCCTGGCCCTCTCTGGATGTGTATGATAAGCAACTTCCATGAGTGTACCTCGCAGCACTGTATGTGCGCGCTTTGAAACGCGGCACTTATATTCGCGATCGTGTATCAACACGCAAAAGCCACGGAACTTTAGACAAGCAGCGGCAAGGTGCTTGACATCGCAGAATTGCACCCGTGTTTACAATTTAATTAGAAGTTAGTGCTTCGGCATTCTTCCAGCAGCAAGTTCCCAGCGACACTTTAGCGCATTCTTTCTCCTGTCATTGCAACGTGCAGCTACATGAAAAAACATACGTACCAGCTAATATTTCTAATGTGCGAGAAGCTGCGCACATCGTTCTCGCTGTTGGCTCACTCAACATCATCGTTGCCGCCATCGTTTTCTGTACCGCCTGTTGGTTAGAACATGTAAGCAGAAAATACAAGCTGTCCGAGATAGCCAGAACGTCCCATAATGCTTACAACTCAGCTGTGAAGCCAGAACAGAACAGCGTGCAAAGCTCTGAAACGGCGGCGCCGACCGGCGATCCCTGTGAATGACGTCACAGCGGTCCCGACCAATCACGGGCAAGAGCGGCGTTCGCGCGACGTCCTGAGGCGCTCGTGTGCGTTTTCTTGCAAAATACAGCCGCTTGCGTTTGTTTCCGCCCTTTTTAAACGAGGTATTCGTGTTGAGTGGACTCAAAGCTGTACAATGCCGCAAGGAACTCATTTTTTTTGCGAAAAGTGTTTCAGCTTCCCTTTAAGGCTTATATGCGTTTTGGCCTGTTCTCAACGAGAGCCTTCCATTTGCATGGCCTGAGTTTATACATCCAAGGAGAGCTATTAAATCAGATCAGCAATGTTTCGTAGGCTGTCGATATCTATTTCTGCACATTGTGCATCAGGGGTTCTAACGTTATAGCTCCTAACAGTTCTAATTGTGGAAAGTTATTCTTTTGAGTGGTACCAATCTTGACTTTACCATCACGCGTCCTGTTACTTCTGATCCATTTGTGAGTGTTCGATCATGAACTGCGGCTCCGTAGGCTACAGTGCTGGCATCTGAAAAAAAAAAAAAAAACATGGAATGTTGTTTTGTTCAGCGGTCGTGTAGCCGGAATTACACGTATGATACGTTTCGTATTCACGCGATGAAGGTGCTCGCTTTACACTCCCACTCTGTTGCTGCTTTCCACTGACAAAATATGGTCCCAATTCCCTTTTTGTGCCATAAATATTGGAAAATTATTTTCGTTTTTCCTGTACAGGGAGACAGAAAAGAGTAAAGATCGTAAATTAGAGCGCCCAACTTTAGGACATATATTTTTCTTGTCGGCATGGATGTCACTAGCTGCTTGATTTCTGAGGTGTCCAACTCATACATGAGGTCTTCAGGGAACCACACGACTCTTCGAATTTTCTTGGTTCTGGGAACTGTGAACTTTACACCATCGTTGATATCCGATGGTATTAACACCATCGTTGATATCCGATTAGGAAGGGCCCTTTACTGCGTAAAGGGCCCTTCCTAATTGGCCGATCACAGTTTACAGTGATTGGACACCGTCCCTCTATAGTCACCGAAGTATTACTTGGAGTACCGCAAGGTTCAGTCCTTGGATCCCTTTTGTTTTTAATTTTCTTTAATGATCTCCCCTCTGGTATTTCGTCATCCATCCGGCTCTTTGCCGATGACTGCGTGCTGTACCGCCGTATAAACTCATACAATGATCAGTTGCTTTTACAGCGTGACCTCACTACAACTGAAAAATGGTGCACAGAGTGGCTCATGCAGCTAAACGTCAAAAACTGTAAGTTCATGCGCATATCGCGGAAAGACTCTCTCATGTCATACTCTTACTCTTTGCATTCCCTTCCTATTGAGCTGGTTAAATCATACAGGCACCTTGGTATCACCTTCACTAGCAAGCTTACATGGTGAGGACATATCCAAAATCTGGTTACTGCCACTAATCGATCCCTGGGATTCATAAGACGGTCACTATCATTATCACACCCTTTGATCCTTCAACTAGCATATGAAACATCTATCCGCACTAAACTGGAATCCGTGTCGGCAATATGGAATACCCGCCGTGGTTGCTCAGTGGCTCAGTGGAAAAACGTTGAAGTTGTCTTGAGGTTCACCTATTGTCGTTGCCGTTGATGACAGATGCGATCTGAGATTCATGACGTCCATCACTCCGGCCCGCAGTGCGCTCCGCTTTCTTTTATTGCCATGCATTCTTCGTTCGGCTCAAAGTGGGGTCGGCGGGATGGGCACCTCGCACAGAGCGCAGACCTAGTTGCTGCTCCCAGCTACTGGTAGTCACAGTCTAAAATGCCGAAGCTACATCGATCCTCGTAAGGACACCTGCGGAGGTCCCTTGTGGTCAGGTCACCGTCTTGAGACGTCCGGTTTTCGGCACCCTTATTTTAGAAATGACCGAAATTGGAGATCCGCCTAGACTATGTACAGTTTATTTGAACGAGCAAGAAGTGAAAGAAAAGTTGCCCGCCAATAGCACTCAGAAATTATCTTGTTTTTCTTCGTTTGGCTAAACCTCCAACAGCATTACTTCCAGTGGTGAGAAAGTGTTAGATCGTTTGTCCAGGAATCTTCACTACAAAAGTTCTTTAATGGCCAGAGTGTGACCGCTTTGCTGACTTGTAAACAACGAATTGACAGCCACAATGCTCAAAAGCTGCCCGTATTGCAGGTATGGATGGGCATCGGCCTTTCACTTGCAACGGTTGCCATTCTAATGGTCATGTTCCAGAACAACTTCAAGGTAGTCGGCGCAACAGGAAAACTTTTGGAATACACATTTCTGCTCTTCGCAATGCTTTTGACCAAAGGTAAGTGGACTAATACTGCAGATATATCTCCCCGTTTTTTTATTCAAGCTGGCATTTCGGACTCTGATGTATCGAGGATGAATTAGACTTTCTTACGAATTGATGTATAGAATATAGTTTCATGAAAACGTGATAAACGCTACATTCCATAATTGTCCATACGCTTAATATTCACCCAAAACGTGCCTTCGGTGTCTTTAGTGAAGTCCAAACACAAAAAGAATACAGTAATTTTCCGCCCCTATAATCCGAACCGTTGACCAGGTGTTTAACTAATACATGCGCAAGGTACGCAAGCGCCTGGGTCATTTTCGACGTGCCTTCTGGCTTCTGCTTCTGTGTGCAATGAAAATCGTGGGACGGACGCTAACAATAAAGTGGGCGTCTCTGAGGCGCAACAACTCACTAAAGACGTACACACAACCAAGACTGACGATCTATTACCCGTCGTGGAATGAATGCGTGAGATTTGTAGGAAGTGCTGCCGGCAGGAGCCTTGATCTCCCGAGAATGCGAAAAGCAGCCAGCGCCAAACTAATTTATCCAATTATGGAAAACGACTTGTTGGCTTCTTTATTGAAACTGCAAATCATTTATTCATCACCTCGTCGTAATTCCGCGTAGTAACACTGTCGCTAGAGTACAGATATCTCACCGGTGAAGATCAGTGGCTATGACGTCGCTGGTACCATTACGGCCTCCGCGGCCGTATTTGGATGGGATAGAAATAAGCAAAAAAAAAGAACACCATGTACATGCAATTAGGTGCACGTTAAAGTACCACAGGTGGTGAAAATTCATCCTGAGTGCTCGCCTATGCGAGCCTCATATTCATATTGTGATTTTCACCCGTAAAAACCCCTGAGCACAATTTGAAGTCAAAAATAAGCGAATATGATACATCATTACATACGCACCAGTTGCAAGAGCAACATTGAGATACCCGCCTATATAGCGTTTAATTGTTTCTTTCATACATACCAAACCGCTCGGAAATTAACACGACGATTGAGCGATATCTACAGTGCACGTGGGACGGAAACAACGCAAAGAAACATAACAGTGGCGAGAGGAGACAAACATGGAGCTGTGTTTGTCTTCTGTCGTCACAGTGGTGCTTCTTAGCGCTTTTTTGAAGTTCGATAATGTACCCATCAGCCCATTTCAACGTGCTTCTGATATCTACCCCTTTACGGTCGTCGAAGTATTCGGTAGGAGGAGAATCAGTGTTTAGGGATGAAGATGCGGGGTGCCTAAATGTAAAGCAGGGAGAAAAACTAAATCACTTTTAGAGTTTTCACGTGTATCTGTTTAGCTGTGTGAACTGTGCGCTTTGTTAATTGTCTGCCAATACCGTTTTCTCTTTTGCAAAATTTCATTTCTTCTTTTTCTTACAAACGGTCTCGTTCTCATTCATTGCGCTCACACTTCCACTCAGGTACATAACATTTTCTTGTAAAACACCAGGCCACAATAAAATAAGAATTGCCTCAATAAAATCACAATTTCGCCCTTAATGGCGGGGTCCACCCCTCTGTGCCCCAGCTTAGCAGCCCGATGCTCTGCCCATGGGACAATATACGGCTACGTGGTGCGTCATTATAGCCGCCGCCTTACCATTCGTTTCTTTGTCGAAGCTAGCGCTTTGAGACGCTTGTTGCGTACGGCACATCACATAGCAAGAATTGCAAAAGTGAGAGTTTCCGTTACCGTACCCACATCACCGCTAACGCGTTGAGACTCTGTGACATTGTACTGCGCTTGGGACATAGGACGCTCGGCACAATCGCGGGTTATGTAACACTGCTATACTATTGAACAACCTTCTGTGGCAATGAAGGGAAAGCTATAGGAATGGAGCTTCCGCACGAGTTGTTGCGCCAAGTTGTCTTGTCTAGCTCGGCGGCGCTTGTGGTTTCTTTGAACAGATGCTGGGACGCAATGAGCTGAGCTTCCACGTGCGGAGGCTTCGCACCTGCACAAATCAGGAACGGAATAGCATAGAAATAGATCAAACTCTGAACGCAGCAGTGTATTTCGTTATATCTGACAGTTTTAGAAAATTGGTTTTTCTGTTCTTTTCCACCGCTTAAACTAACGTGGACGAGAACGTGGCACCATTTTCAGGAGCGCTCCTGTGCACGCGATGCCTCGGTAGCTCTCTTTTCATTGCAACATTATTTTTGCCGCGAGTATATATACGGCCAATGCACCACAAATGTTTTTTTTTTTTTTGCACACCAGCATCAATTGTAGGCCATCCTTAAAAATTCACGATTCAGCTTTATTCTGCTCAATGCGTGCTACATAAAATATATCTGAAAGCGTGACAGAAAGCCTATGAAACACACAAAAAGTGCCATGCGACTAGTGGCGCGGCCCCTTTTTCGTATTTTGGCGGTTTTTTTTTTCAGCCTTGAAAAATATATTTTATGTAGCACGCATTCACTAACAGAAACTTGGATGGGGAATTTTTAAGGATGGCCAACAATTTTCTGATTGGTTTGAATATTTCAGCAGTTGATAAATGGTAATAACTAATTACATAATCAGGCTACCTGCTCCAAGCGAGGGTAAACAATATTACCTTCAATAAGGAAAAATGAGACAGCCAGCCGATCGTAGAAATTGCTACGAAGAAAATCCATACGGGTTCCTCGAAAGAGAGACTTCGCAGTTGAAGAAAAATTCATCCTTGTCCGGGACGAATTTTTTTTTTTTCCACTGCGAAGCTTTTCATTCAAGGAACCCGTATGGGTTTCCTGGGTAGCACTTGCTAAACTTCAGTGGATGTCTCATTTTCCCTTATTTAATTACTTCTCTGCACCTGCTGTTTTCCGCAGAATTATAACGTCCAACATTACTTTGGTTTGTGGAGCTACATGGCACTTGCATATTTTTGTGCTTGGGCACAAGTTACATGGGACCCATGGTATAGTGCGCCTTAAACTCAAGCAAACTCATTTCGGCTACTACCCTGTTCATCTAACACAGCCCAAATTAAGGTGTCTCAAATGGGCATTGCAATAGCGTTTTTTGCAAGATATTTATTGCTAGATTATAAGGAGCTGGTGTTTGAATTAGGTTTCCTGAATATGCTACGAGACGGCTTGGTTACTGCCCAGGATATCTCCTGCGCAAGGAAATCGCAAAACCAAAAATAACACGATATCTGTATTATATTAAGAGCGCTGAAAGGACAGCGCCGTGAACAGGAAGTATGACATGTTCAGAAAGAGATACTCTAATAATAGGAAATCTGTCCCGTTAGGGCACCAAGGTCACCAAATAGCCTTTCGCAAACTCCCGTTGCCACTTTGAATTTTTTGCAATATAGAAAAAAAAAGAGATCACAGCTTACTTGATTGCAATGCATCAGGGGCGATATAACGTAAAGCTATTCCAAGCTGTTTTCATTACAAATCTGTGATCAGTCTTTCACGATTGGTGAAAACATTTTTGGACCCCACGCACTGCGCCTCTCGACGTCACGAAAACCTTGAAAACTTCCCATCTCATATGACATGTAAACCCTGATTGTGCACGATTAGACTGAACAAAAGAAAAATAATTATTTATGAATCGGCGCTTCCTTGACATGAGCCCGCTGCCATTGATCAGAAGTTTTCGGGCTGCGCCCACTTTGCTTGCTTGGCACGCGACGTTCCAAAACCGCCAACACTCGCCGCGTCAAAGTGACGTGTACGCGTTAAAGATGGATTAATATGCCGAGCAAAAGTGAACCTTTTTTCGGAATAGCTGCTGGCTCGTCCCGCTTTCAAAGTAATAGAACATGGCTGCCCGTCGATCGCTCTAAGAAAAAAAAAATATGGGGTTTTACGTGCCAAAACCACTATGGTGTCAACTCTCCCTCTTTGAAGTACCGGCGCGGAGATCTGCGTTATGAAACTTGCGATATTTGTGATAGTGGAGCGCCCGGTTCGGAATGAGTGATTTCTTTATAGTAAAAGACAATATGTTGTGAAGAGCAAGCTCAAAAATCTTAGACGGGCGATAATTGGAGACATCGGTGTTAAGCCAGACTTAAATACAGTGAGGGAAAATGGAAGTAGTCAAAGAGTTGTTAAATATAGATATGAATACTTGAACAAATATACTGCCGTAAGCTTTTAGAATTGCGGAGGGGATGCCATCAGGGCCGCAGGATAGGGAAGGTTTCAAGCTTTTAAGGCATTTGGGGATGAGCTTTTCATTAAACAACACAGTACTAAATGTGGTAACCATCGTGTGCTGCTGACTGACTCCAGCGTTGAGACATGCAGCTTTGTGTATTGTCACAATCGGTAATGTGGGAAGAGGAGGACGATGATGGTCACCTTGGAGAAGACGAAGAAGAGTGTAGGAGAGTGGGAAGAAGCTTTGCATTACGCCGAAACGTAAGTGGCGTTCGCTGCGTTCGCTGCGGCTTCTGTCACTTGGCCAGGTTTTGGGTGATATTAGGCTTTACTAATCTTATTTGTTGAGCTCTCACTGATTATAACGCCAGCTTCATCCTAGGCTGATGTCCATAAACTCCCCCGGCAGGGGTTTTTCCCCATGGGCGGCCTCTATTCCAACGGATGAATTACCGGTAGATTTGTTCCTCCGCAGTGGTGTGAGCAGCATCCCGGTGGCTCTGGTTCCTTCAAATGGAGGCTTTATACGTCTGACCAACCCCCAGGCGATCCAGCCATCTCTGCATGCTGCTACCTCTTCATACCAGACCATCACGAAAGGGAGGCAGTTCGGCCGCGGAGGTATCGTGTGTCAATCGCCAGACCAGTCCTGTGTCGCAGATTTGCTTAAGTGCTCATCATTCGCATCATTACCGGTGGGTGCCTACGTCGCTGCTCACCTCGCCTGCACTAAGGGAATGGTCAGAGGTGTCGATGCTGATCTTTCTCTCGCTGAAACACTGGAGAGATTGTCCTGGACTGGAGTTATTGCAGTTTACCAATGCAATCGAGTGGTAGACAGTAAGCGGGTCGCAACAGAAACGATGATTGCAACTTTTGCTGGAACTCCCTGCTCATCAGAACTAAAGGTGTGGCCCCTTGTGTTCAGAGTTGAACCCCTGCCGTCGCGTCCGATTCAATGCCGTAATTGCTGGCGATACGGCCATAGTATGGCAGTGTGTAAATCAAGACAACGTTGTTGCGCATGTGGGGAAGAACACGCTCAAAGTGATTGTAGTGCCCAAGAAGAGCGATGCTGTCTCTGTGATGGAAATCATCCAGCCAATTATTTAAACTTTTCTGTTAGGGCTCAAGAGTTACAGGTGATTGAAATAATTGATCGACAACGCTGCTCTAGGATGGAGGCCATAAACATTGTGAAAGAAAGGGCATCTGCCTATGCGGGGATAACAGGCAGACAAAATCTTACCACGGACCTATCACTTACTGCAACTATAGAAGCTGCTGTGGAAAAGGCAGTTACAAAAGCTATGGAAAGGTTGGCAATGGGCGTTGCTGAATGTATCTCACAAGCCGTTTCTAGTCATTTATCTCATTTGACGCAAACTACCTGCAGCTCCTGTAACAACGCAAACAGTTGATCCTGAGCACCAAACACCATAAAAGATCAGATGCCAATCCTTGCAATAATGATATTGAACTTTCAACTCCCTCTTCCGCGGGCCCTACAACTTGTAATCTGATTAATGCAGATTTGGAGATGACAGAGCTGGAACAAAATGCTCGAGCATATAAAAGAACCATGTCTTCTATTAATGAAGACTCCTCCCCCGGTCCTCACTCAAAAGCTAAGAAAAGTCAGTCCAGTGTTGTGCTAAAGGAAACCATTCTACAGAAGGCAGTTTCGACTGCGGCACTTTCCAAAAAATAGGATCACTAAAAGTGCTTCAGTGGAACTGCCACTCTTTATATTCTGCTTCAGTAGGTTTAACTTGTCTAACATCTCATCTTAATCCTGATTTAATTATGTTACAAGAAACGTGGCTAAATCCTGAAAAACCTTTTCAAATAAAATTCTACAGACCATTTCGATTAGACCGTCCTACAAGAGGTGGCGGATTAATTACATTTATCTCATCTAAAATTTGCCATAAAGCTAAAATTTCATTTCAACTTTCTACTCCAGAGTGTGAAATCCTAGCGATAGAGCTGGTTCTCCCGGGATGTTGTCCCTTCACCGTAGTTAACGCATATTTTCCACCTGGTGTACAGGACACTAGCATGCTGGATAGCGTTATTAACTCTTGTGGACGTGACATTGTAATCACAGGTGATTTCAATTCTCACCATATCTCATGGGGTTTGAGAACAGATTTGTGCGGCACCCGATTGTGGAAGTTGTCGTTGGACAATCGACTAACATGTGTAAACTCCGGATCTATTACGTTTGTGAGAGGCCGATCTTACTCTTCACTTGATCTTATATTCTGTGGCCCGAGTCTCTCCGTAACTTCTTGGTCGACTATTGATTGTTCGACAAGCAGTGATCACCTTCCAATAGTATTTGACGTTGCACGTCCTGTAACATTTATGAGTGACCAGGTTCGAACTTTCATAAATTACAACATTTTTAAAAAATACTCACGAAATGTTCTTTCATCTCTGCCTGATGTGCCTACAGAACAAAAAAAAACACGATTATCTGTTCCGCTTTGGAAAGTTCTCAAAAAAAGGCTCAATTTGAGATTAGATTGAATAAAAAAATTCTTATATTCCTTGGTGGAATGAAGAATGCACTCATTACTACAGAAAGAGAAAAGCTGCTTGGAAAAAATTATTGCATAACCAGAGTCCCAAAAATTGGAGTGACGATAAAATTTTTCGAGCTGTCTTTATACATACAGTTTCTAAAGCCAAAGATGAATTCGACTCTAAGCATTTTGATTTCTTCTCTAACAATAAAAATAAACGTGCATTGTTCCGTTTTCTCCGCGGTAGAAAAGTTCTTCCGCGTCACATTAATATTGACTCTATAATCTTAAGCCGTGATGAAATGAAACAATCACTAGAAGAAATCGCGAACGGATTAGAAATTAGATTTTCTTCTGTCTTGCCAAGTTGCTCTCACTTACGAAGGGCATCAGATGATTTTAGAGAAATCTCCATGTTAGAATTGGCTGAAATCGTGCAGCGACTTCCAGATTCTGCTCCCGGTGTGGATGGGGTAACAGCTACTATGATCACAATTTTATTTAAGGAAGCTTCTGTTGACGTTTTAGCTATTGTAATTTACTCAATTCGGTTCTCATAGATTCCGTCTGCGTGGAAAATTGCTAAAGTCATCCCTATTCTTAAAAGTCATGGGGAAGGACATACAATAGATAACATTAGGCCAATTGCGCTAACTTCAAATTTGGTAAAATAATTGAAAGAACTCTATATGCCTTATGATTAAACTTATACAGAACAGAGACTTGCTTAGTCCCTGCCAAATTGGATTCCGACCATCATGTTCAATTTGGCATGCTCACGTGGACTTAGAAAGTAGAATAAAATTAGCACGACGACAGAGGCAAATAGGTGCTCTTGTGACATTAGACATTTCCAAAGCATAGGACATTGTAGAACACTTAATTTTATTAGACATATTGCGAAATCTAGAGATTCCAAATTATTTTTCAAGCTGGACTGGTGAATTTTTAAATGGAAGAACATTTTTTCTGCTCTCTAAGAGGCGTTTCCTCGAGTATATATAATCAATCACGAGGTGTTCCTCAATGAGCTGTCACTTCAACTTTACTATTTAATATTCTGATGTGTTCCATTCCTCTTCATCAAGATCTACAAGAATACGTTGTGGGGATGCGTGACTCTCACGCGTACCCTGATATCATGTTTTCGCGCATAGCTCTCGTCTCCTGCAGTGCGGCTTCGCCGCGTGGCCTGGCGTCCGCGGTGGTCGGAGTGGTTGAAGCGCAGTGCGAGAAATGGTGCGAGTGTTGCGTTGCTAGCGCCGCCTCACGGCGGGGTTACTTGGGTGCGGGGAGACAAGGCGCTTCCTCTTTGGTTCGGGCCGGGACGCAGCGTGGATGTGCCGCACGTGCACCGATCCATGCTTCTGCAAGACCGTCTGGTGAGGCCGCCTTCGAACGCGCCACTGATCGCGTGACCGTACACGCGAACGACCAGGCGTTGGGATCCAGCATGGGGCGAACATATTCGCTCGTTATCCGGTGGCGGTGAGTCGGACTTGTAGGTTTGTCGCGCGCCCATCGGCATGTTTTGTGGATAGCAACTCGGCTAGCAGGCATTCATTTATGAAAGGTGTAATAAATGCCCTTGTGATTGTTTCCACTACTCTGTTGTCGTTCCTTTGTCCCAAGAACATGGGTGTGAGAACCCCACAACGTATACGCTGATGACATTGCTTTCTTCGCATCAGACAGTGATATCCACTCTCTATATTATCGACTACAGAACTACCTCAACGCCATAGAAACCTGGTTAAACAAAATTCGCCTTTCACTTTACGTTATAAAATGCTCGATATTGGTTTTCCCTCTTAACAATGCCGTTAACATATTGATATCCTGTCGCCGCGAGACTATACCTCAAGTGGAGTAGGTGAAATATTTAGGTGTAGTATATGACGGTTCCCTCAGCTGGCTCGGCCATATTGACCATATAGTTAAAAAAAAGGAGTGCGAGCAGTTGGTATGCTACGTAAGCTGTGAACAGTCGGTCCGGAATGCGGAGAGATCCACTTTTAATGATATACAAAATCCATGTGCGGCCCATTTTAGAATTTGGATGTGTTTTATTTTCTGGTGCTCCACCTTATAAATTACGTTCCCTTGTTCTACTTGAGCGGGAAGCCCTACGACTGTGTTGCGTATTACCGAGAGGTGGTGCCAATAACATACTACACCAAGAAGTCGGGTTGCCCTCTACATTGTGTAGATTTCGTTTACTGATGGTGCAAATAGTCTTAAAATTGTATGAATTCTCTATTACAAGAGTGGAATACTTATTCATTTCCCAGCCTGCTATATTCTTCGGAGTAAACTGGCATCGTTTTCATACACCACAGGTGGTCTTCGGACAAACATTGATCAATCCCTTAAATGTACGTCTCTGGGAGGTACCGACTATTTGTGATGTGCGAGAGAACCTACAAATTATATATGATGACATCTACCCAAATAATGCAAAACATGTCTCTTATAATATATTAAACGGCTTATTACAGGACCATTTACTGAGTTTATCTAGAAGTACGGTCATTGCGACAGACGCCTCACAGTGTGAAGAAAAATCTGGAATTGGCATCTTCTCTCCGGCTCTAGACTGGTCATTTGCAATCAGGATTCCGGACTTCTTTTCCGTATTTTTGGCAGAATATCTAGCTGTAGTTCTACCCTTACGCAAACTAAATTCATCAATATCGGCGGTAGTAATAATAACAGAATCTTTATTCTTATGTTCCTCGCTCACAGCAAATGATGTCACTAACCTTTTACGTACATTTCATTTTTTAGTGCCTGCCCACGTAAATCTAATTAGATTGCTTTGGGTGCCTGGACATAAAGGATTAGTCATAAACGAAATGGCTGACAGTCTCGCGAGAGCGGCCCTCAGTGGCCCTGTATTACCATTACTTCCTACAATAGCTTACCAAACGACTACTAGATTCAGGAAATATACAATTATTCAAGACTTTTTGAACCCAGCTGTAGCAAATTTTTCAGAATATCGACACCTCCTATTCCCTTGGCCCAAAAATTCCTTTCACACCAGAAAAACTGAAGTCATCTTTACCCGATTACGTTGTCGAATACCAAAATTAAACATCTATCGTCACAGGGCTGGTCTGGTGCCCTCCCCTCTGTGCCCAGTCTGTGGAGAAGATGAAACAATAGATCATTTTTTCATATTCTGCCGCCGTTTTACTTCTTCAAGAAAAAATATTCTAGACTCAAGATTTACATAGTTTGGTTTAAGCTTTTGAATTATAAATATCCTTTCTCCAGGAGCCTCCTCTCTTGAAAAGTGCCACATGGATATTTGCTCAATCGTGGAATAATTTATAATTGCTACAAAGACATTGTCTTGAATTCTTAAACATATTATTTTTGTTCATTTCCTCCAGTTACCTTTACCAATTTTAGTGTTTAATAAAGATTGCCTAATTTCATCCAACTCTTGGCCCATCCCCCACAGTGGGTGTGCGACATCGCATAAGGAATACCATACCATACCATCATCGCTGCTCTACGCTTGCTGGCTCAACCATTAAAAGCCATCTGTAATAGACGCACGCTTCTTCCTTCCCGTAACATCTTTGGTGGACGTGCGAGGTAATCACTTGCGCAAGACGGAGCTACACAGCGGACGTAGCCTGGCCGTCATGTCATCCGAAGGAGAGAGTTCAACTACGGCCCCGTCGTCGCCACCGACGGTCATCCTGGCCCAGCCTCGCGACCCTGGCCTGTTTGCCTGGATCGACAACGTTGACGTCGATGACTGGTTGCAGAATTACGAACGGGTCAGCGCACACAACAGTGGGATAACACGCTTATGCTGGCCAACATAATATTCTACCTACGAAGAAGAGATCACGAGTTGGGACCAGTGCAAACAGAAGCTTAGAAATTTGTTCGGCAAGCCCGTCGGCCGCCAATGTGCTGCGAAGAACGACCTTGGGACCCGTGTACAGACGTCCACTGAATCTTACGTGGCTTATATCCAGGACGTCCTCGCCCTTTGCCGCAAAGTGGATAACAATATGGCAGAGGCAGACAAGGTCAGCCACGTTTTAAAAGGCATAGCGGACGACGTGTTTAACCTGCTTGTTTACAAGAACGTAACAACGGTCAATGAGATCATTAACGAATGTCGCCGCTTTGAAGACGCGAAGAGTCGCCGCATACTTCAACAGTTTACGCGTCTACCTAATACCGCAGCTTCATCGACGTGCGTCCACCGCGTGAGCCCACCTCCTGCGAGAACGTCGTACGTATCGTTCGGCGAGAAATCGAAGCAGCGCCTCCTGCCACGTCAGTGACACAGTGCTTTGACGATTCCCGGCCGCTTGTGTCTCTCATTCAGTCGGTAATTCGCCAAGAACTTGCCAATGTGAGTCTTGCATCCATCTGCTCCCCAAGCCGTCCTGACTTTGCCTCGCCTGCTGCCTCTGCCCCTGTTCACCGGAGCCAATACAGTCCATATCCGAGCTATCGCAACCCGGCCGAATGGCGCACACATGACGATAGACCCATCTGCTTTTACTGTGGACGTGCGGGCCACATCTCTCGCCACTGTCGAAGTTCCTGGCCATCCCACTCTCGACCAAGCTTTCTCGCCTACCGCCGCTCCCCACTGAATCCTCGCCCACCATCACTCTCCACCGAGGTTAAAGACGCTCCTGACAACGCTCGAGCCACCGCGACCAGCCGCTCACCATCACAACATAGTCGCCGCTCCCGTTCGCCCCAGCTGCGTCGCTCTCCATCCCCAGCTTACCGTCGCCGCTCTCCGACAGAAAACTAACTGGGGCAGCTCCTGGAGGTGACGCTGCTCTAGAACCCCGGCCTGAAATTCCTCTGCTGACCCTGCCTACTAATCGGAACCTTCTGGACGTGGACGTGGATGGTTTGCCCGTTACAGCACTCATCGATACTGGAGCACAAATTTCCATCATGATTGCGGAGCTTCGAACGCGCTTGAACAAAGTATTGACTCCTGCTCGACTCGACTGCTCCAGGTCACCGACGGTGGAACTCCGGCTGTGCTTGGAATGTGTACTGCTCGTGTCAGTGTCACCGGTCGCCACACGTCCGTTTCGTTTAGTGTGCTCGAACGTTGCCCTCACACTGTTATCTTCGGACTCGACTTTCTGGCCGCCCATTCTGCTCTGATCGACTGTTCCGCCGGCGTTGTACAACTTGACCTACCCCTACCTGTTCCCGTTGACCTTCCTGCTCAAGCTCCAACTCAGCTTTTTTCCGCGGATTTTATACGCCTGCTTGCAGCAACCTGCATCCCTGTCTTAACCTGCCCACCTGTACCTGATGGAGACTCTGCCCTTACTCCCGCGACTTCAGTCCTGCTTTCTCACAATGTCTCCTTCCAGCACACCATCGTTTCTGTTGCCTCATGATGTCTTCCTATCCTAAATTTCGGACAGTGCCCACAAGTACTTCTCGAGGCATGTCTCTAGCCACGTTGTCACCGACGCACGAGTGCCACATTTCCGCTGTATCTGTTGCGCCGTCTTCGACCAGTACTCATTCTGCGCCTTCTGCATCAGTCCCAACCGACGACTTTACAAAGATGACTGCACCGGACCTCTCAACCCAACGAGCAGCAGAGTTCCATGGCCTCCTCGAGTCCTACTCCGACATTTTCGACCTGAACGATCGCCCTTTGTGTCAAACTATGGTCTTGAAGCATTGTATAAACACCGGCTATGCAGCGCCTGTTCGCCGACGCTCCTACCCGGTGCCGCCTTATGAGCGACAAGTTATCCAGAGCGAGGTTGACAAGATGCTTGCCAAAGGAATTATTGAACACTCTTCCAGCCCGTGGGCGTCCGCTGTTGTTCTCGTCAAAAAGAAGGACAACAGCTGGCGATTCTGCGTTGACTATTGTCATCTACACACGGTCACCAAGAAAGATGTATATCCACTTCCCCGCATTGACGATGCTCTGGATTGTCTCCACGATGCCACTTATTTTTCATCTATAGACCTTCGTTCTGGATATTGTCAAATTGCCGTGGATGAAATGGACCATGAAAAGATGGCATTCGTCACACCAGACGGCCTATATCAGTTCCGGGTAATGCCTTTTGGCTTGTGCAATGCCCCGGCAACCTTTGAACGGATGATGGACATACTCTTACGTGTTTTGAAATGGTCCATCTGTTTGTGCTACTTGGATGACGTCATCGTATTCTCTGCAACTTCTGCGACGCATCTTGAAAGACTTTCATCTGTTCTTTCTGTTTTTCGCACTGCTGGCTTGCAGCTCAACTCGTCCAAGTGCCACTTTGGTGACCGTCAAATAACCATGCTCGGAGACCTCGTTGATTCGTCAGGCATTCGCCCCGACCCCGCAAAAGTTCATGCTGTGCAGAATTCCCCCATACCAACTTGTGCCAAGATGTTCGCAGCTTTATTGGCCTTTGCTCATACTTCCGCAGGTTTGTGGAAAATTTCGCCCATATTGCCCGTCCCCTGAGTGACCTCAAGAATAATAATAATAATAATAATAATAATAATAATAATAATAATAATAATAATAATAAAGACGTTCCTTTCTGCTGGGGCTCTAAACAAGCGTCTGCATTCTCGTAGCTCATCACGCTGCTCACCACACCTCCTGTTCTCGCCCATTTTGACGCCTCCGCTCCGACAGAAATCCGCACTGACGCCAGTGGATACGGCATCGGCGCAGTTTTAGCTCAACGCCAATGTGGGCACGACCCCGTCATCGCCTACGCCAGCCGCCTCCTCTCTCCTGCAGAGCGCAATTACTCGATTACTGAGCGCGAGTGTCTCGCCCTCATTTGGGCGGTGGGCAAGTTCCGACCCTACATATATGGTCGACCATTTACAATTACAACCGACCACCACGCCCTCTGTTTGCTTTCCTCCATCAAGGATCCCACAGGACGCCTCGGTCGCTGGGCCCTACGGCTACAGGAATACACATACACTGTGGTCTACAAGTCGGGTCGTCTACACTAAGACGCGGACTGCCTGTCTCGTCATCCCGTCGATGTACCGGACGGTTTAGGTGATGTCGCACCGATCTGCGTTCTTTCGCTCTCTGCCTTGCAAGACATTGGCGCTGAACAACGACGCGATGAGTCGTTCCGCCCTATTATCGAACGCCTGCTCTCTGATCCGTCTGGCCCATCCCTTCACATGTTCGTACTATAAAATGGCATCCTGTATCGCCGCAACATGCACCCCGACGGGCCCGAGCTCCTAACCGTCATTCCGTCTCATCTGCTACAAATTGTACTGCAGCAACTGCACGACGTTCCCACCACAGGACACCTTGGCATCACGCGGACCTATGACCGAATTCGGCGACGGTTTTTCTGGCCCCGTCTCAGCCACTCCGTCCGCCGCTATGTTGCCGCGTGTGAGTCCTGTTAACGCCGGAAAAGACCAGCTGTGCCTCCTTCCGGACTGCTGCAGCCTTTGGATATACCGGCCGACCCTTTTTTTCGCGTTGGCGTTGATCTTCTCGGACCATTCCCTATATCTAATGAGGGAAATAGGTGGATTGCCGTCGCTATGGACTATACAACTCTCTATGCCATTACTACAGCCCTACCGACCAAGTACGCCACAGACGTCGCTGATTTCTTGCTTCACGACGTTATCTTGCACCACGGTGCACCTCGATAACTTCTCACCGATCGCGGCAGATACTTTTTTGCCAAAGTCATAGACGACCTACTTTGATCATGTGCTACTAAACACAAACTTACTACCGCTTACCATCCTCAAACTAACGGCCTTACCGAACGCCTGAACCGCACATTAACTGACATGTTATCAATGTATGTTTGCTCCGATCATTGCGACTGGGACATTGCTCTACCATTTGTCACGTCCACCTACAATTCCTCGTGCCACGACATAGCTGGATATTCACCCATCTATCTCCTCTTCGGCCGTGAGCCGACTTTGCCTTTCGAGACTCTCCTATCGACCACACTCGACTCGCCGACAGAGTACACTCGGGATGTCATAGCCACAGCGACCCAAGCACGCCAGATTGCCCGCATTCGTCTTTCTGCTTCACAGACGCGCCAGAAGTGCCGTTTCGATCAGCGCAATCACGACGTGCACTACGAACCAGGTACTCTTGTGCTAGTTTGGTATCCAACTCGGCGTGTTGGTCTTTCGAAGAAATTCCTCTCGCGGTACTATGGCCCTTACCCCATCCTTCGCCAGGTGACCCCTGTCACATATGAAGTGTCTCCGCTGGATGCCACGGTGCCTTCACCTCTCTCTGATATCATCCACGTCAGCCGCCTCGAACCCTACTTTTCTCAGACCGATGAGCCGCACCAATGAGGTACTTTTTCCGACGGGGGTGATGTCACAGTCGGTAATGTGGGAAGAGGTGGACGATGATGGTGACCTTGGAGACGACGAAGAAGAGTGTAGCATTATCGCTGCTCCACGCTTGCTAGCTCAGCCATGAAAAGCCATCTGTAAATAGACACACGCTTCTTGCTTCCGTAACAATATGGATGAGGAGTGGGGAGCAAAACAATCCGAGGCTGCTTAGACTTCTACTCCTCTAGAGTCAAGCAGGCGAAAACACTGTCCACATATATTAGAGTGCTTACAGATGTACTTCCAAAATTCCGCCGGCTGGTCGGAGGCACTCTTTTCCAAGAATGCAATATATGAGTCTTGATCCCGCTTATAGAGGCATTTAATGAGAGCCCGAAAAAAAAAAGCTGAATTCTTCTCTCCACTCCTTAGGCACGATATTCTAGATTTTCGGTGCACGCAATCTTTATGTTTTACGGCAATTATAAGTTGAGACGAGAACCAGTGGGGATATTTAAAGCGTTTAAGTCTGTACTGGGGAACGTATTAGCGCACACTCCTCAAAACAAGCTCCTAAACTGATCTACTTGGTCATGAACACTCGTTTTGTCTGTAACCAATGACCAATCTCTGGTGGGCAAGAAATCATATAAACTAAGATAATCACTACGCCTGAAATCAAAACGAGAGGGCTCATTTACGCCACTGGAGGAGCTCTGTCTCAGGGATGGCAGAGAGGCTGCTATCTTAAGTGACGGATGAAACTTATCGGGACGCATGAGGGACGCGTCAGAACGAATGACATCTACAACTTGAGTATTCGAGATGCAAAGGTATAAAACGGTGCCACATGAATTGGCGATCGAGTTATGCTGCTGAAGGAAAAACAAAGACAGAAAGTCCAACAACAGGTGGCATTTCTTCTCTATGTAATGATTGTGATGGGAGTATTGAAGCATGTTTTAATCAATTCTAGGTGTATTAAAATCACCAAAAAGGATTACTCTCTGCTTACTATGGGAAGATATTGTTATTCAATAGAAGAGATGACCTCATCAAACAAAACAGGGTAAATATTCGGCTGTGCATAGAAAGATCCAATCAACAATTTTTTTACAGCGCGCTAGGCTGACTTCTAGCCAAGTCGACTCATGTGCACTGTCAATGTTGTTGCGCCGAACACATCTCAGTGAGTTGTCCACATCTACCAATATGCCACCACCTTCTTGTTGAGATCCACTGAAGTCCCGGTCACTGCGGTGGACCTTTTAGTGCGGTGGAAATATGTATGAAGAGGAAAGTTCACTCCTGAGCCAAGTTTCAGAAATAACGAAAATAGGAAAAGAGGACGAAATACCATTGCAGCAAAATTCTCGTGCTTTCGTGCGAAGTCCAAATTACACGCCATTTTGAGCCTTGGGGGTTATCTCGGAAGCATGAAGCATGTCGTGAAACGCCCCACGAAACGGCTTGAACAAGCACGCCTTGGGGACATTGACGGGTCGTTCAGGGGCTTAAGAGCTTCATCATCGACGGCTACATGAAAAGAATACGGCTTATGTCTTGTTCTAAGCCGGCAGGAGAGGGGAGAAATATCGAAGGCAGTCAAGCGCTTCGGCAAGTCGGAAGAGGTTCTTTCAGTGCTTAGAGTATAAACAAAAATAGCCTTAGGTCGTTGTGGCTGTTGAGCTACAGACAATGTCGTACTCTTTAGGGCTCCAACAGAGGCAGGACTGTTGTTTTTTTGTTTAGCCTCGGGGGCATTATAAGTGGTAGAACCGAAATCACGTGGAGAAACGGTGGCTCCTCGTTCTGCAGTGCGTAGAAACACAGGTAGAACTTGTCGCGTCGAGGCAGGAGTAGGAGAAGTGGAATACCTTCCGGAGTGGACAAGCGACTTCCCAAGTGTGGCAGCAGCACGACGCAAGAACTTGTCGCGCAGGGAAAGAATCTCCGCTGGAAGGGAGGCGACGACTTGGGTCGGTTGCTCCGCTCCACGGGAGTGGTCCTTACGAAGGCGTTCATGTCATCCCGCAGTTGGCAAACTTCGCCGCTAAGGAACGAGATTCCATCTAGCGCGCCGAGGCGGCCACGCAGACCGGCCACGACGCCGTCAAGGTCCCCTAGTGGGGCACAAGAGGGGGATATCGTTTGGAAAATGGAAAGCTGCATGGAGCACGCCGTAGGGTCGTTGTCGCTAGGATTAACACGCTGCTGTGTTAGGTCACAAAAATTGCAGCAAAAACAGCTGGATCCGTACTTCAAAAGCTCCAATTCTTCTTCTGGCCAGGTCACACACTTCGCATGGAGACATTTTTCACAATTTTGACAGCGATAGAACAGCTGTTTTCCGAAAAAAAAAAAATAAGGGCATGAGCAGAGCAAGCGTGCGTTCTTACTGGGCGCCATGCTGCGGCACTAATAATAGAAATAATAATAATAAGAAGACCAACAACAATACCAACAACAACAATAATAATACCTATATATGCATAGATGTGTCGATTGAGGCGGAACACACCATAGCTTCGCTGTTCGTCTTTCCTTACACGTTTGTCCTGTATATAACATTTGAGCTGTTCATTAAATAATTGCTAACTAAGTAATTAGGAGAACTATCCTAAAAACAAAAAGCTTTACACTATATGAAAATTCGACGAAAGGAAGCCCATACGGCTTATTTCCTTAGAATATTACCGTTGAAAAATAGCCTTGTACCACGTGGCTAGACCATGAATTATTCTCTTGGGTGCTAACGTGCTCTCGCACCGCCTAACCACGGCAACTCAATTGCGCTGCCACGAGCCATCGACGCCCTGTTTTTATTATGCTTTGCTTGCTTGCCACACTGATGCTGTAGTGTTCCTGTATATGCTCCCGCAGGGAGCAGAGTTACGCATAACTTTTCCGGCGCCGCTCGCACCGCTATTCGCCGAGCGCGATCACGTGGTGCAGAAATGACGTCAAATGATAAACTGCGCGCACCGAAGCCAACTTTACGGAAACGGCGCCGACTCGTTTCTGTCACTGTCATCGAAATTGCGCCGAGCGTGCGTAGCAATGATCGGCTCCGGGTTGCAGGTACGGTATTCGAGGATATTAAGTTAATGACTTTGGTGAAGTGCTACGAAGCACATCATTTTGACACTTGTATTCCAGTATGACGGGTTGCAGCGCACCAAGCTGCGCAAATCGCACGGAAGGTGGCAAAGCTTTTTACGCGGTGCCGTGCGGACAGACGAGACCGGCCGGCTCCGAAAGGGACCAGTATATGCGAGGTCCATTCGCCTTGTTTATGCTAAAGTGGCATTTATCTCGAGTAACACTCCTGTAGATGCTGAAATGCGTACGCCTGGCATAAGAGGTTGTTCACTTGTGCAATTTGTTGTGTATATGTTCAGCGCGACACAGACGGGGTACAAAGAAAGGACGACACGTCTGTGTCGTGCTGCACATACAAGCCAAGAATGTTAACTTACCAACTCGGTCAATTCGCTTTCTTGCTTGTACGATTGTTCTGACTATGCGGCTCCAGAAAAGTGTGTTCAAAAGCGAGTAAATACTAGCAGGTGCAATTTGTCCGCTGCACCCTACTTTATTCTGCTCCGTTTTTTTTTTTGTCAGTGTTCTGATTTTTCATGTAAAGAAGATTGATGTGCTGCTGTCCATTGTTTTGTAGTAAGCGAAAACACAGTGCGCTCCCACTTATGAGAGAGCTGCGATAGCTTCAGCATTTACCGCGCGCAATATGTTGCTTGTTCGATCAGCCTTAGTCGAAGTGAGGAATGTGAAATTATTTTTCTACGTTTAATAAGCGCTTTGTTATAGCAAATTAACCTGAGTAGTATGAAGAGATAAAGAAAATGTGCTGTCATATTACAGTCTGCAATGTGTGAAGAATTACTTTGCCAGTTTGTCATCTTGTGTGATTAGTCCAATGAAAATGACCTGTTGTTACTCTTAATAACTTGTTGCCTTTCCAGTGGTTTTGAATTCTGCCCCCAAGGCTCCAAAAAACAGCACTCATCCCCTTCTGCCACCAGCCATTGCTCATCCATTCCCTCGTACGAAATAAATTTGATCTAGACGCTCGTGCATCTCGAATCTTTTTTCCACTTGCAGATTTGCTGCTACGAAGCAGCTGTTGAGTTTGCGGTATGAATCGTAAAAATAAGCTTTGCATAAGATGTCCGCATGTCAACATTTGAAATGCGTTCAAATTTACGTGTCTCCACCGCATATATCGAAAACGTGCAGCTGCTGTGAACGACGTTTAGTGATGAATGACGGTCAAAGGTCAACGGTCACTGACATAATTGTAGACATGATAGTTCTGTTGGTGACATTCATTATTCGTCTCGTTTGGGCATACAAAATGTGCTCACATAATTCTCTATCACACGTCTGTGAAGTTCTCTTTAAACACCCTTTAAAACATTTATGGCCTACCGCCTCCGCGAGAAAACTTCATATGTATGCTGAAAAACATTGCACCGCTTTTTGTTGCAAGGTAATGCGCGTTTACACGCGAGATGTTCTAGCCACGGGCCTAGTCAGAATTTTATTTCGAGTGATCGAGGGGGGTCCTATTCTTTATATGTACATTCGTGCGTGCGTTTGTATATGTGCATGTATATATGTACACACAAGCTGAAAATTTCGGGAGGTTGGCACCACTTCGGCTACGCCAATTGTTCGAGCTTAGCCTGCATTAAAAAGTGTCATCTTGCTCAGCGCTTGCGTACAGTTGCCGCATGTAGCTCGCGAACAGCAGACGAAAAAGCAAATGGAACATCGCGCGGAATTTGCTTCCTGCGCGCGCGAGGAGTGGCTCCACTGCAGAGCTGGATCATAAACGGCACCTATGCGCAACTCTGCTCCCTGCGGGAGCACATACAGGAACACTATGATGCTGGGTTCACGAACGCCGTCTGGGTTCTGAGGCTGCTAACGCAAGCCACCTCAACGTTGCAAACATTTCAAGACGTCATCGTCCCACTCCAACGCGCCTTCGAGTCCACGAGCCCCTCTTTTTCAATAGAACAGGGGGAGGGAGGTTAGTGACTGACTACTTCCTGAGCACTCATCAAGCTTGATCAAATAATGGAAAATTAACGGGTGTACAAGTGAGATAATGTGACGCTGTTCACTCATCGATATAATACAGAATACACAAGTACAGGCCTTAGAATGGACTGTAGGCTTTCTCAAGTTCTTTTGGCTAGCTCACCTCCTCATACGACGAACATTTCATGCAATCTGATACTTCCAGCCAGTCTCCACCTAAAGACATCGCATCTAATATTTAAAACTAATTGAGGCCTCCCACTGCGTGCCGCATGACTATGTACCCGGCTGCTAGCCAATAGATGGTGGATGAATTGCTGCTACTTTGTCAAACCAACCCTCGAAGGACACAGCGTAGTTTTTAGACAGTTGGCAGCCGATGTTCTGCAAAGGACAGTAGGCCTTCTCACAACCAGTACATCTGAGTCTGGCGCTTGACAGGTGTTTCAGCAGTCACATGCTTGCAAGCGACGTCCGCAAGTAAAAAAATTGCGATGCCTGTTGTTGACTGCCGCCGGTTTTTAGTAATTACGAAACACTCAATTCACATTGCATTGAAGCATTTATAGCTTTTGTCAGAGCTACAACTGCAAGGCTAAACTGCGGACGTCCGGCTAAGGTACATTCGTTCCTTTGCACTCCATGTAAAGCTTATGGTGTCCTGCTGGTGAGCACGAGGTAGTGAGATCACTTCACAGCCGCGACCAGCGAATTCTCATAGCAGTGCAGTGCAACAACTCTCGTGTACTTTGACCGCGTTGCATGGCAACATCCCTATGCCGTCGAGGTTAATTCAGTGCCCCTCACTACGACATCTCCCACCACCCTCAAGTTGCTGTGGTATATTAAACCTTATAATTTATCATCAGCGGTCACAAAGCCGTGATGTCAATTGTCATTCTTGAAAACCGCCTTACCGATTTCTTCTTTGGTGTCCTCTAGTTTCTGGAAGAAAAAAGCTGCGCAACACCGTGGACGCTGTGCAAACGGTAGCTCTAACACACTAGTAGGGCGCAGGATTTTGTCTAGACAATATCGATTACAACTATTGTTTACGAACGCGTTAATTTCATGCTCGTATTGAGATTATGATCCTGCAATTGCGCAGTGTCCGCAGCGGAGCGATTTTATTTCCGTTTAAAGCCCAACCGCAAGTGGTGGACATTTGTTTGCGATCGTTTTATATTTACGTACCCTGACACGCACGTGATGGAGTGACAAATCGAGCGAACACATCCACTTGCGTCTTTGCGTGATGCGAGTTTAGCTATTGGTCGACATAGGAATTCTGCAGGAAAGGCAAAGTTGTGTGAACATTTATAAGCCTGTGTTGTAGCGACCTAATCCTGCGCATTTTACGTCGTGCAATATTCCCGAGTTCATGACGCGATTTGCACACGCAGGTCCTTCACGGTGCCCGGAGAACACTCGCATGCTCATCGGTGTGTGGTGGGTAGCTGTTGTCTTCGCGACCACTTCATTCACGAGTCACATGCAGGCCAGCATGGCCATTAAGACTGAGGTTCCCCGTCTCGAAAGTGTCGCCGATATCATCAAGCACCGGCGCATTGTGCCCACCATCATCGACGGCATGGCTTTCGATGTCTTTTTCAAAGTACGTACGACAGATTATCGCGTGTCTACTTCGAGATAGTGAGAGGTGTGCTGCATTGCCTGTGGATAGGGCTTTCCACTTCTTTCGCGGTTTTATATAACTCATTTCCGAGCTTGTAAAAAGAGAGGATAAAGCACCACGTTCTTTGTCTTGTACGAGTTGTTTACTTTTTTTTTCTTTCGGCAGACGTCTACCAACCCCGATGACCAAGAGCTTTGGCGCCGAGTCCAGCAACATCACAGCCAGCTTCCCTTCAGTAAAGTCTTCCGGCGGGAAACTTATGAGGCCGTGCTGGATGGTCGACAGGTAGGACAAATCACTGCACACAGGCTTGGATCCACAACTGTAGATTGGCTCAAGGATGTTCAGAAGCGGTAGTGCAAATATCTAACAACGAAAAGCAAGCCAACACCTTCACGGCAACTCATGAGCATCAGCTGTTTTAATTTTTTTTTCATTAAACACGAACTAATTGACCCGAATCACGACCTACTGGAATACTCTTGGTTTTGCCATCGGAGCACACAGGTATCCGTTGAACACTTTACCAGAAGGTTATTTCACCGGAAGTTGAAACTCTTGCGCGAGAAATACGTCGTAAGCTACAGTGCCACAAGGAAAACGGGAGAAAATGCCGCTTTGTGTTTAGTCATATTGGCCGCTTTGCAGTCGTGGTAGTTCAGTAGACGCGTGAAATGTCAGTTTTGAAAGAAAAACATCTAAGGCATACAATGACCTCCTTTTGAGGAGCATCATAAGGAAGAATGTGAAAGACAGAAAAGCAACGAATCGAGATCAGAAACACATATAGAGATGTTTCGAACGCAGCCAGGCTATAATAGTAGAAACGTGAAAAGGCATCGACTCGAATTACAATGACCTCATAAGAATCACTACAGATATAAAAAACATTACCTGCCTTAAAGATAGTTTTACATTGTGTGACACCACCATGAACACCTTACGGTGTGGATGTAGTTTGAGAGATTAGCACTGGATCAAAATTGTTGCACTGTTTCTACATTTACGTCCTGGTTTCTGTTCCGCTGTTAAATTATTATCGTTAGAAGCTGCTTCTATCAAGAGAATATAAAAAATAACGATTATTTTTTCTGTGTGGCCATCTTGGCTACCTCAATCTGTGAGCAGTATATCTACCGGCAGGTTTTTTTATTCGCAAATGTCTTTATTTTTTAGACCAAATAGATTAGCTTGGCTTGTTCAGGTAGATGTGAATAATAATAATAATAATAATAATAATAATAATAATAACCTTTATTTTTTCCATCAACGTGATGGGGGAGGTAGGGGAAAAAAAGCTGAAACAGACAGCTTGACTAGTTGCCGCACCCTCAAAGAAAAAAATTCATTCCATAAAGGCAGACAGTTCAGCTACCGACAAAAAAGCACTTTTTGATAGTACAAAAATAATACGTATCACTACAAGCGTCTTTGTGGCATATAAATATTCACATTCCCAAACGTGTGAACTTGCTACTGTAGTAATGGCTTTATATTTACAGAACACTGCTGGAAGACATATGTCAACACCCATACAGACAACAACGGCTCACTAACATTTGCATAAGGGTATGTCACGAACATTCATCATTAAATTTCACACACACACAAAAAAAAAAAAACAGTTCAGGAAACACGTCAAAGACAAACGGAAATCTATGATATGCATACCAAATTACACAAACGAGAACAATGTTAAGAGAAATACACCTAAGGTAGAAAAAAACAATTTTACTTACTGTGTTAATGCATTTTCTAGCTGCATAGCGTGTCTGTGACAAAAATGCAATAATTATGGCAGGCTTCTTTTCATCATTTGCTGTCCATAGGTAGTTCTACACGTCTCTACGTTCCAAATTTCCCTACTACGTGTATCATATAAAGGAGTTTTCTTTGACAAAGAAGCTAAAGCTGAGAGAAAGTTGATGTTTTCTTTAACATCCTTTTTATATGCTAAACACAGGCGGTAGGGATACATCTTTGTAACTTTCATAATTTCCAACTTCTTAAACAAAGGAAGAGATGGGTGATCTCGAGGAACACCGAGAACATGTCGCAACATTCTTTTCTGCATTGTAAAAAGTTACGTAAATTTGTAACAGTCGTGGTTCCTAAAACTAAATGTGCATAACTAATATGAGAGTGAAATAATGTATTGTAAAGAATAACCTAGACCTGCACAGGCAGCATCTCTTTATTAATGTACGTAACTCCTACTACACTTGAAATCTCAGAAACAACATGTTCCACGTGGTCTTCCCACGTTAAGTTCTTGAACACAACGCCAAGAGTTTTGAATGCGCTAAGTATTTTTATTTTTGAATTACCTAACAAAAGATCTGTATTTATAAAAACGCTCTTAATTCTTGGACGGAAAAGTATGGCTTTTGTCTTGGCCATGTTTATTTTTAATGCATTAGCACTTGACCACTCATGCAAACGCGATAGTGAGCTATTTGCTTCAGAAATTAGGTCATTCGGGCATGCAACTGAAAGAAGCATAGTCGTGTCATCAGCATAAATGATGTGTTTAATGTTCGGATTAATCCATATAATGGCATTCAAATAGATAATAAATAACAGGGGTCTAAGGATACTTCCATGAGGTACTCCTGATGTTATTGTTTTTTTTTTTGTCTCAGCAGAAACCATTGAGGAAGACATATTGCTGTTGATTTTCTAAATAAGATGCTAATAGTCTTAGTGCATTACCACGGATTCCATATGCATCTAATTTTTTGAGTAAGATCGAATGTTTAAGAAAATCAAACGCCTTTGTGAAGTCTACAAAAACACTCAAGACTACTTCTTTCTTTTTGAAAGGAGTTTACAATAAATTCTTTCTGCTCCAGTAAAGCCTGTTCCGTCCGCCTGTGTTTACGAAAGCCAAATTTTGACCGGGAGAGTATACTGTACTTATCGCAGAAATTCATTATTTTGGCGTAAATTGCTTTTTCCAGCCCTTTAGAGAAAATCGGGGGTATGGACACGGGTCTGTAATTTCCAATGTCATTCTTTTCGTCTTTTTATAGAGCACTGTCACCCTAGCAACCTGCAATCACTTCGGAAACACTCCCTGTAAAAAAAAAACGCACAATAAATATGTGCGTTAGGCACGGTGAAATTAGCTTAATTACATGTTTGACAGGTGCAACTTTTATACCGTATGCGTCGCTGCTTTTACTGTTATTTAGTCCTCGGAACGCCGAAATAACATCAGGCTCTATTAAAGGATTAAAGAAAAGGGGATTCCTGGTTTTAAGGTCTGAAGTAACAGAGTGCCCTTTAGCGGGACGTTCTACTTTAAGTTCAACAAAGTATTTGTTCAATTCTTCCGCTAAACGAGAGCCTGTGATATCTTCAGTGTTACGCTCAATCTTTGTAACAAAGCTAAAGTTTGTGTGGTGATTTAGAACTGCATTTTGTTTTTCCCATATTTCGTTTGTTTTTCCTGCAGAACTCTGAAAAAAAATTGCAAATGTAATCATTTCTTGTACCTCTAATCCCCTTCGTTAATTTATTGCGGAACACTTTAAATGTTTTAATATACCTGGGTCACTTGGGGCCATCAATATTGTATACAGTTTATCTCTAATGTCAATCTTGAAGTAGTTTTTTTTTTTTTTTTGTAATCCGTGCCTTACGTATCTGCTTCGAATTCGAAAACACTTTTTGGGGAAAACATTCATTATATATATCGAGAAACAGACTCAAAAACATAATAAATGTACTTTCTTTTAGCATCTGTCTCGTTCAGCACAATTCGCCAGTCTAGACAAGAAATTTTTAATTTGAATATATCCATATTTGTTAATGAAAAGTCTTGAAAGTATTGCTGTGTGGGTGTCGCTTACGCATATGTATATCTAATCACATATATATACCGAAGTTATCACTTATATGTGTGTGCATTATTCCAGCCTTCATATTAGACGCATGCAAGTTGGTTATAAACATATCAAGCAGCGAAGATGTGGGAGTAATTCTAGTAGGCTTATTAATGACATCCATACATCCATATACTTTAATTATCTGTTCAAAGTCCCGTTTTACTGGCAGATCTCCAAGCATATCAACGCTAAAATCTCCGCCGGTGATGGCAGATAGCTTATTTTCATTTGAAAAAGTCAGCAACGAATCTAGAAATACCAAAAAGTTTTCACATTCCCGCTCGGAGGCCAGTATACTACGCCTACTAGTGTTTTGTCGACCGCCAAACACAGGATTTCATAGTCTTCATGCACGCAAGAGAAATTCGGCAGTCGGTCGCAGACAAGATGTTTCTTCACCATCATTGCCACGCCTCCTCCACGAGAGGTAGTTCGGTTCAGTAAATAGTTGCTGTAAGAGGGTAAGCATAATGCATTAGCTTCTTCTGTGTATCAAGTCTTCGTAAGCGTGATGGTGTCAAAAGCGAAATCAAGGTTGGAGAACAACATTTCGAACGGAGCGGATTTGTTCTTCGCTGACTGGGCATTGAGGTGAAACAGCTTACGTGAATTGGCATATTCCAGACTACAAACATCTTTAAACTCGGATGCTGTAATGTAATCTTTAATTGAAGTCATAATAAGGGGAAAAAAAGAAACTTAAGTCTATTTATTCTTGGCTAGGTCCTCCGTGCATCTTACATGATGTACTGTTGTTCCATCTTTCTGGCGGACAAAAATTTGATTTGAAACGATAGATAGGATTTTTTGCAGGGACTGCTCCAGCAGGGCACATGTAACCGGCAAACGGAGGCCTCAGAAGAGCACTTGAGGTTATAATAAAGCACGCGGCTCAGGATCTCCGGAGCACCCAAGGGGTAGCGGGGGGATCAAAGCTGGAAGCAGGGTGGCCCGTGGGTTGGGGCCGCGGAGGCCGAAGCGTGCCAGGGGGTGTTCGCTGAAAAAATTGGCTGTCCGGCACGCGCAGGCCTGGGCGAGCCCCAAACCACGGACCAGTGCAGGTTCTAGCTTTGGTGTCCCCGTTGCCGCTTTGGTGTCCTGGAGGCGCCGCCAATACTGCGAAATATTGGCACGTTACCCGCCGTGGTTGCTCAGTGGCTACGGTGTTGGGCTGCTGAGCACGAGGTCGCGGGATCGAATCCCGGCCACGGCGGCCGCATTTCGATGGAGGCGAAATGCGAAAACACCCATAGATTTAGGTGCACGTTCAAGAAGCCCAGGAGGTCGAAATTTCCGGAGTACTCCAATATGGCGTGCCTCATAAGGAGAAAGTAGTTTTGGCACATAAGAGCCCATAATTTAATTTTAAATAATGGCACGTTGTTACAATTAGTAAAAAACACGATTGAATAAATATAATTACGTCCCGCCGCCAACTTTTTACGCCAAGTTCAGCACTACCGTGACTTCTGCCACACCAGTCAGAACTTTGCCTCTGAAGGTACGTCGGACAGACTTTCTCGCGCCTGCGGCGCTGGTGCTGACTCAGTAATCGTCGCCCGCGCCCATAAAGTAGTAATATGAAACTCTATACCGGCGCCCTTTCAGCCACTTGCGTTCAACCGCGGTTGCTAATGCACCCTGCCTTCTCGATTTTCGATTTATGCGGCCCGGGCTCTATACGGTCGCAAGCTATGATCAACCACGACTGACTTAGCACGAGCGCCGCAGGGGCGAGACAGTCTGTCCGACACAGCGGTCGCCAAATCGGGCGTCAGTGCCCGCTACTTCACCTATTTTACCGCGTCCACAGCCAGCGTCCGAGCGTAAACAAACTCGACCCCATTCCGCAATGACGGCACGGCTAGGGACACAGGCCTACAACACGCGCTAAGAAAGGTCCTCCGTAGTGCCTAGGCAGAGTCATATATTCAAGGAGCAAAAGCCCCCAGATTTTCTCTCTTGCGCCCGCTCTTACTCGCGCCTGCGCACAAACGGCTTCCTGCCCGGCGCAGTCTTACCTCCTCCTCCACCATGAAATGTACGGACAAAGGCGAAGACTTCTTTCTCAGTCCAGTCATTCTCTCCATTTCATTTGCTTTTATTTCTCCGTCACAGCATCTCCCTCGCCGCTCCTAACAGAGTTTGCTTTGTAAGGCTCTCTCCACGCTTCGGCGCTCTTTTTGGGCGCCAAATTTTCAGGGTTGCATATAAACGATGCGTTTGCTCAGTGACCGCATGCAACCAAGAGCAGCGGGTGAGCTGCGCTTTCTCCCGCATTCTCTCGCTTGAAAGTACGCTGATATGTGGTGGTCTGGACTGAATCGAGATCATACCGCCTATACGGACGACGTTATGCAGGAATTGACTAAGAGTGCAGTACGCACTAGACCATGAACGTAATAAAATATTAACATAGAACAGCAATTCTACGAATATCGCATTCTACCAATATCGCAGATATACTAGGTATGATATTGTATCAAAAGCTTAAGAAAAAGACGTACTTGCTAAGCTCATTTGCGTCAAGCATCGTGTGCGCCAACTTTACACAGGCACTCAGCTGAAAATGTCCACATCTTGTGAACAGGCAGTGTACATCTACTGCGGCCTCTCATGGGGCAAGTTAAGAAAAATTCAGGTGAAACACGCCAGAATGCCTACTGGTTTTCTCTGACAGAACTCGGAACTGCAACGATGGTAGTAAGATATGACGGTCACTTAGCCCACGCGCCCCTTCTCGTAAGAACTTGATGTCAAGCGCGAGCCTCCTGTCACGCAAAGAAATGATACTAAACTGAACTAACAGGCGTAAGTAGTCTTAATATCGGCGTCGACGAATATAACTGTCGTAGCAAGTGCAAACGGATGGACGCTGGACGGCATAGATTAGGTTACTTTGACGGGATCTAATCGCGGTCGGACTAACGCGCTGAGCAATGGTTGAAAACACTCAGGCTGCCGAAAGTTTTTCGTAATTCAAAATATTCACCCTGAACGCATCATGGCATTACTAATAATACAAGAGACATGAAGACGAAAATCCAGTTCATGATTGCATTGCGCTCAGTGTTACACTGACGGAAGAACTAACGGACGAACATCAAGGAACAAAATGTGGACGTACGTGGCGCCATATGAACGTCCACCAACTATCCCTCTAGATTGCTTTATTAGGCGAGAATCTAACCTTGAGTCTACGTAAACCCGAAGCTCACGAACACCAAGCACACGACGAATACTATAACCAGACAAAGTGCAATTCAAGTTCGACTGCACGCGCGTTATGGTAAAAGACACAAGGGAAGACACTAGTGAAGTGAAACTTGCTTAGTATAGATGCTAACACCACTTTTAAAATATGCATCCGAAGTTCTGCTGGAGCATATTCGGCTTCTATTTATTGTTGGGCCCAACTGCTACAGCAATGCTTCTTGGTAACTGTTAGATGGAACACCAACGTATGTTGTAGCACCTTTAAAGGGCGAATATACGCAGGTGCAGAGTTTCTCGTTTCATGTGACTGTTTGTTCACCGGCGGACCAGTGTTACAAAGCTATCACTCCGCGCAGGACAAGCCTGCATGCATGGGAGTACTATATAGCGAGATAATCTTGTCTAATGAGATTACGTGCGCAACGCGGGTGCGAGTGCTCGTGTGCATAGTGGAACTTACGCGGCTACCAGCGATTATGACTGAATGTGCAATGAGTCTCGCGTAAACAGTTGACGCACTTCACTCTTCGATAATATTTCGACGACAGACTACCGTGCTCACTCATATCGCTGGATTCTGAGCCTTCTTTCTTTTTTGTGGCACAAGTACGTCCAATAAGGAATTACCTTCTCAAGTCACGCATTTGGCTGTGTCTTATTCTTCACCGTCACAAGAGCGTGACATCTGGTGGCGGAGAAAGTGCTCGGTTTCAGCTCTCAGGCGACTATTGGTTACAGGCGATATCGACAAAAGCCGCGTTTGCGTGAATGCGACCGCCGCACATCGCATTTCCGAGCGCATCGCGGCAATATTATGCGTCAGCGCTTACGCGTGGCGCATCCTACTTGGTTCAAAACAAGCCGGGACCGGATTCCTCACTTTTCCTCTCTCCCTCGATGCGATACGCTGGCATTTACATGCACCGCGTGAGTCGGCTCACGCTTCCCTATATACTGCTATTGATACGATTCGCTTTTCTAACGCATTACGACCGTATGCATGTATGCGATGCTCTAGAAATGCGTTGCAATTGGCGACTTGTCGCATTCATGTAAACGTGCCTAATATTTGCTTGAGCAGCGCAGTTGATTCTACAGTTGTAATGCCTGCGTCGTCTCGAGCAGTGCGCTTCTCTGAGCCTGTTTTCGCTTTCATGGTAGCGGTAATTCCGATGGAAGCAAAATATGTTCTTGTAGAGCTGGGAGGATATGGTGGCGCCTTTTTGGCTGGCTGTGGAGAAACTTTGCTCGGAGGCCCCAAGGTCAAGTCAAACTTCTGCAAAGTTGTTAGAATGCTTGACCATTCCACTTGCTTTTTCCGCGGACACGTGTCCTGAGGGACTGTGCCGAGCAGGCATAGGGCAAATGTGCACCGCTTAGTGGTTGATACCAAGGGGACTACTGTGGTGACCGTTTCCTTGCAATCCTGTCTCCAGACAAACGACACTGGCTGCTGCCGCAAAGAAATTATCTTGAATACCTCCGCGTCAGGCCTGGACCCTTTGTTAGGAGGCACGCCCAGTGCAACTGGACCTGCCGTTTTGTACCCCTGTTTTCTTTTTGCAATTTGACATATGTGTTTAACCTTGTGCAATAAACAATCAGCTGTTAGTAGCGGTATGCCTTCGTCTCCTCTGTTGGCCTGTGTGCTCTCTTTTACTTTTCCTCGGGTTAGGTGAAAATTTATTTGGAGTTCCGGGTACAATGTGCCTCATAATTAGGTCATGTTTTACGTACATAAGACCCCAGTATTTGTTTTAAATTAACGTCATCAGCTGCTTGTTTTTCGCCGTGTTCAGGGTGCACAACTTTTGCGCGCTTTGTCCTCTCACAGCGACATTTCCAAATGTCACCTGCGGTGACTGTGGAAACGGCTGAAGCAATTGTGTTTCTACTGCGGCTTCGCTTTTGACTTCCTTGGTCGGCGTCCAAAATGTGATTGGCCGTAACCCCTCACAAATTTTCAAGAATTTCAAGTCTCCGAGCCCACCGAGTTCCCGAGTTGAAGCCATAGTTGATGCCCTGACACGGGCAAGTCGCATTGTTGAAACGCTGGCTTCAGCGACATTCTTTGTTCCAGCACTGTTAGTCTCGTCTACTTGTACGAAGTCGACGTCTTTTCCGTAAATTTATACGATCACATGACGGCCTTGAATAGTGCTAGAGTAGAGCTTCGCGTACTAAGGTCTCACATTCATTGGCCATGTCGTCATCAAGAACAGAGTCCATCCCGACCGGGAGAAGACAGCAGTCATCGCAAAGTTCCCACAGCACGTCAAGAAGGCAGTGAAATGCACATCGATGAAAGAAGCGCAGGCCCCGGCGCCGTGCTAGTCCAAAAGAAAGATGGACTTGAAAGGGACATAGCATACGCTAGCTGATTGGTGTCGAAAGGTGAAGCCAGTTACTCTACAAAAAAAAAACAAAAAAACAGTGCCTTGGCTTTATTTGGGCTATGACAAAATGTCTGCCTTATCTGTAAGGCAGACCCTGCATAGATGGCACCACCAGAGCTTGTGCCATCTGGGAGTTTTCTAGGACACTTCAGGGTGCCTCGCACAGTGCAGTCTCAAACACAAGGGCATTGGTCTGTGTCCTCCTCTTCCCCCTGTCCTTTAGCGTGGTATTCTGCTCGTACGCTTCTCAAGCAATTGACATCACGTTGATTTACAAGTCCGGTCGAAAGTACTCTGACTGCCTGTCCCGCATACCTATTTACCCATACCCGAAAGATGACCAAGACGGCGACACCTTTTTGCGAACAAAAGGCGCAGACGACTTTGCCAAACAGCAACGAAGAGACCCGAACTAAGCAGCCTTGTCGATTACTTGGAACGCAAGACGTGCCTAAGGTATTTGAACTCGGATTGTCTTTGTTTTTATTACAAAACGATGTCCTCGTAAAAAAGAACTTAGCTGGCGCGATTGCTTAGCGGTTATGGCGCTCGGCTTCTAAGCACGAGGTCATGGGTTCGGTTCCCGCCCGCGGCGACAGCATTTCAATGGTAGCGAATTGCAATAATCCCGTGTACTTAGATTTCGGTGCATGTTACAGAAGCCCAGATTTTAAAAATTAATCCGGAGTCTGCCACTATGACGCGCATCATAACATTGTGGTTTGCGCTCATAAAATCCCAGAATTTAATCAATTTTTCTTGAAGTTACCACCAGTCCGCGTAAACTACCTTTTCGTTGTGCCCTCAGCACTACGCTTAGAGGTTCTGTACGCCCTACATGGCGACACAACCACTGTGTACTTTCAATTCTCCCGTACGTTCACGAGGATACAAGACAAGTATTACTAGCCGTAATACCAGGCCAACCACGCCAGCGAAATCGCTACAACCCAATAGAACATCCTTGCCTACAATTCCCGCAGATCAGGATGGACTTATAACCCTTTCCGACGTTCACATCCGGGAATAAGTGGATCGTCGTGGTTAACAAGTACCTTACGCGCTACGCCAAAACGAAAGCCCTGCAAAAATGCAGCGTGGTTGAAGTGAGGAAATTTGTCCAGAGCATCTTCTTAAGATGCAGTGTCCCAGAAGTCTTCATCACCGACAGAGGAACAGCTTTGACTGCGAAGCTTCTCGAGCGATCCTGCAAACAGTCAATGAAGTCGCCGTAGGACAACCGCCTATCACCCAAAGGCGAATTGGTTTACAGACCACCTTAATAAAATATTCGCCGACCTATTAGCAATATCGTCGTCGAACCCAAGTGAGATGCCGTCCTCCCGTGCGTGATCATTGCTCACAACACGGCTGTGCAAGAAATAACGCAGGTGACGCAGTTCAAGCTGCTTTACGAAATGAACTTGGCGACAACGCTTAACCTCATGCTGCGAAACACCAGCGACGAACGCCACTCGACGTCGCCTCGAGCGGGCTGAGGAAGCCTGAAAACACGCTTTCGTGCATATCAGAAACTGTAAAGTGCTGACAGGCGACACTATGATCTTCGATGAAGATATGTGTAATTCCAGCCGGGCGGCCGTGCTTGATTTTGGATACCAATACAAGTCGACTCGACTTAGTGTAAACCTACGGCAGCGGTAATTCTGGCCGTGAAAAGTACTCCGACGTCTTGGTGAGCTGAACTATGCCGTCTGGCTTACGACGTCCTTCAATGGTAGCGGCGCCGTGCGCTGCCGCAAGTCATACACCTAGTGTGTCTTAAGAAGTCTACGCGCGATAATAAACTTCAATACGTGAATTGTTACTCAGTTCATTAGTTGCTTTTCTTTTACGTGCCTTATTCGGTTTCATCTTCTGGCTGCAGCATTGTTACGATGATTTTTAAGAAGGGGCTATTGACACGTCTTCATTGTTTCTTCCGGTGACCGTTGTTTCACGGGCAAGCCACTCTTACAGAGACATCGCATGCCGCAAGGCGTTCCTGCAACTACTGAAAGAAAGGGGAAGGTCGTCGCCGATTATACACTGTAGCGAGATGTTCTTGTTTAATAAGATTGCATACACCATGCAAACAGTGGTGTACGATTGGAGCGTTGGCAGGAATCAGTGATTGTGGTGGAATGGATTGTGAGTCATGCATAATAATTAATGCACTTGACCAATTGATGAGATTTCGAGCCTCGTGCTAACCGCTATTGTGCTCCGACTGCTACTTGTTCTTCTGTGCACAAGTTCGCCCAATGAAGAATTAAATTCTTAGGTTACGCCTTCGGGTAGTGTCTCATTCCTCAACGTCACGAAAGCGTAACAAGAGCTATAACGTAAAGATATTACAATATGTTTATAATCCATCTCTGCCTACAGCCCTCCACAATGAACCAAACATTTTTCGGGCCACTACCAATTCGCCTGTCGTTCCACCACGTCATGTAAACAGCGAAAACTTCGCATCTCGTATAACGTGTAAACCCTGATTATGCATAATTAGGCTGACGAAAAGAAAAACTGTTTTTTTTTTTATTCTACATCCTTTTCACCATTAGCCCTTTTCTATTGATGAAATATTTCGGCCTGTCTGTCAAATTTGCCTGTCTGTCATGCGACGTCATAAAACGACAATAACTCATGATATAATATGACGTGCGCACAGCAAAGATTGCCAAACACAACCAAAGTTTTTGTATAAGCCGGAGACTACCCCTTCACGAAAGGAATAAAATATGGCCTCTCGCTAATCGCTCTGGCACTGCCTAGTCGGAGCTACTCGGGAGAATTGATTTCTCCCGTATAACAAAGAAATTTGCGTCGCAGTATAACAATGACGATGGCTTTCCGCAAATATACGACATCGCTCTGCCAACTTTTCCATGACGATCCCGTTTAGGCAGAATTGTTAACATTCCGGTGCACGTCGGCGTCATTTTCGATCAGCCATTGCATTCTCAGGAAGGGGAAGTGGACTTCTCAAACATACCGGCACCGCCGTCCTCATCCGGGTACCTACTTTCAGTGCACTGTAGTCGTTGACAACCTCAGAAGTAAAAGTTTTATGTACGCTGTCCCACTCTCACATAATTTTCATAGGTGCACCAGACAATAAGTTTCGCTTCTGTATCTGAAAGGGAGCTGTTTCGCGTGTTTAAAACAACTTTTTTCTCCGTACAAGTCGCTCTTTGTGTCACTAGTTTCAGAATAAAACCTGATCATCTCGATCAATGGGTGATTCCGATATCACTGCTAGTCAAAGGTAAGCTTCCAGCTTCAAACAACTAGCGCTTATTTTCGATTTGGCTTAGCGTTTACATTAGCAGAGCAAGGTCACTAAGCTGAGAGCAGACTCTAGCACGCTCGGCTTTCTTTCAGAGGTAAAGTGCGGGTGCGCGGCGTCAGGTGCGCCGAAACTCTCTCGACTTCTTCGCACTCCTCGCCTCTTGTCAGCCAATAATATAAGAAAATCCTGTTAAGCTATGCATTGCTATTTGCTTTAAAAAGAAATGAATGTGACCTATAGAGAATGATAAAATCAGAAGCCAACAAACACTGATACCAAGGACAACATGGGGGAAATTACTGGTGCCTAATAATCCACTTTAATTTCCATCTGTTTATCGTTTCTTTATTGCATTTATTAACCACTAGTAATTTCCCCTATGTTGTCCTGGTGTCAGTGTTTGCTGGCTTCTTATGATATGACTAATAAATATCGGCCCCCTCGCTTAACCCCCTTTCTTCTCGTTTATTACATAACGAGGGTCTCGAATCCCGGAACATTGATGCCTTCAGGTAGCATGTGTGGGTTTATTAACCAGTTGCCTCCACCAAAAAAGATCACGTTCGCGTGAGGCCTGCGGCAGACAGGACGTTCCACGTCCGCCGCCAAGGTCTGTGAGTGGTGGCGCTGGCTAACGCTCCCAGGGTTCTACTATGATACATAAATACCCAAGAAAGTGGATGGGGAAACGGTGCCGCGGTAGCTCCATTGGTAGAGTATCGCACGCGAAATGCGAAGGTTGTGGGTTCGGTTGCCACCTGCGGCAAGTTGTTTTTTCATCCACTTTATTTTCCATTAATTTATCGTTTCTTTATTTCATTAATTAAGCACCAGTAATTTCGCCTATGTTGTCCTTGGTGTCAGTGTTTGTTGGCTTCTTGTGATATGACTGATAAAAATCGGGCCCCTCAGTTAGCCCCCTTTCTTCTCCTATAGAGAAGACGAGAGGGCTTCACTGGTCTGTTCAAGAAACAATGCGACCCATCGCCCGATATTTGCGTTGGAAGTTACGTAACTTCGATGTCAGGCGATTGAATTGAAATCATAACTGAATATTTTCACGTTATCAGGCCTAATAAACAGCTTTAGTATAGCGTAAAACGCTTGCGTTAGCGTTCGCGTGCGACGCAACGCTAACGCAAAGAAATGCTGCACTGCGCGGCACAAGGTACTGTTTTAGAATAGCGGAACGGAGAAAAGCGCTAACGTTAACGCAAACATATACGGCGCCATCTAGATGTAAAAACACGAAATACTGGCAAGCCAAATCCACAAGATATGTCGAGCTAATCCAATGCCGACTCCGCAAATATGCCCCTAAGTCAAGCTTGTCCAAAGCCCCAGTCGCTCCGTTAATTACGCATGTAGGTGTTTGACTTCAGTGTTGTTTTGTCGAGAGTCGCGAAACACACCGATTATTCTTAGCATGCTGCGATCGAGTGTTCTGTGGGACCCATATTACCTGTACTTTCTAAGTTGGGATGATATAGACGCCCTCATGCTTCGGGAACGACAGCGACCGCGCAGGTTGTACGTGTTCTTAAGAGGCGGCCTGCTCAATATCGAGGTGTATTCCGGAGGGGACGTTTCGCCGGCAATTTAGCTTCCAGATAGCGGATTTCCCACTTCTTTCCACTTTTTTGCAACAGACGCCCATCTTGACGTCTGTTCGAATGGGTTCAAGGCGAAAACCTCGTTCAGGAGGTTCATGTCGTCGTCGTTAGTAAAGCGCACACGCATTGTGACCGCTGCACCGACCACACTACTTTGTTTTGCCGCGACATGCATCGGCTTGACATGCGGCTTTACACCAAGCGAACGAGCGAAATACACTTGGGCGCCATCTCGAGGCGGATACAGCAAACATGAGCAAACAGGAGCAAACCTACTTGTTAAGCCTACTGCGCCGCTAAACGAGAACGTATATCGTAAACAGCGTCCATTTGTCACCTTTACGCCGCTGTTGAAGCATCATCAGACAAATCTAAAGCGAACACGAGCATTAGTTGGGAATGAATGAGCCGAACAGTGCAGGCCGACGACTCGATAGACCCGAAGCGGGCAGCTCTCACTTCGACTGGCACAGCCATGTTGCCGTACGTAAGGCTCCCTTTGCGTGCGTTAGCGTTCACCGCTAAATCCTGAAAATAGCGTACGTACGTAAGAGCTCCAGCAGCGTTTACGTACAGCGCATGCGCAGTGTTGTGCACGCAACGCTTACGCTAACGCTAACTCTTTGCGTTTGCTGCTTTACGCTATACTAAAACTGTCTAATATATCGTAAGTGGTCTTGCCTTAGGATTACGGCATGGGAAATGACTTATCTCTACTTTGTTTTGACTTCACATTTGCAATATGTGGACTAATGCGAATAATAAAATTTTTTTCAGTAAATTCTTTTGTTTGCTTCAAAGACATCGTAATTCGCGCAATAGTACTCTCTGCCATACCCTGGAATCCACCTGGGAAGTCCGGACAGCAATATTGCTCTGACAACTGTTGGAACAAGCACGGCTGCGTATTATTTCGTTTGCTGAAGAGACTGTGTCTTTGTTCCGTTTTTGTCTAATATGTACACCAGCGTTTCGTACATTTTGTGCGCTATACATTAAGTTTTGTGCAATATGTATCGTTTTCATTATCACAGTGACTTGCCTACTTCTTTATCTTTTTCGGATGACCGTTTTCCCCGCCTAAGAAATGTTATCGCAAAGCGAAGGACGTGCCTGCATTTATCGGAAGTTTCTCAAATGTCTATCCGCTATCTGTTGTCACCGGACCTTGTGTAATCTGATTTCATGTATGCGCGACGCGAATGGTGTAGAACTTTTTGGGAGACAGACGGACACCAACGATTACTCCGGTGCATTCGATGACTGATGTATAAAAGCCGACGCGCTTCACCCGCTGTTCAGGTTTTTGACGATCGCCGACTGTGTTAGCCGCTATCATTGTTCTTTGAATGGAACTTGCTTTTGAGGGCGCAGGTTCGCCCAATAAAACGCTAGTTTCGTCATTCACAGTTTCGCTGTGAATGACCCAACAGGCCCGGCTTGAAGCGACGACCTACGTCGCCGTCGCCCGCCATCAAATTAACCCTCCGCGCCCGCGCCCACACGCTGTAACGACGCAGTTCCGCCGTCCGCCACCGCCAGCTCGCCAACCCGTCATACTACCCAAGTAAAACGGACATTTGGCGCGCTCCTGACCACCGCCCGCTCTGCTACCACTGTGGTGAAGGGGCTCACGTTTGCGCACGATGGCCAAACCGGGAGATAGGACCGCGAGGGTTCGCCGATAACGCGCCGCGACCACAGCTTTGCGAACGACCTCGCGATATCACCGACTACCTCGCCGCTACTTAGTGGAGCGCTCGACGACCGTCCCGTTCACCGTCACCAGGCCGCGGCCTGTCGCCGCAGCGCCGGCTATACACTGGCTCAGCCCGCAGCCGGTCAGTCAACCCTTATCCGGAAAACTAAAAACAACAACCGATGGAGGTGCGATTGCTGTTCGTGGAACTGACGAAGAGCCTCCGCCGCCGACGAAGACGCCGTAAAGTCTAACTTCACGATATATCAACGAGACGCCACCATCCCGACGAAGCCTAGAAGCAAACAATATACCGATAAAAGAAGACCTGATGTCGCGACGTTCCAGCCACACGTCAACACGACGCAGCCGTGATCCGATGTCAAGACCTAACTACAACGCAAGACAAAGAACCACCGACCTCGACGTGACCTCGATGGCCACGCAGTCACCACTTTAGTGCACACAGGAGCCGACAACTCCGTCATGAGTAGACCCCTTGCCGCCCCAGTTGAAGAAAGTTAAGACTGCAGGGAAGGCCTTCAAATTCGTACAGCTGGAGGACTCCTAATAAAATTGACTGGAATCTGCATGGCCAGAATTACCGTTAATGACCGGGCCTACCTTACCACTTTCGTTATCCTCCAACAGTGTTCACAAGGCGTCATTCTTCACATCGACTTCCTGAACCAACACGGCGCGATCATTGACCTGAAGTCGAAGTCTATAACGCCGTCGGAAGATCAAGCAATACGGCCGGTGAGCTCTCGTAGTCACCACGCCTTGAATGTGCTCGAAGTTCAAGTGAGCATCCCGCCTCGCTCCACCGGGAACGAAGCACCCGCAGATGTAGAAGGCGTCATCGAGGGCAACTAACATCTACTGCTCAACCGTGAAATTTGCGTCGCGAGAGGGATCGCTCGACTGCACTGAGGGAAAGCGAAAGTGATGCTGACAAACGTCAGCAAGGATTTTAAGCAAATCGACAATGGCACGACGATGGCATACATCGAGGAAATTCTGGAAACCAGCAATGCGTTTGTCCTCTCGGATTATGCGGCATCTACCTCGGCAACCAATTTTCCCGAATCAGACTTCGACATAAATCCACTTCTCCCCATCAGTAACCAGGAACAGCCCAAAGGTCTTCTCCGACGACACAGAGACTGCTTTTCAACGTCATCGAGTATTCGACTAACGCCAGTCGCGAAGCATCGCATAATAACCGAAGAGTGTTCTCGGCCACTCTGCCAAGGCCCATACCGAGGTTTGGCACGAGAACGCGAAGTGTAAAGCAACAAGTCGACGAAATGCTGCGCGACATCATCCAGCCCTGGAAAAGCCCGTGGACATCTGTAGTATTGGTAAAGAAAAAGGACCGAACCCTACGTTTCTGCATCGATTATCGTCGATTGAACAATATTAAGAAGAAAGACGTATATCCCCTTCCACACATAGACGACGCGTTGGATCGTCTCTGCAACGCTAAATAGTTCCAGTCGATGGATCTCAAGACAGGGTGCTGGCAAATAAAAGTCAATGAGCGGGATCGCGCGAAGACTGCATTCATCACGCCAGACGGCCGCTTTAAATTCAAGGTCATGCCATTCGGACTGTGCTTGGCGCCTGCAACGTTCTAGCACGTGACGGAGACGTCTACCGTCAGGGTTGAAGTGTGAGACCTGCCTCGTCTACTTGTATGACGTCGTCGTTTTTTCTGCAAGTTTCGGCGAGCACTTGAGACGCCTTGAAACTACTTATGACAAGTCTTCCGGACTCACTTTGAAACCGGAAAAATTTCACTCTGCGTACGAAGAGCTGCTGTTCATGCGACACGTCATCAGCAAATCTGAAGTACGCCTCGACCCACAGAAAACAGCAGCCATTGCAATGTTCCTGCAGCCCATTGACAAGAAGGCAGTGCATAGATTCCTTGGCACGTGCGCCTACTACAGGCGCTTTGTCAAGGACTTTTCAAGCATCGCTGCGCAGCTGACACATCCAACTAAATGTGATGTCGAGTTCAAGTGGGGAAACGCGGAATACCGACGCATTTCACGAACTCAAACGACGCATGCAGTCGTTGCCGGCACTTGCGCAATTCAACGAGGACGCCGATACCGAAATCGACACTGACGCCAGTAGCCTAGGCCTCAACGCCGTCCTAGTGCAGAGGAAAGATGGACTTGAACGCGTGTTAGCTTACGCTAGTCGGTCGCTGTCAAAAGCGGAAGGCAATTATTCTACAATCAAAAAGGAACGCCTTGCCATCATATATATGGGCTACAGCTAAATTCCTCCCTTACCTATATGGCAGACCGCTGAAAGTCGTAAGCTACCATAGCGCCTTCTTCTGGTTAGCGACGTTAAACGAACCTTCAGGATACCTGGCACAGTGGAGCCTCCAACTGCAAGAATATGCCATCAGTGTAATTTACAAGTCTGGACCAAGACGATGTGATGGCGACTGCTGTCTCGCCACTCTCATCGACCTGCCGCCCAATAATGACCCAGACGACGACGACGACGCCTTTTTAGCAACAATTAGGACAAATGACTTTGCGCAGCAGCACCGAGCGGACACCGAGCGGACACCGAGCTAAGAACGCTTGCGGAGTACTTGGAAAGGAAAACCGACTTTGTCCCGCGGAAATTTAGGCGCGGATTATCTTTGGTCTTGCTAAAGGACGTCCTTGTGAAGAACGTTTCCCCAGCCTCTGCTAACTGCCTACTAGTTGTGCCTACAGCTCTCCGGTCAGAAGTCCTGCATGCCCTGCTCGACGATAAGGCAGCCGGGCACCTCGGGTTTTCTCATACACTTGCGAGAATGCAAGTGAAGCATTACTGTCCGTGCCTTACCGCCGACGTTGCCCTACGTCAAGACTTGTCGTGACTGCCAACGAAGCAAGCCACCACCAACTAGGCCAGCGGGATTACTACACCTGATCGACCCACCTTGCTCACGGTTTCAGCGGATCGGAATAAATTTGTGGGGACCCTTTTCCGATGTCAACAACTGGAAGCAAGTGGATCAACGTGGCGATGGACTACTTCACCCGCTTCGCTGAAACGAAAGCTGTTCCGAAAGGTACTGCAGCAGAAATGGCGAAATTGTTCATCGAGAATGTTTTGCTACGACATGGCGCCCCAGAACTCCTCATCACCAACAGAGGAACGGCGTTTACAGCAGAGGTCACTCAAGCCATTCTGCAATACAGCCAGACAAGCAACAGGAGGACAACTGCCTACCGCCCGCAGACGAATGGTCTTACGGAGCCGCTCAACAAGACTCTCGCTGACATGCTAGCAATGTACGTCGACATCGAACACAAGATGTGGGATACCCTCCTCTCGTACGTAGTCTTCGCTTACAACATGGCAGTGCAAGAAATAGCACAGATCAAGCCGTTCAAGCTAGTTTACGGAAAGAACCCGACCACAGCTCTCGACGCCATGCTGCCGCACGTCACCGAGAAGAAAATGTCGACCTCGCCACCTATCTCCAGGGCACCAAGAAGTCCGAGAGCTCGCCCGCCTGCAGATCAAGAACCATCAGAGGACCGACAGCCGACACTCCAACCTTCGACGCCACTACATCGAGTAGCAGCCCGGCGACCGTGTTTAGTTTTTTACTCTGATGCGCCGACGAGGCCTCAGTGAGAAACTATTACGTCGCTATTTCGGACCCTGCAAGTTCATCCGGCGCATTGGCGCAATCGACTATGAGGTCGTGCCAGACGGAATTTCGCTATCACAGCTGCGCCGCTCACAACGTGAAATATTGTATGTGGTGCGGATTAAGCCGTTCTACCAGCGCTAACGAACTTCCGGATTTTGCATAGCTGAAGTTTGGACTTTTCTAACATCGAAGCTGTTCTTGCTTGGCGTAAAATGGACCGCGTATCAGAAAACTCCACCGATGGAGACACTGCGCGCAGCCGGTTTCACCGCCGCGCCGAGATCTGCGCATGCGCCGTTATAATGGTTAGGATATTAGCATGCGCTTGACCTTGGAAAGGATATGAAAGCGTATGCTTGGCGGTGCTCGGTCAGTTAACGCCATGGGGCGGCCCAGGAATGTTCGTACTGCCGACGTGTGCGCATCGCGAAGCTAGAGTTGCTGCAATAAGGGAGACACAACGGCAACGACGGGCCGATCTGAGCAACTTGGCCAGAGAGGCTGAAGTCAACAGGTTGCGACTACGCGAACACCCAGAATACTGCAGTCGAGTTTGAGCCAGGATTGCTGCGAAACATCGACAATTACGCCAAGACCCTCGCATGAATGCGAAATCTCGCTGCAAACCTCCCAGAAATAGGTGAAAACCACTTGAAGCCAAGTTTCAATCTAGCAGCAGCCAAGTTATAACCTAGCAGTAGCCGGAATAGCCCCTAATCGACCAGCTTCGCTGTTTCAAACCTCGCGCGACCGAGTACGAGCTTGCCCGTTTTGTTTTTTTTTTTACTGTCTTACTTTGCACTATGCTTCTTGGTTGTTTTGTCACTTTTGGTTAATAAATGTCCTGTAAATTTTTCGTTCTGTCATGTTCGCAGCATCGCGACGATGCTTTATAAGAGGAGGGCATTGACACGTGTACTTTATCTTTTTCGGGTGACCGCTTATCACGGCCTAACAAATATTATCGCACAGCGCAGGATGCACCTGCATGTATCGGAAGTTTCTCGAATGTTATCGATGGTTCTATCCACTGTCTGTTGTCACCGAACTTTGTGTAATCTGATTTCATGTATGCGTGAAGCAAATGGTGTAGAACTTTCTGGAAGACCCGCGTCACCAGCGAATACTCTGGAATATTCGATGACTGATGTATAAAAGCCGATGCGCTTTACCTCCTGATCAGATTTTCGACGATCACCGACTGTGTTCGCCGCTATCATTGTTGTTTGAGTGTAACTTGCTTTTGAGGGCAAAGGTTCGCCCAATAAAACGCTACTTTCGTCATTCACAGTTTTGCTGCCTTCTTCACCTTCACTGCCACGTGACAGCAGTGTCTATCATATACGCACATTACGTTTTGGTATGTACCCTATCTGTCTTTACTGTGCGCCCCCCTTACACAATGCCTAATTCGAGGACTGTAAGGAAATTTTAATCAATAAACAAATAAAACTAAACTAAATCGCCAGAATTCATCTCACGATGACTTTCGACGGTGATGTGCTTAGCGTTGAATCAACACAGCGGCACAATATTGCGGCCATCGGTACGGGTTATGTATTAGGCGTGTGCTGCAACAGGATTCCTCTTTCGCGCTTCCCTAAGAACACGACGCCATCTAATGGGGACGCCGCTAAGCCGGCGCATGGCCTCCAAAATACATGGCGCGCCGTTACATGAACTACATAATGGGGCAGCAGGCCACCTCTTTCGCACTTCCCTCGCATCTTCTGGCGCGGCCCAAAAGACCGCGCGGGGCCTCCGAGAAGAGAAGCACGAAGTGCCGGTGCCTGCGAGCTAAGAGAATGGTTCCCTTGCTTGCTGCACTCCTAGTTGCATGTGCTGTGTGATCAAAGTTCATGAGACGTTCATTGAAGAGCGGCTCATACCCAGTGCATTCACAGTGCAGCTCGCTAAAACGTTGCAGTAAAGTGCATTCGTTGATAAGCGGCGCGTAGCAAGAGCATTTGAGGCGAAGCCTGCTAAAGCATGGGGTTGCTATCTTCGAGAAACCCTAATGACGTGGGCGCGATTCCCCCCTTCATCGGAGAAACTTAAACATCTTTTAGCACATTACAAATCTTAGGTTACGTCCCGCACATTTCGGGGTTGGGCATGTATCTATGTTTGTATCGAATCGCTTTCCCACCTACTTGGGTAACTAGGTGGTCCATGTCTAATGGGTAGCGCATCCGGCTGCTGTGCTGAGGAAACAGGGTTTGAAACCATCTGACCAAGTTTGGTCACTCGATATGTGACAATGTGTGCATATGTACGACTCTTGAAGAACCACCTTCGCGCCGACATGTTTCATTGCAGGTGCGCGACTGGGTACAGGTGTTCAGTTAAACCCTTTCACGCCGACTTGGTGCACTAGGTTTGTGCACTTCGGTTAGTGGGGGTCTTCTATGAACCTCTTTGATGCTGACTTAGGTCAGTGGATATATACCAGCAGGTGTGTGCCGCTCTCCAGTGAACGTCTTTGACACCAATTTGGGTAACTAGGTATGGGCCACTGGGCTGGGCTGTATGAGTGGATGAACCCTGCTAGTCATTAGGACCTGACTCATAATTGCCAGCGTAATCTTCACTCTTAGCGGAACAGCCTACGTGTAGTTTTAAAGTCATAAGGATATTGGTAACGTGTAAACAGAACGTGTAAACAGTTCCGTGACGTGTTCAATACCGGTATAATCCTTCACTGTTTGTCGCACACAAACTACTCACCTTCGTCGGTTTCTGGACTTCTGTCACACCTTTACTTCAGTGATTGTTCAATACGTCAACTATCTCTTTCACAACATTGGATGGCCTCAGGTTACGTGAACCATTTCAAGCACTGTTCCAGTGGCATCGCCTTCGCTGAGGATCCCGGTCACGTCACTTCATTTCTTCACGCTTGTTAGGGGTATTACAGAAGAGGTAGAATCAACACATATATAATAAATGTCGCCACAGGTTTCAGTTTGACGACGAGCGTCTTGTTTCTTTTACCAATTACGGTAAGCAAGTAGACGCAGCTCCCTGATGACGAAAGACATTGCTGTCTTTGGATGCTCGGCAGGAAAACAATACTGAAAATATTTTTCTGCGAGCATAGTTGCGCTACCTGAAGTAGATCAACATTGCGTTGAGATCGACGTGATGAAGGGGCAGTGTACGGAGTGCGATTATGCGATTGATAGAAGAAAGTGTGGAAACAAAAAATCAGAGCGATTCTAAAAGGTCATCATAGAAGTTATGTGCAGGTGTTTGTTCAAGTATGATAAGGGGATGTCGCCTGAACATGAAAATTTATTGTTCTCAGCGGCGCCATCTTCATTTGCCAAAAAGGCGTTTCCGAGCAAAGCTTGATGCCGGTCCCAGATGGAGCATCCATATTCGAGTTTAAGGGTTACTAGTGATTTACAGGCTGTCGCTTTTCTATCTATGGAGAGAAGCCAAGGTGACGTTTCACAAACCAATGTTTATTTAGCGAATGAGATGACAGCAGTAGCGTTATCAAACAGAAGTCGACCAAACGAGTTAACCAAACTTATTCATGGTCGTTGGCGTCTCTTATAGCACCAATAATCACTTTTTTGCGGACTACCAGCACTTGAACAGTCACACGCGCAAGCACATATGCTGTTTGTCCCGCATCAAAGACTGTTTCGGCTGCTTCCTTGGAGGCAGGTGTTTTTCTTCCATCGTCCTAAAATCATCCTGTAGATCTTCCAATACCCATCGACGGGGTATTGGAAGATATGAATCAATGTCATTCACTGCGAAAGTTTTGCCTTTGTCATACAGACAGCTTCTAGTTAATGAACGTTATGCCTTCTGAACTGCATCACGGCGACGGAACCTTCGAGCGCGTGATGAATTGTCTCCATAAGGATATAGTATGCTTGTCATTGCTGCGTAAACGACCCACTTGCCCTTACACCTACTTTTGAGAGACAGGTTAACAGCAACACTTTGCGTCACTTGTAGTACCGAACCAACTTGACTGATTGAATTATTGTTTAAGTTTGGGGCTATAATGCGGCAATATGGACTAATAGACACTTCGCAGTGGCAGCTTGTAAATTATTTTTGGGCGCCTGTGATTTTTTCACATGCGTTCACTGCCCAGCACAGTACTATTTTTTCCTTTCCACCACCGTAAGAGTTTTCCACTGCGACCACGAGTCGAACATCTGTGCTCGGGCTCAGGAGGGCAACGTCGCAGATGTCAAGCCAGTTCCGTGGGGTTTCAGCAGATCTAGGCTCTACTAACACGCAGACGTCAATCAGCGAGCTTAGTGCGACCTAGTTCGTTTAAAAGGGTCAAGAATGCGCTAGAACCACTCAATGAAACACCACCATTGGTACATATGCGCATATAAACTGCCCTACTTTTGTTCCGTCACTGCAGGTGGTCTTCATGGAACAATCGCTCTACCACTACGGCATTAGGCGTCACTACTCCCACGAGCCTCCAAGGGGCCAGTTCTATTTCGGAAAGGTCAATGTACTAACAGTTCCATGTGCGATATTCGTGAGCTACAACGCCAGCGGCTTTCTCAAGAAAAGTCTGCACCAAACGTGAGTTACATGGCTGGACATGCGGTCACGCTTTGAAAAATTCATTGAAGTGGCGTTATCTTGCTGCATATGTGAATAATGTACTCGTTCTATTCACACAGTCCGCGACCTCGAAGCAATATAATGGCATCTTCGATTGCTTGTCAAATAGCACTTCGATAGCTCGAAAAAGGGGGTACAATGGAGCAAAGAACGCGCACACAAGGAAAAGGCGTGCTTACTTATGGGGTAGGTAAAAGATGCTATAATAAATAAAGAAAACTGACACCGATACACGGGTCTTGGGAGGAGTAGAAGTTGCGCATTCGTCGGCTGTTTTCGGGCGGTAATGCACTGTCGAGGTATTATCTACGTACATGTCTTGGGAGTAGTTGACGATGTGCATGCGTCGGAGGTTATGTACAGCAACTTGAATTCCTATAACGTACATTTGAAAGTCCAGCGTGCGTCCGTGTCTAACGCCTTGTCCTTGTGCGCGCGTCCTGTGTGTTTCGCTGGTACCCCCTTTTTCAACTTCATCATGCACCAACTGGCCCAAGAGCTTGCGCTAATGTACTTCGATAGCGCTGCCAGTGTGGCGAATCGCGGTGAATATCGCTGGAATGGGTACCAATGAGGATATAGAATAAATAATAATAGCGATAATGATTTAGGTGCCTCTGATTCTATTATTAAAGCTTCAGTGGTTTTTACACAACATTTTTAGCCCTTCAAATGATCTGAAATGACGATGAGTAAACATAACATCATTTTAGTGTTCCAAATAATTCTCAAATCTGGTTAGCTGTATAGCATCACTGTAACATTACTGTAATACTACGTAAAATTAAAATCTCGTGTATTACGTTTGAAAACACGTTCTGGACGTTTTTCACCGAAGTGGGAGCCTTCGGATATATTTTGACCATCTGGTATTCTTTCATCTGCATCTAATGCGAGGAACCCACGAGCGTTTATCCATTCCGCCGCTATCGGAATGCGCCCACCGTGGCTGCCATCGAACCTGTAGTTCGAGCTCAGGAGCACAGTGTGAGCTTCGATGGCTATAGCTGCTCTCGAAATTTATTAGTATTTCAAACGGCACCCTCATCATCTCCCATCATCAAGTGATCGATGTGTCATGTGCATAAGTTTCTAGATTGTAAAAGAAATGCCGTTTATAAAATAATTTTTAAGTGTGGGCAGTACTATGTCGGTGAGACTGGCGGACGCATAAATGTTAGGTTAAGAAAACACATGGCCAGCTTGAGAGGAAGGCCCTGCACGCATTTTGCAATGCACTGTGCGCAATGTTCATGGAGCCCGTGTAGGCCATCGCTTGACCAAATCTCCATTTTGCATGTTAGTTCTAATCAGACAACGAGAGAAATTGTAGCAGCTTGGCATATGTCTAGAGTGCAAGGAGCATGTGTTAGGCATTCGCCTACCGCTTCGAATGAGAGTGAAATGAAGTTACTCAATAATCCAAGATAGTGTGTCGCTTATGCTGCATTTCTGAATGCTGTTATCATGTGGAACGGATGCTCTGTTGCCCATGCGCGATGATCATGAGATGGTCCTCGAGGGTACACGTGTGCTGTTTATAGGAATAAAGTTTCGTTGCCAGTCAGCGCTATTACTTGTGTTCTTTTCTTGTCGTCTTCATTTAGTGTACGCCAAACGTCCCACAATGAAGCCAAATAGCCCAGCCAGCCTTTCAGCCTTATTGCCAATGTCATTAGAGAGGAACAGGGCGACCAGGAAAATCGGAAAGGCCATACATTGCTTACATTGACAACTACTGTTAAAACAGCGTTGGCTGTAGTACTAACCGTAATCAACTAATGTATCGGCCTGCAATGTGATCTCTGGCATGCTTCCTGTTTTAATGTGATTGGCATTCCTTGCCTACTTCAGGCACTTCGGGTCTAGCTATATATCTAGCCTCGTAGGCCAACCCTGTGGCCAAATTTTCCTACTAGCTTAGGCCACTAGGAACTTGTTCATGTTCGTGGTGCCGTCGTCGTCGTTGAATTGTCGACAGACCGAATTCATCCTGCGATTCTGGTCATAACGCCGTCAGCACTCCTCTTACGCCCACCCAGTGGCCAAAGTTGTCTATTAGCTTAAGTCACTAGGTATGTGCTCATGGTCGTGACACCATCATGCTCGTTGCCTCATGGTTATTCCATCTTTTTCATCTAGCTCTCATTATGCCATAGTCGTCACACCTCTCAAGTCCAACCACTGCCTCAACTTGTCAAATAATTTGGGCCACAAGGTGTGTCCTCATGGTCTTGGTACCGTCGCGGCCGTTCATCGTCATCACTCCAGCTTCTTCACGCGATTTTCATAAACTCTTCGTTATCATACAGTCGCCGTCATGCATTAGACGCCACACTATCGTCGTGACGCCCTCATAGTCATCGTCGTCACTCCAGCTTCGTCTTCCTATTGTCAGTATGCCTTCATCACGCCATCCTCCCCGTAGTCATCGCGATGACTTTAACGTCACCCCATTTTTTTTTACTCTTATTTCATCGTCCTCCTTGTGCCGTCATCATGAAGCCTTCGTTGTGCATTTGTTGTTATGCCGTTGTCGTGACTTCGTCGTGGTTATTCCATCGCCATCATTCTACATTTCTCATCCGACCTGTTGTCATGCCGTCGTCGTCATACCGTCGGCGTCACGCGGTCGTCTTGCCATCGTCATCACTTAAAAACGCCATTTCAATGTCTTCATGTCGTCGTCGTCTTTCTATTGTAATCAAGCTGTCATCATTCGATCATGACTATGCCACTGTTGTTGCCACTATGCAGTAATGCCATACCATTGCCCTCGTGCTGTAGTCGCCACGCTGTCGCCGTTAAAACACCATTATCATTTGAAAATCCGCATCCATTTGCTGTCATGCCATCGTCGCTATACCGCCTTCGCCTTTCCATCGTCATCCCATGTTAGGAACGGCCTGCAGAGGTGCCGACATGCAAAGTTTTCTCAGCCAGCTGCAGCTGCGAGCGTGGCGAGCTTCCCCGAAGCGACCATGGAAGCCTTCACCGTTTCGTTTCGTAGGGACGACGATGTGCCGCGGCAATTCCCCCTCGGCGCCGCTATGACTAAACGCGGTCGGCGGACCAAGCATTGTTCGTGGATTCGCCGTGTCCGCTATTTGAAGCAGGGGAGCCCCTGGAAGATATTTTGCGCGGCAGTCTCACCCGGCTTAGAAGTCATGGATGGACGCGGTGGCCATTGTCTGCGGGTTCAACACTGGGATGAAGAGGCGCCTAGCCGGGCCAAACCCGTCGGCGTGGTCACCTCGGCGTGGTCCCACTCACCTCGGCGTGGTCCCACTCACCTCGGCGTGGTCAGTAAAACCTGTGTTGGAGTGTGTGTAACCCTCCCCCTGAAAGTCGGGTCGACTACAATGACGTTGGACGCTACGAATTGGCGGTGAACTGCCGTTTTGCCCTCACCTAGGGATCTAGGGAGGACAGAGTGTTTATAAGCAGCTGTTGTGCGGCTGCTGAGTGTGCTTTCTCTCACAGTCATGCTAGACTGATGAACTGCAACGTCCTTATGTAGATACTGTAAATAAACCTATACTGCTCGTTCTCGATGAGAAGCAGTCCTTTCGTTCAACAACGTCCTCAGCGTGGATAAGCTAGACGACGGCATGGACCAGCTACCATCTGTTTCATGCCCGATTCCAAACAATGACACCCTGCGTCTTTGCGATACAGTTCGTCGTCATGCCCGTCATGGTCATGGCCGATCCTGGCATAGCAACATGGACCAATGCAGTTGGCAGTGCTTGTCGCTTATAACCGAAGTGTAGAAATGTCTGAATGATCACGGCGAATTTTAAATAACTGTAAAGAAGGGGCCGTATTCTTGAGCGATAACATTATGGTAGATCAGTTTCTGCGGACGCTGTTTTTAAAGTCAGTGCCCATAGCGCCTCTCGTTCCTGTGGTTGTCACGTAAGAGACAATATATAGCCTAAAGTGATCACTCGAGAATACAGCTTGGGGTTTTCTCATCTATATTCTAGTGCAAATCTGTTAGTAACCAAACATCCTGATATTCACTTAGAGAGTAAAGGAAATGTTAAGGCGAACTTGTACCAGATGATGCATCATTACGCTACTGTGCAGAAAGTAATACATATGAAGCTGAAAGACAGAGACAAGCGTGAGCTTCTTATTGGATTTCAGTATATAAATATAAGTGATATAATACCGTTGAATTGAAATAAGGGCTTTTACGTGCTAGAAGCCGGATTTGATTATGATGCACGCCGTAGTGGAGCCCTCCTGATTAATATATAATACCGTCACGTGGGTGTACACATTGTACACTATTGCGAGATAGAAAGTAGTAACCAAAAACAGAAGGCTATACAAATAATTGAGTGAGGCACACAAGAACTCCAGGAAACAACCTCACTAAAATAATGCAAGAGTACAACTTGAACCACATCGAAAAACCATTTAACCTAATGTGAACACTGGAAATTCAATTACTTTTTTCAAAAGTGTTATTGAAGCCGTACGCACATAGCTGTTGATCAATTCATTCTGGTGACTTCCTTGATATTCTTAGTCACGGGCTTTGGATATGTTGCTATAAGCGTATGCTTTATTTCACGTTAGCAAGTGCTTCTACGTGAACCGCTAGCTTTCGGCAAAGGACCACAAGCTCCGTGTCTCGGATCTGCGTTTTCTACGGCACGCAAAGAGAGCTGCGCTCGACACAAGAGTGTGCCAAAAAGATCAGAAGAACATTTGTGTCAAATGATGAAAGCACCTTCTTCGTGGTCTCCCTGTCATATGGTAGAAAGCACGTGGAACAAAGGGCAATGTACTTGACTGAAAGGACCATTATTCCTGCACAAAATAGTACAATAGTGCCTTCTAGGTATGAACTACCGTGACTACGGGAGCCAGCCTGAATTTAAAGTATCGTACTGTTATCACAAAGCTTTTTAGCAGGAGGCAACAAAGTTTGCGGAGCTAACAAAGCTTATTCACTTTAGTGATCGCTGTGCAATTGATACTTCAATAGCGCTTTCACCGTAAACAGATCTCATTTATTTTCCATATTGCGCTGAAACGTATTGTAGTTCGGCGCATTCCGGTAGTTTACTTGGTTCGTTGAGTAACCTTGATTTCAGATATCTTAAATTTATCTTGCATTCTTGCAGTAATAGAGTGAACTGTTATTGCGATAGCAATTATATGAACACTCCAGGCGCGCTTCGGCCGTCGCCGTGGTTTTCCGTATGAAATCCAAGTACGATAACATCGTCGCCGCACGCCGTATGGTGTATGTATGAGAAAAGCATGCGAGGGTGAGCTGACGATGACGGTTCAACCTATCGCGCAAAAGGCATTAAAGCGTGGAGGAAGCGCGCCGTCTTCCGTCGCGCGCAAGGTACCGGGAAGGGGGGGGGGGGTCTATTCCGGCGGCTGCTGCGTATGGCACGGCCGCCCTTGGCTGCGCGGCCTCTATCTTGAAAGCAATGTGCGATGAGTACAGAGTCTAGGGGCGCCTGAGGCTCACTGCTTCGTGTGCCCTGCGTTCCCATCGCTTAATTTGCGTTGAAGCGAGAGGCCGCATGAAGGTGAATTCGCTCGCTGCTGCTACCGCTCTTCCACACGCCAGCGTTTTCACTAGAGTCCGCGCTTATCGAGTCAGATGTGTTTTTGTTTGCCTGTGCACGCGTGACACAATGCTTGTTAATCACTTAGTAGGCGAATGTTTATGAGTTGATATGGCAGATAAAGCTACTATCCCTACTTCGTATAGCTGTCTAGTAATTTGCTATCGCAATCGATGTTTTACCTAACATAACCGTAATTAACGGTATAGCTCTGGTGTAAAGAATAAAAATAATTCGTTGAATAAAGCGCATTGAAATCTTCTTCAGGCATATGCCACCGCTTCTTGGGACGATGCTCTGTTCGATGTACATTTTGTTCTCATAATTTTGATTACTCAAGTTTTCCGGTTGACGAATGGCATCTAGGCTGACATTATTTACGTTTCCTACAAATATATTCCGGGCTTCTTCGATGATGATTCTGCACAGAAATTTCTACTTATGGTTCACCAATTTCAAGCAGCATTTTTTGCTGCTAAACAGTAGACCGGCCTTGGATGCGCACTTTGTTCCCTTCAAGACTGCCTATTATGTGTTTCTGCGGCGTTAATGCTTCACGTTGTTTTCAAACTCCTAGCTCTGTTCCGCCTTCATTTTCTTTAAAGCGAAACTTTCTTTTCCTCTTCCTTCGACTTTTGCGTTTCCGCTGCTGCTGCTGCTCCTGCTTCCTTGCGCGTACCCGCCGTGGTACGTGCACGATCCCGCCGTGGCCGATCCCGCCGTGCACGATCCTGGCCACGGCGGCCGCATTTCGATAGGGGCGAATCGCGAAAACACCCGTGTGCTTAGATTTAGGTGCACGTTAAAGAACCCCAGGTGGTCGAAATTTCCGGAGTCGTCCACTACGGCGTGCCTCACAATCAGAAAGAGGTTTTGGCACGTAAAATCCCATAATTTAATTTTAATTTTTTTCCTTGCACACCGCGTCAAGGGGTGGTTCCGAGCATGTATATACATGGCAGGAGTGTGACAGAGAGTAAAGTCGAAGCGAGCAACGAGTTTGGACTTTGGCATCGCGTCACATATGCAGCATGCTATCTCGAGTTCCCTGGACTTCGTCACATAGCCTTTTCACAGCAGTAATTATCAGTGACTCCCCTCACAAACATTGCCAAAACTGCAGCACTTGCCTTTCTACTAAAGTGCAAGTCCACAAGGGACGTAGATAGAGCGGTAGAGAAGAGGAGAGAGCGGAGAAGGGAGAGTAGGCAGAGAATGGGCAGAAGGCAACGCAGTCGCGAAATGAGTGAATAACAGCTATAGATGCTTAGACGGCAATGGGTTAGAAATACTGAGACGGGAACCATGGCATAGCGTTTACGTATTCCGTCTTCTTTCTTTGCCTGCACAGGCTGGCCGCGTTTATTTAGCTTCATATTGTTGTACATTCTGCAGGTGATGCATTCTTCAGGTGATGCAGAACTTGAAGGAGTTGCTGAAGACTTTTACACCTCGAGTTTTGATGCAGAAATCCCGTAACAATCTATTGCGGCAGCGATATGCTTGCGGTACTTGAGTCAGTGGACAAAAACGTCGAGAATTTCTGCCTTCTCGCTGTAATCTGATATTCGTGCATTTTCCATCGTTCCCATCGTTTCCACGTGTGATCAGTTAGCTTTTGATGGTACCGAAGGTTTCGGATACAATCTCTTCGAGGGTCCTGCTGCCAGTTCGATGTGCTTCGAGAAGTGAGGTCAGGATTGATGAGGATCGAATTCCGAACGAGAAAGTGGCCTGGGCATACTGAGAGTGGTTCTCCCACTTGTAAATAAGCATAGATCAAAATGCGGTAGTTGCACGTAGTCTTCACATGTAAGCTTAGAGTCCTCCACTCGTCAGCTGTGTCTTCTCTGAGTTGAGTCCTGGCGCATAGAGAAACCTGCGTCCTCCTACACTGTGCGACTTCAGCTCACCACTCCCGCACAGTCACTTCCAGTTCCTTCCGTTTTTCAGCACCTTATCAGATTTACAAATAGCATAATCTTTGCAATAGAAAATTGGAAGTTGCACTAACAGGCGAGAGAATGCCAAGGGGTTAGAATAACTTGAATGATTTTATGAAGGTGCGCTTCATGGCCATCTAGACAGAAGCTAAAAATTGTATGGTTGACTGTGCAGAACATTCTAAGTAGTTGTCTTTGGTGTTCCAGCGCATATCCAGAACTGCTGCTGAACTGCTCTCCAATCCTCTAGTCGTTCTTCTTTTTCTTGATGTCAGCATTTGTAACTACTGTACGCCACCAAAAACTGACTAATACTTGACGTAGATCAGCTATTTGGTTTGTCCCGTTTTTCAACCATTCCTTGAGAGACAGATATCTCTTTACACGCGATGATAAGTCGAACACAACTCCCAAGCTCCCTTTGTAGTCATGGTATTCTCCCATAATTCGCGATGTGGTACGTAATATGCTCTGTTATCATCAGATCTCACGTTGGGTACAACTTCAGCGTGTCCCAACTGTAAGTATTCCCTTATCGTGCTGCCATACTTCTCCAGTAGCCTATCATGGTGAGCAAGCCTTTTGAGGAGCTTTTGAAGACGGTTGACAGCTGTGTCAAGGTTGTCCCTCAAAAGATGTTTCCGGCGGTCTTTTCACCGCAGCTTCACGGAGTGTCTGCCGCTAGATTCTCTGACCGTCTGCTTGAACAGCACGAGGTTATGATCAGAGGGACATTGGCTCGAGTCAGTGATGATCATAGACTTATCTTTCAGAAAGGCTGCAAAATTGTTTCTTCGTATTCTTGTTCTGTAGTATCCACTCGTAAAACACTGATCGTTAGATGAGTGCCACAGTCCAAAAGAACCTTTCGACATTGTCCAGCCAAAAACAGTGTCAATCGCGACAAGGCTTGAAATTTCCTGGCAGCCATGGCCTCACTTTTGACGACTTGCCATAGATAGTCAAAACTTATTAGCAGGTTAACAATACAGTCTGAGGCATCGTCAATACATCACGTTATCGTTCACAAGTGACTTGCCTTGCGATCTCAAAGCTTGCACACGTGCGTTGTCCACCGCCGACAAAGCTACACCATGGCAGATGGCAGGGACGATGACAGCTTCTGTGGTGAAAATGACTTTGCTATACCGATTTCGAAGGCGCACTTGTACCACTTTGCGCTTTTCGGCTTCTGATGGGGAAGTGCTTCCTAATCTGTTTAGCTTAGGGCTTAGGTGGTGTCTCTCTAACCGTCTTCAGTTTGAGCTTCAGGGCCGCGTCTTCTTGTATGAAAGGCCTTTGGCTACCTTCATCCAAAATGCCACGGACGTGTCTGCTTTTATCGTTGCCCTGTGTGAAGAACCCCTTCAGATACACCCAGCTGTCCGCAGTGCGTTGTTTAGCGGACGGTGCATTTTCGCAGGAGAAAGAGTGGTAGAAAAAAAAACACACCATGATGCATTCTGATGGTTTGGTTGTTGTTTTAGTCGTCGTGGCCTTGTAATTAGGATCACACATACTTGACGCATATCTTTGGTGGCATGAACATCAGATGAACTTGACTTGGCAATATTTCGCTCGATGACCCCTTGATTTGCACCGGAAGCATCAGTCGTACTTTGTTAGCTGCTCTTTTTTTTTTTTTCACATGTATATCTGCGTAGCAGCAGCATGTCCCATGCTGATGAGAGTGACAGAAGAAATATTCTAGACTTGTTGCCGAAGTAGCATGCAATATGGAAGCCTTACGGACACTGCTAAGTCGCCTGTGCTTACGCTCATCTACGGCGGGCCGCTGAGATAGTGACGCGCATTGTACTCTGCTTTACAGCTCCACTGACATAAACTTGAACAGATCGTTCATTTCGGCGTCTGACGTAACTGCCGGTGAAACTGAGTCAGAGGCTAGTGCAGAGGGACTGTCAAATGACTGTGAGCTCAAAGCACAGCTTTCTTTTTCTCGTATAAAACTAAGGATGAGCTGGTGCGGCGGAGGCTGTTGAAGGATGTCGATGAGCATCGCTGACTAGGTCGGAGATGGCACGTTAAGTGCACGCAGACAGCAGATGTTTAGCTGCGTCACGTCATATAACCTTCACATATGCCCCGTCATATAACCTCGGCCCAACTCCTGTGCGTCAACACAGCACGCTAATCGGCTAATGTTCGTCATGTAGGTGTCACTTCACATCATCGTCCACCTTCTGTTCCCTGCCCTGGCTACGATTTCTCCAGATGTTCCCCAACCGCATCCTGCCTGGCACGTCGACTACCATGGAACTGGCTTCTACCCCTCGATTTACGCCAGCATCGCTTCCAGATCGTTCGACCGTTCCTGTGTCTGGCAGCGTCACTGTACCCGGGAGCATCACTCGAATTACGACCGGAATGCCTATCGCCACCGACATCAATTCACCCGTCTGCTATAACATAGCAGGCGTGAACGTAGGCGTTTTGTGGGCCCGGCTGCTGTGCGTCAACACAGCACGCTAATCGGCTAATGTTCGTCATGCAGGTGTCACTTCACATCATCATCCACCTTCTGTTCACTGCTCTGGCTACGATTTCTCCAGATGTTCCCCAACCGCATCCTGCCTAGCACGTCGACTACGACGGAACTGGTTTCTACCACTCGATTGATGCGAACATCGCTTCCAGACTGTTGCCACCGTTCGTGTGTCTGGCAGCGTCACTGTACATGGCAGCATCCCTTGACTTGCGACCGGAATGCCTATCGCCAGCGACATCAGTTCAGCCGTCTGCTACAACACAGCAGGCGTGGACGGAGGCGTTTTCTGGGCCCGGCTGCTGTGCGTCAACACAGCACGCTAATCGACTAATTTTCGTCATGCATGTGCCACTTCAGATGATCGTCCACCTTCTGTTCCCTGCCCTGGCTGCGATTTCTCCAGATGTCCCCCAACTGCATCCTGCCTGGCACTTCGAGTACGATCGAACTGGTTTCTACCACACGATTGATGCGAACATCGCTTCCAGACCGTTGCCAACGTTCCTGTGTCTGGCAGCGTCACTGTGCCTGGCAACATCCCTTGACTTGCGACCGGAATGCCCATCGCCACCGACATCAATTCCTCTGTCAGCTATAAAAGAGCAGGCGCGGGCGGAGGCTTATTGTGGGCCCGGCTTGTGCGTCAACACAGCACGCTACTTGGCTAATGTTCGTCATGCAGGTGTCACTTCACACGATCGTCCACCTTCTGTTCCCTGCCTTGGCTACGATTTCTCCAGATGTCCCCTGTTAAGAACGGCCATCTGAAGTGCAAGTTTTACCAGCCACTTGCGACAGAGGCGGCAACTTTCCTTGGCGTTACGCTCTAGCCTCGTCGCCGTTGTGGCTGAATCAGTTCGACGAAGAAGGCTTTGTGTCTGCACTCGCCACCACCACCCTAGCCGGCCGCGACCGGGGATTTACCGCGGGAACGTCGGCGAAGACCCCTTCCCACGCACCGTTCTTGAAGTAAGCCCCGAGTTCTGCGAAGACAGTCGGATCTCGGCGGGCTACGTGAACCTGTGTGCGTGTGTGTGCATGTGTGTGTAAGTAAGCCCTCGCGCAAAGAGGCGGCCGGTTCCGTCACCTGGGTATCGGGGGAGGATCGAGTGTTCATAAACCGCTGTTGCGCGGATGCTCGGAACACTTTCTCGCGCAGCCAGGTTAGACTGACGTACTTTCTCTCGCAGTCATTCTAAACTGATGAACTGGGGCCCTATAACGTAAAACTATTCCAATATGTTTCTATTCCAATCTGCTGACGTCAAATTTGCGTAGCCACCAACGCAAGCACCGGGCGGTCACCCGCCGGGTTGTCTGAACAGACCAATCAAACGCTCTCCTCGTTCATGGGAGGTAACTTTTGTTTGTTTGAAAAACGAATAACATTGCCTACACTGAGCGGCTTGTCGTATCTAATTGGCTGACAAGAGGCGAGGAGAACGCTCAAGTGGAGAGGGATTCGATGGCGCCGAGCCACTGCACTGAAAGTCGGTAACCGGATGAAGAGGGTGGTGCCGGCGTCTACGATTGGTCGGCTTTCCCTTACTTAGCTTGCGGTGGCTGGTCGAAAATCGCGGCGGCATGCAATGGAAGCTCAAGAATGACGCTAAAACGAACCCTCAGCAAAGAAGCGTTGGCAGAATGAGGGGGTAAACGTGCCGAAAGTGCTCGAAAACGTTACACGGCCACGCACGAAGTATTATTGTACGCAAATACACCCATGCTCTCCGGCAGGTTGCGAGTAGCCAGCGTCTGAGTGATCGGCGGCAGCTATCTTCTATTCCTTTCGGAACGGGGCAGCCTGCGGCTATTCCGAAGAAAATTCTGTTTTGTTCGGCATATTAATGCATCTTTATCGCGGTCACGTCACTTTGACGCGGTGAGTTCTTGCGGTTTTGTGACGTCGCGTGACAGGCAGGTGAAGTGGGTGCAGCCCGAAAACTTTTTACCAATAGGCGAGGGCTAATGGCGAAAAGGGGTCGAATCAGAAATAACTGTTTTTATTTTTTCTGTCAAATCATGCATAATCAGTGTGTACACATCATATCAGATCGGGAGGTATCGTGGTGTTCGTGACGTCGCGTGACAGACAGGTGAAGTGGGGGTGGTCGAAAAAAGTTTTTGACCAATCGTCGAGGGCTGATAGCAGAATTGGAATAGAAAAGTTTGGTATAGTTTTACGTTATAGCACCCCAGCATGTAATTACTGTAAATGAACCAATATTCCTCGTTCTCGATGAGAAGCAGTCCTTCCCTTCATCAACGTCCTCAGCGTGGATAAGTTGAACGACGGCATGGGCCAGCTACCTTCTAATTTATGCCCGACTCCAATCTTGACAACTGATAACGAGCGATGGGATTGAGCCCCCAATCCTAACAACTAGCTGACAGCGGTGAGATGGACTTTGCGACGTGGTGCTGTGTCTGCGGTGAGTGCTTGGTTCTTGCTTTGACTCTCTAGGCTTCATTTTGTGTTTGTTCTGCTTAAAACAGTAGGGAAGCTACATTGTTGAGTGTCAGCTAGGTTGTGTTTTCCTAGCTAGATTTAGCGAGCAGGACCAAGGCAGTAAAGCAGCAATCATGGAGTTAAGGACACTGCTGAGAGACGAATTGTTGATTGTTGGTGAGGAACTGGGCCTAGATGTAGGCAAGGAAATGCTAAAATCGGAATTATTGGAGCTGATTTCGGAACAGGCCAGTGAGGAAGAAATTGAAATGGGGTTTGAACTTCTGAAAAGGAGAGAAGAACGAGAGAGAAAAGAACAAGAGAGAGAGGAACGCGATAAAGATCGCGAGTTAAGAAAAATGCAACTTGAAAGCAAACGCTTGGAATTGTCTCAAGGAAGTGAAGGGGCTCTCGGACGATCAAGTGAGGTAGAATCATACCGCATGGACAGGCTATTAAAGCCATTTGAGGTCGGGACAGACATAGGCTTGTTCTTAAGCAATTTTGAAAGGACTTGCGAGAAGATTAACTTCGGTCCGAGTACATGGCCACAGCGCTTGCTGTCTATGTTGCCGTGTCAGGCGGCGGAAGTAATCGCCAGACTCAGTGCAGAGGACGCATATGATTATGCGAAAGTTAAGGCTAGTCTCCTGAAGAAATACCGCCTTTCAGCCTGAGCTTTTTGGCAGAGGTTTAGGAGCATAGGCAAGAAAGATAGCGAGGGATATCCGGAGTTTGCATACAGCTTAAAGGCCAACCTAGTTGAGTGGCTGAAAAGCGCGGAAGCGTACGACAGCAGAGACATGATCATTGAATGCATGTGTCTAGAGCAGTTTTACAAAACCATCCCCCAAGCTGTGAAACTGTGGGTGCAAAACAGAGGGAATGTAAACACTGTGGAAAGGGCGGCTGAATTAGCCGAAGAGTACGCAACCCGTAGAAAGTTGAACGCCGAGGACGGAAACTTGGACGGTCAAAATGGGCCGCAGAAACCATTTCCGTTCAAAAAGGGTTCGCAGACGAGACGATCGGAGCCTGTAGACGTGGAGCAAAAGCCCGTAGAAAAGAGCAAAGAGAATCTTAACGGGGAAACCGAAAAAAAGGAACAGAAAAGAAAATTCGAATCTTTTAGACCAATTCGCTGTTACAAATGGCACAAACTGGGACATATAGCTGTAAACTGCGGGAAGCCTAGCGTAGTTTTCTCCTACGTAGAGGAAAAATACGAGAATATGGAACTTTTAAGTCCATATCTTCACGACCTGCAAGTTAATGGCAAACCATGCCGGGTGCTAAGAGACAGTGCCGCCCCGATGGACATTGTTCATCCGTCTTACGTGACGGTAGATGACTTCACCGGAGAAGTAGCATGGATCAAACAGGTTGCAGAAGAACACAGCGTGTGTCTGCCCATGGCCAAAGTCAAAATCAGTGGACCATTCGAGAGCTGGAGACTGAGGCTGCAGTTTCCAAATTTTTGTCACTTCAGTACCCTTACATCTTTTCGAATCGTTCGAATCAGTTACTTCGTGACAAAGGGCTTAAATTGAGAGAGGGCATAGTACAGGCATTGACCCGAGGCCAAGCTCGTAAAATAGCGTCGCTTTCGACTAAAGATGCGCAAGCTGCTCCAGCGGAAGCAGAAAAGGGGATAACTTCAATATTTGAATCCGAGCTAGGCCCGAGGGACAAAAGAACAGTTGAGGAGAGCCTGCCAGCTGACCAGCTCATGAGAGCGTAGCACTAGAGTGTCAAAGTTCAAGCCTGCAGGTAGAGCAAGCAGACGTAATCGCAAGCGAGTCAAGGTCGTTATTATCACCGATCTCAAAGAACTTTGATCAGCTCTTACGTGTGGATAGAGAGTCATTGCCAGCCGAGCAAAAGAATGATGAGAGCTCAGCTAAAAAACATCACACAGCCAAAGAAGGCATTGCTAGGGGCAACGTGACGATACATGAGAGAGGAGGATTGTTGTATCGGCACTACAGAGATCGAAAGGGTAGGATTTTAGATCAGTTACTCGTACCTACTAAGTACAGGGAGGACCTTTTGAGTCTCTGTCATGGAAATGGGTGGTCAGGCCACCTAGGCATAAACAAATCAAAGGAAAGATTGCTTATGGAATACTACTGGCCTGGCTGTTTCAAAGACGTAGAAAACTTTGTAAGGTCATGCGACGCCTGCCAGTGCTCGGGTAAACCAGGAGAGACATGCAAAGCTCCACTAAAGGTACCCTTAATAACAGAACCTTTCAGACGACTTGTGATAGACACGGTAGGGCCTCTGCCAAAAACAAAATCGGGTTGCAGGTACTTGTTTACCATGCTGTGTCCGGCTACAAAGTTTCCAGTAGCAATCCCTCTGAATGAGCTCAGCTCCACCGAAGTAGTAGACGCGCTTTTGACAGTGTTTGCACGAGTTGGGTTTCCAGCCGAAATTCAGGCGGATCAAGGGTCAGTATTCACCAGCGCACTCACTTCCACATTCTTGCAAAACTGCGGGGTAAAGTTAATACACAGTTCCGTCTATCACCCTCAGTCAAACAGTGTAGAGAGGTGGCATTCAGTGCTTAAGCGAGTTTTGCGTGCGCTCTGTTACGAGCACAAAGAGGAGTGGGAGAACTGTCTGCCGGCAACTTTGTTTGCTTTGCGAACGGTTCCACATGAAACGACAGGGTTCTCGCCAGCAGAACTAGGGTGCGATCTTGTACGCGTTCCAAAATCGAACGGAGGCGGACCGTTCTTTATGTAACGAAATAGGCGGTCCGTTTCGTTGCGTTCGTCCGATTGCAGACGACACGGGATGATTGACAGCAGATATCTTGTCACAATTGACGTAACGGAGTTCGTCACGATTCAAATTGACCAATCGTGTGCGGCTCGGTGGAACGGACCACCTCCGTTCTATTTTGGAACGCGTACAAGATCGCACCCCTAGTGTATGGGAGGACACTCCGTTCTCCACTAAGAATGTTATAAGAGAGAGATGTGGGAGGAAAGAGGAGAGAGTCCAACAGTGGTTGAATACGTGCTAAATCTGCTGGAACGGCTAAGCGCAACGCAAGAGCTAGTCGAAAAGAACATGGGAGTAGCTCAAAGGAACGCCAAATTCTATTACGACAAGAATGCGACGCTGCGTGCGTTTAACGCCGGAGACCAGGTAATGATCCTCAAACCTTCAAGAAAGAGCAAGCTTGAAGTTCACTGGGATGGGCCCGTTAAAGTGTTGCACAAACTTTCAGATACTAACTATGCTCTGAAAATGCCCGGTCACAGGAAGGAGGTTAGGATATATCACTTCAATCTGATGAAGCCGTATGTAGAGCGGAGCGGAGTCGTTAACTATATCATCAAAGAGCAGGAGGGCACTAGTACCAAGTTTAAGGAGCATAGGGCGACCTCCAAGTCTGAAATCGGCCTGGAAGAAGTAGTAAAACATTCGGTAAGCTCGCACGCTCTTAGACCCGAGCAGCTAAATGAGCTAAGAGGGGTGCTAGGGGAATATCTCGACAGATTCAGCGATCGGCTGGGTAGAACCGAACTAATAACGCATGAAATGGAGCTGACATTGACCGAACCCGTAAGATCAAAGCCTTACAGGGTGTCTCCAAGACAGAAAGAAATTATGGAGGCAGAGATACAGCGCATGCTAGAGTTGGGAGTTATTGAGACCGCTGAGAGTGACTACACGTCACCGCTAATGCTGGTAGAAACCCCTAACAAGGCCCCTCGTTCGTGCGTTGACTACAGGAAGGTAAATGCCATCACTAGGGATCAGCTGTACCCGATACCCAACATTGAGGAACGAATTGAAAGAGTTAGCGCTGCTAAATACATTTCAACTATGGACCTCGTGCAGGGCTAGTGGCAAGTTCCCCTTTCAGAAAGTGCCAGCCGCTATGCCGCATTCATCTCACCTGTAGGAACTTTTCACCCGCTCGCACTCAGCTTCGGGCATGAGAACGCGCCGTTGAGCTTCTCTAAGTTAATGGATATTGTCCTAAAAGACTTACAGGAGTTCGCCTTGCCATATCTTGATGATGTAGCAATTTTTTCGGACAGCTGGGAACAACACGTATCACACCTCAAACAGGTGTTCTCACGGTTGAGGGAAGCCGGCTTAACGATGAAAGTGGAAAAGTGTAGATTTGGGTGCTCGCAGGTTACTAACTGGGCAATTTTGTCGGCCAGGGCACTAGACGGCCGGCCGAGCTGAAAATAGCTACGATTGGAGAATTTTCTCAGACGCGCACGAAAAGAGACCTTCGTTCATTTTTGGGACTTGTGGGGTACTATCAACGGTACATTCCGAATTACTCGCAAATGGCAATTCCATTAACGGACGCCCTCCGAAAGGGAGCACCCAGTAGCGTACACTAGGATAAGGACAAAGAGAACGCTTTCCAAAATTTGAAAACGCTATTGGTTTCTCGTCCTGTGCTTCGTGCGCCAGACTACACAAAGGAATTCATAGTTCAATGCGACGCAAGCGAATGAGGTATGGGCGTGGTACTTAGTCAGGTCGGCGACGATAACGAGGAGCATCCTATCCTCTATGCCAGCCGTAAACTAAATGTGAGAGAGGAAGCCTACAGCGCCTCAGAGAAGGAATGCGCTTGTTTAGTTTGGGCCGCCCAGAAGTTGTCGTGTTACTTGTACGGAGCGAAGTTCATCTTCGAGACCGACCACTGTCCTCTGACGTGGCTCAATCAAATGTCACACAAAAATGGCCCCTTGCTCCGATGGAGTGTCACTCTCCAAGAGTACAACTTCTCCGTTAGATATAAGAAGGGAAAGTTGCATAGCAATACGGATGGTTTGAGCAGGCTAATTTGAATTCTGCGTTTAAGGGTCCCGCCTAAATTTTCGGGTAATACTGTTAATTTTGTTAGGCCAAGAATATCCCCTCTCATTTAGCAGGATTCCCTCCATGATTGCTGAATTTGGCAGCACGAAATTGCTTTAAAAAATGGCATAGCAAAATGCAGCATTATTTGCTTCTGCACTTACGTTTTCTTTGAAGCCTAGTGGGTTGTTACGTTTCGCCTACAACGCGCGGTAATGCCGGCGCGGATGCAACGGACGCCGGGGCTTCGTTCAAAGCGGCGGACATTTTGGCCCGTTCGACGCCGCCGCAACGCCTCCCCGCCAAGCGTGTCCAGGCGTGTTTCAGTGCCACGTGTCTTCGTGTGTGCGTGTGTGTGTGTGTGCCCACGCTTGTCAAAGCGCGGCAGCCGGGGAGCGGAGCTCCCCAAGTGAGGAGCCAGGAGGTCTGTCCGTCGGCGGGTTGGCGATGCGTCACTACACTCGTCTCAACATGTCTCTCAGCTCGGCCGTGCTCCGCCGTCGCGTGGGCTCCGTGCTCCGCCGTCGCGTGGGCTCCGTGCTCCGCCGTCGCGTGGGCTCATCCCGTGACCTTCCTTCTTGCCCACGACGCCGAGAGTTAAGAGCAGCTGCCCCCGGACGCCGGGAGGGAGGCTCCGATTTGTACTGTTGAGTTACGTGCTCTCCCGTCTCTCCACTTCGGTCGACCTGACCGGCCGCTCTTTTGCTATGTTAGAATAAACAAGTTGTTCTGTTACCAGTCTACTCTTGCTTTGCCGGGACCTTCGGATGCTTCCAGTGCCCCAGGCCGCCAGGCCAACGCTACCCTTGGGGCTTGCGACCCATTCGCAATAACGGGCGTCAGCACCGAGACCCCAACAACTGGTTGCCAGCGGTAAGATCGCGACAACGGAGGCCAGCAGCGAAGAGATGCGGTTGAATGTATGCTGAGCAGCACAACGACCATCCGGGAACAGTGCAACGAGCCCGGTGTGATGACTGGTTGCCTGCAGCGGAACGACTGCGCTGAAGTCTTGGCTGCGAGGTTTGGTGAGTGCGGGACTTTCTTCTTCTGAGTTTTGCCAGGCTTTTGTTAGTGTTAGAAACAGAGCTGGTAATTGTGGTTGTCGTTGCTGCCGGGTTAGTTTGCGGCAAGACAATAGTAGGCAGTAGAGAAAGCAGCATTCAGAGCAGCCATGGATTTGAAGTCGTTGCGCAAACCGATATTGCTGGAGCTTGCAAGAGAGTTGGGTCTGGATGTCTCAGACAAACTCAGAAAACCAGAACTGCTAAGGGCTATTCTTGAGTTAGAAGCTGAGGATGACGAGCTGTCGGATTGCCTTGAGACCATTGAGGAGCGGGCAAAAAGACATGAGCGCGAACTTATAGAACAGAAAGAAAAAGAAGAGCGTGAACACGCTTTGGAAATGAAGCGTCTCGAGTTAGAGATGGAACGCGCTCGTAATGGAAGTCAGGCACACGGTGCAGGAGAACGAGTATTGTTCAAAATGACTGACCTGATGCGGCCGTTTAAGCTTGGAGAGGACATTGGTTTGTTCCTGGTTAACTTTGAGCGAACGTGCGAGAAGCAGGGGTTCTCTCGGGAAACGTGGCCACAGCGCTTGCTCACTTTGTTACCCGGCGAGGCGGCCGACGTAGTCGCTCGCTTGGAGAGAGAGGAGGCAGAGGATTTCGACAAAGTGAAATCGAGTCTGCTAAAAAAGTACAGGCTGTCAGCGGAGGCGTTCCGTCGGAAGTTTCGGGAAAATGAGAAAGGCAAAAGTGAGTCATATACAGAGTTTGCCTACAGGCTTATGTCAAACATGCAGGAGTGGCTCAAAGAAGAGAAAGCGTTTGGTGACCACGAGAAAGTTCTGCAGTGTTTCGGGCTAGAACAGTTTTATAGTCGGTTACCTGAGAACGTGCGGTACTGGGTCTTGGATAGGCCAGACGTTAGTACGGTGGCTAGAGCCGCTGAGCTAGCCGAGGAGTTTGTGACGCGTCGGGCTCGCGGAGCTAAGGACGGTCAAAAGGGTGAATTTGGCTCCAAGTTTGAGAGGCCGAAGTTCACACCCATGAGAAAGCGGTTCGAGACGAGGCGAGCGCGCGTGTGTTATAGGTGCCAGAAGCCGGGTCACTTTTCGGCGCAGTGTCCGACCGAACGTGAGGAGACGGCGGCAGCCGAAGCCGAACGCAGAAAGCGGTTCGAGATGAGGCAAGTGCGCGTGTGTTATACGTGTCAGAAGCCGGGTCACTTTTCGGCGCAGTGTCCAGAAACAAAACCAAAAGTCGTGTTTTTGTCATTATGCAGCACTGACGAGAACATCAAGCTTCTCGAGCCTTACATGCGAGACCTCCTCGTGAACGGGAAAAAGTGCCGAGTGCTTCGCGATACCGCAGCTACGATGGATGTAGTTCACCCCTCTTACGTAGAACCCGATATGTTCACGGGCGAGTGCGCATGGATCAAGCAAGCAGTGGAAGCTCATAGCGTGTGTCTGCCGGTAGCAAAAGTGCTTATTGAAGGACCTTTCGGAGCACTTGAGACGGAGGCCGCAGTGTCATCTATGCTGCCCCCCCAGTACCCATACCTATTTTCGAACAGGTCCGATCACCTCCTGCGCGAGAAGGGGCTTTTGTTTGGTGAGGCTAGCGTTCAGGCCTTAACCAGATCGAAGGTTCGGGAGCTCGCTGCAAAGGCAGTAGTTGCGGGGCCAACGTTGTTGAACGATGAGGAAGGGTCAGAGGCGCAGCAAGCTGGTATTCAGAGCACGCCCGAACTGAATAAAATTGAGCCTGTAGCGTTAAAGGCACCAGATACTGGAGAGGAAATTCCCGATGCGGGAAAGTTAGAAGAGCTTCCGGTCGAGCTTCCGGGACTAGGCTCAGTGACGAACAGGAAAGACACCGATCAAGTCATTAGTGACTTAATAAGTAAAGCATCGCTGTCGCCTGAGCAGAAAACCGAACTACACCAGCTCTTACAAGAGTTTCAAGGTCTGTTCTCTGAGAGGCCTGGTAGGACTTCTGTCCTTACTCATGACATAGAACTTACCTCCCCAGAGCCAGTACGATCCAAGGCTCCCAAGTGCCAGTTAGCACAGGCCGAGGTTGTCTACCTCGGACACGTGATTGGTCGGGGTCGTCGCCGCCCCTCTGAAATAAAGGTGGCCGCTGTGCGAGACTTCCCGCAACCGCGCACGAAGACCGATATTCGGTCGTTCTTAGGTGTCGCCGGCTACTATCAGAGGTACATCCCCAGGTACTCTGATATCGCGGCTCCCCTAACGGATGCTCTAAGAAAGACAGAGCCGCAAACAGTCGTCTGGGATGAGACAAAGGAAAGAGCTTTTAGCGCCCTAAAGAGCGCCCTAACAAGCCAGCCTGTGCTACGATCGCCCGACTACACAAAAGGGTTCGTTGTTCAGTGTGATGCTAGTGAGCGAGGCATGGGCGTTGTACTGTGCCAACGGGAAAATGGAGAAGTAGAACACCCCGTCCTGTATGCTAGTCGTAAGCTGACGAGTCGTGAGCAGGCGTATAGCGCCACCGAGAAAGAGTGTGCGTGTATCGTGTGGGCCGTTCAGAAATTGTCATGTTACCTAGCCGGCTCGAGGTTTATCATTGAAACGGATCACTGCCCTCTCCAATGGCTGCAGACCATCTCTCCCAAAAATGGCCGCCTCCTGCGCTGGAGCCTCGCTTTGCAACAATATTCCTTTGAGGTGCGTTACAAAAAAGGGAGTCTCAACGGTAACGCCGATGGCTTAAGTCGAAGCCCCTAACGTGGGAATCAGCCTCAAAATTGCTTGTTACTGATGTTTTTCTTCCTGAGGCAGGATTTTTAACCTATTGCTTTTGTGTAGTGTTTCAAAGTGATGATGTGCTTTCTAGTGCAATTTTCCGATTTGTGGACGCGTTCTGAGTGCTGCTAAACTACTGTAAGGAACTAGGCAGCAGTATAAAAAGGGAAAGAGCCTGGCAGGGCTTAGTGAGGGTTGTGCCGTGCTTGCTGACTGAGCGGTTGACTTTCAGGCGTGGTTCTAACGCTTGCCGGAAACGAGAACAAAAATGTCAACTCTCCCGAAGTCACTTTGCAGTGTCCTTTGTGAACCTGAACGTGAGAACGAGGCCTTCTCTGTGCGCTGCGCTCAAGAAACGCCAAAGGACGCCCGACTTCGGTTATGAGCATCATCGAGCGACATCCCTCCGGACAGCGGATGCAGTCCCCTGACCATCGGGATCTCCTTCCCCCGGCGGGGCGGTCTGTTACGTTTCGCCTACAACGCGCGGTAATGCCGGCGCGGATGCAACGGACGCCGGGGCTTCGTTCAAAGCGGCGGACATTTTGGCCCGTTCGACGCCGCCGCAACGCCTCCCCGCCAAGCGTGTCCAGGCGTGTTTCAGTGCCACGTGTCTTCGTGTGTGCGTGTGTGTGTGTGTGCCCACGCTTGTCAAAGCGCGGCAGCCGGGGAGCGGAGCTCCCCAAGTGAGGAGCCAGGAGGTCTGTCCGTCGGCGGGTTGGCGATGCGTCACTACACTCGTCTCAACATGTCTCTCAGCTCGGCCGTGCTCCGCCGTCGCGTGGGCTCCGTGCTCCGCCGTCGCGTGGGCTCCGTGCTCCGCCGTCGCGTGGGCTCATCCCGTGACCTTCCTTCTTGCCCACGACGCCGAGAGTTAAGAGCAGCTGCCCCCGGACGCCGGGAGGGAGGCTCCGATTTGTACTGTTGAGTTACGTGCTCTCCCGTCTCTCCACTTCGGTCGACCTGACCGGCCGCTCTTTTGCTATGTTAGAATAAACAAGTTGTTCTGTTACCAGTCTACTCTTGCTTTGCCGGGACCTTCGGATGCTTCCAGTGCCCCAGGCCGCCAGGCCAACGCTACCCTTGGGGCTTGCGACCCATTCGCAATAACGGGCGTCAGCACCGAGACCCCAACAGGGTCTAAAGTGCGTCATCTTGGCGCGGAGCCGTGTTGTGGGGTTCGTTTTGCAGTTGCCTATCCTTGTTGGACGTTTTGGGCGGTGACTTCATTACGCAAGTGGTCGCTGCGAGCCAAGGCATCACCAGGCCAGCAGCCGTTGTCTTCCTGCCCAGCGGTTCTCAGCGCTGGACAGTCGAGATTTTCCGGGCCATGGAGGCGCCGTTAAGATCGGCCAGCTGAAGTGCCAGTTTTACCAGCCACTTGCGACAGGGGCGGAAACTTTCCTTGGCGTTACGCTCTAGCCTCGTCGCCGTTGTGACTGAATGAGTTCGACGAAGCAGGCTTTGTGTCTGCACTCGCCACCGCCGCCCTGGTCGGCCGCGAGCGGGGAAGTGCCGCGGGAACGTCGACGAAGACCCCTTCCCACGCACCGTTCTTGAAGTAAGCCCCGAGTTCTGCGAAGACAGTCGGATATCGGCGGGCTACGTGAACCTCTGTGCGTGTGTGTGTATGTGTGTGTGAGCGTGTAAGTAAGCCGTCGCGCAAGGAGGCGGCCGGTTCCGTCACCTGGGTATCCGGGGAGGACCGAGTGTTTATAAACCGCTGTTGTGCGGATGCTCACTACAATTTATCTCGCAGCCATGTTAGAGTGACGTACTTTCTCTCGCAGTCATGCTAGACTGATGAACTGCATGTAAATACTGTAAATAAACCCATATACCTCGTTCTCGATGAGAAGCAGTCCTTCCCTTCATCAACGTCCTCAGCGTGGATAAATTGGACGACGGCATGGGCCAGCTACCTTCTAGTTCATGCCAGACTCAAATCTTGACAACTGATTACGAGCGATGGGATTGAGCCCCCAATCCTAACAACCCCAACTGCATCTTACCTGGCACGTCGACTACGATGGAACTGGCTTCTACCATCGCTTCCAGACCGTTGGCACGGTTCCTGTGTCTGGTAGTGTCACTGTACCTGGGAGCATCCCTTGACTTGCGACCGGAATGCCTATGGCCACCGACATCAATGCACCTGTCTGCTGTAACATAGCAGGCGTGGACGGAGGCGTTATGTGGGCCCGGCTGCTCTGCGTCAACACAGCTTGCTAATCCGCTAATGTTCGTTATGTAGGTTAGTAAATCATACAGTCTTTTTACAAAGCGTTCGGGCCCGCATTGCTGCCTTTCCATTGTTGTTGAGTGTTGAGATGTTATTCGCTCTTTATTGTTGCTCGCGGGTTACGTCGAAACTAGCCCTTGACCTGATAGCAAGCCGTACTTAAAGAACTTAAGAGCCTATCCGCAGGTCAATCGCAACTGATCACCGAGATTCAAGGCCTCAAGTTAGGGTTACTAACAACTGACAAAGCAATATGCGGTCTGGGTTTACGTATGACTAACCTGGAGACCCAATACCAACGCCTAGCCCCCTTACATTCTGATATAGAAAGCGTGAAAAGTGATGCTGCCCAAGCAGCACACACAATAAGAAGGCTGGAAGCGAGTCTTGGTAATGCCGTGAACCATTCGCAGCACAACAATCTGATTTTTGTGGTATTTCTGAGTTTTCCAGTTCAGAGTCGTTTACGCACTCGGCGCATGTAATCACTGACTACTGTCGCAAACATATAAGCATGACGCATGACCCGAAAGAAATCGAGAGCGCGCACCTCTTGAGCAATCTTGCAGCTAATGGTACCCGCCCCATAAACGCGAAATTCAAATTTTACAGAGCAAAAGATCTTGTCCTTTCCAACGCTCGCAAATTTAAAGGAACGAACTTCAGCATCGGCGAAAATTTTACACGTCCTGTTCAATTTGCCCGCAGACGCCTAGTTGCATTCGCGAAAAGCAAATCGGCACCCTACTCTCTTCACTTCAAAACTTTGTTATTGGGTAATAATCGCTAGGTTTTTGAAGAACGCACTCAGCATGTGCAAGATTGCAATAGCAGCGAACTCGACGCGGGAAACTCCCATGCCGTACGGTATCGGCATGAGCTAACCTTGGTTTCTCCCTAATTTTTGCAACGCACGCAGCTTCCTCCCTAAATGCGATATTCTGTCTAACCTCACGTTGTCGTCAAACAGTAATTTGCTGATAACTGAAACCTGGCTGACGGACGATATTACTGATACCGAGGTTTTTGCTGATCTGCCGAACTTCCGCCTTTACCGGAAAGACCGCGAAATCTCACGAGGTGGCGGTGTGCTGCCACGCATTATGATTTATCGTGCTCGCTTACAACCATTGAGACTGACTTGGAAATAACACGGCTAATCTGGCGTGCTTCACCGCAGGCTGTTCTCATGAGCGTTTGCTACCGACCGCCACATAACGCTGCCGATTTTTAGTGAAGCACCGTAAAACACACCTTAGTGAAAAACACCGTAACGCAGAGATCCAGCTTTTTGGCGACTTTAATTTTCCGCAAATCAACTGGACTAACAATAGTGCTTTAATCGTAGGTAATGATGCTGCTAAAGAATTTGTTAATGTTTGCCTTAGTTTTAGTTTCAGTCTAACTCAACTTGTACTAGAGCCGACGCGGGTTACAAGACACCTCTAATGTACTCGAACTTATAGTAACCAGCCATTCTGACAGTCTATCATCGATAACTTACCTCCGTGAGGTGGCGATCGTAAAGTATTCCAGGCCACCTTCACCTTTCAACCTATGAGACAACAATTTTTTTTTTAAATATGCTATATGACAAAGGAAATTACGAAGCTATTAATAATGAGTTACGCTACTTTTCAACCTTTGAGACGTCATTCCATATGCACTCAATTCAAAGAAATACACTATCTATAAACAAAATTAATGAACTCGTAAACAAACATATACCAAAAATAACTATACATACGAATCAAAATACGCCATGGTCACTAAAGACGCCTCAAAAAAAGAAAAAAGAACGTCGCTTACGACTAGCCACGCGCTTTGGAAGCATCGAGGCATGGTCAAACTACTACATGGCAGAGAACGCCTATCTAAGTGCCATTCTCACTGCTAAAAATATTTTTATAACCTCGACCTGCCCAAACTACATACTTTAAGTCCTCGGCAGTTCTCGTGCATTATAAATCCTCAAAAAGCGCCTACTATCAGCGTGACCAATGCAGCAGGCGACACCGCCATGGACGCCGAGTGCGGTGATATTTTCAATACAACATTTTTCTTCCTTGTTTACAAAAAAAAAAAAAAACTACCACTCCAGACTTTCCGCCGCCTACTAACATAGCATTGTATATGCCACGGATTGTGTTTTCTATGGAGAGTATACTGTCAATTATTGAAAAAAAAAAATTATGTACTTCTTTTGGTGTAGACGAAATTAACTCAAAGATCCTAATGAAAACTCAGCATATATGCGCGGCATGTTTCACTCTGTTCTCGTAATCATTGTCTACAGGTGCCTTACCGGATGATTGAAAAGTCGGAAAAATCGTTCAAGCATTCAAAGAAAATAAGAAAGATTCCCTTTAAAGTACCGTTCAATTTAATTAACTAGTGTCCTTCACAAAATCATGCAACATGTCATATACTCGCATTTCATGAACTTTTTAGACTCGGTAAACTTCTTTCATGCTCCTTAACACGGTTTTCGTAAGGGGCTTTCATGTAAAACACAACTAGCTATCTTCCTCGATGGTCTGCACGTTAATATTGATAACAACGTTCAAACCGGTACTATCTTTTAAGGCTACTCTAAAGCTTTTGACACCGTGCCTCATAACCGCTTACTAATAAAATTATCCAGATTGAACTTAGATCCTCACGTAGTACAATGGATAAAAGAGTTCCTTACTTATCGTTCTCACTCCTTCCTTGCCAATAACTTCTCCTTCAAACCCCTCGCTATCACTTCAGGCGTCCCTGAAAGCTCAGTCTTCGGACCGCTTCTTTTCCTAATATACATTAACGGTCATCCGCTGCATGTATCTTGTCCTATTTGCATGTTCGCTGACGACTGTGTGATTTATCGTACTGTGACTAACATCTCTGACCAAGCATCTCTCCACAATGACCTCAATAACGTGGAAAACTGGTGCAACTGTTGGCAAACCGACTTGAACCCTAACAAGTGCAAATTTATTTCGATTTCCCGCCGTCGTAATCCTTATCTCTGCACTTGCATAATCGCAAACATTCTAGTGGAATCAGTTCTAGTCTATACGTACTTAGGCCTAACCCTGTCCCACGACCTTTCCTGGAATGCGCATTCGGCTAACGTAATTACGTCAGCGAAACGTCACCTTCGTCATGCTCCGCACCACGTCAAACTACTCGCATACAAATCCTTTGTCAGACCACAACGGCAATATGCCGCCGCCATCTGGAACCCTCATAAAAAATAAATCATCAATGCACTTGCGTCAGTTCAGAATCGTGCGACTATGTTCATATATTCTTCATATTCACATAAGATCAGCGTTTCACTCTTAAAGGCAGAATCTAGCTTGACATCTCTCGCTTTTCGTCGTCGTATCGCCACGCTCTCTTTACCACAATTTTTTTTACAGCTCGCTAAGCCACCCACATTACGTCCCACCACCATTTTCACGCACGTCAGAGCGCACCAGCCATCAACTCCAAGTTTCTCGTCCTCGAACATGAACTGTTATTTTTCAAGCGTCATTTTTTCCTCGAGCTGCCACAGACTGGAACGACCTACGCTTCAATGTCGCTGCCATCACATGTCATTCAGAATTTCTGGAAACTGCTCAAACTTGTATTTTTCCGCAACACCTGCCTTCTGTGTACATTTTAACCACCCCTTATGTAATAAATGAAAAATGGAATTAGAAAGACCAGTCATGTCATTGGGCGATTTTACGTCCGGAAGGCCTAGCAGTTTCCTCAAATGGTACTAAATGATCCTTGTTCGATCGTCGAAACTTTACTTCAACAGCGCAATGGCGTCTGCGTAGCACGATCTGGACGTCGGCAAACCAGCGATTGCTGCTCCTGCATCGTGAGCCAGAAAACTTTCGAGGTGATAAAATTTAGCGGAAGTCGTCAAGCCATTGTTTAGGTGATAGGTCTGTTCAAATTGCTCCCAGAAGCCTGTCTAATCATTCAGGTCCCCTTGAACTTTGAGATATGTAGCTGTGGCAATCAGGGTCCCACAAATCTGACTGGAGTCTCATATCTGGTGGTCGAGCTTTCTACCTGGGCGAACTGGCAACAAAGCTCAACAAGCCTGCTAATGGCTTCATCGCTATATTCCGCTGCGGCTGTATACTCTTGTTCGAACTGTTCGGTGGGAATATATTCATGAAACTGCATGTTAATCTGCGAAAGCTCATAGTTGCCCGCGGACAAAGGACCTCGAACAGCTGAGAGTTTCGCGATGTTGGCTTTGGAAGAATCAAACCAGGATCGGGCTTCCTGAATGATTTTACTGTTCCGAGCCCATCGTACAGATCACTTGTCTTTAAGTCTATCCTTGATAGCGTCGAAGCTGGCTATGTCCTGGTGCCCGCGCCGGTTTTCATATCCACGATCAGTTGATTCCTCGCCGCCCGCAACACGAAACGAGAGTAGAGTACTGTCAGGTGTGCGTAGAACAAGCACAGTTGCGCTTTTGCGTTTTCGGCAACATATGTACGTGCTTACACGGCAACGGGCTAGAAAAACTCAAACGGGAGCCATGGCGTAGCACCTACGTATTCCAACGTCTTTCTTTTCTTTGTCTACACTGCCTAGCCACGTTTATTTAACTTCGTGTTTTTCTACAACAGCCTTGCTACTATAGCCGTCCCGTACAGGGTGATAAGGCGGGAGACGTAAAGATGACGTGAAGAAGGCAAGGAAACAGCGGTTACGGGCAAACTGAAGGTACGATACGGTATGCTTCTGCTATTTCTTAAAAGAAACACCGCGAAAATTTGTCAATCGGACAAATGAGCAGGATGTGCAGATGCAACGCCATATTAAAACACCGTGGGGTCTAGGCGGCCCTGCGGAAACTCTCGCAAGTCAAATCAAGACTTCTGTGCCTTCTGTGGTAGCTTGACAGCTCTTACATTGCTCGAGGTCGCGGGTTCACTCCCGACCGTGGCAGCCGCACTTCAACGGGAGTGAAATGCATAAACGTTAGTGCACTTGGATTTTGGCGCACGTTAAACAACAAAAGAGTGTCAAAGTTAATCAGCAGTCCACCACTATAGCGTGCCTCCCCTTACAAAAAAAATTGTTGAAAGGTTATTGACATATCATTGTTCAACGTCAACAAATGACCTTGAAAGATCATCGAGGAATTGTTGAAACATCATTGAGGAAATTGTTGACAAGTGTTGATAATTGGCCCGCGACATTCACTGGAAACATCATTGTGGCCTCTCAATTTGAAAGATCATTGGCATATCGTTGAAACTATGGTGTACTTCAATGCTGAAAGCCCATTGAAGCATTGTTGAAGATGTGTTGTTTGTCAATGTTGAAACCCAATTGACGTATTGTTGAAATGTTTTGTTTGTCAATGTTGAAAGCCCATTGAAGCATTGTTGAAGCTCAAAATTAAAAGCCCATTGAGGTATTGTTGAAATGTGTTGTTTGTCAATGTTGAAAGCCCATTGAAGCATTGTTGAAGATGTGTTCAGTCTCAAAATTGAAAGCCCATTGACGTTTTGTTGAAATGTGTAGTTCGTCAATATTGAAAGCCCATGGAAGAATTGTTGCAGATCTGTTGAACATCAGCACAAATTATGTTGAAATCCCTTTATGCCCCACTGGGTATTTAGCAGTTTAAACCTGCACTTACCTTAAAATACTGCTGAGCTATGTTGCATATAATTACCTTTGATGTCACGTTGGTATGTTTGCTGTGAGAGGATAGGGATAAAATTTAAATACAGCAGTTTTGTATCGCAGGCCTCTGTCACCCTGGGCTCAAAACATGCTCCTAGATTGCCTGTAATAAAACATATTGCAAAACTGCTAGCAGTACTGTTATGCCACTTTTTTCAGTTGTCAGTGAATGGTCCTCCACAAAACCAAGAGTGCTGAACTGATGCAGACAAAAACCATTTTTCTAGGTGAACTGTTTATTTGCAACCAAACATCTGTGTAAATGTACAACCATTTGTAGTTTGAGAACATCAGAAACTTCTTAAAAACTATTGCACAGTACAAACTTCCTGCAGCTTGACACCATAACAAAATTGAATACTGAAGGTGTAGTATGTGTGGCCCTGAAGTAAAACACATTTCCCAAAAGAAATAAATTTAAAAAAATAAATACCTAAATATATAAATGTAGAAGCAGACTGACATGACTGTCAATAAGTACACTCAAAAAAGGTACTTGCTTTCTCTATTAGGGAGCCAGTGGTACTATTACCATGGCACGATTTGCTTGAGCCCACAGCACTCAAATGAGACCTGATATGCAGGGCGGTTATCTTTAAGTTTCATGGAATTTATTAAACACGGACTGTTGCAGCTAACATAATTCTAGATACAGAGTGCCAAACATTACTTGCATGAGAAATCAAGACACCATAGCTGATTAAGAAAAACTCAGTTCCTAATAAAGTTTTTACGAATTGTAGACGGTAATTTTACAAGGTGTATGCACTAAGAACGAACTTCCAGAATGACACCAGTAACGAGACACATGCCATCAAACTGGCTGTAGAAATGCACTGCTGTAGCACTTTTTTGTTAACAAAACGCACTGTTATGCATTGAAGCACAAAAGTAACCGGAATGCCCATGTATTTCTCTCACATTTATGAAAAAATCTCGCAACTGGTGTCATCCTGGAAATTAATTTCAAGTGAATATGTCTTTCAACCTCACTGGCTACAATTTGCAAACTGAAATATGTGCCGTGATGTTTAAGTGAATTTATAAATTTATGAGAATCAGTTTAATGTTTCCATTTCTTGTGCTAGTAATGTCCACCTCTGAATAATCCCGCTCAAGAACAAAAATTATGCTACCTGGCACAGACAACTTTAAAAAAATCTGTAAAACTGAAAAAGGACCACTGTACATTCCTTATTTGTTGGTTGAATGGTGTGTGCCAATTTCAGTAAACCTTACATACTTCTGAAATATGGCAATCACAATAAGTGATGCTTATGGGAGCAGTTTATTATGCTGCATTGCTGTTGCATGATACAGTTGCGTTTTCTGCCACGATAACGTTCCTGTGCAGGTCATTCCATATCAAGCGACTTATTCATATTTACTTCAGATTTTTATATGAAAAAAAAACTATTAGTGATGTGCTGGAATAAAACAAAGTTACTCCTTTTGTGAGTTCCATTTCAACTTTATTCACTGTCACAAAAAACTAACGAAATAATTCAGAAAAAGATATGGTTATATGCAAACATGAAAGGCACATCATTGCCATTACCGGAGATTTTTGGTTGCATTTTAAATTTAAGCCGACTTATACTTATTAATTTTTACTCACGTATTTTAGATAGCAATAAACCATTTTCACAAAGTTATGTAAAATGCAGTTTTTACTGAACTGCGACAATGGCACAGATGCAATTGCAGGTGTGCGATTCCATGCCGAATCGACCAGTGTTTTTTTGACACCACACATATAGCTGAAACATTGCCATATGTTTACTAGAGATTAAAACTCGTTACCCACTTTTATTTATTTTTGCTAGATATTTTGTAACATTTTGGTGACAGTTTAGTTTTCCTGCTCAGCTGAGCTAGAGGACATCAATCAACATTCTTTTTCAAATGCACATTGTATTGATCGAGGCCTTCAAATGGTGTGCGTGGAAGTACGGTGAAGTGATGCAACTGCCAAAATAGCCAATTTTTCAAATATTTGAATACTTCGATTGCTTTTGGCACCGGCAAAAATGAGTCAAATTGCAATCCGTTAGATTTCTTTTCGTAACGAAAAATTCACAGGACAGAACTTAAATACAGAATGGTAGCCCAAGTGACATAGTATAGCAAAAAAATATGTGCAGCTTTGAAGGTTCAGCTGATCGCCTGTAAAAAAAAAAAAAACAAATTCTAATCTTTTGCAAGAAGCTTCATGTTGAAGGAAAAAACAGCTTTCATAGTTGGCCAAAAAATATGTGATACATTATTGGATAGCTCTACATGTCTGCTATGCATGTGTGAAGTTAAAGAAGGCATTATTTTTAAATGCGAGAAATTCTTTTTTGAAATTTTGTCAGCACCGACTTTTCTCGGATGTGCGCACAGCTTGCCGGCTGGGAATGCGCACGACAAAGCTGGCTTTGTCTCCACACAGATGACAGAGAAGCGGTGTTAGGGTTGCATTTTATTGCCAAGGGCCACATGCTCTAACGCAACGAGGCTTGTGTTTGGTGTGGGCCAGGTAAACCATACAGCCATTGCCCATAAACTATCAATACGAGGTCTGTTAGAAAAGTATCTGACCTTTGGCTGAAGAAAAAAAAAAAACTGGCATAACTGGAGCGTTGGAAACCTAATCACCCTCAAAGTAGTCTCCTTGGGACTCCAGTCACTTCTCCCAGCAGTGCTGCCATTGTTAGAAGCATTCCGAGAAGGCCTCTTTCCGAACGGAGTTTAGCTCAGCTGTCGTTGCAGCCATAATGTCTTCTCTTGTCTGAAATCGCGCTTCTTTCAATGGCCTCTTGATTTTGGGAAACAGCCAGAAGTCGCAGGCGGCCACATCAGGAGAGTAAGGAGCCTGTCGAACTACAGGAGTCTGGTTATTCGCCAAAAAAGTCTGAATCAAGTGCGAGAAAAGCATTGTCGTCATGGATGCGCCAATTTCCTGTTGACAACTTCGGTATCTTGCGCCACACAGCATCACATAGGCCATGCAGGACATCCCTGTAGTAGTCTTTAGTGATTGTTTGACCCTGTGGTGCGTACCCGTGGTGTACCACACTGCGGGAGTCAAAGAAAGCAGTCAGCAACACTTTAACGTTGATGCGCACTTAGCGGTCTTTGGTTGGTGACGTGGACTGCTTCCACTGTAATGACTGGGATTTGGTTTCCGGGTCGTAAACATACCCCCAAGACTTGTCACCAGTGATTATGGTGTTCATGAAGTTGGGGTCACTGTTTGTGGAATCCAGCATGTCTGTGAGACTTCAACACGAAGTTGCTTTAGCTCCACCATGAGCAGTTTGGGAACGAATTTCGGTGCAACTCTCTTCATGGCCAAATCTTCAGTGATAATGGAATGTAGATAAAATGTGCTGATGCCCACCTCTTCCACAATTTCTTGGATAGTCACACGACAGTCCCGCATCACCACGGGGTTCACTTCGGCGATGACCTGGTCATTTCGGCATGTTGATGGCCGACTGGAGCGTGGCTCGCTCTCCACCGATGCATGGCCGTCTTTAAACTGGTTGTACCACTCCTTAATCTGTGTGCTGCTCATAGCATAGTCACCAAAAGCAGTCTGAATCTTCGGAATGGTTTCCACTTGGCTGTCGCCCAGTTTCTGGCAAAATTTGATGCAGTAGCACTGCTCCAGTCACTCCGCCATTTTCCTTGCAATAAAAAACCGACGAGAGCACTGTGTACTACCTCATTCAAATGCTGCGTCCCAGCAAGTCACGCTATTGGCAGGCAGGAAAAAACTCGTGCATGCGCACAAAGGTTCAAGGGCAGCTGATGAAAACGCACTTGTTACATATTCATCAGGTGTTCGCAAAAAAAGGTCAAATACTTTTCTAACAGACCTCGTACGTATTAAATACGTGAGGGAATCCTGCAGTGCTAAAAGATATGGTTCGTGCAGTTTACAAAAAGAAACATCAGCTATTATGTAGACAGTAAATCCAGAAAGAGCGCTGATATTGTTTATACAAAGCATTTTAAAGGGCATGTCGCAGTGCAATGCAACATAGAGGGAGCAGGACACTTTGTGCCCTGCTCCCTGAAGCCCAATGACGATGCAAGTAGAAAACACCTTCATAATTAGGACTGAAAACCTACATGAGTACGAACAAATTCTTGTGGTGTTGTTTGCTACCACTGTTTTAGAGCCGGAACATGCTCATCTACAAAAGTCATATGTGCCATGTTTAGTCTGATGTGGTCAGACACCATTGGCAACCACTTCTTGCGTTCATGTTAAAAAAATACGAATTGAGACTGCAGCTGCAGCGCTAGACGTCACCTGCCTTCGCAATGATAAAAAAGGCAGTCAGTTTGTTGAATAGTTCTTGTGGCTAATTATATTAACAATATTTCCTTACTAGATGACACGGCTTCATATATTTATGCTATATTTATGCTGTATGTGTGATCCACAAATCAACATTATAAAAAATAATTTATCGCACTTAAACAATAATACCTTTTTGTTACTTGTCACATGTATAGCAGACATGTAGGGCTGTGTAACGATGGGCGACATATACTTTTGTGCCAACCACCAAAGCTAATTTTTTTACCTTCAACACGAAGCTTTTTGCAAAAAATTTGAACTTTACAGTTTTTTAGCTGATCAACTGAACCTCCAAGGCTTGAAATATTTTGCAGCTATCCCAAGTCAACCAGTCTGATTTTATATTTATTTTGTGCCTTCTGTATTTCCCTACGTTAGAAGAAAATTCAAGCTTTGCAAATTTTGGCACTCACACCACTTCAGTCTCTTGACATGAACACCATCTGAATATTTGATCATACAATTTCCCTTTCAGAAGAAACGTGCATCAGTGCCTTCTAGCTTAGCTGGGCAAGAACAATAAATTTTTGCCAAAGTTCAAAAAAATTTTTGCGAAGGAAAATAAATGGGGAGCAAGAGTTTGGAGCTTAAACTATATCTGTGATGGTCAAAAAAACGTTGGTTGGTTGCCCTGGAATGACTCAAGTGTATGTACGAAAGCAAATTTTCTCATTGTACCTACTCAAAATCAAGCAAACTTGAAATGGTTTGCCATAATGGAACAGTTCTTGACAAAATTGGGTGGTTTGGCATGAAATGGCTTAAGATACTTAAAAAATATATTAATCAGGAAACACTTTCCTTACTAGAACCATATCAAAAACTAACATAAAAATGTAGTGAACTATAACAAAGCACAGCACTTGTATTCTGGATTGAGCAATCCAATGTGGACTTCTCAGGAGACTAGCATAAGTAACATAAATAAAATTAACATAAAAATGTGAAGGCATAGAAAGGCACAACATTTGTAAGCTCATTTGAGAAATCCAAATTGGGCCCTTCAGGAGACTAACACAGAACATAAAAATGTCGAGAGTTACAAAAGCACAACACTTGTGTTTTGGTTTGAGCTGTCCAACTTGGGCTCTTGAGAGGTTATTGGTCCCATGCGAGAAGCGAGGCCACAGTTCTTTACATAGGGCATGTTGGTACCAGGCAATTTGCAACACGTGAAGCCTGCAAAAACAAGAAGCCAGAACAAGTTTTAAAAAGCAACTTCCACATGCAAAAGAATGGCATGAAATATGCCCTCGTTATAATGAAATCGATTTATGTATTTGTCTTGCTTTATTCCAACTGTCCATGGGTACAGCTTCACAGCATGACCATTTAAATTTATTCAGTGCGGCACAGGACTCCACTAAGTGTCAAATGCAGGAAAGGGCAAAGAGGAACAAAACACTGTAGCAAAATAACTTTATGAATATCCTCAATGTCAAAGATGTGAGCTTTGCTTGCTGAGAAACGAAATGGTGAAACAAATTCATGTCGTTCATAAATAAACCTGAACTGACAACTAAAATTATTTCTTGTAACTCTCATAATTAAAATTTGCTGCACTTCACTGTGCTTTTCCATGCTCCAAATACAATAGTGTCATGTCACTACAACTGAGTGTAGCTTCATTTGATGTTAGGTTTCCTGAGTTCACATGCAATCGGAATGTACTTCTCGCCTTACAATGACTTAAGACTTTCTACATTAAAGAAGACACTGCTTACAGTGAAGTATGTTTTCTGCCTCGACGACTGAATTACTGTTCTAATGAGGATTCCGTGTAGTGCACCAAGCTGCTTAGCATGACACATGCAGAATGTGACAGAGACGAAGAAATGCCGTCTTTTAAGAGCCATATGCGATAGGACATGACTTCTTTAACCCTTTTAGGGTTCACTGCCGTACATCTGTGGCTGTGATGGAACGTTCTGAAAAAAATTTGCCTTTTCAGAACAAAGTGTTGCCTAGCATCCCACTGGAGGTGCTGCAACCTTCTGAGACTTCTAGTAAATATTCTTATAGTGCTGTCGCTCCTTGGGTTTCTCCAAAACTGATTTTTCACCTAGCTCCTTGGTGTCTGTCATTGCAGTAATTTGGGAGTGTTGCCACAAGTTTTTTGTTTCATTACACAAAAAAATTATGCTGCTTTATCCTGCATAAAAAAATAAAACATGTAAAACTGCAAATACTGAAATGGTATTGCCACTTTATTGTTATTTAAAAATATTATTTACCAGTTTATTTTTTCGGAATGTCACTCTGAAGAACTTAAATCTGCAATAAAAATATTAAGGGTGCGCGAAAAGTGATTTTTGAGGCTGAACCGAATAATGCTAGAAGCAAATCAAATAATGGATAGTTTCTGAATAATGAACAGCTGATATCACAATTAATGTAAGATGAGGCTCACATCCTAGTATTATTAAAGTTAGCAAGTTTCTGTCATTGTTATGTTATGAAAAGCTGTTTATTAAAAGCACAAATGGAGCAGCAGAAAGTTTCTTCACATGCACAGGACTCTTCAGTAAGCATAAATGATTGCTGTACAGCCTCTCAAGTACAGCTACTGAAGTAACGTAGCCTGGTCTGCTATTACAAGTTGTTACGTTTTATGTCTACACTATGTTAGTGGAGGTGAAAATTTACCGTACTTTGGCTCAAATTTCATGTTTCATTGGTGTTTCGAAATATTAGAATACTCGCATTTACAAATAGTGACCATTCAAAGACTAAATTGAATAAGACACTATTCAATTCGAAAGTTTTGAGCATTTGCACACCGCAATAAATATATAACTCCTAAATTAGAGAGGCATATTTCCCCCAAAATGTGATCCTCAACGGGCTAAACAAGAGCGACAGAAAAGCCCATTTATATTTTTGATTAATTTAAGCCCATAATCTACTTGGCAATGGTTCATAATAACCCTGTTAACAGGTAGGTGAAGTAAGGAAGCAGGAATCAATTCTAACAATTTCAGAATGGGAGTAGTGGACATGTCCGATGGTCTGTAAGAAGCTTTATACATTAGGCCCCAAGAGCCTATTCTCAATTTATTGAAGTATATGGGGAAAAGCCACATAAATATTTTTTTCATATCTTAGAATACACATAAATATTTTTTTCATATCTTAGAATACAAAGTGATAAAGTGTGCGTGAATAAATACGAGTCATAGGTTAAGTGCTTAGAATGAGTAAGCGCCCACAAAACATAGTACTATTGACAGCAATGCTTGCAACTCTGTCCCTGTTGTTTCTTTGATTGAAACAACCAAAAGAAAATTGCCACACCACTCAGGTTCCCTCTGCTAAAAGGCTGCTGTCTGGCATCACATGGACCTCCTTCAATATAGGAGCAACCTTAATTCGATGTGGTCTGTTAAAATTGGTGAAACTACTGTTTCACATCTCAGAACCTGGAGAGCTGTTTTGACTTCTGCAATTTGGTGAACATGCTCCTGCTCGAGCTGAGCAGTAACCACACTTGAGCATACCTTCTCCGCAATTCGCGTATTAGAATAACATTTTCAGGCTAACTAAACATGTCCTCCATGCCAATAGATTTGGAGCGTGCTTCACAGACAACTATTCCTTGCAATGACAGCCAAGTAACACTGCTAATGCGCAAATGCAGCTCATTTTATGTGGTGGAGCCACTAAAAACTTTCAGCAGTGAAGGCAGCTTTTAAATTTCAGAAGCATTTGAGTATGGCGGCATTACGCACTTAAGATCGTACGAACAGTCATTCCAAATAGTAGGCTATTGTCGCATACAACTGCACACACGGGCTACTTGAAAGTCGTTTGTTATGCCAATGGCAAGTTTATAATTTTAGAAAAAAATGTGAATGTAAAAATGCAACCAGAAAGGATGTATGGTACTTGCCTATAACAGCACTGACCCTGGTGGGGTCAAGAGCCTTTTTTGCCCCTTGGTGTTATTTCCAAAGCCCAAATGGCCCATGAGCTCCTCCTCTGTGAACACATGGTGAAGCAAGGCCCTTGCAAACTTTCCTGGTCCACCATGGCAGGCCATGGTAAACTGTGCCAGGATAACCTTCTCAATGTGCACTCCTTCAACCTATGTGAACCTGCATGTTTAAGTAAATGTTAGCAAAATAGTTTTAAGCCTTTCAAGCACATTCACACAACAGCCCTACTGCAAATAAATTACAAAAGTACCTGTTGCAAATCTAGATTGCTAAACTTGACTTCTTACAAGCTTCTTATGCTGTCTGGATGCCACATGTTTCAGAAAAACAATCCAGCACAAACAAGAATAATAAACCAAAGTATCCAAACATCTAGTACTTGAAAAAGGGGAGTACCAGCGAAACACAAATGACACGCACACAAGGAAACGGCATTAGACACGGACGGACGTTGGGACGGACCAGCGTCCGTTCCTGTCTAACGCCTTTTACGTGTGTGCGCGTCCTTTGTTTTGCTGGTACCCCCCTTTTTCAAGTTCATCACGCACCAACTGGTCCAAGAGCTTGTGCTAATGCACATCTAGTAATATTTATTGTGATTACCATTCTTAGGATACTTCATATTTTCAGGTGTTTGTCTCTATTTTCCCATCCATGTGTCAATAGGTAGTCCATGGTCTAATGGGGAGATTGGGCTGCTATGTTAAGGGAAGAGTTCAAAATCAACCGTAGGAACAACTTGGGTGACTGGGTATGCGACCCTGGGCATATGCCACTTTTCAATGAATCTCCTTCCCGCTATCTTGGGCAACTGCTGCTGCTTGTGTTGGCAAGCAGCATTAGGAGCTCAAAGACGGACATGATTGTCGATCATTACTAAGATTACCACTACATGTCACGTTAGCTTGCTGTGCTGCAGAAGTAATATGTGAGATTCCACTCCACTGTATGAAATGTACATAAGCTGCAAGGACAGTATGTGCCAACCACCACCTCAATTAAATTAGTCGACTCGCAAAGCACAGGCTGCACAAGATCACGGAGTGAACTCAGAAGTTTGTGGACAGTCAGTTGATGTTCATGTCAGGGACCTCTAGGGAAACTGTCATTTCCTCGATGTGCATCATCGTGCCGTCATACATTGTATTACAATTCTGTCTGTCTCGTTGTACCACCGTTCTAATAGTCATCACGTATCACCACAATTCAAAATATAAATAGACACTTATATCTACTGTTTATTTAATCTTTATGGAGAATACTTTGAGCATGAGTTTTTGCAAACATCATGAATTCTACAGCTTAAAGGAGCACTAAAGCAAAATTAAATTAATTAAATTCTGGCGTTTTAAGTGCCAAAACGACAATCTGATGTTTAGGCACGCCTTAGTGGGGAACTCTGGACTAATTTTTACCAAATCAGGCTGCAAGGTACCTGGGCAGTCTTGTATTTGACCTCCATCAAAATGCGGCTGTTTGATCCTGTGACCTCGTGCTTAGCGGAGCTGTGCCAACACCCCTAAGCAACTACGACATGAAAGCACTAAAGAGAAAAATTATTTTAGATGTATCTGTACATGACCTTCCTACTATTCAAGAGATTCACTCATACCGTGACAAGAGGCTGAGTAAACTGTAAAAGCAGCAAGAGGAAAGATTGGTGGCAGTGCTGCCTTGAAGTTACCACACCCGCTTGCTGTGACGTCATGGATTTTGATGATGTCTGTTGAGGTGTAGCAATTTTTTTTACAAATAAAGATGTTCTTCATCGTATTCCAAAAACCCAAAATAAAAAGCGTCAGGAACTTTTACAGAACCAACACAGCCCAAGTTTGAAAAAATACTTGGAATCCATGATGTGACAATGAGGTGTCAGCACAAAGATTTTGGGGCGATACTCAGAAAATTGAACTTTGAGCTTTATTTTCTCTAATAATCAAACAACTACCAAGAAAGTTACAGAAGTAGTTATTTAACACGACGCTTTATTTTAAATTCATTTAAGGTGTCATTAGTGTCCCCTTAATACAAAACAAGGAATGCACTTGGCTGCGTAATAGGTTAACATGCATCACTGGTTCTCATTAAGGTAGGATTATCAGTATAGCAAAGGGCATGCACTGGCTGCTCCAGAGGGGAGCCCTTCCACTTCCCCTCAACCTCCCAATTTCCAATTTCTTTATGAGCAGTGATGCAATTTCTCTATCTTAACGAGACATAATGCCAAGGAGATTAAAAATGCCATGCTGGTTACAGCATGTGGTGACCGGCACTTCACACCGTCCAGCTCGGCATCAATCTTTTTGGAATTTGGCCCTTGAAATGCAGAAAGCCCCGATCGCTGCTCGTTCTTCAGCCAACTTTCTCAAAGGGTGCTGCTGTTCTGGTTTGATACCTCTAGCTGTGCACTGCTGTATGACATAGGTCATAATACCTTCGTTCTGGTAAAACTAGAAAGATGTGCACTCATGCAGACCACTAATGTCCACACTAAGTTTCTGAACGCCCCTCTCATATCAGGCATATACACTGAAAAAGGCACATTCCGCGTTTAATATGTTCACAAGTGACAATGAAATTCACTCCCAGTCCCGGTGCAGTTGCAAAGTCTTTAAGCTGAGTGCTTAAAGGCACCATGTCTCCTAATGAAGGCACTCTGCACCAATTGATCACTGGAGCAAATGCGTTGCAGTTGCATCAGCAATGTTCTTGTTTTTTCTGCTTCCTGCAATACATTTTCACGGTATCACTGTATTTGATCATCGTGACGCTACAGAATGGATGGCCAAGGAATTCACTTTTACCGTTCCAGCTGGGGCCTCTCCCAGCTCATTTTGAATCTGAAAAAAGATGTCACTATTAAAACGTGAAGCCACGATGCAGCAAAAGCGACAATCAAAAGAGCTACATGGACCATTAGGCTGACATAAATGGACGGATACACATGACTAGTCATTGAATACACTTAAGTGTGGCCGCTCTTGCCAATGGCAGTGTGAGCTTGCCAAAAAATTTATTTCACATTCCTCTAGTTACTTTAAACATTATTTCCACGCATCTACTTAACTGTTATGGCCACATATTAAACGCAGCTCCTTTATATAAAACCAGTGTTACATTCCTTTACTCCCCGTCTACCTGATGCTACTGAAGTTTTGCTTACTCTCAAAGAAAGAATTTCACAGAACTGCTCTTTCGACATTATTCCAAGCTTGTGGCAAAGCGCCGTGATTTAGTTGACAACGATGCGCTCCCCTTTCAATCTGTTCACTCTATAGTGCTCTGATTCAAAGCAAAAATTGCTTTTCGACATAACTAGCTACATCAATGGTCACAAGAAACAATGCTAATTATTGATGTTTATGTTGCCGATAACGTATACATGCCGCCTCGAAGCACAGTGGGACGACAACGCAGATATGCCAGGCATCTCGTTCCTTTACTGATTTTAAAACTATTGTTAAATCAGTTACTGAAGTACGAAAAGCTGCAATTTCCCGAAATTACATTATTTTGAATGTTGTAGGACCTGGAGTGCCATGAAATCTGCCTTTCCGTGAATGCAAAGAGCGCCTACGCGAAGCCGTTTGGGCGAAGCACTCGATGGCGACGAACGGAGAAGATGAAAAAATAAAGTTGAATGCGCGCGACCTGGGGGAAAACAAAACGCACGCGGTTGGCAAGGCGTATAACTCGATGATTTCGCAGCACTCTGTGGCATCACCCCTATTGTATCTCACGTATCGCATGTACACCCTTGAAATTCTTTATTATTATTGCGCGACAGCCTCCTCTGTGTTTTCCGATCGCGCGAACATCGGCCGCACGGCGTGTCAGATAGTGGCCTTGAAGCACCGCGGAGTCACTCGATCCTGATGGGAACAGCGCAACAGAATACACTTTCGCCAATCCCACCGCACCCCCCCCCCCCTTTTGCTGAAAGCTCGCTCACACGCCTTGTACTAGCGTGGCGCAAACGAAATATCTTCGATTACAGTACAGATCGGATGGTTTCACGTCGCATTGTTTTGCGCTCATTAATAAGGCTAACTCAATCGGTGCTCGAACACCGTATCAGAAATCATGGCGTACAACATGCCCTGTTTTAGGTGGCACCACATAGCTGCCTTAAGTCACCACAAGCGGAGTGTAAAGTTAAGCCAGGACAAAACTCCACGTTATCTGCCACAAATCTAGTGCTGTACAACCCATTCTCGCAACGGAAGGATAGTACTAGGAATGAAAACTACAAAAGAGGCGCGCGGAAGACACGCACAAGCGCTGAAATCATTTCCCCGCTTCCGTTCACCGCGTCGCAATGGACGAACAAGGGGAATTCGAAACACTCACTCACCCTTGATGTCGCTGAGTCGGAGGCGATCATGGCGATCTTCGAGGCAACAAGTCCATAAAAAGCGAGCAACACGCAGGAATATTCCAAAGATGTCACAGCGAAGCACACAAAGAACACAGAAAATGCAGGAAACTCTCAAGCTAACGGCTTGCACGAACTCGCCGGAATGCGCCAAGTATGAACAGCGCAAACGCGCAATCATACATGTACACTCATACAAATACACGCTTATATTATCATAAATTGTACCATTGGATAACAAATTATGTAATTTCATGTTATTACTGAACAATTGTTGCGATTTGCAAGTGTATAAAAGTTTTTTGCTTCGCTTCTTTGATGAACTACTTTCTTTAGCGCAGTAACGTAGTGCACCGGCCGGAGCTAATGGCATGCGCGGGAAAAGGCGCCAAATTCAAACGTCACAAACGCCGCGCTAATTTGTGCGCGCACAGTTTTCGTCGTTTGGATTTAAAAAAAAAAAGTAATGCGTGCCGCAACCATGCGAACTGAACTATTGACCAGAAAAGTACAGAAACGTCGCTGTTTGTGCTTCTTATTTCGACGTCATGGCAAACTGCGGGCGGTCTGTCGTCCCATTCTTTAAACATTTGTGCGTGTGCTCCTGCGCTGTGCGATTTGTCACCGAGAACGTATAGCAGCGCAGATTGTGCTTGGTGGCCGAGCAGATTCCGAACACATTCGCCAGCACCCCGTCTAGGTCACAGAAAAGAATTTGGCCTCCATGTGAAATATGAGCACCATGTCGTACATATCGGCCAAGCTTTTCGTTTCGTTCTGTATAGCGCGCTAACGGGTAAGCGAAACGCACTCTGTAAAAACGATGTTCACTCCTTTCTCCGCCGCACCCACCGTGGTGGCATAGTGGCTGAGCTGTTGCTCTACTAACCCGAGTGCTTGGGATCTAATGCCGGCCGCGGCGGCTGCATTTCGATTGGGGTGAAATGCAAAAACGACCGTGTACTGTGCGTTCGGTGCAGGTTAAAGGACCCCAGATGGCAAAAATAAATATGGCGTTTCTTACTACGGTGCGGCTCATAATCAAAGCGTGGTTTTGGCACGTCAAACCCCAGACTTGGATTTTGTTAACGTTCTCCGCCACCTTGACCATATTTAACATGGAGGCATGCAATGCCGTTTCCTAATTAACACACAGCCAGGGCACTGGCCCCTTATAATGGACGCCAATGGAAATGCAGGATGCGTCCAGTCATCGGTTGTTTGTCACTGCTTGTAGGGACGTTTGTCTTCTGAAACTGCATATATATATATATATATATATATATATATATATATATATATGCAGGGTGTTTCTGCTAACTTTAGGCCGAGTGTAAACTCTATGACGACGCGACTAAATGCATGTTGCTCCCTTTGGTATGTAGCGTGTCGCGCTATTTGTGTATTTTTGCTTAATTAGCTATTTAGTCAAGCATAATTAACCAACTTCTGAAGCAAGGAAGTTAGGAAAGAAATTCCAATTAGAAAGTTGCAGAGCTGTTGGCAACACGTCCGAATAAACAGTTTCTGTCTTTCTATCTGTTAAGTATTATTGTTTTTCACCTTACTGCGGATGCTCGCGAAATAGAAAAAGCACCACGTGACATATGCCCGCCTGCGAGTCGTGATTGCACTGCTCCTAAGCCTTCTGCGCACAAACGAAAACATACCATTTAACCGGTGTGAACACCCGTCTGCTTATCGCCATCATGAACCGCAGCGAGGGAAGCACGTCGCTGGCGTCAATACCACAGCCAACGCCTTCGTCACTGCCCTGTCGCCTTTTAAGCGGCAACACACCCTGCTCGATGGTATGTTCGTTTGGGAGCGCTGCAAGCACGGCGCGCAAGCGGATATGTCAGGTGATATTTTTTTCTATTTCACGGGCATCCGCAGTAAGCTGAAAAACACTAACACTTAGTAGATAGAAAGTGAGAAATTGCCTAATAGGACGTTTTGCAAAGTGCTCTAGAGCTTTCTAATTAGAATTTTTCGCCTAACTTTGTTCCTTCAGAATGGCTAATTTTCTTGACTAATTAACTACTTAGGAAAAATACAAGAATAGCGTGACACGTACAAGAGTGAGCAACATGCATTTGGTCGCATCGTCTTATGGTGCATCGGCATATTTTTAAACTCTGAGTAAAGTTAGCTAAAACACGTGTATATACGTCTATGGTTCAAGTAACGTGAAACACCCTGTATATATGCAATGGTGATCAAGTGATCAGTAAACCAACATATATGTGCAAAAGACGCACACATACATATGTGCGTGTGTTTTTCACATGTACTTCGAAACTCAATATTGCTTGTGACTCAATTTTATTCAACAATAAGTTAACAACATTTAGTCAACGACTTTATTGTTGGAAACTACTCAACAATGGTTCAATAGTCAATACTATTCAACAATATGTCAAGAGAATTTAGTCAATGACTTTATTGTTGAAAACTACTCAATATTGGCTCAATAATACTCAATACTATTCAACAATATATCAACAGAATTTAGTCAACGACTTCATTGTTGGAAACTACTCAACAATGGCTCAATAATACTCAATACTATTCAACAATATATCAAGAGAATTAAGTCAATGACTTTATTGTTGAAAACTGCTCAACAATGGCTCAATAATACTCAATACTATTCAACAATATACCAACAGAATTTAGTCAACGACTTTTTTGTTGTGAACTGCCCAACAATTTTACTGTTGAATTATTGCCTGTGGTTTCAATAATTGTTGAGGTATTGTTGAAAGGCTATTGAGTCAACAATTCGTCAACAATATGCCAACAACTTTTCAACAGTCATTTTCATAAGGGTCATAACCCGATTGCGATTTTGGCACCTACAGCACCACAATTCAATTAACGTTTAACACTCCTGCCACGATGCCATGTGCCATGTGAGTCAATGATAATGCTCAACCCTTTCAGAGATTATGAACAATGGCGCACAACAACACTTGAAGCAAAGACGTCTTCCTGTGTGTTCTGTGTACTACGCGAACAAATATTAGTGCTCCACGCAAGCTAACGTTTAACATCACGGTCTTAAAACGCTTTCACCCCCCTTTGGGGTGTATATTTATATTACAACGATAATCGTTATCTGCCTTGCTTGCGTTTCCTTTCTTGAAAGCTCGGCGCTCGCTACTTCCCTGTCGGGAATGCTGTGTCACACTGATAACGCGCAATCCGATCGTGACTGGGAAGTGCCGGGGACGCAGCGTTCAAGAAAGGAAACGCGGGCAAGACAGATGACGATTATCATTGTGGGACAAGATATAAGGTCCAAAGGGTGTAAGTTTCTTAAGGGTGCAACTAACCACTCTTGTATTAGACTCAACGCTGAAGATACTGCACATTTTCCGTCAACATTACCGCTAATTATCGTCAAAGCAAACAACGTAGAAAGCTTCGGTTACGTCGATTCCCATAATGTGTAGAATCCGCATATTTATGTTTCTCCCTTGTTTCATTGAGCCTTTTAGGCCTACTATTGCATGACTTCATTCAGTAGTTTCTGATCATTCGTTCCGGAGTAAGCGCGCTAATCTCTCCGTGACGGCCTCTGTCGGCGATCTTTGCAGCACCCGCTGGATCTGCGAGTCCGGCCTGCTGGATCGTCACCTGGAAGGGGTTCTGCTACAGACATGGCGACAGTTAGAGCGCGCGCACAGCGCGGCCGAGGCCATCCGCTCCGAAGACGTCTCCGGGCTGTTCGCCGTCTGGATAATGGGAATGGGAATGGCAGCCGTCGCAACGTTAGGCGAGGGAATCATGGCATGCCGAGGGCGCGTTGCAGCCTCGGGACCACGCAGTGGCCTTAGGCGGCGCCGCAACAGGCTCAAGCCGGGTCTTCGGGAACTTCTCTGTTGTAGGTCGTAAAAGGCCGCGGAACAGAACGCGGTTTGATTGATGCACCATCAGAACGATATAGAGAGTGCAAAGAAAAAGTGTTTTCAGCAGAGTGTTTTTTTTTATTTGTTTGTCTGACTGAGTTGTCTTAACGTTACCAGACGACGTAATCGTTTTCCTGAAGTATATCTCCGGCAGAACCGATACGCCTAAAGAATAATTTGAATGTGATGTTTATTTGGACAGTCCATATTCGCGACATTCAGTTACATCGATCATAGAAACAAGGTCCTTCAGTGCTTTCGAACTAGTAACGAAACCCGCGTAACGCTATGGCAGAGCTCCATATAACGCCCGCGTTGGACGCACCGCGACGCTGGCGCAAGTAGAAGTTGCACTGGAGCAGACGCCGAACGGACGCCACAGGCGTTCAGTGCGTACGTTCGCTATTGCGCAGGGGTGGACAGCCTGCATCGGCGTTTGAATATTCTCGACAGAACTTCCAAATTGCCATCCTGTCTTTGTACAGTGTTCAGAAACTTAAACGCGAAGAATTTAGAACTACAACGCCTTGTTTAATTTCCAAGCTCAACTGCGGACGCAACAGGGGCTTAATTCATAATTGAAATTCTGCACTTGGGCGGACTCCATCATTTGAAACAGTTTGAGCAAGTTAATGTTTCATTTTTAGATGATTGTGCGTGCAAAAACTGTGTTCCGAACTAACAAAGCTAACCAGCTGAATACTAAACTAATAACTCATTATTAAACTAATTAACTCATTAGTAATCAGAAAATGAGTTACTGAAAAAATTAATAAATTGCCTAATATATTACAAATTATTTTTTAATTACATTAAAATCAAGAAATATAACTAATTATCGCTGAACTAATAACTAAGCTAATAACCAACTAGTTAACTCGCGAAGATAGGCAACTGATTAGGCGATCAAACAAATATGCAATTACTAAAAATTGCAACTAATATCTTCCTAACCTAACTTATCATCTAGGAACTACATTAACTAAACAAACTCAAGAAGTAATGTAACCACTTCAATAAGAAAATCGACTAAACCAATAAACTAACGACATAATAACTGAGTAATACACCAACCAAGGAAACAAAATAAATCATGTAACTACCAAAAGTAATTAACAAAACAAACCAACAATGCTAACCAACTGATTAATCTACCTAACTCTAATATCTAAGCAAACATAATTAACTGAGTAACTAATCAACTAATAACTAATACATTGAACTAGCTAACCAAATATAACTGACTTTTCCAACTAACTAACAAGACAAAGTACAAATACAGACAGCCGAAAGAAACAGTTTGTGCAAGGAAGGCTACTAGGGGGTGGGGGTCGACGTCAATCATATAACGGTGCCGTGTATAATTTAAACACAAACGCATCGCACATATACATGAATTTTGTCAAAAGTTCCCATTGCATGTTCACTCTACAAACATGCTGAAATAAATGTGGGAGAGGCGCCTTTCCTCGTTAAACATTTGCATGATCGCGCAGCCAACCCATCTGGCGCAGCAGATTGTTCATCTTCCACTTACGACAACATCTCTGGTGCCAACTTCTGTCTCTATATGAATCTTTCAGGGAAGTTTCATGATCAGATTAAAAGTATTGAAGGACCCTGATAGTAATAAGCCACGAAGATAGCCGTGCAATATTTGTAGCGTTCTCTAACTGTTTCACTGAGCCATCATATATTCGTAGATAGATGGGTGTCGTGGGCCATATATTATTCAATTTTAGAGAACCCCTGTTCTGTCGCCCTAACACTATCGCCACAACCGAAGGCATTCCGAAGGCTTCGCCGCGTCAAGGCTTCGAGTGGTGAGGCACGCACTGCACGCCTTTGCATATCACCGGCCACGATAGCAGCAATGACTATGCTGGCAGGTTACGTTTCACAGAAAAGCCACTGCTCGTCATGCGGACCACGACCAGATTTGCCATGCGGTTCACGGATCCCCGGGCCGCCGCAGCTGCTGCTTCTCAGCTACGACTCTACTGCAGTGCTGTGAACACTGGTTATTTACTGAAAGAATAAATCAGCATATGTTGGCATTCGGTGTGGGAATTCGTCACTTAGGCAACTGTACCACACGTTGTCTGAATAAACTCTTTGACTCTTGACTTCTCAATCCAGCAGTCTTCCCGGACGCCTCAGATGTAGCCACGTCGCTCTCCCGGACTTCACAATTCACACATCCTCGTGTAATATTTGAAGATATTCTTGATCGAGGCGCACCCTGTTTCCCCGGAGACTTCTACGTACCAGACGATCACAGTGCCGCTTTGCGATTAAAGAAGGCGCTACGCTTCGCAAAGACTGCCGTGGAATATCAATGAACCGCAGTGACACCATCCGTCGAGGAGTAGCACTACAATCCACTTTCCTGGCGCAATGGTGCCAGCGCTAACATTCGCAGCTGACATAGCCGTGGCATGATGTTTCCTCGCACATCAGCTTCACTCACGTGAAAAGCGCAATCCACCAGTTCACTACACATATAGCAATTACAGATTTAGGGAAACGCATTAAAGCAGCTTGTGCGCCTAATGGCTGTGCTTGTCTCTGTGAAGAAACACGAAGAGTGAAGCTGCAGCACTTTCACGGCTCGTGAAAAGCTCGCACGACGGCACACAAAGCACCGATGTTACCGACACGATAACTGAGTGCACAATATTTGCCGGCTGAGGCGCAAAGTGCGCGCACAAGCACACGGCATCTTTCAAATCATGGCGGCCAACGCCGCCAGCATCTTTTTCAGACAGCAGTCGTTTGCTAGCTTCTTGCGCTAGTCCGAGCAAAAATCTGGAGGAGGAGGGTGGTTATTCTGCAAGTGTCCACCTAGTGAAAATTTGCCTTCCTCTGCTGCTGAAGTTCTGTGTGGCTGGACTGGGGTACACATCAAAAGGATACACTCGCCCTCCGCCAATCCGCACTACAGCAGCACAAGTGGACATGTCCGCCTGGTGCACATGTCCAGCAGAATACCGCCCCTCCCCCCTGCTCACAGCTCCGAGAGCCGGTGGTTAATCCGCGAATTCTGGTCTGTGAAAAAGGACCGCAATTGTGCCAGCTCTCGCACTGATTGGTGGAGCTTCCAAATCAGTACGAGCAAAATTGAATGTGGCAGAGCAATCCAAGCAGTCTAGGACTGCCAGAGACTGAGAATCGAGGAGGCCCACAGATTTACAGTCTCATTTTTTTTTCTTTCCTAGTATTATTTTTATTTTCTCTCCTTCGTGCAGCCATTTGTCGGAACTTGTAGATCTTCGCTCATATTTTCAGCCGATTCTTTTATATCAATCGACGCGACGAGTCGTTAGTGGCACCACAGTGGAAAATATTCAACTATAGCGGACACTCGGCGAAAACTGGTACCAGGAGATACGTCACGCTAGTTTTCACATCAGCCTTATCTGACGCCGAGCATAGGAAAAAAAGGATGTTGAATGAAGCTAACAATGTTTTTCTTTTTTAATATTTCCAACTAGGACTAAAATGTTCCGCGTATAAATGAAGTTATTGTGTTGGTCTGCTGAGCCCGAGGTCGCGGGATCGAATCCCTGCCACGGCGGCCACATTTCGATGGGGGCGAAATGCGAAAACACCCGTGTGCTTAGATTTAGGTGCACGTTAAAGGACCCCAGGTGGTCGCAATTTCCGGAGTCCTCCACTGCGGCGTGCCTCATTATCAGAAAGTGGTTTTGGCACGTAAAACCACATAATTTAAATTTTTTATAAATGAAGTTATGCACTGCGACTTATTTTTCTTGCGTTATCGAGCGACAAGACAGACGTGCCAGATGCTTGCGCCATGCGCCAGACACGCCACTGAAACTAGGGATGCCGGCTGCGCATGTGAGCGTTCGCCTGTTCGACGTGCCGTTAGTCATATTATTTTTTAATGTAGCTCTTGTCTCTTGGACTACCGGCACAATTTTGCGATTCTGCTATACTTCGGCACGGTACTCCTGCTCTATTGGATTGCGGCTAGGTGAAAAGTTTTGTTTCACTGTCTGCGCTGCATTTCAAGCAATTTAGGCTTCGTGCCCCGCACCGGGCGTTGTGACGCAGTCAGCAAAAACCATCTTGGCCGTTGTGGCGACTTAGTGAGGCGTGTACTGATCTTACTGGGACATGTTGTTGACTCTTTCTCTGGGCGCCAATGTTATCGTAACTTATTTTGCTACTGTTTAGGCGCACTGGCCACGCAGAGCGTTGTGACGCACTTAGCGAAACGAAGGTCGGCTGCTGTGGCGCAGTTAGCTTGGCGTTGGTTAGTTTCGCGTTGACTGAATATTACGGTGCCAAGTTTGTGACGCTGTTTGTGCCCCTTCCCCCAACAACAGATACCTTCTTTCGGTACTCACATTTGTCGAGAACATGACGAGCGATTACCAAGAGTGATAGCACGAGAGTGTGTTACATGCACTGGCACAACGTGCAAAAGTTAACGCCGAGGAGCTCAAATACCAGGAACTTCCCTATTGCAAAAACCAGGGTCTTCAAGTGCCTTCCAGTGTGAACCCAGCGCATTTTTTGGCACTGGATCGCACTGGGTATGCTGGCGCTTGCTGGGACTCACTGGCACACCAGTGAGAACGCTGGATAAGAGCTGGGTCCCACTGGAAGAGACACTGGTTCCACTGCCATGACGCTGGGGCGCACTGGTTTGTGCTGTACAGGCGATGGTTCTTGCTGCAGTTCGCTGGTTCGCACTGGAAACTGCGCTGGTTATGTTTGTGCCGCGCTGGTTCCAGTACGCAAGGACGAGCGCTACAGAATAACAAATGCTTTATACAATTTCATCGCTTGATACTAGTCTCTTGTCCTAAATAACGCTATATCTTGGGGTCATAAAACCCTATTTCATGTCGCAGCTTGGAATAAAGGTGCGTGAGCTGCCGTGTTTATTCATGGACATTTTACACTGACGATCACTTTGGTTTCTTTTTATTTTCCCTTTTGATTTGGAGGTTTAGCTAAATTCATGAACGAAGCCACGCAAACGCAGCGGACGCCGCGTTTTTTAGTAGTTCGCACGTAACATATGACTGGGAGTTGTCGTCGTTGTCGCAGTGTTGTGGAGTGGACATGAAATGCAGAAGTCGTTCAGACGCGCACGAAAGGACCCCGAGTTCGAAGCTTACCACTGACTGATATTACCCCACCGATAACAAAGCTGAGGTGATTCGTGCGCTTCCACTTTCCCTATTGTATTAAAAAAGTTCTGAGGCTCAAATACACACATTTGAGCTTTCGCCAGCTACCCTCGCCGTGATCGGTCCCCACCGAAGCTTAGGCCTAGCGTATCCGCCGAGTCCATCTTCACGCTATCGGCGCGTCTAGGCTCAGGAATCAAGAAGTCTAAGAAGGATAAATTACTCTATATTTCAGCTTTCGCATCGGTGTTCCTAAATAAACAATTTTTTCATGTCTACAGTGCCAGCACAAGAAGCGATGACCGCCGACGTGACGCGTCATAAACAAACACAGGTATATGTGCTATCGCTGAAGGCTTCCAGCACTAGCCTGCGCTTTTCTGACGAAGATATATGACTAGACAGACGTGTTGACTGACAGGCATCACTGAACTAAGAAAACGTTGCATATCCCTCGGGTAAAGATTAAGAAATGGCAATCGAAATCCGCCGTAACAGCCCATACAGCGTCCCGGGTCGACGGTTCATTTAGGACTTTTTTCGAAGTTAAAATACCAATCGCAAGTGAAAATCGATGTTGTGGAATTTCCGAGCATGCTACTTAATACGGACAGCAAATTTTTCTTTGTAGTACATGCGTGAGTTTTAGTTGCTGGGCGATAGCGCACCTAATGCGCGAGACGTATCTCTGCGAAACTAACACTGCTTCTCGATTTTGACATGGCAAATTATCCGTTTATGCTGAAGTCCTGGCCTTGCGTAGCGGTAAAGTAGCGGGCTTGGGATCTGTAGGTTGGTCGATCGAATCGTGGTCAGAGCAGTTTTATTTTTACGCTTTTTATTTCTTTTCTTTATTGCACTAAACGCTCTTTGTTGCTTTCTGTATTCAAGAAACTATATCCGGTGTCCAGGCACCGCATATTTAACGCGCTGGAGTTGTTTTTCGCACCAGTTGCCAGCGCATCCCAGTAGGCCGCGCATGCCCAGCACCCCAGCATCCAGTGCGCGGCACTGGGCCCACAATCCGGCGCACTGGGTCCCAGTGGCACTGCGTTTTGCAATATGGCTGTAACTCGAAAATCCTGTCTTCTGAACGACTGAACACAAGTTTTTCTCCCACGCATCCCTCTTGAGTGCGAGTGGAAGGCATTCCGCGAGCGTCTAGCCTGGTCTGGCTGGGAGTCTGTGTGGTGGACACTTCTGTGTACGCGCCGTGCGATTGCGTCGGATGAGGCTAGGTGTGTCGAACGTATGTATATGAACGAATGTATTCGTGCTCTTTAAAGGCGAAGCTTAAGCGTCCTCCAAATTTGTATTTTGTAGGCTATCTGTGGTCGGTTTGAAGGATAGCCGTCCCGACACAGCTTAAGGTGCCGTGTCCTCTGTGCTATCGCACGCCTAGTTCGCGTTCAACCGAAAGGCAGAACGAAGAGTGATCTACTCTACGCGGCTTCTGCTAATCATGCTAGCGCTTTGACAGCGAGTGGATACTGTCATTGAGTGAGAAGTGTTTGTGTTTGCCTGAGTGCGCGTTGCACCGTGCTTGATAATTTACTCAGTAATGTTTGCACTACTTCATACCGCCGATAAAACTACTAATGTTACTTTGTAGCATGTTGCTGAACATGTTGCAAAATTTGCTTACACAATCAGTGCTTCTTTTTCGGTAGAAACTATGACTTTTTTCTTACATGCTACTTGTGACAGGGAGTTCATATCATATATGTACCGCCACAAACGCGCCCATGTAAGACGAGTACACGCCTGCAGAATACTTTAGGCGGTGTACGTATCTACAAATTGTCCTTTATTGGCAACTTTCACCGACTATAGGGGGCGCCATCATTTATCCAAAATGGCTGCCGATGCGCTGATCACTTGCATGTAGACATCACCGCCGGTGTTCTTTTGGTCGCTGGTTGCCGCCGCTTGCCGCCGCTTGCCGACAATAAAATAATTTTGCACCGCACTGCGATTCCTGGTCAGGAAGCAGCTCAGAGTTGCGTGCATAATGTCACACTTACAAGCTGCCACAGGGTCACGAATGCGCTGCCTCGTAGTCATTATATCAGGAAACATCAATGACATATTGAGCCATCAATGAATGACATTTCACTTTTGATCACGCTAGAGCCCGACTTGGGTCTAATTTATATCCCAAATGGCTCTCTTCTGCAGATTTCACAAACAAGCCAGTCGCGATCGACGAATCTGATGTCAATCGGACATGATCGCGATCGTAAACGCCCGTACGACACCGATCAAATAGGGCACTTCCTATAGCGATTGAGACTGATCGGTGTAGAATTCTTCGATCACGATTGGCTCTCCTCAAGGGCGACTGTAAAGAGTCTGAATTATACAAACGCAGAATACGAACATTCGTGAGCATTCTTCTTTCTCAATTACCCTGGTTGCATGTATGTGAATGCGAGACTGTCTAACGGGTGATGGAGTTTGGTTAATTCGGGGGGTTTACGTGCCAAAACAGGCTTGCCGATGCGCCGTTTCACAGCCCACTGCTTTTTTTTTTCGTTTGTCAGGAGACGACTTACGATGCCTTTTACGGTGCGGTCAGAACGTTGTGGCAGAGAGCACATACGATTGCTCTTGTACAGGTACTTCCTTCACATTTTCGAATGCGAAAGTTCGACGGTGATGTTTCAACAACATCCTTCATAATTCGCTTTCCGCACACGCAAGAAGACACGAGGGACAAGGACGATGAACCACAGCTCGAATGTTTTCGCCAGGCAAATGTTCGTTCCATCCCCGCATGACTGGCTTCGGCAGTTGCTGTGTGGCGGCGCCAGCGTACCTGAAAGTTGCGAATACTTGAGGGGAACGTGGATACTCACCTTTTTTTGCCTCATCTTCGACTTTTGCACTGCTGCTGCTGCTGTTGTCTTACATGCCCCATCGGTGGGTGGTTCAGAGCATGTATTTACATGGATCGAGCGTGGCAGGGGGGAAAGTCGGCGCGAGAAACTTGTTTGGACCTTTCCATCGCGTGGCATGTGCACAATGCCAATTAAAGATCCCTGGGCGTCGCCACAATAACCACTTGACAGCTGTAATTATCCGTGACCCCCTTCTAAAGTATTGAAGAAACTGCAGCGCTTACACTCTAAAAAAAGTTTGCACCCTTTGGGGTGTATATCTGCTACACAACGATAATCGTCATCGGCCTTGATGCGTTTCCTTTCTTGAAAATGCCGCGCCCGCTACTTTCCTGTCGGGAATGCTATGTCATGCTGATAACGCGCACGCCGTTCGTTACTGGAAAGTACCGGGCTCGCAGCGTTAAAGAAAGGAAACGCATCAAGGCAGATGACGATTATCGTTGTGTGGCAGATATACACCCCAGAGGCTGCAAACTGTTTTTAGAGTGTACCTTTCTACTAACGTTCAAGTCCAGATGGGATGTAGATCGAACTAGAGAGAGGAGGACGGAGAGGAAGCAGAGAAGAGGCAGAACCGACGCAGTAGCGAAACGAGCGAATAACATCGTTGCACACAGTTAAATACAGAGGGAGAGGTGGGAGAGGTTAAAGATGACGTGAGAAGGCAATGAAAAAGCGGTTGCACGTAAACTGGAGGTTCGGTGCGGTACGCTTCCGATTTTTCTGAAAATAAAGTTTGGAGGTTCAAGTTTATTCATCAACTATGTCAGTTTTACAAGGGATTGTATACAAAATTAGTACTACACAGGGAGCCCCAAAGTTAGAAACTGTCAGGGGGATTCCCAAAATAAAAAAGCGAGATATAGATCAAGCATTAGTTACGGTGCCACGCCAACACCACGCCAACTTGTCAATCGGACAACTAAGCGGGGCGTGTAGATGCAAAGCCGCATTAAAACACCGCAGGGTCTAAGCGACACAACGGAAGCCGTCACACGTAAACACTTCTGTGCCCGCCGCGGTAGCTTGACGGCTATCGCTTTGCTCGATGTTGCGGTTTCGATTCTGACCGTGGACCGCGCTTTAAATATCCCTGGTACCGGCGCATGCGCTTTCTTTAGGTAAGTCGAACTATTACTTTGTGATATATGTAATCGGTTCTCTGAAACGTATAAAATGCAAGGTTTTTCATTGAGCTGGAAATAATGATGGTGGTCTCGATGGTGGTGATGCTGCTACAGGCGAGGTTACTCCGGCAGACATGGGGTGCGATTTTGTAGGAATGCCTTTCTTTTTGCCAATGCCTTTTCGCCTGACGTCAGCGATTTAGGAAATGGTAGTTGCCTATGCACGATGTTTTTTTGTATAGTCCAATCAGAAGCTCCCTTCATTGGCCCGATGTTTCTTTCGTGTTATCTTCTCTTTCTCCGGGGCTGTATGGAAAATTTGTTTTCTAAAACAACACTTAATAAAAGCGGACTTCCATGCTGCGTAAAGCAAATCTATTTTGTAACCTTACAACGCAAAAGCTGCCGCAGCGTAAAGAAATGCAAACGCAAGTACTCCTATTTTTGAAGCCGTAGCCACATATTAGTCAGATGTGCATCCAATCCATGCCGTTCAGCGCACGCAAAATGGCGGCCTCTGTTTACCCGACAGCTGACAGCCTCTAGCGTGTCCGTAACGTAGCGCAACTAATTGCGGTCCACAGCGGTATACTTGCGTCTGGGGAGAATCTGCGCTGCCTGCAAGGGTCGTTAGACACAGCAGGAGTGAGGTCAGGAAATATTGCTCCTGTAGTGCTTACATTGTCATCTGGTTTTCGGTGTATGTCTGACGTGTGATAATTTCTTCTTTACGAAGGGCCAACAAGAATTATCCGTAACATCCGAGGACAAGCTTTGCAACATAGTGGACCGAGAACTGTCAAGGCACTGAGCACCTTTCAATAGAGCACCGCCACGACAGAACAATAGCTTGGTCAAAGTGATCGCAGCAACGGTAATGCTTCCTGGGCCTGGCGCCCCTGCACTGACGGTTACGCTCCGAGAAAGAAGCTGCTACACCGGTAAATGTGAGTAGCTACTTCACCTCATAATCATCATCATTTATTGGTCCTTAAAGACCCCTGGAAGGGGCATTACATAAGGGGGTTGGGCGGAACAATGAACACAACAACGTAGGTCACTGTCAAACATTGTCACAATCAGTGATCAGCAGGACACATACAGAAGAAAAAGTACAAAAACCCTTTAAATAAGCATTAACAAGTATAAAAAATATAGCAACAGTAAAGTAAACAGAAGCCTTTTCTATATTAGTGGTATGAAAAGGCAAAAAATAAATAATTCGTAGTGAGCACTTTATGCAGGCGCTTATCTTAGACGGAATGTTTGCCTGTACATTTCTTACTGTGTAGTGGGCCGGCTAAAATTCCCAAGTTTGAAAAGAGAAAATGGTGGCAAAAGGTTCCAGAGTTTCTAAGGAACAGGCCACTATTCTTGTGCAGTTCATCGAGCGGCGCCCATACCTGACGAGAGCTTCTACATAGTTCTCGCCACGTATGACTGCTGCTCGAAAAAAGGAGCTATGGGAGGAGGTGGCGGCAGTCCTGAATGAACAGGGGCCAGCGGTGAAGTCCAACAGCCGTTGGCGGAACCATTGGGGGAAAATGGCACATAAAGCCAAAAAAGAAGCGGCCAGGGCCGCGAGCGAGAAGAGGTGAGCTTTCTAATGATGCTGACAGTAACGTCGTATCACGTAGTGTTTGTTGTTCCCGTGTTTGCAGGGATACTGGAGGCGGCAAAGTGGGTGGGGTGGACGGCCGCGTCCTCGACATTTTTACGAGGACAGGCGGTCTCCTTGTTCCCCCCCCCCCCTATTCTTCGCCGATAGCGGGGTGCGTACACTGGGTTTAGAAAGTGTTATTTGTGTGACCTGCTGTGGCCTCAGAAATTTCCAGCATTACATTGTAATACAATATCGCAAAATGTTTTCATTCATTTTTTTTTTTCGTTTTTTGTACAAGTGACAATATAGGTTATGTACTCTGAGGAGCAACTTGAGTATATGATGCGCATTGTACACACTGTTCGCAATGTCTCAACTCTACTCTGGCTGCAGGACACAAGTTCGGAGGAAGCTGCAGGGCCCAGCGGTTCCCGCAAACATGCACCAGCAACAACTGCCTTTGTGGTGTCAGACCCTGCAGCTGTTGCAGGGCCAAGTTGCCTTACACGTAACGCAGTGACCTAGCTTTTGTAGTAGCATTGTTGGCAGTTGGTCTATGAGCTTGCTATGAAGTACTCCACTGTGCTGTTATGACGTTTGTGTCCAGCATTCAGCTCTTATTCATGGAGCAGAAATGCAACCCTACAAATGACATGATGTTGTAATAGAGATTTCTTGTGCTTTTTATAGGTTACTGTTACCAGCAACTTTCTGTGGCATCTTTTGCTCTAACTGTGCGACTGCTTTGTGTATAATTGTTGTATCTATGTAGCTACGATGGCATTTCAAAGTGGCTGGTTAGGACAATCAAGCTGTGTGGCTCGGATAACAGTGAATGAGCAGTGTTTGCTTTTGTCTTGCACGAAGAGCCACCGGCTACGCTCCAGCAGCGGACCCCCCAGCCTACCCCTCGACAGCCGCAGCCCCCCCCCCCCCCCCCCCCCCGTAGGCAGCCGAGGCAGCAGGACCTAGAGGGCGCCGTGCTGTTGGCTACTGCCGAATACGTTCGGCAGGGCCAATCGGCGGAAGCCAGGGCTCAAGACGAGGCCCGCTTCCGCCGACAAATGCTGGAGCAAATGCAGCGGGTATGTGTAAGGCCACAGACGTATATTTTTCTGTGTTTGAAATTGACGAGCATATAACCTCTCGAAAAATTATATTAATCAGTAAACAAGCATAACGTATCCATATAGTGCTATGGTGGCATACCTTGTACACATTTGCGTGGTGTAATGCGTGTCAGTATCTACGCAATTATGTGACAAAAAGAAAGAATTAGCATTAGGCTCAGGGAAGCAGGTATAACCATGTAAGATGTCTTAATGGAATGGGACTGCACAAGTTTGATGGGCCAGAAAGATATTTTCAGTGTTTCAATATACAATGACAATAGCCTGCAAATGCTGATGAATGCAACACACCACGGCCTTGTTACTGAGCTTCTATAGTTAAACTAATTACACATCTTCTTCGCTAACAGCACCACGAGGCCCATATGGAGGCCCTGCGGCAACACCATGAAGCTCAAATGGAGGGCCTGTGGCAACTTAGGGAGGACGTGGGGAGTATGCGCGATTTTCAGCAGTAGCGGCTTGAAGTGAAACGGCGGTCGCAGGAGACAAATCAGCGCCTGCTTCAGCTGGTGCTGGCTGCGCTGGCTCATGGTGGCGGCCAAGTCCCTTCCCCTTCTCAGGCCCCACATAATTAAAGTAAGGCAGCATAGGCAAGGAATTTGACACCATTTTCTATTAGTTTAAAATTTGCTGTTGTAGTAATGATGATATGATGGTCGGATATTGTTAGTTTGCAAGAAATAATTGCTGAAGTCAGCCTTTCATGCAACCACAAGTAGCATAGTCGTTGCAGCATGATTTTTTGCTTGAAGTTTTACTTCAGCAATAAGAGCGTCCATACTATCACGCTCGCCTGCGCAAGTGCTAGCAAGCCTGATGGTGCGGGCATTCTTACTGTGGCATTGCAATTTCGAGGTGCCTAGTTCTTGTCATGTCAGTTTAAGCACGAAGCCACACTGCCAATGTTCTACAATTTAATCCCGTCTCATCAAATGGTGACAGCTTCGGGCCTTGAAGAAAAGCTGAAGAGTCTGCCGAATTCAATAAGACGGTCATATACGGATGCGGTAACCTTATAAACCACGCAGGTAAAATTTTGGGGGGGATTTTTCACATAGGAGCGAAGTAATCGGCGGGTAAAATTGCGCTGTCGCTCCGCCCACCGTCGAACGCCGCGCGCTGCTGCTGACGCTGACGATGCGAGCGGAGACCGAAAACTACGGCGTAGTGACGTCCACACTGGTTTTCCGTCCACCGCAGTCTCTGCGACCATGCCTGACCGTGCTTGTTTCTGCGTGCGTGCCGTCATAAGCTGCTTCGCTCGCCCCTGCATTCCTTTGTTTGTGTCTATGTAGAGTTGTAGTTAACGTGCGACGAATTCCGTCGGCTACGTGAGATGGTCGGTTTCTCTATGTATGCGAGAAAAGGGGGAGCGCAGTGTCCTGTCGTGAGCTGGCTTTCTAACTCGTGCAAACTTTACACTTGCACTACATTATGGTAGCTGCGTGCAGGCTGTTTCACAACACACGAGCGAATAGACAATTCGCGGCGCTTGGCGACGAAGCCTGCGCCAAGGGTGGGAGCTAAGCATGCACCTTCCATTCAGCGTAACACGAAGGAGAACCCAAAGGACGCATTATTGATAAACTCTGGTAGTAATCGTCGTCACGGAAGTGGTTAGAACACAGCGCTGTTTTTCTTGAGCGCCTGAAATTCATTCGCTTCACAGCAGCCTCCCACTTAGCTGAAGGCATCTTGTCTTGCGGGAAGTAATGGAAGACAACGTCGTTGCGGCCGCTGATTTTTGTGCAACCGTAGGCTGCACAGAACGCCGGCATTGAGTAGCGCACGGATGGCGCACTGATGAATGTTCTATACTACACGTGCTAGAAGAGCCGGTAAACTTTTCCCGCGTTTAAACCGTCTGTGTAGATTGCCGACAGCTTTGGAGCAGCGCACAAATGCCGAAGATCGCATCACCGCTTACGTTCTACGAGGAGGCATGCAGGAACATAACACTACAGTTGTTTGCCCAGAAACGAACTCACTGGATCGCTGAGTACCAGCTTAGCAAAAAACATACCAAAAAACATTTCCAAGACGAGCAGATGCTAACACTTCGCCTTCGTTCGCGTTGAAAGCACTGCTTGCACCAGCATTTTTTTCTTCTTCGAGAGGCCGGCTCAGCAATCGGTTCGTACATGTAGGGTGTAAAGTATAAACCCTATGATTGCTTTACTAAATATAAACCCCATACAAGGGATCTTGCACGCGACGGCGACAAGCGAGGCGATATAGATGGCTGACGCGTTCCCTGGTCGCGTACAAGCTGAACTCCACGTGAGCGACTGCTTTGAGCGAAGACTTCCCGGTATGAGGGCAGCAATATACGCGCCGAAACTAGCGCAACGCGTGCTTTATTAATTTAAGTTGATGTATTTTACTGTGAAAAGGAGCATAAAATATTTCTGAAGGTCTTGCACTAGGTTCTTATTCTTGCACGTGTAAACTTCAATAGTTTGCTCGTTCCGTGCGGTAATCAGTAGTATTTGAGTTATGTACTACATCCAGTTCCGGCTTCACCCTATTGTCTAGTCGCTCATAGCACTTCCGGGAGACGAGTGACTAGTTCTAGATCTCTAGAAACGAGCGATCGAGCGACAACACCGAGCGATCTGTTCAAGCGACGGCCCGTTTTGTCGCTCGAAGCCGTCGCCCGAGGCCGCCGCGCGCAAAATCGCTCTCATGTGGTTTGGTCTAGACGCCTAACTCCTCAGAGAAACGCAAGATCTCTTAATTTTACATTACCGCCTCAGCAAAACAGCACCAAACTACCTTGAACCGTGCTTCATGTGTAGCGGCAGCGGTCGTTCCGGAAGAACCCCATTGTAGACGTCATGAGGCGCCCGACCAATCACAGGCGGAAACGAGGCGCGCGAGCTGCCCCGAGTCTGATGCTGCACTTTTCATTAAAATAAGATCTGTTTGCGCTTTCTTTCGCTCAATTTTAATGCGATATTCGAATTTGGGGGGTCGAAACCATGACCTACAGCTCTTCACTCATTTTTTCTGGAAAACCTTTCAGCTTCCCTTTAATGTAACGTCGAAAGGAACCTGTGAATATACACAGCAAAAAATAAAAAGTTATGAAAATTCCTTGCCTATGCTCCTTCATTTCATTTGTAAAGTGTATTTTTTGTTTGTTTGTTGCCAATTTATGTACATATATACACACTTTTTTTCTTGTGACATACAGGGCTGGAATGTCTTCATTTTTGTTTTGCAACATCCCGTTTTGTTGTCATCCACTGTTCTTTCATGGTTTATTTTTTTTGTCGTGACATACAGGGCTTAATATGTTCTTCTTTTCTTGTTTTTCATTACCACGTTTTGTTGTCATTCACTGTTCTTTCATGGTTGATATTTTTTGTTGTGACATACAGGGCTTAACGTCTTCTTCTTTTCTAGTTTTTCATTACCACATTTTGTTGTCATTCACTGTGTTCTTTCATGTTTGATATTTTTTTTTGTCGGGACATACAGGGCTTAATGTCTCCTTTTTTTCTTGTTTTCCATTACCACATTTTGTTGTTATTCAGTGTTCTTTCATGGTTGTGATGCATTGTATGTTTACCCCTTGTGCGCAATATTTATGCAGTTTCTCTTACTGAATATCGAAGTAAGATGTTTTGGCTCTTTCTTTTCAAACATGGAACTCCACGACAGCATGTTCCTTTCACATGTAGTGATGTACCTATACACTTCGCTGTGATAAATATTCTTCTGTTGGTGCTCAATTTAAGCACCTGCACAATTTCTTTCTGGTGCATTTAAGCCAGTTGCTATTTCTGTGTACTTGTCCATCGTACAACACTTTTCTTAAACGAAGCGTGCCGTTACCTGTGATATTTTATGATGCCGTTACCTGCGAATCTTTTACATGCAAGAACAATGGGATGCAATATCTCCTGCAACGTGTCTGTGATATGTTGAATATGTCTCTGCTACTGCAGTACTCATGATTCTCGCACTTCTTCAATGTAGAGACTGTCGCACATGATGTGTACATGAACAAGTGTTACTGTCAAAAAAGTGTATGTTGAAGGCTGAAATAATACAGAAAGGTGCAGTTTTCCTCTAGTGCTTTTAATTACACATCGCTACTACATTTCTAGTGCTAGCTTGCGCTGTACAAATATTCATCATCATCATCATCAGCCTGGTTATGCCCACTGCAGGGCAAAGGCCTCTGCTATACTTCTCCAACTACCCCGGTCATGTACTAATTGTGGCCATGTTGTCCCTGCAAACTTCTTAATCTCATCCACCCACCTAACTTTCTGCCGCCCTCTGCTACGCTTTCCTTCCCTTGGAATCCATTCCGTAACTCTTAATGACCATCGGTTATCTTCCCTCCTCATTACGTGTCCTGCCCATGCCCATTTCTTTTTCTTGATTTCAACTAAGATGTCATTAACTCGCGTTTGTTCCCTCACCCAATCTGCTCTTTTCTTATCCCTTAACGTTACACCTATCATTCTTCTTTCCATAGCTCGTTGCGTCGTCCTCAATTTAAGTAGAACCCTTTTCGTAAGCCTCCAGGTTTCTGCCCCATACGTGAGTACTGGTAAAACACAGCTGTTATAAACTTTTCTCTTGAGGGATAATGGCAACCTGCTATTCATGATCTGAGAATGCCTGCCAAACGCACCCCAGCCCATTCTTATTCTTCTGATTATTTCAGTCTCATGATCCGGATCCGCAGTCACTACCTGTCCTAAGTAGATGTATCCCCTTACCACTTCCAGTGCCTCACTACCTATTGTAAACTGCTGTTCCCTTCCGAGACTGTTAAACATTACTTTAGTTTTCTGCAGATTAACTTTTAGACCCACCCTTCTGCTTTGCCTCTCCAGGTCAGTGAGCATGCATTCCAATTGGTCTCCTGAGTTACTAAGCAAGGCAATATCATCAGCGAATCGCAACTTACTAAGGTATTCTCCATGAACTCTTGTCCACAATTCTTCCCAATCCAGGTCTCTGAATACCTCCTCTAAACACGCTGTGAATAGCATTGGAGAGATCGTATCTCCCTGCCTCACGCCTTTCTTTATTGGGATTTTGTTGCTTTCTTTATGGACGACTACGGTGGCTGTGGAGCCGCTATAGATATCTTTCAATATTTTTACATACGGCTCGTCTACATCCTGATTTCGCAATGCCTCCATGACTGCTGAGGTTTCGACTGAATCAAACGCTTTCTCGTAATCAATGAAAGCTATATATAAAGGTTGGTTATATTCCGCACATTTCTCTATCACCTGATTGATAGTGTGAATATCGTCTATTGTTGAGTAGCCTTTACGGAATCCAGCCTGGTCCTTTGGTTGACAGAAGTCGAAGGTGTTCGTGATTCTATTTGCGATTACCTTAGTGAATACTTTGTAGGTAACGGGCAGTAAGCTGATCAATCTATAATTTTTCAAGTCCTTGGCGTCCCCTTTCTTATGGATTAGGATTACTTTAGCGTTCTTCCAAGACTCCGGTACGCTCGAAGTCATGAGGGATTGCGTATGCAGGGTGGCCAGTTTTTGTAGAACAATCTGCCCACTATTCTTCAACAAATCTGCCGTTACCTGATCCTCCCCAGCTGCCTTCCCCCTTTGCATAGCTCCCAAGGCTTTCTTTGTTTCTTCCGGCGTTACTTGTGGGATTTCAAATATTTATAAGATATTTCAAAATATTACATATATATATATATATATATATATATATATATATATATATATATATACAAACACTTGCGTACATATATGTGTGGGCGACCTTCCAATTAACCAACATAAGCAACAAATTAACACAAAGTTTTCTTTCTTCGCCCTTGTCTCGTTTTTTAAGAAGAGATTTTTATAATTATTTTCATTTACAGCACCGAGAAATCGAGGTATAGAGCTATTACAAAATGCTTTTTACGGCGTGAAGCTGAATGTATTAATTGTGAAATATACAGAGGTATATGCTGCGTCGTTGATTCGATGCCATACTCCTTTTGTCATAATGAAATATAAATCGGTTTAGTGTGCATAATAGAACATCTAAACAGGGCACACTTCAAAAAAGCAATTCATATATAGAATATAATCCATGTACTTACGTTGTAGCCCAGCTTTTGCGCGATGCGTGCAAATTTCCTCGCTGCTATCCTGGCCTGAAGTTCACTGTAAAGGGTTGAAGAGTATTGTCAACAATTTCGCACTATACAAGAAACACAATTATTAAAAAAAGGGACATGTAGACACAAGCAACACAGAGGACGAAGTTTTGAATAGCGAGTATTTTATTGCGGCAAATATGAAAAGGTCCGAAAACTCTAAGCATCGTGGGAAACTGACCTCAAACTAAGAAGAGCTATAAAACACCTTACAGCTGAATCCCTTAGATATCGACTATTATTTCACATCAAGAAAATTTGCAATGGCCTCTCCTGCTTATTTGTGGCCACATATCGAGAGTACATTTGTAAAAGAAAATATTAAATTTATGGTGGAGTAAAAATTAATTACTACGAAAGATAATTATTTTAGTTTACTTAACTATTTACTCTGAAAGCACTGTCGAGCGTATCATAACACTATGGGCTTGTAGTAATTTTCAAGAGCTTAAATTAGACTAGCAAGGTATGAAATTCAGGGAATAAAAATTAATATCTCTGGCTTCTCGGAGTTACTAACGCACTGTAAACTCCTTACGACCGCTGGTGCTGTTACGTTTCTCAAGCAAGAAGGCTCAAGGAATTCAGGACTGCGACAGACACAGACAAAAGAGAGTCACTGTTTTCTCCGATGAGCACACGTTTAGGAGAAGTTGGCAGATTGTTATCAGCACAACAGGTTGTTAAATACGTTTTGTCAAAGGAATTAACAATGACACACTTTGCAATGCGGATAGCTATTCGTAAGGTATGCCGACTGCTTAGTGCCACCGGAATAACACGCGTAACATATTAACATTTTGCCTCACGGTACTAGGGTTCTCTTTGCAACACTAAAAAAATATGACAAATATGTCGCATTGTTTACCTGCGTACTGCTTGTTTAAGAGTAGAGTAGTGTATTAGCTGTTTTTAGACATGAAGATGACCTTGTCTGACTTCCATCACAGAGGACGAGGAAGCAGCGGAGACAGATGTGCACACAAGCAACGTTTCCTACCGGAAGGCATAGAGTTTGTAGCCGCACCTCAGGTGTGCTTTGTTTTCAAAATACACGTAAGGCTTAACCAATGCGAGTTCGTGCGCAACATGTAAAATTGCGAGAACGCGTCTTTTCAATCGTAAGTCGATTAAATAAATGGATTAGGATTATGTTAGCGTTCTTCCAAGATTCCGGTACGCTCGAAGTCCTGAGGCATTGCGTATACAGGGTGGCCAGTTTCTCTAGAACACTCTGCCCACCATCCTTCAACAAATCTGCTGTTACCTGATCATCCCCAGCTGCCTTCCCCCTTTGCATAGCTCCCAAGGCTTTCTTTACTTCTTCCGGTGTTACCTGTGGGATTTCGAATTCCTCTAGACTATTCTCGCTTCCATTATCTTCGTGGGTGCCACTGGTACTGTATAAATCTCTATAGAACTCCTCAGCCACTTGAACTATCTCATCCATATTAGTGATGATATTGCCGGCTTTGTCTCTTAACGCATACATCTGATTCTTGCCTATTCCTAGTTTCTTCTTCACTGCTTTTAGGCTTCCTTCGTTCCTGAGAGCATGTTCAATTCTACCCATATTATACTTCCTTATGTCAGCTGTCTTACGCTTGTTGATTAACTTCAAAAGTTCTGCCATTTCTATTCTAGCTGTAGGGTTAGAGGCTTTCATACATTGGCGTTTCTTGATCAGATGCTTCGTCTCCTGCGATAGCTTACTGTTATCCTGTCTAACGGAGTTACCACCGACTTCTATTGCACACTCCTTAATGATGCCCACAAGATTGTCGTTCTTTGCTTCAACACTAAGGTCCTCTTCCTGAGTCAAAGCCGAATACCTGTTCTGTAGCTTGATCTGGAATTCCTCTATTTTCCCTCTTACCGCTAACTCATTGATCGACTTCTTATGTACCAGTTGCTTCCGTTCCCTCCTCAGGTCTAGGCTAATTCGAGTTCTTACCATCCTATGGTCACTGCAGCGCACCTTGCTGAGCACGTCCACATCTTGTATGATGCCAGGGTTAGCGCAGAGTATGAAGTCTATTTCATTTCTAGTCTCGCCGTTCGGGCTCCTCCACGTCCACTTTCGGCTATCTCGCTTGCGGAAGAAGGTATTCATTATCCGCATATTGTTCTGTTCTGCAAACTCTACTAATAACTCTCCCCTGCTATTCCTAGAGCCTATGCCATATTTCCCCACTGACTTGTCTCCAGCCTGCTTCTTGCCTACTCTGGCATTGAAGTCGCCCATCAGTATGCTGTATTTTGTTTTGACTTTACCCATCGCCGATTCCACGCCTTCATAGAAGCTTTCGACTTCCTGGTCATCATGACTGGATGTAGGGGCGTAGACCTGCATAACCTTCATTTTGTACCTCTTATTAAGTTTCACAACAAGACCTGCCACCCTCTCGTTAATGCTACAGAATTCCTGTATGTTACCAGCTAAGTTCTTGTTAATCAGGAATCCGACTCCTAGTTCTCGTCTCTCCGCTAAGCTCCGGTAGCGTGTTTCTATTTACGCCCAAGCACAGCGCTCGATCGCTGCGCCGCCATGCGCCGCTCGCGTGTTCCACGTTTCTAGGTACTTTTCCCCAAAGCTCCACGGCGAGCGCCCTAGATTCTTGTAGGTACTTGGTGGGACTAGGGAGATGTTATGCCTTGGCGCACAATCTGGTCACCCAGCTGTAGCTAAGAGAAAATAGGTTTTTCAAAACAAGACGCCTAGGCTGCTTCGAAATAAGAGTTGCGTGCGGAAGCTGCTTCGAAATAAGAGTTGCGTGCGGAAGCTGACGCAACACTGGACGAAATTGTTCAGTTTGGATAAGGGGATAAAGGGATGTGATAAGAAGTTGGTTGTGGTGTGCGAGGCGCTTCGATCTAGAAAAGCTGGGATAATCGTGGGGCATGGAGGGTTTCTCGCCCCACGAGCCACATCATCGCTGCGCTCAAGCTTCCTTTCCTTATTGACATCACTATCTCTCTTCCAGCAGAAACAATAGCAATGCACTGGCGCCATACACGACGCATATTAAACGTCCTGGAACAAAAAAAAATCTCGCAGAAACTCCTCTGCGAGTTAGACTATGCGTAAGCAGCGTAAGCATTGTGCCACTAGCTCATCTCCGCGCAGCCCGCTGTCAATGTTATGTAACTTGATTAGGCCATTACTAACGACAGCTCAGTGGCGACACGAACTGGTGCCGACGGCGGCGCAAGGAGCATTGATGACGCAAGCAAAGTACTGCAGGTGGAGGTCCGAGGTCCGCTGATGACCGTTCCGATCATTTTATAAGACGTTATCGCTCTACAGCGCCTTATTCATCCGCGTGAAACCATTGGAGACTTTTAATGTGTCCGGTATTCCGGCAAACGGGGGTGGTTTGGGCGGATTCCCAGATGAGCGGGAGCAACGTGAGCGGTCGGCGCGATGCAGCCGCCTTGGTGGCGTAGAGCTCAACCAGACAAACACAGAGCTGAAATTGCAGTAAGCTACTATATTCTGCTTCGCTGCCGGTGCAAATTTTTGGCAGTGGCATAATTGTCCAGACGATTACGTCGCTGTCCAAAATTTACACCAGCAGCCAAGAAGAATATAGCAATTGGCTCCGTGTTTGTGTGGTTGAGCTTTGCGCCAACAGCTGGCGCCACCAATCTGGCCGCTGAAGTCTACGCCCCCCGTTCCCCTGGCAAACCGCCAGCGCTTGCCGGAATACTGGACGCCCTAACATTCTCTATTATTGAGCCATGAACGTACTCAGGTGGCGGCTTATGTCAATGCCGCGTGGGACGCAGCTTGAAAGCGATCTGCGATGCCCACAAAACAGTGCCAACAGCTCATAGCTTCGCGCGCTGTGTTCTTGCCGCTTACATAGTCTTGAAGACACGCGGGTCCGTTTAACTTCAAAGCGATCTGCGAAAGTTGCAGAATGAGGCGTTAACTGAAAGCAACGCCAGCCCTGTGTTTTCGCCGCTTCGTTGCCGTTGAAGCGGAACGCAGCGCAAAGGCAAATTCGTTCGCTACTGCGGGCGCTATCTCGAAAGCGGTCGTGTTATTACGGGACGGACGAAGGGACGGTTTTCTCTTTGGGCAAGCATACAATTGCTTAAGCATACAAAACTAAAATTTACCTACACCGCCTAAACTCTGCAAATGCGGGCTGGCCCGAACACACCGCGCGCCCTGGCACAGCCAGGGACGCAAAACCAAATACATCTAGGGCGCGTGCCATGGCGCTTCGGCGAAAAAGTACCTAGAAATGTAGTACGTGCGGGCGGCGCATGGCGGCGCAGCGATCGAGCGCTGGGCTTGGGAGGAAATAGAAACACGCGCCCCGGTAGCACAGGACGTGCCCGCTTTTTAGCACTGTATATGCTTCTTTTGGCCTCCTAACTTCACTGAGCCCTATTATATCCCATTTACTGCCCTCTAATTCCTCCAATAGCACTGCTAGACTCGCCTCACTAGATAACGTTCTAGCGTTAAACGTTGCCAGATTCATATTCCAATGGCGGCCTGTCCGGCCCCTGGCGGACAATGGCGACCTCCTATACAAATATTACTGTATAACATTCCAGTTACTAAGTTCTGCTATTTACAAGTGAGGTCACTTTGTTGAAATTATCAACTGCTGATGCGTGCACACACATCACGGGAGCCACAGCGTTTGACATGTCGGATGACCAGTTGGACGGCATGTTCGTCACTACAAAGGAACTTTGCGGTTGTTGTGAGACAAAATGGTGGAGGAACTAGAAGGTGCGCGTGTAACAGCACCTTTTAATGGAACGTAAGGTGTGACATGCACTGTACGTTTTGGCTTTTGTGAGCTTCTCTGCGTGAATAGAAAGCGAGGAGACACGCGCTCATGTCCATCAATCCGAAAGGGGACAAGGGAACTCTCACCGATGCGAGTAAGAATAAAAATGACAACTGCAGGCTACATGCATGGCACGCAGGGCATCTAAGTGACGACAGCAGCAGCAAGCAAATCATGGCAGGCACTTTGAAATTGCACTTATTTTTAGCTTGCTTTCAATCTCATGTCACCGCTAAACATACTGTTTCGTTTAGTATAAATTCAGGCTTTATATAACCCTTCAGTACACAACTTTTACATTTCTCTACAAATCATAATTGCTTTGCATTACGTAAACATCAACTGCAACGTAGCGTGGAAAATGTGTCTGTAATTTGACAACATAAATGCACAATGCAATTATTTGGCACGTGTTACGCTACAACTATGTGCATGCACCTAGCGATACTGGCGCTGCTGTTGACGTTGCAGCTGCCGCCGCACACTCCTCAGGTAACGCATGTGCTGCGCACGGGTTGTGCCGAACATGCCAATCACAGTGTCACGAACAGTCCGCCCTCTCAAATAATTCATTCTAGACCCCGTGTTTCAGGGCAGACCGTGCGGAATGGGGTCGCCGTTACCGTCGAGCTCACTACTACTGCTGCTGCTGCTGTCGTCACCGCTTTCATCACCCGATTCTATGTCGCCTTCAGAAAGGCGAAGGTTGTGCAACACAGCACATGCCGCGACCATGTTGGCTGCACGTTCCGGCTCGTAGAGGAGGGTGCGATATCGCTAAAGACAGCGGAAACGGCTATTTAAGAGCCCAATGCACCTCTCCACTACGGAACGCATGGCGCCATGTGCTGTGTTGTACTGCCCCTCAGCTGTCTGCACTGGAGGATGGCCGGGAACTGGGGTTCGGAGCCACGGCTCCAAGAGGTAGCCACTGTCACCTGCACGAAGATAGAAATAGTACATTGAGTACTGCTCTGGCGAGAGGTAAGTTGTTAACCGAGGAAATTTAGCTACAGCACCATTCAGAGGTTGTGAGTCCCAAGTAAAAGCATGAGTTGAAAATGTCCATACCCGACACAAACTGTTAACCAATCTACACGTGCACTACTCGGTGCCTGCCACAAGCAGAAGAAATCAACGCTTCTTGGTGCTGTCAATCACAGTAGTAGTAGTAGCACTAATGTGTGTTCATTTGTTCTGCTTCTGGCAGGCACTGAGTGTAGTAGCAGCACTAATACCTGTTGCTTTCGTCTGCTCCTCGCAGGCACCATAATGTGCTTGTAACTTAACACTTCGAACATTGCCAATCGTGGCAGTCAATGTCTTCATTTTTTTTTACTCCCGACTTAATCATGTGCTTGTAATTTGGTTAAAAGTTTGGGTTAGAGCGGACACGGCGTTCTGCGCTACTGAAGCGTGACTGCGCCAAAAAAAAAATGTTTTGTGAATGGTTGCGAGACAGGTGTAGGCGATTCTGAAAATCAAGTCCAGAACTAATTGTGACCCCGTTCATTATATTATATGGTTCCCCGCTCACATGGGCGACAACATCCTGCCGGGCCGCCGAAACCCTAATGAGATTGCTCACCGCCGTGCGCGAGAATCAACGCGCCGCGACGGCGGTGGGGCTACATTGGATCCGGAGGAGCTCGGCCACAGCGACCCCTTATCAACCTTTCATGAGATCGCCTCCCACTATAGAGAGGAACGCAGGCGCTTCCCGCCTCCACACCCGAATCTATGCAGATCTCAATCGATCACGCTCAGGATGCTTCAGACGAGGTCATATCCCTCGCGAGGTTTCTTGAGCAGGATTTACCCAGAAATTGACCCACAGTGGCCGGATTGTAGGGAGGAGGTTAGCACTCTATCTCATATGCTCTGGTAGTGTCCTGCGTTACGGGATACGTCCTTCACCAGCGAACGGGTCTGGGACGAGGCCACATCTAGTACGGAACTCAAGCTCCAGTACATGGCCGTCCAGAGGGCCCGTGAAAGAGCGGAGAGGCTTGGCCTCCCGATTCCGACATGGGAGCAGCCAGCGGCGAGCCGGGGCCCCAACGGGTCTCCGCCTGCTAGTCCCTCAGGACCTCAATAAAAGTTCATTGTCTGTCTGTCTGTCTCACCGAGGAGGTATTCCCCGAGACTCACGATGCACCCCGCTTGTAACCGCCGGAGCAGCCATGTCGTGCGCCAGAAGAAAGCGTCGTGGTCCGACCCCGGTCGCAGAGGGTCCATGGCCAAGATTTTCATGTCTGCGTCGTAGATCTGAAACGTAAACAGGCAAAGTGCCCATTGAAAAGAGCAACATAACTGTCAAAAAGGATCGGCGCCAGAAAACGTGAGATTTACTTGCGAACATGCAGTTCAGGGCGCAGTATCCCTTGCGGCACATGAACGCAGCCTTGCGCTCACCCTTGGGTGCGACAATGGCTATGAGGCTGCCGTCGATGTAACCGATGACGCCGGGAATAGCACCGCGCCGATGGAAACCCTCCTTCACGGCTGCCTTTTCCTCGGCCGTCTTCGGAAAATGGACCCACTTGTTGCGGGCTCCTGCGTTCACGACAGCCTCTGCCACCCGTCGCACGCACTCGCTGACCGTCGACTGCGACACACAGATCGTCTCCTCGCTCCCAACGGACGCTTGGAATCTGCCGGTGGCAAAGAAGCGCAGCGCACACAAAACCTTCCGCTCCACCGACAGTCCCGTCGCTCGCTCCGCTTCTAGTCCCCCCGCCAGTTCGTCGCACAACAACTGCACCGTTCCCTTCGAGAGGCGAAAATGCCGTCGAAAATGCTAAACGTTAAACGCGTCGTCTGGCTAAATGTTAAACGCGTCGTCTGGCTCTCCGTGTTCACGTCGGCGACAGCGAAGAGCCACGGCCATAGCGATGAGAGGGTCAACCATCTTTTATTCCTTCGGAACCGACCGTGCCTCTGGCCGTGCCAAAAATCCATGCCTTATGCTCCGCATAATGAGTGCGTCAACGTCACTATGGCGTTTCTGGTTTTCACGGATTCCTGACGTCGCGTGATTCACAGACAAAATGGGCACGGCCCGGTCATTTTCCACCAATGGATGCGCGGTGATGGCGGGAAAAGGCATAAAGTAATAGAATTCCTACAAAATCGCACCCCTGGTCGGTAATTGATCTGCCTCTAAGTGCGAAGGACTTATCAAAATTTCATGGATTGCCGTTTATCATGCGACATGAGTTGAAGACCCGCCGTGGTTGCTCAGTGGCTTTGGTGTAGGGCTGCTGAGCACGACGAGGTCGCGGGATCGAATCCCGGCCACGGCGGCCGCATTTTGATGGGGGCGAAAAGCGAAAACACCCGTGTACTTAGATTTAGGTGCACGTTATAGAGCCCCAGGTGGTCTAAATTTCCAGAGTCCCCCACTACGGCGTGCCTCATAATCAGAAAGTGATTTTGGCACGTAAAACCCCATAATTTAATTTTTTCTAATGACTTGAACGTCATGCTCCAGGCATCATGTCCGAAAAGCAACGAACATTTATGCAGAAACTCCTCTGGAAGTTGTCTAAGCATGCGTAAGCATTGTGCCACTTGGTCATCTCGACGCAGCCCAATGTCATTATCAATCTTACGAAACCGACCACTATAAACTGCGGCGCTGCGGCGACACTAACCGCTGCGGATGCGGTGCAACGTGAAATGATGAAGCAAGCAAACTACTGGAGGTCGCCGCGCCAGCTGTGTTGAAGACGCTTCGATTATTTATAAGCCGTTATCGCTCTTTAGCACCTTATCCATGCGCGTCAGGCCATTATCAAACGTCATCAACGGTACACCGGCTGAGGCTGCGTATGGCGCGGCCACGCGGGTCATATCTT